>NC_134711.1:43425000-44675000 GCF_049634645.1 Pelodiscus sinensis | reverse complement strand
TGGGAGGCTAGCCCTCCCCAGGTTTCCCTGGTGGCCACTCTGGCCACCACCAGGGAAACTCTATGCCCCCCTCCCGGCCCCGGACCCTTTAAAGGGGCACGGGGTGGCTACGGTGCCCGTGCCAGGTGCAAGCCTGCCAGCACCCAGCCAGCAGACCCTGCACCTGGTACGGCACAGAGCCACCCACCCGATGTCCCGCAGCCCACACCCTCTTCCCGGGACCAGGCTGGCGGCTCCCGGGAACTTGCCCTGGACCGCAAGAGGCGGGCACCTTCCTGGGCTAGTGCGGACATCGTGGACCTCGTCCACGATCTCTGCACTAGGCACAGGAAAGTGGCCGTCTAGGGCAGGAGAGCTGCCAGCCTGGCTACCCAGGAGCAGGTGTGCATGAAAATCAAGGGGGTCCACTGAGACCGCCGACCCTGAGCCCTGAGCTTACAATGGCCGTCCTGGGTCAGACCAAAGGTCCATCTAGCCCAGTAGCCTGTCTGCCGACAGCGGCCAACCCTAGGGACCCTGGAGGGGATGGACCGAAGACAGTGACCAAGCCATTTGTCTCGTGCCATCCCTCTCCAGCCTTCCACAAACCTTGGGCAGGGACACCACTCCTACCCCCTGGCTAAGACTACTCCATGGACCCAACCTCCATGACTTGATCTCACTTCCCTTTAAACTCTGTTCTAGTTGTAGCCTTCACAGCCTCCTGCAACAAGGAGTTCCGCAGGTTAACTATTTGCTTTGGGAAGAACAACTTTCTCTTACTAGTTTCAAGCCTGCTACCCATTCCTTTCCTTTGGTGTCCTCTAGTCCTTCTTTATGGGAACTCAGGAAGAACTTTTCTGAATGCACCCGCTCCACCCAACCCCTGCTTTTAGAGACCTCTATCCTGTCCCCCCTCTGTCTCCTCTTTTCTAAGCTGAACAGTCCCAGTCTCTGTAGCCTCTCTTCATCTGGGACCTGTTCCCAACCCCTGATCATGTTAGTTGCCCTCCCCTCTCCCAGCCTTTCTCTTCCCCTCTCCCACCTCCTTTTCCCAGTCTCCCCCAGTTTTGTTCAATAAAGACAGAGTCAATGTTGGAAGAAACGTTATCTTTATTTTGTACATCAATAAGAAGGGGGGCTAGGGAAGGGTAAGTGGAAGGAGGTGAGGGAGGAATGGGGCACGAGCCCCCGATGGGGAGGACTGGGCTGGCTCTGCGGGCTTCTGGGGGTGGAAGCTCTCCTGCAGCCCCCCGATTGCCCCCTCTCCCCAGATGGCAGCCTGAGGCAAGTGCAGCCGGGCTGATGGCCGAGTGGTGTGATGTGCCCAGTGTGGGTACTCCGGGTACTCCAAGCCAGAACTTCTTTGCAAGCGGGGCACCCCTTAGAACTGTGTGTCCGGGGTGGGGGTCGGGACCCTTTAACCGCAGCCCTCGGCTAGTCTGAGACAGCATCTCCACGCTCTAAGTCCTCCTCTTATGCCCTGCCGGCACTACTTCCGGCCATCCTTAACCCCGCTTCAGGGTCCACTTAATGTGGACTTGCTAGTTCGAATTAGCAAAACGCTAATTCAAACTAGTTTTTAGTTCTAGACGCGTTAGTTCGAATTAGCTTAGTTCGAATTAACTAATTCGAACTAAGTTAGTTCGAACTAGCGCTGTAGTGTAGACGTACCCTCTAATAGTATCCTAAAGCTACAGAACAATTTGGTGACAAGTGTGGGCACCCAAAGGGAAGAAGAATTCAGGTCGGACCCTCCCTTGTTTGGCACCCTCGGGACCTGAATGGTCCTGAACCAGGGAGTTTGCTGGACCAGGGTTGAGAAAAAAAAAGGGAGAGACCAAAGTTGTTGAGCAGAGGAAAAACAAAAAATCCAACTAACATGACCCCTTTAAGAAACACATTTTAGGTGTCAGTATTTTCTGAATTTTTTTACTGGACAGGAGGCAAAAATACCAGACACCTAGCAACCCTAGACCAGGGAAGGTCACAGCTCCCCTGCCAGCTGTCAGCCCTGATCCAAACACCAACTCCATAGACTCTGCCCCTGTCCGGCAGGGGTCACAGATGCTGGCATCACTTGCCACTGGGGTTGCACCTTCCAACCCACAGTGGGCTCCTGGCTGAGCTTCCCATCACTGGTCCTGCTGCAGCCAATCTACCAGCCCCTCTGCTGCTGGACTGCCAGCAGGTCCCATTCCCAGTCGCTGGGGCTCTCTGGCTAGCAACATTTGTGGTCTTTACTGGACCAGAGAATCCCAGATTTCAGAGGTGCAACCTGTACCTCTTACTAGAGGAAGCAGGCTATACATCCATTTTACTGTACCTCTGGCAATATATAGATCACTTGAAGAGTATTTTCTGACAATAGTAAAATAGCACTCTTTGAAGACTGGCTATTTAACCCTACTGCTAGATGTATCCTGACAAGTATTAGAAGGTTTTATTAATTTGACAGCTTGAGAGAAATAAGCCTGTGGGTCATTGCTGGACAACAAAACAACTACTACAATCTTTAAACTTTCACTCATAATATGCAACCTTTTAATTAGCATTTCAACCCACATATACATACTGAAGTCCATAATTTTGCATGAAAAAGATATTCTCTTGCCAGAGTCCAATGCATGAAAGGAATCTGTGAAAGTATGGGGGAAAAAAAGGCATAATGAAATTTTGCCTTGCTAAAAATCTTTAATGTCCCCTGGGCTCTGAGTTAGAACAAATGACTTTTTAGAAGTATAACTGTGTATTTTTGACTTCCTCACATTGCAAGGAGGTATTCATGCTGCCATGATGGTGGCAAAGGAAAATCAAGTTAATTTAAGCTACCACCTTCATAGAAGATTCGTAGAACCTCAGGCAAGAAATTTATAGAGTATTTTTAAAACCTCACCGATTATAGGTGTTTAATTACTTCTACTGTAGCACTGATCAGTTTTATGACTCTCATGCACTCCAGGTAGCTTAACTTAAAAAATGTCTGATATTATGTGTCATTACTAAATGAGCACTCTTTCCTTTTCATATACAAGACATCTCCACATCATTTGCATTTGAAAGTACCGCGTAATTTTTGGCTTTGGGAGAGTTTAGCCCACGTTTCGTCACATAACTTTGTATTCTGCTTAAAAAATCTCTCTTTCAGGCTGTAGCTTTCATATTCGTTTTATTCTTGTGTTATCCAACATCTCTTGCCCTGCTGGGTTTACCCAAAGTATCTCTCATGAGTACTGCTCAGGATCAGCCACAGAGGGAGATGAAAGCTCAGTTGTGCTCTGTATTTCTTCACCACTGTCTGTTGGGGATTATTGATGGAAAATAATGCTAGAAAAGAATAATACATTTTAAATCTGATTTTTGGCTTTGCATATTATCATAATCCAATTAACATATTCAATTCTCAATACTAGTCCTCTATTTTTTTAAACAGAAAACCTATTTTCATCTCTCACTGTATTCAGTAGGAGTCTATGTAGGTGCAGATACCTACACATGGATGGCCCTGCTAGAAGGGTCTAAATCCTCTCCATAACTGTTCATCCCGTATCCTATGTCTTATTGGTCGTGAATGCCTATATTGTGTTTTGTTCAGCACTGGAATATGAAGAGCTCTTCAATGCCAAAGGGCAGGTGCAGATATCTATATGAATGGCTACATCACTACACCTAACACATTATCGCTGTAGTGACTTACGGTACAGAAACAATCTTAGACAAGGGTTGCAACCTGTTAAGTTTTAGACACTAACATGTGTGATTATATTTTTGTCTTATTTGTGAGCATTTTCTATTCTGTTATCATAGAATAATAGAACACTAGAACTGGAAGGAGCCTAGAGAGGTCATCACCATTGATAATCACTCTCTGGGGAGCATCCAACCAGCGATGCACCCACCTTATAGTAGCTCCATCTAGGTTGTATTTCCCTAGTTTATTTATAAGGTCATGCAAAACTGTATCAAAAGCTTTACTAAAGACTAATTATACCACACCTACCATTTTCTGCTTATCCACAAGGCTTGTTCTCCTGTCACAGAAATCTACCAGGTTGATTGGACATGATTTGTTCTTTACAAATCCATGCTGCCTGTTACCTACCATCTTATTAGCTTCCAGATGTTTGCAAATGTCACACATGCTGGCCCAGCCCCGTCCCTTGTGCCCAACACCACACCTATTCAGGGAGCATGGAGCTGCTATCCCTTGCCCAGGGGCCCAGCATGGCTATTGGGTTTCCTGTTCCCATCTGATCTAGTGTGGAATTACACTCTCTCTTTCATGTCCTTCAACACACAGTTCAAGAGTACCAAAAGAAGATTCCCAAAGAGTGTAGGGGCAAGAACCTATCCTTGCTTCACTCCCCTTTTCATCTCAAAGCTCTCCACAGTGAACCAGTCAGACTGGACAGTTGCTCTCCTATTGTTGTGAAATGAATGTATAAGACTTAACAGGGTTGTTGGGTATCCTCTCTTTTCTAGTGTTGCAAGTAAACCTGCTCTGCTGAATATGCCAAATGCTTTGGGTAGGTCCACAAGCAAAGGTGAAGTACAATGGCTGGTTTTGCTCTCTGCACTTTTCTTGGAGTTGTTGCAGAGAAAGTATCATGTCTATAGTTGATCTTCGCCCCCAGAATCTGCACAGTGATTCAGGTTAGACACAATTTTTCAGCTGTTGTAGGTGCACTAAGATAGATAGGCAGGGTCCTGAGAAGTTTGTTGGGATGTTTAACAGACCGGCATATCAGGAAGTGGAAAAATAGTTTTGTAGTAGCAAATATCTCTCTTCCTTTGTCAATTCAAGGGCCATAACTGAATGGTGAATGCTGAGTTTTTTGAATGTATTAAGTTTTATCACTATAGACCCTTGTTCCAATTACTTCTAAAGTAAATCTGCCTGCAAAATAATATTTTTTCCAGATCTCTGAATTAGTATTCCTATTGCACTCCGCTTCTTAGATAGAGTTGTTATTAGGACTCATGATCGGTGCTGGAGTTGGAAATCTCATGTAGCATGCTCTGCACTTCAGCCAATTTGTAATAATGTTAAGTGTTGCATGTCTAATTTGCTATTTTAACTGCCCATAAAGAGTTTCCTTTATTTTTTTCTTTTTATCTGGTATGGGCTAGTTCAGTCAGGAATGGAGACCAGCTAAAAACAACCCAGTGTTACTCATGAGTAGCTGATTTACACAGTGCTTTTTATTCTTATGTGATTTCTCTAGCTAGGCCTTTGCTGGGGGTGCCTACCTTACTACCTTTATTATTACAACAGAACTCAATTTACCATTCACTTTATGTTGCTGTAGTTCTTAGGAAAGGTGTCATCTTGATAGTTCTGGAAAATGAAGTATCAGAGGGGAAGCCATGTTAGTCTGAATCTGCAAAAGCGGAGAGTCCTGTGGCACCTTATAGACTAACGGAAGTGTTGGAACATAAGCTGTCGTGGGCAAAGACCCACTTCGTCAGATGCATCTGATGAAGTGGGTCTTTGCCCACGACAGCTTATGCTCCAACACTTCCGTTAGTCTATAAGGTGCCACAGGACTCCTCGCTGGAAAATGAAGTCATCTATTCATATACAAAGTTCAGTATAGGCAGGAGTATAGGCTTCCCTATATACAGCAGTTTACTTGGGGGGTAAGAGGACGCAGGATTCTATCTTGTAAGGCAATGCAACACTTCACTATCTACAAGCATTAGACATAGGGCTCCGTGTGTCCCATTTCTAAAGTGAAAGCACCTTTGAGAAGTCCCGACAGCGGAGAAAGTCTGGACTACTAAAATACAACCATCCTCTGTGTTGATTCTGTAGAGAAAGTCAGTATGAAGGAACCTCATGGGCATGTTGAGGTCCAAATAACCCTATGTACAGCCTATAAGGTTGTATAGCTCTGGCAGGATTTGCTGATGTCTGGAACACGTAAAACAATTAGGGCCATGAGAGTGTTCTAGCTGAAGGGATTATCCAATCCGTATTCCTCCTCAGTTAGTGTAAATGTACATGATCAAAAAGAGTTTTGGATATCTATCATTAAATAAGCAACATATTGCAAATGAAGTCTGAAGAGTTGGATTATGGCTTTTCTTGGATAAAGCCCTATAAACATCACCAGTATGTGAAATGATATCTTCTACTTTCTGATGTAGCTGTATCAGCAGTATCGTCCTGCTCTATACAGTTAGGGTCACATGTACCTGTAGTAGAAGCAAGGACATGAGGCTCACTAGCACTGTCAGAAGTAACTGTCTGGGACTGTGCTGTAGGCTCAGCATTTTCAAAAGGAATCACTGGAATACAGCATTCACTGAACATGTGCTCAAAAGCTGGTTTATGTGTTTGTGCCACTTTTATCTGATTGAAATTCTGATCAGGGACTCTTCTCCATGAAAATAATTGTCTTAAAACTTCCATCATGCGCAGCATTTGAGTAAATTCATACAAAATACTTTAGGACATTTAGAATGGACAGCTATTGCAACCCCAAAAACATGTTCCATAAGTGCTCCGGCATAATTTATCTGGATTTTTTGCCCTTGGGTTGATGGCCACTCCCAAGAATTCAAAAAAGCATGTTTATGCATCTGTTGCATTTTCTGACAATTTTGACAATGGTTTGTCATTTTCTCTACTTACGTATCCCTCTTTGGCAACCACACACAATTCCTGGCCAGAAGGTCCATTTTTATAGTTCCCAGGTAGTGTTCACTTAATTCTTGGGCTACATATGACCTGAGGTTAGTAGCAATAATCACTCTGATGCTAAATATTAGGCAACTTTGATACAGATTAGGGTCACAAAACAGCACAAAGAGGCTTTTTGGTATCTCCTAGTGAATTTCAGCTGGCCTGACCAGTTCAACATACTCCAACTCACCGTCAGAAACAGTATCTAAAAGATTGAAAAACTTAAAAAAGAATGCTGCTAGACTATTCATTCTTTTTAAAGTTTTTCCAGTTACAGACTAACTTGGCTACCCCTTTGAAGGTCTCTAAAAGATATCATGTAAGATAGCAATAGAAAACTAATAACATACTGATCACCAATATTATTATGTGGTGTATATACGGAGGACCAATTCAAAATTACAAACATATCTGGAATTACTTTCTTAAAATATGCCAGGAAAGGTAGATGTTATCTCACCTTAGAGAAAGGAAAGTGGTTATGCCATCTTAAAGATACTTCCAAAGTACTTTAAAAGACAATGGGAATGAATTTACATAAAAGGTAAACAAAACGATCAAACTAACCAGGAGAGAAGATAACTGTTCTGCATCACAGTAGGGGTAGGGGATTGCAGAAACAGTTTAATTTGCAATTTAGTAAACATTAGCGTGGAAAGAAGCCAGCATGGAATTTTCTTCAACACCAGGCTCCCTGTTGCCTTTCTCACAGCTTGAATGAACTTTACTTTGGAGGATAACCCTCAGAAAAATCTTAAAATATAATGAATAGTCTTGCAGCATCTGAGGGTATGTCTACACTACAATGTTAGTTCAAACTAACGGACGTTAGTTCGAACTAACATTCATAGCCGCTACACTAGCGCTCCGCTAGTTCGAATTTGAATCGAACTAGCGGAGCGCTTAGTTCGAACTAGGAAAACCTCATTTTACGAGGATTAAGCCTAGTTCGAAATTACTAGTTCGAATTAAGGGGTGTGTAGCCCCTTAATTCGAACTAGTGGGAGGCTAGCCCTCCCCAGGTTTCCCTGGTGGCCACTCTGGCCACCACCAGGGAAACTCTATGCCCCCCTCCCGGCCCCAGACCCCTTAAAGGGGCACGGGCTGGCTACGGTGCCCGTGCCAGGTGCAAGCCTGCCAGCACCCAGCCAGCAGACCCTGCACCTGGCACGGCACAGAGCCACCCACCTGATGTCCCGCAGCCCACCCCCTCTTCCCGGGACCAGGCTGGCAGCTCCCGGGAGCTTGCCCTGGACCGCAAGAGGCGGGCACCTTCCTGGGCTAGTGCGGACATCGTGGACCTTGTCCACGATCTCCGCACTAGGCACAGGAAAGTGGCCGTCTAGGGCAGGAGAGCTGCCAGCCTGGCCACCCAGGAGCAGGTGTGCATGAAAATCAAGGGGGTCCACTGAGACCGCCGACCCTGAGCCCTGAGCTTACAATGGCCGTCCTGGGTCAGACCAAAGGTCCATCTAGCCCAGTAGCCTGTCTGCCGACAGCGGCCAACCCTAGGGACCCTGGAGGGGATGGACCAAAGACAGTGACCAAGCCATTTTTCTCGTGCCATCCCTCTTCAGCCTTCCACAAACTTTGGGCAGGGACACCACTCCTACCCCCTGGCTAAGACTACTCCATGGACCCGACCTCCATGACTTGATCTCACTTCCCTTTAAACTCTGTTCTAGTTGTAGCCTTCACAGCCTCCTGCAGCAAGGATTTCCACAGGTTAACTATTTGCTTTCTGAAGAACAACTTTCTCTTACTAGTTTCAAGCCTGCTACCCATTCCTTTCCTTTGGTGTCCTCTAGTCCTTCTTTATGGGAACTCAGGAAGAACTTTTCTGAATGCACCTTCTCCACCCAACCCCTGCTTTTAGAGACCTCTATCCTGTCCCCGCTCCATCTCCTCTTTTCTAAGCTGAACAGTCCCAGTCTCTGTAGCCTCTCTTCATCTGGGACCTGTTCCCAACCCCTGATCATGTTAGTTGCCCTCCCCTCTCCCAGCCTTTCTCTTCCCCTCTCCCACCTCCTTTTCCCAGTCTCCCCCAGTTTTGTTCAATAAAGACAGAGTCAATGTTGGAAGAAACGTTATCTTTATTTTGTACATCAATAAGAAGGGGGGCTAGGGAAGGGTAAGTGGAAGGAGGTGAGGGAGGAATGGGGTACGAGCCCCCGATGGGGAGGACTGGGCTGGCTCTGTGGGCTTCTGGGGATGGAAGCTCTCCTGCAGCCCCCCGATTGCCCCCTTTCCCCAGATGGCAGCCTGAGGCAAGTGCAGCCGGGCTGATGGCCGAGTGGTGTGATGTGCCCAGTGTGGGTACTCCGGGCAATCCAAGCCAGGACTGCTTTGCAAGCGGGACACCCCTTAGAACTGTCTGTCCGGGGTGGGGGTCGGGACCCTTTAAGCGCAGCCCTCGGCTAGCCTGAGACAGCATCTCCACGCTCTATGTCCTCCTCTGATGCCCTGCCGGCACTGCTTCCGGCCATCCTTAAGCCCTGTTCAGGGTCCACTCAATGTGGACTTGCTAGTTCCAATTAGCAAAACGCTAATTCGAACTAGTTTTTAGTTCTAGACGCGTTAGTTCGAATTAGCGCTGTAGTGTAGACGTACCCTTAGAGACTAACAAAAAATGTAGATGGTATCATGCGCTTTCACGGGCACAACCCACTTCTTCAGGTGAATACATTTCAAAGGTCCATTGGATTAGAAAAAGAAGAGCAAACTACCCCATGTTATCTTTTACCTAAAAAGACAATGGAACCAAGCACTTTAGACTGTGTGGAAGAACTTGTCCAAGGGAGTGGTCAGCCATCTTATTCTAATGAAGTGAGGTAAATCCTATCTTAAACTAAGACTGTAGCTTTGTTAAGTCTCAGTCTCTAGAAATTGTTTTCCACTTTTATTTGCATGAAACTATTGCTAACTCTGTCTTTGATATGTGAGCTTTTTAAAACGCCTATCTCCTTTTGTTAATACACTTGTTTTACTTGTAATCTGAACCAACCCAAGGCTGAGTTTCAATTTAAGTGACAGTTAACGTAGTTAAAGTGACAAACTGTGCATTTTGTATCTCTAGAGGAGGAAGCACACCTTATCAATTCTCTGAATAGCCCAGGAAAGGGCTGGAGATTGGTGAGCACATGGGGAAAATTCATGATGGATGGCGTGTTGGAGTGATCCTGCTCAGTGTAGCCAATGCTGGTGAAGGCCAAAATGCAGGTATAGCAAGTGGGCTGCTGGGGTCAAAGCTTCTGGTCCAGGGCAGCTTATCACTGAGTCACTGACTGAGTGCTTGTATGCTGGCTGGGAGCATCTAGATAAAGGTTTTTAAAACACCCTGGGTTCCTGGGTTACAGGGCAGGTGATGACACAGCCTCTCAGTGATGTGCGTTGCACTCCAGAATGTGGCAAGTCTTAACTGCTCTTTTGAAGCAAAG
The DNA here is from genome assembly GCF_049634645.1 of Pelodiscus sinensis. Lineage (NCBI taxonomy): Eukaryota > Metazoa > Chordata > Testudines > Trionychidae > Pelodiscus > Pelodiscus sinensis. Next base: position 44,664,896 of record NC_134711.1, on the reverse strand, counting down.
AAAGCTGAAAACAGTTCTATGTGTGCTTAAGTCCATCCATTTGTTGTAGTGTCATGCACTTTAGTGAGAATGTGGTTGTGATGTATATTGCAAACAGATGCAATCTCTTTGGGGAATGTGATTTTAACTTTATGAATATGAGAGAGAGAGAGAAAGGGAGGGAGAGAGAGAGAGAGAGATATCTTATTGTATCCCCTTTGTAAAAGTTACCAGCATGAGCCAGGAACTGAAATCAGTGGGGGATGATTACTATGAATCTTTGGCTGGGTAAACAACTCTAGAGAAATACCACATGTAGGGAAAATTGCTTAAACTGGTTCACTGTGGGTCACAGAGCTGCAAGGAGAAAAAGAAAGGGCTTTTATTATAAAAGGTGAAATTAAGGAGGATTCATTTTTTGATAAAGATAAATAGACATGATTGTTTGCCTAAGGGGAGCCAAACCCTGATGAAGGGTTGGAAGAACTTTGATCTTCCAGGTCTCCAATGTAGAACAATTGGATTTTTGTTGTTTTATTGTTTTCTCTATAAGGCTTTTAGCCTAAAATAAATATAATTTGCCTTGTGAAAGCTGTCTGGTCACTGGTAAAGCACTGTCTTAGTCTTTAGAGAAACAGAGTGAAACTCCAGGGGCTGAGCTAAGTCAATTCTTCTGGGATAATCCGAGACAACTGCAGGGGGACACCAAACCCAAGGAAGAGGAATGCTGGTCCCTGCTCAGAGAGAGGTGATGGCCTGAGACCCGAGACAGCAGTGTGTGTGTATGTGTAGTTCAGTTACTTCAAAAACTGGTAGTAGTTGCTAATCTAAAACTAGATACTGACTTTGGCTGGTTTGATCCTAAGATATGCACTATAAATAGCTTTATCTATGTGGGTATGTCTACACTGCCACCCCAGTTCGAACTACGGTGGCTAATGTAGGCATTCGAAGTTGCAAATGAAGCCCGGGATTGAAATATCCCGGGCTTCATTTGCATCTTGCCAGGCACCGCCATTTTTAAATTCCCCTTAGTGCGGACTCCGTGCCTGCAGCTACACGCGGCACAGAGTAGGTAGTTTGAATTAGGCTCTCTAATTCGAACTACCATTACTCTTCGTGGAATGAGGTGTACTGGTAGTTCGAATTAGAGACCCTAATTCAAACTACCTACTCCGTGCCGCGTGTAGCCGCGGGCACGGAGTCCACACTAACGGGGATTTAAAAATGGCGGCGCCCGGCAAGATGCAAATGAAGCCCGGGATATTTAAATCCCGGGCTTCATTTGCAACTTCGAATGCCTACATTAGCCACCCTAGTTTGAACTAGGGTGGCAGTGTAGACATACCCTATGTGACACTCTCCACAGAGTGGTCAGAACCATAAGCCACTACCTCTCTGAACTCAGCAAGAGAGAGCTCTGCTGGGGCTTACGTTGTCTGTCAGCTCCCTGCCACATGAGTTTTGTTAGTCTCCCCAGCCGACTCCCTGAGACTTGGACAGTCTAAACCTTGCTTGCAGATAGCACTAAGTGCACCCCAGTTTCCCAGAGATGTGTCTATGCCATGTTCAGTCACTCTGACTGGACATTCACAGAACATACTAAGTCCCCGTCTCCAAATACGCAGAACATACTCCATCTGGTTGGCTCACCGAGTACACACTCTTTATCATAATAAACAGCACTGAGATGGTTTTATAATAAAATAAGATTCACTTTATTAATAAAGAATAAAGATTTAAGTGATACTAAGCAGGAGACAAAGGGACAGAATAGGTTGAGGATAAAAGTAAAAGTATGCTTTCTATTGTCTAAAACATAATAGCTTATAATCCTTGTATGAAACTACACCTCCATATTGATAATTATTACATAATTATGATGTAGTTTCTACAAGATGAGTCATGAAAAAGTTATGATTTACTGAACATGATTATTCTATTTGTTTGCATTTACCATTTTTTAATCTAAAGTTATGAATATTGACTATGTATCAGAATTTCAAATGTAGTGACACCTGATAACTGGTTGGGAAGGACCTATACCAGGTAATGGGCCATCAAGGAATCAACAAGCTTTATAGAAGATTATTCTCCACCTGGTAAGCTGTACTGAGAACACTCCAGGCAGGCTATGAATAATGACCTCTGTGACTCAGCAGGGTATGCAAGGACATGTGACCAGACTACATGACACTGATCTCCATTTCCACAAATTGGCCTGGGAACTGTTTTTGCAACAAAGGATTCTCACCATATGTTAAAGCTAAATAAGGTTGGATGACATCATTGAGGGACTCATTCCCCACATAAGCGAACTCCTGAAGGGAGGAACCAGATGACTGGGGGAAGTGCCCAAACTAAAAGGATTTCTACCCTGTGCATGGAAGTGTAGTGAGCTGCTATTATCACCAGCCAAGGTGAGAGACTGCTAATTCATATCCAACATCTCTAGTATTTCATGCTGAGTCTGAGGTTTTGTTTATTTGCTAGGTAATCAACTGTTGATTATTCTTTCAGCTAAAGATGCCAAATCCCCTTTCCATCCTCTGACCCATTTGCTTTCTTGACTGGCATGGTTACTTTGTTTACCTTAGATGGCTATGTAGTTATGTGGTCTTTGGCTTCATCATGCTTCAGTTTATACTGGAGACACAGGCAAACAGGCTAAACAACATTTCCTTTGTGTAGGGCAAGCTTGTTTATTCGATCAGCTCTGATTGCACGATCTGGACATATTTCTGGCATGTATATAAAATTTTTTACACAACCCATATGTACATCACACAATGATATTCATAACCATTGTCTCCACTTTATATATGATATGTCACAAGAAACTATAATATTAAAAATATTCTGACAACAGTGTTTTGATCCCTTGCCAGTTGGCATTAAGGGGCTCTTAGCTAGTAATAATACCAAAGATATAAGAACGACCGTAGTGGGTCAGACCAAAGATCTGTCTAGTCAAGTATCCTGTCTTCCAATGGCGGCCAATGCCAGGCACTTCAGAGGGAATGAACACAACAGGTAATCATCAAGTGATCAGCCTCACTGTCACACATTCTCAGCTTCTAGCAAACAGAGGCTATGGACACCAACCCTGACCATCCTGGCTAATAGCTATTGGTGGACCTAGCCTCCACAGATTTATCTAGTTAATTTTTTAACTCTTTTATAGTCTTGACCTTCACAACATTCTCTGGCAAAGAGTTTCATATGCTGACTGCATTGCTTGTTTTAAACCTGCTGCTTATTAATTTCATGTGGTGACCCCTGGTTCTTGTGAGAAGGAATAAACACCACTTCCTTATTTACTTTCTTCACACCCATGATATTATAGACCTCTATCATATCCCTCATTAATCCTTTCTTTTCCAATCTGAAAAGTCCTAATTTTATTAATCTCTTCTCATACAAAAGCCGTTCCATACCCCAGGTCATTTTTGTTTTCCTTTTCTGAATTCCAATGTATACAACTTTCCAACTCCAAGGGTACGTCTAGACTACATGGCTCTGTCGACGGAGCCACGTAAAATATTTTACTCAACATAGTCAATGAAGTGGGGATTTAAATAATCCTCGCTTCATTAAAATAAACATGGCCACCACGCTGTGCCAACGATCAGCTGATCCGGCACAGCGGGGCAGTCTAGACACACCACGGTTGACACGGGAAGCCTTTGTTGACCGCTCTGGTATGCCTCGTGAAACTGTAACACCTGTATATAATGGAAAACATTCTAGCAAGGAGATGTGGCAGCAACCCCAGAAACCCTCGTTCCAGCATCTGTGAACCTCGATGGTGTGAAGTGAAGAGGTTCTGCATTGTTTGGTAGTGATAGGTCTAGCTGGATTTGCAAAGCACAGAAATTATTATTGTCAAACTAAAATACACTAAAATACTATTTTAATATTCCATGAATATTATCACAAGAAAAGTTTATATCTATCCTCATGGAAGTGCTTTGCAAATTCCATCTCACCAGTGATGCTGAAGTCTTGGTGAAGGCAAGTTGCAGAACTGCTATGCTGAAAGATTGCTTCTTCTTGATTCCGAGTTATGGCTTCCCTGTTCTTAGCTGTCTAGTTGCTGGCAGAAAGATAAGATGAAAAGTTGTGGAGGAGGATATACCTCATTCAGGGGCTAAGCTGGAGTCAGATATCAGCCACTGTCATCTTTATGTCAATACATTCCTGGAATGGCCTTAGTAATATCTTTAGCTCATGGCTATCCACTAGTGCACCAACAACAGGGCTATAAATGCTTTTATCTGTGGCAGGAAACTCTCCAACATCTTTAAAGGTATAATTTTAACTCTTATTCTGTTCATTTTAGGTTCATTGGGGGTATGTCTACATTACAGAGTTTTGTCAGAAAAACGGCTCCCTTCCACTCTCCTCCCCTCAAACATCCAGAAGCCACTCCCTATGAGGCTGCCCCCCCAGCAGCAGGACTATGTGAGGGCGAGACGGCACAACCCCCCAGGGACGGGGCTTCCTCCCACCCCATTTCACCCCTCCCCACAACCTACAACCCCCCTTTTCCAAGGGACCCCCTTTTCCTTGACCCCTTCCTCCTCCCTCCTCCCTCCCATGCAAGGACTGCAGCCCCATAGGACCTTACCTACATGAGGATGGCCCCGATGGTGGACTTCCCCACGCTGCACTGGTTGCCCACCGACGGGTAGCCAGGGGTGCACAGGCCCAGCAGGATACCGGGAATTTCCCGGTGGGCCGTCATCCAGTGGGCCGTTGTGTCCGCACGCTGTTGCCCCTCACTCCAAGTGGCCCCGCATCCACGCTGTATGCGGCACGCAGAGCCCAACCCGCTGCCTGCACCGCATGCTGGACATGACGCAGGGGGCAGGGCTTGAGGAGCTCGGAGGGCAATGTCATGGGAGGGCCATTCTCAATCCATTTCCTGGGCCTATTTTGATTGCCAGTATGCTCCTGCTGGTAGCTGTCGGGAGTGGCCAGCTTCCAGAGGGCTATTGAGACCTGCTTCTCCAGGGGGATGGTGGGCCGCAGGTGGGTGTCACATCTCCGGAGAGTGGGGGCGAGCCAGGCACATAGCTCCAAAAAGGTGGCCTTCCGCATATGGAAGCTCAGCCGGTCCCACCAGTCTGAACTCGTGTCAAGCCTCCAAAAACGCCTCTCCACAGTGGGTTGTGGTTGCCAGACTCTAGCTCCCTCACCCAGGGAGAAGGTCCCCAGAATGAGCTCAGGGTCGAGCTCGGTCAGGATCAGGAAGGCAGCTGGCACAAAGTGCTGAAAAAACTGCAGCATGGCCGTGTGGGGCCATCACATGCCCAGGGCAGCTCCAGCTCTATGGCTCACAGGAAAAAGCTGAGGCGTCCACAAAAGCTGGGCAACTGCAGCAGGCACTGTGAGAGCTTTGCTGTCCCTCGAAGAGGTAGCAAGCCCACAGAAGAAGCAGAGAAACAGCTGTCTGGGGCAGGGCTCTTTAAGTGTGTGTCTCTGCAAGGCTCCGGCACCAACACTGGGAAGCAACTGGTGAGCTAAAGCCCTGGCTGAAGTGGTTCCGGGTGGCCTTTTATGTGAGAGAGCGTCCAATGAGTCTGGACATTCTCTTTCCAAAAGCGCATCGCTTTTTCGATGAGCTTTTGTGCGTAGATACTCTCTTTCGGAAGAAGTTTTTTTGGAAGATCTCTTCTAAAAAAAGCTTCTTCTGAAACAAGTCTGCAGTCTAGACTTAGCCTGGGTATAATACGAGTTGAAATTGTTGTTTAAAATGAGGCCAAACACTCCTATTTCCTATACAGGAGTCTTTCAGTTCTTAAAATAGTCTTTTTAAATTTAGATGATTCTTTGAGTGCCTTTACACTTTTTTTAAATGATCAAATAAATTATTTTATATTCTAAAAAACCAGAAAGAGTTCTTGTCCGAATTTGGTGGTAAGGAATTACTTAAGCAATGACAGATAGCTAATTGATTCCCCTATAATATTAAAACATTTATATTTGAAGAACACTCTCTCCTGGCAGATAGAAGAACACTTTACCTTGAGAGACAGGAAGAACAGAAAATTGAATCCTGCCAAATTCCACAATATACTCATAGGCTATGTCTACACTACCAGATTATTTTGAAATAAATTATTTTGAAATAATAAATCCTGAAATAATTAGTTTGAAATAATGCATTCACACTACAAGGAAGTCTCAAAATTAGTCCAAGGCAGGCTCCTTTAATGTGGATCCACTATCTCGACTTAGAGCCCCAGGAAGCACTGGGGAGTAATTACTTTGAATGACTCTGAGAAGTAGTTATTTCGAAATAACAGCAGCTGTTATGTCACTAGTGCTATTTTGAAATAGCAGTTTAGAAATAGGCGTTATTCCTTACAGAATGAGGGGTTATTATTGCGAAATAACATGCCCTTTATTTTGAAATTATTTTGAAATAAGGGCTTGCAGTATGGGCACTCACCTTGTTATTTCAAAATAACTCTGTATTGTAGACATGCCCTATACAGAGAGCTCTACACACACACATACACACACACACACACACACAGAGAGAGAGACCACAGCAGGTCTGTGACTGAAAAATCAATGAGAAAGAAAACTTGAGTGGTGCTGGCTAGTGATGTGAACGACTAGTCGACTATCTGATAAGCAAATGCTAGTCGACTAGTCACTTCCCTCCCCCCCTTATTTCCTCTATTAGAAAGAGGCAGCAAGGTGGGGGGTGGGGGAAGAGGATGGAGTGTTTCAAAGTGACAGTGCCACCTGGAGCATGGGCGCCATGCGGTGCTACCACTTTGAAATGTGGCATGCAGCCTAGGGCCTGCTGGGAGTCCCCAGCTGGCCCGGCCTGCATGTGGCGTTTCAAAGCAGCAGTGCCATGTGGAGCCTAGGGTCTGCCACTTTGAAATGCCGCTTGCAGCCTGGAGGCCCCAGCGGTCCCCAGACTATACGATCCCTGCAGCGTTTCAGAGCAGCAGTGACCCCAGGCTCCATGTGGCACTGCTGCTTTGAAATGTCATGGAGAGCTTGAGTGCCCCACTGGCCCTGTGCTCCTTGCAGCACTTTCTCCTTTGAAGTGTAGCAATAGCCCTAGGCAACAGTCCTAGACACTGCAAAGGTGGAGGCGCCCTTATCTGCTAATCGAATAGTTGATACAAATTGCATCGACTATTCCATCAGCCAATTAATTGAAAATTTATATCCCTAGTGCTGGCAGAAGAAGCAGCCTGACAGACAGAAGGGCTTTCTGGAAACATATCACTGCCAAGAAGATAAAAAGAGGTAGCAAAATGTCACCGTACACAACTTTTCCAGACCAAAAATCACTTTATAAAACTAGACTTCCTCCATGGAGCCACATAACCCAGTTAAAAAGAATTATCTTTTTTTCCCACTGAGGAGATTGCTAGCATCTAGCTATCTTCATGATCCACCAGTAATAAGTCAAACCCAGGGGCAGAGTCACAGTGCCTTCCTAGACAAGCTTCAGCCCACTCACATAAGAAACAGTCATGGAAACACTGCCAGCGCTCAGAGCCACCATCAGTGCCTTGGATCTTTCTTCCCATCTTGAATGGCTGTTGCACCTAGGGCCTGATGCTTATTTAATCCAAATTGTGTTCTGGCAATTAAAAGGGAAATCTCACTTTCAGGCCTCCTGAAATGTCAGTGGCATACAACTATGGCACTAAACTTCAAAAGCAAATAGAACACAGTGTTACAGAACCTTTTAATTTGTCACTCACTCACCATCTTTATTTTTTTCTAGTAAGAACACACCAATATCTCTGGAGTTAAAATTAATTTGTTAGAATAATAAAACTCATTGGCTATGTCTAGACTTTAACGGAAAAGCATTTGCAGAAAAGAGCGTCTAGATTGGCACGGACGCTTTTTCGCAAAAGCACTCTAGATGTGCTTTTGCGCAAAAAAGCCCCGATCGCCATTTTCGCAATCGGGGCTTTTTTATGCAAAACAAATCTGAGCTGTCTACACAGGCCCTTTTGCGCAAAAGCTTTTGCGCAAAAGAACTTTTGCCCAAACGGGAGCAGCATAGTATTTCCGCAAGAAGCACTGATTTCTTACATGAGATTGTCAGTGTTCTTGCGGAAATTCAAGAGGCCAGTGTAGACAGCTGGCAAGTTTTTCCGCAAAAGCAGTCTAGACACAGCCATAGCCTACAAGGAATTTATTTGATGATCTGAACTTTCATTTTTGTTGCCTGCATATTGGAGAAATATGGAGAAAAAACATCTAAGAACATAAGAACAGCCATTCTGGGTCAGACCAAATGTCCATCTAGCCCAGTATCCTGTCTGCCACCTGGCCATGCCAGATGCCCCTGAGGGAGTGAATAGAACTGGTAATCATCAAGTGATCCCTCTCCTGTCATCCTTTTCCATCCTCTGACAAACAGAGGCAAGGGACACCATTCCTACCCATCCTGGCAAATAAGTATTGATGGACCTAACCTCCATGAATTTATCTAGTTCTTTTTTTGAACCCTGTTAAATCTCATGTACTTGTAAAGATGAAATTAATCAGACTTACTGTAAAGATCTGATAACAAGTTATCCCAAATTCAGTAAAAAAAAAAAGCTCAGCTAGATGCAATTAAATTAGACTAAATTACTACACAGGGAAACTGTATTTCCATAAAAGTATTTCCTCCCTCCTATAATAGACTGTTATCTAATGACTACATAATTATTGGAATGAATTTCGCTCATCATTGCTGGATTTGATGGCACTCTGGCATTTTTCAATACAAATTTTATTTGGAAAAGAATGCAGTTTTTGTCTCATTTCTTTGTATTTTTAGTCTATAAAATGTCTGACTAATGGCTCATACTTCCTGTATGCAAAGCATGTGCCAAATTTATCCTTCACATCGACTTACTGCTTTAAGATTTACACTCACTCCAGCTGACTTTTCCAAAAGATGGATCTGGCCCAAGGCATTTTACTGTAGAGTTATCTGGAAGAAGTTTGCAAGACTTAGACTGTAGAGGTGAAGAAACTAATTATTAAATATTTTCTCCTGACATAACCTTGCTAACAGAAATATGCTGGCCTTAGGGAAAATGGAATGTGACACACATCAGAGAGGGTTAAGCCTTTAGGCTGATAATTTGCAATTTAAGGAGCACAAGAAAATATTTAAGAACATTGTGTGTCATTTTGAAGATTTGGGCCAAGATGTATTTTATCTTAACACTGAAAATGGTTTCATAATATGTGCTCTTCCTAAAAGGTGTCAACAACCCTGATCCTACTGAAGGCAATGGCACAATTCTCAATTTCACTAGGGACTGGGTCTGACCCTTGAAAATGTATTTGAATCTCTGAGAATATACTAACTGGATACTTGATCAAAATGCACAGGTGGTTTTGAGTACAGCCAATATGTGTTTCACGGGATCATAAAAAGGATCAAACATTGTGTTCTTAATTTTTGTTTAATGCTTACCAGATTGTTTTTCAGCTTTTTCCTCCTTTTGGACCTGATTCCCTGGCTGCAAAGACTGTCAAACCTATCTAACTGTAATGGGGATATTTTTAAAATCTTCTCGCTTAGCTAACCAAAATAGAACATGTTTACAGGTTTCCTAACTTTAGTGCAACTGTAGGTTGTGGGGGGAAAATAGCATTTAAGACAACACTTGTGTGCTTTTCTCTCATGTAGCTGATATCCACATCTCAGCTTTTAAATAATTATTTAATTACCTATTTCAATAACTTTGCACATTTATTTTAAAGTACTTTATATAAAAATAATCCCTAGTTTACACATGCTCAGTAGAGATATGGCAGCGTATGGCAGCTAAAATCTCTGAATCCTGTTAGCATTGAGTACCAGGCCATCCCTATCAATATGCAAAATATGCAGTTGCACAGGGAACCATGAAATTTGGGGCACCAAATTACCCCAAACTGCCCCAAATTCAGTGGTGCACTAGGCAGCTGTGTGCTGCGTATGGGGTAGTGCTGGCTCCGATAGTCAGCCCTATTCCCCTGCTGGCCCAGCTGCAGGGTGCACCCAGCAGGGTCATCCATAGGGGAGAATGGGGCCTGGGACAACTCTCCTGTCTCAGCCCCATCCTTCTCCCACTCCATCCCTTTCCCTAAGCCAGCTCCCCTGAGTGATGTAACCTGTGGGACTAATGGGGGGTGGCACCAGCAACAGAGGTAAGGCCTGCCCCCCACATTCACCGGTGGCTGAGGGAAGTGACGTGACTTTGTCCCAGCCTGCTCTGCTCCTGAGCTCCCATCTGTGTCTCTCCGTTTCCTGACACTGATGAGTGTAGGAAGCAGTTGCACCCCTTCCCCAAACCCTCACTTCCACTGCTGAAGCTGGGGAGGCAGAATGGGCTGGGGCCAGGTCACTTCCCACCATCACCAGTAAGTGTGGGGGTGGGCCCAATCCCTGCTGTCCCCCTTCACTACCCATTGGGCCCAACAATCTAGCCATTTTTCTCTCCATCTTACAGCCCATTTATCCAATCCATATTTCCTTAACTTGCTGTCAAGAATACTCCAGGAGATTGTATCAAAAGCTTTGCTAAAGTCAAGGTATATCACACCCACTGACTTCCCCATGTCCACAGAGCCACTTACCTCATCATAGGAGTTAATCATTTTGGTCAGGCATGACTTGACCTTGGTGAATCCATGTTGACTATTCCTGATCACTTTCCCTCTTCCAAGTGCTTCAAAATGGTTTCCTTGAGGATCCTCTCCATGATTTTTCCAGGGACTGAGGTAAGACTGACTGGTTTGTAATTCCCTGGATTGTCCTTCTCTTTCCTTTTTTAAAGATGGGCACTACATTTGCCTTTTTCCAGTCATCTGGGACCTCTCCCAAGCTCCACAAATTTTCAAAGATAATAGCCAAAGGCTCTGCAATGACATTTGCCAACTCCCTTCATAACCTCAGATGCATTAAATCCGGCCCCATGGATTTGTGTATGTCTATTTTTTCTAAATAGTTCTTAACCAGTTCTTTCTCCACTGAGGGCTGCTCACCTCTTTGCCATACTGTGTTGCCTAGTGCAGTAGCTGGGAGCTCACCTTATCGTGAAGACAGAGTCAGAAAACACATCATTTGCCACTGAGTTACCTCCCTCCTCCAGTAAGGGTCCCACACCCTCCCTGACCACCCATTTTATTGCTAACATGCCTGTAGAAACCTTTCTTCTTACCCTTCATATCCCTTGTTAGCTGCAATTCCAATTGCGCTTTCACCTTCTAGGTTTCTCCCCTGCATTCTCCAGTCATATATTTATTTCTCCTGTGCTCTCATTGCTCCCCCTGCTGATACCCTCGTGGTGTAGAGGAGAAGGAAGAAGCTGCTTCTGACTCAAATATAGAGGGATGAGGAACCGGAATGGGAGAGGGGAAGGTATGTATGTCAGCAGAAGGGACAAGATACAGGACAGGAAGTAACTGAGGTTAGGGAGGAGGAATAATAGAGCAAAAGCAGCCTTAATTCTAGCCTTTCCTAACTCAGAATGCTTGACTTTGTAACCCTAAAGTTCTTTTAAGAGAGATTTTTGAATGTAATGTTATATACACACACTTACACATTCACTGTACCTAAATTAAAAAGCAAGGAAACAAGATTAAAATTAGAAAGATCATCTTTGTATCATCTTTCTTGTTCACTATTCAAAAATACTGGAAGCCTGTGGGACAGATTTAGTTCAGATTTAGTTGAATGACACATTAGTTGTATCCAAATAATAAGTCTCAGTTAAACCTACTTCTGTTTACTTAATCTAAGAAGTCACCCTAATCTTATGATCTAATGCTTCCTAAAATTGTAGATCTTTTTGTCAACACATAACTTACTGATGCCACTTGGTTTAGCATACATAGTTCTTATTGATTTTGGTATCCATATGGCTGGTTTAGCAGATTGAGAAATTTAACCTTTCTGACATTGTGTTTACTGGAGCAAGTCAACTTTCCCTTCTTTTCTGACAAAACTCATAATGGGATATGAAGAAAGAAGGGATAATTATAAATGTTGTGAATAGCAAGGGGGAAACAGGCTGAAAGAATTCTAAACAGGATTTCTGGGAATGTTTTCTATGTTGCTTCTACTTTCTAGAAATGGGCTCTGCTTACAAGCTCCCCCAGAGAACACTATTGCATTTTTATGATCACTTGCCATGATTTGCATTAATAATGTCAACCTGAATGTTCACACCCTAGCGGCTTCTTAGGTAGAAGTTATATTGAGCCAGAGTGTTTATACCTTTCTAACATAAATCTATCATTAAAGAAATGAAGATGCATTCATATGGACGTAAGAGTGCTACTATGCTCTCCACATGAACACTGTGGTGCTCAGCTATTTCAGGAATGAAGACATTTTAAGAACTCCCTTAGGTTAAATACAGCATCCTGTGTGCAAGCAGAGTTGCTATGGTGACATTGATTAGTCCATCTAATGCTATCTTCTATATTATAATCTTGTAGTTGTCTATTTTCTAATTCCTGTTGAACTTTTAAAAACTGCTCTAGATTAATAGCTACAGGGCACAATGGTGTTTCAAATTATCATAAAAAATCTACTAATGTGGCACAATTACAAACAATGAAAATATTTAATTCCCAATTAAAACAACTTCATTAGGATAGAGTTCAGATAATTTTATAATTATACATAATATACAACATAATTTACTGTTGAGATATGATAGACACAAAATAACAAATTCTTGAAAGAAAGACTTGCATCTGGAGTTAAGATTACCATTAGCTCTTAAATGTCAGAAAATTATAATGCTGTCATTAAAAAATACTCAGCATCAGAACATTTGGAAATATTCAGCAAAGGTTCTGCCAGCCTGTCCCCTATGCCTTGCTTAGCTGCCATTTATTGATAAGGAAATCTCACGAGTTGCCACTTCAAAAATGGCTAAGTGTTCCCTGCTATGAATACTGGTCTGACTGTTATTGAGCAATATTTATACTACTGTAACATCCAGCAGTCCTACTGTAGTGAGTACTGTACAAATACAAGCTGAACAACACAGTAGGGCTACATCTACACAGCTTCCCTCATCCACAAAAGCCTATGAAAATGAAGCATGGTTAGCTTATTGCCATGCTTCATTTGCGTCATCATTTAGGAGCCATTTTGGCACAAGAGGTTTTTGTGGCAGAGCCGTTCTTCCTCATTTTTTCAGGAAGAAAGGCTCTTGCACAAGAGGGGTTTTTGAGCAAAAATGGCTCCTAATTAATTATGCAAATGAAGTGTGGCAATATGTTAATCCGTGCTTCATTTGCATAGGCTTTTGCGGAAGATGGAAGCTGTGTAGATGTAGCCTAGGAGTCATTTCCCTTAGAAAAGAAATGAATATGAGCGGGCATGGTCAAAGTTTATAAAATAATGAATGCTGGGGACTTCACATTTTCCTGCTTCATAAACGCAAAAATAATGGAGCATTGACTGAAACTGAAAAGCGTGTGATGGAGTGTTCACCCCACACAAGAGTGAAAGGGGTTAATAGAACCTCATGGGCCTGCCAAATCCCACCCCAGAAAGGAGTATTAAAGATGAGCCTAGAGAGGCTGCACCCGAAGCAGCCAATTGGATAGTGACTGCATGAAGCAGCCAATCAGGCCCAGCTAGCTGGCACAAAAGAAGCTGCAGGGTAAAGCAGAGTTTGTTGCTATGTGAAGCTCAAGGAGAGAGGATTGTCTTCCTAGAAGGCTGCAGCCTGGGTAGCAACTTGGAAAGAGCAATTATTGGCAGGGACCAAGTGAACAAGGAAGAGTTCATGGCTGGGTGCTCTGACTTTCTGCCTAAAGGTCATGAGGAGAAGGCAAAGAAGGTGCTAGGGCTACAGAAAAGTGACCCAGGGAACTGAAACAGCACTAAACCAAGTGAAAGATGCAGTAGGAGACTGTTATCTTCAGAGTCCCTGAGTGGAGCCCTGGTGTAGTGGGAAAGTCTGAATGCCCCCATTCACCACCGGGGAAGTGGTTTGATTGGTGCACAGTGATACCTAACCCCACAAGCAGATGGGGTATGTCTACACTACCCTCCTAGTTCGAACTAGCGGGGTAATGTAGGCATACCGCACTTGCAAATGAAGCCCGGGATTTGAATTTCCCGGGCTTCATTTGCATAAGCGGGGAGCCGCCATTTTAAAAACCCCACTGGTTCGAACCCCGTGCAGCGCGGCTACACGGGGCTCGAACTAGGTAGTTCAGACTAGGCTTCCTATTCCGAACTACCGGTACACCTCGTGGAACGTGGAACGAGGTGTACCGGTAATTCGGATTAGGAAGCCTAGTCCGAACTACCTAGTTCGAGCCCCGTGCAGCCGTGCTGCACGGGGTTCGAACCAACGGGGTTTTAAAAATGGCGGCTCCCCGCTTATGAAAATGAAGCCCGGGAAATTCAAATCCCGGGCTTCATTTGCAAGTGCGGTATGCCTACATTACCCCGCTAGTTCGAACTAGCGGGGTAGTGTAGACATACCCATGGTGACATAGCCAGAAGGCCAAATCGTGAAAAGGATGCTGAGGTACTTGGACAAAGACAGACAGAGAAGATGATGATAGAGGCATCACCTGGAGCAGGTGCACTGGCTGGCAGAGCTAATGTCAGCAGCCAGTAGCCAGCAAGAGGCACTCCTATGGTGAGTGGATGCAATTACCGGGGGCAAATTCAAAATGGAGAAAAGAAAATACATTTTCACACAAGCGTAATTAGACTATGGCGCTCATGGACATGGACAATCAAAATAGTAAAGAATTTAGCAAGATTCAAAACTTATATTCAACAATATTTATATTAGATAACACTAACTGAAAGGATGGGAGGTGTAAATTCTCAGGCTTCAGGGTTTAAATCCACCTTTAACTGTTAGGGATTAGTATGAGATCTTCACCAGGGCAGATTGTCCTATATATGCCTCTTGCAGAATTCTGTCACTTGCCTCTAAAGTATCTGGTGCTAGCCACTTCCACAGAGACTAGACCAGGAGGACCACTGTAGGGGCTTTTGTAGTATAATTATACAGGATCTGTGGAAATCCAAATTAATGTAATGGGAGTCTTTCCACTGAATTCAGGTCCAGGCAGCTACCCATCTGTATGGGTATGGAGATCTATAGATGGGCAGATCCACTGGCTTTGGATCAGGTCCAGGCATATACTCATCTGTATCTCCACACCCATTATGAGGAAAGAAGATAACACAATCTTCTCATATGCAAGGGTGGATGGATGGAAGGGTGTATATGAAACTAGACATGTATAGCAAATATGTGCATTTGTAGCATATAGTTCCTTATTCTTATTGGTTATCAGGCTTACCTCACTGATATCAGCTAGCATCTTGGTACCATTTGATAACAATAAGCAACTTTCTGGTACTATGCCAAAGCATGCCAGGTATGTAGCTTTTTTTCTATTCAGATGTTTTGATTTCTGTATTTCTGAGAACATCTGCAGGAGTCTATACTATTATGTTCACCAACTGGTACAAAATTTAGCATAGACTTGTAAAAGTATGCCTTGTGATGTATCATTTGAAAACTCATAATCTACTGAACATCATTGTCCTGATAAAATATGTGTGTAAACATGGTTTGCAAAGTTATAAGATTTTACTGTATAACTCTGCTATAGCACTTTCCTAAGTTGGAAAGGCATGCCCAAACCTGTTTTTCAGAGACAGACACAATGGCATTCCAGACAGGTATGAACAAAGTCAAGTGGGCTATCAGTTATACAAAGATTCTCTGGAAAAAGGAAAGTGTGATCAGGAAATTTACATTTCCTTACAAAGGCAATTCACATTTCCTTACAAAGGCAATTCAAACGTCATGTCCCCAACATACTGTTTTGCCATCATGTCTCAGCAAGGATGTTTCTAGCACAAGAAATTGAATTATAAAGAGGAAGAAGAATGCTTGACATCAGTGACTCTTAAAAAACTGGCCTGGGCATGGGGGAGCTGAATCCTGGCTGAAGCAAGCCAGTACAGACTGCTGTAAACTTATGGTGAGAAATGCCTTTTGCTTTTAAGTGAGGAGGAGGGATTCCATTTGGTATAACAGAGCTGGTGCATAGTATTTTCCATTAATCAATGATGGACTTTATATGTGCTCTATTGTTCAGCAAGGTGCTGGGCAATGCAAGACACATATTTCTGGAGGAATGCCTGGGACTAGAGAATCTGCTAATATTCTTCTACAGTATAATTTAGGAGTGGTTAGCAAGTAGTACTCGATACCGTACAGCTGGGAGCAAGTTACATGCTGCCGGTTCCAGAAGTGTCTGTTCATCAGTGAAGCGGTATAACAGACATCCCAGGTTGGAGAATTGAGGAGACACAGTTATTCAGCAGTCCTACTTTGCTGAGGTAATGGGAGCAAATGGGGTTGCTCAGTCACATGATGTAGCTGGGCCCTCCTCCTTTGGGGCAGGTGAGCCAGTGAGACAGAGCCAGAAGCAACAGCTGGAAGCTGCAGAGAGGAGGCACTGCTTCCCAGGAGGGGAGATTGTTTAGGGGGGCATGAGTCAAGCAGTTCTGCAATTGTGTCCTCCACCCCCAGCATCAGCAGGCATGTGTTGTCTCCGGTATGCTGGGTAATGTCATAAGGAGTTACTCCTGCAAAAGCCTAAATCCAAGAGTATGCTAAAGAGAATAGTTGTTAGTAAAGAAACAGAAAAGCAAAACAAGTCAGCTTTTCAAAGCAAGCTGTGTAGGGATAACATATTAAAGTATTAAAAATGATTCCCCCAAATGGAAGTGACTCCCCATAATTTGACTCCTCATAATTTAAGGGAGTCTAAGTAGCATAAGTTTGTTAAGTAGAAGAAGCATATAAGTGTTTAGATTTATTCTTGTTAAAGTGTTTAGATTTAGTGTTATCAAGCTTGATAAGTGTTTAGATTTATTATTATTATTATTTGTTAAGATTGTTACATGTTTAGATTTATTATTATTGCCCCTTTAGAATATAATTTGTTAGGAATGTAATATTAGGTCATGTAACTTAGAACTGTTAAGAATATAATACTATGTAGCCAGAAACAGCTCCCCTCTCTGTGTCCCAGGGCAGGCTCAAGCTTTTGCAAGGGTCTGCTTGAAATTGACATTGCAGCAATTCATTGTAACAATGCATTGTCAAGCCACTAACTCTGCTCTGGGAGCCAAGCTCTGTAATTGACTATGGCCTTATTACACAATTGAAGCTTGTTCTCTTCAAAGCATTGTGAAGCAATTAACCCTAATCGCAAAGTTAAACATGTTGGCTACGTCTACACTGGCCCCTTTTTCGGAAGGGGCATGCTAATTTTGAAAGTGGGAATAGGGAAATCCGCGGGGGATTTAAATATCCCCCGCGGATTTAAATAAACATGTCCGCCACTTTTTTTTCCGGCTTGGGGAAAAGCCGGAAAAAAAGCATCTAGACTGGCCCGATCCTCCGGAATAAAGCCCTATTCCGGAGGATCTCTTATTCCGGAGGATCTCTTCAAAGTAGGAATAAGAGATCCTCCGGAATAGGGCTTTATTCCAGAGGATTGGGCCAGTCTAGACGCTTTTTTTCCGGCTTTTCCCCAAGCCGGAAAAAAAGCGGCGGACATGTTTATTTAAATCCGTGGGGGATATTTAAATCCCCCGCGGATTTCCCTATTCCCACTTTCAAAATTAGCATGCCCCTTCCGAAAAAGGGGCAGTGTAGACGTAGCCTGTAACTATAACAGTAACTAACTCAGCACTCAGAGGGAGAATGTTTTAAGAAATGCCACCCAGAAACTTTTGTGACTTTTTGTAACTACAACTCTTGTATATGTAAAGTTATTATTATACAAAATACTGTATGTGAAACATTAATTAGGGAATGTATGTAAGAGAGAGTGCTTATACGATGAATGAATGGTTTTGAGAGATGCCAGCCTGAGAATGAAGTAACAAAGGGCTGAAGAAGGCTTCAGGTGCCAGTGCAACCAAAAGGTGTCAAGTGGAGAAAACCAAGTACTGGAGGTCCACCCTATAAGATCACTGACAAGCACCTGACAGCCACCCTGGACATCAGCATGATGTAGCAATTCCCATAGACTGGCATAGGAAGAAATTCCTATAAGAACTGGACTAAAAGACTATGGAGTCGGAGTCCAAGGTTCTGCTGCCAGCCCACCAGAAGCTTCAGATGCGCATCTGATCAGGACTTCACTCCCCACTACCATCATTTGTGTACAGAATACCTGGCCAGTATTCTGTCACAAGCAACTTCCAGGCTGGTAACTATAACAAATACACAGAATCTGAATGAATGGATTGAATGAATATATGTGTGTGTTTGTGTGTGTGTGTGTGTGTATAAGGGTTAAGTAGTGATAGGAATAAGTAGCTAAACAACGTTGTTTGCTTCTATTTTTTCTTTATTCTTTATTATTATCTTTACAATAAATGTGGCTTTTTGCCTTATCCCCCTCATAAGATCCTGCTTGCTTTTATTGATACAACAGCTGTATGAAATTGTTTCTACTCTATGGACTGGGTAACAGCATTGTGAGATAGGTTGAAATCTTATAGTCAAAATCTTAGTTACATTTGACTTAAACAAGCATGAACTCACTTCATAGAATTCATGACCGTCTCAGTATTGTGTCCATTCCACATGCTTTATGGACATGTGCTTATGATATGAATATGACATAGTTGAGATATGCTTTATGCAAGATGGCCCACGTAAGGCATAATTGGAAAGATTATGATTTACTAATGTAATTATCCCATTTGTATACAACTATGATTATTGTGTCTGAAGTTAGGAATATTGATTTGTGTATCTGTAGTTCATATTTGCTGCTTTGGGACATTCCCACTGATGACATTTCAGGGACTACAGTGGAAAAGCCAGACAGGGCTTGATGACCCATCACCTAGTACACAGGACTATGAATAGTCTTGGGCTTCCTGCAGACATTCCATATGGCTACTGACTCATGGATGATCATCTGATGCTAATCTGCACTTGGACTGTTGAACTGTTCCACAGGAGCATGGTGGGAATCAAACGAAGATTTCCTTCTGTATGAAAATTCTATAAAGGTGAAGGCAATGGTCACTACTGGGTAGGGATGCAAAGGGGACACCAGCCACATGACCACACCCCACAAATTAATCTGCCCCATGCCACCTCTAGGCCAGGGAGGCCTCACCTGTTCCTGCCCCTACTCAACCCCAGCTCTGCTTCTTCATGAACCATATATCAGCCCCTCTACTGGCCCCTTATCCCTGGCCCCTCTGGCATCAGGGGGAGGGGGAGTGACTCCTTCATGCCCCCCCACATCATCCTGGGCATGAGAGGAAAATAATGCTTATCTTTAGCTTGCCTCCCCTCTGCCTTCCTATGCCAAAGATATACATGAAAACACCTAGAAACAAAAGGATTTTAACTGAGGAGGGAGAAGAACTGCTGGACCCAGGCTAAGAGTTAACCTGGCTTATGAAGAACTCTACCAGAAACAATATCTAGGGTAAGAAGTTATTATTTGTAATCAGTTTTTTAGTTAATCTAGCTTTGATTGCATGCTTTGCATTCTTCTCTTAGTAATCTGCTTTGTTCTGTTTGCTACCTCATTAACTACCTAGAATACACTTTCTTATAGTTAGTAAACTTATGTCTGGTTTATAATATTACCCAATTTCTAACTGGGATGGGAGTGAGAGGCTCTGCACAGCTTCCTTCATGTTGAGGAAGGAGGCAAACTTCATAAAACGTTGGGTTTTATCCCAAAGGGGAGACTTCTAAGCACTGTTCTCATGGTCTATATTTTCTGCAGCTGGGTGTGGCCCTGCCTGTGTGGTTTGCTAGAGGAGGCCTTAGTGCTTGGCTCAGCAGACAAGGTTTCAAGGGGGCCAAAATGTTATACCACTTATACTCTTGGGTGCTATAAACAAATTTGTTCAGTGACATCAGATCAAGCACACTTTTATAATAGAGGCCTGGGGGGAGAGATTCCATCTTTCATTGTATGCATGAAAATCTGCATCCATTAAAGTGAAATTTGTTTTCAGTCTTTTGTCAATCTATTTCACACCAAATGCCCCTTTAAACCTTAGCAGATACAAGTTATTTTACCTATCCAGGTACTTGTACTCTAACAAATTATTTGTTATTTATTATTATTTATTTGTAGTAGCACCCACTATGTTCAAGATACTTTCCAAAAAAACCTGAGATGTTTTTGCTTATTGTCTCGGGACAAATAAGTAGACAGAAGTCAGGAGAAAGAGAATAACTGCAGGCAAAATAGACAGACAGATAGATGGAATTCAGCTTGATTTACTACTGTCAGCATGGCAGAAGTGGACCTTTAAGAGGAACTTAAATGTGGACATGGTAGAGGTCAACTTAATAACTCCTTTTCTTCCCCAGTCTAGAGAATTCGTTTCTTTTGAACTAGTGTAGGATCTCCCCATTACCTGGAGTGTTAAGCCAAAGATCTCTCCTTTTTTAGTCACAGTCTGGTAACTTTCACAATAATTTAAATCACATAAAATCCCATCAAATATATTTCTTCAGACTAATGTGATTAATGTTTGTTTTGGTGGGCTAAGCCAGTGCTGGTATCAGAGCCCTACTGCTGCCTTTTAATGAGGCATTTGAGATATATAGGGCAAATTTAGGCGGAATGTGTCACAAAGTACATAGAATTGTGACAGCTATTTGGATTTAATGAGACAATTATTGCATGTGATATAAGGATAACACATGTTTAAAGGTTAAGTCATGTAACAGACATATCTGTTGCATAGCTTTTAAATCACAGAAGCTTTTTTTAAACAATGAATTGGTATCTTGCTGACATCCTGGTAAAATCTTGTTAAGTCTAGCTCATAAGATGGAATGACAGCTAGTTGATCCTTAGGAATAGTAGTTTTACAGGCCATTTTGGGTGATTTACAAGGTAATAAGTTAAAAGCATTTCTTGTTCGTTAATGCAGTATTTTTTCTGGGGTCATTTTGGCTTTTCAGAGAGGACCACATGATTCTGAATTCTCAATGAGCAACTAGTTCCCATCCTTTACTACTTGCCACCTGCAAGAACTGGAATCAAAATGGCGTTCTCTCCTGACCTGGAGCCTTAACCATAATACAGACAAAGACTAAAATGGCACCTTTTAACATTCTTGTTATTTTTGAAAGAATAGTCATTTACAAATTGAGACGTGTGCAAATACCAAGGAACTAGTTTCCAAAGCAACCGTAACTAAGAGCATCCCAGGAACAAAGTCATGATTTTTAGATGTTTGACAGTAGGGATAATAAATGTAGGTACAAGCATCCTACCCATATCTATAGCAGTTACCCTTATTAATTATTAACTATTTATGTATTATTTATTAGGAGAGAATTGTGAGATTTTTGATAAAACAGAAAAGGGTATAGAAGACACTGCAAAAACGTATCAGTTGAATCAGCCATAACAGAAGGATAGTGGGCATTTGATACTGCAGCAGATGTAAATGATGAGCTTTGGGATCAATTATAGTTTAGTATTCACAGCATAATCCCAAATCTGACTAATGATATGGCAATAACTGTTTTCCTGTTACCTGACAGAGACTGGGGCAGATATTATGATGAGAAAGAAGACAAAAATAAAAATTCAAGGAGATGACACCAATTCCTTCAATTCTTAATACTACTAGTTTCATTCGTAACAAGAGGATTGCTTACAAAGCTAAGGATTATTCGAGTGTGGAAGGTGTTGCTGAATCATGGAACTTTTATAATCAAGTGTATGGGATAACAATTGTCTTTTACAAATGTGCTAAAAATCTCATTATGCGCATAGCAAATTATTCTACCAGCTGTTTTTTATAGCAGTGAAAACACTGTTTAAATTGACTGGTTGAAAATGTTCTATAGGAACTAGTTTGACAGAAATTTGGATTTTTGATCAAATACAATTTTTTACAAAAGCCTCCTGCTTTCTGTGCAAAATATAGGTTTTTAACCAACCCCCTCCCCCCCCCATAATATAAAAAATGAAAACCGTTACCTAAAAACCAAAAAGCATAGCCGGAAACCCAAATAATATCTATTTGAAAATACCATGTGGTATCTCATGAGAGTTGTAGTTTGGGTATTTAATTCCCTCTCTGTCTTTTTTGGGACTAGTTGCTTTGCAAGATAATTGCTCCCATGGTGTGGCCAAGGATTGCCATGATGCATCTTGATGGCTTGGCAAGAAGGGAGGCAATGGTGCACATGGAATATGCAGTCCAGAAAGGACACCTTGGCTATGTCTACACTCGCGGCTTCTTGCGTGAGAAATATGCAAATAGGGCTAAACGTGGAATATCGTCGAGCCTCATTTGCATATCTAATGAGCCGCCATTTTGCAAAAGAAGCTCTTGCGCCAGAAGGAGCTGTCTACACTGCCCCTTCTTGATCAAGAAAAACCTTCTTGCGCAATGCTGCTACGCTGACTATTTTCAGGAATAAAAGCATTGCACAAGAGGGTTTTTCTTGTGCAAGAAGGGGCAGCATAGACTGCTCCTTCTGGCACAAGAGCCTCTTTTGCAAAAATGGTGGCTCATTTGCATATTTCTCGCGCAAGAAGCCGCTAGTGTAGACATAGCCCTTGTGTATAGAGAAGAATGGAGGCACGAGGCACCTGAACTACCATTCCTGTGAGGAACACATGTCAGAATGTCCAAATCACAGTTTTGCCAAAAATGTTGAAATTTTCTGTGGAAAATTTCTCTCCCCGCCCCCAACTCCATCAACATTTTCTTGGGAAAAACTGCTTTTTTCTACCATTTCTATTTAACAGTATAGTTCATTAATTAAGAACTGGTAGATTTAGTGTGAGACCCGTGTAATGACACATTGAAATATATTCATAATAAGATATTAAGATATGACTAAAATTATATCAGTGACTGCACTAAATGAATAAAGAGAAAATGAAGAATGTAAGATATGACAGTGTGATGCAGAATATGTAGTAGACTAAGTTACAGAGATAAACAAAACATCAGGAATGTTGCAACAGAGAGCACGGACAATTGTCTGTGTGCCAATGTTAATCAAATACATGTTACACATGGGCTACCCAGACCATTGGGGTCATCTGTGTTTTTGCATCATTGTTATAAGAATGGCCTTTTTCTCAAATACTGGACTAGTCCTGTTGACTCCCCCTAATGACTACATAAAGAGGCATTCAGCATCCTAATCTCTCATTAGCAGTTTCGACCATTTACCCACCAGTACAAGAGTCTGTGTTTTCTCACCCCCATCTGTGCACGTAGAGTACAAGTTTCTTGAAAGGTTCACTACAAGTCTTTTCTCTTTTTTGGTATCTTCCCTGGTCCTGAAACTTCAATGTGGGGCTCTTTAAATTGATGCGACTATCTTTTAAGCCACAGTCAGAATGTTCTCTGTGCTTTCTCTAAAGACTCCATTTTGATTGGTAATTGCATCATCTCAGACTGTCTGAGATCCAGACACAAATAACCAGTTCAATATGTTGATATTCCATAAAGATAAGCTGGGTGGATAATACAACAACTTCCAGAATTTGTATCAATGATGGCTGCTGTTTTTTAAACTCAAAGGCTACGTCTACACTGGTGGCTTCTTGCACAAGAACAGCTGCTCTTGGACAAAAACTTGCCGGATGTCTACATTGCACGTGCGTTCTTGTGCAAGTAAATTTACAGTCTAGCATTGGAAAACAGGGCTTCTTCCGGAAGACTTATTCCTCTCCCCACGAGGACTAAACCCTCTTGCACAACAGCTCTTGCACAAGAGGGCAGTGTAGACAGGCAACATGAATTTCTTGCACAAGAAACCCCTATGGCTAAAATGGCCATCAGAGCTTTCTTGCGCAAAAGAGCATCCACACTGCCACAGATGCTCTTGCGCAAAAGCACATCTCTTGCGCAAAAGCACATGCCAGTGTAGATGCGTTCTTGTGGAAGACTTTTTGTGGAAGAACTCTTCCGCAAAACAGTTCTTGCGCAAGAAGCTGCCGGTATAGACGTAGCCAAACGGTTAGTCTGCCTTCATGTCTCCCTAAGTCCCACTCACTACCACGGAAGTGTAGACTTTATCGTTTAGATGTGAAGCGAGAACCTGATCCAAATTCTATCAGGAACCTTTCCATTGGCTTCAATGGTCACCACATTGGGCCTTTTGTTACTAATCTATACCATGGGAAATTATTATGTAGGTTGAAAAGCATTGGGAAATCAAACCCTAACACCCTGCCTTCTCCTTAAATATTAAGTATTTCAGCACTTTTGAAACAATGGCTTATAAAATATTACAGCAAAGCCTAAAATAAACTCGCATAATGATATTTCATGAAGAAAAACACCCTCTTTGCTGCATGCACTCTTGAGGGAAAGAGTAAAGACCAGAAACTCAGAGTTGAGGCTACAATCATCTTGTACTTAACATTTCAACCTTATCATTAATAATGGGCCACATTCTGAACTCCTTGTTTCAACCTTACTCATCACTCCCTTGGAAGTTTTGTCTGACTAATTTTTAAAGTAAAATCTTAATAAGTAACATAAGGTATGTCTCCACGGCAAAGTTATTTTGAAATAACAGCCGTTATTTTGAAATAACTTTCCTAGAGTCTATACAAGCCAACTGCTATTTCAGAATTAATTCAAAATAGCGGAGGGCATATTTCAAAATTGGTAAACCTCATTCCATGAGGAATAGTGCCAATTTCAAAATTGCTATTTCCAAATAAGCACTGTGTAAACGCTTATTTCAAAATAGGGGGCCTCCAGCCCTTCCCAGGGTGCCCTGCTGGCCGCCCTGGCCACGAGCTAACTTCTGACCTGATGCCCTGTCGGAACCAGTTCTGACTGGCCTTAAATGAGATTCAGCGTCCAATCAGTGTGGAC
This sequence comes from Pelodiscus sinensis, assembly GCF_049634645.1. NCBI lineage: Eukaryota > Metazoa > Chordata > Testudines > Trionychidae > Pelodiscus > Pelodiscus sinensis. The sequence continues at coordinate 44,640,001 of NC_134711.1, read as the reverse complement.
GCACTATTTCAAAATAGCAAAATGCTATTTCGAAATGCATTTTGTGTGTAGACACGTTATTTTGAAATATCTTATTTCGAATTAACTATTTCTAAATTAGATATTTCGAAATAATGCTGTAGTGTAGACGTACCCATAGGGATTTGCACATAGGCTTTTTTATATACATTTTTCTTAAAAACAAAACAAACAAACAACCCAATAAAAGTTTGGAGAGAAGTGCTACTTGAAAAGTAGGAAAAGCTTTTGTAGGAGATTAAAATAGCAGCTGGATTCTGTTCACAGAACAGCCCCCCCCCCCCCTGTTTTTTTCATTGTGGTCTTTTATTCTAGTTCTGAACAGGACCATTGTAGCTTAGTTTATGAAATCTGACAAACTCACAGTCTAGGGCTGCAAGATAGTGATTTTTTGTTGATGTATTCATTGAAGCTCTAGGGAACAAAATAACAAGATCCAGCCATTTTGGCATCAAACAGAGGTCCCCCACATATTGCAAAACATTGTATTTAGGCCACCAAGCAAGATGTCAATAATATATGTATTTTACTTTGAAAGATTTTATTCAACAAAAATGGCATTGTTAAGACCAGCTGTTTCTGTCAAAGAAGCATCAAGTGAACATGCTCAAGTAGTTTCAAGAGACACTGTACAATATATCAGCTTACTTTATATATATATTTAAATATAAATATAAAATGTATATTTTTCTTATAAATCAATTTGATGTATTAATTTCATTTCTTTTCAAGTACAATGATTCACAGTGGGCCTGTTGCACACAGGTAGCTTTTTTTTCTTTTCTCTTTAATGATTTTTATTTTTTAATTTATATCAGTGAGAGAAAATGGTCATCTGAAGAAGTGGGCTGTGCCCACAAAAACTCATAATACCATCTACATGTTTGTTAGTCTATAAAGTGCTACGAGACCATTTGTTGGTTTTTACGTTTATTAGGTTTTTAATTATCTGAGTCATCTCAACCAAAATCAATGTGAGTTTTCTCATTGACTTCAACAGGAACAGAATGGAAGCCTTAAAGTTTAAATGTCTTACAGTTGCTTAGGGTGCATCTACAGAGCACAGTAACTCGAAATAAGATGCAATTTGAGCTAACCAAACTATGTATCTTATTTCGATGCTATTTCAAAATAGCTTATTTCATCATTTGGCGCTGTCTACACAGCGCCAAATTTCAAAATAAAGCACTATTCCAAAATGTCCCTTACCTCTCATACAATGAGGTTTACAGGGATGTCAGAATTGTGAGCCTGAAATAACGGGCTTGCTGTGAAGATGTGGGATAGCTATTGCAGGATACTCCAGTATCCCGAAATAGTATTGCAGTGTAGACATAGCCAAACTGCCTTCTAGTAATACTTAAAGCTACTGTTGAAAGAAACTGACAAGGACAACGAATGCTGCAAAACTCATAACAAAATCTACTGGAAGTGTGCTTTCTTGCTTTCAGAGATACAAAGGTCTCTAAAATATCAGGCCATTCTGATATTTTTCCCCCTAACAGCAAGTAAAATACTGCAGTATCAAAAATTTTGAAAACTCCACAGAAGAATTGCAATTCAATAAACCCATCTTTTGCTTCTTTAATGAACAACATCGAACATTTCTTTTTCTTTCTTTCCCATGGTCTCAAACTTCCTAGTAATCACTGGAAAGAATCACCTTTTTTCTAACATGAGGTGGAGGGTTTTTACTTTTTATAAAGTGCTATTTGCTTGCGCATGAAGGAGAAAAAAATCTAACTGCTCTTTTCCTATCATCAAAGTTAGAAAGGCTGGGAGCAAAATAACAGCCTTTATGACAGAACTCCTGAAGAAATGCTTTCTACTTGTAGTCCTCAGAACAGTTCTGCTTGCTTTTTTGGCCTTATCTGGAGAAATACTGAGAATGCACAGCTCCCCTTGAAGTCAGTTTGATGTGTTTTCTTCCCAGGGCTTTCAGAATAAAGTACTAGCCCAGTTAGCTACCTAATACTTGGGGGCCAGATCAGTCTCCCAATTATCACAAAGGGGAGAGACCTCTCCATGCTACTCTTTTCTGTTATGTGTAATCAGTGGAGTTCTCACACCAGATTGCTCCTACCTCAGACTGTGCAGAGGAATCTAATGCTGGGAAGAAGTGGGTCAACAAGAAGAAGGTGTGGGCTAGAAGCAGGTGGGAATGAAAGTACTTTGTTTTTCCTGGACACCAGCAAGAAAGATAGTGGAAAGTTAATGCACGCAGCCTGATAATTCATTGAGGGTATGTCTACACTACAGCGTTATTTCGAAATAAGCTATTTCAAAATAACGTGTCTATACACAAAATGCATTTCGAAATAGCATTTTGCTATTTCGAAATAGCGCGTCCACACTGAGTGGATGCTGAATCACATTTAAGGCCAGCCGGAACCAGGTCCGTCAGGACATCAGGTCAAGAGGGTCTCTGTGTGGCTGCTGCCTGAGGCTATCTGAGGCCTGTGCTTAAAGGGACCCACCCTGGAAAGCCGGTTCTCAGGTTTCCCTACTTGCTTGCCTACCTCAGTGAGGGACAGCAAAACATTTTGTTTCTGCGTGCTCTGGTTGCCTTCACTCGGGACACCACAGCACCCCCCAGCACTCTGGTGCTTCTCTTGGACATATTGCTGTGAGCCTGGCTGCACTCTCTGCAGGCTGCCATCCAGGAGGTCCATCGGGGGGCTTTAGTATCCAGGAAGCCCTGAAGGAGAGCTTCCACCTGAGGAGCACTAATAGTCTCCCTGGTCTGCCCCACGGGAGGCTTGTGCCTCATTCCTTCCTCATGTCCTTCCACTTACGCCCCCCCCCCGCCAACGCCCCTTCCTGATATCAAATAAAATACACATTTTTTCATAAACACAAACTGTCTTTATTTAACAAAACTGCGGGGGGGATGAAACTCTGGTGAGACGGGGGAAAGGAGGCGGGAGAAGGGAGGGTGGGAGAGGGGAGGGGGAAACCTGGGAGGAGGGAGCTGGAAGGGGGAAGCAAGGGGAACAAGAGGGACAGGAAGCTCGGGGGGGGGGGGGTGCGGGAAAGGTCTCACTGGACCAACTTGATTTTCATGCGAACCTGCTCCTGGGTTTGCATGTGGCTTTTGGTGGCCAGGCTGGCAGCTATCCTGCCATAGACGGTCGCGTTCCTCCATCTAGTGTGGAGATCATGGACATTGGGGGCATCCCCTCCAAACCCGAATAAGGTCCATGATCTCCACTCTGGACCAGGATGGCACCTTCCTTCTCTGGGCCCTGGCAAGCTCCTGGGAGCTAGCAGACTGCTCCTGGGGAGTGGTGGAGGACTGGCTGCCAGTGGCTTGCTGGCTCATGTTTTGGGGCCACTGGGTCAGGGGCAGTGACTGCTAGCTCTGGGCTGGCAGGCTTGGAGCTGGCACAGGCACTGTGGCCAGAGTCAACCCCTTTAAGGGCTCCGGGGAGACGAGGAGGGAGAGGAGTGTTCTTGGTTGAGGCTGGAGTGGCCACCAGAGCACCCTGGGAAGGCTGGAGGCCCCCTATTTCGATATAAATGTCTACACAGCACTTATTTCAAAATAGCTATTTTGAATTTGGTATTATTCCTCGTGGAATGAGGTTTACCAAATTCGAAATAAGCGCTCTACTATTCGAATTTATTTCAAAATAGCGGTTTGGCTGTGTTGACACTTGGAAAGTTATTTCGAAATAAGGGCTGTTATTTCAAAATAACTTTGCTGTGTAGACATACCCTAACTGTTCTGTAACCCCTCTCCTTATTTGGGATTCCTCTGCGAAGAGAAGAATCTCAGAAGTGGTAGTAGGAGCTCTGGGAAGATCTGACAGGTTGACTTTGATGGAGTAATCTATCTGGGATTTGGGACAGGAGTAGTCAGAGAGGGCAACAGAACCAGTGTGATATTACTGTACAGGGCCTCTGTGTGGATGGCTTTGCCCTCGTATGAGGATTAGGAACAGACTGATAGCCTGATCCCTGGGGACCAAAATCTACTCCCCACATGGAATGGTTTGGAGAAAAATCCATGTGGCAATTCTGAGACTCTCTCTCCCCAGGCCACCAGCCATAGATATTGCAGTAGATGGGTCACCCTAAGCTCTAGTCTCTTTTATTCCAGAATTCATGAGGCTTTGTGGGGCATAAAACTTAAATAGAAGGCAGGGCAGAGATTGCAGGAGACATACTGGCAGCCAGGCTGAGAAGAAGATCACCTTTGGGGCTATGGTGGTGCCAAAGGTTTACAGTTCTGAATGGTTCTGTCAGACTGCAATAGGCTAATCCACGAATCTGAACTGTTAGCTCAAAGGCTAAATGGAGTTATAATAAAGGCAACTCATTTTATTATTGTTGTGATTTGTGAGCAACTGACTTGGACTCTCATGGCATCTTAACAATCCCCTTTCCTTTCATAGCCTGTTAGTGAACATTTTGAGAGTAACAAAGGGAGCAATTATAGTTACAGAACCACGTATACTCTTCCTACCAAGCAGCAGCCTAAATACAAATAACACTGACGAGTACTTCAGTCTTCCCTAATGCTCTTCACATGCCAGGTGAAACAAGACGGTCCTACAGTCATTAGGTATACAGCATGGCTTTCTACTGGATTTCCTACCTTAACTAAGCTCAGATCTATCTATTTAGGTCCTTGTGCTATGTTCATCCGTGTGGTATCTAGGCACCTCTTCTGATTTGATGCTATTCATGGAATTCTTACTGGTATCAGAGATCTGCCCTATAAAAAAATCCACAATGTGGATTGAAGAGAAGAATGTTGAGTAATTGGTAAATAGTCATTTGATTAGTACAACTGTTGAACAATTAATAATAGCTGTTCACTTCAGAGGGTGGGAAAAGATTCTGACCTAAGCAGAGCATCATCCAACCTACTAAACTGAAACATGATTTAGTGAGAGCAAAACTTCCCCACCACATTTCTGTCACTGGCACTGGACTGTGGAAATTGTAAAATGCTTGTCATTAACAGCGGAAAATAATGTGTATCACAGAAGGAAACGAAATAAGTAATTTTACTGTGCTGTAACTGTGTAGTGCAGCTGGGAAGTACATCCCTTCCACCCCAAGTGCATATAACATTCCATTAAATGCAATAAACTGACTTTACAAAGCATGCATAGTGAGAGGAGTATATTTCATCTTCTCCTTTCTTTTCACTGATAGAGCCACAGAAATTTGTTAATTACATCTACTAGTAATCATCCTACAAGAGTTCAAGACATTGGGAGTGAAAACTTGGTTCTACTGATGTCAATGGCAAAACTCCCATTGATTTCTGTGGGACCAAGAGTTCATTCCAAGTTTCTTAGTGGCTATAGAGTTCTTACAAATGAAGATCAAAATGGGGACCCCCACTCTTACAAAAGAATAATATGTGCTCCATACACATACACAAAGTTCCCCCTTGGAGTCACACAGCAGATATTCTCTCCAATATTCTTTCTAACTGCAAAATTTGTAGACGTGGAACACATGAGAGAATATTAAAGCAGAGATCTGCCATACAGATCTGAAAGCAGCATTTTGCCTTCAGATTTTAGTTGCATTTGTGAATCAAGATGAAATCAAAGGCAGAAAGCTGTATACAACCCACAGCTTTGTCATCTAGCTGAGGTGTTTGTGGGGTGCCTATCACTGTACTATTTAGACAATGTAATGAAACTGGGAGATATTTATATTGCCACTAAAAGGTATTTATTTCATTTGAAAAATCTATTTCCACAAGAGTCCTGAAGAGTTTTGTTTTCTGTGAAAGCTATTTACAATACATGATTATTCTCAAGTAGAAAAAAATGTGTTAGTACATTTGCATGGCCTCTTTTACAGATGCATCTTCAGTTACTATAGAAATTACTCAATTTGAAAGCGATTTGTCATTATCATTGACTCATACTTTTATGGCACCAAAATATCATTTTGTGTGGGTGGTGTGGGCACCTGAATATCTCCAGTACATGTTGATTTGTTCTGTTACTACATGTTCTTTGAAATCATCAACATACTGAAAAATTAATCTACCATATGCCGAGACTTAGACACTTTTATTCTCCCTAATACACTGCTCCTAATTCACAGAGCACCAGATTCTGTTATCCTAACTCTTGTTGAGTGGTATCTTGCCCTTCAAGTAAAGTCACAAATTTAAGGCAAGAGCCCCTTATGTTTATCTGATCTAACCTCCAACATAATTCAATCCAGTCAAGCCTGCATCAAGCCCAATGCCATGTTGTTAGCTATATATAAAGATATTCATATTTCTTATCCAGTTCACCAATTGTGGCATTAGGGTGGTCTCTCAAGGCAATTGAGAGCATTTAAAGATGACTCAGAAAAGAGAGAAAAAACACAGTTTCTTTGATTATTTATAAATTTGCTAATAACAGAAAACAGTACAGTATTTTTGTCATGCAAAAATAAATCAATCTCTTTTTAGTTTTAAGATTTTTTTTAATTCTTAGCTGCTGTATTATTGTGATCATTTAATAGGAATGGATGTCAAAGTCTGTGCTTTTCCTCTCCTAAAACCTAGCTATATCCATGGTAGTAGACTTATCACAGAATTAAGAACCGGGAATGCTTGAGTTCTAATACCAACTCACTCTGAGCATGGGCAAAAAACTTAACCTCTGTATCTCTCATTTTTCCTATGTACTAATAATGCTTACTTGTCTATTTAAAAGAGGGAGTCTGAGGATTAATTACTTATTGTTTGTAAAGTGCTTTAAAGATTAGACGTGCTGTATAATTAAGTGTTATTATTAGATGTAAGGTTATGTGACTTTGATGTTTTACTAAAAATGAATGAATACTGAAAAGTCCCATATCCTTCTATTCTCATGCATGCAAATAATGTTGTGTTAGTTGCTCGGGTGTTTGCAAAATAATCTTCATTTTAGAAGATGGGATGAAATATGTCATTCATAGAAAATTATATTAAAACAGCAATAAGGATCTGTCTACAGGCAGTCCCCGGGTTACGTACAAGATAGGGACTGTAGGTTTGTTCTTAAGTTGAATTTGTATGTAAGTCGGAACTGGTACATATTGTAGGGGAAACTCTAGCCAAACATTTCTCCAGACTTCAGTTTTATTCTCTCACACCTTACTTCCCTCAGTCCTTTATTCTCAAGCTGAGGTGTCTGCTGAGAAAAGCCGCTCCGCGTCTCCCTGGTCTGCTGGGGGGGGGGCACTAGCTTTGCGTCTCCCTAGTCTGGTGGGGGGAAGCGGCTACTGCGGGGTTGCCTCACCCCATTTGTAAATAGGGATCCGATGTAAGTCGGATCCATGTAACCCGGGGACTGCCTGTACAAGAATTCTTTGGAGGGCTGGGGGGTGGGAGGAGGTGTCAAAGAGTAATGGACAAAGGGATCCAGTGGATATAGTATACTTAGATTTGTAGAAAGTTTTTTACAAGGTTCCTCACCAAAGGCTCTTAAGCAAAGTAAGCTGTCATGGAATAAGCAGGAAGGTCCTCTTATGGATTGATAACTCATTCAAAGGAAACAAAGGGTAGGAATAAATGGTCAGTTTTCAGAATGTAGAGAGGTAACTAGTAGTGTCCCCCAAGGGACCATACTGGTACAAATCCTATTCAACATATGAGGTGGCAAAATTTGTAGATGAAACAAAACTGCTCAAGATAGTTAAGCTCTTAGGGTATGTCTACACTACAAAGTTAGTTCGAACTAACGGATGTTAGTTCGAACTAACTTTCATAGGCGCTATACTAGCGCTCCGTTCGAACTAACGGAGCGCTTAGTTCGAACTAGGTAAACCTTATTCTACGAGGATTAAGCCTAGTTCGAACTTACTAGTTCGAATTAAGGGCTGTGTAGACCCTTAATTCGAACTAGTGGGAGGCTAGCCCTCCCCAGGTTTCCCTGGTGGCCACTCTGGCCAACACCAGGGAAACTCTATGCCCCCCTCCCGGCCCCGGACCTCTTAAAGGGGCACGGGCTGGCTACGGTGCCCGTGCAAGGTGCAAGCCTGCCAGCACCCAGCCAGCAGACCCTGCACCTGGCACGGCTCGAGCCACCCACCCAATGCCCCCCAGCCCTCCCCCTCTTCCCGGGACCAGGCTGGCGGCTCCCGGGAGCTTGCCCGGGACCGCAAGAGGCGGGCACCCGCCTGGGCTAGTGCGGACATCGTGGACTTCGTCCACGACCTCCGCACTAGGCACAGGAAAGTGGCCGGCTAGGGTAGGAGAGCTGCCAGCCTGGCCACCCAGGAGCAGGTGTGCAATAAAATCAAGGTGGTCCACTGAGACCCCCGACCCTGAGCCCTGAGCTTACAATGGCCGTCCTGGGTCAGACCAAAGGTCCATCTAGCCCAGTAGCCTGTCTGCCGACAGCGGCCAGCCCTAGGGACCCTGGAGGGGATGGACCGAAGACAGTGACCAAGCCATTTGTCTCGTGCCATCCCTCTCCAGCCTTCCACAAACCTTGGGCAGGGACACCACTCCTACCCCCTGGCTAATAGCACTCCATGGACCCAACCTCCATGACTTGATCTCACGTCCCTTTAAACTCTGTTCTAGTTGTAGCCTTCACAGCCTCCTGCAGCAAGGAGTTCCACAGGTTGACTCTTTGCTTTGTGAAGAACAACTTTCTGTTACTAGTTTGAAGCCTGCTACCAATTCCTTTCCTTTGGTGTCCTCTAGTCTTTCTTTATGGGAACTAATGAAGAACTTTTCTGTATGCATCCTCTCCACCCAACTCCTGCTTTTAGAGACCTCTATCCTGTCCCCCCTCCATGTCCTCTTTTCTAAGCTGAAAAGTCCCAGTCTCTTTAGCCTCTCTTCATATGGGACCTGTTCCCAACCCCTGATCATTTTAGTTGCCCTCCCCTCTCCCAGCCTTTCTCTTCCCCTCTCCCACCTCCTTTTCCCAGTCTCCCCCAGATTTGTTCAATAAAGACAGATTCCATTATTGAACACATTTGTCCTTTATTTTGTACATCAAGAAGAGGGGTTAGGGAAGGGTAAGTGGAAGGAGGTGAGGGAGGACTGGGCTGGCTCTGCGGGCTTCTGGGGGTGGAAGCTCTCCTGCAGCCCCCCAATTGCCCCCTCTCCCCAGATGGCAGCCTGCGGCAAGTGCAGCCGGTCTGATGGCCGAGTGCTGTGATGTGCCCAGTGTGGGTACTCCGGGCAATCCAAGCCAGGACTGCTTTGCAAGCGGGGCACCCCTTAGAACTGTCTGTCCGGGGTGGGGGTCGGGACTCTTTAAGCACAGCCCTTGGCTAGCCTGAGACAGCATCTCCATGCTCTAAGTCCTCCTCTGACGCCCTGCCGGCACTGCTTCCGGCCATCCTTAACCCCGGTTCAGGGTCCACTTAATGTGGACATGCTAGTTCGAATTAGCAAAACGCTAATTCGAACTAGTTTTTTAGTCTGGATCCGTTAGTTCGAATTAGCTTAGTTCGAATTAACTAATTCGAACTAAGTTAGTTCGAATTAACGTTGTAGTGTAGACGTACCCAAAAGGATCTCACAAAATTAGATGACTAGGCAACAAAATGACAGATTAAGTTCAAAGTAATGCATATTGGGAAACATAATCCTAACTATATATATAAAATGATTATGTCTAAATTAGCTGTTACCCCTCATTGCAGGAGGAGTAATGGTAGTCAGAATTAGGAGCTTTAATTCGAACTACCTAGCCCGTGCCACGTGTAGCCGCGGGCAGGGGGTTCGAACTACCGGACATTTAAAAATGGTGGTGCCCGGGAACATGCAAATAAAGCCCAGGATATTTAAATCCCGGGCTTATTTGCAAATTCGAATGCCTACATTAGCCACCCTAGTTCGAACTAGGGTGGCAGTGTAGACATACCCTGGGCTAGAGGGACCTTTGATCTGACCCGGTTATGGCCATTTTTATATTTTTGTTATCTCTAAGTCACCAAATCCTGGAACATCAGAGATAAGCTTGATAATCCAACCTTCAAACATCCATCGACTTCTAGGAACTATGGATCACATCCTAAACTCTATTACACTACCGTATATCAGTGTGTTTCCTCTATGGTAAAAGCCACTATTTTGATTGACACTGATGAAGTGGAGATTAGAATCAAAATCTCTATTGTGCTAGCTGGCTATTGTGATACTGGTTAGTGCATTTGTGTACCTAACCCTCAGCTGGGCAGAATCAGACCCAGAATAAGAGTTAGTGCTCATGGGCCTGGCCCATCTCCCACAGTAGTTAGTGGGATGCATTCTCAGTAAGCCACATCCTTTTTTTGTGTAAACAATCAGAGTTACATTAATACTAATGCAGCTACACAAATTTATACTAGCTGACTCACTGATTTTAATACGAATCCAATGAGCCCTAGGTCATTCCAGTAGGGCCAAAAATAACATGTCAATCATCCAGATAAAAATGGCAATTCTCCTAGAGCTAAAGAGCCTTGGGTCTATGCCATGGGCTGCACATGTGTAGTATACCTGACTTCTGGTTGGTGTTTATGGATGTTGATATGGATTTACTCCAGTGGCACAATATGGAATAATTTCCCATACTTATTACACAAGTTCTGATACCCTAAAGCATTACATCCCATTGTATGTTACCATGAGACTGATGCAACAGTTTATTGTGACAATAAAGAAGCTGATACGTGTCACCACCAAATGGCTGCCTCTGAATGCCTTCATGGAGAAGTTGCTGTGGAGTGTTTCCATGGAAAACTTCTGCAGACTTGGAACAATTTCCCACAGAAATGTTATACGTTTTTTTAATAGAGCACTCTACTGAATATTTCAGTAGGGGTACAACAGCCCCCTCATTAAATAGTTTGCAGTTATGTGGGTGTTACTGGGTATTAAAACAATTACTCAACCAAAAAAACCCTGGAATTCTGTTTGAAACAGCAGGTTTCTGTGCATTGGCTTATTGCAGCTTGTCAGTGATGCTGGTTCTCTGAAAGCTACTATAGTCTACAGCAAGTGATTTAGACTCCCCCGTATTCTAAAGACATAATAGAGTTCACTCCTCAGTTGTGAACAGGATGCATGGCACAGCTGATGGGGGATTTTGGGGCTGGTCAGTAACCATTTCTGACCAGTAGGCTCTCACAAGCCAGAGACTGCAGGAGTGCATTGTGCTCTGGCTGCAGATTCCTCCCTCAGGATTCCCTCATGCTACATGCCAGGAGAAGGGTGGCATAGGAGAGAAAGTTTCAGATGGAGAGATCCACCAGCTTTCCAGTCCCTGGGCTTTTAAATAAAAATGACTTTAAATAGAAATAGCAAATACTAAAGGCCTAATCTTAGAGTTAAAAGGCCAGATTGTGACCGGCATTTATGCGAGTAGGTTGAGCTAAAGCTCTCAACAATCTAGCCCTAAATACAGAGAGCTATGTTTAAAGCATTTACACACTGTAATGATCTTATTTTAAAAAATGACTTGTTAATATGGTTTATTAACAAACAATTAAAGTATCATTGTATAAGCAAAAAATACATCCCACAGCAGTCAAAAAGTGACGAGTCTAGGTAATGAGGGCCATCATCCACAGCTTTATGTTTACATATACTGTAGCATGGCCTTCCTTACTATAAATAGCAAATTGAACTGCAGAATTTCAGTATTGCTTTAGGGATTTTCAAAGGGAGCCCATTAGGAGTTGGGCTTCTAATCTCTCTTCTATTTGGGGGGATAGTACCTCTCAGTTTTTCTTGTATTTCTGAGGATGACCAGGAAAAAAAACCCACTTCCAGCCCCTGTTATGCTCTGGGCAACTGGGAACCCTATGGAGGTTCAGCGACAAAGATCTAGTAGTTTGAGTGAAAACACTGAAAGTTTGAGCTCTCCCCTGACTGCTGAGGAGGGGAAAGGATTTCAGGAGCATCCTGTGTTTACATGAACTCTGCCTCTAAGTATCCTGAAAACAGAACTATAGTGCCAAAATGATCAACTTTGGCTGGTGTTGGGATACAAATCACTTTAGTACTGACTGTAGAAGCAGTGAAATATTAGCAATGTTATCTTTATTGTATGAGTAAAGGGCAGGAGAACTGTGATTAGCCTGTTCTTATTGAGAGAGTTAACCGTACCTGAAATGAACCCACTGAACCAAAGGCTTGAATGCCAGACCCAAAGAAAGAAAGAGGGTGCAGGGACAGGCCGACTGCATGTTTTAACCTGCCCTACCTACTCCTAAAAGATAGAGCTAAGTAAGGCTCCATTAGGAGTCTACTGTTTTGTTAAGTGATCACTAGAGCTAAAATTACTTGTTGTGGGACAGCATTTCTACCCAGCTTACTTCAGCAATCAAGCTTCCCTGCTGAGCTGACAGTCACTGAGAACTGATGCTCATTACACACTGGTGGGAGGGAGGAATCTCAAAAGTCTGGCCTTCAGCAGTCACAATAGAGAAGCAGGTGGCAGCAGAAGGTGTGTGCAGCACAGCAGCTGCCAGAGCTGCCACGGGAATGGTAGTTGGTGGCACAATCAGCATCCTGGAATGGCTGGTTGGCAATACTGGAGCAAGAGCACAGATGGTGGTTCAACTAAGGTGCCTTGTCCCTTCCCCTTCCTGAGAAGTGAGCTCTCATAGATGAACTTCTGAATGCTGGGTCCTTACTGGCGACTATGAGTGTGTGTGGTGAGGGAGCAGAGAGGGGCCTGGTAAAGGAACTTGTGGTCGTAGAACTCAAGAATCTGACGCAGAAGACACTGCCCATTGTACTCTAGGGTGGTTCTGTGCTCATGGCTTTATGTATCCTGCTTCTGGCATTTCCCCAAATTAAATGTCAGGTTACTTCCCTCCTTTCGTTACATTTCTTTTCTACACTCAGAGTCTATGATTCTCAGAGGGGAAGTATTGTCTCGTAGAGGCGCCCAGAGGGTGTGTAATTTTACCAGGTTACTGGGTGGGTCTCAAGCTGGTTCTGTGCTGTACTGTTGAAAAGGAACTGAACCAGCCCCTGGTTGATGCTGGGCATAAAGGTTATACATATGTATCTTAATTTGCATGAGAAAGTGATATTTTCTTTTTAGCAGAGTGCTGTAGTGAAGTCTCATATTACTAAGAGACTTCATTATTTTTTACAAAAGATATCCGTACATTTTTTTTTTGTATTTTCAGAAACTACGTCTGACAACTGTCAGAATAAAGGAACAAATTATATGTTACACAGCGTTCTTGGTTTTTCAATTCTTTGTTCACTGTTAATTTCAAAAACTAGTAAATCTCTCAATCACTAAAGAGAATTAATGAGGTTCTTCTGTACCTCTAGCCTTCCTGCAAACTTACTTGGAAATAACCTAACTTCCCAAAGTGTTTGCTCCACAATGTGTTGGTTGCAAAACTTAAGATGCAGTCATTGAAAGCTGCCTTTACTTTGGTTCAGTGAAAGAGCTAGTCAGGGATTGGCGGCAATCTTTCTAGGATATTAATTGGACTAATTTAAAATATGTGTGATTCATCTTATAATCTAAGTTTTATTGACAATTCACAGATATTTCATCCATTGTCTTATTTCAGGGATATTCTCTATTAGCATGGAGAGGTACAAACAGGAAAGCAGTCTGCCCTAACTCTGCCAAAGCAGAGTTCTCCATTATAAATCACACACCTGTCTTCCAAACCGGGAGATTAAAGACATTTGCAGTCATGATATATGTAGACAATTATTAAGACAGCCTATTCTTTTATACACTACCCCAAGCACAGTACACAAAAAAGATCTATATCTACAACCCAATGCACAACACATTACTGCACCATAGTAGGTTTGAGTGTGATGTTTGAAACCGCAGCTTTCTGGGCCACGGGTCAGGACCAGCTCCCCACTGCCTTGCCCCACTGCAAAGCGTATACATGCTAGTGAAAACTGCCACCAAATCAGAATTCTTCATTCACAAGCACTCACCTTGCAATCCTGGGCATGGGTGGTGGGTGAAGTTTCTCCAGAGGAAGGTTTTAAAGAGAACAGGCGTCAATTAAGTAACAATGCCCTTAGTCAATTACAGGGCTTGGCTCCCATTGCAGAGTTAGTGGTTTGACAATGCATTGTTACAATGTATTTTTGCAATGTCAATTTCAAGCAGCCCCTTGCACAAACTTGAGCATGCCCTGGAGCACGGGGGGGGGGGGGGGGGGGGGGGGGCCTGTTTCTGGTTACATAGGATTATATTCTTAACAGTTCTAAGTTACATGACCTAATACATTATATTCTAAAGGGACAATCATAATAATAAATCTAAACATTTAACAATCTTAACAAATAATAATAATAATAAGAAGAATTAATAATTAATCTAAATACTTTAAGTTGTGGGGAACAAATTATGGGGAGTCACTTCCATTTGGGGGAATCACCACTTCCATTTGGGGGAATCACATTTTTAATACATTAATATGTTACCCCTACAAGCAAAGCTCTCCCCCATTCATCACAGAACAAGTACAAAAAACTTGGGGGTGCATTTGCTGCCTCCACGTACCTCTAGTTACCATTAGCCTGCAGCTTCCATGGGTTGAGTGCTGCACAGGAGCAACCAGGCAGCAGTGAGTAGAGAACGGTGAGCTTTTATGTGCACCATGCAGATTCCTGGACAGCTGAAGAAGAAGTATCTGCTACCCTGGCTTCATCAGTAATCTTCCATGGGACTCCAAAGGCACATCTACACAGCAGGGCTAAAGCCGAAATAAGCTATGCAACTTGAGCTAAGTCAATTGTGTAGCTTATGTTAATCTGACTTTTTTTCAACTTTTGGCACTCTCTACACAGCAGGAAGTCCTAGAAAGAGCATGTTTCCTCTGACTTCCCTTACTCCTAGTAAAATGAGGGTTACAGGAGTCGGAGTAAGAAGTCCTCCAGCTCATCATTATTTTGAAATAACAGCTTGCTGTGTAGATGCAGACTATAATAACATCAGTTATTCTGAAATAACTCTGCTGTATAGACATAGCCCAAGGGACCCAGTTACCTGAGCAGCAGATACTGCCTCCTTAGCTTTCTGGAAACTAGCATGGTACATAATAAATAAGCAAAACCATCTATAAGAAACCCTCTCCCAGTATAAACACTGTGGGTGCTCTGTTAATCAACTGGGTGGCACTTGAATTTCTTCTGGGTGGGAAAGGTGGAGAAGGGGCAGGACTTGGAGGAAGGAATGGAGTGGAGGTGGAGCAGAGGTGGGAAGAGTGGGACAGCAGCGGGGCTTGGGGCAGGGGAGTTGCGCCGGGCTCCACATCCCCCCAGGGACTTTATCTTCATATACTCATTTCTAATGGAGCCTATTAAATTTTTGATACAAAATAAATAATCATTAATGAGAACAGTCCCATTGCAGACAGTTGTTGCAGGAGATTACCACTCAACAGCAACAGAAGATGTGGGAGCTGGCCACCCAGCATGAAGCCCAGCCAGAATAACCGGTCCAGCAACTGGTGCCGTTGCTGTGGCCAGGAGGGATGCCTTCCACCATCCTACCAGAGTTGGATGTGGGAACCCTCTTGGCTATCTCTGAAAAGATGGGGCACAGTGACAACCTCAATTCCTGGTGACCTTTAAATAAGTGGCCACTGCTGCCCAATGGCCTCTGGAGCTCTGTGCCTTTTCTTGGCCCCATACATAATGGGGCCAGCGCAGTCAATGTATTGGAACCTAGATGCTCGTGACACCCTGAAATATGAAAAGTGAAAGCAGCCATTCTAGACCAAACAGGCATTAGGCCTGAAACTTACTGCTAATACTTTTGTGAGGAACAGTGCCCCATGGGGCTAAGCCAAGGATGGTGGTAGTCAAAAGTCTCCAAGACTCTGCCGGGAGGTGATTGAAGCCAGAAAAACAGTCCAGCACCCACGTGAGGTAAATAGTGATCTTGGAGAAATTTGAGACCACAAAGACCATACCTGCCAAGATCTGGACAGGTACACTTGGCTACCTGCTGACACCCAGGAAGCATGAGAACAATCCATTTCTGAGCTTTACAGAATGGAGATCATGTCACTAGGAGGGCCTGAGTTCCCCTGGGTGGTGACCTATCCTAATCTTTTCATCAGCCCTACAAGGAAGGGCAGCCAGATTGACTCTGGCCCCTAGGCTATATCGCCCTGAGGATGGTCAGGTGGAAATAGCCATTGAGCTATAATGCCCACTTCCCTACCCCAAAGGGTATCAGGGTGAACCAGCCCTGCAACAGTGGGACTGATGCCTGTTTTCTGCTCAGGGATTCTACTTGCTTCTGACAAAGTGGGTCTTTGCCCACGAAAGCTTATGCTCCTACACTTCAGTTAGTCTATAAGGTGCCAAAGGACTCCTAGTCGCTTTTGCAGATTCAGACTAACACGGCTACCCCTCTGATACTTGCTTCAGAACATCTTTCAGATGGATATGCAAGCCTCCTTTAAAAATAATTTATTTCTGTAATGGAGTAGCTCAGACAGAATAAAAATATTTTTCAGTGAATGTATAAATGAGATGTATTTTGCAGAGACCAGATATTAGTTACCAGCTGTGCTTTGATATTAGTTACTAGCTATGCTATTAACTAATATCTAGTTACTACCTGTGCTTTAAGCTGAAGATAACTATATGCCTCCTCACCAAATATGTTTTAATAAGCCAGTCATGTCATGGCTTAGATTGTATGTCAAGGCTTTCAAAGAAACCTGAACTGTATTGTAAAAATCACTTTAAGGTGGTACCTTTGAAAAGGTTTAATTAAAAAAAAAAAACAATGACAATGTCTGCTTTTATTAAGCCAAATGCATTTTCATTATTATCAATATGGCAGTTTATAAAAAATCTCTTCCATTATTTATAATATCTGCTACTTGAGCGATGTTGCTCTGTTCATCTAAATAATCAGAGCCCTTAGACTGAACAGGGAAAACAATATTACATAGTAGTTATGAAGGAACACACAGACTTCAAACATAAAGGTTTTCCATTTTAATTTCATTACTGTGCCTTCATGTGAATGATAGTGTTGTCTGAGTAAAAATTTGAGATAGGGTCCAAAATCACCATGAATTTGATCATGGAAGTAATGAACATGGTGCGCATTCAGTGAAAAATAGTCATAACAGCTTAGGAAAGTTATAGCATTCTGCCAAAAATAGCTTTTTTATTTTGGGGAGATACCATTTGCCATAGTAGCAAAGAAGTATAGTTGCCCTCAGAGACTGATAGCGAAGAGCAGCAAGAGCGAATCAGGGAGGCCACACTATGCTGGAAGCAGAGGAGTATGAAGTATAAAAGGTGGGCCCTGTAGCTAAGTTGGGCCAGAGCTGCCAGGGGAGAGACATGCATCCTCCTGGAACCTGAAGAGGCCTCTGGCTATACAGAGGACTGGCAAGTACTCCCAGGCCTGCCCGTTGGTGCAGATATCGAAGAGCTACTAGAGCTGCTGCTGACTACCCACCCAGAGGAGACAGAGGACAACTACAATGTAAAGATAACAAAGCTCAGAAATGTAAGAAGTAGCCCAGGAAATCTAGATATGTCTGAGTGCTGGCCTGAATACAAGGTCTGCATGTGGCCAATGGATTCCTGCTGACCCAATGATGGACCACTTTGCCACTGCTAAGGCCCTGGGCTGGGATACAGTAGAGTAGGGCAGGCCTGCATCCCGTTACCTGGGGTGGCAGCCTCCCCACCATGGGCAAGAGGCACATGTCTGTCTATTTAAGGTAGGGCATTAGACTGTATTTGGTGCTTGCCCTGGCCTGATCTTGAGACTCTTACCTGCTTTACCTTGCTTGAGGGCTGAAGCTCTAGACCTCTTGGTGCCCTGAACTGTTCACTGCTGAAGGTCTGAACCCTAGAGACTGCTGAGTTCTGTTGACGTTATGTCGACCGAACTCGGTGGCAGTGTAGACGCAGGTATAGTTTTGTCGTCAAAAGTCCACTTTTAGTAGTAGTCTAAAAGTAGTAGTCTAGACACACCCTCTGTTATTTCGAAATAACATAAGTTATTTTGAAATAAGTGTGCAGTGTAGACATAAGCCTCTGTGTTTAGCTCCATGTGTACATCTGCTGTCAGATAGAAAGGAAGTGATTTTGAATGACATTTCACTCACTTCTATGACTATTCAATTATACAGGGCTAATATATTAAGTGGTTCTGAACAAGAACTTAACGAACAAACAGTCAGAGCAGTAATCAATAGCACAACGGAAAAGTGGTTGATAATGAAAAGGCAATTACCATATATACAGTATAATAGTAGCTACTGCATAATGTGAAGTTTGAAATAACTTCTCATTATTATAAGCCCAATTTTCAACACCCCCACCACTTCCCTCCAAATACACTGATTTTCCTGAAATTTCAGATTGCACCTGATCACAGCGTAAAGTTACCATGTTTACCTGCAAAGTCCTCTCACTAGTGAGCCAGATGCCCAGAGGCACCCAGGACGAAGGGGATTCATTTGGAGTTGGGCCCTGTTTTACTGATTGCATTTGGTTTTCATTTACACTTGAGAACGACAGAGCATAGCCCTTCCTGACAGGTCACTTCTCTGTAGCCCCGTGATAGCTGGCAGGAGAGGCTCCAAAGTCTGCACGTGAACCAACTATTTTATTGGTGGGGGGGCAGGAGCAGGAAGGAGGTACGGGGGGAATGGCTGGTGATTGAAGGGCATGAGCGGGCATGATGGGTCAAGAGAATTTGGATAGAGGGGCGTGTCCAGAGCAAGGATATTAAGGACTAGTCAACTATCCGATAAGCAAATGCTTATCAGGTAGTCCAGTTGACTGGTTGATTCTACCCCCCCACCCACTGCCTCTATTAGAAGAGGGGATACTTCAAAGGGGGGGTACCCAGGCTCCATGTGGCACTGCTGCTTTAAAATGCCATAGCGGCCTTTCAAAGGGGCAGCCTTGCACAGAGCCCAGGGTTAGCTGGGGACTCCCCAGCTGAGCCCATGCTCCAGAGTGGCATTTCAAAGTGGCAGCGCAGCATGGAACCCAGGGACAGTGGGGGACTCTGAGTCCTTCGCTGACCCCAGGCTCCATGAGGGCACTTCCACTTTGAAATGCACAGAAGCCCCCACGGGGGACTCTTGTACATTTCAAAGCTGGCATGCCACATGATTCCGGGCTCTGTGTGGGTGCTTCCACTTTGAAATGTACAAGAGTTCCCAGCGGGGGAGGCGAGGCACTCTTGTACATTTCAAAGGAGGAATGCAGAAGTGCCTATCAACTAGTCGAGTAGTCTATGGAAATTCCATTGACTACTCGACTAGTAAATTACTCATTATTTAACATCCTTAGTTTAGGGATGTGGTGGGTCAGGATTGGAGAAGGATGCAAGTGGCTTGGGGTCATGGAGAGCACAGCCGGGTTCAATGCAAGATTAACAGGCTCTCTGGTGAAAGCGGCCAGTGAGATGGTGGTTGGTGAGTGTAGTAAACATCCCCCTAGTAATAATTTAATGTAAGTTATACAGGGGAAACACTGATTTTTCAGTGCAATTTACATTAAAATTGACAGTAGGCAGAGTGTAAGTCACCTCCTGATAAAGCTCTTTGACCATATGCTATTCCTTTCATGCTGTGTTCCTGTAAATTGCAGCTAATTAAATGAAAAATTGAATGAAGTCAAAGGGCATTACTACACAAAGACAGAACTGTATTTAAAACTGTGAGATCTAGTAATCCAAACAGAATTTACAGATTAGGAATTTAAGGTATGATGAATTATAGCATGATAAGCAGAAAACTACCACCAGTACAGAAATATCTATTATCTATAAGTAATTTAACAAATGAAAATTTATTTATGGCTGCAACAAATAAAGTTTGCATAGGAACTGTCAGCTCCTTAAAACTGTCCTTTTTATGTACAGCCCTGTTCTTTTAGCATTCATTTAGACAGTTCTTACTTTCTGTTTAGAACTGAAAAACATGAACATCAATTTGCTTTGTAATTCTAGAATGTGTTCGTATAACAAATGGTATTTTTCAACCATTATTTCATAAAGCACCCTAAAATATACTTTGAAAGGATAGCATTCCTAAATAGTCACATCTGTCTTCAGTTTGTTCCTTTAAAAATAAAAGGGGAAAAGTTTTGAGTTATTTGCTTGTCTGAAGTCGCGTCTTCACGCATTGTGCTGGAAATTGACCATCTGATGTTCGATTTAGTGGTTTTGGTATGGGCCCGTAAATCAGATGCTGAGGGCTGCTCTGGCTGGCATCTGTACTCCTCACAGTCACAAGGAGTAAGTGAAGTCACAGAGAACATTTGCTCCAATTGGCCTCCTCAGTGGAGATGGAGCTAAACTCATCCTAAGGTAAACCAAGTCCAGCTACATAGTCTACGTAGCTGGTGTCATGTATCTTAAGCCGACTTTCTAGTCTAGTCTAGGTCTGGCCTGAGAGCAAAGAAGTGCAGTCTAATTTTTTTAAGCTGACACATTATGTCAGGATGCAGCATAGTAAGAATGGAAATATGCTGTACATATGTTAGCCAAAAATATGAGGAAAATACACTTTTTTCTTATCAAAACAGCTCTTTAGTGAAAATCAAGCTTTCCCAGGGCTTCTTTAGGATAGTTGGGATTACTACTGTGGGAAACACATTCAGGTCAGGTATCTGGTAACTGAAACATCCTAAAGACAAATAGAATGTATTGTGGGATTGCTTGCCAAGCAGGTTTGTTTCTAACATGTTGTAACTTAAGTGTTTCTCAACCAGATATACCAGTACCCTTAGGGGTACTTGAGAGGAGTCTGGGGGGGTACATCAACACAACTGAAATCTGGAGAAAACTGAATTTGTTTTAAGTTTTACAGCACTATATTATTTTTGTACGTTTTACACCCAAAATGTCATTGACTGCTGGCTACAATTAAGTTGTTTAAACAAATGTGTTGCAATGGTAGAAAAAAAAATTGTGTGTCTGAAAACGGTAGGTACTGGGGGTACTTATAATGTTTTTTGGAAAAGGGAGTACTTTATAAAAAAAGGTTGAGAAACACTGTTGTAACATATTCAAAACATCCTTGAACTTTTAGACTGTTAACCTGTTCAAACATTTTTCATTTGCTTTTTGCCAATTGTCCATATAAAGGCACTGAAATACATTATTTTTAAAAGATTTCAGGTTTGATGGCAGCCTGTACTTTAGAGGTGCACAAGGACCTTCACCCTCCACCCCCACCAACACATATTTGTGCATCTGTGCAAGTGCCAGCCATAATCTGTGTCCTTTGTTGCTGACATTCCAGTGTTACCAGCAGAACTAGAAACGGATAAGAAGGGAAAGGCAAAGCAGAGGTAAATTATGTACCTGATTTTTCTAAAATGCACACACACCAGACAGTGGAGCTGAGTCCCTAAAAGAATATAAAGGGTGACGTTAAAAGGTTAAGCAGTTGCTTTTGCTGTGTATACCCTGCTCTTAAATCAATGATGTTTTCATTGTTTCTTTCCCTTTGCAGAGGTTGTGCAGATAGAACAATGCTGACTAAACCAGTGTGATTCCAGCAAATGAAAACTGATGTAAGGAAAAGTGTTCTCTCCTGCATCTCCAGTCCCAGCATCGAAGCTGATGCAAACAGCAGTCCATTCTTCCCCTTGCTTCAACACAGACTGTTTTGAATTAGGGATGTGAAAGTGGGCTTATCTGTTAATGTGCATGATTACCTGCAGTCCTTCCTCCCTGAGCTGCCACCTCTGTATCAGAGATAGCAGCAGAAGGAGCTGTCTGCCATCCCCGACACTGCTGCCCCGATACAGAGGTAGTATCAGATTAGCTCATATCAGCAGAAAAATACACAGAATGAGTGTGTAATAGGTTTTCAGTCCTGAATTCCTATACTGGGAATAACACATGAGAGTCCATTCAGTAAGGTATAAGAAGATGCAAGCATCAGATTTGATATAAATATATCGATAGAAAATTGTGCAATGTATCAGGTTGAACAGTATTTTACATATCAATTGTGCTATAGCCATGCCTGTCAAATCTAGAATGAGGTTCTCCTGATATTCATGTTGTTGGAATTGCTGTTTATAATTATATGCAAGAAAGAATTTCAACAACACAACAATCAGAACAGGAAGTATATCCACAAACATCTAATGCATTCAGAAACAAATTTATCATGGACATAATGTCCCCTCACTCAGTACTGGAAAGCTGGGCTGCAATACATATAGATCCTGATAAGCGCATCTTACCAGGATGACATCAATACATTGTGTCATCGATATGTCATATATTCAATTTGTTAATGATGCATCTTGCAAGTATACATTATACATTGGCAGAAATAACAACTGCTTTCTTATAAGGCAGGGAAGAAAAAGTGCAATTCAAAGCTGCCTTTGAAAGCTTTACTTTGCTCAAATCTTGCTTCCTTTTTTGGCAATGCTTTTTTGTATACTAGTGATAGAAATGTAGCCGTGTTAGTCTGGGGTAGTTGAAGCAAAATGCAGGACAATGTAGCACTTTAAAGACTAACAAGATGGTTTATTAGATGATGAGCTTTCGTGGGCCAGACCCACTTCCTCAGATCAAATAGTGGAAGAAAGTAGTCACAACCATATATACCAAAGGATACAATTTAAAAAAATGAACAAATATGAAAAGGACAAATCACATTGCAGAACAGAAGGGGGATGCGGGGGGGTGGGAAGGGGGAGGAAGGAAGGTAAGTGTCTGTGAATTGCTGATATTAAAGGTAGGGAGAGTGGGATGTTTGTGAGTTAATGGTATTACAGGTGATAATTGGGGAAACTGTCTTGGTAATGGGTGAGAAAGTTCAAAGACTTGTTAAGTCCTTGTTGGTAAGTGTCAAATTTTAACATGAATGACAGTTCAGAGGATTCCCTTTCAAGTGCAGATGTAAAAGGTCTTTGTAGCAGAATGCAGGTGGCTAAGTCATTTAGAGAGTGTCCTTTCTGGTTAAAGTGGCAAGAAACTGTTTTCTCTTTGTGATCTTGTCTGATATCTGTTTTGTGGGCATTAATCCTTTGGCGAAGTGTCTGAGATGTTTTTGTATACTGACATTGATTATGGGGCATGGCCTTAACTACACCTTTTTTATGGAAGATCACAACCACTTTTTCTAAAGTGCCAATGTAATTTATATGTATGTAAAGCACCTAGCATCTCAGCAATATATGCTAAAAATAATTAATGATAAAGAATTATTAATAATGTAAAACACTCAGGGTATGTCTACACTACAGCGCTAATTCGAACTAACTTAGTTCGAATTAGTTAATTCGAACTAAGCTAATTCGAACTAACGCATCTAGAACTAAAAACTAGTTCGAATTAGCGTTTTGCTAATTCGAACTAGCATGTCCACATTAAGTGGACCCTGAACAGGGCTTAAGGATGGCTGGAAGCAGTGCCGGCAGGGCATCAGAGGAGGACTTAGAGCGTGGAGATGCTGTCTCAGGCTAGCCGAGGGCTGCGCTTAAAGGGACCCGACCCCCACCCCGGACAGACAGTTCTCAGGGGTGCCCCGCTTGCAAAGCAGTCCTGGCTTGGATTGCCCGGAGTACCCACACTGGGCACATCACAGCACTCGGCCATCAGCCCGGCTGCACTTGCCGCAGGCTGCCATCTGGGGAGAGGGGCAATTGGGGGGCTGCAGGAGAGCTTCCACCCCCAGAAGCCCGCAGAGCCAGCCCAGTCCTCCCCATTGGGGGCTCGTACCCCATTCCTCCCTCACCTCCTTCCACTTACCCTTCCCTAGTCCCTTTTCTTGATGTACACAATAAAGGACAATTGTGTTCAATAATGGAATCTGTCTTTATTGAACAAAACTGGGGGAGACTGGGAAAAGGAGGTGGGAGAGGGGAAGAGAGAGGGTGGGAGAGGGGAGGGCAACTACAATGATCAGGGGTTGAGAACAGGTCCCATATGAAGAGAGGCTAAAGAGACTGGGACTTTTCAGCTTAGAAAAGAGGAGACGGAGGGGGGACAGGATAGAGGTCTCTAAAAGCAGGAGTTGGGTGGAGAGGGTGCATCCAGAAAAGTTCTTCATTAGTTCCCATAAAGAAGGACTAGAAGACACCAAAGGAAAGGAATGGGTAGCAGGCTTCAAACTAGTAACAGAAAGTTGTTCTTCACAAAGCAAAGAGTCAACCTGTGGAACTCCTTGCTGCAGGAGACTGTGAAGGCTACAACTAGAACAGAGTTTAAAGGGAAGTGAGATTAAGTCATGGAGGTTGGGTCCATGGAGTGCTATTAGTCAGGGGGTAGGAGTGGTGTCCCTGCCCAAGGTTTGTGGAAGGCTGGAGAGGGATGGCACGAGACAAATGGCTTGGTCACTGTCTTCGGTCCATCCCCTCCAAGGTCCTTAGGGTTGGCCGCTGTCGGCAGACAGGCTACTGGGCTAGATGGACCTTTGGTCTGACCCAGGACGGCCATTGTAAGCTCAGGGTCGGGGGTCTCAGTGGACCCCCTTGATTTTATTGCACACCTGCTCCTGGGTGGCCAGGCTGGCAGCTCTCCTACCCTAGCCGGCCACTTTCCTGTGCCTAGTGCGGAGATCGTGGACGAGGTCCACGATGTCCGCACTAGCCCAGGCGGGTGCCCACCTCTTGCGGTCCCGGACAAGCTCCCGGGAGCCGCCAGCCTGGTCCCGGGAAGAGGAGGAGGGCTGGGGGGCATCGGGTGGCTGGCTCGAGCCGTGCCAGGTGCAGGGTCTGCTGGCTGGGTGCTGGCAGGCTTGCACCTTGCACGGGCACCGTAGCCAGCCCGTGCCCCTTTAAGGGCTCCGGGGCCAGGAGGGGGGCATACGAGTTTCCCTGGTGTTGGCCAGAGTGGCCACCAGGGAAACCTGGGGAGGGCTAGCCTCCCACTAGTTCGAATTAAGGGTCTACACACCCCTTAATTCGAACTAGCTAGTTCAAACTAGGCTTAATCCTCATAAAATGAGGATTACCTAGTTCGAACTAAGCGCTCCGCTAGTTCGAATTAAGTTCGAACTAGCGGAGCGCTAGTGTAGCACCTATGAAAGTTAGTTCGAACTAACGTCCATTAGTTCGAACTAACTCTGTAGTGTAGACATACCCTCAGATACTAAGGTAAAAAGGCAGCTATGAGAACCTAACCAGAATAGAATGTATGTACTTTAGAAATACATGTATTATTTTTACTTACCATGTCTAGAACCATACATACATATACACTTTCTCAAGATTCACTCTAAGATGTGTGGAAGCACAGACCTACAGCTGCTTAATGAGCCCTGCCCAGCCAGAGGCTCAGAGCTCTGCACACAGAGCTGCCGGCTGGGGGAGGGCACTTCTCCCTCAGCTACAGCAGCAGCTCCCTGCTGAGGACAAAGCGAGTCCCTCCCAGCTAATAGGGAGCCCTACTAGTTGAGAGAGACTCACTGCTCTGTCCTCAGCAGGGAGTTGCTCCGAGTGCAGAGCCTCAAGCCCCTGGCTGGGCAGGGTTCATTAAGCAGCTGCAGGGTTGTGTTACTGCGCAGCTTAGACTGAACCTTGCTCCTTGCAACAGTGAGGAGTACCAGTGGCAATGGCGGAGCACTCAGTGTTCGATTTAGTGGGTCTTCACTAGATCCATTAAATCCAACGCCAGAACATCAACCGCTGCAGCATCAATCTTCCTGCAAGTCTAGACGTGGCCTGAGTATGATTTTACAAGTAAATTCCCAAGCTGTTTGCTGTGTTGGATGTTGCCAGAAAAAAAAGTTTAGCTTAGCTAACTCTTATGGCTTGTTTAATTAGTTAACTAGATTTAGAATCTATCATTCAAAAATACAATACAGAAAGCTGCAATAAGGCAAATCTAGAATTTCTAGTTTATATTTAGAGTCATTTTTTTATTTTATATTACATAAACATGCCCCTTATTTTGGAACATTATGGCTACAGACCATAATGACGATGCCATAAGTCTCTTCGCTATTCTACTTCAGAATAACTCAGTTTTTTCAAGGGAATCCCATTCCATACTTGTTTTCTCAAAAAAACAGAAGTGCCAATGAATTCAATGGAGTTTACTCCAAAATTAAGTGCACTCTATGAATAGTCAGTCTTACCTTTTTTGGTAACTTAATTTAAATCAATGATGTTTGGGTTTGTTTGTGTATGTGATTTAAATTGCTTTGATTTAAATCAATCCACCCTTGGTAGGTGTGCTTGTGGTTACACTCGGTGTACATGCATAGGCTGGAATGGCTTTATAGGGGTATTGCAGAGGATTGCGGTTGGACAGTTGTGCATCTCTCTCAGGCTGCCAGGGCCGCATAACAGCTCATGCGACAGGCTGACAGCTGCAGCTCATGGGCTCCCCAGGCAAGCTTCATGCCCTAGCAATCCTATTGTTGCTGGATGGCAGGTGGGAGGAAAATGCCTGCAGCCTGGCCTGGGCTATGACTAAGAGAAGTGGCTGAGCTGTAACACTGCCAAGTCAGGCTGTGATGATGGAAGTTGGAGGCAAAGAGCAGCACCAGGCCCCAATACTTGCCCTTTGCCCATCTCTGGATGCTGGCTGTGACTGTGTCCTGCCAAGCAAGCCACAGGGACAGAAGTGTTTGAGACTAGGCTGTCCAGACCAGCCTAGTTCTACTGTGGCTGTTTGCCAAGAGGCTGCAAATAGTATGCATAAAATGCTATGCTTGCAGAGATGACTGCCCAATGCTACTCACAGCCTCAAAACCAATCCTAACATCATAATCCAAGAAGCTGACAAAGGAGGCTGGACAGGACAGACTATGAACAGGAGGCGAACAGATAACTCACGAATACCAGATTCTACAGGCAGAGTAGTGATAGAAATGTAGCTGTGTTAGTCTAGGGTAGCTGAAACAAAATACAGGACTATGTAGCACTTTAAAGACTAAATTCGACACTGTACGCCAGGGTCTTAACAAAGACTCTAGTTATCTTACCCATTACAAAGATAGCTTCCCCAATTATCACCTCTAATATCATTAGCTCACAGACATTTACCTTCCCCCCCTTCCCCCTTCTGTTCTGAAATGTGATTTGTCCTTTTCATATTTGTTCATTTTTTAATTGTATCCTTTGGTATATATGGTTGTGACAATTTTCTTCCACTATTTGATCTGAGGAAGTGGGTCTGGCCCACGAAAGCTCATCATCTAATAAACCATCTTGTTAGTCTTTATAGTGCTACATAGTCCTGTATTTTGTTTCAGATTCTACAGGCCTCTCTCATGTGACCCACTCTCCTTGGGGAGAGGTGCAGGGAAACGGGGCTCAGCTGTGCTGTGGGGGAGGCATGCAGGGAACCAGTGCAGGGCTCAGCTGGGCTGAGGTGGATGGGGGAAGGCATAGGGAACAGAAGGGCAGCTCAGCTGGGCTGTGAGTGGCTGCAGGGAACTGGTGCTGCACTCCCTTGGATTGTGGGGGATGGTTTTGGGGGAGGTGCAGGGAACCAGCAGGGGTGGGCAGCTTAGTTGGGTTGCAGGGGATAGAGGTGTAAAGAAGCCTAGTGGGGTGGAAGGGAACCAGGAGCCCTGACGTGACCTCCCCTGGTCCAAAAAATCCCTCATCTGGGACCAGTCGGCTCCAGAGGGTGCCAGACCAGGGAGGTCCAACTCCTACCCAAGTCCCCGCCTTGCACCCTCCCTCCTAGCCAGATACCCTACCCCCAATCTGCTCCTGCTCCCTCCCCCCTTGCCAGACACCCTACCTCCAGCCTGCTTCTGCACCCTACCTACCACCCAGACCTTGCCCCCTTCCGCCCCCACCTCCCTCCCAGATCCTGCATCCCATCCCCATCCTGCTCCTTGGCAGCCCTCTCACACACACTGCACCCCTTATTTTTGTCCCTACTTTAGAACCTAAGGGATCCATAAAATTCCTCAGAAAAGCAAATCTAGCCTATGGAAAGCCCTGAACCTCAGTCCTCCTTGTCCTTTCCCCTCACCCTTTGGGGCTGGACTGCCAGAGGAGTGAGGTGTCTCAGTGGGGGCCACCTAAGTGAGGGTTGGGATTTTGGGGGGAGTGTTTTTGTTTCTCACTTGTGTGGTCCCCATCTGATTTTTCTGTGGATCAGTGGCCCCTGATCCAAAAAAGGTTGCCTACCTCTGCCATAAGTAAAGAAAAACTTGAAACCTTTTGTATTGGACATAAATTAATATTTTACTTTATTTAAAAAGAAGTTTGATAAACTAACATGAGAAAGTTAACATTTAATCAGTTTAATAATTGAAATTAAACCATTCTCCCCAGGTGCAGCACTAGCAAAATGGCTTGGGCATAATTGTGTAATTAAAGGTGGGTTTCCATTAGCAACTGTGCATCTGTGGAAAGGTTTACATTGAGTCATGTGGTCCACGGGCCAAAAAGCTTGAGAACCACTGGAATAGAGGCATCCCTGGCCTCTCCCCACAAGAGACTCCCTGCTCCCCACAGGCTCCCTGCTGCTCCACCAAGAGCCCACAGAGAGAGCAGGTCTGTTACCACGGTGGTAAATCACCATGTTGCTCCAGTGTGGATGATGGACAGACTCGTGAGTCTTCCTCATCCAAACGGTCGATTTAAACAGCATGGTACGATGCCACACGAAAACATTTGGTAGGTGCACCAACGAGAGGCAGGACGTTTTGTCTCTCTCCAGAAACAGTTGTCATGACTTGTGCCTCTGGGTGAACAAGACCCTTTGAGAGCTCTGTGAGGAGGTGAGATGTTTTGACTTCCAGCTTCAAGGGATTTGTTCTTCTGTCTTTGGGGTGCACTTTGCTTTGACCTGAATGGAGTTAGCTGTGACAATGCATTTCTGTGTTATTCTGACACACAAAGTGGAACCTGTGCTGAAGACCCCACACTCAGTGAGAGAAAGCGCTGCTGTCAGAAAAAGTAAATTCAAAGTTTCTCCAATTTTTTTCAAAGATCATCTCTATCAGGCAGTGGGGCTTTTATTGATTCGGCCCTTATATGTTTGAAGGATGACTAAATGTTATCTGGATCTTTTTGGGTCATATCAACAGATTGTTTTGGGCTTAATCCTAGATTAAAATTTAAATTGTATTAGGCCCTTTGTAAACAGGTTGGGAAGTGGTCTCATTTGGCAATTATTATTCGGTATTATTTACATAATATACACATTGCCATCTTGGTATTTATGTATACATTTCTCAGTACCTTTACATATAAAATAGCCCAGCCCCATTGACCTCCATGGGCAGTGTACCTTGTAAGGAGTGATGGGGATATGATGAAGTTGTTAAAACAAATATGTTGCAATTGTAGAAAAAAAATTGTGTGTCTGAAAACTGTAGGTACTGGGGGTATTTATAAATTTTTTAAAAGGGATACTTCATATAACAAAAAGGTTTAGAAACACAGCTCTAAACCATTCCTTTTGGCTCCCCCCTCCCGTTTCCTTTCTCCTTTGACAAGTTGGGCAGGTAGCAGTTTTGCTAAAAATGTATCTGACATGTGCATGTAGTGCACGCTCTACCTCAGCTGATGCTGGATGATCAGAGCCTCAATTGTAAAGGAATTGGCATTATCAAGATGATCAATCCTCCCACGTTTTGTTGTGGATTTTCCAAAGAAAATTCTGGTGTTTTCTATAGGTCACCCACATCTCCCAGTCATAGCAGAGACTTGGGATTAAATATGACTTTCTCAACTAAAAGTCTTATACATGTTCGGATGCTGTGATTGTAAACACCTGGCGAGGCAATCTGCCAAAGGCAAAGCTGGCTTTGACTCTTGATATTTATGGCTTCAGCTGAATGGCTTGTGTGAAATTTGGAAGAGCAGCTCAGAGAGACCTCTCTCCTTTACTTAAAGATAGAATCTCACAGAAGCCTGAAGGAAAAAGTCCTCGTGGCAGACAGAAAGCCTCGCTTGCAGTGTATCCTCAGCCTTAGGCTACTTATTGCTTCAAGAAAGCGAGAGCAATTCTCGTGTTGTGTGTTAGTTTTATTTAAAAGATTTTTTCTGAGTGTTATTTTAACAGGTAAATTAATCTCTTACGTTCACTGACTTAGCAAAGGAGGTGTGGGAGGGTAATTGCCATTCTGCTCCCCCTATCATACCTCTGTTCACCTGCTCCTCCTCTATCTACCACTGCCTGCTGAAGCCTCCTTCCTGCCTCTGCACCCACAGCCCGACCTTCCTTCTTCTTCAACGGGGGGATAGTGCCCGCCCCAAACTGGAGGGGGTAGGGAAAGATGTGGTACGAGCTCCCCCGCCCCCGTCGGGCTGAGCTGTGCACCAGGTTCGGGCCCCTGTCATGTGGTGGTGGAAGGGTGGCGGGTGGCATGCAAATTTTGCTTTTGCCCCATGGCGCATAACACCCTCGCTATGCCTCTGCCCCGATAACAACAGTGCACACCTGGTTACAGAGCTCTGCAACTTTGTTCTCACCCACAACTACTTCCAGTTCAGAAACAATTTCTATCTCCAAATTAGCGGCACAGCCACAGGCACTCGCATGGCACCACAATATGCCAACATCTTTATGGCTGACCTTGAACGTTTCCTCAGCTCTCGCCCCCTAATATCCCTACTTTACGTACACTACATCGATGACATCTTCATCATATGGACCCACAGAAAAGACATTCTTAAATAATTCCACAAGGATTTCAACAACTTCCACCCTACTATCAACCTCAGCCTGGGCCAGTCCACAAGGGAAATCCACTTCCTGGACACTACAGTACAATTAAATAATGGACAAATTTCCACCACCCTATATCATAAATCCACCGAATGCTACACTTACCTTCATGCTTCCAGCTTCCATCCCAGACACATTTTTCAGTCGATTGTATACAGCCAAGCCCTACGATACAACTGGATTTTCTCCGACCCCACCGACAGAGACAATCACCTACAGGATCTTTACAGAGCATTCCTAAAACTGAAATACTGGGGAAGTGAAAAAACAAATTGACAGAGACAAAAAAAATACCCAGACATGAACTACTTCAAGACAGGCCCAAAAGAGAAAATAACAGAATTCTTCTTGTTACCTACAGTTCACAACTCAGACCCCTCCAACACATTACACACAATTTACAACCCATCTTGGAAAATGATCCCTCACTCTCAGAGGCCTTAGGAGAAAAACCTATTCTTGCTTACAGACAAACCCCTAACCTGAAACGTATTCTTTCTGATAACTATGCCACACAACCACATCATAAGCCTTTAGGAACCCAGCCCTGCGACCAAAAAAGATGCCAACTCTGCCCACATATCTACACTGACGAATTCATAACTGGAGCAAACAACATAAGCCACAAAATCAAAGGGTCATTTGACTGCACATCTAGTAATTTAATCTATGCCATCAAATGCCAGCAGTGCCCCACTGCAATATATATTGGACAAACAGGACGGTCTCTGCAGGAAAGAATCAATGGACACATATCAGATATACGTAAAGGGAACATAGAGAAGCCTGTTAGTGAATATTTCTGTTTGCCTAACCACAGTTTTACAGACCTGCAAGCGGCTGTCTTGTCACAGGCCAGCTCCACAAGCCAGATACATAGGGAAGAACTGGAATCACAGTTCATCCACAAATTCAGTTCACATGCTAATGGACCCAATAGTGATATGGGCTGGCTAGGACACTACCTACTTAGTATCCATTGAAGGTGCTAACAGCTCTCTGAGTGGTATCCTTCCTGTCTTAGCAATCTTATCTATTGACTTTGATTTTTTATCTGCTTAGGTTTAAGTACCCATTCTCCAGATACTTAATGATGCTCTGTCTCACATCCCCCCTTCCTTTTTTCTTTTTCTCCCCCTCCCCTCTCCTATTTATTTCGATTTTTCATATCCCCAACTCATAACTCCCATCATCAGAAGAAGTAGGATGTCCCCACAAAAACTCATGATACCATCTACATGTTTTGTTGGTCTATAAAGTGCTACCAGACCATTTGTTGTTTTTTCCCCCTCCGAATGTGCCACAATTAGGTCACTGAGATCAAGTTAGCATGTAGCCTGACAGGAGGCTGCTACCTGCCTGAGATACACAGATAAGAAAATGAGTAAGGCTACAACACAGAGCTCCCAAGGCCTGCATTTAGTGTCCATACTGAGGCCACCTGATACTGAAGAGGAGAGTTTTATTCTGCCTCCAATAACATTCAGGTACCTCTGTAACACTTCCATCATAGCAAGAATTCTTCCTAAAAGATAGTCAAGGCTAGTGATTCTCACAACAAGCATTTTGGTGGCCTCAGATTGTGGCCATCAACTCTTGCTGGTGGTCATGCTAACATCTTTCATAAAATAAGAAATTAATGTAAACAGGGATTTAAGTAATTTAAAATTTATTACAGGTACTGTCTATGGAAACCTGGGTCCCTGCCAGCTCTTTGAATAGCTCCTTGCTGGCTTTTGCTGCAGCTCAGCCAGCTGTTGCCAGAGCTTAAGCTTAAGTTCACTTCTGAATTTAAGAAAAAACAAATTAATATACACACGTTTGCACATCCAGATCATTGCAATGTATGTATGTAGGGTTATTTCGCAGACGTAATAATAAACAAGTACTGTGATCAGTGATATTTATATTTGTTTAATAATCACTTTTCGCCAGACACCTGATAGCCACCTGGGAGGCTGTGAAAAAGGATAAGGGATATTAACCTACATACAAGTGTCACTTTTCACAGCTTCCCAGCAAACTAGTGTGTCTGCTGAGAAAAGCGGTACTTGAATGTTTAACAACAGCACTTTCCTCAGGACTAATTAAACCCTGGACAGGGGCGAGGGCCTGAGGGGGGCGGTGGGGGCGGCAGTGGGGCCCATGGCGGAACAGATGCTGGGCTGAGGGCGCAGCGGGAGCCCGGGGCAATGGGGTGATGGATGCAGGTTGGGGGGCTGAGCCCCGCCGCCGTCTGGAGCCGGGGATTGGCGCCCGCTGCCATGAGATGGGGGGAGGGGTCAGTGCCCGCGGGCCGGGCCGGGGCCAGAAGCTGGAGTTGGAGGCTGGGTCAGAACTTGCTGCCGCCTGGCCAAGGCGGTGGGGCGGGGCCTGCCCAGCGAGCCCAGAGACAAGCCGGGCGCCGCGCGGCCCAGGAGCTGAACCCGGAGCCCGACGTGCCGGAGCCCAGAGTCGGCACCGGCAGCCAGGGCTGGAGCACACGGCTGGGGGGTGGCCAGGATCCCGCCGCCCAACTACCCGGAGCCTCCATCCCGCCCCCCAGCTCCTTCAGCCTTGCGTCTCGCCTGGCTTCGCGGGGGAGGGGCCAGCGCTTTGCCCAGAGACTGTAACGGCCGCAGGAAACGCCTGGCGGCCACCGCAAAAAACACAGCCCCCCCCCCCCCCAACTGGCGTCATGCGCGCGCGTGCGCAGCGAGGCGAGCCAGCGGCGTCTCTGAACGTTTGGCGCGGGAACCCGCGAAGTCTCGCGGGAAGCGGTTGAGGGCCCGGTGCTAGCGAGAGCGCGGGACGGATCCGTCGCTGCCATGACCTCGGCGCTGGAGAACTACATCAACCGTATCCTTCCGCCGGCGGGGGCGGCTGGGGGGGGATTACAGCGCCCTGCTCCCCCTTTCCCTGAGGGTCTCGGCGGCGACCTGTATGGGAGGCTCCCCGCCCCGTGCCGGCCGGCTCAGCTGGTCCGGGCTGTGCGGGGATGGGGCTGAGCCATTGCTGCTCACGGTGCCTTGAGAGACCTCCCGGGGACGCCTGGCGTGGGGGCAGCGCGGCCTAGTGGGCAGAGCACTGAGCTGGGACTTGGCTCTGCCCAGTTAGGTGCCATGGGGCAAGTCGCTGCCAGTGCCTCAGTTTACCCAGTTGGAAAACGGGGACAATGAGAGTGACCCCGGCGGGGCTCCGAGGCTGAACACGCAGCTTGAAACGAGGGCAGGAGCGTTTAGTTGTCAGGGTGATTGTCTCACAGACCAGCCAGGGATGCGCCCGAATCAGCATCTCGGGGTGTTTTGAAGGGAAGACTGTTCGTTACTTGGAGTAATGTGCCCAGCACAAATGATGGTCAGTACGGGGTGAGCTGGGACCTGCAGATCAGACTCGTTACTCTAATGATCCAATTCTGGTCTTACATCTAGTGAATCTGTAGTCCAGAGTCAGAAACAGAGATGGGGGGGCATAACCAAAACTCTTTAGGGAGTCAGCCTAGACAGGGTGGCTGACACTGGCCAGGTGACAAAGAAAAATGCTTTCCTCAATATTTGGGGGTCTGCTGCTTTCTGTGAGTACAATTAGTGGACATGGGACAGGAAAATATCATGAGGGCAATGTGGGATAAACCTTTAGTTCCTCCTCATCTGACTCCTTACATTTGAACAATCAGTGCCTTGAGTTAAAGGCCACTTTGCTATACAGGCAGTCCCCGGGTTACGTACAAGATAGGGACTGTAGGTTTGTTCTTAAGTTGAATCTGTATGTAAGTCGGAACTGGCGTCCAGATTCAGCCGCTGCTGAAACTGATCAATTTCAACAGCGGCTGAATCTGGACGCCAGTTCTGACTTACATACAGATTCAACTTAAGAACCCCAGGCATCCCCAAGTCACCTGCTGCTGAAACTGATCAGCGGCTGATTCCAGGAAGCCTGGGGCAGGGGCTTCCTGTAGTCAGCCACTGGTCAGTTTCAGCAGCGGCTGACTTGGGGACGCCTGGGGCAGAGCAGCTGGGGTGCTGCTGGGTTGGTCCAGTAGCGCCGCCGCTCCTCGGCGCTACTGGACCAACCCAGCAGCACCCAAGCTGCTCTGCCCCAGGCGTCCTGATTCAGACGCTGCTGAAACTGACCAGCAGTGGCTGAATCAGGACGCCTGGGGCAGAGCAGCTGGGGTGCTGCCGGGTTGGTCCAGTAGCGCCCAGAGCGGCGCTACGGGACCAACCGGCAGCGCCCCAGCTGCTGTACCACAGGCGTCCGGAGCAAAGCCGCGGAGCCCGGGGGCAGCGGGACAGCCCAGACACGCCGTGGCTGTCCTGCTGCCCTTGGGCTCCTTGGCTTTGCTCTGCTTTGCTCCCCGTCTCCCTGGTCTGCAGACCAGGGGGACGGGGAGCAAAGCGGCGGAACACGTGGGCAGCGGACAGCCTCCGCCGCTTTGCTTCCTCTTCCTGGTCTGCTGGAGACCAGGGAGACAGGCCCCGTTCGTAACTGCGGATCCGACATAAGTCGGATCCGCGTAACTAGGGGACTGCCTGTATAGTTCTCCAGCCTTTAGGGAAAAAGGAAAACAGTGTGATGCTGGTTTGACCAAACAAAAAAAATTACCTAGATGACTGCTAATTTCAGAGGTTGATTTCATCACTCAGTTAACAGATTTCTTTAACAATTTTTTGAGTAAGAAATTCTTAAGGAACAGAGTCTAATTTCTTGCCTCATAATTTATATTACAGATTTTGTTGAACTTAACATATTGTTTCAAGCTGTGAATATATATATTTTGAAAGATTTCCTTGACTATACTGTTAGGCACTGTAGCAGTTATTACTTCTGATGGAAGAATGATTGTGGTGAGTATAAATTAGTACTATGCAAATAGTGTTGCTTGGAGTATGTGAGTTTTTAGAAAACAGAACATTCAACTTCTAATGGCAGATGCTACAAACAAATAAAGCTTGGAAACAGCTCATCTTGAACATTTCTCATCTTTCATACAGAACCTAAGTAATTTTTTTTATAAAAAGAGACATCACTTTTAAAAGTCTGTCAGTTTAAAACAAACAAGGAAAACTACAGCAGAAATGGTGAAACTGGCTATTTGTAAGGGGCTCTCTACTGCACAAAGTATGCTTGAAAAAAGTGACTCATATTCAAGTTACACTAATCTTAACTCCTTGCTACTTGTAATACATGATAGTAAATAATTGTCTTAAACTGACTCTGTTTTCAAGTTCCAGTCTCTAACAGAGTATGTGTTTATTCAGCTTTAAAACTCAGAATAAAATCTGTTAACTCTTCTATAATATACTGCTACCTGGGATATGCTTGTGACCTAAAATGAGAAACTTAAAGATAATTGGAATTCAAAATTTTTGTGCACTTTTTAGGGAACCCTCAAAGGTTTTGATCAGACCATCAACTTGATTTTGGATGAAAGCCATGAACGGGTGTTCAGTTCTTCACAAGGAGTTGAACAAGTAGTATTGGGACTGTATATTGTTAGAGGAGATAATGTGTAAGTACAGCTGCTGCTTTTTTCTAAACCAGTCAAATCACAATTAGTTAATGTTATAAATTAAAGCTGTAGTGATGCAAGATGTCAGGTTGATAGCCCTAGAAACCCTAAATTATTTTTACTCACATGTTCAGAACATACGGTAACAGCAAACCTGCCTTGGCCTTTGATGTAGTAGGCAAACATCTCTAGAATGACTAAAATAGTTGTCTCCAGTTTTTGGGGCCCCTTACTGAAATGGTCAAGAAGTGTCTCAGTATTAGTGTGGATGAGGATGTACACACTTATGTCTAGAAAATGAGGAAGACATTTTACAGAGATATAGAGAAAGTAAATAAGGAAAAGTTATTTACTCTCTGCAATGACACAAGAACTAGGGGTCACCAAATGAAATTAATAAGGAGCGGGTTTAAAACAAACAAAAGGAAGGGTAGTTCCACCACCAGCTCTGTCTCCTGTCTGGGCTCATACAGCTGCAGTGGTGGCAGGGCTGGGAGGAGCTGCTGGTGCAGGGGAGTGGCTCCTGAGAGGGGTGGCATCACATTTGTCTCCTTTGGTCACAGCATCTTTTGTGAGCATGTCTCTTCAGATCAGTGGATATCAATGTCTATCTCTGGTTAGACATTTATATTCACACAGGGCTCTATGTGATGCTCCCAGAAGAGGCCAACAAACTCCTGTGGCCCCAGAAGTGAGAGGGCAGAGGGCACGTCGCTCTGCATGCTGGCATCGTCCCTGCTAATTCCCATTGGCCACAGTGTCCCACTCTTGGCCAATAGAAGCTGCAGGGGGTAGTGCTTGCAGGCAGGAGCAACTCACCACGACTTCTACTCCCATATTCCTTCTCATTAACACATACAGGGCCTTGCTCCTGGGAATGGGCCAGCAGGTAGGGCAAGGTAGACAGGGAGCCTGCCAAGTCCAGTCACAATCCACTAGGAGACTCCCCATGATTGAGCAGTTGATCACGATTGACCACTGCTATAGAGTCATTCTTATTCTCTCCTTGGCCCAGTGAATATACATTATTATGCATGATGATAATGAAGTCATTGGCCCAGGGAAAACAAATTAAAATAAGGCCACAGTCTTGCAGTTAGGACATTTTCCTAGATTAAGAGTCCCACCCAAATTAAAATACCTGCTCCAGGGATAATTTCTACTAATAGGCTTTGTCTACACTGCAGGGTTTTTGCGCAAGAAGCTTTGTGCACTTCTTGCACAAAAGTGTGTCCAAACCTCAAAGCACATCACTTTTGCATCCACACTGCATGGACACTCTTGCACAAGAAAGCTCTGATGATCATTCTGTGAATCAGAGCACCTGTGCTTTTTCCAATTGGGGTTTCTTGCACAAAAACCCCTTCAGAGTGTCCACACCTGCCTTTTTGTGCAAGCAGCACACTGTAGCGCAAAAAGGAGTTATTCCTCATGGGGAGAGAAATAACTCTACCGACAAAAGCCCTCTGTTCTGTCAATTTCTTGTGCAAAAATGTGCTTGAGGTGTGCACGCTCCGCCAGTTTTTTTGCAAAAACCCTGTAGTGTAGATATAGCCAGAGTGCTTAATCTTTTTTTTCTTTCTTGTAGCGCGGTTATTGGTGAAATTGATGAAGAGACAGATTCAGCACTTGACTTGGGGAATATTCGAGCAGAACCTTTGAACTCAGTAGCACACTGAAAAGGAGAAACACAAGGACTTTGTAAACTTTGGCTGTATAGAATTATTTAAAAAAACAGCATGAAGAATTTTTACAAATTGTTGTAAGTTGTTTGGGACACACTTTATTATGTGAATGTTATACTTTGATATGTAAATTAAAATATCTGCATTTTAATTAAGTCTCTTACATAATTTTACTACAAAGTATACATACAGGAGGCATTAGCATTTAGAATCATTTGACACTTCATATGTAAATGACTCTTAAATGGTACTTGTGAAGTAGAAACATAAATCGCTACTGTTGAGGGTGAAGTGTGCTTTGTTATGATTTGTAAATTACACAGCATATATACACAAATCAGTTTAACCTCTGCCAATAAGTAGGTTTTTTTAATGTGTGATATTTCAGTATTATGAATAGTGATGTGTGTTGGACAAACAGTTCAGATTTGAGTGCAGGAGTGAAAGTTTAATAGTAGGATCCTTGTATATTATCCTATATATGGAAGTTTCGTGATGCATGTTTCTAAAGTACTGGAAACTTGCCTTTATCAACTTCATGAGACTGTTGCACTCTTCTAGTAATTCCAAAACAGCTGATTTTTTTTCTTAAATCATTCTAGCAATCACATCAATTCACAAATGCCATAGCACTCATAACTTCAGTATACTTCTGAGGGATTTGAATATCACTTTGCAAAATAAACATACCTTTTTATCACGAGGCTACTATAATATCTATTCACTGTGAACAGGAGACCTTAATCTGAGTTATCAGATGGAAGGAAGACTTAATTCTATGACAAAAATAACCATCCCTTTTGCACCTTAAACTCTGGGGAAAACCTGAATCAAGAGAATGAATCGTTTGCTAATGTGTAACTTTTTTATGAAGCCTTAGTTTTTTACTTATTGTTGGCACAGGTTAATGTTAGAGTAGAACAATTTGTTCATTTTTCTCTAAAGTGAAGCATTGGGCTATTTTAAATAATGAGGAACTCTAGCCGTGCACTGCAAAATAGCTTGTCAAGCTTAACCGTGCCCTTTTCTAAGTGAAAAAAGTATTAAAATACAGGTTTCACCTAGAGAGATCATTAACATTGGAGATAAAGGTTGCAGTAATTACTATACAAAAACAGAGTCCTTACACATTTAAATGTGCAATGTACAGAAAATAGACATAGCTACACACATTGGTCAGGTAAAACTGACTCTCCAGAGCTGTATTAAAAATAGTTTCTAATTCTGAAGATTTATTCATCTAATTGCTCAAATCTAGATTAGCTTGATCTGTACTGTGGGATTAGTACAAGGAGAGGAGCTAACTGCACCTCTGACTCTGCTTCCAGTCTCACTGAATACACACGTCTCTTGTTTGGTGGTAGGCCTCTTGCCTGCACCTCTCCTGGTGTGGAATCCCATAATTCCTCCACTCTGACTGCATCTCAGCTAAGTCCCTTGGATGATAACAGTGATGGCTCAACAAACCTGACCGTTTGACAGCCTGCAAGTCTTCCCTTTGGGAGCCATGACTAGTAGTTAATACAGTCTAACCTGTTCAGCACAGGCCATAGAACTCACCCCAAATAATTCCTAGAGCAGATCTTTTAGCCCTGGTCTACACCAGGGAGTTATTTTGAAATAACCCCCCCTTATATCAAACTAAGTGGAGTGTCCACACTACCAAGCCTGTTTTATTTCAAAATCTTTACTCCTGCTTTCCTTGGGGAATAACACTAATTTTGAAATTATTTCAAAAGTGTTAGTATGGACACTCAACTGCTGCTAATTCAAAATAATTGGCCTCTAGAGACTGCTCACAGCTGTAGTTCTGACTGCTCTGGCCACACCTGGCATCTGCAATGCTCCCCTTGTCCCGTGGAGCTTAAAACTCCTGGCAGCAGGAGAAGGGCTTGTCCCACAAGGTGAGCTTTGCAAGCCCTGCATGACACAGCAGCATCCAAGGGAGGTATGAGTGACCCAAGCACTCCATCAGAGCCTCCTACGGCTGCATGCACTCCTGCTGCTACCTCAGCATTAGGCTCCAGAAGGGCATGGTTGCAGGTGAGACCAGCCAGACGTTCATGCCTGCCAGCCAGGACCTGCTCCTCATCCTGGAGCCAGTCTTCCCTTACATGTGCCTTCTAGGCTTTGGAAGAATCCAGAGAAGGCAATTCAGGTGAGTTATATAACTTTTCCTATATACACACGGGGCGGGTGACAGACTGCGAGGGGATGCATGTTCCTTGCTTGTCCTACTTGGCTTGAGGGGGGTCACACAATGGTCTGTGCACGTGGAGCACCAGTCCAGAGCACACAGCCTCATGATGCTTTCACACAGGAACCCCTCAGTCCTTCTCCCAAGATTCCTGGAGAGGCCTGCCTTACTCTGTCCTCGGTTGTGGGGACCTTCCCACAACAAGACACCACTAAGGAGTCTGGGGTCATGGAGCCATGCTCCACACGGCACAAGGTCATGCCTGCCCTCTCAGGCAGCATTTGCTTCCAGTCGAGTGCAGCGATGTGGAGGAGACTGATCCCATGCATGAGAACCTGCTCGGGGAGAAAGAGGAGGGGAACCCATTAGTGCTCTCTCCAACAAGTGGCATCTGCCATTCACACACACCTCCCCCAACAACGCCCCCTCTTCCAACGGGCAGGGATAGAAGCTTTCTCTCTCCAGGACACTGCCAGTGCTGGACCTGGCATGTGTGGGACACAGTAGGAAGCTAAATCACCCTATCTCCCCTTCCTACCCATGCCTGTTTGTCCCCAGGATGTGGGGGTAGTGATGCTCCCCTGGAATTTCTGTGCTTCTGCAGGAAAGTGCCTACTGTCTAGGCAACCTATGGTCTTGCTTGAAGCACATCACTGTTGGCTCAGATTAGGGCTAGGCTTCATACACAGTAGCTCCTAGGATGACTGCTCTTGTAACTTTTCTTCACAGCTGGGTCAGCTGCAAGCTTGGCACATCCCCCACCTCCCATGCCATCTGCACAACTCCGTGGGCTCTGCAGCAAGAGAAGAACCCACGAGGACCTGATGCGGGAGCAGATGGTCTGCCTGCTGTCCCTTGTCTAGGACCAGGAGCAGAGGAAGACCTCCTGGGACTAGCTGGTGCACCAGCACGAGGCCGTGTGCTCCTTCCTCATCTCGATGAGGGAGCACAAGGCCTGGTGCATGGAGTGAGCCACCAGCCACCTCCCCACTCCACCCATTACTTCCTTCCTAATCCCCTCAGGGACCACTGGGGCTCCACAATACATGGCAGTGGGACCTCTCAGGCATCCAAATCCTCCTGACCAACTAGAGACAGGCACCAGCCTCATCCCTAAGCCCCGCTCCTCCCCTCACCCCCGCCATTTCAGGTTCTTTCCCCAGTCTCTCCTCTGTTGTATGTCCCACCAATAAACAGTCCTGTTCTTTCAAGAAACATGGCTTTATTATTCGCTTTTCAGGGTGGGGGGGAGGGGGGAGAAGGTGGAAAGGGAGGGAAAGGCACACACAGGGAATGCAGGGGCCCCTTGTGGAGAGGTACAGGGGAAGAGTCACACAGCTGGCCTTGGATGAAATTCTTCCTCAAGGCCTCCCTGATGAGCACAGCCCCTTGATGTGCTCTCCTGTTGGCTCTGGTGTCCGAATGCTTGAATGCCATGGCCAGCCATTCAGCCTCAGCCCCGCAACCTGGCAGAAAAGTCTCCCCTGCCCTTGCTCTCTCTCAGCTTGTGGAGCACATAGCAGGCCACCAACATGAAGGGGTTGTGGCTCTGAGGTCCAGATGGCTGAAGAAACTCCTAAACCACCCCTTTAAATGACTGAATGCACACGCCACCACCATACGGCACCTGCTCAGCCTGGCATTGAAGTGCTCCTTGGTAGGATCTAGGCTGCCTATGTAGGACTTCATGAGCTGGGGAGCAAGGTGTAAGGTGCATCACCTCCCTGACTGATGGTGCAGTCAGGGGAAAAAGTGCTGACATGCATCTTTTGGAACAAGCAGGAGTTCTGGAAGTTGCTGGTGTCATGCGCCTTCCCTGACCCTCTGATGCTAATATTGGTGAAGCATCCCTTGTAATCCATGAGGGCCTGCATTACCATCGAGTAGTACCCAGTCCTGTTTATGTAGTCCAAGACATTGTGGTCAAGGGCTAAGATGGGGATGTGAGTGCTATCTAGGCCCCCCCCTGCAGTTGGGGAAGTCCATGGC
The DNA here is from genome assembly GCF_049634645.1 of Pelodiscus sinensis. Classification (NCBI taxonomy): domain Eukaryota; kingdom Metazoa; phylum Chordata; order Testudines; family Trionychidae; genus Pelodiscus; species Pelodiscus sinensis. The sequence goes on along the minus strand of NC_134711.1, from coordinate 44,598,052 downwards.
AGCAAAGCCATCGACGATGGTGTCCATGTTTCCCAGACTGATGACCCTCTGTAACAGCACCTGGTTGATGGCCTTGGCTACCTGCAGGAGCATGGCCCCCACTGGATTTCCCCATGCTGAACTGGTTCCCGATGGAGTAGTAGTTGTCTGGTGTGTTAAGCTTCCACAGGGTGATGGCGATGCGCTTCTGCACAGGGATGGCAGGTGTCATGTGGGTGCCCTGTCACCTGAGTGCAGGGGTGAGCCACTCAGCTTGAGGAAGGTGGCTTTCCACATGCAGAAGTTCTGTGTCCACTCCTGGTCATCCCATTGCTGCAGGACAATGCGGTCCCACCAGTCCACACTGGTCTCCCTCTGCCAGAAGCGGCAGTCCATGGTGTTCAGGGGCTTGAGGAGCACCAAGACCTGAGTGAGCAGGGCTGTTGTCCAAGCTGGTCCTTGTCCTGCTGGAGCAGCATGTGGGCAGTCTGGATGAATTGCGCCATGAGACACAGCATGAGCATGGTACTGCTCTGCAGCAGCTCTGGCTCCATGCTGTGAGTGCTGTGTCATCCGCAAGGGCAACCAAAGCACATCGTGCTCCTTTTGTGTCCCACAAGGGGATGCAGTGGAGAGGTGGCATGTGAGATGTGGCCGTAGAGAGGAATCCCTGAAAGTATGCGCACAGCTTGCCTGACCAAGCAGCTGCAAGAAGTGTCCGCCCTCTTGCTGCCCTACCCAGAGTGCTTCCGGGGGGTTCTAACTCTGAGGCAGGCTCCAATCAATGAGGATATGTTATTTTGAAATAATTCTGACTAATTTCAATGCTTCCCCATGGTTGGGAATTGCAGTTTTGTTATTTCAGGAATTATTATTTTGATTTACTTATTGCAAAATAATTTCCTAGTGTAAACATGCCCTTAGAAACACATCCTATTTTGATTTAAAAATTGTTAGTGATGGAGAATCCATCACTGCCATTGGTAAATAGTTCCCGTGATTACTCTCACTGTTGAAAATCTATACCTTATTTCCAGTCTGTTTTGTCTAGCTTCAACTTCCAGCAATTAGATTGTGTTATACCTTTCTCTGCTAAACTGAAGAGCCCATCTTAAATGTTTGTTCGCCATTTAGGTACTTAAAGACTAATCAAGACACCCCTTAGTCTTCTCTTTGTTAAGATAAATAGATTGAGTTCCTTGAATATCTCATTATAAGGCATGTTTTCTAATTCTTTACTTACTCTTGAGGCTCTTCTCTGAATGCTCTCCAATTTATCAACATCCTGTGTATATGGGAAGGAGAACTGGACATGGCATTTTGGCAATTGTCACACCAGTGCCAATTACAGAGGCAAAATAGCCTCTCTACTCCTACTCAAAATGTCTTGATTTATGCATTTCAAGATCATTTTAGCTCTTTTGGCCATAGCATCACACTGGAAGCTCATGTTGAGCTGATTATCCATCACAATCCCCAAATGTTTTTAGAGCATGGGGTTCTCAGGATAGTCTCCCACCCTGCAAGTGTAGCCTACATTCTTTGTACCTAGATCTGTACATTTATATCTCACTGTGACAGGGCTAGCCTGCCCTGCACTGAACAGGGGGGAGGAGAGCCCGTCTATTGGGTAGAATACACCCCTCCCCCACAGCCCTGCTGGGCATGTTTGCAGTGCAGCCTCAGTATAAAAGGCTGCCGGGCTGCTCAGTTGGGGTGGACCTCTGGGGAGGAAGGAACTCCGGCCCAAACCGCAGAGCCACAGCTGGACCTGCTGCTGGAACCAGAGCCGTTGGGACCGCCTGCCGTCGCTGCTACCGTCCCCGGGTTGAGCATGCCCACAATGCCGACTCCGGGGGGCCGCCTGCCCTGCCACAGTGGACAACCCTTTCGCTGCTGCCCCAGACACGGGACCTGCTGACATTGCCGCCGTCGCCAGGTGGGGTCTCCGTTGGCCACAGGGCTGGGGTAGGAAGCAACCCGGAGCAGGGAACCCCCCAGTGGGATCGGCGCGTTTTGGGGAGAACTCCCTGCCGAGCCAGTGGTGGGAACCACCCACCACTACTAGGGCCCTGGGTTGAGGTCTGGTGGAGAGGGAGGGCCCGGACCCCCCTACCTCATCCCCTCAGGGCACAGACTAGGCCTCAGGGCCTGCAAATTGTGCTGGACCAGGCCTCAGGGCCTGCTTTGACTGCAGACCAGGCCTCAGGGCCTGCTTTAACCTTGTGGAGGAGAGAGTGGGGCTGGGGACCCCGCCACACTCACCTTACTAAAACATATATTCTTTGTTTGTGCCTAGTTTTTCAAATGATCCAGATTGATTGCTCTGAATCAGGGGCCTGCTCTTTTCATTATTAATCACTCCATTTTTTGTGTCATCTACAGGCTTTATCAGTGATTTTATTTTTTTCTTCCAGGTCATTTATAAAGATGTTAAATAGTGTGGGGTCAAAATCCAATCCCTACAGGATGCTAATGGAAACAGGCTCTCTTTGATAATGATTTCATTTACAGTTACATTTTGAGATTTCATTTAGCCAGTCTTTAATCCATGTAACATATAGCATTCTAATTTTTTAATCAAAATGTCATATGGCAAATCAAACAGCATCCCAAACTCTAAATATAGGCCGTCAACACTATTCTATTTAGCAACCAAATTTATAATCTCATCAAGAAGATACCAAGTTAGGATCCATTTTCTATAAACCCATGTTGATTTGCATTAATTACCCTCATTTAGTTCATTAGTAATTGATAGGCCTATAGTTACCCTAGTCATCTATTAACCTTTTTAAAAAACTGGCACATTAGCTTTGTTCCTATCTTCTGGAACTTCCCCAGTGCTCCAAGACATACTAAAAATCAGCAATTACCATCCAGATTGCTTCTCAGCTGGACGCCTTTAAAATTCTGAGATGCAATTTCTCTGTACCTGCTAATTTAAAAATGTCTGATTTTAGCAGCTTCTGTTTAACATTTTCCAGAGATACGAGTGGAACGAGGAGAGTGTTATCACCATATGGTGACACAGCATCATCTGTTTTTAACTCAAATACAGAACAAATATTTATTGAACACAACTTCTTTTTCTGCAAGGTATTGTTTAATCATAATAATAGGATCAGAGCATAAGCAAGATAGAAAGGTTTAATGTAACAATCTAAGGGTTACAATCTATATAGCATCCTAAACTTGAAATAAGATACGCAATTTGCACTACGCAAATTGAGTATCTTATTTCAAATCTATTTCAAAATAGCTTATTTTGAAATTTGGTGCATTTACACAGTGCCAAATTTCAAAATAATGTGCTATTTCAAGCCATCCCTTATCCCTTGTGCAACGAGGATTACTGGGATGGTGAAATAGCACACCTATTATTTCGAAAAATATTTTGAAATAACGGGCAGCTTGTGTAGATACGGGGTAGCTATTTCGGGATACCTCCAGTATCCCGAAATAGCTATGCAGTGTAGATGTACCCTAACTGTATATCAGTCTTACCCAAAACTTAGATTGGTCAGCCTCTGGAGACTGGGGTTGTTTTCTTTCCACAGATCCTCTCTTCTGTGGTTCAAGAGCTCTTTGTTTCTCAGTTCCAAAGTTCTTTGTTCTATTTTCCTGCCTGAAGTGTACAAATTGAGGTCCCTTCCTCTCTTTTAACCGAATACATAATTACAGATAAAATATACAGATTGGGAAGATGCAGTTAATGTGCACATTCATTGATGATATTTCTGTCTAGATAACATATTAAGTTAAGAATCAGGAAATTTCAGCTCCCTCTGCCAATAGATAACAACAAAAAAAAAGTATTCTTAAGCAAACTGAACTTTTAAAATCAGGCAGTTTTCATGTATGTAGTGTGACAAATGTGCCTATAGTCAAGACAGACAGGGAGGCTAAAGAGAAGAAGGGGAATTGGTCCTAGGTACCATATAGGTTGGATTTATATTCTGAGTGCAAAGCAGTGTAGAAGCAGTCATAGTTGTAAGGTCCTATAATGCATTACAAGTGGCTACCTGCAAATCTCAAGAGTCAGAATTGAGTTTTCTGATTACTATATTTATAGCAGCCCTACTTGAATGAGCCTTAACTGGTCCTCAAGCAACTGTTCTGTCAATGGATAATGAAGAGGACTATGCTTGCTCTTCAGACAAAATGCAGTATACCTTGAATAAGGCAAGATGGACTTTTAAAAGATGTCTGCTCTTGGTAAAAGCTAATGGACGTGATCAGATACAGTTTGCAAAAGGAAGTTTTCCTGGTGTTTTATTTGTAGAGCTAGAGCTCTACAAATAGGTCTTAATTTTGAAAAAGGAATTTGTCATGATGCTATTTAAATATCTAGAAGTTCATCCTAAATGAATCCTTATGAGCTGCCATTTTTGACACATCTTAGTAAGGAAATTAAGAGTTGTCCCTGACACTAACATGTGCATAACAGCCAGTGTATAGGTAACTCAGTTATATAAATTGTAACTCACTAGCACAAAATCTCAACAACTGCTTCTATGCAAAGTCACCCAAGGGACTTTCATAATATAACAATGTGTTCCAAATAAAAATCACAAACTACTTCAGAGTGAATTAGCCTCTGTGTACAGTTACCTAACACCAGAACAAAGGTTACAAAGTGGCAAAGAAGAATATAGGCCCACACCTCTCCGATGGTAAAACCAGGAGACAGCTAAGCCTTAGTGGGATGAAATCTCTGTGAGCAGCCCTTTACAGAGATCTCATGAGGGAAGTGAGGTTTGTCCCTCTAGCAGAATAGACCATGGGACCTAGGGTTCTATTGGAGGCCATCTGTGGAGAAGCTCTGTGCCTCCACACCAGCCCTGGCCCCTGCCACCTGGCTCCACACCTTCTGTTAGAGTCCCATTTCCAGAGATGTCTGCTGAGATTGTCCTTGGATTGCTGAATGGGAGGTTCCATGACCGGAATTATTTTCTCTGGGGAAATCTCTGCAGGGATTTCCAAAGTAGGCATAAGGTACATACTCCTCACCATTCCTCTCCCCTGCCCATTCACTTCCCAAGTCTTCCTAAGAGCTGATGCTAGTAGGTTCCAGGAGAGGCTTCCCTGGAGTCCAGAGAAGGGTGGGAGGGTATGTCTACATATATATAGCCAGAGCTCTGTAATCAAAGAAATTATGTGGTAACCAACTCAATAGCAGCTTCCTGTGAGGGAATGAAAACTCATTTCACAAATCTTTTATGATTAATGACCTTGACATTGTGGCTAGCATTAGATCAAGGGTGAGAAACCTCAGGCCCGGGGTTATGGATGCCTGAATCCGGCCCCCAAGGCTCAGGACTCCCCTCCTAGCATTTGGGAGCCTGTGCCTACCGAGGGACTAGAACACACAAAATCTACCGGCCTGGGCCCCAATAGGCTCTGGTGTGCGAGGGGAATGTGGGGAGTGTCTTTCTCCTCCTTAGTCAGGGGCCACATCAGTGAGGGTTTGGGGGTTGTTTTTTTTTTTTGGCTTCTCACTTGTGTGTGGCCCCCGAATGATTTTTCTATGGGTCAGCGGCCCCTGACCCAAAATGGTTTCCTACCTCTGCATTAGATGAACAGGACAAAATTGGTGTACGGATAACCCACACACCTAGTGTGGTTCACTGTCCCATGTAGATGACTTAAAGCGAGCGATAAGAGCAAGGGAGCTCTACAACCTAAGCTGAGCGCTATCTGGCTTTATAATTCAAGCTGTAGAGGTCCCAGGTTCAAATCCACCCACTGGCAGTTACACATGTACTCCATATTCTTCAGATGTATTTCACAGCATTAGGAATACCCATTTATGCCACAACCTTTCAAGGTTTAGAACAAAACAACGGGAGAACGGTTTCTCAGGAATAGTGGAAATAACAACTTATCTTGATCCAGAGAAAGGGTCTCTGGAGATGGAAGAGTAAGTTTTTCCTCCTGACAACAGTAGTGTGGTTCTAACTAATTTTACAAATTGGATTTCAGAGGTAATCACAACTAGAAAAGCCAGATACAACTTTGTTTAATCTTATTCTGATTAATCTTGGCACCTGATATTCAAACAGTGTGTCAAATGTGCCTACCAAATGTGAACACTAGAACATCATTAGGCTGGTTCACGTGCATCTATGGTACTTGGATGTAGGGCTCCAGCCAGCTCAAGTGCAGCTGAGAACACCAAGCCCTTGGGATTCTTATTTGTATTACTACTGTGCTGAATACTCTACAAACGAAGAGACAGGAAGTCCTTTGTTTCCCCTTGCACCAGAAATGTAAATTTGACCAGATCAGTGAATGAAATATCCCGGGTCGAATTCCTTCTAGATACCGTACTGTATCAAAGGCTAATGGAGAATCCCTGCAGAACTACACTTCTCTTGCAGTGCCCAGGCTATGACTTGTAAGTGTTGTGACCTTAAGAGCACCCCAGTGCCATCTGGCACAATGTTATCATGATATATATCCATAAGGTGGCATGTAATATATAATTGGAAAAACTAATAAATCACTGATCATTAATATTCTTCCATGAATAATAAGAGGATAGTAGTAGAAATATATTACTGATCAGCATGGTGACAGTGATTGTGAAATACCTATAGAGATTAGAAAGATTTAAACCAGAAAACACAATAATATTGGGGGGATTTCAATTATCCTCCTCCGGACAGGAGGCAGAGATAATATTTTGAGACACCTTTAATGACTGCTTCGAACAGCTAGATCTGGAACCCACAAAGGGAGAGTCAATTCTTGATTGACACAGGATCTGGTCCAGGAGGTGAACATAACTCAACCACTAAGTAATAATGACTATAATTTAATTACAGCCTCTCCCCAAGTTACAAACGAATTACGGACCAAACACTTGGCCATAACTCGAAGTGTTCATAACTCGGACCCCATTGAGTTACATGGTGACTGCACTGCTCGTAAACGCGGATCGCGTTTGTAACTCAACCGTTCGCAACTTGGGGACCGGCTGTAAATTTAACATCCTTGCTCTCATTGGCTACATCTAAACTACAAAGATTTTTTGAAAGAAGATATGCAAATTCTGCAGGAAAAAAACCGCTCTTCCTTAAAAAAGGAGGTTTACGTGGTTTTTCGAAAAAGGGATTTTTCCCCAAAAAAACTGCATCCAGACTACTTTCACTTTTGAAAGATCCTCTTTCAAAAATGCAATTGGAAGAAGAATTTGCATATCCTCTTTCAAAATAAAAACGTAGTCTAAATGAGCTCTGTGTGTGTATGGAGGAAGAGGCGCTCAAAGAAACCCACCACAGTAGCATTTACCTTCAAAGAAAGGAACCATACAGCAAAAAAGTTAAATGAGTGCAGGTTGCATGGAAACTTTAAAAAAAAACCATAATAAAAGCTCAAATTAAATATATACCCCAAATTAAAAAACAAACAAACCTGTAAGAGGACCAAAAAACAAACAAAAAAGCCACCGGGAAAGAAGAGGAGGCAAAAAGGCATCCTTAAAAATTGGAAGACAAGTTCTACTGAGAAAAATAGAAAAGAGCATAAACTCAGGCAGGTCAAGTATAAGAGTATTAGGCAGGCCAAAAGAGAATTTCAAGAGCAAGAAGCAAAAGATGCAAAAACTAACAGCAAAACAAACACTTGTAAATACAAATCCAAAACTTGTAACGACATCAGAAGTAAGAAGCCCACCAAACAGTCAGTGGGGCCACTGGTTGATGCAAGCTCCTAAAGAGCACTCAAAAACAACAAAGGCCATTGAGGAGAAGCTAAATGAATTCTTCACATCCTCTGTACTGACCCTCTGCAGTGAGGAATAGTCCTATGCCTGAGCCATTCTTTCTGGTGGCAAATGAAAGGAACTGTCCCAGACTAAGATGTCATCAGAGGAAGTTTTTGAAAAAAATGATAAAGAGTAAGATATTCATCCAAATATGAACTTGCAGAACTATGATAGGAGGTATGTAACATTATTGAAATCAGCCTCCATACTAGATGATTGGAGGATAGCTACTGGAAGGATGCCTGTCTCTTCCCAAGTTTGTCTAGCATTATGGATGTACAGCAGGAGTGAGCTGGAGGTTAGGGAATGAAAATTGGGGTACAGTCAGGGAAAGAGCGGGGCAGAAGCAGAGACTAACTAGCATAGCAGCTGATGTCTGTGGGCAAGGGGGGAATCTGGTACGATAAATGCTTAAGAAGATCACATACTTCTCTCTTTAGTGGCACATGCTGGGAGAAGGAGATAGCTGGGTTATCAAGTGAGCTGAAACCCAGCCACCAAGAAAGCATACCTAAACTAATCCTCTAGTCCAGGGGTAGGCAATACATTTTGAAGGTGGGGGGGGGGGACTTCACAATTTCTTAAGTGGTCATGGACACCTCTAGAAGGGGCGGGGCCTTGGGCAGAAGGGGTGGGGCCAAGTTTCCCATCCTCCCCTGCTCACAGAACCTGATTGGTCTGGGGGAGCACATGAAATCTTTGCTCCCACACCCCAATACCTAGAGATACTTGCCAGTTCCCCTGTCCCCAGGTCTCAATTGACCTTGGGGCGGGGGAATGTCAGGGTGGCTGCAGGCTGGATCAACTGGCTTAATGGGGACTATCTTGTACACCCCTGGGGTAAGGGATTCAAGTGTAGGAGGGTCTGTGAGGGAGTGTGGGTGAAAGTCAGTTGTGACCTGGGGCATGGGATTAGGGTGCAGAGGATTGGATTGTGACCTAGGGCAGGAGGGGATTGTGATCTGGGGCAGAGGATTGGGGTGCTGGGTCTGGGAGAGGGCATGGGCTTAGGAGGAGGGCAGAAGGTTTGGCTTATGTGGGGGTAGGGGGACAGGAGTGGGGGGGGGGGTTATTTGTGTGTGTGGGGGGGAAAGGGGAGGATCTGGGTTGCCAGAGGCAGTCTCTGGCTGGGATACTTACCAGTGAGACTCCTGGCCAGCAGTCCAGCTCATTTCTCAGGCTCCTCCCACAATGGCTGCAGGGCCATGAGCTCTGTGAATAAGAGTCTGAGGGGAAAAGGAATGGGTGCTTCCCGTGCTGCATGTTTTTTAACATGGTTTGTGCTGGGGCGAAAGCAGTCATGAAGCCCCCTCCCTTTCAGGCTCACAGTTTGTGGAACACAAACAGCCAAGCACTCACTTTTCTTAGGGGTGTGCAGGGCAGGGCAAGAGTCTGCTTGAGACTCCTGGCCACGTCCACGGGCTGGATCCAGTGACTTGGCGGGCCAGATCCAGCCTGTGAAGGGTGTTTTGCCCAGGCCTACTCTAGTCTGAACTAATCCTGGTTGAAAAGTATAATGAAGTTTTATGCCAATGATTATTTTTTACTAAGCCACCATTATTTTCATGAGGGTGGAGATCATAACAATTAATGTTGATACACAACAAGGGGAAGTTACTCACCTTGTGTAGTAACGATCGTTCTTCGAGACGTGTCCCCGTGGGTGCTCCACTCTAGGTGTCGGGCTCGTCCCGGTGCCGCTGATCGGAGGCTTTTCGTAGCTGTAGTCAGCTGGACCGTGCATGCGCAGCAGGCACCGCGCGCTGTTTTTCCCATCGCGCGGTCCGGCCCCTCCACCAGTTCCTCTCACCATCTGGAATCTGTAACGAGACAGGAAGACAGACCCGGAGTGGGGAGGAGGGCGGGACGTGGAGCACCCACGGGGACACTCTCGAAGAACGATCGTTACTACACAAGGTAACTTCCCCTTCTTCTTTGAGTGGTCCCCATGGGTGCTCCACTCTAGGTGACTACAAAGCAGTAGTCAAGATGCGCACCGGGTCAACGGTTGTCTGCAGGGGCTAGAACCGCAGATGCTACTGCTGCGTCTGAGGCCCAGAGCCACACTATAGTGTAATGATGCACAAAAGAAGTGCTAGAGGACCAGGTGGCTGCCTGGCAAATGTCGCTGAGAGGGACGCCTCGGGCAAAGGTGGTGGAGGTGGCAACCGCTCTAGTGGAATGAGCAATAGGCTGAGAAGCGAGTGGCCTTCCTTTGAGTGAATATGTCATGATGCAGGTAGTAATAAGTCTAGCTATACATTGATTCGAAAGAGGATTGCCTTTGGAATGGTGTGCCTATCGACACGAGCAGCCTATCCGTACGTCTCCATGAGTGGGTTCTCTCTATGTAAAAGGAAAGAGCTCGTCGCACGTCGATCATGTGTAACAAGGTCTCTGAGGGAGAAGCATGTGGCTTAGGATAAAAGGCGGTTAAAACTATAGGCTCGTTGATATGAAAAGACTTATTAACTTTGAGGATAAACGCCGGATGTAGGTGCAATGTCACTGTCTTTTGAAAAGGATATGTAAGGAGGACTTGCCATTAACGCTCCTAGCTCGCTGACTCTGCGTGCTGAGGTAATCGCTAATAGGAATAACATTGTTAACATTTGCAGTGATATCGACGCCAACGGCTCAAAGGGAGGGCGAACAATTGTGCGCAGGACCAAATCCAGGCTCCAGACTGGTGGAGGCGGTCTGTGAGGTGGGTGTATGTTAGTCAGACCCTTCAAAAATCTTTTCGTGGTTTGATGGGGAAAAAATCGAAGAACCTTGCACTGGTTCTTGGAAGGCACTGATCGCTGCTAAGTGAACTTTCAGGGTTGACATGGAGAGGCCAGAATCGTGAAGCTGGAGGACGTAATCCAGGACCTGTTGCAAAAGAGAAACAAGGGGTTGCGCATTTTGAGTTCGACACCATTGAGCAAACCTGCACTACTTCGCCAGGTAAGTTTTTCATGTCTAAGGTTTCCTGCTGCTCATCAAAATTGCCTTGACTCGTTGTGAACAAAGGGCTCATCATGTTTGAGCCAGTTATCAACCATACTGTGAGGTGGAGTGAATTGAGTCTGGGATGCAGGAGAGCCCCTTCCTCCTGTGATAACAGGTCTGGGTGAAGAGGGTGTGTCCAGGGTAGGCATATCGACATCCTGTGCAAGAGTGGGTACCACGGCTGCCTCAGCCATGCTGGGGCTATCAGGATGACTGTCGCCTCCTCAAACATTATTTTCTCGAGAATCCTTGTTGAAGATCCCTGAAATGAAGTCTGGCATGAGGGACAACAAAGATGGTGGATGCCATGTGGCCCAGAAGACGAAGGCACGTATGGACGGATACAGTTGGAGCGATGTCGAGGACCTTTACTAGTTCTTGTATTGAGTGAAACCTGTCTAGAGGTAAGTATGCCCTTGCCGTGATAGAATCTAGGACTGCTCCTATGAACTTTATATTTTCTGTGGGAGCAATGGTTGATTTCTGTTTGTTTATTATAAGGCCGAGAGAATTGAATGTGTTTCTGGTCAACGAGATCATTCGCATGGTCTCCTGATGCTTTGGTACCTTTATGAGACAATCGTCCAAATAAGGGAATATGAGAACGTGCTGGCAACGGAGATATGTCACGACGACCGCTAGAGAAAACTCTGGGATCCGACGCCAGGCCAAAGGGAGGACCCTGTATTGGAAATGGTCATTGTTTATCACGAAGCACAAGAAGCGTCTGGGCGCCGGATGAATCGTAATGTGAAAATATGCGTCCTGCAAGTTGAGGGCCGCAAACCAGTCGTGATTCGGAGATGGGATTATTGTGGCCAGAGTCACCATCTTGAAATGTCTTCTCTGCAGATAACGGTTGAGCCGACGCAGATTGAGAATTGGCCTCCATCTTCCTGTCTTTTGCGTCAGGAAGTAGCGGGAATAAAAGCCTCTCCCTTTGAACTCTTTTGGGACTCTCTCTGGGTACGTCTAAACTACATGCCTCCGTCGACGGAGGCATGTAGATTAGCCAGATCGGCAGATTAGCCAGATTAGCCAGAGGGAAATGAAGCCGCGATTAAAATAATCGCGGCTTCATTTAAATTTAAATGGCTGCCCCGCTCTGCTGATCAGCTGTTTGTCGGCAGATCGGGGCAGTCTGGACATGACGCGCCGACAAAGAAGCCTTTCTTGATCGGCACAGGTAAACCTGGTTTTATTTTAATCGCGGCTTCATTTCCCTCTGCCGATCTGGCTAATCTACATGCCTCCGTCGACGGAGGCATGTAGTTTAGACACACCCTCTATGGCTCCGATGGCAAGTAGGCGTAGAGCCTCCTGTCGCAAAAGAGTGTCATGAGAGGGGTCCCTGAAAAGGGACAGGGTTGGTGGATGGGTAGGGGGTATAGATGCAAAGGGGATGGTGAAACCTGATCTTCTTATTTCCAATACACATTTGTCGGTAGTTACTTCGGCCCAACAATTGTAATAGGGCCGAAGGTGATGATGAAAGATGGGTATGATATCGGCAGTGATGGCAACGATGACTTGAGTTTGCGCCCTCGTCAGGCGAGTCAAACCTGCTGTTTTGTGTGTGGTACATTGGTCGCCCTAGATGGTTGCGGACGTTTACGCTGCGGTCTTTGTTTGGATCGAGTCTGATCAAAGGGACAAGGTTGTCGTCTTTGGAACTGAAAGTCATATCACCTCTGATACGGGAAGTACCTTCGGCGATGGAATGATGGTACGTACATGCCAAGCGTACATAGGGTCGTACGCGAGTCCTTTCCAGTATGTAACACCTCATCAGTTTTGTCCGCAAATAACTTCAATTTGTCAAAAGGAAGGTCTTCGACTTTCACCTGCAAATCCCTAGGGGCGCCCGCAGCAGCCAACCATGATACTCTGCGCATGGATATTGCAGTAGCTATTGATCTTGTGGCAGTATCCGCAACATGCATGGCTATCTGTAGACTAGCTCTAAAGCAAGCGTACCCCTCCTGTACCACGGCGCAGAGTATGGCCTTGTTCGCTTCGGAGGCATTCTGGGCAAGCCCTGCCAACTTGGCAATGTTATCGAATCCATGGTTGGACAGAAGTGCCGCGTAATTGGCAATGCGAAGAAGGAGGGTAGACGAAGAATAAACTTTTCAACCGAAGATGTCTAGTTTTTTGGCCTTTTTCTCCACTGCTGCATTTTTCACCTGTGGATTCTTGGCACGATTGAAGGGCTGCATCCACTACCAGAGAGTTTGGTTGGGGGTGGGTAAAGAGAAACTCCAAACCCATGGAAGGGATGAAATATCTCTTTTACACCCGCTTTGATGTAGGTGGGGTGGAAGCCAGGGTGTGCCAGATTTCCGAGGCTGGTTCGAGAATGGCCTCATCAATTGGAAGTGCTGTTCTTGACTGTTGTCTCGGGTGTAAATTTTTCAGCAGCTTGGATTGCTTGGTCTGCATGTCTGCCAGCTGGACATTCTGTGTCTGTGCTACCCGTTTAAAGAGATCCTGGAATTCTCGACCGTCATCCGGGGGTGAAGTGTCCCCTTGAAATACGGCCTCGTCCGGGGAGGATGACGAAATGTCAGCTGGAGATACTGTGTGTGGAGGGGCATCCTCGTCTGAAATCTGACCCTCCTCTGGTTCGGATATCTGAAGAGGAGGAGGAGGAGCAGCCACCAGAATCTTGGGCGATGGGGCTGTCTGTTGGCGTGAACTCACCAGGGACTGGCATCTAGCCAGAAAACCACGGCAACAGCAAGAATGGGAAGGAGAACGAGATCTTGTATAATGATGAGAAAAATAACCTCTCCCCCCAAGGCGATAGGAACAGTCGGGAGATGGCCTCCTAGATGAATGGGCACTGCTGTATCTACGGTAAGACCTCGAAGGAGAATGAGTCGGTGAACGAGATCTGCTAGTAGGCATCCCATAATGTGGTAGGGGGTGCCTGTACACATAAGTATAGTGAGGCCTCAAGTGCTGGTGCGGAGAACACGGGCTGCGGTGATAACGAGGCTCTCGTGGAGAATGGTACCGTGGAGGGGATGGAGACGGTGCCGGGGAAAACATCGGTGAGGGAGATGGGGACACTCTTCTCAGAACCAATTTCCTCTGAGCCTTTGTAGGAACGGCTGAAGGCGTGGTGCGGGGCTCATCAACCGAGGAAAGTTTCGAGGCTTGATCCTCATCGTCCAAAACCAGTATTGGGGAGTGCCGTACCGATGAAGCTGGGGAGGCTAACTCTCCTATCGGTGCCTTATGCGGATATGAACTGCGGTGATCCGTTGGTGTTGTACTTGGTTTCTTAAGAGTTTGCAGTGCTGCTTCCGATACCGCAGTGTGGCTGTCACTCGGCACCGTATCCGGCACCGTGGGCATTCGGTGTCCCAGTGCTGACTGGGCTGTCGGTGCCGTCGACTGAAGCGGTGCCGGCCTCGGTGCAGTATCATGCCTCCCGTGCCGTTGCACCGATGGTGCCGAGGTCCTCGGATCCGCTCGAAGGCGCCAGCACCGAAGAGGAGCGCACCAAAGGCTTATGCCTCTCTGATTTTTCTTTCGCGGGCTGACGACCCATTCCAGAGGTGCCCGGTTGGTCACCCTCACTGACTTTAGACAGAGGGGCCGCGGCCAGGGATCGCGCCGGGGAGGCTTTCTTTCCTTTCTTCTCAGTCAACTCCCTCGGCAGTGACGACCTCCGCTTGAGCTCCATAGAGGGGCCTCCTTGAACTGCCTCAGAAGGCTGCAGAGCCTTATCAAAGAGGATGAGCTTGAACTTCATGTCTCTGTCCCTACGTGCCCTGGCCGTTAATTTCGAACAGTGGGCACACTTGCTCGGTATATGGGACTCCCCCAAACAGCGTATACATGCATCGTGGCCATCAGACACTGGCATGGGGTCTTTACACAGGGAACATTTCTTAAACCCCGGTGAACCAGGCATTATGATTCTACCGGATTAAATAGTAATAATAAACTAGAACTTAGCAACAATAACAGCAACACTGACTAACTACGTCTAACTTTAATTTTTTTTTTTTTTTTGGTTTTAACTAACAAACTAACTAACAATAACCTGAGGAAAACTAATGAAAATTTTAACGTTTCAATTGAAAGGAGCGCCTCTGAGGAGAGACAACGGAGCTCCGTCAGCAGCCTAGGACGGCTGAGAGGAGCTGGCAGAGGGGCTGGACCATGCAATGGGAGAAACAGCGCGCAGTGCCTGCTGCGCATGCGCGGTCCGGCAGACTACAGCTACGAAAAGCCTCCGATCAGCAGTGCCGGGACGAGTCCGATACCTAGAGTGGAGCACCCACGGGGACCACTCGAAGAAGAAATAAATGCTACAGTAGAATTTAGAAGTTGATGCTGTGCCATTTTGTCCCATTGTATCATGGAATACAAATGGCTCTGCTTAGCTGATGAGTTTTATGGCTCATTGCTAACAGATAATCAATTTAGGATATTTAATTTCATATCCAAGCAATTATGGAAGACTCCAGAGCCAAAAGTTATTTTGATTTTTTGGTTGCAGTTTGAGTTTAGGTTCTTAGTGCTTTATTCTAAAGATTTGTGTGTGTGGAGGGGGGCATGTAATTTCAGCAAGAGCTGCTGGGAGTGCTAAACACTTTGGCTATATCTACACTGGCATGATTTTCCGGAAATGCTTTTAACGGAACGGGTCGGCGCTGTGTAATGTGGCACCGCGCGGTGACTTGGGGGCGGTACCGGGGCCGGCGCCGTGGTCGGGTCCGGGGCTGCTCTCGGCGCCGACTGAGTGCTCGGCGCCGGAGGAGGAAGAAGCGGCTGAGCTGCTGCTGCCTGGGGAGCCGGCGTTTTGGAAGGCTTAGGCTCCTCTTAGGCTTTGAAGCCGCCGAGGCAGGGGGACGGGGCTTTACAATGCCAGACGTCCCAGGTGTCTCTGCCTGGCTCTCCTGGCGATCGGCACCGCGCCAGCCGCGGAACGGGTCGGCGCCGTGTAGTCCGGCACCACATGGTGACTCGGGGGCGGTGTCGGGGCCGGTGCCATGGTCAGGTCCGGGGCTGCTCTCCGCGCCGGCTCAACGCTCGACGCCAGAGGAGGAAGAAGCGGCTGAGCTGAAGCCTGCTGGGGAGCCGGTGTCTTTGCAAACTCCCGCGGCCGCTCAGGCTTAGAAGCCGCTGAGGCAGGGGGACATGGCTTCGCAATGCCAGAGGTCCCAGGTGTCTCTGCCTGGCTGTCCCTGCCATTAAAGGCAGCTGGCAGGGATCTTGCTGGGGACAGCATCATTCTCTTCTGAAGTCTGCAGCAGGGGAGGAAGCCCGGCGCTGAAGAGGCTGCTGACTCAAGTCAGCTTGCAGCGACTGCAGGGCTGTATCCAAGAGGAGCATAGAAGGCGCCTCTCCCTGTCTTTTCTGGCTCTGGAGGTGAGCCTAGAGCAATGGTGGCACTTTTGGGGGATGTGAGAGTCCCCCAGGCAACGGATACATTCTGCATGGCCGTCCGAGGCAGGCATTGCCTCCTAGCAGAAGCCGCATTTTTTTAAAGCCGGTCCCTGACATTTTCCGGCAGCCTGCTGACTTTTATCTTTTGTTTTATTGAACAGTAAGGGCTGATAGCCTGGTAATGGCTCTGCCCAGGTATCTTTTGTTGTTTCTTTATCTTAACAGTCTGTTTCTTTTTTTTTTTTTTTAAGGTAAATGGAACTATATAGAGAGAGCTGACAGGAGAGCAGCTGAGAGGCGGGAGGTAAGAGCAGTCTGTGCTTTCCTCCTGATAGTTCTTTCCTTGTCCTTACTCTCTTGAAAGAAACTCTCTTTTTTTTTTTTTACTTTATGGGGAAAAAGAGGGGAGAGAGGAAAAAGGAAATTTTATATACAAAGGGAGAACTAGAAGCAGTCTAGTTCTGTGGAGAGAGAGCGCAGTTACAAGCGTCTGCAGCCTGAGGCGGTGAAGAGGAACTGGCGGGCGGCCGGACCGCGCGACAGAAAGAGCACGAAAGCTGCGAGCCTGCGGCACATGCGTGGTCCGGCCAGATACTGCTACTGACAAGTCTCCGTCTGCAGCGCCGGGGCAAGCCCAACACCCATAGTGGAGCACCTGCGGGGACATCCCCAAAGAAGAAATTAACGTTGCCTGTCTACACCTGCCTTTTGTGCAAGAATATTTGTGCAAGAAGGCTTATCCCTGAGCGGGAGCGTCAGAGTATTTGCGCAAGAAGCACAGTACATTAGAACGTCAGTGTTCTTGTGCAAATACTCGTGGCCAGTGTAGACAGGCGGCAAGATTTTGCGCAAAAGCAGTTACTTTTGCGTAAAATCTTGCCAATGTAGACACAGCCTATGTGTATGAGGTTTTAAAAAGTTACTCTCAGGGTGAGCAGAAGTTTTGTATTGAACTCAATAGGGGCCATTTTCCCTGGTTCACTGAGCAGCTGTTCCTTTAGTGAGAAGTAAGGAGAAGACCAGCGAGCAAGAATTATGTGGATAAACATGCACATGAATGTGAAGGAAAGAGAGGTAAGGGAATGACAGTTTGTGTGGAGAAAAGAAAGGCAAGAGTATTAGAGATAAGAGCAATTGTGAGGGAGGGGCAGAAGATAGGAAAGAGAATAAAAGATGGTAAGAGAAGGAATGAAAGAAAGATCAGACACTGAAAACACCAGAGAAAATGATACACAAGTACAGTCCAAAAGAGAAACAAAAGTGACACGTTACATTTAAAAATTTATTAAACAATTGGAATGGAGTATTTTACAAGTAAAGACAGGACACCAACTGTACAAAGCTGTTTTATTCCTTTAAAACTGGTAAGAGATGGGGAGGCATGTTTTTTTCCCACCCTGTCTAGTTAGTTTAGTTCTTGGCTATTGGGAATAGTCCACAAATTTTTCAAGTCCTGCCCATTTCAGTATAATCATTGTCCCTAGTTTTTGTAGTGGGGAGTTTTTTCTTTGTTTCAGCATCTTGAACTATATTAGTGCCACATATATAATGGCAGAAATATAGCTCTTCAATAACAGTGGATGAATTGCTGAAGTAAGTAAAATTACCTTTATCATTAACACAAACTCCCTGCAAGTCCCCTGTTTGCTAAGTTTATGATGAAGGTGTCTTCTGATTTTAGTAATAATAAAAAAAGGTTTCTTGTGTACCAACTTTGGAAAATATCAAGAAAATTGGAGGTAGGCACAAACAATATAGATATAGATTTACTCTATTTCATCCACAGAAGAGTTGTACGTGTAATATAGCAGTGATTTACTAACACCTCAGAATGCCCCAAGTTGCTATATTTTTAATTAAAAATTCAGTGCATTGTATTGATAAGTTTCCCTAACATATAAAACTACGCATCGCAAATTTCTTGGCACTATTACAGATATGTAGTATCTTTTAAACTCAAACACAATGGACTAAAAGCAATAACTATGTCAAGTGCCCAATTCTGCAAACCTAATGCAGGTAAATCTTACAGTAAATCAACAGTTTTCCCCATGTCAGGACTACAGAACTGGGCACAAACCAGATGCATCAGATATGAACATGCTAGTGGCTACTTAAGACAAAATTTAAAAACATTAAATACATATAAAAGAAAAAAGACACAAAAAGTCAGGGAATGTGTTGGTTAAATACATCAGAGAAAACAAATGGTACAAGACTCAGAACAGCTGTTGTAACAACTAACATTCGGGCAGTTTTGTCAAACTCAAGAACACTGGTCTGTATTTCCTTTGCTACTTACAAATGAAAATAAGGTATGGCTTTTATAATTAATTTATAATAAGACTATATAACTATGTGGTGTTCCTCTAAAGACAAGTGCAAATGTGCCTGATATTCATAAAATACCTTTATATTAAAAACTGTAATTAAGATTTTTCACATCTGAATCCATTTAATGGGAAACCATTAAAATATTATGTAAACAGTCATTTCCTCAAACTTGCTTTAGTGTTTTGTTCAAATCATATAATTTTTCTTTAAAACATCTAGATATTGCTGTGTTGCCCTGGAAACTGGATCCTGATCCACATTCAGATTTTTTGAAGATCCATCCGTAGATCCTACAGGAGAGACTCTTACAGACCCAGTTTCAAGTTCAACTGTGGCTAGAAAGAACAAGAAAAAAAAGATCATATATGGTCTGTGTTATGTTGTATAATAGTTTTATAGTAAACTTTGTTGTAAGCCTATCAATTTTTTTTCATTGACAACAGTAGGCATTATATCAGGTCCAGAGAAAGCAGATACATGTTTTAAATCAAATCAAAAGAAACACTATGAAAATGACATAAAAGGTAATTTCACAAAGGAAGAAACCAGATTTTTCAAAGTTATATAAAGATTACATTAGCCGTTTTGCTAATCATAACAGTTAGTTAGTTAAATAACTTAGTATTTCTAGGGCTACTGAAAATAAGAGGTCAAATCCACACATGCTGTAAGCACAAAAAATTCTAATGAAGGCTACAGCATGATAACTGCTACTCCAATGATAAATTTTGAAGAATATCAATTATATGCAATAATACTCATTAAAATATATATGAGAAGGGACGTGGTTTTTTTTTTTTGGTATTCTTTAGTGGGATCACGAGAGAGGTTTGTAGAATCTGTTGTTGGTAAGTTTTCTGGTTGCCTCCTGTTCAGAATCTGTTCTGTTCATGACGACTACAGTGCCCCCTTTGTCAACCTCTTTGATTATGATGTTAGAATTGTTTTTCAGGCTGTGTAAAGCATTGTGTTCTGTATGATCGAGGTTATATGTTATATGATGTCGTTTGCTGACCATGTCAGCTCAACCACATTTACGGAAGCAGTCAATGTAGAAGTCAAGACTCTCATTATGACTGTTAATGGGGATCCACATAGAGGCTTTCCTCTTGTGGACCCACACATCTACACTACTCATCACTGGACCCAACCACATCAGCCACCAAATCAGAGGCTCATTTAAATGCATATCCACTAATGTGATCTATGCCATCAAATACCAACAATTCCCCACTACCATGTAAATTGGCCAAACTGGACAGTCTCTATGGAAAAGAATTAATGGACACAAATCAGATATCCAAAAATGCAACACACAAAAACGTGTTGGAGAACACTTTAATCTGCCTGGACACTCATTAATGGATCTCCAGGTCACAATTTTCTTTCAGACCAATTCCACAAGCCAAATACACAGAGAAAGATTGGAACTTAACATCATTTACAAGTTTAATTCTTATACAAATGGTATGAACAGGGACATTGTCTGGCTCGCACACCACCTTTCACATCCTAGGATGTGTCTAGACTACAGGGTTTTGTCGACAAAAGTGGACTTTTGTTGACAAAACTATCCCTGCGACCAGTAGGTCAAAAGAATGTGGGAGTTTTTTCGACAGCGGTAAACCTCATTCTATGAGGAATAACGCCTTTTGTCGACAGAGTTCTGTCGACAAAAGGCGCTATTGCATCCATGCTGCTTTTTCAAAAGAGAGCGTCTAGACCAGTGGTTCCCAAACTTTTTGGCATCACATCCCCTTTTTGATTTTTGAGAAACCCTCAACTTCCCCTCCCCCCAAAATAGCAGCAAAACTTGGGGTGGGATTGACGGGGGTGTGTGTGGCTGGGTCGCCTCTCACCCCTCTGGAAGTTCTTCATGCTTTCTTCAGTTTGGGAACCCATGGTCTAGACTCTGTTGAAAAAGCGGCTTGCTTTGTCTACAGAACTGGCTGTAGTCTAGACACTCTTTGTAGATAGAAGCTTTGTCGACAGTATCTGTTGACAAAGCCTCTGTCGAGAAAAGCCTGTTGTCTAGATGTACCCCTAATGACTTAACCAACCAACCCAACAATGGAAGTGCTAATTGTTCTTATCAGCCTCTTGTAACTACTTGAACCATCTACTCTCTCTCTCTCTCTCTTTTTCTTTTTCTTTTCCCCTCCTTTTTTCCCTCTCCCCTCCTCTTCCCTTATTTATTCTAAGATCTGAACTTCTAACACTCCTGTCATCTGAAGAAGTGGGTTTCACCCATGAAAGCGCATGACACCATCTATATGTTTTGTTAGTTTTTAATGTTCTACTAGTCCATTTGTTATTTAAGTTTTTCCTGTTACAGACTAACTGGGCTACCCCTCTGATGTGATTTTTAAAGTTTGTGTAAAATCTTAAAAGGATTAACTGTATTTATGTCAATCCTATCTGTGTTACTTGGAAGTTTAAGCAAAATTGTCCTCAAATTAAGACTTTATTTGGGAGAAATTGCATAATATTCTGAACAGCACTTTCCTAAGTGGGGAGTGCCTGCAAAAAGAACTTTACTAAATTTAAAAATCAGTAGAAACAGCAATAGTGTAGGACATAACAGCCCGATACTAATTTTGAATTACAACACAAAATCATAATGGATATTTAATAACAATCAGTTTTTGAAAAAAATGTTAACATGCTCTGACAAATTACCTTGGTCAAGTTCTTTAGTGATACTTTTTTCTAGTTCCTGCTGCATCTGAAATTAAATATTAACAATATTTAATATGTAAACAATTTATAGGATAGTTAGTGCACGAAAATAATGCTACATATTTAAAAGCAACTACAGTGTGTAACTTCAAAAAATGAAGCCAAAATCCTGAACAGAGATTTAGTTTTGTTTTGGACAATTGAACAATAGCAGCTGCATTATAAAACAATTATACCTTCAAAGACATAATAGAAATGTAAGGCTGGAAGTGACTTCAAGAGATCATCAAGTCCCACCTCCTGTGCTGAAGCAGAACGAAATAAACCAGACCATTCTGATTAACTAGATGATTACTAACTAGTCACTTCTGCCCCTATAAAGCAGTTTTAAAATTATAATTAGCTACTCCATAGATCAAGAGTATAGGACTTGTGGCTTTTCTTCCCCTTCATGCACCTTCTGCTTAATATACCATCCTCTACTAGTTGGTGACTTAATATATTTACCTAATAATACATTAATATGGTATTAAACACATACAAACAAGCACAATCAATTAATAATGGAAGATTAAACACTATCTTCAGATATATGACTAAAACTACAATTTAATTCCTCAGTGAATATATATAGCTAATTCTGAGTTTGGCCTGCTTAAAAATATGGACTGATGGGTAGGGGATTGGAGAACAAGTTCTGCTCCTTTATATTAAGTGGCTTAAATCGGCTAGAGGGAACAGAAAGGTGTTTTCCTGCCTCAAGGGAATCAGTTACTGTCACTTTTACAATTTTGATTGTAAACTCTTCCTCAGCATTTTATTTATTCAAACTCATGGTATTGCGTAGTTATTGTTATTCATAACTTATATTTCTGTAGTATTCACAATAGACTTTCCATTAAGACAGTCAATTACCTGAGGACTTTAAAATCTAAAAATATCACAACAGCCAGAATATAAGGCGGCATAATTTCTAAATATATGGAACTTGCACTCAGATGACAGTGATGAGTATCTCACAAACAGTAATTAATAATTGTACAAATTACAAGATTTACTCATCTTATATGCTTAGAAACAATGAAGGAATTTAAATACTGATTAATATCTATTTTTTTCTTTACAAGGCTCATTTAGCCACCAGTTTTCCATTTTGGGGATAAGAAACTGATTTTGTAAGGGCAAAAGGTACCTAGAGTACAGAGTCTGACTAGCACTGTTAAGAAGGTACATACGTGTCTTGTGCTGGATTGCAGGGATAACAAGATAAATTAAGCAGCATGCCAGTGGAAAGAACCACAAGAAAGCTAAGATCGGGGTATTCTGAAAATTCTGTGCCTTAACAGGCAAAGAAGGGAATTGGAGAAAAAGAGCCCTTAAAGCCCTTCTGTCTTATGGGCAGGAAAAAGCAACAGCAAAGCCTTGGGAAGGAAGAGGCTGTTAGAGTTGAGGAGTAGAAGCTGAAGGAGCAGAAGACAGCAAGAAGTGGGGAGTCAGCCCTCCACAAGAGGAGATTAGCCAAGATGGGTCAAATCTCTGGGAAAGGAGAACTTATGCAGTTATGCATATCCACAATCTGTTTCTAGGGTCTGCACAAACAGGTTCATTGCGTACACAGATTACTGTGTGTCTGCACTACTGGTACAGAATCATCAGTTAGGATCTTCCTTGGCCTACCCTTGACAAATTTCATCCTATTTTCTTTTTCTCTTCCCAAAGCTTGAAGTCAGCCCTCTTATTTTTATCCATATCTGTCAAAGTGGAACCACCAAATGGAAAGAAAAAGCTGAGAACAGATGGCTAATAGTTGTGTTTCACAATTCCAGGACAAAAAGTAAAGAATACCAAAAGGGTGGTCAGGGGTCAAGCTACATACATCATGGGCATTATTCTTGTACAGCCTCTCTTCTGATGCTCTTAGGTTATGTCTACACTGGAGGCTTCTTGCGCAAGAACTGTTTCGCGCAAGTGTTCTTGTGCAAAAGGTCTTCCACAAGAGCGCATCTACACTGGCATGTGCTTTTGCACAAGAGCGCCAATGGCAGTATGGACACTCTATTGCGCAAGAATGCTCGGATGGTCATTTTAGCCATAGGGGTTTCTTGCGCAAGAAATTCATGTTGCCTGTCTTGCGCAAGAGGGCTTATTCCTTGTGTAGAGAGGAATAACTCTTCTGGAAGAAGCCCTGTTTTCCAACGCTGTACTGGAAATTTACTTGTGCAAGAATGTGTGTGCACTGCAGACACTCTGCAAGTTTTTGCACAAGAACTACTGTTCCTGCACAAAAAGCCTGCAGTGTAGATGGAGCCTATTTGTCTCTTCCTCAGCTTCAATTGTGGACTATCATCAGAGAAATCAGGGAACTCTTCTTTAACTTTATCATGAACCTGTGTGACTCAAATATAGAGAGAGTCACCTGGGTCACTTCCTATGAGATTCTTGGGGATTATTCGATGAGTATGTCACTGAAGAATTAGTACAGATGAGTCCTTAGACTCACATGATTTATTATCAGTGTCAATACCCTTAAGAACTTGAGTAGAGACAGACAGACAAAAGCAGTATTTGTATTTCTGTGGGGGGTGGAGTAAAAAATATTGAAGAAATTGCTAGTGAGGGGATAAAGGAGAATATGCAAATAAGCTTTTCGGATATGCTGGGAGAGACTGAAAAAATAATGGAAGCTAAAATCCCATCTTGAATTTAATTCTTCTTCATTGCACCCATTCAGCTTCATGAGATGGCTTAGACTCTTCCTGGTCTTTCTCTTACTATAAAAACATGGAATAGAACTTTGGAAATGTTTAGTCTTGAGAGAGATGCTCTACTACCCAAAGCTCTGGGAGCTGAGAAATCTACTTCAAGATAGCTTGCTGTCACTTAAGGCTGAAGAATGGATAAAGATGTAGAAAAACATGAGCATTGGAGATTATCAATGTTGCACTCCAACGTTGACTGGAACCATGTGTCTAAGTGCCCTCTATGAGTATTTCTGGAATCAGGCACAGTTGCAGCCATAATAAACAGGACTATGTAGCACTTTAAAGACTAACAAAATGGTTTATTAGGTGATGAGCGTTCGTGGGCCAGACCCACTTCCTCAGATCAAATTGTGGAAGAAAATTGTCACAACCATATATACCAAAGGATACAATTAAAAAAATGAACACATATGAAAAGGACAAATCAAATTTCAGAACAGAAGCGGGATGGGTGGGGGGAAGGTAAATGTCTGTGAGCTAATGATATTAGAGGTGATAATTGGGGAAGCTATCTTTGTAATGGGTAAGATAATTAATGTCTTTGTTTAAACCTAAGTGTAAAGTGTCGAATTTAAGCATGAATGACAGTTCAGAGGATTCTCTTTCAAGTGTGGTCTGAAAAGGTCTTTGAAGCAGGATGCAGGTAATCAAGTCGTTGAGACAATGTCCTTTCTGGTTGAAATGGCAAGAAACTGTTTTTTTTGTGATCCTATCTAATATTTGTTTTGTGGGCATCGATCCTTTGGCGAAGTGTCTGAGACGTCTCTCCAATGTACATAGCAGACGGACACTTTCGGCACATGATTGCATAAATTATATTTCTGGATGCGCAGGAATATGTGTTCTTGATCTTATAACTCACTTGGTTAGGTCCAATAATGGTATCAGCAGAGTGAATATGTGGACAAAGCTGGCAACGGGGTTTGTTGCAAGGGAAGGTACCAGGGTTGGTATTAGTGTGGTATGTCCTGTGGTTGTTGGTAAGAATCATCTTGAGGTTAGGTGGTTGTCTATAGGAGACTATGGGTCTGTCTCCCAGAGTCTCTCGGAGTTTAGTATCCTGTTCCAGTATAGGCTGTAGTTTATTGATAATGTGTTGGATAGGTTTAAGTTGGGGGCTGTAGGTGATGACAAGTGGTGTTCTATTGGTGGTTCAGAATGCAGGCTTCCCTGGGGAGAAAGGACTACTCCAGCCCTCTCTCACTGCAGCAGCCTGGGGCCAGGTAAAAAGTGTCAGTCCATGGCTGCTGCAGCTCTAGCAGGCATAGCTGGAGGAAGGGTGCATTTTCCCCAGCTGGGGCAGGTCCAGGTTCATCTGTCCCTGGGGCTCCCCAGCCAGATTGAGGAATGGAGCAAACTGTGCACTTTCTCCTTGCTCCCTAATGAAGAACAGTCAGCAATGATCCAGTACAAATGGGGGGGGGGGGGGGGAGGGCAGCTGCAGTCACCCTTCTCTGCCCTCCCTAAAGGATGGGAGGCTCAGGGCTGCAGCAGTTGAGGACGGGGGGCACCCCGCAGCCAGCCACTTTCACCTGCCTGTTGATTTTGTCTCTTTTCTGTATGGTTTTCTGTATCCCCATACAAATCAGAGGGGAAAGAGGGAAGCTTCTTCCTCCACTCGCACACAACCTAACCCTGACCTTACTTTAAGTTATGATAAGAGGAAGCTGAATACCAAATGTGGTCCTATCTCTTACTGTTTAGGAGGAGTTCTTGAACAAACAGATGGACAAACAGACTTGCTCGCTTACAAACAAAATCTTTCAAATATATAGTAGATATAGTAGACACTATTCAATACACAGTAAGTGCATGACTGATGGGTTTTTCTAGGATTCAGTGGATTAGATAAGTATAAAGCAGTGGGTTTTACAAAAGAAAGACTAAGTTGGAAAATAGCTTTTAATCTAAAGATAAAAAATGGTATCCACCAACTCCTGCAATTAAAGATAGTCACAATTCAAATATACTAAGTATGATCCTGCACATTCCATTCTTCAGTACTGATCAATGGTATCATTTTAGATATTGTTGAGTTACACACAAATATATGAAGTACAGCAGTTCTGCCTCGCTAATTTAAATAATTATGGCATTCCATTTTGTAAAGTATAGCAAAAGGATAAACTGAGCTTTTAAATTTGCAATATTATGGAAATCCAGATAAAATTTAAGCAACATAAACAGATAAATATGTCCAGTACAAAGAACTACATAATATTAAGCAATACTGACTACACACCTTGCCATGTATCTGGTTGCAGAGAAGAGAAGGAAGAAACAGACTTTTGATCAAGGAGCTGAAGAAAGTAAGAACAAAAACCATAAGTTTATAGGTTTTGGAAGTCAGAACTGAAAAATGACTCTATATAAATGAAAAATATAAAATTACGTAGGATTTTTTAATACTACAAGAGAGTACAGATGGAAAAAGATTAGAAACTGAACAGAAATTTAGAGATAAAGGAAGGTGATTTCCTCTATTTTTACAGATTAAAAGATGTGCTTTATAACTATACTAACTCATGCTTAGTGTGGTTGACAAAGATCACTATTGTTTTCCAAGATAAACTTTTAATGTTTATTTTTATTAATTATGTTTTAAAATATTTATTTACTAGCACATTTACCTAATGTTGCTCAAGTCCTTAAAGAGGAGTTCAGGGCAGAGGGTTGAGGATGTGAGAGTGGGGATGGTGCAGGAGTCAGGGTTGGGGGGTGAGGAGAGGTTCTGGGCAGACTAAACGGCTACTCCTCTGTACCTCATTATCTTTTCTTTTGTGTAGGTAAATGAAAATACCATTTTTTTAATTTAGTAGGGCAGACAAGGTTACCAAATTATTAAATCAAAGGAATGACTAGCACTGAACAAACTAATAATGGCTTCTGCAGAATAATGTCTTATTCAGTTGTATCTGGTAGTGTATTTCCATTCAGTATGTTGCCAATATAGCCATGGATGCATGTACAGTACAGCGTATCAAAATGGAACGTTAGTAAAAAGTGCCAAAAAGTTGACATATTAAGTGTCTATTTCAAGGCTGAAATCTAGGTATTTTATCTTAATTACAGAATTGTTGTCTATAATATTAGGACAATCTGCTTCCCTGCCAAGTCACCGAACCTTTCTGTTGTGCGTTAGTTGTCCCATCTTAAAAGTGTGATTAAGAATGCTTTG
This sequence comes from Pelodiscus sinensis, assembly GCF_049634645.1. Classification (NCBI taxonomy): domain Eukaryota; kingdom Metazoa; phylum Chordata; order Testudines; family Trionychidae; genus Pelodiscus; species Pelodiscus sinensis. Next base: position 44,570,949 of record NC_134711.1, on the reverse strand, counting down.
CACGTACATAAAACACTAGTTCATATATACATTTCAAAGCCTTTTATACATAGCTGAGCAAGCATTCTCATCTCCAATTTAGGACCTAAGCAACCACTTTTGAAACAATCTGTATGAGAGGAATGTGTCCCAATCCTCTAAATCTGTAGAAGAACCTTGGAAAATCAGAATTTTGGGAGGACTGTAAGAAGGTTAATAGCAAATAAAGGAATCACACGGTAGCTGTAGGTTTAGTAAAATCATCCTTATTTAGTGTTAGAAGAAGATACCATTTGTCATTATTTCAAGCATAGGGGTTATTATTAGTTAAGATATGGTTCTATTCTGAGCTCTGGCACAAACTTCCTATAATATCTTTGGGAATTAATTTAAACTCTGTATTCCTCAGTTACCAAAAAGGACAATAGATCCATATTTATTTGCCATAAACAAAAAGGTATTTTGATCAGGAAAGCATCCAAGGATTTTGACAAAAATATTTTCTAAGAACATAAAAATGGCCATACTGGGTCAGATCAAAGTTCCATTTAGCCCAGTATCCTGTCTTCTGATAGTGGCCAGTACCAGATGCCCCCAAGGGAATGAACAGAACAGCGATCCATTCCCTGTTGTTCATTCCCAGCTTCTTGCGCAAACAGGCTAGGGACACCATTCCCATCCATCCTAACAGCCACTGATAGACCTATCCTTCATGAATTTATCTAGCTCTTTTGAACTCCATTATAGTCTTGGCTTTCACAACATCCTATGGCAGGGGTGGCCAACCTGTTACAGATGAAGAGCCAAAATAGCATTGCCCTTTTAAGGGCGGCCATTTTGAAGTCTGCACTAGCATCCGGTGCGCACAGAAATACATAGCCTCTTTTACAGCCACAAGTGCGGGTGCTGCAATTTTTTCTTTGAAGAGCCGCATGTGGCTTGTGAGCCATAGGTTGGCCACTCCTGACCTATGGCAAAGAGTTCCACAGACTGGCTGTATGTTTTGTGTAGAAATACTTCTTTTGATTTGTTTTAAATCTATTGCCTATTAATTTCATTTGGTGACCCACAGTTCCTGTGTTATGAGAAAGAACACAGAACTTTCTTAATTACTTTCTCTACAGCAGCCATGATTTTATAAGGACTTAATCATATCTCCCCCTTAGTCACCTCTTTTCCAAGCTGAAGTCATAGTCTTTCCTCATACAGAAGCCATTTCATACATTTAATCATTTTGGTTGCCTTTTTTGGAACAGTTTCTAGTTCCAATAAAACTTGTTTGATGTGGGCAACCATGTCTGCATTCAGTATTTTAGATGTGGGCTTACTATGGATTTATAAAGGAAGCAATATGATATTTTCTGTTTTATTACCGATCTCTTTCTTAATGATTCTCAATAATCTGTTAGTGTCATTGAATGCTGTTGTACACAATGTATTTTTTCAGAGAACTATCCACAATGACAACAAAATCTCTTTCTTGAGCTGTAACAGCTAATTAGATCATCATTTTATATCTACAGTTGGGATTATATTTTCCAATGTGCATTACTTTGAATTTATCAACATTGAATTTCATCTGCCAATTTGTTGCCCTGTTACCCAGTTTTGAGAGATCTTTTTGTAGTGCTTTATAGTCTGCATGGGACTTACCTATCTTGAGTAGTTTTGAATCATCTGCGAAGTTTGCCACCTCACTGTTTGTTCCCTTTTCTAGATCATTTATGAATATGTTGAATAAGAATAGTCCCAAAACAGACCCCCTGGAAACACTATTATTTCTCTCCATTCTGAAAACTGACCATTTATACCTAACCCATCCTTTTAACCAGTTATCTATCTATGAAAGGACCTTCCCTATTATCCCATAGCAGCTTACTTTGTTCAAGAGCCTTTAGTAAGGGACCTTATCAAAGGATTTCTGAAAACCTAAGTATATTATCCACTGAACCCCCTTCAAAGAATTTTAGCAGATTGGTGAGGCATGATTTCCTTTACAAAAACCATGTTCCTTTACAAAACCCATGTTTTCCCCCAACAAATTATGTCACAACCAGGTCTGTTTGTGGTCACAGGTGAAAAATGTGTTGCAATATTTCATCATTCAGTACCCATTCAAGCTCTTGGGAAAGATATCCAGATGACTGTAACCCACCAATGTAATATGCCATAAAAAGGCAAATGTGATCCTTGGATATATTGGGAAAATACATTGCACAAGCAATAATACCTTGTCTAGAATGGTGTACACAATTCTGGTTAACCATGTTCAAGAAAGATTAAAACTAGAGTAGGTGCACAGAAAGGATAGTAAGATGACCAGGGAATAGACAGACGATATTATGAGAGGAGATTAAAAGAGCTTGACTTTAGTCTAATAAAATAAAGACTAAGAGGTAATATGACTGCTTTCTAAAAATACATCAGGGGAGCAAATACCAGAGAGACAGAAAAGTTATTTAAGCTTAAAGACCATGGTGGCAAAAGAACAAATGGGTATACACTGGCAATGACAACATTCAGGCTGGAATTTAGAGGAAAGCTTCTAACAGTCGAAAGCATAGAGTTCTGCACAGAAGCAAATTTATACCCAGGGACGCGGATTTCTGTCAATATAAAATCAGTCTCTGCAAAACCACAGGATTCTCCCAGGAACCGCAGTAGCAAAAGGAGCAGAGCATGGGTCTGTGTTCCTAGGAGCTAGTGCTCCATGCTGGCAGCTCCTCTGGTGCCATTTTTACTGCTTCCAGCCCTTCCCATTGGGTGGGCCCAAGGCTCATTAGCACACCTCTGACAGGAGATGCAGGTATGTTCAAGAAAAGGACATGGGAAGGGCTGGGGGTGGGGGTGGAGCTGTACCAGAGGAGTTGTTGGCACTGGCTCTTGGGCACTGCAGAATGAAAGGAGCAGAACATGGAGCTGCCACTCCCAAGGGAGCCCTAGAGATAATAATTTATATCTGCAGATAACTGCATCCATAGGTATACATTTTGCATCTGCACAGAACTCTACAGAAGGGGAGTGAGGTTCTAGAATAGCCTTCCAATAGGAAGAGTAGGGCAAACAATCTAACCAATGTTTGAAATGATTAATCCAACAGCAAAATTAATTACATTCATGAAACCTCAAGAGATATCTGGAAAATACCACTGATTTAAAACTTAAAGGAAAGAATTGTTTAGACAATTTCTCTGTAATAAATGCAATACAAGGACTCCCATCAAAGATGGTATGACATGATTGCCACACAATTATAGACCATGGTATACTGCACTAATTAAATGTGAAACCTGGCACCTGAAATTGAAAGCAACTGAATGCTACGGGTTCCTTCTTTCTTTAAACAAATAGGTGGTGTGGAAGCAGACTAAAGAGAGATATTCATCTATGTAAAGTACCTATCAAAGGTAACTAAGTGCATATAATAATTAAGCAGCATTGAGAATGCTAAGAAAAGGCTATAATTTCACATTTTTAGGAAGACTGACAATTGATGAATCCTATTGAAAAGGATTATTCATTAGAAAATAACTTAGAAAAAATCTCATGAAGAGCTGCATGCTGTGAATCTTGAAGACCTTTGCTATTTTGTGAAACACATATAGAAAGGAAGCTAATCACCATAGAAGTTTTCATAAGGGATCTTTAAAACATATTCCTTCTTTCTGAAAATCAACAATCAGAATATGAGATGACAAAAGGGTTGATGCTGTATTATCATTTGTGCAGACAGGTCTGGAACATCATTCTTAACAGATGACTTGATGATGCAAAGTAAGCTAATGAATGATACATTTACAGTATTTTATATTCCATAATGCATGAACAAAAATACCCCAGATTCTTAGATTAATCCAATGAATCGCTACAAGAAGTCATCATCTGATGGAGTCAAAATTCAGTTTATAAATTGAACTCCACTGCAGAGGCTCAGCTTGACTTCTATTTAGTCTCTCAGAGTATGTCTACACTACAGTGTTATTTCAAAATAAGATATTTCGAATAGCATTTTGCTATTTCGAAATAGCGGTGAACACTGAGTGGACTCTGAATCGTATTTAAGGCTGGCCAGAACCAGTTCTGGCAGGGCACCAGGTCAGGACTTACTGTGTGGGGCTGCTGCCTGAGGCTATCTGAGGTCTGTGCTTAAAGGGACCCACCCTGGACAGCCGGTTCTCAGGTTTCTCTGCCTGTTTGCGTACCTTGATAATGGACAGCAAAGTTTTTTGTCTCTGTGTGCTCTGGTTGCCCTCACTCAGGACACCCCAGCACTCCTCAACATGGAGCCAGAGCTGCCTCTGGGCACTCTGGTGCTTCTCTTGGACACATTGCTGTGAGCCTGGCTGCACTTTCTGCAGGCTGCCATTTGGGAGGTTCATCGGGGGGCTGTCAGTATCCTGGAGGCCCTGCAGGAGAGCTTCCACCCTGAGGAGCACTAAGAGCCTCCCTGGTCTGCCCCACCGGGGGCTTGTGCCTCATTCCTCCCTCACGTCCTTCCACTTACCTCTCCCTAATGTCAAATAAAATACATGTATTTTCATATACACAAACTCTCTTTATTGAACAAAAACTGGGGGAAGGGGGGAAATGAAATTCTGGTGAGACTGGGGAAAGGAGGTGGGAGAGGGGAGAAGAGAGGGTGGAAGAGAGAAGGGGAAAATCTGGGAGGAGGGAGCTGGAAGGGGGAAGCAAGGGGAACAAGGGGGAGGGGAAGCTCAGGGCTCAGGATTGGGGGGGGTCTCACTGGACCAACTTGATTTTCATGCAAACCTGCTCCTGGGTTCGCATGTGGCCTTTGGTGGACAGGCTGGCAGCTATCCTGCCATAGATGGCCACGTTCCTCCATCTAGTGCGGAGATCATAGACGTTGGGGGCATCCCCCCCCCCAAACCTGAATAAGGTCCATGATCTCCACCCTGGACCAGGAAGGCACCTACCTTCTTTGGGCTCTGGCAGGCTTCTGGGAGCTGGCAGACTGCTCCTGGGGAGTAGTGGAGGGCTGGCTGGCTGTCAGTGACTTGTCAGTGGCTCATGTTTTGGGGCCACTGGGTCAGGGGCAGTGACTGCTGGCTCTGGGCTGGCAGACTTGGAGCTGGCACGTACACTGTGGCCAGAGTCAACCCCTTTAAGGGCTCTGGGGAGGCAGGAAGGGAGAGGAGTGTTCTTGGTTGAGGCTGGAGTGGCCACCAGGGCTACCTGGGAAAGCTGGAGGCCCTCTATTTCGATATAAGTGTCTACACAGAACTTATTTCGAAATAGCTATTTTGAATTTGGCATTATTCCTCATGGAATGAGGTTTACCAAATTTGAAATAAGTGCTCTGCTATTTCGAATTAATTTCGAAATAGTGGTTTGGTTGTGTTGACGCTTGGAAAGTTATTTCGAAATAACGGTTATTTCGAAATAACTTTGCTGTGTAGACATACCCTCAGAGAGTCTGACAGCCTTCTATGAAAAAAATGGAGGCTTAATCTTGTTGGCACCAATGATGTCCCTGAAGGGATCTCCAGGGTTCCATGAAGACCTACCTCAGTCTTGTACCTGGCACCACAGCTAGTGTTGGCACCATTTACTGTTGATGTTAGCTTATTTAGTGTCACTTTCTTGAAAAAGGGGAAAAGTGACCTCCTCTTGATAGAATAATTTCTTTTCTGTTAGGCAGTGCCTCTATGTTTGCAACCATGTCTGCTCTCTCCTCAGCCCTTCTTTTCAGCATCATCCTAGAGTTGGGACACTGATGAAGTCACTGCTGGTGTTGGAGAAGCTTGTTCTAAGGCTAGTGCCCAGTCTTTTAAGAATGATAATGAACTGGCAATGGTGCCAAAATATTGTCCTGTACCAGGCAATCAGCATGTATGCCACTGATGTCTGTTTCAACAGAGTTTATTCACAGACTTTATTTCACTGGTAGGCCCTGGGGTGATGTTTCTGCTTGGAAAAGCACTCACTGAGGTGAAGTATTTAGGTGACTTGCAGGTGAATGTCTCCTAAGGTGACATGCACCTCTTGCACAATACCAGTTGTTTCAGCAACACATGAGAGTCCACAGCAGGAGGGATTTCAAACTTATCAGGAGTAAGATGTCCCTCAGAGAGAAAAGACATTAACTATGTTCATCAAACAGGGGAGTAAGTCCATCAGAGATTGGGCAGGGCTTAAAGCCTGAGTCCACTATGGCAGTTGCCATTAGCACCTTGTCTTACTATACAGAATGCTACCTTTCTGTTTGTTTGTTTTTAAATGTCTAAATTGGAAAATTAATCAAAGGTAAAGAGGTAAATCAAACTAATTCTAAAAGATTAATCTGAAGCTACAGGAAAGTTAACATGTCAGACATCTGCTATCTCCCATCTGATTATCATATGAAATAAGAGAACTAAGGAAAAGTCACAGGCTACTCCACTGCCTTTATGCTCTTACACAAGAGCTTGAGGAAGCAGAGGTCACATATATGGCCAAGATAGACATTTCTATTATTTCTCTCTATATATAAAAAAGTTTTTCCTGCTGCACGACACAATAATGTCATTGGGTTCTCTGGCCAGAAAGGTGGCCAGAGTGGGGAGGTTGGTGAGCATGGAGCAGGATAGCCTGCTAGCCTTTTTTTTTTTTTCTTTCTTAAGAGTAAGATTCTCCAGGGATGCCCCAAAAGAAAATGAGATCATAATTATACCAAGCAGCAGCAAGGACAATGTCTTGAGAAGTAGCTTATTTAAAACAGAGTTTTCACTCCCCTCCTTGAAAACAAGTTCTGGAAGATGAAGAATCTGAAATAGGATATTTTCCTACAGGCCAAATCCAAGCAGTAATGTGGAGAGAGTGCCAAGTAACTGTATTTGTCTGGACAGATGGAGATGTCAGTAAGATAAAACTGTGGTAGCAGCCTCACCTTGGATCAAGTAAGCCCTGACAAAGCTTTTAGGTTTGGCCAGCTGAATCACAGAAATGAACATACAATCTGACATCCATAATTCTGTCCTTGATTTCAGGGTTTTGCTGTGTGGAAATATACTGGTGCTCTACTTCTTTAAGAAAAGGTGATGGCTGCGACATCTTTAGAGGGAAAATAGTGAAGTAAAACTTCGTTGCTGCTTCCTCTTCCCATGCTACAGGAATAAATGATACTGGATTCTGCTCAAAGGACCCTCATTCAGAACAGAGATAACACCCCATCACCACCAATACAAGTTCGCATGAATGCTAACGGAAGTTTAGCTCTGATTGAGTGGGTGGAGGAAGAGTGAGAGGAACAACAGGAGAAACTAACACAACTTTGTGATATAATACAAAACAAAACATTTATTTCTGACAGTTCCATTTAGAACTTCAGAGGGTAGCAGAGTTAGTCTGTAACTAGAAAAACTTAAAAAATGATGAATAGTTTAGTGGAACTATTTTAGTGGTCCGGTGGAACTTTAATGCACCATTCACCTGAAGAAGTGGGTTGTGCCCACGAAAGCTCATGATACCATTTCCATGTTTTGTTAGTCTTTAAGGTGTTGCTAGACTATTTGTTGTTTTTTTAAGATTTTCCATTTAGAACTGTGTGGAACATTCTGACACTAGTTCAGTAGGATTTATTGGATTCCACTATTTTCCAATTTTGGTTCAAGATTGGCTCTGCTATATGCAGACACAAGCCTGATTTTCCTCACCATCTTCCTTTACATGCTGCAAAAATATTTGGGCTGGCACAAATATTCAGTCTGAAATTGGGAGACTACAGGATATTGCTGGTTGTCAGCAAACTACCGGAGAACTAGCCCTGTTTTTGTTTTCCACAGTTTTTGCATCACCTTGACTTTCAAGTTTGAATGCTAGCCAGACTGGGGTATGTTGCCTGTTTTTTTATCCAAAACCATAATTCTGGCCCCAGCTTTCTCAAAATTCAACCCAAGCTCACTGTAAAGGTTGCAAGCTAAGCTTGTGATAAGATCTGAGGTGGTAATATAACCTGAAATCAGAGAACATTTGCCTAATTTTGGGGTTCTTTGTGAAAGTTCTAGTTAGTCTCCTTTTGGTAATGGCACTGCCCAGGGCAAACAGAGCACCCCCTCAAGAAGTGCTCTCCTAGACACTAAAGGAAACTGGTGTGCTGGTTCTTTACAGAAATTTCATTATCACATGGCACATACCATTTAACGGTAGATATTTTATCTGGATGTGGTAAGAAATTAATCAAACTTTAAATCAGGAAACTGATTAGAACTAACCAACTTAAAACAGTATTAATGCTACTTAAGGTTTTAAAAATATTTTAATTGAATTTACAGTTAACTTACAATATAAAATGATATAGATATAGATCTAACCCCCATGCTGCAGTACAGCTGAAGCTAGTTATTTTGAAAACTACTGACTATGGTGGAAGCAGTCCTGGATCCCCAATATATAGTAACAAACAAATCAGTGAGCAGCTCTTGTATTCTTCGTGATTTGGGACTTGTAGCCCAAGAATGTAGATCTGTCAAGACAACTCTTAGCAGTGAAATTATTATGTCTGCTGCAATTATTAACTACCTATTGTTAACAATGTTCTCAGATCTCAGAGCCCATTAAATAGGAAAAGAATATAAACTTACTGGTTTATCACTTGGCCTCATTTCAACCAGTAATGAGTTAGTTCATGGAGAAAAAAAATCCTGTAAATGGTTTTATTTATTTCTTTAAAATAAGTTAAGAACAAAGCATTTAAATACCTTAAGGGTTTTTATAATACTGTAAGGCAACATTTAAGTAATTCTGCAGTAAGAAGCTCACCAATTCTGGTGGCTGTTGCCAAAGATCTCCATCGCATGTGCAGCTTTGAGATGGCATTATTTGGTGGCCATGTGAGTCATTAGGAGATAGGACAAGGAATTCATGTTCCCACTCAGGTCAAAGCAGGAAAGAAAGCACGTGTATTGTAAGCACACATGCACATGTGTGCACTGTCAGGAGCAGCGCAGAAGAACATCCCTTGTGTTTCCCTTCTCTGTATCTTATATATACGCACTACAAAATCTAGTAAAGCAGAAAATAATCACTAACCTAAAAGTTGCCTGTGTCTTCTCTTCCTGCTTACATGTCTTTATTCTGATTTTCTCTACTTCCATTTCCACTTTCTTTCCCTCCTCTGTCTCTCTTTTTCTGCTTCTTCAAAAAAACACACAATTCTTACCCCTGTTGGTTTAAACTGGAACAGCATTCTTTCTTTTATCTGTACAGAACAGATTCTTCCCTTCCCCTTGTTTTTCCTGTTATTTCTCTGTTCCATTTTCTCCCTGCTGCTCTTCATTCCCTCCATTCTAACTCTATTCCAACTCCTAGTCTTCCTTGTTTGGCTGCTTCATCCCCCTTTCCCTCCAACTTTTGTTTCACCCACTTTTAATTTTTGCCTTTTGAAATCCTGTTGACATCCCCTTTCTTACTTCCTTCTTTTTGGATCCTGCCTGTTCCCTAGCTGCTTGCCATAGGTTAGTTCTTCAATAGTAAACATGTCCTCTATTGTGCCCAAAATATATGCTCAACATTATCTAAAGAATTATGCCCAATGCTCCTCATTAATTGATATTAGTTTGTCCTGGTGCCATTTTTGTTAGGTACAGTACACAGACATATATTGTAACAGGAAGCTGATTAAATGGATTTTAATGTAGAACTATTCTAAAGAACTTGTCACTGAAATGAGAAAAAAAATTCTCAACTCATACCAATGGTGGTGGAGGGAAGATGGAGAGAAAGATTGGGGTGAAAGCAAAGTTTAATTCATACAAGGAAACAGAGCAGTATTTTGTGAAGAATCCTGTACTCAAGTGATCTAAATATATTTTGTTAGTTCCTGACCCTCATAGTAGGAGACCAATGCATTTTTCATAGGGTGAAAATCAGGCATTGGACAAATGCTCCCAGTATCAGTAAATGCCAAGCAGTTCAGGAGATTCAGTGAAGCTATTTAAAGAAGAAAATAGTTACTTACCTTTCTGTAACTGTGTTTTGGGGATGTGCTCTCTACACAAATTCTACCTTAAGTGTGCATGTACTCCATGTGTACAATATCAGATTATTTTAAAATATCAATGTCCTTTGGGGCTGCACCTCAGTTCTGGGAGCTCTCAAATAAACTGTAGTGAAGGATATAAGGGATATGACAGCCTCAACCACTTTTCAAGTTCTTCATCGATAAAGAATCCCAGGTGACAGGACTCTGGATTAGCAATGGCAGGTTGTGGAATCAGTGTGAACAATACATCCTGAAGAACCTCGCTTTACTGATGGTAAAGTTAAATAATTTTTCTTTTCAGAGTGACTTTCTATACAGATTTCACTGTTGGTGATAAACAAGCAGTATCCCATGCCCAGATGTGTACAAAAAAGTCCTATTTAAGTATTAACTGAAGAATCACCTGACCAAAGCTTGTATCTGATCTAAAGGCCTGAGTAGTAAAAATATGGACCAAATACCAGATAGTTCCCTCCACATATCTCAGTCAATAGGACTGTTAAAGAGAAAGTTTAGGCCTGCTAGACTGGAATCAAATGAGATCAGATATGCCTGGGGAAATTTTATTCTTTAATAATATATTTCAAGTATTTATATAATTCAAAATCTATTTAGAAAATCTCTGCAAGGATATCTGTTGTACTCTCAATCTGTTCTACAAAAAAAGTACTAAGCAGTGTCAGAGAAGCTCTAATCAGTGTAGTCGTGTCCAGATAAAAAGATTGCTCTAACTATTACTTCCAGTGTATAAAGTTTTGCTTTGCAGGTGAAGAATGAGATTTGAGGACAAAGAATGGCAGATGAAGAAACTAAGATGAAGAAACTTGTCCTTGTGTAAGATGGTATCAAAAGGGCCTACCACCTTAATCACACCCATTCTTCTGGACAGAGGTATGGCTATCAGGAAGGCCACATCTTCATTGAGATGTGATGGAAGAAGCAGGTAGTCATGGGCTTGAAATAGGCAGACTTACACCAGACAATACTGAAATCAGATCACAAAGTACAGGAATTGATGTAAAAGCTTGGACAAATCATTTTAGAAATTTATCCACAGTATAGTGACAAAATATCATGTAGCTTTTTACTGGGGAACAATTTGCAGAGTTCACAGCCAACTGGACTCTGATCAAGCACAGGGATAGTACTGCCAGATTTAACAAGAGCAAATCATCTATATTTTAGAACTGTTTAGGGAAGTGAGCAGGGATGTTGTTCAATCCAAATAGACAATTTTTTCGATTTGCATCTGCGTTAGGTGTTTCCTGTAACCTAGGATAAATATTCTTAATATTTTTTTCTTCTTCTTGTTAGATATTAATTGCTAGATATTTTTGTTTGTGTGCATGCTTATTTGTAAACAGAGCCACATGGACCACAATATGCAAGTACAGTCTCTCTTTACCCTTTATAATTATATATTTATTTATTTTCATGATTAATTATTGTGGTTTTTACACTATTAGCTTACAAGATCTGGGATATATATCTGGCATTTAAAATGAATACTCAATAATAAGACTAAGACAGACTATGGTTTCTCAAACTTAAAATTATGTAAAATAATTTAGAGTAATACCTAGAATTGCTCACCTTAGCCAGATAAGCTTCCACTCTGTTTTTTGAAGATAGTGCATTTCCAGTTGTATTTATGAAACTTCCTCCAAGACCAAGACTTCTATTTAGCGTTAAATTATTGCCGAGATTGCCAAGCTGAGTTGGATCCAGGACTGGACTTGCAGAAAGACTCCCATTTACAATGCTGTTGGCAATTAAAGATTTGCTCCTGTGGCGCTCATGAAGGAGTTTAGCATTGGCTTCTGCTATCCTTTCATTAGCTCTGTGAAAAATATAGATGTGGCTTTTACTCATCCTTTCACAAATGAGTGTTATCCAAATTTCAAACTATTTTTATTATATTTCTATAACTGTAAATGGTTAAGAATATTAGAAATTGGAAATACTACTCAATCCTCTCAGAGTTTTCTGAGAAACCAATCTTGCAATATTGAATAACTCCTGGGAATGAACATCAGTTAGAGATGCTCAGCACTTCTTAAAATTTGACTGAGACACAATTAATCTTAGATCATTACTTGTACTGATTACTATAATCTTTAAACCTCTAGACAAAGTGCTTGCAAGCCTTTTAGGAATCTTTTTGTGATGAGATGTTCAAAAGATTGAGGAATCCGCTATCTTAAGGTGAAAAGTTGTTATAGCAGCCAAGTGTACCTTGATGGAACTATCAGCCAGGCATGATTGTTTAAGGTTCAATAAGTACTCAAGGATAAGGGGTATGGAGGCCGCTGACAGGGTGACAATTCAAGCACCAGGGGGAAAATAAGGAAGTTACCTAGTACAGTAACGAGTGTTCTTCGAGGTGTGTGTCCACGTGGGTACTCCACGCAAGGAGTAGGGATGTCCTGGAGCCATGGAGCGGAGCTTTTTCTAGCAGTATCTGTGAGTGGCTCACCATTTGAGTAATTAGGACTCTGAACAGAGGGGAGTGTGGAAGAAAACACTGTCCTCACTCTGCGTTTGTAAGCAACAAGTAGCCAAAGGCAGTTTTATTAAGAGCTGCAGCAAGGGAAAAACTGGTTCGGACGGGGGGGGGGGGGGGGAGCCCCCTCCCTCTGAGGCAGATCTTCGAATACAAGTAATTATGATTCAGTTTATATACTGTCCATTAGATGTAATAACAATAACAATTAGTCTCCTTCCCATTACAAAACACCAATGGCTAACAGTTATTTTAGTTCCACCCAGATGCTCCTTATCTCAAGGTCCCTGCCAGAGTCAGCATTCTATCCTTATCTCTGTATGGAAGCGAGAGGCAAAGGCAGCATCTCATTACAGACCTCGCGTTGTCAGGCCACAGACTTAGCCTGACTCTTGCTCTCTTGTTAACAAGACCAAGATGGCTGCACACAAATTCCCTTATTTCCTTTTCCTGCCTCCACAGATATACGTTGCGTTGAGATAGGCACACCCTTTGAGTGAGGTGTGATGGATATGAACAAGCATGAAGATTTAGGGAATGATCGTATTCTGTCTATATAGAAGGCCAATGCTCGTCGTACGTCAAGTGTGTGGAGCATAGCATGCCTGGGGGATGCGTGAGGCTTCGGAAAGAATGCTGGTAGCACTATAGGTTCGTTGATGTGGAAGGACATGCACACTTTGGATAAAAATGTTGGATGTGGGCGTAATGTGACTCTGTCCTTAGTGAAGACTGTATACGGTGGGTCCACCATGAGGGCCCCTATTTCACTAACCCTCCTCATGGGGGTGATAGCTGTAAGGAATACCACCTTCATTAGTAAAAGCTGAAGTGGGCAAGTGGCCAAAGGTTTGAAAGGGGAACTCATGAGACAATCTAAGACAAAATTTAGATCCCACGTAGGGGAAGGCACTCTGACGGGGGGAAAAAGGTTTTGGAGACTCTTCAGAAGTCTTCTAGTTGTTGGGTGCACAAATACGGATGAGCCATCTATGTGTTCAGGAAGAGCCAATATTGCTATAAGGTGTACCCTCACAGAGGGATTTGATAGACCCCCGGTTTTGAGACGATATAGAGATACTTGAGAATCTGGTAGAGCGGTATGGTGTGAGGATCCACGCCGGACAATTGACACCAGGCTGAAAATCTTTTCTATTTTTGCATATAGGTAGCCCTGGTGGATGGCCTTGTGCTTTGTAGGAGGATTGCTTTTACTTGTTCTGAACATAGGGATTCCGTACCCTGAAACCAGATAGGAGCCACGTGTATAGGTGAAGTGTCTGTGGTTTGCCCGTCCTGAGATAGGATGTTGTGATGGGATGGGAGAGGATATGACATAGCCACAGACATTGCGTGCAGAAATGGGAACCAGGTCTGCCTGGCCCATGATGGTGCTATTAGTATGACTAGAGCTTCATTGATCTGGATTTTTCATAGAACTCTGGGTATGAGTGGAATGGGTGGGAAGGCATAGTGAAGTGGCTCATTCCAACGGATGAGGAATGCATTGTCCAGAGATCCCCTGCCTACTCTGGCTCGAACAAAAATGAGGACACTTGGTAGTGTCAGGAGTCGCAAAGAGGTCTATAGTTGGGACTCCCCAGTGGTAAAAAATGGAGGTGAGTATGGCTGGGTGTAATTCCCATTTGTGGTCAGATTTGAAATTGCAGCTCAGGGCATCTGCCCAAACATTGTTTATTCCAGGTAAGTATGAGGCCTTCAGGGTGATACAATGAAGGATGCACTAATTCCAGAGGCAGATCACCATGGTGCACAGTGATGGGGAGTGGGCTCCTCTCTATCTATGTAAAACATGGCTGTCATGTTGTTGGTAAGTATGTGAACAGGCTGGTCGGCGATGAGGGAAAGGAAATGGTTGCACGTATTCCTTCACAGACCTGAGTTCGAGGAGGCTGATATGTAGTGAGGACTTGTGTGCTGACCACCTGCCCTGAACTGTGTGTTGAAAGAGGTGTGTGCCCAGCTGATAATGGAGGCGTCTGTGATGATCTGCCTGGATGGTTTGGGCTGGTAGAAGGGCACACCTGTTAGAAGGTTGGTGGGAACTGTCCACCATGTAAGTGAGTCCAGCACCTTCTTTAGAAGCAGGACCTGTTTTGTGCAAGGGGTGGAGGCCAGGCTTGTAAACTGACTCTAGCCAGTGTTGTAGGGCTCTGAAATGGAGGCAAGCATACTGCACGACGTAGGTAGCAGCAGCCATGTGATCCATTAGTTGGAGGCAGGTAAGAACCGTAGTGGTAGGAGTGGTTAGTACAGTCACAAGGTCGCGTAGTGCTGAAAATCGGTGCAGGGGGAAGATAAGCTCTGGTTGTCAACTAATCAAGGCGAGCCCCAATGAACTCTATGCCTTGTGTGGGTAGCAGGGTTGATTTTTGCTTGTTTATTAGGAGACCTAGAGAGTTGAAGATCTGCATGGTATTGGAGATCATGTCGGCAGTAGGCACCTGAAATCAGCCTTTTATAGACAGTCATCTAAGTATGGGAAGATGACGACACCCTGTTGACGCAGATAGGCTGTGACTATGGCCAGGACCCTTGAGAAGACCCTGGGGGCAGACGATAAGACAAAGGGGAGGACTCTGTATTGGTAGTGGTCGTCTCCTGCAGTAAATTGAAGACATTGTCTGTGTGATGGGTGTAAGGTGATGTGAAAGTATGTGTCCTGCAGGTTGAGGGCTGCGAACCAGTCTCCTTCACCCAAAGCCAGTATAATCGATGCCGGTGTTACCATTCTGAAGTGTTGTTTCCACAGATATTTGTTTAGTTTGCATAGATCTAATATGGGTCTCCATCCCCCTATGCGCTTTTGTGTCAGGAAATATTTGGAATAAAATCCTCTCCCCCAAAAGGCGTGGGGAACCCTCTCTATTGCATCCAAGTGGAGAAGGCAGTTGATTTTCTGTCTGAGAAGCATCTTGTGAGAGGGGTCCCTGAAGAGGGACAGGGAATGGGGATAGCAGGGGGAAGCAACATAAAGGGGAGGGTGTATCCTGTGCAGATCTCCAAGAACCATTGATCTGATGTTATCACATCCCACTGATGGTAAAAGGGATGAAGTCTGTTGGGCTATGTCTAGACTACAAGCCTCTTTCGAAAGAGGCTTTTTCAAAAGAATCTTTAGAAAAAGCCTCTTAGAAAGAGAGCGTCTCGACTGCAACCACTTCTTTCGAAAAAGTGAGTCACTTTTTCGAAAAAGAGCACCCAGGATGCTCTCTTTCGAAAAAGCCGTTTGCATTCAAGAATGCCTTTTTTCAAAAGAGCACTTTCGAAAAAAGGCATTCTTCCTCATAAAATGAGGTTTACTGCTGTCGAAAAAACAGCTGAGTTCTTTCAATTTAATTTTGAAAGAATGCGGCAGCAGTCTAGAAACAGGTGAAGTTTTTTCAAAAAAAGGCCACTTTTTCCAAAAAAAACCCCCATACTCTAGACACTCACAGTGTGAAGAGATGGTATTGGCTTGTTAGCAGAGGTCAAAGTGGGAGGTAGGGCAGGCCCCCAACCAAATCCTCAAACCTGCTGTTTTGTTCCCTGGGAGCCTGAGGAGCAAGTTGGAGGTGGGTGCCTCCTCTGAGGACGTTGTCTAGGGCAACTGTAGTCATACTGTCATTGCTGGACTCAGTTGTAGTAGCTGTCCCTATTTTTGTTGTATGGAGTATAATGCCTTCGACAATATGGCGGGGTATACATGCCAAGCACACGGAGGGTAGTGCAGGAGTCCTTGCTACTACATAGGGCTTCATCCTTGCTACTACATAGGGCTTCATCATGGCTTCATCCATAGCCGCAAAAAGCTTGAACTTATCAAAGGGGAGGTCTTCTATCCTGGACTAGAGTTCTTTGGGTACCCCAGCTGATAAGAGCCAAGAGGCTCGTCTCATTACCATGGCTGTAGCAGTTGCCCTGGCTGCTGTGTCGGCTACATCTATGGAGGAAAGGAGTGCTATATGAGCAATCGTGTGACCCTCATGTGTGATTGCCCTGACAATGGTCCTTCTGGATTCAGGCAGGTGTTCCATCAACTCGATCAGTTTGTAATAGTTGTCGAAGTCATGGTTTGCCAGCAAGGCTGTGTAGTTGGCAATTCCTAATTGAAGAGTGGCAAAGAATAGACTTTTTTCCCGAAGAGGTCTAACTTCTTGTGTTCTTTGTCATTGGACACTGGTTTGGTGCAGGAGGCTTCTGCACATTGGTTGGCAGCATCGACGACAAAAGAGTTAGGTTGTGGATGAGAGAAAAGGAAGTCTAGGTCTTTTGGTGGTACGAAGTACTTCCTGTCAGATCTCTTACATGTTGGCTGAATCGAGGCAGGGGTTCACCAGATTTCATTGAGACCTCAATTATTGCCTCATCGATCAGAAATGTGATTCTTCCCTCTGAGGAGGGGCAGATATTTTTCAAAAGTCAGTGCTATTTCTCCCCTACCTCCTGGAGGCAGACCTCCTGTGTTGTTGCTACCCTCTTAAACAACTCCTGAAATTGATTTAGGTCGTCCAATGGGTGAGTATCGTTCGGTATTACTGCTTCTTCGAGATATGAGGAAGTATTATCGGGGTGAATCCGCTTGGCGTAACTCAGTTTATTTATCGGAGAGTTGACCTTCCTCCTCATCGTCAGAGTCTGTGGCGACTGGCACAGTGCGAGACGGGGAGGGTGGAGGCAGTCTCTGCTTTGATGTAGACAATGAAGCAGAGCGTCTTTTCCGTTAGCCCCAGTGGTCCCATGATGCCCAGCAGGGTCGGCGTGTTTCAATGCTGGGATAATGGTACTGAGTGTCACCATTTTGAATAATTGTTTCTGCATGTACTTATTCAAAACTCTCAGGTCTAAGACTGGCTGCCATCCCCCTGATTTCTTCTCAGTGAGGAAGTAGTGAGAATAAAAACCTTTTCCAAAGAACTGTGAGGGAACTGTTTCTATTGCTCCCAGGTGGAGGAGGGACCTATTATATTGTATCTCCTGTTGGAGAAAAGACTTGTGAGAGTGGTCCCTGAAGAGGGATGGGGTAGGGAGTAGGAAGGGGATTAGTCATGAAAGGAATCGTGTACCCATGTTTGATTATCTGAAACACCCATCTATCTGATGTCATGGCTAACCAGTCATGACAGAATGGGAGGAGGCAGTGTTGGAAGAATTTGTGAGAGAATGATGGCATTGGAGAAGGTGAGTAGCTTTTCAGGCCCTCGACATACATCACAAATCTGCTTATCGGTCTGCTGGGATTGTTGCGTGGTATTGGAAGGTGGGAGACGTCATTATGATCTATTTCTATTTCGCTGTTATTGCTGCTGATCTTGTCCGGGGTAGTTTTGGGTATATTAAGGGTATCTTGGTCTAGGGATATGGCTGATACCTACATTGTTGTCTCCCAGGTGCCAGATTGTGGATGCCGAGGGATCTGAGTGTCATCCTGGAATCCTTTATTGTATGCAGCACCTCATTGGTGTTGGATGCAAACAGTTTCTTGGAATCAAATGAGTGATCTACAAAGGTGGATTGGATCTGCTTAGGGAAAAAGGCAGAGTAGAACCAAGAAGCTCGCCTCATCATGACCATGGTAGCCATAGATCTTGCAGCTGTCTCTGCAGCATCTAAGGCTACCTGCAAAGCTGTTCTAGAAACTGTACGTCTCTCAATGATTACGGCTTTGTACTGTTTTTTCATAGTCTCTGGTATATCGAGTTTTGAATAATTTCTGTGGTCGTATTTACTTAGTAAGGCTGCATAATTAGAGACATGGAACTGCAACGTGGATGACATGTCAACCTTGCGCCCATATAAATCAAGCCTTTTACTGTCATGGTCAGCTGGCGTGGATTTAAAGTGCTGTTTATTTTTCTGGTGGGCAGCCTCTACCACCAGTGAGTTGGGTCCTGGGTGAGTAAAGAGGAACTCAGAGCTTTTTGGGTAGGACATAGTATTTTTAATCTGTTGTCTTGCACATGGGTGTGGCTGTGATGGGTGTTTGCCAGATGGTTTTAGCTGGTTCCATGATAGCAGTATTGATTGATAAGACTATTTTTGAGAATGTTACTGACTGTAGGATGTCTGTAAGTTTGTGTTGGTTTTGTGAGAGCTCTTGCAATGGGACAATGAGTTCCACAGAGACCCATTTGAAGAGGTCCTTAGAGTATGAAAAGCTGTAAGCGGTGGTAGGTAGAGGAGGCACGATGGCTTCATCAGGTGAGGAAGATGCATTTGTGTCAGGAGACGTATCCGGAGATGGGTCATTGTAGGCATCCTCTGAGTCCCGTTGGTACTGAGATGGTGATTGTGGTGAAGGATAGTGTTGCAGTATCGTGCCATGTTTTCTGGTATCCTGGTGTCTATGATGTGACTGCCATGGATGCCAATAGTGCCTCTGTGGTGGGTAGGGCATTGGCATCCATAGGTTTCCATACCTGTGTGGCATGTCTCTATGTCTGGTGTATGTTGGATGAGTTTTGGTGGAATAGATGGAGTGATCTGCAGCGAGAAGAGTTCTGCGGAGAGAAAACTACCTCCACATCATCATTGTCCTCACTTGAGAATTGTTCTGGCGAAAGCATTTGGTGTAGTGCCAAGGTGCCTGAAGAGCAATCAGGACCAAGGAAAGGTGAATTGAACATGGAGGAAATGAGTAAGTCTCTGTGCTGCATATACTACAGTACAGGTGTTGACGGTGCCGTGGTTGGCTGTACCAGTGACTTGTGGTGCCGGATGTATTCTCAGCACCGAGTAAGCTGGTAATGTTGTCAGGGGCATCATAGTACCGGCAGTCATCACGGAAGTAGTGATCGGCACTGGAGGTGCTTGTGGTGCTGTTGTGGCATCATCGGTGCCTACTGGTGCTGTTGTATGCAAGGCAAGCAACTTAAAACCTATGGCCTCGGCTCAGGTTTTCTGTACACGTAGTCTTGTAGTAGTGCTGGCAGTGCCTGAGACGCAGAGTGTGTCATAAGTACCGAGATACATAGGTGCAGCTGATCTTGACACTGAAGTTGGTGAGCACTTTTTCGGTGCCATATGGTTCTGTGAGAATGAAAAAAGCCTGCAAAAAAGCAAGCTTTCTATCTCTATGCCCCTGAGAGACCTCAGAATCTTGCCCAGGGTCAGAGGCAGGACATAATGATTTTTCTAATGATATAAGCTTGAGCCATAGGTCTCCGTCACGACAAGCTCTTGATTTCAATTTTGCGCAATGGGGGCACTTTTAAGAGACATATGCTTTAGGCAGCAGACACATTGTGAATGTCCGTCTGACACTGGAATAGGGTCATTGCATCATGAGTAGTGTTTAAACCCCGGTGCATCTGGCATAATGTTAAAACGAACTACTATCTAACTAGGGAAAAAAGATGGATTTTTTTTTTAAACAGGGAAGGAAAGAACAAATAACTGACTAAACTAAGAAAGTGATGAAACAGGATTATTTATCTAGATATACACAACAAAGTCAGGAACACTGCAGTGGTTTGTCTCCAGATGGAGTCAGTAGAAAGAGAACTGAGGCAGCTCAGGATCTGCATGGCCCCAGGGACACTGCTCTGAAGACTCCGATCCACAGTGCGAGGGTGCACCAACACCTGGTGCGCCAGCACCTGATGGTACCCATAGGGACATCTTTCAAAGAAGAACCTCTCTTTCTCCTTTGGGTAATATTCCTATGGGTGCTCTACTTTAGGTAACTCCTGAGCAGTAGCGTCATAAGGAGGAGGAAGCTCAGAATTGTGTTCAGCACAGAAGAAAAATGCGCTACCAAGTGCTACATCAGCTCTAGAGACACTACCTCAGGAGCAGAACTTGGAGAAGACAGTTTTCAGGTTGGAATTATGTGGTTATGGATAGAATATTGGCAGGTAAATGAGCTGACACACACAAAATTCAGAATACATTTTAGGAAAAAATCTGGTGTATTGTAAAGTAATTTAGCTCTTGCAGAATACTGTGAAAGGAGGGTCTACTATCTCTCCCGTCTGTGGGCTGAGGTAATAGTCGCTAAAAGGCTGTTTTCATGGACAAATTCAGTAAGGAGCATGTTACCATCAAGATTTCCAATTCCAATTTCAATTTCCAAGGAGTTTTCAAAAGACTTCTAAGAAAAATTAAGATTCCAGATTGGGGTGGGGATTTTCACAGGCGGGAAGAGATTATCTAGAGGAGATTACAACAGACCAGTCAGAAGACATGCCTGTTAAAATCAAAAGAATTTTATAATATACTCTATAAAATTAATTAAATTTTTTCTACTTATGGTATTCACAACTAACTGGAAAACTACTGCATCCACAGATACCTGTTCTTGTATTAATGCTTATTCCAGGGAGCAGGTTCAGGAGTGATGCATTTTAGGGAAAAAGTAATATTTTATCATTTTTTTAAAAGTAAGTATTTTGACTTACCTATCCAGTTTACTTGCTAAGGATTTTCTAATTTTTAATTCTTCCAAATAAAGTTCTTTGTATCTTTCCAGTTCTGCCTGTGTAGACTGTTTTTGAAAGACACCATCTTCTTGTGTGCTTTTTATTCTAGCCAGTTCAGATTCTAGATCTCTAATTCTGTGCTCCAGTTGGTTTCTCAGTGAAGCATTATTAGTTGTTCTTATTTGTTCTAATGTCTCTTGGGAGGCTGCCTGTGTCTAAAGCAAATAATATAACTTTAATACACTGGGAGAAAAAGGAATTTTTCCCATCAATTAATCATATTCAATAATAGAATAGCTACCCAACATTGCTCAGGTCTTTAACTGAAGGGCAACTAAATGAAAAATGTATGTGCTTTATTTCAGTGATTGTATTTTTTTTAATGATGGAAAATGAAGTCTGGAGTGAGGATTGGGGGCAATGATAGACAGGGGTGGGTGGCTTAGGGCAGAGGGTTGGTAGGTGTGGAGAGGACTCAAGGCAGGAGGTGAGGGCCTCAGGGCAGAGGGAAGGACGGGGAAGTAGGTGGGGGGTCCAGGGGAAGGAGGTGGGAGGTGCAGGACTCAGGACAGGAGGCTGGGAGGTGCTTATCAGGGACACCCATGGTGGCGAGGATGGTACTTCTCTGGTGATGCATCCCAGGGGGCCCTGGCAGTGCTCCCCAGCCAGCAGCTCCTCCTGAGAGGCGGGAGCTGCACTCCCCAGAGGGTGGCTACTCCTGGGGGAGGGGGAAGATCCAGGTCTGTACTCTTGCTTGTTGGATGGGAGTTAGGGTTCTGTGGGTTAGACCCAGCCTCCAGGTGCCCCTCCAAGGCCTGCAGCCTGTCTGGGGTGGGCAGCCCCTGGCCTGCTGGGGCTCTCCTGACCTGTAGCTGCTCCAGGGAGGGGCCTTGCATGTAGCAGTGGTTCTCCTCCTCCTCCCGCCCCCCCCGTTGGGGGGTGGAGGGGGAAGTGGCGCTCTGCTGGCTGGCCCCAGCCTCCAGATGCCCCCTTACCCTGCTGCTGGTGTAGAGGTTGTGGTGCTTTCAGCACTACCCTCGGCCTCCAGTGGCTCCTACATCCTGTTCCCGGGGGGCTGGCCAGGCTCTATGGGCTGCCCCCAGCCTTCAGCCCCCTGCCCTCCAACTGCAGACTATCTGGGGCAGGTTAGGCTCTGGGGGCTGCCTCCAGCTTCCAGAGGTTGCTCTATGGCCAGCACCTTCCTCCAGTGCTTCCCCCCCTCACAGCTTGTAGGCTGTCTTGAGGGTGCAGGCTCTGGGGGCTTCCCTTGGCCTCCAGTGGCCCCCCCATGCGGTCTGCAGTCTGTTTGGGGCATGGGTGAGGCTCTGGGGGCTACCCCTGATCTCCAGCAGCCCTTCTGTGGACTGTGGGCTGTCTGGACAGTGGTGAGGCTCTGAGGGTTGCCCCCCACCTATAGCACTCCTCTGTGGAATGCAGGCTGTCTGAGTGGGGTGAGGCTCCGGGGGATGTCCCCTCCTCCAGTGCCCCCACTCCCCATTCTGCAGGCTGTGTGGGTAGGGGCCAGGCTATGGGGGCTGCTCCCCCCCCCCCAGTAGCCAGCAGATGCACAGATAAATGGTCCCACAGACATAGATAGGTAGATAGAGAACTACTCTTCCTTAGTGCCATCAACTATACAGTGAGACTTAAAGTCACTACACAATAGAAAGATCTCAGCTGAAAAAGAAACTGTCCCTTATTAAGGATCTGTTCCAGTAAAGTATGCACTACACTACTTTCAATCTTATAGGATAATAGTCTAATTGATACTGATCCCCCTGCTAGAGCCAGAATTCCATGTGATCTATATACAGATGTAGATAGTACGTCCAGCAATGAAATAACAATATGGAATCAGTGCAGCTCTACAAAATATAAAGAACAAAAGCTACTTTGGTCAGGATGAAAGGATCCTATTCCTGGATGAGTAAGACAAACTGAATATCACCTCTAGGGTTTAAAAAAAAAAAAAAAAGTCTCGTAAGATGGAAAGTTATTCTGGGGAAGGCTTTGTGATAGAATGACCTGCAGGCGTTACTGTAAGGGATTGTGCTCAATTTTACTTTTTTTGTATTTTTTTTCCTGCCTTCTACTGTATTTCTAGTTTCCTATCAAACTGGAAACATATGTAAATAGTATATACATAGCTTTTATGATGAAAACCAACTATCTAAGATCAAACATCTAAAATATAAATTTCAACTTGGAAATCAATATATAAAAAGCGTGGAATATAAAGCATAAAGCGCCAATTTACAGAGTAGTAAGTAGTAAATAAATTAACCTGCAAAAAGAGATTGACTTCTTCCAGTTTTTGCCTTATTTCTTGTCTAGCTCGTTCTTCAATCTCCCTTTTATACTGTTCTATTTGACTGTGGTCCATCATATTAGTTCCTACTTGTCGTTTGAGGTTAGCTACTTCTTCTTCCAGCTGCCATTTGCTCTTCTCCAGCTTTTCATGATTCTTATGCAGTATCTTCACTGAAGACAACTGTTCTCGCAGATCACGATTTGTAGATTCTAACTGCATTGATTTTTTTGACTCTATATCCAGCTTTCTTGAAAGTTCATCTGTCTGTACACATTGAGAAAAATTAAACTCAATTATCAAAAAGGGAGTTCAAAATTTCTCTAAATCAATGAAAATCAAGATAATGTTACAAGTTATTAATTTTACATTTAAAATTAACATAAATCATTCCAAACTTAGTAAAAGCAGATCTTTTAAATTATTTTTCATAGGACAGCTTAAATCCTCTTCTTTCTCAACCTATATAAAGTAGTTTGTAGAAATACTTAAAAAAACTAAATAATTAAAGACCCAAACCCACAAGCATTATACGTATGCATTTGGCTTTAAATGCATGAATATTCCCAATAAAGTCATGGGATTAGTCATATGCTTTAAGGTAAGTAGAACATAAGAGATGGGGCTTTGTTATGTATCAAAAATGCTATGAAGCCATTTAAAACTTGTAAAATTGGATTGTAAGAAGGCTTTTATTTTAGCTGAGAAATAAAATATATTTATGGTAAATCAAAAGGTAGATTGTATATAAGAATTTAAAAGAAAATGTGAAATCTTTCAGTAGGATCTGAAACCTGAATAAAACTCACTGGAAAAACTGTTAATCTCTTCTGTGATTACTGCATATTTTAAGGTTGCCTTGTGCTTTTCAACATAAAAAAAGAAAACAGGATAATAAATAAAATAAACACTATGTAAAAATATGTAGACTGTACTGATATATATAAATTCAACTGTAAGGAAGGAAATACATAAAAATCCCCTTTCTTGATGTTCAAATATAATTTTTACATTTTAATTGCAAAGTCATATAAACACACTAATTTTATTTATAAAAATGCCCTGTTGTGAAGGCATTCATAGCATTAAATACTTAATAAAAAGGTTACTTAATTTTTTAAAATATAGTACATTATAGCAACAAAGATACACTCATAAAATAAGGGGAACAGACTGTAGTAAGTTAAGCCCTAGCTTGGATGGGTGGAAATGTTTCTAAATGAAAGCAACAGAGTTAATAAAAGCTAATACTAGGACACACTTTCAGATGTTTAACATTAGGCCAGGAAGAGCTGAAATAGCAGTTACGGGGAAGCACATTTTGCTACCTACAAGTCCAACTCATTGACTGTTGATTTAAAATATGATGGTGGAATCCCTAAAAGGCAGGAGGCATCAGAGCCCTAACAAGTGATAAGATTTAAGATCATAGTCTGGAACAAAGCTAATTATGTTCACTGGCAAAAAACTACATTAACACAGATTTAAGGTTGCTTGGGGTATATTGTCCCCATGCAGAAAGTTGAGTTAAGCAAAACTCAAATTTATGAAAGCCAAGAAATGCAGTTAAGGTTGTCCATGCAGCTTTAACTTTGCCCTCTGTCAGCAATTCCTTAATATACCCACGTCTAGACTACAGGCTTCTTTCAGAAGAAGCTTTTCCGGAAGAGATCTTCTGGAAAAACTTCTTTCGAAAGAGAGAGTCCACAAAGCAAAAAGTACATTGAAAAAGCGATTTGCTTTTTCAAAAGACAGCATCTGCCTTGATTGGATGCTATCTTGCATTTAAGTTGTGATTACTATGGATGGAGTGGCCACCAGGGCACCTGTGCTTTTTCCTGGAGGCCTCTTCTTAAAAAAAACAAAAAAACAAAAAAACAAAACAAACAAACAAAACAAACAAAAAAACCCTCCTCTTCCCCTCTTTCAGAAAAAGGCTTCTTTGTAGAAAGAGGTTTACTGTTGTCAGAAAACCCTCTCTTTTCTTTCAACTTTCTGTGGAAAGAACACAATTGCAATGTGGATGTAAGTATAGTTTTTCCGAAAAACAACCATTTTTCTGAAAAAACTCTGCAGTGTAGACATACCCTGGGAGTGGAGGGGGGAGGGGATAGGAGAAGGTTGCCCAGATCACTTGCTGTGTTTCCCTGGAGATGACAGCAGTCGAGGGGAACTATTTGCATATAAATAGTGTTAGATATACCTATGGTAAATAGTGGAAGGCATAGTGTTACCATGACAAAGGACATTGTCAGTATTGAGGGGAAATATGAGAGGATTATACTGCTTTAATTATGTTTAAATGAAAATGATGATTGAGATGATGACTTCTGAGCAAAAGGGAGTTGTAAAAGTCTATGAAATAGACTATGCCTACATTAAGGACCTTTCAGATGTATCACTACAGCTGAGCTACTGTTTAACAGAGTTAGATGAAAATCATAAGATAAGAGTGAAGGAATTGTAAATGAAGTGAACAGCTTGTACATTTCAGCACCTAAGGGATTGGCAGAGTAAAAATATGTATATTTATGGACATATTGGACATTACTGAAAGAGGGCAGAGAAAGGTTGCATTGGCTTAACTTCGCATTTCCTGATTTTTAGAAATTTGAGTTTTGCACAGTTGAACATTCTGTAAGGGGACAACATAGTAACAAACAAGGGTTAACTCTGCATGAAAAGTTTTTTGCCAATTAAATTCCTAGTTTTTTGAATAGGATAAGACACATTGTTGATAGGAGTTAGTAGTCACATAGGCAGTTCATATCCTATCCTGTATTTTGCATACTGAGTCACAGAAGATTAGGGTTGGAATAAGCCTCAGGAGGTCATCTAGTACAACCCCTTGTCCAAAGCAAGACCAACCCCAACTAAATCATCCCACCCAAGGCTTTGCCATACATGGACTTAAAAACCACTGAGAATGGAGATTTCTCCACCTTCCTAAGTAACCCATTCCAGTGCTTCATGACTCTCCTAGTAAAATAGTTTTTCCTAATATCCAACCTAGACTGCCTCCACAGCAACTTGAAACCATTGTTCCTTGTTCTTTCAGTCAAATCAGCCTGTCAGCAATCTCTATATGGTGGTATACTCCATACTTTGCCACAAACTTCTTTGGAAGTATCACCCAGAAACTATGCATCTTGACAGAACACATTTTTCTCTTCCCTCAGCAGTCAAAGCACCTGTGCTGTCTGTTCTGTACTGTGTGTTTTAGGAAATACCATGTTAATTTACTCCAAGACCAGAAAGTAGTCCTTTGCCCTTGCTTCCCCAGATGCTAGTAAAATGAGAAAATCTGTAAACAACCAATGTAAGGCTCACCTATCATCCATCCTCGCTGCTCTCCCCTTCTGGAACTACAACCCCTCTCCTTGTCCCTGTTCTTCCTTCTAACCCACAACTCCTCTGTCATCAGCTCCTACCTACTCTAAATAACAGAGATTGCTTAAATCAGCTAATGACTATTCTGCTGTGTTCACAGGAGACCTCCCCATAAAATACAAACACATGATATTATTATAGACAACTTGCAACAAGCAAAGTGAGATATTAAATCTTTATTGCACAGTTACCGTATTTTCTGGCGTATAGGGCGACTGGGCGTATAAGACGACCCCCTATCTTTTTAATTAAAAGATAGGGTTTCATCTTATACCCCAGCGCCCCTCTGCCTCCTTTGCTCCCGGTGTCCCTGGTCTGCTGGAGATGGTCCCCAGCAGACCAGAGGCACCGGGAGCAAAGCCGCAGCAGCTTTGAAAGCCTCGGGGGAAGCCGGCGGGGGGGCATCCCAGGCGCGCCTGGGCTGCTCCCCCGCCGGAGCCCCTCCGCGGCTTTGAAAGCCTCGGGGGAAGCCGGCGGGGGGGCATCCCAGGCGCGCCTGGGCTGCTCCCCCGCCGGAGCCCCGAAGCCGGCGGGGGAGCAGCCCAGGCGCGCCTGGGATGCCCCCCCACCGGCTTCCCCCGAGGCTTTCAAAACTGCGGAGGGGCTCCGGCGGCGGGGCATCCCTGGGATGTATACCCGGCGTACAAGACGACCCCCGATTTTTGGGGGATGTTTTTTAACATCAGAGGTCGTCTTGTACGCCGGAATATACTGTATATAAAGATTAGGAATAGAAACATCAGTGGAGGGCTGCTGACTGCTGTAAGGGCGTTGACTGCTGCAAGGGCATTGATACATTCCCTCAAACTATCTAAGCAAGAATAACGAAGTTGTATAGACACCGGGTCACACTTTCATCTTTACTTGGGCATTGTACACTGTAATCTTTCCAGACTGCACAACTACACAACTGAAGAAACGAGCACTTTCTTAAATTCCCTAAAGACCTCCACTACTGGGATTAACCACTGATGAACTGAGAACATTTTGAGATGTCACACCAGTAGTTTATTCTCTGTCTCCATGTAAAAAAGTTTACATAGGACTTATATATGTGAAATAATTGTCACTAATGTTCCAAAATGCCCATAATTCCTAGAAAGCAATGCAAATTTCAAGGAAATCTGTGCAAGCATGCAGATTTTAGAGAACTGAGAAGGGTAATCAGGAAGGGTAGAGGGATGAAGGAGGGACAGAGCCCTACACATCTTCCTTCAGCACAGGAGTCTCTGAAAGGTCTGAAAGTGGCTCACTCATCTCCATGTGATCATCTGAGGAGAATGAGAACATTCAACTAAGATGAGTACAATCTGAAACAATAACTGAGGCATGTGACCCCATCCGTTTAACTCAGTGGGTGTCCCATCCCTCTCCTGAGTAGAGCCTGTGAGATGCATAATTACCTCATTAGGCTTTTTAGGTGGGGATCTGTATATTTCTTTAAAAACTTAAACCAGAATTAAAACAATAAAAAGCTCATTCAAAATGTAGCCACTACAATTATAGCAATTCCGAAAAGAATAAATGCAGAATAATGTGAGTTTCAAACAAGAGAACCTACCTTTGACCTTAATCTACTAACTTCATTATCTATTTCAGAATATCTGTTCTTCAGCTCTCCCTGGAAACTAAACTGGGACACACTCTCCCCATTCTCATATTCCTTCAGTTTCTTCTTAGCTGCTTTTAAAAGTTTCTTCATTCTGCATAGTAAGTATAGTAGAAAGACAAACAGACTTGTTTATGTATTTTTAGACACCATAGCCAATCTCCTCAAATCCAATTTTAATATGTTTGATAGACATAAATCTAAGGAATCATCCTCTCAGTCTCAGAAATCATTCTAAGGGCAAACTTCAACCTGTCCCAATGAGGATGTCTATATGTGTAGCTGTGAGGAATAAGGACCTTTACTCCTTCCCTACCCGAAGCACTGCATGGCAGCCTGGTTTAACATACCTGTTCACTGCACTTTGCAACAGGTGCTCAATTATAAAAGCAAACAACATTTAAACTTTAGCATTATACAAGCAATTTGTGAAGTCAATTGTGTACATTTTTCAGTTAAAGTTTTAACTGTGTAACATTTGCTTGCGGAACTTTAATTTTGTAAACAGAACAAAGGCAAGTTTTGGTTAGTGGATATTTTCTTGAAAGTGCTGAAAATAACTGTACCCATTACATTCTTTTTGTAATTCACTGTTTCTCTTCATTTCTTGATCCAGCCGAACTTCCACTGATCGTTTTAACTCTACCAGCTTCTTCATTTTTTTCCTTTCACTCTCGAACTTTCAAAATGAAAAAAACCATATACAGGTTACTACATATAGTATTCATGGAAGTTTTCATTTACTCTATATGATACATACAGGAAGCAGAATTTTCCATTCCTTACAGAGAAGCTGAAATATATATTTGTTTTAAAATGTTAGTGTTTTAACATAAAAGTCTATTGAACATACATTAATGGCCAATTAGAAAGCAGATACAACTGATGTTAGGTCTTGTTAACCTTATTAATTCACTCTTCATTATTATAAAATACTTATTTCAGTGTTGCTCACATTGTGGTAGGTGATGTCCATATACATATTAAGATAATCTTTGCATCTCCAATTAACTCTCATTGAAGGTGCAGAGTTTTCATTAGCTGCTATTATTCCAGACACAGAAAATCTATTTCATCTCCTTAGTTAAAAATTACATTTTGTCTTGAATCCTTACAGTATGGACTGAAATGAATACACTGCTTTCTTCCCTGTTCTAACTGAAAAAATGGGATCAAATTGCCACAATGGAATTTTTATACTTCCTGAAGTAGTAGTAGTGAGAGATCAAGACCATCGGCCCCAAATCTTGATTATGTAGTGGGATTTCCAGACCAGGGAAGATCTTCTTAGAAATCCATTTCAGAGGAAAAGTTGCCAATTTATGTTTAATTTGGTTGCATCAGAGACTAATGGGTTTAATCTAACAGTAACACAGTGGATTCAGAGAAGGCTACCGCATGACAAACACTTTGTGTTTTCTGGGATTAACAAACTAAAATCTTCCAAATGTGGCACAAGGAGTACCTTCCATCAAAATGGTGCTGGATAGTGGAAGAGTGTGGACTGAGCACGATGTTGCTTTCTGGAAGATTTCTAGCACTAAGATAGACTACTATTACCATCAAGAAGCTAATATGGCTCTCCCAAAACATCCTTTGCCCCTGCAAGGAGCTAAAGACTTAAGCAAATAAGGTTTCTCAATATAAGTTCTTAGTCACTTAGCTACGGCAGAACAAGAAACTGGCTGCCTTCTCCAAGAATTTAAGCCCCTACTTGTAGGCTCAGTTTAGCATTGTTACATTAATCTTACTCATGGTTTATATTTTCAGGCTCTGGTGGGATATATTTGTTGGGGGAGGTCATGATCATGTAAATGGTGCCTTAGATAACATGGACAGTCCCTGGAGGCTTTTGAAGATGAGGGCTGAAATTTGAAGTTTGTTTCGGTATTTATCAATGAATTAATGAGAGGGGAGCATTATGGTGATGTATCTTTGGAGGTCTGTGGCTCTTTAGGCAGGCTGCTATTCTGAACTAATCAATTAAAAAAAAGAGTTTAATTCCTAGCTAAGTATACCCCAATAATCAAGCCTGGAGTGCATAAATGCTTAGTTTGAATCTAAAAGGATTTTTGGTCAACAGTGAATAGGAAAATCATTTTTTGGACAACAAAAAAAACTTGTGCCTAATGAGGTTCCAGTATAACAAGGAGATCAAGTGAACATGTACATCTCTATGATCTGAGGTCAAATAGCCTCAAAGAAGCATGATGATATGGAGGTAGCAAGTTCTTGAAACTTTCTGTCCCTCTGACATTAGTTCTTTCTTGGACCCTCTAGATTCAGTTTCAATCAGCTCTTACTTTTCATCCAGACAGATTCTTGGAGAGCTGGAAAACTACACTGCTTGAATATGATGTGGTACTTGTGATTTTTTTGATCTATGAAGGCATGGCATGACCTGACGGAACTGCAGAACATGTTTGCCTTCTTGGTATTACTGGTTTAACCTCTCTAGTCCAGCACTCTTTGGCCTGGCAACATCCATGGTTCAGCATGGTTTTATTTATCCAGAGTTTCATTTATCATGGCTGTGGCCAAGTTTCCTGCGGTCCCATAAAATTTGTTTATAGCCACCAGTCCTGGATCTCAGTGTTCTGTGCAGTTAGATATAATTTACCCCACCAAGCAATGGAAGTGTTGGTAATGCTGCTAGAAAAAAATCGCTCTTCTATAGTTCGGCAAATTGCTTGGTTCGGCACCAATCAGGTCCCAAAGGTACCTGACTAGAGAGGTTCAACCTGTAGTATCATTAGCCTTAACTGGTTTGCATCATGAGGTAGCAGGCTCTTAAGCTTCTGTTTGATCTATTTTTGAAGGTCAGATACTTGCAGAAACAATTCATGTCTATAGGCAACTGGTTCCAGAGGGAATTGCTCTTACTGCGATATCTACAATATCAAGCAACCTTCCAACTGCCTTCATAACATTTCTAAATTCTTTCTGGTGTTCCACAAGGAAAATATATATGACCTGGCAAGACCTGCCCACTTTTTGTACTTATAGTAGCCTACAGGACACTGGTAGTTTTCTATGCAAGTGTGAAACATTGTGGACTTAGCAAACTATGTTTCTGAGGAAATCAGCATGTGGAATTATGGCAAGGAAATGAAATAAATGGGTAGATGTATTGTGTTATTTATCTGGCTGTGGTGGCATATATGTAGTCTACTGAGGTATTTACTTGCCCAGCAAGCTGGAACTGGAGAGTTTTTAGCTCTACCTGTCAGGGAATGTGCCTCATCTTCCCTCCTGAATGAGGATAAATGCAATGCCATCCTAACAATCCCTCAGTTCTTTTACAATGGAATATGGTGGATCAGGTCTCCAAGGCAAAGGGGATCCTGGCATACATGTGAAGGTGAGTCCTGGCATACAAGTGTGCAACTATATCTCTAAAGGACAATCATTACAGGTATATGCTTTTTTTCCTCCTCTGAATGGTCGTATACACATATTTCATTCAGATGCCTCAAAAGCAGTGCTATTAAGAGGTAAGCCTTGGAGTCTACTTAAATAATGACTGCAATACTCTTTTCCTAAAGTAAGCTGCAGCAGATCTTGAAGCTGTTGTGCTTGCATAATTATCACTGAAGGTACACAAGGAGGGTCAAGTAGCAGCCCTACAGCCCATAGCTCTCAGGAAAGCTACTGAGATAGCTTAAGTTCTTGCTGAATGAGCCAAATCTCTGTGGGGAGAGTTATTTGCTATCTGTTATGTCATTATGATACAGAAAATAATCCATCTGGAAAGTGTCCATGCTGAAACAGCTTGACCTCTTACTTTGTCAGAATACAGAATGAAGAGCCAAACCAAACTGACAACCTAACACATCAGAGTCACTAATACAGAGTTCAGGACCCAAAGTGGTATGTTATCTTTAACGGGAGGAAAACATCTAAACCATCCCTTTTAAAAATCTAGCAACCATTACATCCTTTCAACATTGCTGTTGGCACACACAGTGGAAATGAGTCTCTTCCATTCCTCTCTCTTATTTGCTGCTGGTTCCATTTGCTCTGTGGAGGTATCAACTATTCTGCCCTCTCTGCTAAGAGTTCTTCTTAAGATTTCTCTTGGGTACCTTTGTTTCCTCACACCAGTTGGTTTCTGCTTGACAACTTCATGTGGATGTCTGTGTTGACATTTGAAGTTCATGTCCCAGATCTGTCCCGCATTTCTTTTTGATACTAATGGAAACAAGTTGCTTGTGGTGATTTCTCAGATCTCCACTAGTGATGAAATCTCACCAACTTATATACAGAATCTTTCACAGACAGAGGAGGCACAGCTGGCTTCCAGCCTGATTGCAAGACATACCAGCAAACACAGCTACCTCAGTGAGTCCCTTCCCAATGGCTGCTCTTACTGACTGGGTAAGGGAGCCACTGGTCTGCCATCTGGGCCATGTAGCATCTGCAGTGCAGGAGTTGCTCAATGCATACCATGCCCACACTTGCACTTACCACTTTCAGCTTCAAACACAGCTCCCACTCTAGCCTCAGCCTTCTTATCTTGGAAGACCTCTACTTGGTCTCACTCTTGACTATGTCCCTGACTACAACTCTGATTCACCCTTTACCTTAGGCTTGGGCTTCTGACCCTGGTTCTAAGCTTTACCTTGTTCCTTGATCCAGACTCTAAATTTGCTTTTGTACTGGTGATTGATCTCGGGATCTTCACTTGTGTATTACACACAATGCCACCACAACTACCAGGCAAAGTCCTGCTTTGCAGGCCCAGGGGCAAGTTCACGAAATGAAAGCCCAGGTGAATGCAGTACAGAACTGAAAAGCTGCCCTCCAGGCCCAGGAGCAAACCCAGGCAGTGGCTAAAGTCCCCTTGACTCTCACAGTGATTATATAGGAATCCAAGGTTCCTGTACTGGAAAAGTTCAAGGGGTACTGGATGAAATTCCAGGAATTCTTGAATGAATGTCAAGCCTTGTTTGTAGCATTACCACGCTCACACCCCACTGATTACTCCCTGAGTACGAATCTTGATTAATCAGTTTACTGGACAGACCTGGCATGGGCTTCCCCACTACTGGAGATGTCACTTTTCAAACTTTTTGAGGCAATGGAAGGCATTTTTGACATCCCTAATAAAGATCACACTGCAGAGGCTGTGCTCCAATGCCCTCCAGCTGGAGTCCTGGTCTATCACCAGATACACCACTAAGTTTCGTTGCCAGGCAGCCAACATTTACTGGATGAAAGCTGTATAATGATACCACTTCTGGTAAGAACTCAGTGATTCTATTAAAGATGAATCAGGAGTGACGAGTGGCTCTGTTTCGTCTGTGCATCATACTGATGGCTGACTGAGAATGAGACAAGGAAAATAGTGCATCCCTTGACACTCATCTAGCCATACCTTTCCATCTTATGTGACTCTGAGTAGCCTATCATACACCGAGCCAATGTAGACTGACCAATTTCAACTTCACCTCTCCATCAATGAGAAGAACAGATGCTGGGCTCTAGGACTCTGCCTGTACTATGGGGAATCTTGGCATTTTGTTGTGGAATTACCATCCCACTGAGTCAAGAAATCCCAGAAACTGACTCAAGTAGCAGGGCCAGAGCTGGGTCAGTATATCACTCTGCCATGAACTGCTCTGATGGAATCCAGACCACCTCAGCCAGTGGACCACAACACTTTATCTTTTCTTCAGCACCTGTGACATGCAACCTCCGTTTTGAGGCCCTAAGATTTTAGTGTAACTTCATCAACCAGGAAGTTTACCAGGATTATTGGTACCCTACCCTCCACAAGAACTGAGATAACTGATGAGTTACACTTCTCTTTAGGATTTATCACATCTCAAATGACACTCCAGAGTCATCAGCATCAATGGTCAGCTAGAAGTCATGCAGTTTGGGGTGATCCATGACTTTCGTTAACAAGCCCTTCAGGAATATCTAGAAGAAAACCCACAGATGAGATTTAT
This sequence comes from Pelodiscus sinensis, assembly GCF_049634645.1. Lineage (NCBI taxonomy): Eukaryota > Metazoa > Chordata > Testudines > Trionychidae > Pelodiscus > Pelodiscus sinensis. The sequence goes on along the minus strand of NC_134711.1, from coordinate 44,536,804 downwards.
TCATCCTTCACCTCTCCAGCTGGCACCTCTCTATTCTTCATAGTCAGGAAAGATGGTTATCTTCAACTCTGCATTGACTGCTGGGCACTAAATGAAATCATGGTGCACAAACTGATATCCTCTTCTCTTTTTAATGAGCTCCTGGAGAAACTCCTCTCAGTTCAGTTTCTTATGAAATTGACTTGGGGGGAACATAACTTCTTCAGAATACAGTAAGTGGGATGATTTTGAATATTTGTCTACACTGTCTTGCCTCTGAGATGCTTCTGCTACCTTTCAGCATTTTATGAATGAATATCTTTAGGGATATTCCAGCTCAGTTCATAGTCACCTATTTAGCTGACATTATCATTTTCTCCAAAAATCAAGAGCTTAGATATCTACAATTCTACACTGGTTTAGTCATAACCAACTCTTTCTCAAATCAGAGAAATATGAATGTGAGAACACCACAATAAAGTTTCTGGGTTACGTCATGTCTCTAGCAGGACCCACCATGGACTCCTGCAAGGTAGTGATGATCACAGACATTTCCTTTTTTGAACGTTTCCAGTTCCTATTATTAGTTCTTTTGGGGGGAAGCCCAAGAAAAGACAGACAACTCCTCTTTCTCTAAGGGGAAAAATCCAAGTCCAGGGATCTGTCAAAGAACACTATAGTTTTGGTAGTGAACTGTATGCAGGTGACAGAGTGTTAAGATGAGGGCCCTGGAAGAGAGAAAAGTTTCATTGGCTGTTCCATAAGGTGTTCCTTGAGGCCTAGATCTCTGGAAAATTCTGTTCTTTTCTTGAAAGAATGACTGATACTGCATCTCTCTTTAATGTATCTATCCAAAAGACACCAAGAGATAGCACATGTAGAGAGCACTATTTGAGACAGACACTCCATGATAGGCAGTGCTTAAAGCTCAGTGTGTGCTCATGCCATTGATGCCTAGCATGGAAAACCCAAGTACTACATACTTTAAAAACAAAAAATCATAAATGAAGCCTAGCAACTGGATACTAACAGTTAAGCAACTATATATGAAAAAGGGAACATGTTCTCTCCTCACTGACTATGCAGAGAAACAACGATGAGGTAAACCACAAAGGGCATTCTGATTCAGGCCACACGAAATGAGAAGCAACAGATTATGGGTGCGGTTGCATCCACACCCCAACCAACCATCACCTCAGCAGAGGCTATGAGGAAGCATAGGGTATGTGCACCATTTCACCAGGTACTGCTGCAGAAAACAGTCTGGCTCCTGTGCATCACGCACGCACGCACACACACACACGTCCAGATTTACACCTTAGGCACTCCTAGGCTGAGCATCTTCAGTGCATCCCTGCTAACAGCTAACCTAACTATAGGGGTGCAGACCAATTTGGGGTTCCCCAGAAAAATGGGTGCCTGAACCAAAGCAGGAGCTGCAAAGGGGCAGAAGGCTGACTGGAACTACAGGGACACGGGGAGTGGAAGCCCTGAGCCCCAGCTGGAGCGGCTGGACAGAAGCCCTGAGCCTGGTGCCCAGATCCTATGCAGGAATGGGGGCAAAGGGAGGTGGAAGCTCTGAGCTCTGGCATCCTGACTGGAGCAATGGAGTGGATGCCCCAAGCCCATGTGCCAAGAGTCCCGGCTGCAAATGTGGGGACTGAAGCCTCAAATCACTGCTGTAGCCACGAGTTGGAGGCCCTGAGCCTGGATACCTTGGGTTGAGCTCTGGGGGAGGGCTGAAGCCCTGAGCTTGGCTGCCTAAAGCCCCCCAGGCAGGAACAGGAGTAGGGCAGATGGCAGAAGCTGGCGGGGGTGGGGGAAGAGAGGGGCTGAGCACAACACTGGGACTGCTGCAGCATATAAGTTTTAACCCACTTTTAAGTGTGATGCATGTGTGTGCAGACACTCAAAGAAGAACCATATATTCTGCAAATCTGAATTCCTGGCTATTGAAGAACATTGCCTGGCAAATCTGACCAAAATAGACTCCTTTTATTCTATAAAAATAGTGTTCCCACATAAACACATTTGGAGGAAATTTGGTTATAAACCAAATGGTCTCATTTACAGATGAGCTATAGGCATTACATATGGGGAAGAGGATATAAGCCTCATTAGTCTCAAGAAGAATCCCACTGAGACTGAGGCTGTTTTAAGATCAGTGAAACAGATTGGTAAATATCTTTGAATCTCACTCCTGAAAGATTTTGTCCAGATCCAAATCCAGTATGACGCTATGAAGGATAATCTTAAATAGGAACAAAAATGGAATTGTCCCAATTTAGATGAACAGCTAAGGATGGTGTACATGTCATGCTGAAGAAATATTTTAATGCTGTTTGAGAATAATGAAATCTTTCTAATAATTTTTATTGTTTCACAAGCAATACAGATTCTGGAACAGGTTATCAGAAAACATAGGGCAAGGATCAGGATCAAAACTGATGTTGTTCCAAGGTTTATTACCTTTTGGAAAAAGAACATTTTTACGGTAATTTTTAACAAATTTATCTGTACAGAAAGTAGTATGATAAGGAAAAACTTGTTTTTATTATAAATTAACTACGAAGTATAACTGAGGCAATCATCAAGACTTCCTGGGAGTTTCCTCCAGTCTTACTGCACACAGTGAAGCTGCAAGTTTAGGAAATAAAGGGTTGCTGTGATTCCTCTCCAGAAGAGGTGCACAAAACATACTAGTCAAATCAGAGCTGCGTGACTTTCTTGGCAATCTAATACAAAGAGCATGCACCAAAGATCATAGATATATCCTATTTTGCAGCTTTACTGGCTATAGTATCATCGTATCATATACCACATCATCCCTCAAGAGAAACCACATTTTTCAAATTTTTAAGAGGTTCTCAGCCTTCTGTTATAAACCTGCCAGTTTGGCCTCCCAGATCATAGGTCACGATAAGCATGAATTTTACAGGATACGAAGAAGAGTGAAATAAAATGAAAATGTACAATACAAATTATTTGGGTATTTTGTTGACTTACTTGTTCCAACATCTCAGCCTTCTCCCTGTCAAGCTGAGATAGACGAACTCCAAGTTTGGATCTTGACTTCAATTCTTCCTCCCACATATTATGTGTATCTTTTGCAGACATTGACAACATGGTTTGCTTTTGGACCTACAGAGTAAGCAACATGTAACAAAGAAATGAAAAGATTATTGTCGTGCTGGAAGTTATAGAAATTTAAGTCATACATGAAGGCCCTAACTATCAGTACCAGTCTATTTATGGGCTATTTTTTCTCTTAAGAAGCCCATCCAACAATCTGTAACAAGAGGACTGTCTTGTTACTTATGACCAGGAAGTAGCAACAAAGTAATTAGAGGAATAAACTCACAGGGGCCCAACTCCAACTCAACTCTCCATAATGAGGTCTTCCACAGCTGAAGATCACATGAAGTACACAGTTAACTCAAGAAAGAAAACTAAGAGCAATACTGGAGAACCGATTAACTGAAATGACATGCCATATTATATACTTGGCGGAAACTCAGAAGTTGAAATTTCTCTAAATCTCATAAAGGCAGCCATTGATGATTACAGGCGAACATTAAAAACCTCTCACTCCAACTATCTCACAAATTTTGATATTATATATAGATTTCCTGTCAGCCTTACACAGACTTACAAGACTTCTGCTAGCGGTTGTATTAAACAAAGTTAAACTGATACAGCCTGGTAAAATTATTGATATGCTTGACCATGTTGTAAACTTACAAATTTCTTGTATGTGGCCCTTTCACTTGGTAATAATGATTATGCTTTCTGGGAGAAATTCCTTATGTAGTGGGCTTCCACAACAATTCCTGATCCAATTAGAGATAAAAAGCTTTGTAGCTCTGTGGCCTACAAGAACATAAGAATAGCCATACTGGGTCAGACCAAAGGTCCACCTAGCCCAGTATCCTGTCTGCCGACAGTGGCCAATACCAGGTGCCCCAGAGGGAGGGATCACAACAGGTAATCTTCACGTGATCCCTCCCTTGTCTCCCACTTCCAGAGAAACAGAGGCTAGAGACACCATTCCTACCCATCCTCGCTAATAGCCATTGATGGACCTAACCTCCATGAATCTATCTAGCACTTTTTTGAACCCTGTTAAAGTTCTAGCCTTCATCGCATTCTCTGGCAAGGAGTTCCACAGGCTGACTCAACAAATTCTGGCATAATTTGTTGAGTCCCTCTGCATGTTCTTGGGTACCCACTTCCATACTCCAAAATTATGGAATAGATAAAAATAATGGTACATAATTTGCACTTACCATTAATTCAATGATCTCAAAATAATTAATAAACAATTATTTTGGCCTCAACCTGCTTTGAGGTATGAAAGAACTATTCCCATTAGCACAGACTAGCATATTCAATCCACAACTGAGCCAAAAACAGAATGTAAGTTTCCCCAGTTCCACTTTGTGTCTTATTTACATAAGCATTTCTTCCTTTCAAGCCACAAAACATGCTATGCATGAAACTGCTCATGTAGGTGAAAACATCATGTTTGTTTGCTGGGGCCTCATAGACTTTAAAGTCAGAAGGGAACACCCTGGGCATCTAGTATGACCTCCTGAACATTGCAGGCCACACAAGTTCACCCTCCCACCTTAGGAAAAAAAAAAAAAAAAGGTTAAACCAGGGGTTCATAGAATCATAGAATACTAGGACTGGAAGGGACCTTGAGAAGTCATCGAGTCCAGTCCCCTGCCCTCATGACAGGACCAAATACTGTCTAGACCATCCCTGATAGACATTTATCTAACCTACCCTTAAATATCTCCAGAGATGGGGATTCCACAACCTCCCTGTGCAATTTATTCCAGTGTCTGACCACCCTGACTGTTAGGAACTTTTTCCTAATGTCCAACCTAAACCTCCCTTGCTGCAGTTTAAGCCCATTGCTTCTTGTTCTATCCTCAGAGGCCAAGATGAACAAGTTTTCTCCTTCCTTCTTATGACACCCTTTTAGATATCTGAAAATTGCTATCATGTTCCCCCTCAATCTTCTCTTTTCTAAACTAAACAAACCCAATTCCTTCAGCCTTCCCTCATAGGTCATGTTCTCTAGACCTTTAATCATTCTCGTTGCTCTTTTCTGGACCTTCTCCAATTTTTCCACATCTTTCTTGAAATGCGGTGCTCAGAACTGGACACAATACTCCAATTGAGGCCTAACCAGCGCAGAGTAGAGGAGAAGAATGACTTCTTGTGTCTTGCTCACAACAAACTTGTTAATTCATCCCAGAATCATGTTTGCTTTTTTTGCAACAGCATCACACTGCTGACTCATACTTAACTTGTGGTCCACTATAACCCCTAGATCCCTTTCTGCCGTACTCCTTCCCTGACCATCGCTTCCCATTCTGTATGTGTGAAACTGATTGTTCCTTCCTAAGTGGAGCACTTTGCATTTATCTTTATTAAACTTCATCCTATTTATCTCAGACCATTTCTCCAATTTGTCCAGGTCATTTTGAATTATGACCCTATCCTCCAGATTAGTCGCAATCCCTCCCAGCTTGGTATCATCTGCAAACTTAATAAGCATACTTTCTATGCCAATATCTAAATCGTTGATGAAGATATTGAACAGAGCCGGTCCCAAAACAGACCCCCATGGAACCCCACTTGTTATGCCTTTCCAGCAGGATTGTGAACCATTAATAACTACTCTCTGAGTACGGTTATCCAGCCAGTTATGCACCCACCTTATAGTAGCCCCATCTAAGTTGTATTTACCTAGTTTATTGATAAGAATATCATGCGAGACCGTATCAAACGCCTTACTAAAGTCTAGGTATACCACATCCACTGCTTCTCCCTTATCCACAAGACTTGTTATCCTATTAAAGAAAGCTATCAGATTGGTTTGACATGATTTGTTCTTTACATATCCATGCTGGCTGTTCCCTATCACCTTGCCACTTTCCAAGTGTTTACAGATGATTTCCTTAATTACTTGCTCCATTATCTTCCCTGGCACAGAAGTTAAACTAATTGGTCTGTAGTTTCCTGGATTGTTCTTATTTCCCTTTTTATGGATGGGCACTATATTTGCCCTTTTCCAGTCCTCTGGAATCTCTCCTGTCTCCCATGATTTTCCAAAGATGATAGAGGAGGTATCTGAGCCTCTAGCTATCAGCTCTTTGAGTATTCTAGGATGCATTTCATCAGGCCCTGGTGACTTGCAGGCATCTAACTTTTATAAGGGTATGTCTACACTACAAAGTTAATTCAAACTAACAAACGTTAGTTTCGAATTAACTTTGATAAGCGCTACACAGGCAAACCGCTAGTTTGAACTTAATTCGAACTAGTGGAGTGCTTAATTCGAACTAGATAAACCTCATTCTACGAGGACTAACGCTGAGTTCGAATGAAGTAGTTCGAATTAAGGGCTGTGTAGCCACTTAATTCGAACTAGTGGGAGGCTAGCCCTTCCCAGCTTTCCCTGGTGGCCACTCTGGGCACCACCAGGGAAACTCTTCTGCCCCCCTCCTGTCCCCGGAACCCTTAAAGGGGCACAGGCTGGCTACGGTGCCCATGCTAGGTACAAGCCTGCCAGCACCCAGCCAGCAGACCCTGCACCTGGCACAGCACGAGCCAACCACCCGCTGCCACCCAACCCTCCGCCTCTTCCTGGGACCAGGCTGGCGGCTCCCAGGCTCCTGCCTGGTCTAGTGCGGACATCGTGGACCTCATCCACGACCTCCGCACTAGGCACAGGAAAGTGGCTGTCTAGGGCAGGAGAGCTGCCAGCCTGGCCACCCAGGAGCAGGTGTGCATGAAAATCAAGGTGGTCCAGTGACACACCCGACCCTAAGCCCTGAGCTTAGCACGGCCATACTGGGTCAGACCAAAGGTCCATCTAGCCCAGTAGCCTGTCTGCCGACAGCAGCCAACACCAGCTACCCCGGAGGGGATGGACCGAAGACAATGACCAAGCCATTTGTCTCGTGCCATCCATCTCCAGCCTTCCAAAACAGAGGCCACGGACACCATTTCTATCCCCTGGCTAATAGCACTCCATGAACCCAGCCTCCATGAATTTATCTAACTTCTCTTTAAACTCTGTTCTAGTTGTAGCCTTCACAGCCTCCTGCAGCAAGGAGTTCCACAGGTTGACTATTTGCTTTGTGAAGAAGAACTTTCTGTTATTAGTTTGAAGCCTGCTACCCATTCATTTCATTTGGTGTCCTCTAGTCCTTCTATTATGGGAACTAATGAAGAACTTTTCTTTATGCACCCTCTCCACACCACTCATGCTTTTATTGACCTTTATCATATGCCCCCTCAGTCTCCTCTTTTCTAAGCTGAAAAGTCCCAGTCTCTTTAGCCTCTTTTCATATGGGACCTGTTCCAAACCCCTGATCATTTTAGTTGCCCTCCCCTCTCCCACCCTCTCTCTTTCCCTCTCCCACCCTCTCTCTTTCCCTCTCCCACCTCCTTTTCCCAGTCTCCCCGAGTTTTGTTCAATAAAGAGAGTTTCTATTTTTGAACACACGTGTCCTTTATTTTGTACATCAGGAAGGGGGACTAGGGAGGGGTAAGTGGAAGGAGGTGAGGGATGAATGGGGTACGAGCCCCCGATGGGGAGGACTGGGATGGCTCTGCGGGCTCCTCTCCTGCAGCCCTCCGATTGACCCCCCCTCCCCCGGATGGCAGCCTGAAGCAAGTGCAGCCGGGCTGATGGCTGAGTGCTGTGATGTGCCCAGTGTGGGTACTCTGGGCAATCCAAGCCAGGACTGCTTTGCAAGCGGGGCACCCCTGAGAACTGTGTGTCCGGGGTGGGGGTCGGGACCCTTTAAGCACAGCCCTCGGCTAGCCTGAGACAGCAGCTCCACGCTCTAAGTCCTAATCTGATGCCCTGCCGGCACTGCTTCCGGCCATCCTTAACCTCGGTTCAGGGTCCACTCAATGTGGACATGCTAGTTCGAATTAACAAAACGCTAATTCGAACTAGTTTTTAGGTCTAGATGCACTAGTTTGAATTAGCTTAGTTCGAATTAACTAATTCGAATTAAGTTAGTTCGAATTAGTGCTGTAGTGTAGACATACCCTCAGTGATTTTTAACTTGTTCTTTTTTTATTTTATCTTCTAAAATTACCCTCTTTCCACTAAAATTCCTACAAACTTCTCGGTAAAGACCGAAACAAAGAAGTCATTGAGCATCTCTGCCATTTCCAAGTTTCCTGTTACTGTTTCTCCCTCTTCACTGACCAGTGGGCCTACCCTCTGCTTGGTCTTCCTCTTGCTTCTAATGGATTTATAAAATGTCTTCTTGTTTCCCTTTATTCCCGTAGCTAGTTTGAACTCATTCTGTGCCTTTGCCTTTCTAATCTTGCCCCTGCATTCCTGTGCTGTTTGCCTATATTCATCCTTTGTAATTTGTCCTACTTTCCATTTTTTACATGACACCTTTTTTATTTTTAGATCATTCAAGATCTCGTGGTTAAGCTAAGGTGGTCTTTTGCCATATTTTCTATCTTTCCGACACATCAGAATAGCTTGCTTTTGGGCCCTTAACAATGTCCCTTTGAAAAACTGCCAACTCTCCTCAGTTGTTTTTCCTCTCAATCTCGATTCTCATGGGACCTTACCTATCAGCTCTCTGAGCTTACCAAAATCCGCCTTCCCAAAATCCATTGTCTCTATTTTGCTGTTCTCCCTTCTACCCTTCCTTAGAATTGTGAACTCTATGATTTCACAATCACTTTCACACAACCTGCCTTCCACTTTCAAATTCTCAACCAGTTCCTCCCTATTTGTTAGGATCAAATCTAGAACAGCTTTCTCCCTGGTAGCTTTCTCAACCTTCTGAAATGAAGTCCAACTTTTTGATACTGCAACCCCCTAAAATGCTCATTGAATTTGTATGACATCCCTCCCCCATCAAAGTTGAAAGCAAAAAGAAAGAAAATAAAAAAGCCCCACTCGCTCTTGACTCACCCCTCCTGCAGTCACTGTGCAGCAGGGAAGCTGCCGGCGCCATGCTCTTCCTCCGGGGCTGACACTCCCTCCCGCAGTGTGCCCGCATGCTACACAGCTGTGGGAGGAAAGCACACTTCCGGAATTCCCGGAAGTGGCGTGAAGGACCCTGGGGAAGCCAGCAGCTGCAACCCCCCTGTAAGTAGGTCGCGACCGCCCTGGGTCTTTGAGAAACGCTGGGTTAAACCCATAATATGGCTCTTAAGAAACATACAAAGAAGTGATTACTAGGACACTTTGGTCTATAATAAGGTTTCCAATGCAAATTCCTCTAGGTACCTTGCAATTCCTCCCATCCATATAGAGCCTCCCAAACCAAAACACAGTTATTTAATTCCTGCCTAAAACCAGGATCATTTATAATAGTTTGAAGAGGAGATAAATTAAACAATTCATATGGCCTTAAGTTTTACCTGCTGATTTAGCTGTTCTTCTAAATTGATTTTTGCTGTCTGTAAGCCTGTTATCAAGTCTTCTAGGCGATTATGAACCTATACAAACATAAAAAAAAATCAGATCTGTAACTTTCCACATTTAAGTTCAGATCTAATTAAAAAAGAAAAGTGGTATAAAGAAACAAATGATATTTTTAGGGCACCCAGAATATTCAAAGAATATTTTCCTTTTTATTACATACCAGTCATATTTTTTTCTTTAAGTGCTTTCTCATATCAATTCCAGTTGGGTGTGCAGCTGTAAGAATTTTTCCCCTAGCAGCTACCCGTTGTGTAGGTAGCAAAGCCCCCTGGAGTATGTTGGTATGGCGCACTATATATGATCCTGTTCAATCAGCCTATCTTCAGTTCCTTCCTCTCACTCAGAAAGGGCTTCAGAGACCTCAGAGAAATCCAGGGATACTTTGCCAGGTTCAGCACAGGATACTACAGTGCCCTTATGGCCTCTGCACTGACACTTTTAGATTCTGAACCTTTCATCAGGCTCAAGGCAGTCCTTGCTCATACCCACCATGGTTATACATCCACCTCCCAGACACGTAACAGCTTTGGTGCCAACTCTGCATGCCCTGTCACTCTGTGCCACCCTGGGGCTATGTGAAACCTTAGTTCTGCAAGAGCCACACAGTGAGACTCAAGGGCAGCTACAGACAGTCCCACCAGTGGCCTCCTCCTCAGTCTCCCCAAACAAGGTGATGGCTGGAACTTTGGCATTGGGACTACCATCAATGGACTACAGGGCTCTGAGGGACCTATTATATGAGGTGACCAAAAACATGAAGATCCAAATGGAGGTGCGCATAAAAACAGAGGATCCAATGGTTGATATCTTGGTGCCAGATGTCCACTGCAGGATAGCACTTTCTCTGATTAAGACTGTCTAATCTAATTGTCGTGTCCATTGTCGACACCCATCTCTCCTCCCTTATAGCCAAGGGAATGGAGTGAAAATATTTTGTGACCACAAAAGCGTATGAATATCTCTGTACCCACCCACAGCTGTGCTCACTGGTCATCAAGGTGGTCAACAACAAGGCACGAGAGGCCAAATGCCTGGACTTATCTGGTCACAAAGTTTATTTGATCAGGGGACCGATTCTCAGGAATGCAAACCAACTGGTGATCCTGAGTAGATACAGCTAGAACTCCTGGGTTCAGTCCTGAAATTTAAGGAAGCCCTTCCATCGGAGTCATGCACCAAGTTCATGGCACTGCCAGAAGGTAGCAAGGTGGTTGCCCATATGTCCCTGTAGGCTTCTCTCCATGTAGCAGTCTCTGCTGGGTCGGTGCTGTTCTTGGGAGTTGCTATGCACCACACTTCAAGCCACAGTCCTCCCAACAATGGTCACACCCTCCAAGACCACAACAGGACTATTTGCATAGGAACAGTAGATACAGCAGACAGAATCCATCCTGTGACTCTTCCGGACATTGCCAGCACCAACCTCAACTTTCTTGGGGATCCAACAACTCTTTTGAAGGTGCGCTCAATGACAGAATACTGGATCTTTCTCCTCCCTTTCTGGACTGTTCATTCCTTTGTGCATGATCTCAAACTACCTTAGATCAATGGGTACTCCTCAGGGTAGAAGTGGGATATTCTATCCAGTTCTACTCATTCCTCGTTCCACCCCCGTACCTGTCCCTCTTCAAGGGCCCTCTTCATGAGCATCTTCTGATACAAGAGGCTCCTGACCTTATGTATGTGATCCCACATGCCAGATTAAGATTCAGGCCCATCCACTAGTGACTCACAACATTATATCTGCCAACCCATGACAGCCTGGACACGGTGGTGATGATTTCTCCCTACATGCTCAAGTTGCTCCACTGGTGGCTGGACATGTAGAAGGTGTGTGTGTGGGGGGGTGCACCTAGGCATTATAATAACCCAGGGACTGTTGAAACTGGAGATTTCCCTCCACATCCAAGTCAGACAACTCAGAGCGGTCCACCTCATGTGCCAAGCTTTCTCCTCTCATTTCCAAAGCAGATGTGCAGTATAACAGATGGACAATATGTTCACCGTATTTTATATCAACAAACAAGATAGCACGTGATCACCCACACTCCAGTTGTGGGAAGCCCTCCAGCAATGGGAGTTCTGCAGAGCCTACTCCATCCACCTAAATGGTTTATATCTTCTAGGGGCTCAGGGCTGGAAGCTGTGCCCAGGGAAGTGGCTGCCCCAGGTTGCTTCTTGCAGGGCTGGCTGTGAGTCCCCACCTGGGGCAGAGGGAAGCTGCTGCCAGTGCCCAGGATTTGCAGGGAGAGAGGTACTGGGGATGAAGCAGTGACATGTGGGAAGTGGGAGGGGGGAAGCCAACACAGAGCTGCGGGGGAGCAGGGGGAGGGGGAGAGGAGAGAGCCCTGAGAGGCGGAAGAGAGGTGCAGGAGGGAGGAAAGAGATATTCAGGGGGCCCCAGCCTCAGGAACAGCTGCACCACAGCCCAGCTCTAGCTTTGGGTAGCCACTACGTGGCCCTGGCCACAGCTTCCAGCCCTGAACCCTTAGAAGATATAAACTCTTTAGATGGATGAAGTAGGCTATGTGGAACTCCCATCGCTGGAGGGTTTCCCACAGCTGTGCTTGGGGTCTCTGTGCTGGAAGAGTATCTTGCGGAGTGGCATCACAGTGGCACACAGCTGAACAAGCACACATGACCTCATTATTGGTGTGAAAGACAAACTCACTCTGCTCGTGGATGAAAAATCTTAGCGGAAACACTGTCCATTACATATAAAATCTCTTCCACAGTATGCCCAGGAAAAGTTTAATGGTATCTTCTTCCCACCCCCCAAACTACTTCTCACTGATTCCAGTGATAGAATCTTCTCCCATAATTGAAACAGACTGTGAATATAGAGACTAATTCTTCTTGGAATAGCTTGTTTCTGCTAGCATTTCTTCTCAATTTACAAATAGTCCAAAACAGGGAGCTATACAACTTTGTGACAAAAGGTCTATCTTTGAGGAAGAAGTATCATATATATAAAAGCCCAATGTCTGTGGCTCTGTCACGCTGTAATGCCTCTGTAATGCTGTAATGTTCTCTGTTGCTTCTGAGCGGCGCCTGTGCCTCTATAAAGTTTTCTGCTGCCTCTGAGCGGCGCGTGGCATTGATCAGTAGACGGAGAGGAGCATTGAGCGCCGTGTGACGGGGCAGGATCACCCCACGGTGGCGAGGGCGATCCACCCTGCACTCAAGCAGCACCGATCCCCGTGCTGCATAGGGATCACGGAGCCCAAACAGCTGTTTGTGCTGCTTGCTCCCGCGCGGCGGCCAGGTTGAGTGGCACAGAAGTCAGCGGAGCACTATGGCGGGAGGCGGAGGGGGACGGGGCAGTGACGTACACGGCCAAGGGGTGGGGCCTGGACGAGCGTGCCTCTCTGACGTCAAGAAAGAGTGCCAGATTCAAAAGGAGGAAAGCGGAGGAGACAAAGAGGAAGCGGAGGAGATAGAGAGGAGGCAGAGAGGAGAGCGGAAGAGACAGAGGGGAGGTGGAGGAGAGCGGAGGAGACAGAGGAGGCGGAGGAGGCGGAGGAGAGCGGAGGAGACAGAGAGGAAAGCTGAGGAGAACGAGAGGAAAGCAGAGAGGAGGCGGAGAGAGAGAGATAGAGAGAGCAAGAGGCAGGAGGGGGAGAAGAGAAAGAGAGAGATGGAGAGAGAGGCAGGAGGCAGACGAAAGCTGAGAGAGAGGGAGGGGGAGGCAGCAGGAGGAGGTGAGAGAGAGAGAGACGGAGCGAGAGACCGGATGCTCAGGAGAGAAGACCAAGATAGAAAGGGAATAGGACGTGGAAGAGAGATCCGAGGGCAGGGCGAAGAGGTGGGGCAGGGAGACACTCGATCCCCACGAAGACACACCTGTCTTATGATTTCCAGGTTCCTTGAAAAATCCTGTCTTATGATGGGCTATTGGCAAGTATGGTAAAATTATCCTATAAAACAATGTATCTTAAACAAGAAAAATGTATCAAACAAAAGGATACCTGTAAAGTCAAAATCTCATAAAAAATATTGCAAATGGTACCACAAGGATCCAACTTTGTTGTTTATTGCACGTCACTAAATACAGTATTAGGAAACAAATGGTAAAGCAGCTATACCCAGCAAAACCAACCTCTTCTTATTAAATCAGCTAACAACCTAAAAATGATTTTTCTTTTCTATTCATGTGTTATTTATCTATTAATTGCATATGTATACCTTTTGAGTTCTTTAAAAATCCTACTCATGAAATCATTAAAATCTGAGAAGCTGACATATAATACAGGAGATATAATTCTATTCATAGGTTCTGATTATATAACTTAGCATCATCAAACTAGTGCTGGAAGTATTGTGTCATCAAAATCCCAAGGGAATTTCAATTGGTTAGCTTGTTAAATGTTTTTAACTATATTCATGTTTAATTAATGAATGTTTGAAAACTTTTCTGATTTAAAGTCTTAGACATTCGCATTAGTATTAATAATAAAATATATCAAATTGAAACTAATAAATAGTCAAATTTATTATAATAATGCAGTCTCAAAATTCTCCAACACCAAAAACCTAGCTATATTAGACTGGGATTTTCATAAGGGCATGGCTCCATCAAAATTGAGAATCTATTTCCCTTACGCTCATTTACAATTCCCAGCTTTAATGAACAGATGCAATAAACTCACAAGAAAGTTAAGCCTGTGGGTGACTTACGGAAGCAGAATCCTGCAGATCTTTCTGAAGTACCTCAATTCTGCTTGTTTGCTGTTTGGTTGTAGCTTCTAGTCTGGCATTTTCAATTTCAAGTCTTAAAAGCAAATATACTTTTTAATATGTAACAATAAATTTTCTGGACAAGTCTCTAAAACCATAAGAGCAAAAAAAACTTTAAAATTGCTTTGAAATAATCATTTACATAAGAAGTTAATGATCTAAACCTCATTTAAAAATTGCATTTAGTATTTAATTCTTCCTATTGTTGTTGAAGAATTCTTTAATTCTTCAACAATCTTCCTATTTCTGGCCATATTTTAAAAATAAAGCCTGGTTTCAACATATTGGCCATTTTCTTACCTTTGTATATGTTCTTCCAGTTGTTTTATAGCATTATTTGTTCCAGAGGATGCTATTAGAAGGTCTTGCAATTTCTGTGAAGAAGCATTCACTTCTCGTTCCTTACCGTCCAATGCATTCTTCAAATCATGAACATGTCGTTCAGACTGAATATACTGATCTTCTGATTCTTGAAGCTGTAAACAAATCGAATTGAAGATAACTGACATTTAAATCACTGTGGAATTTCAGATGAAAATTCAACTTCGTGTACATACACATTTATTTTAAATAAATCCCTGGCCCATTTCCTTTATATTCTGTCCAGATCTGAAAGCCTTATCCATGCCTTACCTTCTTCCTCAGTTATTACTGCAACATTCTCCAAACTGACCTTACCAGACCCATATTGCACCTCTCCAATTTGTCCCATAACCTAATTCCTTAAAAAAGGGAAACTGTCATTGGTCCTGTTCTCCTTGCCTGCAAAGAGCACTTTGGAACTGGCTGGAGAGAAGCTAGATTTTAGCACAAATATGCATCTCTTTCTCGCTTCCAGAGCTACCTGTACTTCCAAGACTAGAAGTGTGGTAAAGAGGACTGAAGATACATGTGAAATGAACTTCCAAAGCTGCCCCATTTCTCCACACCTCAGTCTGAGGCAGAGCCAGAGTACTTATTGCTATGAGGACAGACATCTTGCAGAACATTTTTCTTGAGTGCTTAGAGAAGCAAAATTCATGTTATAAACCAGAACCCAACTGAACTATCCAATTACTTTACATTTAAAGAAAAAATATGAAAATTTTAAAAGGCCAATTTTGTGGTCTCTCATTTTGTTCCAAGTCGTTAGCATGACCATAATGGTGAAAATAAAGTTACTATTAGAGGACAAGGTATTACCTTCCCTCATAAGATTAAAATCAAAGAAAGGTGTACCTGTTTGACCACAAGGTGACTGTTGTGACAAACCATCAACAAAACAGCAGCAACAGAAATCAGCTTTTGATTATATGTGACAAAGACAGACAGTAGATATACTTATATTTGAAATATGCTATTATTATCTTTGAAACAGACTCCTAGAGAGAAAGATTCCATTTAGTTTCATGAATTACTTGGGACATTCCTAATATCCATTTGTGTATAAGAGTAAATTAATTTAAGAATACAAATGTATTGCTATTATTCTCAAAATAAGCAGAACAGGTCATGTTTTTTACCATTTGTACAATCAATGAACCAACCACCGATTTGCCACTGTATGAAGTGAATAGATTTTGTATACCTTGGTTTTAATCTTGTCTATTTCCTTTTGCAAATGTAGTTTGTCCTCTTCCAGGTCATTACGATAACGTGTTGTAACCTCAAGTGAAGCTTCTGACATTGATTGCTTTTTAAGAGCATCAGCAAGTTCTTGCTGCAGTTGTCTTACTGTACTCTAATGAAATATATTTAGGACAATATTAAAAATTGCTATAAACTTAGTATGAAGAATCCAGACCAGGATTTAAATATATTATTTGATTTGTTAGGTTATATAGCTCAATTGATCTATTCAGGAGCGCATCAAATGGTAAACAATTACATCTGCTCGTGATGCACCTAAATAGCTGTAAGCTTCCTCCTACCTGACCATCGTCAATCCAAGATAGTTGGACAGCTGGTGCCAATGAATATAGATTGCCATTCCTAGAGAGTTTAAATGTTTTAGATTGTTCAGGATGTTTATGGAGTGTCTTTGGCTTGTGGTAATGTAAAAAGAAAGGGTTTTGGTCGTTCCAGTGATGTAAGAAAGGACTTATACATAACGTTTTCAATGTTAATTCTGGTTTTGTTTTGTTTTTTTAAAGACATACCAAAATACAGGTTTCTCCATTTAGGCATAAAAGACACAGTTTGAATGAGTGCATAATTAGGATATTTAGCGCTTAATTTATTTTTTTAAACCAGATACCAATCTTTATTTTCTTCCTTACCAGGACATTGAGATTGTTCACAAATTTTCTGAGCAATTAGTGACCTCGTTGGTTATAAAAAACATGAGTCATCACTTCATATTCACAATCCCTTCACTATTCCTTTCTCTAGGTTTCCCAGTCCACTAAAGAAAAAAGCTTCACATTTTAAAATTCTCCTGAGGTTTCCACAAAAAAAAGAGTGTGTCATATCAAAATCTTCTAATTTTTCTACCAGCTTATTTTAGAACAATATAGCCCCTTTCCACACGGACATATTGTACTTAAAATCTGGGTAACTCAGGTTATTCTTAGCATCTCCTGATGGAATCTATTATTTTAACTTAGCATTTAAGACCTATAAAAAAGACTCCAGGATAAAGTGGCTAACTGCCCTGCTGTGATTTTTTTTCTTTTAAGTAACCTTGACAAATTAGTCATTAAGTAGGACTTAAACACCTTAAACACCTGACCATTTCAGAATTTCTGGCATCTTAATACATAAAGGTAAATGCAATTTCAGAGTATCAATAACTTCCTAGAAGCAGGAAACTTAGGGCAGAAATCTACCTAAGAATGGCTGCCATTCAAGGTTTATTTTCAAAAAGACAAGAGATAGGAGAAAATGTCTGAAAGAACATTGCCAACTTAAAAATAACAACTCTGGAAAATTTTCATGTAATCTTCTTATGCATAGCACGTAAAAAGACTACAACAGAAAGAGAATACAGGATAAAAGTAGTTCTCTCAAAGATTGTTTGTTTACTTTAAGTGTAGTTCACCCCACTACGGATGGCCAACATATGGCTTTTGCATCACTTAAATTCCAATTCTGAGGGCTTAAATAGGATCTCAGATGTACACAGACTTTTGCTGGCTTCTGCTCAGAAATAATTTTCTCTCCTGTGCATTTACAAGCACTTTGGTTATGGTTAGTTTTAGCTGTTTTCCTATTCAGTCATTCACTTTCCCTTTTTTTGTTCAGTCTCCCATACAGCCACAAAAGAGTAAAAACATGCTTGAATCTCAGTGGAAAAACAAAAAAACAGTGTGAGAAGCTTGAATTGATAATGGAGGTTGTACCTCCCTGGTCTGGCACCCTGGGGACCCAACTGGTCCCAGACCAAGGAATTTGCCGGACCAGGGGAGGTCACAGCTTCAGCCCGGGGCTCTGCTCTCCTTGCAGTGGCTCAGGACTCCACTGCCGTCTGGAGCTCTACTCTCTCTGGTGGAGACTCACTGCTTCCAGGGGCTCTGCTTTCTCTGCTCTGGGCTCCACTATTGCCTGGTGGCTCTGTGCTCCTTCCGGCACCCTGCATCCACCTGGGTCTTCATGCTCCACCCAGCAGCTTTGCTTCTGCCTGGGGGATGCCATATTCCCCTTAGCAGTCCCATTGCTGCCTGCGGCTGTGCATTCCACCCAGCAGTTCCGTGCTCCTCCCGGAAGCCCTGGAGTTTTTTATTAGAAAATTTTAAAAATCTAGTCAAAAACCAACACTTGGGGGGGTTCTGTGCTCCTCTGTGCTTTCCCCAGCACCATCACCATGGCCCTGGGGACTCTGTACTCCCTCCAGCAGTTGTGCGCCACTTCCCCCTACCCCCTAGAGACTGGGGACTCTGCACTCCTCCTGGTGACTCTGCTGCCCCGGGACTTGTCTCGGCACCCTAGTTTGGCAAAGCTCCTGGCCCCAGCCCAGCAGCTTATCCTGTGAGCGTTATAAGGGAAACACCCAAGGATGCTGGACCAGGGGTATTTCTGGACCAGACCATGGATGTCCAGATTACGGAGTTTCAACCTATAATACTTGAAACAAACTCATTTATGAAGAACCTTAAAAAACAACAAATAGTCTTGCAGCACCTTAGAGATTAACAAAACATGTAGATAGCATCAAGAGCTTTCGTGGGCACAAACCACTTCTTCATCACATCTGACGAATGTGGGTCATGCATCTGACAAAGTGGGTCTTTGCCCATGAAAGCTTATGCTCCTACACTTCAGTTAGTCTATAAGGTGCCACAGGACTCCTCGCCGCTCTTCACATCTGTAACTGGGTTTTTCCAGATACAGACTAACTGGGCTACCCCTATGAATTATTTATGAAGGTGACTAGATTTCAGATTGCCAGCATATTCTCCTCTCCGCCCAATTCTCTCATCAATTATCTACCTTTGATTCTCAATTGATTTCCACCCATGCCCAAATCTAGTTTAATCTCTCGTGTTCAGATTCTTAATCTTTTGCTTCTCTTATTTCTCCAGTATTCTTCTCTGACCTAATAACTCACTTCCTCCCTTCTAATTTTTTGCCTCTCTGGTTTTCCTTTGTTCCATGCCACTCCAGTCTAATGCTACCTGGAACTTCTTAAATTGTTTGGCAAGTGTTACCTTCCATTCCATGATGCACAAATAACAGTAGGAAAAAAACAAAAACTAACCAACCAATCAACCCACACCCCCCAAAAAACAAACAAGACAAAACAAAACCCTGAAAAGAGACCACACTTGTAGACAAAATGGTTTATCTTTGAAGAGTCTGAATTCTGAAGTCATTGCCCAAATCCTCTGAGCAGAACAGACAAAATGGAAACCAGAGATGGATATATCTGCCACAAACTATAATTCCAAGAAAAAAACAACAACCAAAATCCAGGAAGTGCATTCCCCTGAAAATAATGTATTCAATTACATTTTTCCAAATGGTATATTTTAAAATTTTACAAAGGTTAATTTTAAACTTTATTATGGGACCTTTAGCCTGGGTCTACACTACACTACGGGGGAGCGGCTATTTTGAAATAGCCGCTACCCCCCGCCACCCAAGTCAAATATATAAGTGGTGTTTCCACACTATCAAGCCTATTATTTCAAAATAACAGGCCGAAAATTTGAACTCTGAACTCCTGCTTTTCATCAGGAGTAATGCTAATTCTGAAATAGTAATTTCAAAGTAGCAGCAGTGTGGATGTTCCGGTGCTGCTAATTCAAACTTACTGGCCTCCGGGAAGCTTCCTCAGCTCCCCAGAGTGCTTCCTGGGGCTCTACGTCCAAGGTAACATGTCCACATTGACGGAGCCTCTGACTACTTTGATGCTTCCCTGTAGTGAGGGCACACTAGTTCGAATTTGTCAAAATTAGGAGTTCTTAAGTCAAATTTAATAATTTTGACAGTTTTCTAGTGTGACGTGACTTTAGTGAATAAATCGTAAAATTCAAATCACTGTTTGAAATTTTTACACTTACCTCTCTTTCTACTTTCTCTGTTTCATATTTAAAGATTTGCTCCCTTAAATTATTACATTTTGTGATTAATTCTTTATTTCTCTCTTCCATCATATGAATTTGCTTTTCAGTATCAGCTCTAAGTTTACTGAATATATCGCTAAATTTGTCTTGGACATCACTCACTACTTTTTCTTTGATGATCCCCTTGTTTTGCATATCTTCCAGTTGCTGCCGGAGTAAGACATTTTCACTTTGAAGTTGTGCTAATCGTTCTTGCATAGATTCCTGTTTTACAATATATTTGCTCATTTGATCCTTCTCAATTTGTCGAGCATGATCATGTTCCTTTGCCTGACATTGTGCATGATTTAGATCTCTTTGGGCGCTTTCTAAAAGCAAAGTTTTTTCTCTAAGTGTGTGTGTTGCATGGTGAAGTTCATTTTCTAGACTGTTAGCTTTACTTTCAACTTTACTAAGCTGTTGAGACAAACTATTGTTGGTATCTCGCAGATTGGAGAGGTCATGATTGAGCTTGTCTTGCAAACGAAGCCACTCATCACGCTCTCTTTGTAGCATTCGTTCAACATCATTTTTTGATTTGTGACAGCATTCGAGTTCTTGAACAGCAGAATTTAGACGGGAACGGAATGATTCCATCTCTGTCTCCAGCCTATCTTTATTTTCTTTTGCATGCTCTATTTTGGAAGTTAGCATTGCAGATTCTGTCTTTAATACATTCAGCTGTCCATTGTACTGAAAAACTGTTTGTGTCAAAGCCTCCTCATTTAGTTTTAGCTCCTTCTTAAGATCTTCATTTTTTTCTTTCAGAACCTCATTTTCTTCTAAATATTTGGTTTCTTCCTCCTGGTGCCGAATTCTTATTTGATCAAGCTCTAGTCTTAGTATAGCAATTTCATCTTGCAGTATCTGATTTTTGTGTAACAGATCTTTTTCTCTGCCATGATTATCAGGTACCTGAGTAATTGAGAACATATAAACATAGAGGTGAGAGGGGGACAGAAAGAAAGAGAGGAATTAAATTTCAAAAAACTGAAAACAAACTTGCAT
The DNA here is from genome assembly GCF_049634645.1 of Pelodiscus sinensis. NCBI lineage: Eukaryota > Metazoa > Chordata > Testudines > Trionychidae > Pelodiscus > Pelodiscus sinensis. The sequence goes on along the minus strand of NC_134711.1, from coordinate 44,516,071 downwards.
ATTATGTTTTCTACTAATCAAATTTGATTTACTTAAAATAGTGTTATAAATTACAGTCTAATTGGTTGAAAAGGCTCTGAATTTATTTTATCTGTCAGTGAATGAACTCAGAGGAACTATAAGATACCATGCAGCAACCAAATCAGTAAGTCACATTAAAGTTTCTTTTTTATATAAAAAATAATATAAATCCTTGAAAACATAGGACAGTGTTACAGTATTCCATAAAAAAAAAAAAAAAGTGATTTAGGCTTGTTATCCCATTTGGAGAATCAGCAACAGAATCTATACCTCCTGAATCAATGTGTACTAACTTCCTTATTTATTAGCTCCTTTTCTGACTTCTATTTGAAAATATGTCCTATGTATTTTAACTTTATGTATTATCTTGCCATTAAAGTGTGGTTTTTCCATGTATCCTTCATGTTTCTTCCCTCTTTCTTCTTTCCCATATGCTGCTTAGGTATGTAGTCTTCCAATCATTCTAAGAGTATATTGTACTCAGATAATCATCAAATACCAGACACAACTACATATGTAATCTCTTTTGCTCTGAAGAAGGATATTCATGTACTTTATTGAGAATTTTGGATAGTATGGGGTTACGGGGCAGCCCCGCCCCGCACTCAAGCCCAGGGAAACCACACAGCCGTACTAGGCATGCTCCCAGGGGAGCCAAGGTATAAAAGGCTGCAGGCCTGCTCAGAAGGGGCAGATCGCCATCGGATCCGGAGCTAGCACCCAACCTCCCGAGTTGCAGACCAGACTGCCAGAGAGGGAGTTGTCCGGACCACTGGACGTGCCGCTGCCAGGCCCAAGCCGGGCTTGACCCCAACGACGGAGCCGCCAGCCAGCCCCCTGCGACCCAGGCACCGGACCTGCCACCACAAATCCTGACGCTGACTTGGGAGGTGCCGCTACCACCACCCAACTCACACCAACAGGCAGGACCACTACAGGCCGGGGGAAAGGGGTAGGAAGTGACCCAGGGCAGGGAGCTGGAAAAGCCCCTGAGGGCTCGGCGCGTTGCGGGGAGGAACCCCCGCCGAGCCAGTGGTGGGAGCCGCCTGCCACTGATAGGGCCCTGGGTCAGGGCCTGGTGGAGAAGGAGGGCCCGGTCCCCCCTACCCCTCCTGCCCTGAACCCTAGCGAGTTGGGGCTCGGCTGAAGGACTAGGCCTCAGAGCCTGCATACAAAGGACTAGGCCGGGAGGCTGTATATCCCCTGAGACAGGGGCATCATACTTTAAGACTAGGCCAGTGGGCCATAGATCCCCTAATACAGGGGCAGCGTACTGTGAGACTAGGCCAGTTGGCCATATTTCCCCTAATACAGGGGCAGCGTACTTTAAGACTAGGCCCGAGTGGTCTAAACTATGCCCCGGACATGGGCGGCACCCCCCGAGGGGGTAGGGGAGGGGCAGCCCCCTGACATATGGTGAGGAAGCAATACAAATTAAAAGTTGGGGTAAAACTGCCAAAAAGTTTCTTATTGTGATAGCCTCAGGCATGTTAAATGTAATCATATTATTTTGAAGATGTTACTGTTTCAAAAGTGACTTTAAAAATGGTGTTGATGGATTCTACTTTTGTCTCTCAATAGTTTCTATATTAAATTTGCTCTGTTTACAAAAAACAGCTGTTTTCTCATCACTACCATTAGTAAGGAACTCAAATGGGAACTCTGTTATCTAGTATGATAGATAGTACCAGAGGCAGAAAAAAATCAAGATCAATCACCCTTAGCTTTGCACTGCTAGCAAAAGTAATAAAATAAATAATAATAAATAATAATAATAATAATAATAATAAAAGAAAACATTTCAGAATATTGGCAGAAAAATAAGCAGATGACCTAAGTTGAGAAAAGTGTTATTTTTATTTTAAAAAATTTCTAAGAGTATTTGATGGTTTCTGTGGATTCACAGCATATCAATTTACAATTCGGAAGCAAAACAAACAAAGATAGCAATGTTTAAAATATATATAACTTTCATATATTGTAAATATTCTGGCAAAGGATTTCATTTTAAGCCAACACAATAAGCAAAACATCTTTTGTTTATACTTAATATTGAACATTGTATAATTTTACTTGAACTGGACATAACATTGCTTACTTCTGAACTCTTAGCTACAGTTCTTTTAGTTTCTTCTTCTATTTCTTTCTGTCTCCAAAGATGGCTGTTCAAAATACCCTCTTGTAGAGCTCTAGCACTCTGTTCTTGAGAGAGCTGTCTCTGGGTTTCATTACGCTCTTCTTCAACCTAACACAAACATATTTTAAACATTTTAATATTGGAAAAATACACTAGATACAATAATAATTGTCCTTTTCATCATGGTTTTCTCACCCATAGAAAAAGAGTTTCTGTACATGTGCCCAAAGAACACCTCTTTGGGATACATCAGCTTCCTTAGGATGTATATATGATGGAAGTCCATCTTGCAAAGACAGAGTTTAATATTGTTTTTAACTGACATACTTTTAACAGTAATATGGAAAGAATTTCCAATTTAGATCACCCCAAGACAATAAGAAAAACTCTTTTTTGTAATAAAATTTTCCTGCAAGATGAAACTAGTCACCAGTAAACATAGCTACACATTTTCAAAAACATGTCCCCAAATTGTGGGCTTAAAGTTGCAAATATAGTTACTGCACCTGCAGCAATTACTGATTCAACTCTGGATTGTCACAGAAAATACACAAATAATTGCATTTGCAGTCTTGGAGCTTTAACTGAGATCCCGCTAAGTCAGGTTCTTAATATCACTACCCAGTTATGTTAGAACAGAATTTAGTTCAAATATTGAAAATCTGAATTTAGTTCAGATACTAAACTGCAAAATGTACAGCAACTTGATTTCAGTAGGACTTAGCTATGTGCTTAAATGTACATACTTAAATGCTGTGCACAATAGTGCTTTGCTGAAATGAGATTTATATATTTGTGCTCAATCCAAGACTTTGTCAAACTTGCAGATACAGGTGAGTGTGTCCATACTAGCCATACTTACTGGTACGCTGAAGTGTAGCATTTCTCACAACAACTACAAGGTACCATTGTATCATTTCAGATACCCTTTGGTTAGCTATCATACAGTTCCTGGCATAGCTTCCAGAAACAATTGATTCTAAGAGATTTCAAAATATTCATTATGCAACATAGGACAGTAACAGAACAACCACCCGAACCATATTAGTTCCATCCACATTTGCATTTAACTTGTAGAAGTTGAAACTGTTCAGACTAACCTCGTATTTATTTCTATTGAAAGTAAATCTAATCTAAATGGTACAGGTTGAACCCTCTGTGGTCCAGGTCTCTCTGGTCCAGCAACATCCGTGGTCTAGAAAGCCCCAGCACAAAGGTTGCCAGCGGCTGGGAGCAGAGCTGTCCAGTGGGGCAGCGGAGCCCACAAGGCACCGCAGACTATAGCCAGCCGGGCTGGGAAGCTAGCAGGGGTGCCATAGCCCATGGGGGAAAGGGAGGTCAGCAGAGCTTGCAGTGGGCTGGAAAACCAGCGGGGCCATAGGAGTCCACAGGGTGGTGGGACCACAGCCAGAGGAGCTGGGGAGACTGCAGAGACCACAGCTGGTGGAACTGCAAGAGCCCGCAGGGCTGCTGCAGCTAGGGGGATGAAAGCAATGTTGCCAGTTAGGTGGGAAGAGAAGCCCAGCAGAGAGGCTAGCACCCTGCTCCCCAGGCATTTCCTGGTCAGGAAAACTCCTTTGTCCGGGACCAGTTAGGTCCTGAGGGAGCCAGACCAGGGAGATGCAACCTGTAGTTGGTAGGTTCCAATAAAAACAATATGAATCTCATATGTTTAAGAATAGGATGCGTTCTGCTAGTGTGGTAGGAGGACCACATTGTTATTAGCATAGTAAGTTTCTCTAGAGATGACAAGTCCCAAAAATTGCAATGGGGAATAATGTTTTGAGGATAAGTTGGTATGCAGGCTGAACTTAAGAATGCTCAATGGTAAAGAAGCCTTAATGTGTTAAATACATTTCAACATTGAAGGTTATAAGTCGGTCAAGCCTAATGATCCATGAGATTACGTGCAGACAGCTGTCTTATATACATTGTGTACATATGACTGTTTAAACAGCTTAATTATCATATCTGAAATAGTCAATGAAGCTCTTATAAAATAAGAATAATAAATTCTACAGTAAAGCATTGGCTTATCAACTATCTGTCAGAAATAGAAACTGTGAATTTGTAGCTTTATATGTTTTGCTTTTTTTTTAAAAAAAATTGTTAATATTAAGCGAAGATTGGAACTGACATGCCAATTAGAAACATACAAAATTTCTGTGTGTTTTCAGAAAATAAGATAAAAAAATAAATTAAATGAATGACATTTCCAATTGAAAGTAATATTCTCAATATTCTCTGCCATGGATTTTTTAAGTTCAACTAGTTGGGACAATTTTAGATTATATCTGACACTATACCAATAAAAACAGTCCTCTCTGATGAACAAGTTATTTTGCCTGGAAAATAATTTGGTACTGAAAATGTAAGAAATCCACAACTGAACAAGTTGAGTACCTACTATTAAATAAGGGCAAATTAATTTTGCAGTGTGATACTGAATAAAGAACCATTTTCCAGGAATAGACACCCTGATACCATTTTAAAACTTTAAATAATTAGAGCCCAGCAAACATACAAAATGTGTGTCCTGCTTCCATCCATGATCTGTAAACAAAATTGCAGGTCTCTATGAATAAGAGCTAGGGTGTCAGCAAGGGATACAAAATTCTTACCATCTGTCGAACAGAATTCAGAAGGTCTCGTATTTCCTGAGGTGTTTTCCTCTTGACCCCCAGGTCTAATGTAGTTGAAGGAAAATTAATCCTTTTAAGAGAATTCTCTCTCACAGGAGGAATGGAAAATGACAGAAGAGGGGAAAGAAATCTGTTGTCCTGTCTGGGGGATACGTGTGCTTTGCACAAAGGAGTAGAGGCAGCTGAGCCTCTAAGAGGAGGACTAGAGAAAGAAGAAATGGGCTCCCGATGTGGCTGAATAACTTTCTTCATTATATTAATTTTAGATCTGGCAGATCATTTGCTACAATCCATGCAGACAAATGTCAAAAGGAAACTTCCTAGAACTCTAAATTCTGAGAATATCCATTTTCTAGCAATACAATTGCAGTCTCCACAAATATTTCTTAAGTCAACATTTTTTTCAAATTCCCAAACGAAATATTAAGCTGGCGATAACAGGATTCCAGGAAAAAAATATAAAAGAAAATACAAGACCAGGGGAACTTGACAGAGTGTCCTGGAGTGAGATTAAAAACCTTCATTAATTTCTTTATGTTTGTTCATTATTTCTACCTCTCTTTCTGACTCTGTATGAAAGAGATGAAAAATAGGCAGGTATTTCAACTATTCTTAAAACTGAATACAAACAGGGAAATCTGGCAAATTGAAAATAAAAGCAGTAACTAACAACGTTGCTCAACTTAATATTAGAAATTTGTAATCAATTTATTACAGAAAAAAATCTGGAAATACTATGAATAATAATACATCCATATCGGCATCTGTCTCTCTCTCTGTGTTCATCTGACATCATAAACCACTAGAGCTTTGTTTTCATGGTTAATTATGATGTCACTAAAAATTTTCCACACTTGCATATCTTTATAAACCAAATTTCTTATTTGTTCTCAATCATACAGTTACAAAGAAACATGACATACATTTGTCATTCCTCTAAATTCAACTAAGCTGGATGAAATAAATATTTTTGTCAAGAACCAAAACAGAACAATCATCAGATATTAATCTTCTTCACTTTAGGGCAGGAGCAGGCAATAAAGCAGTGGCAGTTCACAGGGGTTAAACCCTCGTAAGCCACTGCTACTATATTTACCTGCATATTCACAGGTACAGGTGATTGCAGCTCCCATTGGCTGGGAACAGAAATCCGCAGCCAACGGGAGCTGTGATCCCCATACCTACAGAGGCGCAGGTAAAGATGGTGATGTGGAGGCCCACGGATCTGATCTGGCCTGCAGGCTGGTATTTGCGCATCCCTGCTTTAGAGTCAATAAGAAGACTAAGGGTATGTCTACACTACAGCGCTAATTCGAACTAAGCTAATTCGAACTAGCGCGTCCACACTGATTGGACGCAGGGGCACATTTAAGGGCGGCTGAAACCGGTTCTGGCAGGGCATCAGGTCAGTAGTTGCTTTGTGTGGCTGCTGTCTGAGGCTATCTGAGGCTCGTGCTTAAAGGGACCCCCCTGGACAGCTGGTTCTCAGCTTTTCCGCTTGCTTGCCTACCTCACCGAGGGACAGCAAAGCGTTTTTCTCTGCGCCCGTCTGTGTCAGTGCTTCCCTTTGGGGACGCCGCCGCAGGTGGCAACATGGAGCCAGAGCTCGCCCTGCACTTTCTGGTGCAGTTTATGGACTTGCTGCTGCAAGCCTGCCAGCAATGGCTGGAGGCTGCCTGGTTCCACCTGGTGCACATCAGCCCCCTGCCTCTCTGCCTGGCCACACTGGGGGCCATGGTGTAGCTGCGGCGGCGCCCGGGCGCCAGCGTGCCCCGCTGCATTTGGCCTCTTGACACCAGCAGCGACTGGTGGGACCGCATCGTCCTGGAGCGCTGGGGAGACCAACACTGGACCCAGAACTTCAGGATGAAGAGGGACACCTTCCTGGAGCTCTGCGAGTGGCTAGCCCCTGCTCTGCTCAGAAGGGACACTCGCATGAGGCCCGCCATCCCCCTCCAGAAGCATGTGGCCATCGCCCTCTGGAAGCTCTCCACGCTGGACAGCTACCGATCCGTCGGGAACCAGTTCGGCGTGGGGAAATCCACCGTTGGAGCGGTGCTCATGCAGGTACGGCACTCACCGGCCACTGGGCCAGGGGTAAGGGGGGCTGCAAGGAGGGGATGGGCTGTCCCAGGGAAAACAGGGGGAACAGGGAGGGGAGGAGGCAAATGTGCCCCGCACCGGAGGGGCAGGTCTTTCCTGGCTGTACTACATGCCGCCCGGGGGGGTTGCTCCCGGGAGTGGGGCGCGGGGCACTGCCAGGGCACGAGCACTCCCAGCCACCTGGGCGCCCCACTGATTCGCGCTTTGCTGTGTCTCTCCACAGGTGGTCAAGGCCATCAACCAGGTGCTGCTCCGCAGGGTGGTCCGCCTCGCCGACCCGGACGCCGTCATCTGGGGGTTCGGCGCCCTCGGCTTCCCCAACTGCGGGGGGGCCATCGACGGGACGCACATCACCATCCGTGCCCCGGAACACCAGGCCTCCCAGTACATGAACCGCAAGGGGTACTTCTCCGTGATCCTGCAGGCCGTGTGTGACCACTGGGGACAGTTCACGGACATTAATGTGGGCTGGTCCGGCAAGGCACACGACGCCAGGGTGTACCGGAAATCCTCTGTGTGCCAGAGGCTGCACACCGGGACCTTCTTCCCCGACCGCCACATCAGGGTCGGGGACGTGGACATGCCCATCTGCCTGGTAGGGGATGCGGCCTATCCCCTACAGCCCTGGCTCATGAAGCCCTACACGGGGCACCTCAACCCCTCCTGCCAGGCCTTCAATGCGAGGCTCACCAGGGCCCGCATCATCATTGAGGGGGCCTTCGGGCGACTGAAAGACCGATTTAGGTGCTTCCTCACCCGCCTCGACCTCGCCGAGCACAACATCCCTCCCATGGTGGCAGCATGTTGTGTGCTGCACAATTTGTGTGAGAGGTAGGGAGAGGCTTTCCTGCCAGCCTGGATGGCTGAGGCTGACCGCATCGCTTGCCAGTATGCTCAGCCCTGCACCGCCGCCGTCCGGGAAGCCCAGCGGGGGGCCGTCCGGATCCGGGAAGCCCTGCGGGAGAGCTTCCAGGTGGAGGAGGAGGACTGAACTCTCCCTGCATGCCCCACTGGGGCCTTCTTCCACCCTCCCCCCCCTTCCCTTTTCCCCTCCCTAACCTCCCTTCCTAATGTCAAATAAAGACACCTGTTTTGGCAAAAAAAACCTCTCTTTATTTTACATAACTGGGGTGGGGGGAGGGAGGAGTGAAGGTGGGAGAGGGGATGGGGAAACCTGGGAGGAGGGAGCTGGAAGGGGGTGGAAGGGGAGGAAGGGAAGGGAAAGCTCAGGCTTGGTGGTCCGGCTGGCTCTCCCGTCTCACAACACTGTGGGTGCGGAGGTCTCGGGGGGGGGGAGCAGGTGTGGAGGGTGGGGCAAGAGGGATGGGGGGTGCGGAGGAAGCGAGAGAGGGAGCAGGGGCAGCAGAGGGAGCAGGGACAGCAGGGGTGGGAAGAGGAGCGAGAGCTGGGGCAGCCGCAGGAGCCGGAGCAGGAGGAGGCAGGAACTGGTCCACCAGGGTCTGGAGGTGGCCTCTGAGGGCACGGCCCTGCTCCTCCAGCGCATCCACACTCCGCTGGTGCAGCCGAAGGTCCTCCCAGACCCAGTGCTCCTGGTTGCGGAGCAGCTGCTCCATGAACCGGAGGTGCCGCCGCTGGTAGTCCTCCTGGTTTCTGGCACGCCTGCTGGCCCGGGCGCGGGTGGCTGTTGCAGGCGGGGTGGTGTGCCCTGCAATCCCAGGTGCTGCGGCTGTGGTGAAAGAAGAGCAGCGGTCAGTTCTCCCTGGGGACAAGGTGGGTGAAACCCAGCCCCCCTCTGCAAGGCCAAGGCCCCTGCATGACACCCAGCTGCTGCTCCATGGTGGGCAAGGCCCAGGCGGACAGTCCCTGGGCTCCCTCTCCCCCCCATTCCCCGTACACGTAAGGGGAGCATGATGGTACTCACAGGTGGAGGCCTCCCCGGCCTTGGACAACACAGGAGATGTTGTCTGTGGGGTTCCTCGGGGATCCTGGGTCCTCGGCAGGCTCCTGGCTCGCGGCATCCTCCGGCTCCTCCTCCTCGGTGTCCAGGACCGTTCCCTCTGCCCTGGGGTCGATGACCACCCGGGGGGCATGGATGGCGTGAGCCCCCAGGATGCGGTCCAGAGCGTGAAAGTGGGGGCAGGCCTCCGGGTCGGCCTCTGGCAGGCAGGCCCGGGAGTAGGACTGCCGCAGGTCCTTTATTTTGCAGCGGACCTGCTCCTGGGTCCGCTGGTGGCCAGGCTGTCAGCCATGCGGCCGTAGATAGCCGCGTTCCTATGGCTAGTGCAGAGATCGTGGACATTGGAGGCTTCCCCCCAAACCTCGGTGAGGTCCACGATCTCCGCACTAGACCAAGCGGGCGCCCACCTCTTGAGGCCCCGGGAAGGCTCCTGGGAGCTGCCAGGCTGGTCCCAGGAAGTGGCGGAGGGCTGGGCAGCATCAGGTGGCTGGCTCATGGCTTGCCAGGTGCAGGGTCTGCTGGCTGGGTGCTGGCAGCCTTGCAACTGGCACAAACTGTGTAGCCAGCCCGTTGCCTTTTAAGGGCTCCGGGACCGGGAGGGGGGCAGACAAGTTTCCCTGGTGTTGGCCAGAGTGGCCACCAGGGCAAGCTGGGAAGGGTTAGCCTCCCACTAGTTCGAATTAAGTGGCTACACAGCCCTTAATTCGAACTAGTTAATTCGAATTAGGCGTTAGTCCTCGTAGAATGAGGTTTACCTAGTTCGAATTAAGCGCTCCGCTAGTTTGAATTAAGTTTGAACTAGCAGAGCACTAGTGTAGCGCCTATCAAAGTTAATTCGAACTAATGTCTGTTAGTTCGAATTAACTTTGTAGTGTAGACATACCCTAAGATAGTGGTGGGAAACCTGTGGGCCCATCAGGGTTCTCTATACGTGGGCTGCGAGACATTTTATTTACTATTGGTCACACACAGGGTTGCCAGATTCCGTCTGTTTTCTGTTTTTTCACACTAGTATTACTAAATCAAGCACACATTAGGGATGTTAAATTGTGGGTAATCAGCTAATCGAGTAGTCGATGGAATTTCCATTGACTACTTAATTGATAAGGGGGAAAAACAGCATATCCGCAGAGGAGGGGACCACTTCATGGCTCTTAATACATTTGAAAAGCAGAGGGACAGTGTCTGGGACCAGGTCTGAGCCGAGAATCAGCTGATTCCTGGCAAGTTCCTGGTCCCCAGCTATGCCTCTGCCTCCTCTGTCCCCTGGAGATGGTACTGGCTCTCACCAGCGCCTACTCCGCCCCTTGATACCTCTCTCTGATAGGGGCAGCAAAGTGGGAGGAGGTGGGAGCAACCAGTAGAATCATTACACACCTATCCAATAAGCATATGCTTATTGTGTAGTTGACTAGTCGCTTACACCTCTAGCACACATAAAAGCAAGGGCACATGAAGCGAGATGCATGCTGACTGAACAGAATATTGATTGTGAGAGTTGTGCACTCCCTTGGCACCCAGTCAAAGTGCTGCTACGGTTCAACTGGCACATCCCACGAATTCTAGGTACACAAGTGCAGTTCACATAACTATCCTACCCCAGGGGACTGTCCTGGTTACAAACATTTTGCGGCCCACTGAGATGGAGGAGAGCGACTCATGTGGTTCACTCACTAGTCTAGGTTGTCCATCACTGCTCTAAGAAGTTCACAGAGCATGTCACCCCTGCATACACATATTTTTGAACATGGGTTAGTGCCACAATCTCAATAGCAACTAGAAAGAAGTGATCATTGGAGGTCTTAATAAATCTCCCCACAGATCAAGACAGTTGTTGTTAGATAAGAGAACTGAAGGTTGCTGGGTCTATAGTCTCTTTTGTGATTGTTTTCAATAAACAATATGATCTGACAAAAAAAAACATTAATATCGAGCACATCTGTAGAAATACTGTATTGTGAGAATGTACATGCTGAGTGCTGGAATCTGTAAAGACAGCTCTTGAAAGAGAATCATTACCTGCATCTTGAACTGGAGGGTACTTGTCTGGCTGACTGAAAGAGGAGACCAATTTTGGATGGATTAGGGAGAAAAGGGGGGATGTAAAACTGTTGGAAAAGGGGTCATCATCATGGTGGCTGACTCTGTATCCAGGAATAAGGGGTTTTAAAAAGTCAGCCGATCCTGGGTTCACTCTTTACACGGTGCAGGCCAGGCAGCACCCATCTTCCCTCCCTATTCAGGTGATAAACGTACCAGATTTGTGGCTGTATCTGCTGTAGATATTACACTAGCCACCCTGTTGAGGACTAGAACTGGAAGGGACCTCGAGAGGTCATCGAGTCCAGTCCCCTGCCCTCGCGGCAGGACCAAATACTGTCTAGACCATCCCTGATAGACATTTATCTAACCTCTTAAATATCTCCAGAGATGGGGATTTCACAACCTCCCTGGGCAATTTATTCCCGTGTTTGACTACCCTGACAGTTAGGAACTTTTTGCTAATGTCCAACCTAAACCACTCTTGCTGAAGTTTAAGCCCATTGCTTCTTGTTCTATCCTCAGAGGCCAAGATGAACAAGTTTTCTCCCTCCTCCTTAAGACATCCTTTTAGATACCTGAAAATGGCTATCATGTCCCCCCTCAATCTTCTCTTTTCTAAACTAAAGAAACCCAATTCTGTCAGCCTGCCTTCATAGGTCATGTTCTCTAGACCTTTAATCATTCTTGTTGCTCTTCTCTGGACCGTCTCCAATTTCTCCACATATTTCTTGAAATGCGGTATCCAGAACTGGACACAATACCCCAACTGAGGTCTAACCAGTGCAGAGTAGAGCAGAAGAATGACGTCTCCTGTCTTTCTCACAACACACCCATTAATGCATCCCAGAATCATGTTTGCTTTTTTTGCAACAGCATCACACTGCTGACTCATATGCAGCTTGTGGTCCACTATAACCCCTAGATTAATACAGCAAGGAACCAATCCTCCTCCCTGTTCATCATTATGCTTCACCTTACCCCTTCCTAAGAATGCGATGGTTGATAGGGACCTGGGAATGGAATTGCTGGAAGGATAAGGGTGGAAAAAAGGGGAGGAGCACTAATAAAAGCACCTCCCCAGTTAATTATATGAGAAATAAGGGGGTGTTGCCTGCACTGTACATATTATCTACTAGGTAGTCCCAGATATTTAATAATAAAATTGTGGCCTGATTAAAACTAAATCGTTCACTATAGCTGGGCAACTGTAGTTTCAAGCACATAGACCATTATACTTCCACTGTAAATGTCTGACTTCATATTGTAAAATTCATTCCTTAAAACACATTGGAACACCATATCTGAATTGAAACAAACTAGAAGACACATAATATAAAACTGTATTCAGTTCTGTTCTTTAAGATGTAATAAACAATAACCTGTTTCAAGTGATTTCTCAATGTTCTCAACTCCATTTCTAGACTCCTCAGAGCTAGTTCAAGCTGCTGTTTTTCCTCCATCTCTTTAGAGTACTTATCTTCTTTCTTTCTAAGCAGTTCTCGGTTTTTTTCATACAGCATTTCTGTACTCATTCTCTTTTCTTCTTCTTGTTTCAAAGTAAACCTGGTATTCAACACAATATTATTTTAAAACAAAACCCTTAAACATCCTTGCAACCATCATGCATTTCATTTGTTGATATTTCAGCCACTTAAAAATTGGTAAAATGAAATATTCCACATTCTTCAGCTTGAAGAACAAACAGAATAAGCACATTTTTAAAAACACCCACCACCTTCAATTCTTATTTTGTGACTCTGAAACTGACCTCTAACACAAATTGTACCCTCCTTCAAAGCTGTCAGTTGTACAAAAGTTTTGATGAAGATACATAATACGCAAACTCACCAGTACGTTAAACTCTGTAACAAACTAAACCAGCACGATTTTTGGTTATAAAATTATAAAAGATAAAGTTGTAAACCATATTTCTTTACATAATGAACACAAAGTCGTATTTAATACTAAGGATTATCTTATGCGATAAGAGTAAAATCCTATAATTTATTCAAAACCATGGAGATGGGAAAGGAAGGGATTCTCCCTGCTCCTTTCCAGAAATGTACTACTCAAAAAAGTTAAGTCATTCTACTAATAATATGGAACAAAGCATATTAAAACAGATCAGTTAACTTAGATAAAAAACATATGGACAAATTATGCAACTAGTATAAACTGATAGAGCTATAACAGTTTAACATAGTTGAAGATACGGCTCACTGAATCTAAATAAGGTAAAACTTGAAAATACTTGAAAAATATATTTACTCTGAACCTGTAATAGTCACTAGGAATTCTAAATAGTAGGTACAGCTAATACTACCAGTCAAGTAATTAAGACAAAATTTTAAACACGACTTTTCTATAAATCAATCGTCTCCACACTTTGTAATAAAAGCAAATAGAATGTTTTCTCCTCTACGAAGTCCAACTTCCCCCCAATAATGGAATGTACTTAATAAAAATTAAGTCAATAATCTAAAATAAGTTTAGAAAAGTCTTGCTAGTTAATGTGAGAAAGTGACAAGCATTTTTTTAAACACATGTAACTAAACATTAAGATACAACATTGATTTAATTTTTGGGTTAAAAGAGATTGAAGGCCTTCAGGAGAGTTCAGCAGTCTTATTTATTTTTTAATCCGATTGCCAATAAATGTAGAGAAAGTGAAAAATGAAAAACACAATGCAGGATATTGTTCCTTGTTCCCATAAATGAATAATAAAACGTTTGAATATTGGGTGACATTTAAGATATTTTAATTTATACCACTCACTAATCATATGAACAGGAAAAATCTGATTTTATATGAGGAAATGGTTGCTTTAAATTTGTGCTAAATATTTTCCAAGTATTTGTAACTACTAAAATACAAGTAATTCATATTTCAGAGTTTACCTCTGAAAAATCTACAAATAGTAAGGAAGAAAAGATATCCTTTGATTTAAAACAAAAACCAAACCACTGACATGTAACATTTAAGTCTGAACTATAAAGATTAAGTGTTAATGCCATATTTATAGTGGTAGAAATGTAGCCGTGTTAGTCTGGTGCAGCTGAAACAAAAAACAGGACTGTGTAGCACTTTAAAGATTAACAAGATGGTTTAATAGGTGATGAGCTTTCGTGGGCCAGACCCACTTCCTCAGATCAAATAGTGGAAGAAAATTGTCACAACCATATATACCAAAGGATACAATTTAAAAAAATGAACACATATGAAAAGGACAAATCAAATTTCAGAACAGAAGGGGGATGGAGGGGGGGAAGGGAGGGAGGTAGATGTCTGAGAGCTAATGATATTAGAGGTGATAACTGGGGAAGCTATCTTTGTAATGGGTAAGATAATTAGCGTCTTTATTCAAATTTGCATGTAAAGTGTCGAATTTAAGCATGAATGACAGTTCAGAGGATTCTCTTTGAAGTGCAGTCTTAAAAGGTCTTTGAAGCAGGATGCAGGTAATCAAGTCGTTGAGACAATGTCCTTTCTGGTTGAAGTGGCAAGAAACTGCAAATTTGAATAAAGACGTTAATTATCTTACCCATTACAAAGTTAGCTTCCCCAATTATCACCTCTAATATCATTAGCTCTCAGACATTTACCTTCCTCCCCCCCCCCCCCCCCCCTCCATCCTCCTTCTGTTCTGAAATGTGATTTGTCCTTTTCATGTGTGTTCATTTTTTTAAATTGTATCCTTTGGTATATATGGTTGTGACAATTTTCTTCCACTATTTGATCTGAGGAAGTGGGTCTGGCCCACGAAAGCTCATCACCTATTAAACCATCTTGTTAGTCTTTAAAGTGCTACACAGTCCTGTTTTTTGCCATATTCATAGTAATTCTCTTCCAAACTACTGCGGCTCCTGAGTGTAAACCTGGTATTCATTTAGTTATTTTATTTTTAAAAACATTCAAATATTTGTTGTTAAAATAAACAGTATATAAGCATTTTTATAAATAGAAAAAACAAAATTATTCCTAATTTGGCATTAAACTGAAGTGTCTCTTTAAATACTAATTCTTATCTGTTACACAAAAATGAACTGGGTATTTATGTGAATAGTAACTAAAACAACCCACACTCCTCCCAAAAAATCAAAACAAAAAATCCACATTATACACCTCTATAGTCAAGGGATACTGCTCAGATGGAAGACCAAAGTTTTAGCCTCCTTGACATGGGAGTCCTCTTAAAAAAGGGATATCTGCTCTCTGTCTCAAAATCTGCTTGTTTCCATCAGCCTTTCAGCACTGAACCCAACCCTGGCTATCAAGCTGCACATGATACACAGTTCCTAATACC
Organism: Pelodiscus sinensis; assembly: GCF_049634645.1. NCBI lineage: Eukaryota > Metazoa > Chordata > Testudines > Trionychidae > Pelodiscus > Pelodiscus sinensis. The sequence continues at coordinate 44,500,903 of NC_134711.1, read as the reverse complement.
ATATATTAAAACCAAAAAGTTGTAAAAGATCACTAACATTAACATGAAAACTTATGAGATGTTCTTAATCATTATAAATGAAGGTTGATTACTTACAACTGGAATTCTTTGAGATGGGTCTGCACATTCCCACTTAAGGGTACTGAGCCTCTGGAAGTGCCCAGTGGTTAAAGCCCTATCAAACTCTTGGCCATGAAATCTGGTCTTGTGTGCTTTTACCCTATACTATACAGATTTCATGGGAAGATAGCATTTCTCAAATTGGGTCCGTGACCCAAAAGGGAGTTTTAGGGGAGGACAAAAGTTTATTTTAGGGAGGTTGCTGTATTACCACCCTTACTTTTGTGCTGACTTAAGAACTGGACAGCTGGAGAATGGCGACAGTTGACTGGGCAACAAACTCTGAAGGCAGCATCCTGCTAGCCAGAATGCAGAAGTAAGGATAGCAACACCAAATCATGTCATCCTTATTTCTGTTCTGCTGCTGAAAGTGGCTCTGCCTTCTTAAGTGAGCTTCTGGCCAGCAACTGCTACTTTCCAGCTACCCAGCTCTGATGGTAGCAGAAGGAAGGGTATAGTACTCTACAATACCCTTGCAAACCCCTTCACAACTTCTTTTTGAGTTAGGATTCTTATTTTTACAACACCAGGAAATTTCAGTTTTAACTACTGTACCTGAAACCATGACATTTACAATTTTTGAAATCCTATGTGAGTGAAATTGACCAAACTGGATTGTGAATTTGGCAGAGCCCTACTAATGGTAGAATCTTCACTAAATGGTGTCTTTTTGGGCATGTCTTACACTAAGAAACAATTTCAAAATAACTCAAATTGATTTAATAATTCCTGAAATAACAAAATTGAAATAATGTGTCCACACTATGGGAAGTATCAAAATTAGTCCGAAGCAGCCTCTGCTATTATGACGTACTACTTGGACTTAGAGCCCCAGGAAGCACTGGAGAGGAATTACTTCAAATTACTTTGGGAAATAGTTATTTTGAAATAGCAGCACTGGAGCGTCCATACTACAGCTATTTCAAAATAACTATTTCAAAATTTAGCGCTATTTCCTGAGGAAAGCAGGAGTACAGATTTCAAAATAACCAGACTGCTATTTTGAAATTTTTGAAATAATGGGTTTGGTAGTGTGGACACTTTGCTTATTATTTTGAAATAAGGGGGGTTATTTCAAAATAACCCCGTAGTGTAGACCAGGGCTTAAAGTGCTTGTTTGCCTCTTCTGCCATGAGCCTCAGCATCTTCACATGGTCTAATACTGAAACAATATAAAATTCAAAGTGTCCTCTATCAACTCAGTTCCTTTCACCATCAGTACAGAGAAAACAAAAAAAAGGACCATGAGAAAGAGGGCAGGTGACTGAGAAGTGTAAATATGTAGGGGTACCTTGAAGAATTATGGTTACAAGTAACATTTATTTCGTCTTCAAGTGGCTCTGGATATTTCCATTTGTGGGATAAATGGTTAAGTAGGGTTGAAAATAACCAGGGTGGAGGAAAACACACAGTCCTCACGTCTCAAACAAATCTAGTATCATCCCACGAAGCCACACGCAGAGCATGCTGTTTTGTGAAAGTGTGCACAGAACTCCAGATTGCAGCTCTATCTGGAAATTAAAATTAGATAGATCGATCGATCCCTTGTTTGTCCTGGGAAGGGCCAAGAAGGAAAGAGAAAGCCTTCCTTGTCCTAGGAGGGGCTGAGGAGGGGAGAGAGCGCCCAGGCCAGTGGGGAAGGGAGAGAGCCCTGCTTGCCCCCCTGGAGACAAGCCAGTGGACAGGTTGTTCAGTCCACACTGCCCTATGCCACTCCCAGAGAAAAGCCAGCGGCCACTTCCACTGGCTGTCCTGAGCCCCTTCTGACCACCAACCCTCACTCTCACACCCTCCCACATCCCTGGCCTCTGCCCTGATCTCCCCACATCACGAAGGCACTGCCCTGACTCCTGACCCTTCCACACCACCAGCCCAATGCTCAGAACTCCTGGAAATGGGTAAGTCTTCTAGTTTTAAGATAAGGAAAAGCTCTACCACAGACCTAGAGGAATGAGATCACAGCTACAGGATTTTTTGCTAATGTGTAACATTCAACAATACATTGTTAGTCCACCTAGAGTCTGGTAAGATACAGTATGACTCATGTGATTCTTATCATAAGAGGTGAACAATCTACAGGCAGTCCCCAGGTTACGTACAAGATAGGGACCGTAGGTTTGTTCTTAAGTTGAATCTGTATGTAAGTCGGAACTGGCGTCCAGATTCAGCCGCTGCTGAAACTGACTGCCAGTTTTGACTTACATACAGAATCAACTTAAGAACCCCAGGCGTCCCCAAGTCAGCTGCTGCTGAAACTGATCAGCCTCAGAGGCGCGGGGAACCGCCGCTGCTGCCGCTTCAGTCCCGGTGCCTGTGGTCTGCTGGGGACGGTCCCCAGCAGACCACAGGCACCCGGACTGAAGCCGCAGCCGCGGGGGGGGGTGAGAAAGCCCCGTTCGTAAGTGCGGATCCGACATAAGTCGGATCCGCGTAAGTCGGGGACTGCCTGTAGATGCTTTTTGAAAACTTTTAGTTCCATTTAAATAGCATTCGAGAACTCTTTTTGCATCTAATATGTAAAACAGATACCCCCTTCTTAGTACATAGCATTAGAAGAAACAGCAGAAAAATCAACTGACTGGTGTGAAATTCAGAAATCATTTTTGGCAAAAATCTAAGATCAGGTCTAAGAAACATAAACAGTAAATCAGCCATCAAGGAATTTAATTCACTTACCCTTCTGGTTGACATTATGGCAATAATGAATGCCATCTTTAGAGACAGATGACCTAAAAAACACTTGGGCAAGGGTTCAAAAGGTAGATAAATGCTTCATGTATGTAGATAAAACCAAATTAAGATCTCAAGGAGGGGAAGGGCTCCTTAAAGAGTGATACATTTTAGATAATCCCTTCTAAGACAGTAAACTGAGGAAGCTGAAGAAGGGAAAAGTACCATTAACTAATACTTGTTCTTAAGAATTTGTGTTAGGCTGTCAAGTGATTAAAAAAATTAATCGTGATTAATCACACTGTAAAACAGTAAGAAGAATACTATCTATTTAAATATTTTTGGATGTTTTCTACGTCTTCTAATATATTGATTTCAATTACAACACAATACAAGTGTATTGTATAGTGCTCACTTCATATTCATTTTTTATTACAAAACATTTACACTGTAAAAAAAACCTTGAGTTCACCTCACTGAAGTATTGTAGTGCAAATTCTATCACGAAACATAAGAACATAAGAACGGCCGTACTGAGTCAGACCAAAGGTCCATCTAGCCCAGTATCCTGTCTGCCGACAGTGGCCAGCACCAGGTACCCCAGAGAGGGTGGACCAAAGACAATGATCAAGCAATTTGTCTCCTGCCACCCTTCTCCAGCCTCTGACAAACAGAGGCCAGGGACACCATTTCAATCCCCTGACTAATAGACTTTTACGGACCTAACCTCCATGAAATTATCTAGCTTCTCTTTAAACTCTGTTATAGTCCTAGCCTTCACAGCCTCCTCTGGCAAGGAGTTCCACAGGCTGGCTACAGGCTGTGTGAAGAAGAACTTTCTCTTATTAGTTTTAAACCTGCTACCCATTAACTTCATTTGGTGTCCTCTAGTTCTTCTATTATGGGAACTAATAAATAACTTTTCTTTAAAGTTGAAAGCTGATCTAAAATTCTTCTATATAATCTATATATTTGTGTCCTATTCAAAAGAGTCTTTTTTAGCTCAGCCCCAGCTGCGGGCAGCACATGGCCGGGGTGGGGGGGAGGGTAGACTCTGCCATGGGCAGTGCAGAGTTCAGGGGGCATCAACCCCCAACTGAAGGTGGCATAGGACTCGGGGTGGTGGTCAGCCCTCAAGCTTAGGGGTGGGGTCGGCCCTTGGGCTGGGGGGAGGTAGACCCCACCATGGGCAGTACAGAGTTCGGGAGGGTGGACTCAGCCCAGAATCAGATGTGGGGGAGGGTCAGTCCCAGCCCCAGGAGGCAAAGAGAGGGTGGCTTTGGTGAGCCCTGCTCGGGGGGGGAGAGGGGGGCAGGGGAAACGGGCGGAGGATGGATAGTTTGGGCAAGCCCCCCCCCCCCCCCCCCAGCTGTTTTATTTTAAAAAATATGGTCACCTGGGAGGGGAGAGGGACAGGTGTCAGGGGCTTTATTTTTCTTGTTTACTTCACTGGAGCTGAACCACAACTCCAATTTTTTCCCCTCTTTATGGCTGCTTTGTTTTTCCATGTACCCCCTGGTGGCGATTTGCATTACTGCACCTTACCAAAGAGGGTGTCTGAAGCAGCTCATGCTAGTTTGCTGATCCCTGCGAATAACGCAAGTTAATTTTTTTAATGCATTAATTCTTCCCTGTGTTAATCGCAAGTGTTAATGGCCACTACCAACAGCCCTAATTTTTGTACACCTTTTTAAAAATAAAGCTAGCAAGTTTGACATCATGGGCTTTTTATCTGCAACCTATCAGAACACAAATGCTCTTTCAATGTACATACATGCTATGCACAGTGACAGACTTGGAGTATGGAAAGAAAGCTCTTTTTGGAGACTCTATAGGAGTCTTAGAAGGAAGTGCAGGTGAATCAAGAGAAAGTCCAATAATCTTCTTTGTTCTTTTCTTTTTTTTAGGTGAAGACAATGAAGACCTTACCTCTTCTTCAAGACACTCACACCTGAGGAATGCTTAGAAGTCAAATAGTCCTAAATAGATAGCATGGCACATGTGCACCAGTACAGAGGGCACCTGAGCTGATTCCCCTATGGGTACTGCTAAGAGAAAATCTTCTGGCATGAGCAATCACTTAAAGAAGAACTGTATGGAATGAGATTTACCTGAGCAAGAGTGAGCAGAGAGAGGCAAAAGGGCAGATGCATTCTTCTCCTCACTTTAGGCCCAAGTAAATCACTCCCTCCCTTTACACAATGCACCAATTAGCTGAAAAAAATATTGCATGGAAAATATCTGGTAGATAGCATTTCTGTCTGGAAAACAGTAAGATTTTGAATTTCAAAACTGTTGAATAATTTTGAGCTTGATGCTGTAAAGTGCTAAGAACCTGTCCAATCTAGCAAAATACTAACACCGAAGAACATGTTAAATGTCTTATTGACTTTAATTCCAGCATCCCTCACATTATTTGCATTCTGACAATACTAAACTGCTTATTAGAATTTAAGATTCCATACTTGAGACTGCCGACATCACTTTCCCATTCCATTTTTTGGTGATCCATCATGGATTTCAATTCTCTGGTTTCTTCCAATACTGATTGTAGCTCTCTCTTTTCATTCTCCAGCTTTTTTACTTTTCCCAATAACTGTGTATAGCGGCCCTTTTCATGTTCTATTAATCGTTCATATCCATGAAGTAAGTTTTGAATTTTCAAGACAGTAATTGAATCTGCTTTGTGAAGAAAATCACTAATGTAAAGATATGTGCAGATTTCATTTGGTAAGAAAATTGCTTTAATTTCATATACTACATCTGGAAGCAAATGTGTCTCTTTCAGTGCTGCTATTTGATATACAATATAACAAATGCTTGTACAATACTTAGTTATAGATTTCTTTTTCATCTCTGAGAAAAAAGAAATATTTCACTGTATAATTTATATAAACTATCATTTATATTAAAAGTGCAACTTTATTTTCATTTTTATTTCATTATGCAAAGTACTAACTGGAGTATACTCACATATTGTGAGCATGAATGTATGTGTACACACAAAACATTTTACATCTCAATGACTAAATGCATGATTTAAGTCCAATTCAGTAACTAATATATACTACAAAAATGCATGCTTGTACAGTTAGGGGGAGATTTTCTCAGTCATACAGAATAGGGAAGTTAGCATATAGTCATTTAAATGATTAACCAATAAGCCTGGGTTTATTGGTTAATCCAAATGACTAGATGCAGATACCTCACGTCCTGTTGCCTCTGTATCAGAGGCAAAAAGAAGTGGGGGAAGGTGGGAGCCATTACCTGTGGGGAGCTGGCTTTTAAGCTGGTACTTGAAAAGCTGGCTCCCCACAAGTACCGGCTCTGCAGAGCTGCCACCCCTCCCGCCTGGGCTGCTCAGTATCAGAGGCAGCAGGACGGGAATGGGGGAGGAGGCAGTGGAGAAGGGATGTCGAAGCAGCTTCTGTCCATGACAGGCCCAGGCTCGCTGCAGATAGCGGCTGCTCCATGGGATGCTGAAGCAGCATCTGTTCACAGGGAGCTCAGGCCCCACGCAGATAGAGGCTGCAGTCACCCTGTGCTGCTGCGTCTGTATGAGAGGCAGCAGCGCAGAGTGACAGGCGGGACCCAGTCTGCACAAGGAATTGATTTTTAAATCAGCTCTGCCTGTCACCCAGCACTGCTGCCTCTGATTCTGAGGCAGCAGGGCGAGGTGGCAGGGGGCTTCCCTGGGAAAGGGGCTCCCCTGAGAATGGGGCTGGGAGAACACTGACTGCTGGTTCCACCCCCGGATGGGGGGAGATTTTAGTAACCGTGTAACTGCTAAAAATTGTTGCGGCTCCACAGTTACTAACATAAATGACATCTAATATCCCTAATACAGAGGACTCAGGCATCTGACTGTATTTAATGCTTTTGAGAAGCTTCCCTTAGTATCTAACAGAAAAATTCTGTGAAGAGAAATAAACTTAAAAAACAGCAAATGGTGTGGTATCATTTTATAGACTAAAAAAACCATGTAGATGATATCATGAGCTTTCGTGAGCACAGCCCACTTCTTCAGATGACTGGAGTTTTGAGTTTAGGATATGCAGACCCAAACTAAACAAAGGAGAGGGAGGAAGGGAAAAAAAAGGAAGAGGGTGGGAAACAAGGAGCAGAGGGTATGGAGATATCAAAGGGAAAAAGAAGTAGGCAGAATGATAAGCTATAAGCACCTAAAGATTGGATAGTTACAAGGAGCAGATAAGGATCATATGATAGCAATTAGATTGGAAGGGTACTAATGCAAGAATCTACACAGACAAAGAACTTTTGGCACCTTCACTGAATGTTAGGTTGATAATGTGCCTTCCATCCATCATCTCGATTGAGGAGGTTATCAGTGTGAGAACTGAATTTGTGGATGAATTGCAATTCCAACGCCTCTCTGAGTATTTGGCTTGTAGAATTGGTTTGTAGCAAGACAGCCACCTGGAGATCTTTTAAAGAGTGATTAGGTAGACTGAAGTGTTCTCCAACAGGTCCCCTTTACATATATCTGATTTGTGTCCATTGATTCTTTCTTGTAGGGACTGTTCAGTTTGTCCAATACATATAGCAGCGGGACACTGCTGGCATTTGATGGCATAGATCAAATTACAGGATGTGCAGTTAAATGAGCCTTTGATTTGGTAGCTTATGTTGTTGGCTCCAGTAATGAATTCACTTGTATAGATATGTGGGCAGAGTTGACACTGCGGCTGACTGCAGGGCTGGGTTCCTGGATGCTTATAATGTGGTAGCATGGTGACCGTAAAGAATTTGTTTTCAGATTATGGGGTTGTCTGTAAACAAGAATAGGCTTTTCCCCCAAGGCCTCAGAGTGAGGGATCATTTTCCAAGATGGGTTGCAGACTGTGTATAATGCGTTGGAGTGGTTTGAGTTGTGGACTGTAGGCAATGGCAAGTGGAATTCTGTTATTTTCTCTTTTGCATCTGTCTTGAAGTAGTTTGTATCTGGGTACTTTTTTGGCTCTGTCAATCTCTTTTTTTACTTCTCCAAGTGGGTATTTCAGTTTTAAGAATGCTCTATAAAGATCCTGTAGGTGTTTGTCTCTGTCTGTGGGAACCACATGTTTTGTTAGTCTATAAAGTGTTATCAGACCATTTGTTGTTTTTTTAAGTTTATCCTTTACAGACTAACTCGGCTACCCCCTGAAGCTGTGAAGAGAGTGTTATTCACCTTGTGCAGTAACGGGAGTTCTTTGAGATGTGTGTCTCCATACGTGCTCCACTCTAGATGTCCCCATGGGTGTTCCACTTTAGGGCCTGGTCTGTCCTTCAGCTGGCGACTGTAAATTTCTTTTAGCAGTACCCTGCTGTGCATGCGCAGTGGTGTTCCCTCGTGCTGTTAGTGTCCATTAGGTGTGCATGTGGCACAGTGCCTCCGTTCCTTCTCTACCTTGTTTATAACCTTGAAGAGGCTCCAAAGTAGGGGAGGAAAGAGGCTAGCGAAACACCCACGGGGACACACATGTCTAAGAACTCCTATTACTGCACAAGGTGAGCAACTCTCTCTTCTTCTTTGAATGATGTCCCCTTGGGGGCTCCACTCTAGGTGACTGAAGAGCAGTGTCCATCCTATGAAGGTGGGTTTTGGAGCCCTGCCCCGGGGACTGTAGATAAGACTTGGCCCACTGATATGGTTGGAATTAGGCCAGAGATTGGAGCATAATGTTTGGCAAATGTATGCTCAGAGGACCAGACTGTTACTCTGCAGATGTCCTCTAGTGGAACATTGTTCAAGAAGGCTATGGTGGAAGCCAATGCTCTGGTGGAATGAGCTGTAATGACATGTGGGGGTTGACTGTCACAGATGCATGAGGAGATTCATTTTGATATTCTCTGGTAAAAAAAAACAGCTTGTCCCTTCAAGCATTCTGCAAAGATGATGAAAAATCTCGTGAATTTACTCCAGGGCTTCGTCCTGTTGAGGCATAAGGTGATCACTTGCCTGACATCTAGGGTGTGTAGCGCTGCCTGAATCGAATCTTTGTGAGGCTTGGGACAGAATGCAGATAAGTATCAGTTCGTTAATATGGAAAGATGTGGGAACTTTTGAGAGAAATTTAGGGTAGGTTGAGTGCTATTTTGTCTTTGGAGAAGATAGGGGGAGAGCGGTTCTGCCATCAAAGCTGCTATTTCTCCCACTAATCTGCTGGAAGTGATGGCTATGAGAAAAGCCAGGAGCAAGTAGCAAGTGATTCAAAGGACATGATTGAGGTCCCACAAAGAAGCAGGAGGTCTCACTATAGGGAACAAGTTTTGGAATCCTGTTAAAACTCGCTTAGTCATGGGATGTGAGAAAAGCGAGCTCCCTTAGGTTTGCAAAACACAGTCCTGACTCCCATAGCTTGAAGAGGCAATTCAGTACAATTAGTAGAGGGATGGTAGGGGTGGGATGATGTGTTTTTCCCATATCCACTCCGAAAATCTTCTCCATTTGTAGGTGTAAGTCTTTCTAGAAGACCCCATCGACTGTTGATTAATATTTGCTTTACCCTGTCAGAGCAGGATGTTTTGGCATCATAAAGCCATGAAGGAGCCAGGCTTTTGAGGTGAAGTTTGACCAGATCTGGGGGGGAAGAGTCCTGCCATGATGTTGAGAAAAAAGATTGTGATGTGGAGGGAATATGAGGAGTGGAGATTGCCAACCAGTGCAGGTAAATAAACCATATCTGTCTGGACCATCATGGTCTTGTCTGATTTTTATGATTACTCAATGGATCGAAGGTCATGGAGGGAACACATATAGGAGTAGGACTTCCCATTTGAGAAGAAAAGCATCCCTGAGAGATCCCTTGCCCAGGGCTTCCTTGGAGCAGAACTAGTGACACTTGCAATTGGATATGGTCGCAAAAAAGTCTATGTTGGGTTGGTCTCACTTGACAAATACTTCCTGAAGGGCTGTTACATCCATTTCCCACTCATGCTGGTCTGAAAATAGGCGGCGGAGCTTGTCTGCCATAATATTGAGCACTTCTGGGACGTATGTTGCAATGAGAGTGATATGCTGCCCGGTGCACTAATTTCAGAATTTCATCACCTCTATGCAGAGGGAAATGGATCACACTCCTCTCCCTGGTGACTGATATAATACACGCATGCTGTATTATTTGTCATGATGCTGATGGTCTTGTGTTTGGATCTATGGAAGGAAGTGAAGGCATGCATACCGTATTGCTCATAGTTCCAGAAGACTGATGTGAAGTGATTGTTTGTGGTAGGACAACTTGCCCTTTACCATATGGAAGTTCAGACACACTCCCTAACCCACGAGGGAGTCATCTGTTATTATGGTGACCGTAGTGGAAGGCTCTAGAAAGGGAACGCCTTCTAACATATTGTGTGGTTGCGTCCACCATTGTAGTGAGGTCAAAATGTGGTGTGGTAATGCCGACTGTCTTGTGTAGAGTCCTTGGGATATAAACAGAGGCTAGCCATGCTTGGAGGCATCTCATATGGAGTCTGGTTAGTCTCAGCACATACGTTGTGGCTACCATGTGGCCAAAGGTTTGGAGGCAGTTGCATACTGTCATGAGTGGCACTGTCTGCACAGAGTGTATGAGAGTAGCGAGAGAGTAGAATCGGTGTTTGTGTAGTGTTGTTCTGGCTGTTATTTAATCTAGTTGAGCACCTATAAACTTGAGAGTCTATGTGGGCTGTAGCATGTATTTCTGGTAGTTGATATAGTATCTGAGGCTGAGTGATTGTTTTGTTGACCATATCCTGAGTGTATCGACATGATGTGCCTTTCATGAGACAACTGTCCAAATAAGGAAATATTGTCACCCCCGTACATCTAAGGTGTGCAGCTACAACAACCAGAGTTTTATAAAAGACTCTTGGTGCTGCTGAAAGGCCAAATGGAGGATGAGGTATTGTTAAATTTTTTTTCTGACCGTGAAGCGTAGAAAGTGTCTGTATGCTGAATGGATCATTATATGGAAATAGGCATCTTGGAGGTTGAGGGCTGAGAACCAATCTTCATCGGTATGGTTGCTAAAGTGACTATCTTGAATCTATGGTATGTTACATACTTGTTCAGTGTTCTGAGATCTAGTATGGGTCTCTCTCCCCCATCTTCTTCTGCATGAGGAAATACTTTGAATAAAAGCCTCTCCCTTGGTAGTCTGGTGGAACTGGTTCTATGGCCCCAATTTGCAGAAGATGTTGAACCTCTAGTTGTAGGAGGCTTTTGTGAGCAGGGCCCCTGAAGAGGGACAGGAAGGGGTGGGTGAGTAGGGGAAAAGGATATGATAGGTATGGAGTAACCCAGACTGATGATTTCTAAAACCCACTGGTCAGATTTTATCTCGGCCCATTGTTGGAAATGTATAGCTGGGGGGTAAACTGAAGGTTGGATAGTGCCAGTGATGGTATGGTGGGGATGTTGCTCGAGCCCTTGACCATAACTTCAAATTTGCTGTTTTGATGTCGAAAGTTGGTTCAAATTGTGGCTGGTATTGTGGTTAGCGCCTCTGCTGTATGAGCCTTTGTCTGAAGTCTTACCGTCTGCTTGGTTGTCTGGTCTGTATGACTCTCTAGGCCTTGAATAGGTGTTATACCTCTGTTGTTCGTTCACGGGCATGTACATACCCAGTATTCTTGGGGTCATTCAAGAATCTTTTATGGAATGCAAAATCTCATTGGTTTTGCTGGCAGAGAGGTTGGTTCTATCAAACGGGAGGTCCTCCACCTTGAGCTGTAACTCTCCGGGTATTCCCGATGCTTGGAGCCAAGAGGCTCTATGCATGACAACTGCGGTGACTGTGCTGCAAGTGGTTGTGTTTGCAAACTCCAGGGCTGACAGGAAAGCAGTACAAGCGATGGTATGGACCTCCCAAATTATATTCTGAAGCTGAGGTCGCTTTTGTTCTGGAAGGAACTGTAAAAGTCTTATAGTTTTGAGTAATTGGTGTAATCAAAATTGGCAAGGAGTGCCGAGTAGCTGGCTACCTGGAGTTGTAGGGTGGCAGAGGACTAGACTTTTCTGCCAAGAACGTTGAGACGTTTGTGATCTTTGTCCTGATGGGTGAATCTCAATTGTAGGTGTTTTGCTCTGTGGAGTACTGGGTCAACTACTAAGAAGTTTAGAGGGGGTTGTGAAAAAAGGAAAGCCATCCCTTTGGCAGGAACGAAATATTTTCTGTCTGCCCTCTTATTTGTGAGTGTGACAGAAGCAGGTGTCTGCCAGATCATATTGGCAGGATCCAGGATGGCTTTGTCCATATTTTTGAGGCTGTAGCAGGCTGTAAAATGCAAAGGAGCCTATGCTGCTTCTCTTGTAATTCCTGGAGGTCCAGCTCCTGTGCACAGGCTACTGTCTTGAACTTCTGAAATTGTTGTGTGTCATCTGTTGGAGTTAAAGTGGTGGGAATTACGGCCTCATCAGGAGATGAGGAGGAATCGTGTGGAGGGGATCAATCTTCCTCTTCAGACAAGGAATCTTCCTCCTTGGACTGATGTTATTCCGGGGAGTTCAGTGTGGTGTCACAGAACTGGTGTGTTGGGGACTTGGGTGGCCATCTTGCTAGAGTTGAAGGAGCTGTGTCATGGCTCCTGTGGGCTGACCATGCATTCCATGGAGGCAACAGGCCAGGATATGGTGGTGGTGGGTATGGTCACTGATGACTATGCCATCCTGGCAAAGGTGGCACATGGTTCAAACGCATGGATTGTGACTCCCAGGCTGGACACTTCTGTGTGGGTAAGGAATGATGCGAGGAGAAGCAGCTTCATGGCCCTGTGTCAGCCTCACCGATTGAAATTGATGGAGCTGGGGACCAAGGCGAATATATAGAATTTGCAGAAAACACCAATAAATGTAGTACCAATGGGATGTGCTCAATTGGTGCTGGAGTGTGTCTTGGTGTGTCTTTATGTGGTACCGACTTGGTCAGTGGCAATGATAGTGACGACAGTACAGGAGGTGGTGTTGGAGTCCTCAGAAGCGGCATGCCAGCATGGGTTTCCTTCGGTGTCATCTTCGGTGCCAACTTGTGTGCTTTGAGTACTGCATCGGGCAATGGTGCCAATGCTGCCAATGACTTGTGCATAGGCTCCAAATGTGCCCGTTTGTGTGGCATGCTTTATTTTGTCAGCACAGTATCGGAGGTCCTGCACTTGTCAGCAATGCTCACTTTTGAGGAGGTTGGTGCCAAGGGCAGGGACTTAGCTGGAGAAATCTTGGCCTTCATCTTTGTCTTTTCTGATGACTAGGAGGGACATATTTTGTCTGGACCAGGGACATTTTCCTTTTCTTTAGACCTCAATGATGAGGAAGAGTCTTTGCAAGTTGGCTGAAGTGACTTTTCATAGAGAAAGGTCTTTAGTCGGTTGACTCTGTCCCATCTTGCCCTCTCAGTGAGGATGGAGCACAGTGAGGATGGAGCACTGGGAAGGTATTTCTGAAAGAGGTGGCCTTCTACCCAGCTTTTTATGCATGAAGAGTGGCCATCAGAGTCAGGCATGGTGTCTCTACATGAGTCACACCTCTTGATGCCTGGTGAACCAGGCATATTGAAAGCAGGGAAAAAATGCAGTAGAACAAAGAGGGTTTGGGGGGTTTTTTTGGGATGAAAAAACTGGGGAGAAGGGTTGAAAAACTTGGAGAACAAGAAAAACTGAAGAACTTTATACTTTTTTTGTTTTTTTAAGTTGAAGAAGGGAAGCTGCAGAGGAGGTCTGTTTGCTACCGAGGACGGTAGAGAAGGAACTGAGGTGCCACGTGGCGTGTGCAACTAATGGACACTAATGGCACAAGGAGACACCACTGTGTGTGCATGGCATGGCAGGGCACTTCTAGAAGAAATCTCCAGTTGCACCACAACGCACCAGCATCTAGAGTGAAGCACCCATGGGGACTTCTAGAGTGAAGCAACCACGGGGATATCACTCAAAGAAGTAGTCACTGCTTGATCTAAGTAAAGATACTGTAAAGACTATACAGTAAAACTATATGCAAACTGGAGACAGATACTTAGTTTGAGCTCAACTTCCCTTAACAAAAGGTATTACAAAAGCCACATACCCAGTATTGGGGGTGGGATAAATGAGCCCTCTGCTTTGCACTGTCTCTAACTCAAAAAAAGTTTGAAAACCATTCTCATGACCCAGTTACAGAAAACTGTTGATGCCAGTGACCCAACATAATTTGCCTAGAGTGTGGGCTCCAAGGTGGGGCTGAGGACTAGAGCTTTGGGCTATAGGAAGGGAATTATGCTTTTTGCAGGGGAGAATCCAGGGCTGGGGCAAGAGGAGCTTACCTCAAGTGGCTCCCAATCAGCAATGCAGTGGGGGTGCTAACACAGGATTCCTGTCTGTCCTGACAACGCAGACCAAGCTGAGCCACTGAAACAGTCAACAGGTTCCCAGCCAACAGGCATGTGGAGTTAGTGCTTAGGACAGGGGCAGTGCATGGAGCCTCTTTTCCCCTCTCCCGCAAGAAATGAACCTGCTGATGGCCGATTCTGGGGTGCAGTACAGTCTGCAGTGCCAAGACAGGCAGGAAGTCTGCCTTAGTACCCCCGCTGATCACCTTGCAGCAAAAAGACCCCAGTGCCTGACATTCCATGGTCCAGGACTGCGCTGCAACCCCTAGTTTGAAAACCACTGCTTTAAGTAACAATGCTAACAGGTGACCCGTCTGTAGGTTTGGCTGTTACTTGTGGAAGCTACATAAATAATAGGAGAAAAGGAAAATATCTAGCTAAACCTCAGTATATCTATAGAAAATAGGGAGGAGATTCTGTGCTGTGTCTCTATAGATGTGTCTACACTGCAATTAAAACGCAGCAGTTGACCCCTGGCAGCTGATTCAGGCTTGCAGGGTGTGGGTAACAGCAATTTAATTGTGGGGTAGTCAGGCTTGGGTTGAAGCCCAGGTTCTAGGACCCTGCATCCTGAGCCAAACATCTACACTGGAATTAAGCATCCCCTTAGCTTGAATCCTGTGAGCCCGAGTCTGCCGGCACGAGCCAGTTGTATGTTTTTAACTGCTGTGTAGACATATTCTAAGAGGCTCTCTCCCTTAATATCTGTGCTGGTGATTTTCCTTCCCCCTGCTTTGTGGCTGGTTCTAGGGCTTTTAGGGACCCTTTAGAAGGTAGAATAAGACACTTTAGCCAGTCTATGAGAGTTATCTTGGCTTACTATCCTGAATCAGTGCTTCAGACAAACAGGGTTCTCACTTTCTTTATGATCAAAGGAGACAATGGCTACATCTACATTGGCATGATTTTCCCGAAAATGCTTTTAACGGAAAAGTTTTCCGTTAAAAGCATTTTCAGAAAAGCATGTCTAGATTGGCAGGATGCTTTTCCGCAAAAGCACTTTTTGTGGAAAAGCGTCCGTGGCCAATCTAGACGCGGTTTTCCGCAAAAAAGCCCCTATCGCCATTTTCGCGATCGGGGCTTTTTTGCGGAAAACACTACTGTGCTGTTTACACTGGCCCTTTTGCGCAAAAGTCTTTCAGAAAAAGACTTTTGCCCAAACGGGAGCAGCATAGTATTTCCGGAAAATCACTGATGATCTTACATGAGATCGTCATGTAAGTTTTTCTGAAAAACTTTCCAGTCTAGACACAGCCAATATGTTTGGGAACAAATAGCTAAAAACACCTAGGATTTAAAATGAGCTTGAATTTACAATGAGAATTCCAAAATACACAGATGAAAAACAGTAATGTCCCGATAATTGAAATCACTTGTCTTCAGTTGTTATTGAAACAACATTCTTTTACCTTTGCCATCCATATTAAGCTGTTCTATCAGCAACATAGCATCTCTGTAGTTTGAAGAAGGCAATTCAAAGTCCTCTGTAGCAGTATCAGAAGATTGAGTTAATTCATCAAAATCATCTGCAACATCCATCTGTTTGCCAATCTACAAATAAGACATAATTTCATGAGTAAAAAAATATTGTAAATTACCGTACATTATAACAAAAACAGGATTATTATTCATTTAATCAACTATTTCCCCACACAATGTGGTTTCAAACAGGCTATACTGTAAGCTCTTCAGAGAAGGAACAGTGATTTACCTATTTGTTGAAACACCGAGCCCATTTCTGAATACACAAAGTGCTTTGTAAGTGCTTAAAATTTAAAGCAATATTTTTGTTTAGTAAGCAATGTTACATACCTTGTTCTTTTCATCTACTGTTCTGGCTCTAGGTCTAGAAAACAAAAATAAATATTGGCATTTGAAAATTGATGTTAACATAGAAGTAAAATCATATATGTGTTCTGAACACATTGATCTATTTATTTAGCAAGTGTGAATTCTTTTATTGTCAATTCTGCATGAGATGTGGACAAGGGCTCACAGTCATAGTGGCTAGTTCTCTGAAGCCATCTGCTCAAAGTGCAGCAGCAGTTAAAAAAAAAAAACTCATACATGTTGGATCTCCCTGGTCCAGCACCTTCAGGACCTGACTGGTTCCAGGATGAGGAATTTTTCCAGACGAGGGAAGGTCATTTCAGGCTCCCTGCTGCCATCTCCTCCCCCAGAGCTGCCTACTTCCCCATGCCAGGCTTCCTGGCCCCTCCCCCGCTCAGCTGAGCCACGCACTAGCTCCTGTTCTCCCTGCAGCCCAGATGAGCCGCTTGCTAGTTCCCGGCCCTCCCTCGCAGCCCAAATGAGCTCCATGCCAGCTTCCGACCCTTCCCCGCGGCTCCCAGTTTCCCACCCCCCTGCAGCACACCAGGCCTCTCTGACCCTGGAACATTCATGGTTATGCTGGACCACAGATATTGCCAGATCAGAGAATCCCGGATTTTAGAGGTGCAACCTGTAGAATCTTAGGAACAACTAGGAAAGGGATAGATAAGACAGAAAATATCACAATGCCACTATATAAATCCATAACATACCACCACCTTGAACCCTGTGTGTGGTTCTGGTTGCCCCATCTCAGAGAGGGTTACTCACCCTCTGCAGTAACTAAGGTTCTTTGATAAGGGTGTCCCTGTGGGTGCTCCACCTTTGGTGTTTGGGTGCCATAGCACGGCTGGCTGGAAGATTTCAATAGCATTGCTAGTGACAGGTAGTTTGTGCATGCGCAGCATACGCCACGTGCCAGGCAGCTCATGCACAGTCTACAATCCTTTCAGTTCCTTCTCTGCCCCAGTAGGGATGAATGATGATACACGGAAGCAGAGGGGAGGAAGGGTTGGTGGTGGAGCACCCACAGGGACACACATCTCGAAGAATCTCAGTTACTGCAGAGTAACCCTCTCTTCTTCGAGGAGTGTCCCTGTAGTGCTCTACCTTATGTGATTATGAAGCAGTGTGTTCACTGGAGGAAAGAGCTTCGGTTGGCGTAGTGTCCTTATGGACAGCCATGAGGATAGAGTGACCAAACAGGGTTCCCCTAGAGGGATGGGTGTCGAGGGCATAATGGGTCACAAAAGTACGGGTGGACAACCAGGTAGCTGATTTATAGATATCTGACAGGGGAATGCTCTGAACATACGCAGTGGATGCAGCCACGGCTCTTGTTGTGTGTGCACGAAGTCGTGGAGGTGATTCCTTGCCAAAGGCTGCGTATGCCACTCTTATGCACTCCACTATCCATTTGGAGAGTCTCTGGGAGGAAATGGGGAGTCCCGGAGATGGTTCAGCAGTCAAAATGAATAATTTATTGGTTCTGCGGATATGTGTGGTTCTATCTATGTAGAACATGACGGCCCAGCGGAGATCGAGGGTATGGAGCACTGCTTGCGTCTCGTTGTTGTGAGGTTTAGGAAAGAAGACAGGTAAGTTGATGGGTTCATTGCAATGGAACGCAGAGGGGACCTTTGGCATGAACTTGGGGTGAGGCTGAAGTACTACCTTGTCTTTATGGATGACCGTAAATGGTGGGTCTGTCATGAGGGCCCAAATTTCTCCAACCCTTCTGGTGGATGTTATTGGCACAAGGAAGGCCACCTTCATGGAGAGGTGGAGCAACAAGCAGGTTGTCATTGGCTCGAAGGGCGTTTTTGTTAGGGCCCTAAGGATGAGACTGAGTTCCGGGTAGGTGTTTTGCAGACCTTTAAGAAAACTTTTAGTTGTTATCAGGTGTGTGAACACCATTGTATCGTCTATTGATTGGTGAAGAGCTGCAATTGAAGCAAGATGGACTTTAAGGGAGCTCAGGGAAAGGCCTGAATTCTTAAGCTCCATGATGTATTGCAGGACAGCAGAAAGTGGAGCTTAGGCCACACTGAGGTTGTTTCTTTGGGACCAAGCAGAGAAGCATCCCCATTTGTACAGATGACATGTCCATGTGGATGTTCTGCAGCTGTTGAGGAGAATTTCTTGGACTTGATTTGTGCATTGTGATTCTAGTGGAGGGAGTCACTGCGAAACCATGCCTGGAGCTGGAGAGTGGTGAGCTGTGGGTGATGGAGGCGACTGCAGTGCTTGATGAGGAGATGCGGGAGCCAGGGAAGACGCCATGGCCGCTTGGATGACATTTGGAGCAGGTAAGTATGCCATGTCTGTCTTGGCCAATCCGGAGCTATGAGAAAAACGTTGGCCCTGTCCATTCAGATCTTGTTGACCACTCGATGGAGAAGTAGTATAAGTGGAAAAGCACAGAGGAGTGCTATGCCCCAGTGGATCGTGAATGCGTCTCCCAGGGAGTGCGAGCCGATGCCCACACATTACCAGTACTGCAAGAATTTTTTGTTGGTATGGGTCACAAATAGGTCTATTTGGGGAAAACCCCAGCATTGTAAGATTTGGTAAAAGATGGTAGGATCTATTTTCCACTCATGGTCGAAGGAGAAGTTCCTGCTGAGAGAGTCCGATGTTATGTTGTCTTTGCCTGCAAGGTGTGAGGCAACTAAGATTATGTTGTGTGCACCTTGTCCAGAAGCGGATTGCTTCCTTGCAGAGGGGGTAAGATCTGGCCCCTCCCTGTTGATGTAGAATATTGCAGCTTGGTTGTCTGTAAAAATCTGCACAGTGGAGTTGGAGATGTGGTTCTTGAAATACTGGCAGGCGTAGAATACTGCACAAAGCTTGAGTAGTCTCTGCAGGTGACCATAGGGCTTGTGTGGTAAGAGTGCTGAGGGGGGCTTCCCAGCCTACTTGGGATGTATTCAAGGTGATCGTAGTGCAGGGGGCACATTTTTGGAAGGGGACCCCGGCGCACACGTTTTGTGCGTTCAACCACCATTGGAGCGAGTTTCTGATGGTGAGTGGCACCGAGAACAGCTTGAGAAGCTGTGTCTTCTTGGTCTGTATACTGTACTGAGCCAGTGTTGTAGTGGCCTCATGTGGCATGAAGGACTACAGTGGGGGCTGCTGCCATGTGGCATAAGAGCTGGAAACATGCTGTGGCAGGTAGCTGGGGAGCTGTGGAGCATGGGGCAGAGATGCAGTGTGTGTGTGTGTGTGGGGGGGGGGGGGGGGTGCCCTATGAAATTTTGCACCAGGGTTGGTTAGAGTTGACATTTTGAGAATGAAAGCGTTCCATGGTGGTACTGACTGCGTTTTTGTGTTTCTTGAAGGGAGTCGTCCAGATAAGGGAAGATGGACACTCTGGGCCTACACAGATGAGCTGCTATTACTGCCAGTACCTTGGATAATACCCTCGCTGCAGTGGAAAGGCTGAAGGGGAGTACCATGTACTGGAAGTGGTGTCCACTCGTGGTAAATCTGAGATATTTCCCGTGCGCGGGGTGGATAGGCACATGGAAATACGCATCTTGGAGGTCGAGAGTCGCCAACCAGTCGTCTTTGTTGAGGGATGGGATGATGGTGGAGAGGGTAACTATACGGAAGCGTTGGGAAAGGACATGCTTGTTAAGGCCTCTGAGATCTAAGATTGGCCTCCATCCCCCTGACTTCTTTTCCATGAGAAAATACCGGGAATAGAAACCAGTGTTGTGGTACTGGTGGGGAACATGTTCCACTACTTTGATGGAGAGCAGGTGGTCAATTTCTTGGCTTAGGATAGACTCGTGAGATGGGTTCCCTGAAGAGGGATGGGGTGAATGGTTGGGGTTGGGGGATGGACAGAAACTGTATGCAGTACCCGTTCTTTATGATGTTCAACACCCATCTGTCAGATTTTACGAGTACCAGTGATGACAGAACGGTGCAAGGTGTCGTCTGGATATTGGAGTACCATGAACGATGGGAGGGGAGGGATGAATTTGACGACTTCCGACCTGAGCTTCAAAACATTTATCTATTATTAGAGGGCTGGGACGGGGTGGGCTGGTCGGCGGATTGCTGCCTTCTCTGGTCATACTGCCTCTGTGGTTGAGTAAAAAAGGCAGGTCTGTATCTCTGTGTATAGCCTTGGTTTTGTTTTCATTTTGGCACAGGAACCTGAATGCCCAGCTTATGAAAAGTGGTTCTGGAATCTTTCAGGGAGTGTAACGAAGTGTCGGTAGAGTCCACGAAGAGCTTTGGGCCCTCAAATGGGAAGTCTTCGACCCTTATCTGGACTCCTCTGGGAAGCCAGATATTTAGAGCCAGGATACTCTTCTCATCATGACCGCAGCTGCAAGGGAATAAACAGCAATGTCGGCAGAGTTAAGGGCGGACTATAAGGCTGTCCTGGCTATTAGTGAGCCTTCAATTGTGTTGCCTTTAAACTGCTCTTTTTTCTGTATTGGAAGATACTGAATAAAAGTTGATATCCTCTTAAAGATGTGATGTGTATGTTTTGCCAGCATAACTGTGTAGTTCGAGATGCGAAGCTGGAGGAGTAAGCTTTTATACCCATAAGGTCAAGTCGTTTCCACTCCTTATCAGGAGGAGTGGATTTTGATAAGGTATGTTTGGCCCTCTGGCTGGCAGCGTCAACTACGAGGGAATTGGCAGGAGGGTGTGTGAAGAGGAACTCCGCATCTTGTGAGGAGACATAATATTTTCTATCTGCCTTTTTGCCCAATGGGGACATGGTGGCGTGTGTTTATTGAGACCCATGAGGGCAGGGTCCATGGGTAGTGCTAATTTAACCGCTGGTGTGGTATATAGGATGCTGGTGAGCTTCTGTTGGGCGTCAGGCTGTGTCATTAATGAAATTTCTAACACTTCAGCTACCCTTCTAAAGAGGTCCTGGAAAGCCCTAGAATCATCACCTGCTGCGGGAGGCAGTGGTATGAGGGCATCCTCCAGAGGGAAAGATGACAAATGAGTTGATGGGAGTGTATTGGGGGTGGGGGAAGGTCTCCTGAAACTCTCCAATGCAAAATAGCAACCCTCCCACCATTACTATCTGCAAATCAGATGCTAAGCAAGGGAGAAACTTTCCAGCTACACCTCTGCAGCTCCCTCAACCCCAGTTCCCTCCCTCAAAACTCCTTCTCTTCCAGACCTTCTCCCTACACACATTCTCCACACAGATTCTGTCAGGCAGGACAAGTGGATAGGGATGTGTTCCCTGAAACTTTGCTGAAGGGCCAAGGTAGCAAATGGAGTGGAAGGGTGCAGTTGGGGGGGATGGGGAGGCAATGTCCCTGGATGTAACATCACAAATGTTGCTTTTACATGGGCAGCTATATTGCTGTTACCAAAAGCATTCCCAGGGGAAATGTTGCTCATAAGCAGCAGTTGTTTTTACAAGATATTGCTGTAAATAAGTGTCAACTCTATTACTGATAGCTGAAGAGTAACTTTATCACCCAACAGAATTACAGAGCAACAAAAATAAGCAAAAAATGACTGACGTTATGCTATTAATTTTATGTCATGAAATGATGTTGAAAGGGCAGCCACAAATTAAGTAAGGGCCTCTTTAAAAGCCTTCCCTAGGGAGCAGCACGGGGGAGAGCTGAGAAGGAGTTTGGAGAGTGAAGGAGTTTGGAGGTGGAGAAAGACAAACAACTGATAAGAAGACCAGAGGAGCCAAGCAGAACAGCACCAGCCCTGGTAAAGGCTGCAGAGAGAGGTGAGGGGCGTGGGCAGGGAGTGTTTGAAGACTCCCTTTTTCCAAGTGGACAGAGGAGGACTGCCTACTCAGCCCAGACTGATCCAGGGCACTGGCCCCATTACTTTGTTGTTTTGCTGCAGGACAGAAGGCCAAACGCCAAAACCAGGCAAGTGAGTCTTGTACTACAGCCTCTAAACTGTGGGATAGTGGACTGAATAGGGGTCAAGGGCCCAGGAGTGGGACTGACCCTGTCACATGCTTTAGTAATTCAGAGTTGTGGTGACTGAATCAAACTTGCTAACTGCCACTTTAAAAATGTTGTTTGGAACAAAGAATCAGGATGATACAAAAACCTAAGGTTTTTGGAGCCTGTCCTCTTTTCAACAGAAGCTATCTTGAACTGAGTTGCTGTTAGACTTGAAGACCAGAGTATGTGACTTGTTTTTAAATCTGAAAATATATATTCTATATTGTCATTCTTTGTCCTTATTAAATAATGGTTCCTAGGTGTGTGTGTGTGTGTGTGTGTGTGGTGTTTTTTTTTTTTTTTTGGCCGTGTGATCTGTTCAACATGGAAACAGCAACTTCAAGCTGTATTTGACCATCAGACCAAGTATTTTCAAAAAAGAGAGCCGCTTTTTCAATGAGAGCACCCAGGCTGTCTCGATGCTCTCTTTCAAAAAAGCACTGTGTTCAATAACGCCTTTTTTCGAAAGAGCGCTTTCGAAAAAAGGCATTATTCCTCATAAAATGAGGTTTTCCGTGGTCGAAAAAACTGCCACGTTCTTTCAATTTAATTTTGAAAGAATGCGACAGCAGTCTAGATGCAGGTGAAGTTTTTTCGAAAAAAAAGTCCACTTTTTCGAAAAAAGCCTATAGTCTAGACACATCCTTTGGGTTTAATTTGCATAGAACAAAGTAACCTGCTGTATTGTTTTTATTGTTTAGCTGTACTTTCTATAGCCTAGAATCTAAAGTTACTTCTACATAGACTTAATGTTGGTATCTGTACCAGTCAATCCCTTCAGTAAACTTATACCAGCTTTTGCCAAGTACCATTAAATAGGTCTTCATAGTACTTTTTAATACTTAAAGGTTTGTAAAAGCTATTCATGAAGGGAAAGCTACGCAGCATGGATAAGTGACAGTATCCCAGAACTATTTTTGTCTCCTTGCAAAGTGCCATAAGAAGTTTAAAAAAAAGGTTTGACAAGGGAAGGAAATACTTTCTATGCTGGTTTCATTTTAATTAAGATGGTTAAAAGCAGCATTTTTGTTCTACACAATGCTTCAAAGCTGTATTAAATTACTGTTCACTTATAAACTCTTGAAAGAGCAACCCATAATATTTTGTTCAGAGTTATGAATATGTCCGTTACCAACAACTTCCTTTCGTGAGATGTTCATAAACTCTGAAGTTTTACTGCAGTGATTATTTTTAATGTCAGTTCTCAAGCAACATATATTTCTAACAATCATGCATGAGAAGTACAGCATTGTTATATTCTGTACCTTCCTTCATCCTGAGATGTTTCGCTCAAAGTGCTATCATCAACTCCTTGGAATTGATTTCCATTGGTGGAATTCATTTGCTGATTAGTTCTCTGCTTTGAAATCCGCTTTTTGTTTTCATTTTTCTTTACATCCTTCACATTCAAGGCAGAATTACTACTTTAAACAAGAATAAAGAAACAAACCAGGGCTTAAGTATCTTCACATAAAAATCTTTGTAAAAGAGACAAATACAAAAATAATATAGAAGGCAATATTCAGGCACTCTGAAGCACGTAAAAGAAAATTTCTTCTATGATAAAGTACTGAAGCTGATTCCACCAAATAGTGAAGGACACGCCAACAGTCTATGCACACATAATATGTTGCCACAAGCATTAGAATTCTTGGGCCAGATACAGTCCAACAGCAGCAAATTTCACTCTTCTAGGCTCATGGAAGCATATGCTCTGGAATGGGGATTCACCTTGAGGGACAAATGGCACTAATGAAGCTCTTTATCATGGAAGAACTGCTTTTAAAACCTAAAGCAGAACATCTTTCAGCTGATTTACCCCCCCCCCCCCATCTCCTTTTTGACTAGCCATACTACGATGAGTGATCTGCATGGCTCTAGTTCCCCTGCAGAACAGAAACTGTAGGTGTTTTGCATCATTCTGTCCACCCACTCCACTGGTGGATTTTCTGCTACTAAGGCCAAATAGCTCAGGTTCCACCAAGTAAATCTAGCCCTTTCTATTCCAAGTGAAACAGAGAGCCATTTTATTAGAATGGTGTGAAAAGGATTGATTAAATTATTTCTTCTCTTTTGACATTCATTAATAAGAGAATAAAAATAACCACATGATAGATTGATTAAAATAGCAATTTATAAAAACTAAGCACTGCTTATATTTGAATAAAAAAAGGAATTCTAATAATCTACAAAATATTTTAAGAACATAAGGATGGCCATACTGAGTCAGACCAAAGGTCCATCAGCCCAGTACCCTGTCTGCCGAGAGTAGCCAATGCCAGGTGTCCCAGAGGGAGTGAATCAAACAAGTAATGATCAAGCGATCTCTCTCCTGCCAGCCATCTCCACCCTCTGACAAACAGAGGTTAGGGACACCATTCCTTACCCATACTGGCTAATAGTCATTTAGGGACTTAACCTTCATGAATGTATCTAGTTCTCTTTTAAATCCTGTTATAGTCCTAGCCTTCACAATATCCTCAGGCAAGGAGTTCCACAGATTGACTATGCGCTGTGTAGAAGAATTTCCTTTTATTTGTTTTAAACCTGCTGCTCATTAGTTTCATTGGGTGGCCCCTAGTTCTTATAT
The DNA here is from genome assembly GCF_049634645.1 of Pelodiscus sinensis. Taxonomy (NCBI): domain Eukaryota; kingdom Metazoa; phylum Chordata; order Testudines; family Trionychidae; genus Pelodiscus; species Pelodiscus sinensis. Next base: position 44,476,391 of record NC_134711.1, on the reverse strand, counting down.
TAAGTGAACAAGTAAATAACTTTTCCTTATTCACTTTCTCCACACTTGTCATGATTTTATAGACCTCTATCGTATCCCCCCTTAGTCTCCTCTTTTCCAAGCTGAAAAGTCCCAGTCTCTTTAATTGCTCCTCATGTGGGACCTGTTCCAAACCCCTAATCATTTTAGTTGCCCTTCTCTGAACCTTTTCTAATGCCAGCATATCTTTTTTGAGAAGAGGAGACCACATCTGTACGCAGTATTCAAGATGTGGGCGTATCATGGATTTATATAAGGGCAATAAGATATTCTCTGTCTTATTCTTTATCCCTTTTTTAATTATTCCTAACATCCTGTTTGCTTTTTTGACTGCTGCTTCATACTCTGTGGACATCTTCAGAGAACTATCCACAATGACTCCAAGATCTCTTTCCTGTTTAGTTGTAGCTAATTTAGCCCCCGTCATATTATATGTATAGTTGGGGTTACTTTTTTCAATGTGCATTAATTACTTTACATTTATCCACATTAAATTTCATTTGCCATTTTGTTGCCCAGTCACTAGTTCAGTGAGATCTCTTTGAAGTTCTTCACAGTTTGCTTTGGTCTTAACTACCTTGAGCAGTTTAGTATTGTCTGCAAACTTTGCCACGTCACTGTTTACCCCTTTCTCCAGATCGTTTATGAATAAGTTGAATAGGACTGGTCCTAGGACTGACCCTTGGGGAACACCACTAATTACACCTCTCCATTCTGAAATTTACCATTTATTCCTACCCTTTGTTTTCTGTCTTTTAACCAGTTCTCAGCCCATGAAAGGATCTTCCCTCTTATCCCATGACAACTTAATTTACGTAAGAGCCTTTGGTGAATTTCTTTTATATAAATAGATGGAAATTGGCAACTCTTTTAGACATCTATTTCAACTTAATTTTAGCTAGAGTCCCATTAATGGCTGTGTAAAGAATTGCATCATTATTCCTTTCCTGTACAAAAATGTATTAGCAAGTTTATCAAATTGAAGATAAGTTGTTCTTGGAATTTCCCAAACAGTAAATAAGAGTATATTGTGGAGTTTGAGCCTACAAGCTGCTGAGTCTTTTCCAGCAAAGTAAGGCAAGTGAGTAGTCCCACTGAAGTGCTATTGAGACTATTTAAAGCCTGAGTGCTCAGCATGTTGCAGGATTGAACCCATTACATCTGTAAGAGAGTTCAAGGGGGTTATTATAAACCAACTATAAAACACTGAAACACAATGAATATTGATAATGAAGTCAATAAGAATTTTTAGGTGGTTCATCATTTAAAAAGATCAAGCAGCTAATTTAGGGTATTAACATTATATTAAGCATCGAACTTTTGGCAACCATTTTTTAAATTCTTGGTCAATGTGTTCATTTATTCAATGGGCAGGGCTCAAATTATTATGTCCTTAAATATTTTAGGAAGGAAAACAAATTTAGTGTCATTTGTAAGCCAAGACATGTGTACCGTGTTTCCACAGATGGAAGACTATTTCATTAAGCTACAGAATAAAAAATATTTAAGATAATTAAGTTTATATGCAAAAAAAATGAAGCTTAATGCTTATTTTTATCATCTTACCCCTTCAAAGGTATTTGAATTAACTTTGTTCTTTCCTTGGAGGAAACACTGTTCTTTATGGGGTTTTCTTTTTTTGTGGTTTCTCCACTTTCTCCTATAGAATATTGATTCTCCTGTATAGTAAGCTTCTCTTTCATTTGCTGATCAATACCATTTCCAGCCAAATTTTGCATATTTGACTTATAAGTATCTTCTTTTTTCTCTGTTGCCAACATTTCACCACATTTTTGCTTTCTCTTTTCCTCTTCTACCTAGAGTATAAAAGTTTAATGCTTAACATTTTTGTCATTATTTTCTTGAATTATTAAAGAGAAATTCAGGATGTACACTAAATTGTGCTCCTATGATTCACATAAAGAATTAAAAGGAGTTTTTAATTTTAAAGAACTATATTTACTAATATACTACTACACAGGATAGCAAGTGAATGGGAATACTGTCACCGTTAGGGGGAAAAAAGATGAATTCACTCATAATTAAAAAGTTTTAATAAAAGCGTAACTTTTAAAACAAACACTATTTACATCTCATAACATGAATCAATGAAGACCATAACCAGATTAATGACAGGAAGTTAGAAGGAAGGAATAGTGTTTGTTATGTAGACATAAATGTAATTAACAGAAATGTGTTAAGACAATTATTGTTTAATGAAAAACACCTAAATCAGAGAATTGTTTCACAGCAAACTGAAGTGTTTCAGTAAAGGGTTATGAAAGATGTATATATGAAGAGCAAATGCAAAGAAGAGTCAATACCCTGTTCAGAAGCTATTTTCATTCTTTGGTTCAAAAGTGAGAACCAATGTAAATGTGTGCCTTTTCTTTGACGTTAATGGTGTGGCAACTATTTACACTAGAATTGAATATGGTCCTTTATGTTTGAATTTTAAACTACAATTAAGAATAACTAAATTTTAGATTTCTTAAACTTTCTAAACACATAATGGAGGAAATGAAGATTCTCTCCACTTGCCCCTCTTAAGAGAGAAGAAATATATTTGCACTGCACAAAACGCCAATAAGCACAAGAAGCCCTTCTGTAATGATGAATAGCTGAAGTGAACAGGATGGTTGATGCGGAGGAAAGACCAGTGAAAATGAAGCAGCAGCAGGTGAACCTCTACCTCTTTTTGTAGTTGTACTTTCTCTTTCTCCAAATTCAGGAATACTATCTGCAGCATTCCTACCTCATTCTTAAATCTTTCCATATCTTGTTCCAGTTCTTCATCCAACTGTCTTTTCAAAGTATCATCATGAGATTGTCGAGAGATTTCTAAATTACTTTCAATTTCAGTATTACTAGTTTTAGTATTGCCAACAAAGCAGTCTCTGGGAGTATCATTCTTAAAATAGAGTGAGTCTCTCTCAAATTTGTTTTTTGCTGTAGCAAGAAATGTGTTTTTATCATCTGTAGAAACAGGCCTTACAGAATCTGGAATATTAGGTTTCTTGTACAAAATGTTTTCTTTCAAACTCTGTTTTAGTGTATAACCAGGACTAGTCTCTACATTTAAAATATTTCCATCCACATTTTCTTCTATTTCCACAGCAGCTATTTGGTCTTTCCTCTCTTTATTTACAGCTAATTTTGTACTTTCTGCATGGTTAGTAAAACCCTCTTCATTTATATTCCATATATGTTCAGTACATAGTTTGTTATAATTTTCACATGGCCTCATAATATATTGATTGGATTGCTCATGAGAACTGGAACTTAAAGCATAAGAAATTCGGTTTTCATTGCTGGATTCCTGTTCAAGCACAGATTTTAGGTCCATAAATTCACCTCTTCCTTGTATATTACTGATGGGTTTTGTCAAATTATTTGGTGCTTCACGTATGCACTCTTCTTCACTGAAGCCATCTTGTAATGTCCCTTCCATGCATGTCATTTTCTCAATAACATTAATTTCACCAAACATTTGCTTTAGCTCTGCTGTAATATTTTTAAAATTTGTTTTCAATTCCCTTTTCTCATTTTCAACCCACATTCTTTCATATCTTTCTTCCCAACATTTTGGATTTAATTGTGTGTCATCAACATGTGATTCCTCATTTTGTTTTAGTACCTCAGATTTCATTTTCGGGTGTGGAAATGAAATTTCTCTTTTGTCAATCTGATTATCAGAGTTTTTTTCTGTCAAGTTGGCTGCATCTAATATCTGTTTATCCTTAAGAAGGCAGGTATGGAGAAAGAAAAATTAGCAAAAAAACAGCAGTTACAATTAGTTTAATAAGCTTATCTTGCAAACTTGCCCAGTATCACAAATCTGTCCAAAAACATCTTGAAAATAACTGGTCTGTAACCAAATCTTGTAAAAAATCCCTGAATATTAAAAAGGTTTACTTAATGTTGTTTATATAAAATAAGTCTTAATTTTTATTTTGTTGAGTCTTATTTTGGCTGGATTGAATTTATCTGAGCAATATGATTTCTTAACCATTTTAAATTTTCAACCATCTACTTTCTGTAATTTCAAATATATCCATTTCAGAAGACAAATTGTGTCTCTGAGACCTAGGTGGGGAAAGAATCTCTCCCCTTTTCCCCATGATCTTTAGGGGTACGTCTACATTGCACGGTTATTTCAGGATACCAGAGGTATCCTGAAATAGCTACCCACACATACACAGGCCTACACTTTTTTCAAAATATTTTTTTAAATAACGGGCACGCTATTTCAGCTTCCTGGTAACCCTCGTTCCATGAGGGTTAAGGGATAACTCGAAATAGCACGTTATTTTGAAATCTGGCACTGTGTAGACATGCCAAATTTCAAAATAAGCTATACTGAAATTGATTCGAAATAAGATACACAATTTGCATAGTGCAAATTGCGTATCTTATTTAGAGTTTAGGGTGCTATGTAGATGCAACCTCGAAGGGCTTTCTACTTAGTCCCCTCTCTCAATGGTCCAGAGACTGCACTGTAGGAGACTGAGGACAAGAAGTCAGGACAACAAGAGACAGGCTGGCACTCAAGTTATTTCCTTAGGGAAAACATTCTGGCTCAATGTCTCCTTTCAATTATTTGCAATTAAAGAAAATTTCATCATAGAATTCGCATGAAAAAGTTTGTACTGCCACAGACTGTGCTAACTATTTCTCCTCATCTTGAATTCCAGGATCTGTCACACCAAAATGAGTTCATAATAACAGATCCAAAGATGTGATGCGGTCACAGTGACATGCACCTGCATGGATGGCCTGTTCTCTCTCTCAGATCCCCTGAATTCCTCTACGTTTGTGGGGCAAATTTCCTGTGGCGATGTAGCAAACTCCAACTCCCGTTATGAAATAATCCCTGTTAGGGAATCATTGTGGATTTTTCTTTATAAGAAGTTTCCTCCCACAGCTTTTAACAAAGAACGACTTATATATTTCTAGTTACTTGCTAAAAACACCACGTTGTGGAGGTTGGTTCTGCTCCAAGGATATGTCTATATCCTCCTCATTTGTAATTTAATATACCTTGGATTTTAAAGTTGTAAAAATTATTTAAATGAATGACAATACACCCAAAGGGCTTAAACACTGCCACAAGATTTCCAAGCCATGCAAAATGCACAGGCCTTAATTTATGTGCAATATTTGTTTTTGGCTTTATTTCTACTATAACAATAAACTTGTGTTTTGACTGCCATCACCTGGTTAAATGAATATAGTAATTATTACTGCACCATTGTTGAACAGGTGTTTTCCTCCAGGTACAGGTGTTTAAAATTGTTTATATTGAGTACCTATGTTTCATCAACAAAAAGTAGTTGGAAAGTAAGATCAAAGTAAAATCTTGTGCAATTTGAATAGGCAGGCTGAAAAGAGAGCTCTCTTAATGAATCTAACAGGATTACACACATAGTAAAGCAGGCAGAACTTGGCCCCTAATTTCTATGATCTCTTTTAATTTTTTCTCTCTTACCATATATGTTTTGGCCAATGGGTTTCACAAATATTTGCTGAAGAATGGTGCCACTCAGTATCTTGAGTTCCATTCTAGCCTCCACTGGCAGTGTGCGCTACTAAATGTACACAGTTACCCCAAGTGAGACTTTTCTGCACCATCTTTTCCAGGATGCCCCAGACCATCTTTTACCTACCCTTTGCTCCTTGTTCCAGGTCCAGTCTCTATTCTTCAGGCATCTTTTCTCAGTCCCAGTGTTCTTGTTCAACCAGTTCTAGTCTCACTCCCCAAATCCCCAGAGTCTTTAGCCCAGTCTACTGATCCCAATTCTTTTCTTGGCTCCTCTTCCAATCTATTTCCTGCAAATCTGCCTATAGTTACCTCTCCTCTCCCCTGTCCCTTAGACCCGATTTTCCTTCCAAGGCTCCTAGTCCAATCTGACAGACACACAGCAGCTCCTTGTATCAGTCTCTTTGACCAGCCAATCCCAGTTCTTCTCACACAATCTGACTCCTCTCCCCTATTATGCCATTTCTCTCAATCCGTGGGTTCACCAGTCCCAGTGACCCCTTGGCTCTTCATCTTATCTCAGTTTTCCTGCCATCTATTAGCTACAAGTCCCTCTCTCCCATTTCCAGTTTTCAACCCCTTCAGCCACAAATCGCAGTCTCTCCCCCATCTGTTCAGGCTTCTTGTCCCAATCTACTACTCCACCACCCATAGGTTCAGTTCTTGTATTCTCTGCATTCTGATCAGGCAGTTTCCTCCTCCGCAATGCCCAGGCCCAAAGGGAAGGGAGAGGGAAGAAACAGGATGAGTGGTGAATGGGCTTAAGAGCACAGTCTTTCAGCCCTCAGTTTGGGTACCCAGACCAAGAATAGACTGCAGCAGACCAGAACTGGATTTGTAAAGTAAGTCCTGCTCAGATTTTTACAGGGACAGCAAAAGGAACTTCTCCTTCCTCCCCACAAATTTAAGTTCCTTTTTCAGAGCACAGAACTTTTTAAAGAAAGGGTTGTCAGAAATTTTTTAACACGTGCCAAAGTTTTTCTTCCTAGCCTTGCTATCAGAACCATTCTAGCTAAAATAAAATTAAAAAAAAAAGTCAGTCTGTGGCACACATCCAGCAAGGACAATCTCATCCCCAATGGTTAAAATATAGCAAAGTTATGAGCATGTGAGAACAGGTTCTTTCATTGGGAAATGCTGGGCACCCTTCATAAAAAGTGGCACTAATAGCCTTACCAAATAAATGATTTTAGTCTACAAGGCTGAACTGATTCATGGGCTCTAAAGTTCGTTTATAGTTTTTAAAAAGTACTTAGGAAGGGTTTTGTTGACATTTACTATCCTGTCATTAAGCACGTGAAATGTCAATTTTATTTGGTACAACATTAACATTACACAATTTTCAAGACAGCCTTACCTAAATTAAAATAAATTTTGTTTTACACACCTGCTTCTTGCACTTTTCATTTGCATCTTCTTGTTCTTCACCTGGTGATGAAATATTAAAAAGTGGTTCATGTAATTAATCTATATTATAATTAAATTAAAAGTTTGTGATTTTAACTTAAAGACATTAGCCTATAACATTTACTTTCCGCCTATATTGCTTTGCAAAAGGTCAATTCTTACAGCTACTATTGACACATTAAATCACAATGAAGTTTTAACATCAGTAGAAAACTGAAGATTCTCAAAAAGTTATGCAATTCTGAAGCAGAAACGGTCACAAAAGCACAGATTTAAGATAGAAATAGTTTAGTTTTGAATCTTCTCTTCTAATTAATTTCCTTTTTGTGTGTATTTTTTATATATATATATATATATATCATTAGAATAAGAGATATACCACTCCTACCTCTCTTGGAAATAGATAATTATGTGTATCATTTCTCAGTTATAGTGTTCATGCCACTTTACTTCTGCCCTACTGCATACATGCATTATGACACAATCTAATTACAAAATCACATTTTCCCAAAGGATGCCTGCCTCATTCAGTGCACAGAATAGAATCAATCAAGGCTGCATAATAATGGAAGATGTTTGCAGGATCCCTACCTCATTTGTTGTGGAAATTGGGTATAGGCTCAAAGAACTGATTTTTTATATTTTCAATAAATAACATCAATATCGATCTTTAAACATTTTTAATTATTTATTTACATTTTTATAACGACAAAATTTTGGATTGTAAATAATGTTGCCTTCAATTTTTCCCCATTCATATGTGGAATAAATTTTATTATATGCACTGAGGCATGTGCAGATGTGTACCACCAGTAGACACATATGTTGCTGGGCACTCTTCTAATCAGCTGAACAGCACCTGAATCTCTCCTGGGAAGCCATCCAAGCACTCAGCTTACAGGGAATACTGGTTTAAATATCTCTTCCAATTTTATTGATTTAAATTTTCCACGGTTGGAAGAAATTATTGGGGGGAGGGAGGGAGTCAAACAATAATTATTAAATGACCAATAGAGATTCAAAAAGTTAAAGCTTTATAATAATTAAAAAAATAAGCTGCCAACATCATATGTCAAAATATATAAAGCAAATATCTTTAGAACAAATTCTAATACATTCTCAATCAGCATTTTACTTAGTTATCCTAGCCGTAGATTTTGATTTTCATAGCTGGAAATACTTTTTCACTGGTTTGCATGTGCATGGTGAAACTGAAGTTAAATCAACAAAAATCTAACCCTTCAAAACTAATAAATGATGAAGCAGGGGATTGCAGAAAGAGAAAAATAGTCTCATGCCTAATATAGTTGAGTGATGTGCCTTCACAGCTGCAACTGAAATAATCTGAAAAATCAGGTCTACGTATTTCAAATTGTGCACCCAAAGGTTAGTGGATACTTTTGACCTTAATTTCTCTGTATCTCAGTTCCCGATCTGTAAAATAGGGATACTACTACCTTCTCACCTCACAGGAGTGTCATGAAGATCCATTAATAATGAGTGTTTCACAAACAATTATAATGATGAGAGCCATAGAAAAGCCTATGAGGCAATTAATAATTCTGTCTTCAGAGCATAATTTGAATAGTGCACAATAATTAATACCTAGGGCCAAACAATCAATAGTGAGAAAACAAAATATTGAATAGCTGCTCACTAAGGGAACACCAATCCCTGTGTGCCATAAATGAGGCTGAGATTGTATGAAAAAAATAGTACATCATCACATAATTCCAGAATGTATTATAATGCATATGCACAGGAATCCAAATTAGGGTTACCAGGGAAACCTTAGTTCTGGCGTTATCTAACTTAGCAATTTTTATGATCTTTTTATGATACAAATGCATGTGTGCAGTCATGTATACCTGCATAGAATTGTAATAATAAAATGAAGGTTATTTAAAGTAAAAATTCATATGAAAATATGGGAGCAGAGGAAAGGCAGAGGAGAGGAATTTGCCATTCTATTTAAAAAAAATGTATTATTAAAAATCTGAATTCCACAATTAGGATGTCTGGAGTAAATAAGAAAATATTCCTACAGACATGTTATAGACAAAGCAAACTTAAAAAAAAATTAAAATAAAAAAATAGTTTTTTTTTTCAAATAAAATTGTTTAAATTAAATAAATATTTATTTTTAAAATACATCTATTTATGTATTTTGTCAATGTATAACAAGGCCTAAATTTACTAATTTATTAAAATAATATACATTAAAAATATTAAGCAGTATGTTCTTTTCTGAAGATTTTTAAAGAAAGCTAAACTATGGAACTGGCCGAGCACATGGAACAAGAGTTTGCTGAAGTGCCAACCTAGTTTCTGATAGATGGGGCAGAGCAAATATTTTCTTCATGTTGGACTATTCAAATAATTAATTTGGACAATTAGCCCCTTTAATGTTATGAAGACACTGGGAGTGGGAAAAAAAACAGGAAAGCTTGGTTTCTTCCATTGTATGAACAAACATTAAGCAAGAAAGGAAAAGATTTATTAGTACTAAACTCTTGAAGGATACTGGTGACCAGGAACAATCAGTTAAATTAACAAAGTAAAGATAATGCTATTTGTCCGATGATGTTTTAAATGCAAAATGTTTTGACACAGGTTTTTTTCTTTAGCTACCCAGCACACCGAAGATAATTATTTTTAACTGAATTCTAATTCCCATTCAAATAAAGGACTATGGGTTCTTTCAAAAAAGGGTTTTTTTCCCCAAAAAGAACCCCGTCTAGACTGTGGTTTCACTTTCAAAAAATCCTTTTCCGAAACGCCGATTGGACACGAATATGCTAATGAAGCACGGGATATTTTAATCTCCACTTCATTTGCACTTTTGATCGAGCTCATTTACATTCCTCTTTCAGAAGAGGAATGTAGTCTAGACATAGCCTGGATCTACACAGCAGTGTTAATTCGGAATAATGTCAGTTCATGAGGAGTGAGGGAAGTCAGGGGAAGAGTGCTCTATTTAGAAATAACTGCTGTGTAGACAGTGTCAAAAGTCAAAATAAACTGTTTCGACTTAAGCTATGCAATTAGCATAGCTCAAGTTGCGTAGTTTATTTCGAATTTAGCCCTGCTATGTAGACATGCCCTAAAAGACTAATTTAGCTGAAAAATCAACATGTTTTATTGGTTACCAATCCTTCATTAGAAAAAGAACTAAAAAGTACAAATGGAAAAGTACAAATAGCAATTCCAGTGTTCCTAAGAACTTCACAAAATTGGCCAATTCAAGTAAGGGTACGTCTAGACTACATGCCTCTGTCGCCAGAGGCATGTAGATTAGGCTACCAGACACAGTAAAATGAAGCGGCGATTTAAATAATCGCCGCTTCATTTAAATTGACATGGCTGCCGCGCTGAGCCGACAAACAGCTGATCAGCTGTTTGTCGGCTCAGCGCGATAGTCTGGACGCGCGGGTGTTGACATCAAAGGTATTTGTCGACCACCCAGGTAAGCCTCCTGATCAGCTGTTTGTCGGCTCAGCACGGCAGCCATGTAAATTTAAATGAAGCGGCAATTATTTAAATCGCCGCTTCATTTTACTATGTCTGGTAGCCTAATCTACATGCCTCTGGCGACAGACGCATGTAGTCTAGACGTACCCTAAGAGACAACCCAAAAAGAAAAGATCTTTAAAGCAGGCATGTCAAACTCGAAGTCTATTGAGGGCCACACTAACAGAAACTGATAGCTTTCAGGGCTACCAATGTACTTCTATCGGAAAGTCATATTTATTTATTATTGATTATATTTTAGATATTTTGTATAATATTTTTTCAGGTCTTGTTTGAATATAATACAATAATTTGATGTGTAAAATTGTTGTAATTTCCTCATATAATAATTTTAAATATACATTTAAGGTACTGTTTAATTATTTTTATGATACATAACTTGTTTTGTTGAAATAAAATCAAGTATAGACCAAAACAATAAGGGAGTGACTCATATTTCAGAATAATTGTTTCAGCCTGGCAAACAATAGCCTTTGAATTTTCTTTAAAGAAATACAGTGTAAAGCAAGTACATGCTAATTCTTTTTTTCCCCCCTGGAATTTAAATATGACATCTATTTTGGCTGCCTTATTCTGCATCCATACCCTCCTCCCCCACCTGCTCAAAGTGTCTATTTGTCCCCAGAAGAGTTACCAAAAAGAATCAAGTGGCTTGCAAAGCTGGCCTTTATGCTATCCTTAGGATTTCTTAAACTTTGCACTTTCAAAGATACATGTAATATTCTTACACAAGATAATCCATGCAAGACTAACAAATTAATTGCCCTTTGGCTGACTGATGTACAAGTGCATATTTATTAGAAATATTGGTATGCCCCGGTTACCCTTGACTGACTGGTACTTCTTCGATATAAAACTGGGTAATTTCCTTTTCCTTTTTTATCTTTAAAGCAGATGTTACTTAAGCCAAATGGGCTTCCTTCAGAAACTGGAAACTCATCCCAAGTTAATAGAGCAGAAAATGAAATAAGGATAGGTAAAATGTAAGCTAGATATCAGGTGTACAAAGCGGGAATTGATGAGCAAATAGACAAAACATGACCAAAAAATTGATAAAAGGAAACTTTTTTTACCCAATTCATCTGTGGAACTCATTGCCATTAAATATCAGTGAGGTCAAAAGTTTGTAAGATTTTTAAAAGGATGAAGGCTTATTGATAATAAAAACATCTAAAATACCATAGGTAGGATAAAAAAACAGATTAAAACCCACTCATGTTTCAGGTCATAAGCCAGCTACAAACTGATAGGAGTGAAGAAGAAACATTCCCTGTCTGGAGATAACTGTCCACTGTAATTTCTTGTGGACATGTGCGAGCACACTCACACCCCATCCTATGACACATCTTGTATTTGCCACTTTTGTAGCCAGAATGCTGGACTAGACTAGAGAGTCCCATCAGCAGATTTGCAATGCCTACATTCCAAGGAAATAATATGACAAATATTAACACAGTACAGTTAGGTACAGGCAGTCCCCGGGTTATGTACAAGATAGGGACTGTAGGTTTGTTCTTAAGTTGAATTTGTATGTAAGTCGGAACTGGTACATATTGTACCCCAGGTGTCCCCGATTCAGCCGCTGCTGAAACTGACCAGCAGCTGACTACAGGAAGCCCGAGGCAGAGCTGCTTTTCCCCGGGCTTCCTGTAGTCAGCCGCTGGTCAGTTTCAGCAGCGGCTGACTTAGGGACGCCGGGGCAGAGCAGCTGGGGTGCTGCTGGGTTGGTCCAGTAGCGCCGCACCTTGGCGCCATGGGACCAACCCGGCAGCCCCCCAGCTGCTCTACCCCAGGCATCCTGATTCAGCCACTGCTGAAACTGACCAGCGGCAAGAAAAGCCTAGCGGCGTCCCCCCCAGCAGACCAGGGAGACGCGGGTGGCGGGACCGCCGAAACGCGCCGCGGTCCTGCCGCCCGCGTCCTCCGCGGCTTTGCTCCGCGTCTCCCTGGTCTGCTGGGGAGGGGCTCCCCCAGCAGACCAGGGAGACGTGGAGTGGCTTTTCTCGACGCGGAGGATGCGGGTGGCAGGACCGCGGCGCGTCTCGGCGGTCCTGCCGCCCGCGTACTCCGCGGCGAGAAAAGCCTGGTCTGCTGGGGGGGGGGCGCACTAGCTGCGCCCCCCCCCAGCAGACCAGGGAGACGCAGGAGGCAGGACCGCCGAGATGCGCCGCGTTCCGCCCGCATTCTCCATGGCTTTGCTCCGCGTCTCCCTGGTCTGCTGGCCCCCCCTCCCTTCCCCAGCAGACCAGGGAGACGCGCAGCAGCTTTTCTCGCCGCGGAGGACGCAGGCGGCAAGACTGCCCAGACGCGCTGCGGTCCCGCCGCCTGCGTCCTCTGCAGAGAGAAAAGCCCCGTTTGTAAGTAGGGATCCGACATAAGTCAGATCCACGTAACTCGGGGACTGCCTGTATTTAAAACTCACGACATATGAAAATTAAACTGGGAACCACAAATCAGCCCCTTGCGTGTGGATATACATTACAGTACTCTTGATTCCATTCCATTCGGTGGAAAAAAAACTTATCAATAAATTACAGAAATACAACTGAGATGGAGCTACTGTAAGATGGGTGCATAAATGGTTGGATAGCCGTTCATAGAGAGTAGTTATTAATAGTTCACAACCATGCTGGAAGGAGTCTGTTTGGGACAAATTCTGTTCAATAACTTCATCAACAATTTAGATGATAGCATAGAGAGTACGTTTATTAAGTTTGCAGATGATACCATGCTGGGAAGGGTTGCAAGTGCTTTAGGGTCATAATTCAAAATGATCTGGATAAACTAGAGGACTGGTCTGAGGTAATAGGATGAAGTTTAATAAGGACAAATGGAAAGTACGCCACTTAGGAAGGAACAATCAGTTTCACACACACAGAATGGGAAGTGACTATCTAGGGAAGGAGTACTGCAGAAAGGGAACTAGGGGTCATAATGGACCACACTGTTGGAAAAAACAAACAAACAAACAAAAACAAAAACAACAACATGATTCTACGATGCATTAACGGGAGCATTGTGAGCAAAACACAAGAAGTCATTCTTCCACTCTACTCTGTACTGATTAGGCTTTGGTTGGAGTATTGTGTCCAGTTCTGGGCAACACATTTCAAGAAAGATGTGGAGAAATTGGAGAAGATCCAGAGAAAAGCAACAAAAATGGTAAAAGGTTTAGAAAACATGACCTATGAGGGAAGACTGAAAGAACTGGGCTTGTTTAGTTTAGAAAAGAGAAGACTGAGAGGGACATGATAGCAGTGTTCAAATATCTAAAAGGGTATCACAAGGAGGAGGGAGAAAAATTGTTCTCCTTGGCCTCTGATGATAGGACAAGCAGCAATGGGCTAAAATTGCAGCAAGGTAGGTTTAGGTTAGACATTAAGGAAAACTTCCTAACTGTCAGGGTAGTTAAAGACTGAAATAAATTGTGGAATCTCCATTTCTGGAGATGTTTAAGAGCAGGCTGGATAGACCACTATCACGGATGATCTAGACAGTGCTTGATCCTGCCATGAGGGCAGGGGCCTGGACTTGATGATCTCTTCCAGTTCTAGTATTAAAAATCAACTGGAATATAACTATTGTACAGTAATTACTTTTCAGTATTTAGTATATAGAGCAACATAAAGTAACTGTAAGACATTTTAATTTGTACTGTCTTCTTTCATGTTTTTATGTAGCCTATTGTAAAACTAGGCAGATAACTAGATGAGTTGATGTAGCCCATGGAAAACCACTAAATACCCCCAGGGGAACATATACAAATGGTTGAGAACCACTGATCTAAGCAACAGTACTTAGCAAAAGTGTTCAGAAACAACCACATGACTTCTTTGAAAGTATCTTCTATTACAGTATTAAGGTTGGCAATCAAAGCTACTCTGGATCAATGAGAACCATGTTCACAAACTGACTGCAGGCTTGCCCAGTCACAGTAATAATACAATACAATATTAGACAAATATTTATATTTGGTTGTTTTAGTAATGGCAGTGCTCACAGAAATGGTGTGAAAAAGCTAGGTTGGTTTAAATGCTTTTTGCTCCTGATTAAAAGAAAAAAAATGCCTTGTGTCAAATAAATTATGGTGAATGACTCACCTTGGGATAGAGATGAAGGAATGGAAAAACAATATTGCCAGGATAAATTCTCATTAAAATAGTATCTCATCCCTTATGGAAACAATCTTGACTGGATCTACTCATACCATAGATAGTGATTGAGTTCCCCTTTAAAGAGAAATCATCTTGCTATTCTTGCTGAAAACCTGATATAAGAAGAATTGATCACTGAGCCTGAAAAGATAAATTCATTTGCAGTTTCTCATCAAATCTTGTACCTGACCAATTAAAGCAGTTACAACTAGAAACTTGAATCCAAAGTTGTCTCTATTTGAATAGTTGAGCAGGGGTAAAGTAAGGCAATTCCAGAGCCCTTCTCATATTCACTCTGTGCCATTAGTGCTTTGGTGGTGCTATACCTCATTTGAGGAGGTGAACCACCAATTACTCCTTAGGGAATTCTAAGTGTCTGTGGACATGCAGCAATTCATGCAACTGCACATCCTCCAATGTGACATATGCCATCACTATTTTCAATTTGTTGACAATTTATACTTTCAAGTAAGTAGCACAGCTATGGGTACCCGAATGGCCACACAATATGCCAACATTTTTATGGCTGACCTAGAACATTTCCTCAGCTCCTGTCCCCTTGTCCTTTTCCTCTACATATGCTACATCGCTGACATCTTCATCATATGTTCTAGGGATGCAACAGTGTAGTCAATTAACTGATAAGCAAAAGCTTATAAGTTAATGCTACAGACTACACTCATTTCCCTTTCCCCCTTTGCCAGTATATTTTTTAGCAGGCTGGCCAGCAGCCCAGCTCAATCCTGGCTCATGCCAGGTCCAGAACCTATCCTCACTGCAGCTCTGCATTTAAAGTGTATTAGGAGCCCAGCTCAGCTCCAGCTCACGCCAGGTCCTGTAAGGGGTGCTTTTTTTAAAGTGGCTTCCCTTGCAGACCAGCTCCCGCCACCCCGTGCTGCTGCCTCTGATACAGAGGCAGCAGTACAGAAAGGCAGGGGGCTCCTCCGGAGTGGGGCCAGAGAACACTGGCTGCTGGCCCTGCCCCCAGGGACTATAGAATAGTCGACTAACGGATAAGAATTTGTGAGGTTACGCAACTATTAAATTAACTGATATTTAACATCCCTAACATGTACCCACAGGAATGAATTCTTCAAGGGTCTCCACAAAGATTTTAACAATTTCCACCCCACTATCAACCTCAGCCTGGACCAGTCCTCACAAGAGATGCATTTCCTTGACACTAGTACAAATAAATGATGGTCACATAAAGACCACCCTATAGGGCCACTATTATTATCTGCATGCCTCTAGCTTCCTTTCAGGACACATCACACAATCCATTGTCTACAGCCCAGCCCTAAGATACAACTGGATTTGCTCCAATCCCAAAGACAGAGACAAACACCTCCAAGATCTTTATCAGCCATTCTTAAAACTTAAATACCCACCTGGGGAGGCAAGGAAACAGATTGACAGAGCTAGACAAGTACCCAGAAGTCACTCACTTGAAGGCAGGCCTAACAAGGAAAATATCAGAACACCACAGGTCATCACCTGCAGCCGCAGCTTAAACCTCTCCAGGGCATCATTGACAATCTATAACCTATCATGGAAAATGATCTCACACTCTCAGACTTTGGGAGACAGGCCAATCCTCACCTACAGACAATCCCCTAGTCTGAAACAAATACTTACCAGCTGCCACACACCACATCTCAGATACACTCACTGAGGAACCTATCACTGCAACAAACCCAGTTGCCAACTCTGTCCACATATCTATACAAGCTCTGGATGTTAGATATTGATTAACTGAATAATAGTGTAACCACATCAAATGTTAGCGATTACACGATTATTCAATAGTCTCTGGAGGGTGGGGCTGGCACCCAACACTCTCGGCCCCACTCCTTGGGTGCCCCCTGCTACCCAGCACTGTCTCTGTATCAGAGACAGCAGTGTGGTAGGGCAGGAGGGAGCCAGTTTGCAAGGGGAACTCTCAGTGCTGCTCTGGCATCCCATGGAGCAGTCTCTGTCCAGAGAGAGCCTGGACTAGCTGCGAACAGAGGCTACTCTAGGGCAGACTCCCCTGACTTAGATTCATTAATACCAGTCTGACAATTGACAGGTAAATGCTTTTATATGATTCTGTTATTTCCACTATAACTCATCTGATAAAGTGGGTTTTACCCATGAAAGCTCATGATGCCACAGGACTTCTCCTTGTATAATTTTATACTTTCCTATATGAAAAACATTTTGCCTAAGAAGCAGCCGGGTGTTCTGACACCATAGCGGCCTCTAGTGGGCTGCAGCATTTCATAGGTCAAATGTTTCTTTATGCAGAAAAATACATTCTATGCCCAGAGCAGCAGAATTCTCTCATGAGTAGAAATTTAGAGCCAGGTTACGATAGAGTGCAGGCACACAGGGCTTCTGGGGAGGTGTCACTGACAGAAGTTCAGAATGGCTAGTGGGGGGGGGGGGAAGGGGCAGATATGCCTGACAATGTGAGAGGCTTGGGGTCAGCCAGGTTCTGCCTGGGGGAGACTTCCTAAGAATTCCCTCTCTTCGCCCCAACCAAACAAAAAACCGCCCTCCACCCATACTCTCCAGGTTCACTCCTAGACTTCCTTCCCTCTCCCTAAGCGACCAAGTGACCAAGGAGCTTGCAAATAGGACAGCATCGATGGATGGTGATGGGTCTGCTGTTGTTACCTGCACACCATGTGCCATGATTTAGTTGGGATTGGTCCTGCTTAGAGCAGGGGGCTGGACTTGATGACCTTCTGAGGTCTCTTCCGGTTCTATGGTTCTAAGCAACTGATGCAACCACAGGATGAAGCCTTTTTTTTTTTTTTTGATTGGTATAAATCTTTGTAAGGTTACTGAGGAAGCACATTTTGTTGAGCCTGAAGCACTGCTAGGACTGAACGAATACTAAATCTCAGCATCCACTTGAAAGATACTACTAATGTCACTGCTAGCAGGAGAAATTCTTTAGAAGTATTCTAGGCGGGTATGTTATCAACTACAGGATTCTCTCAAGTGCCTCAAAGAATAACCCCATTTATTCCCCACCAGGAAATAAAGTTGCACCTTCTCCATTAGGTTGCTGTAGATATATCAGGCCCATATTCAAATCCTCTCATTGGCCTACAATCAGCCAGTTTTTAGCTTTATTTCTAACCCTCATAGCGATTAATGTAAACGCCCATTACATTAAAGACGAAATTCCACTCTATCAAATGCTGAGAGAGTTGTACTCCTTGATGCCAGTGTGTGATTGTTGAGCAGAAGACTGCAGAGTCAGCCCCTTGCCACACTAGCCTAATTTACATGAATAAAATTGAGCTGGCTGGAAAGAACCTGGCTTAATTGGGGAAGAAGATCTAGTTGCCAGCCCAATTAGCTTATGGTTATGTAAGAAGTTGGAAAGAAGAAAGCTAATGTGGTGGGACAGAAGAGAATGAGAGAGCACAGGCAAGGAGACAGCACTTCTATCCTGGGTTCATACACAAGGAACCCAGACCTGTTTCTGGTGGGAGCACAAACTTGTAAATAAAAACACCTGAGGGTCTCTGGTCGACTATCTGAGCCTATCAAGAGGCCAGCTGTGATCCATAGCAGGGATGCTGCAGATTACAATAATCAGGACTAAATACGCAAGTATTGAGGATAAAACATTAGTTCAGGGAACACAGGTACAAGCAGTCTTTCACCTGAAATCAGTTGATATATGGTTGGCTTGGCTAAGCTGTGCAGCCACTGCCCATGCTACTGCAGCTACACTACTATTTATACTTGTGCTAGCTCAAAGTGCTAGTGCAAATATGTGTGCATGTATCACAGCCCTGACTCATAATACAGATGAGACCTAAGAGTGCTCTCAGGCAATTTAGCTTAGAACACTTTAAAATGAACTAAGCTTAAGTGCACAAAGGTATTTTCAGTGATTTAGTACAAAGGTATTTTCAGAGTTTTAGTACAGAGCAGCTAGCATGTTGTAAATCCATAGTCTACCATGCTGTTCCCTAAACTCCCATGCAGATAAGCCCTAAACACAGTGGCAGGCGATAATTTTTGATGGGGAGGGCCACTACAAGAATTTGTTAAGTGGTCAATGGCTGTACTCTTCCATGACATTAATGGAGGAGATGTGGGGTTTTGGAGGGAGGTTAGGTGAAGGAAAAGGGTGTGACCTGGGGCAAGGGACTGGGGTGCAGGAAGAGATGCGTGTCTCTGTGCTGTGGCCCCTTGAGGGAGAAGGGGTGCTCTGCGTGCTGCCTGCATTGCAAGCACAGTCCAGGTAGCTTCCACAGGCCGGGAGCATGTAGTGCACAGAGATGCACATGGCCCCCGCAAACAACCATGTCCAAAGCCTCTTATTTACGAATGACTTGCACCATGGTTCAACCTTTTCATCAGATATATTTATTTTTGAGCTGGTGTCAACTTTTAGACTGAGACTCAAATATAAGCCAAAAGACTCAGTGACAATGAAAAAGAAATCAATGTGTGAAACAGTTTATCAGAAAATTGCAGGAATAGCGGTGCAAAAACAAGACATAAGGAAAAACAATATAAAAAAGGTAGAGAGATTAAAAAACATTTTCAAAAGCATCTAAAATCTAAGTTCCATTGACTTTAAATATGATTTTGTACCTGTGAGATGCCTGAAAATGGGATGCAGGAACTTCCCTACTCCTTCCCAAAGTAAAGTATAGAGAGTGTGGAGAAGAACAAGATAGAAGGATCATAAAGGTCTTCCACACTCCAAACTTCAGTTTTCAAATAAGTTCTTCCTCAGTAATTGCAACTAAAAACAACTGGAAAGAATTATAACAGGTAATATTAACAAATACCTTTGCTTTTTAATATTGGCAGGAGTTGTTTTTGGAGAGAGTGTAAATGGGTATTTTCTGGTGCAGTCACAGTTTGGGCTTCTGACATTTCTTCAGATCTTGGAGGAATAACTTCAGAATCCTTGGCTGCTGCATCATTCTTCGCTGTTAATGTTGATAGTAAAGATGAAGGATTCCCAAATGTCAAGACCTTGGGGCTTTTAGTATCACATACATTTTTAAGTGAAATGCTGGTAGAATCCCAGTCTGATGCATCTACAATGAGTATTAGATTTAAAAGAATAAAAATGCAGGCATTAATGCTAAGTTCTAGTAGCATACTCAGTCATGCATAATCACCACATAACAGATTACATCTTTCTACCCTCAGATGCAGATGTAGTGGTCAGAATTATCCCTATGGTGTCAAAGCTACTTAGACATATCCCAAGGCAATCTGTGCATGTCTACTCTAACACAGCACAATTTGCGTGGATCTAAACAAGCCACAAACATTTATTTTTTATGCTCTCTCATGATTAAGGGGACAGATTTTTTTTTCTATCCTGAAATTTCCTTCCTAACCCACAGAGGGATTCTTGCAGAGGTCACAGAGTGAAGGAGAAGAGGATTACTTAATTTGAATAAAAATACTATAGAAAATTGATATTTAACTATAAGCTGAAAGTTGCATATTCTAGAAACACGATTTGAAAATCAGTATCTATGGAAGCAATATGGAAATGTAATATCTGTGACTCTTTTGGTGGTCAAAAAGTATTACCATTTAAATAGTTAACTGATAAGCGCCAGCTTATTATTTTCCATTATGGTTACATGCTGGCTCCCTGGGAGCAGGGCCAGCAGATCCTGCTCCCAGGGAGCAAGTTTCACTGTGGGCTTTGTAGTATAAAGCTTTATACTGTGGAGTCCATAGTGTGTGAACCTTTCACTTCAGGAAAACGCTGGTTGGTTTAGGGCAAAAACCAAAGTATATTAACAAGAAGTCAGGTTTAAGTCAGGGGTGGGAATAATTTTTGCAGGGAGGCCACTTTGTGAATTAATGGGTCACAGGCTAGTTCCTGCTCCAGAAGGGATGGGGTCTAGGGTGGAAGGCGTGGGACCGGGGACTAGTCTTCCCTCAGAGTTGTCTGGGGCCTGAGGCTTTGAATTAAATACACAGTTCCTGGCCCCGCCAGTACTGCATTGTTGGGCAGCCGCAGCTATTTAAAGGGCTTGTTGCTCTGGCTCCTGTCAGGGTAGCACTGCAGCCTGGAGCTGTGAGCCATTTAAGAAGGATCCTGTTGCCTGAACCACTGCCTGGAAATTTGGTGGCACAGGCAGCAGGATAGAAATAGAAAACAGCTGATGCAGTCTGAGGACTGGATCAAAGTGTTAGGTGGGTCGGATCTGGACTCTGAGCCACATCTTGCCCAGCCCTAGTTTAAGTGATACCAAGTATAAGGAATAAGATTAGAAATGTTGACAAAGGGCAGGGGTATGTCACAAATGCCCATTAGTGGTTCACTACTATGTCAGCAACTTTTGTCAAGCCTGAGAATCTCACTAGATCTCACAGGCTATGTCTAGACTGCAGAGCTTTTCTGGGATACCAGAACTATCCCAGAAAAGCTCTGCCTCATCCAAGGAACGCATTTACTTTTTCGGAACAGTTTCTGAAAAAGCAGAAATGTTCTTTTGGCATCCCTGGATTTCTCTCAGTAGAGGAAAAAGGGATGTTCTGAAAAAAAAAGCATTTTTCAAAATTTGGTCCTGTGTAGATGGGCCAAATTTTAGAAAGCCTCTTTCGGGGGAAAAAAAAGTAGAAAAGGGTACGCAAATTTCCATTCGCAATTTGTGTATCTTTTTCCAACTTTTCTCGGCAGTGAAAACATAGCCGCAAAATGTTGTTGTAATTTGTCTCTAAAAGATATGGCATGTAAGGGATCATATAAAAACTGATGACACCTGGCCCTAAAAATCATTCTGTGGTAAATGTATAGGGTGTATAGGAGGAGTTATAAATAAATACTAGAATTATGTTCTTAAAATGTTTGACAAAAAATGCACAAACCCAGTCTATCCAAGACAAAGAAATGTGTATTTGCTTGTCTGACTAGCCTGATTACCAGGCAGAGACATTAAAGACTCAGTTACATACAAGGTAAACAAAGCTATCAAGCTAAAAAGTGGAGGCGAAGTTAGCAGAGCATTTACATCATAACAGGTGACAGAAACTTTGTCTGAGCTTATGTTTCAAAGAATACATTTCAAAAGTTTCTGGCACACAAAGAAAGAAAGAGAACCCCATCATTAACCCTGACCCGAACAGTCAAAAAAACCCAAACACTTTGAGCTCTGTGTGTTGGATCCTGGTTAAAGAATTGGCTGGCCACACTAGAAGACTGCCAGTCATGAGACAAAGTTCTTTGAACAAACTAATCTGGTTTTTAAGTTGATTTTTAGTCTCTGAAGTGTATTTTTACTTTTATTTGTAACTGTTTCTATTTTATTTTTATAGCTGGTTTCACTTAAATGTATGTCTTTTTGTTAATAAACTTGTTTTATTTTTACCATAAATCAACTTAGTACTTTGCTTGAAGTGGAAGGTTTGTCGACTAGAGTTAAATAAATAAATTGTTGTTAATTGTCTCATTAGTGGAGCAGCAAACTTGATAAGGTTTTGTGGCTGCTACAATAAGAGGGGCTGAACAATGCAGAGAAAATGATTTTTAGGTAAAACTCAGGTGTGAAAGGATTGTTACAGAGGGTAACTGGGCAGTGGTATGATTTGCATGCTAGCTATTGGTGTCAGGACTACAAGTCACAGAACCACAGCTTTTAAGGCACCCAAGTTCAAGGGTAGATGTTGAATGAATGCTATAACTGGTCTGAGTGACCCTAAAGTGTAACACTGACATAGTCAAAAGGATTCACATACAGCTTGCTGTTTGAGAATTATACATCAAGCAATAGTAAAATGGCTTTCAGGTGATTCCCAAGTAAACGTGTTGAGAATAATCAAAGAAAGGTTACAGCTTTATTATTTTATGTTTATCTCCAGTGTGGTAACAGAATAAAGGACATTTAAATTAGCATCAATGAAAAATTGCAAATTTAGGGCATAGTACATTGGAAAAGGAGCAAAAGGCCCAAAACAGAGATTGAGAAAGCTGCACAAGAACATCAGAAATGAGAAGCCAAACGAGACATTTTTGGGGGAAAACCTCAGAGCTCAAAGGGTTGTTAAGATTTCCTGGAAAAGAGTAACTGGGCAGTGGAAGCCAGAGCGTGACTTGCATGGTTGTATACTGGCTGTTGGTATCAGGGCTGTGCACTGCAACAGCATAGAGTTTAAGGTACCCAGAGATCCAAGGGAGGTGTTTGACTGAACTCCTTACTGAGTTGTGAGAACCCAAATCCATCACAGAATCTTCATTCTGTCTTTTTCAGGTTTGGCAAATGCAGTACATTTCCTCCCTCCCCTGGATTTACAGAGTAATTAAACAGGAGCTCCTAGGCTTCTTGGATACGGGAAGCCTCCAGCCAGTAGTGACACAAGACCATC
Organism: Pelodiscus sinensis; assembly: GCF_049634645.1. Classification (NCBI taxonomy): domain Eukaryota; kingdom Metazoa; phylum Chordata; order Testudines; family Trionychidae; genus Pelodiscus; species Pelodiscus sinensis. The sequence goes on along the minus strand of NC_134711.1, from coordinate 44,453,387 downwards.
TCCATGCACCTAAACTCTGCTTATAGCTGCTTTGAAACAATGATTGTAGATAAACAGTCACAAATATTTCTTACTCTTGAAATAATAATAAACTGGAGAGAATAAGGTATCATGAAACTTGTTCATTTGTTCAATATATTCCAATAAAAACCAGCAATTTTTTTTTAATAACTCTCCATCTGTTTGTTCTGTATTTGTAACAAAAAGGGACCGTGGTCTATTATTGGGCTCTGTAGTACTACTATAATACAAATAATGAAATTTCCAACACTTTCAGCTTCTTCCAAAAAAGCAGATACTGTAAAAAGAAGAGAAAAATGGAAGCTTGTATACTTTTAACACATTTTCTGCTCTCAAAACTACAAGCACATATTTACAAATTCTTCTAAAAAGAAGCTTAGTCTCCACTGAATTCAAAGCGGGAAGAATTGAAATACCTTTTAAAAATTAAAACAATCTGAGATCCTAAATCATAAACAGACTACATGTATGCTATATACATGAATTACAATATATTTCAAATTAATTAATTACAATATATTTCAAATTCAAAGTTATTTTATTTACCTTCCTAGGCTGAGCCCAAGATTTTGTATTGCCCTACTGCAGTTAATATTTTAACATGTAATTTTTGCACTAGGAACACAGAACCCTTAATTCAGCTCTTGGCTGATTAATAAAAGGGAAGAATACTACAAATAAATGTAAATTAACATTAAAAATATGTATTTTTTCTATACAAGGTTTAGGCTCTAAAATGGTGGCTGTACTTTTGGATCAGTTACTGTGTGTCCTTCAAGAAAGCATTAGCAAATGTTATAAGATATGTTGTTAAAAGTACAGAACACTAACAAATTAAATACGGACGCTTATACACTGAATATACATCATTTTTATAAACTGCAATTAAAATACATGTTACGCAGAAAAAAGGACAAAATCATATAAATACCTTCAATATCATCTGCATCATCTAAACCAAGTTCTTCCATTAAATCTTCAAAACAAAACAAAAAAACAAAAAAAGCAATGCTTAAGGTAAATAGTTTGTTAATGAAGATGCTTAGTCCACTACCCCCATTCCCAATTTGATGTAGTGAATATTACCTGATTTTTGCCTTTTGTCAATCTCCTTTCCCTTTGCAGGACAAGAGGTGATATCATTTGTTTCTAAAATTGCTTGAGTGTTCTTTAGCTATTACAGACAGAATCGAAACACACAAACATAAAATAAAAATCAAAATAACTATGTATTCTTTAATTACTAAGAATTTCTGAGCATGAATGACACTTACCTGTGAATCAGGCTTTTTTTCAGACAATCCTAAAAAGAAGGGAGGAAATATTAGCTAGGTGTCATTTAAAATCCTGAAGTGTAGAAATTATCAACTTCATGCAAACATATTACCTTATGCAATAGCTATGTATTGCCAATTTGCAACCATCATTTTAATTCCACAAGACTCACTTTTAGTTAGGGTAAATACATCATAGCATGTTAGTATTATAGAAACACATGACTATTTAAGATTGCACCTAAAATTTCAAGTGACCAAACTAGAGTAATTCATGTAAACCAGTAAGACTGTGCTAATTAACAGTACAAAAATAAAAAACTTTATTCTTTCCTAAAAGGCAATAATCCATTCCCTGAGTGGAAACTTGCAAACAGCAAAATGGAGTGGAGTAGTTTGAAGTGTCATATAAAGCAGTGCAACTGTACTATTAATATGATTGTCCCACAGGTGTTTTTGTGTTGAAGAATCTCTATTTTCTGTAGATTGGAGAATTAGGAGGAGAGTTGTAGGTAAGTAAGAGGTTATCTCAGTTCGGTTATCTAGCAACAAATCATCAAAATACATCTCAATTCAGTGATCTACAGATCATTGTGCTTTGCTTAACAGTAATTAAAACAAATAATTCTTCTGTTTGGCTGCATTTTCTACCTGTAATGTAATTCTTAGTAACAGTTTCACCTTTGGTTTCAAAGTTGGATCCTAGGTCTGCTTCGATAAGCCACTTGCAGACCCTGGGCCCACTTTCAGAAAACTGCTAACAGGCCACTCTGCTTTGTTTTTCTAAAGGCTCCGTAACCACAGATTCTTGCAGCTCCCATTCTTTCTGGTTTTCCCGCGCAGATTCCCATGGCTGGAAACAGCGAACTGGAGCCAACAGAAGCCATGAGGCTCTCTGGCCACTGAGCCCTTAGATAAACAAAGCGCATTAGCAACTCACTGATTTAAGTGTCTGTAGCCACAGAGCCTCGCAGCTCCCATTGGCTGAGGTTCGCTGTTTTCTATTGTCACTGACAGAGCCACCCACTTCTTTTTTTTGAAGGATTCTTATGGAATACATATAAAATTAAGCTTATTGTATAAAAGCTTATGAAGTATTGGTAACAATAAAATGATAAAAATACCTTCATTTGGTTCCTCAAACACACTCTGCATGTGTATTTCAGTTCTGTCAGATGAAATTAACTGGTTGGCTGGTAGTTTTCTTGGGCTTTCAGAAGCACACTGGTTAATTAAAAATGTACATGACAACTTGGATACAATTACCTTTTAATTGCTTTACATAGAAAAATTATCAATATTTTTAGTTATTGGTTATCAGCAATGATTTACAATTAAACACTTTTATGTGTTACCAAGTATACATAGTACTCATATCTCTGAAAAAAGTTTTGGACAAGGAATGTCATAGTATAAACAATTTTAAAATCATAACATTTATAACAGTTTAAAAGTATTAGTAAAATGCTAGTTGACATAAATTTTAACTAAAATGTCTTGATGAACTAGCTTTGATAAACCCAGAAATGGTAAAATGGAGTAGGAAAATTTTTAGATTAAGATAACAAATCAAGAAAATGAAAAAAAATGATTGCTAAAAAAGAAATGAATAATAATTGCAATTCTTTACAATGACTGTTTCTTTGTATGTGTACACTATAGATACTGGTGATGTTCACGTCCTCAGCAAACAAGTCTATGAAGGCTGTGCATGCAACTTACCATAATTAGAATGGCCCATAATTAGAATTAGATGCACAGGTAATGCTATGAGAAGGATTAAAGTCCAACAAGGCTAAAAAGTTCACAAAAGACTATTTTGGCTAAGTAGTTTGGCACCATTCACACTAAGGGAAGTTAAAGGGAGAACACTCTCCCTTCAGCTTCCCTTACTCCTTGGAGAAGCAGGGCTACTGGCATCGACAGGAGCACCCTCTCAGTTTGACTTAGCGCATCTTCACTAGACCCGCTAATACTTAACTATCCTAAAAGTTTAAAAGGAAAAAAGTTATAAAAATTCTCTCAAAAGGAGACTAATAGAGTGAAATATTATTATATTCTCATTGCTGCCTAAAGCAGTCGGCAAGAACTGAGAATACATAGGACTATTCTCTGGATATGGCATAGGCAAGTGATCCTAGCTAGGGTGTATATGCTGCTGCACTGATTACAGCTTTTTGATAATGTTCATCAGTTTAAGAGAGGATTCTAAAGAAGCGATGCTTGAAGACAGAGACAAGGGGCAAAACCTTGTCCCCAAGTGCATTCATAAAGGCCATGTCTACACTACAGATAAGACTGAAGCATCCACAATCAATATTCTGGGGTTCGAATTAGCAGGTCTAGTGTAGACGCATTAATTCAAACTGCGAGGGTGCACCTGTCAATTCCAGTAGTCTGGCTTCTTCAAGGAGTAAGGGAAGTCGAAGAGAGAGTGTTCTCCCTTTAATTTCTCTCAGTGTGAATGGTGCCAAAATTTGAGTTAAGATAAAATTCGACTTAAGATATGCTATTAATGTAGCTGAAGTTGCATATCTTAATTTGAATTTATCCCCTAGTGTAGTCCAGGGCTAAGAGTTTTACTGTTGACTTAAATGGAGTAAAGATTTCATTCAAGGTATTTTATTAAAATTAAAAGAAAACAGAATTAAATACCTAGTATTTAAAACTATTTTGAACAACTATATTCTATAATAATTCAACATGATGCTAGAAATACAAATTTAATCTGGGCATTCATTGCCAGGCAATCTAGATTATTAGCAGTCTTAACTAGTCAGACCCTAATATAGCAGTACTTGAAACTCAAAGCATCAAGCCCTAAGATCCAGTAAGCAGCAAAAAAGTCAGGAATGCAACAAAACTCTTCAGAGGTACTGAATTGAATACAATTGGTGGGATCAAAGAAGCCACATTCATGGAAAATACCTCTGAATCCCAGGGTGATTCCGTATCCTCTTCGTCCTCTAATCCTAATGCAGACATCATATCTACAGAATAAAACAAATATAAAATTTTACTTTTCTCTTAAACATTTCACATTAGTTTTCACTCTACAAGTCCTGTATTCATAAATAGCCAATAGGCATACATAATTTCTCTTAATCTGTAAACAAATAATTCACATGTGCTCTTAGGTAGCTGCACACACCAGTGTGTCACTGTTTTCTTTAGCCTTTCACCTTTCTTTCGTACTCCAATAGGAGGCCACTCCACACCTGGGATATCTACTGAAAAAAGAAACTGAAGTCTAAGGTCTGATGTACCCTTAAAAATTACATTAACCTAACTATGTCCTTCGGGGCTGTGAAGTATTTTGCACCTTAGGCACAGCACTTAATCTGACCTACCACCCAGGTGTAAACACGGTTAGTGTAGCAGAAGAATCCTCCCATCAATCTAGCTATTGCCTTTCATGGAAGTTGGTTACTTACACTAATGGAAAACTCCGTACAAGTTCAGCCTCTCTAAACCATGACTCTCTGGTTTGGCAACATCCGTGTTCTGGCAGAGACCACGGATGTTCCAAAACCAGAGAGTCCCAGTGGAGGACTGGTGTTTGGGAACCCTGCAGCAGGGCTGGAGTCCAGCAGCGGGGCTGCCCTGTCACGTTGAAACTGGGAGCCTGGCAGCGGGGCTGCTGCCCAGGTGTAACATTACCCAGCAGGGCCTGGAGGTAGCAGAACTACCTGGTGGGGCTGGAGTCCAGCAGCAGGACTACCACCCAGTAGCACAACTGGAGCCTGAGAGCAGGGCTGCTGTTCGGTGTCAAAAATCCCAAGTGAAATTGGGAGGCAGCAGGGCTGCTTGGTGGTGGGGCTGGGAAAGGCTGCCGCCCGGTGGCATATCCAAGAGCTCAGCAGCCCTGCTACCGTGCAGTGGTGGAGCTGGAACCCAAGTGGTGCACTTGTCTGACGGAACTGAGAGGCAGCCAAAAACTTGGCAGCAGCGCTGCCCAGCAACTGGGCCAGGAGCCCAACAGCTGAGCTGCCCAATGAGGCTGGAGCCCAGTAGTGGAGCTTCCACCCAGTGGTGCTTCTGGTCCCCAGCAGCGTGACTGTCTGGTGGCTGGGCTGCCATGGTGGAGCCAGTAGCCCTGCATGGGGAGGCACCGAAAGCATGGGAGAAGATGTCCAGGAAGCTGGCAGGAAGGCTATGGCTGCAGGAGCAGGCAGTGGAAAGCAGGGGGAGGAGGGTAGAAATGACTTTTCTTGGTCCGGCTAAATCTCTCATCTAGGACTGGTCAGGTCCTGGGTGGCAACCATGCAGTACTGCAGGTGAGTACCTATAGTATAGACATACCCCGAGAAATAACTAAATCCTATGTCTGAAAGTATGATGATAGCCTAAAAATTCAGTGTTCTGGCTCCATCTGCTGTTTGGAAGGAACTTTTACAAATATCTCTTTTACAAATACCAATATCTGTACTGGTAGAGAAGATTCAGTAAAATAAGAATTTTGAGAGAGAACTGCTACTGTATGCTGCCATTGAGGAGCTCCACTTAAACATTCTGTACTAGCCAATGTTTTAAGGTAAAGATCTATTTGCAGTATGTTGCAGTACTTTAATCTCAAAGATTACAACGGCATGGTGATGGATGCTATATCCCATTATCTGAACTCTACCTGCCAGATAAGCAGAAAAACAACATCAGTTCTAGCCATTGCGGCTATCTGATCATCTAAAAGCAACTGAAGGTTGTGAAATTAGATAATTTGTGGAAATAAAATCTCATCTAAAAGGTAGGATATAATATTAATTCTTTCTTCTGAATGATGTCCTCAACATCATTTTAGACATGTCTGTGAGGTGATAGTTGACTTAATTAAAAAAAGATAGGCTATAAAAAAAATCCTAATTTATTCCTTTTTCTAAAATCTATAATATTCCCAATCTACTTCATGCCTTTTTTGCTTGTAATGCTTCAAGACATAGACTATCCATAACAGGGATATAAAATCCCATTGGTTAACTAGTTAACTGGGGCACAGGCAGGGGAGGGAGGTGCTTCTGCCCAACTGAAGCAGCCCCTGCTTGTGGGGCGCCCCGGCCCGTCGCAAACGGGCTGCTCCGGTTCCCTGTCCATGGCAGGCCACCCGTGAGGCTGCAGCAGCCCCCTGCCGACAGCATGCGGGGAGCTGCTTCAACCCCTGCTGGTTAATGATTAAATGGAACCAGTAATCATCACCTCCTAAGGGCAAGGCTTACTGGTTAACCAGTTAACTTTTCACATCCCTAATCTGTAATGTATATCTTGTACGGCAATGAGCATACTAAAAAAAAAAAAAGAAAGCCAAAAAACCCTGATTTAGCCTCAGTCAGTTTCAGCCATACCTCCACCGTAAGCAAGACAAAGACAAATTTGGTCGCTATTAGCATTCTGAAGGCAACACAGTTCCCCCACTAACCCACCTAAGAACCCCAAATAAAAAACTCAGGATGCCACACAATATTGCCTTTTGGACAGAAGAGCAATTACCTAATATTACCTTTTAGAGTCCCTCGGAAACAGGGGAGTAAAGTGATTTATCAAATGAATCATTCCCTGAAAATGTATCAGTGCAAGTGAAAAACATCTCATGGTTCACAGTACCAAAGGCAGCAGATTATGAACTTTTCTTAGTACATTCACATAGTAAACTAATTCAAGAAAAACATTTGGATTACTAGTTACTAATTTACCTTTTCTAACAGCAATATCTTCTGTGGCATTCTGTGCTTCACTGTTGCCATTACGTATTAAACTTTTATCTACAGCATTTGAAATGTGTGGTTGTTCTACCTCATCTTCCTCTTCTGACGATTCTTCCTAGTAGAAAGAGATTGTATGAAAAAGTTTTCCCAAAGAAAAATACTAAACAAAAACAAATTATTTTCTATCTACTTTAAGATGTTACACTCCTATCCATTACTGTAGAATCTGAGAGCCTAACATCAAATCAATAAAAATAGCAGTGTCACTTTTTGAGGCAAAAGACTTTGCTTGGACATGGGGTTTGTTGGGCAGATGATTCATTTGTTTTGATGGATTTTGTTTTGTTTTTGGATGAAGAAATCAATGTGGAGAGTACAATTTTTGCTGTGGTGAAAATTTTTTACATTATCTCCTAAAAATGATCAGATTCATCTAATCTCCCCTGGAATTGCATTTTTGAGGTGATCACCTCAACCAAAAATGCTTTTAATCACAGATCTCACACATTTAGCCATAGGCTTTGCGTATATTGGCCCACAGGAGCACAACTGACCTTCTGATTCTAAATGCAGTTTTATAGTCCAACCACCGTCACTCATTTTGCAAAACAAAACTAATTGTTTATGCTATTAGTTCAGTTTACTTTTCATAACTCATCTGGATTGTGTCAGAGCCCAGTTACTCTTGCAAACAATACCCAATTCATTTTAAGCATAATTAGTTAGGCCACAAATTATACTGACTTCAGAACAATGAGTCTAACATTCATCCTTCTATATAGCATCATAATCACATTAAATAATTAAAAAAATGCTTCTGACTACTATCCTAACTAATGCATGAAAAATATGCTTTATTAGTAACACATTTATGGCCAGTCATTCCTTTATTCAAGGCTGAAGATCAGATTAAATTTGAGTTACATTATTATTTTTATTAATCTTCCATTAAGGTTTTTCATTTAACTTATTCAAATGATTCAACTACAACAACCTTGAGTCTTATCTTCTTCCTTTCTTGCATAAAAACCCTTGCTACTGGATTTTGCCCCTTTTACTTACTTTGATGCTTGGTTGAAACTCTTCTCTCAGATTTTCTTCACTACTATTTAAATGCAAATTCTCACTTTCTGGTTCCAGTGTTTCACAGACCTTATTACTAGAGTCCTTGGAATTCTTGCATTGCTCCTTTCCAGCATTTTGATCACCCAAAGATCTAAGATTCTCTGAGTCCTGTCTTCTGTTCTCATGCCTTTGATTTTCTGCCTCTGGCCACGGCTCATCATCACTTTCAAAGATATCATCTGCTAGGTGTGGGTTTTCCTTCTCAATATAACAGCTATTTAAGACAGATGAAGATGCATCTTTTTTCTGGGCTGTCATTTCAGAATCTTCAAAAGAACAGTGGGTCTTCTTGTATCTGATTTTCTCATTTCCATCTGTACATAATTTATTTGTATTCTGAAATTCATCAATTTCATGTTCATTACCATCTTTTTTTGATGAATTACATGGTTGTTCATTATTTATTATCTTAGATAATACGGAAGTTATATTTTCCTTTAAACCTTCATAATGTCCAGCTATAAAAGACACCGGAATATCAACAGATTCCTGAATTTCCTGATCTTTTTCTTCACATGTTTCATCCTGCGTACTTTTGCTTCTACATTTAAATTCCCTTTCAAATTTAACAGCATTGCTAAAGATTTCCAACTCTTGATCACACTTATGTGCCAATTTTCCAATATATTCCTCTTCTTCATCCTCTGTGTAATCATCTTGACTTTCTTCTTCATCTTCTGTATTTTCATCCTCCTTTTCTTCCTGACTAAATTTTTCCTCATCATCTTCCTCATCTTCTTCATCCTCTAATTCTCCTTTCTCCTGTTGGCTTGCTTCTGAAATATCTTCAGATATCAATTCTTTACATTCTTTTTTATTCAAATTTGTGTGTTTTCTGGTTAACTGCTTCAGGTATTGCCTTGATGACTGAGGACTTCCAATTCTAATATCCTTGCCATCTTCATATAATCATAGAAGAATTTGAAAAAGAAAAGACACAATATAGGAACCAACAAATTAACTGAACAAATATTTACCTGTTTAAGCCCCAGGAGAAGAGGAGTCATCTGGGAAGGTTTTGAAAAGGAGCCAGGTGAGGGATGGATAGACCGAGGATAGGACTTGACTTGGGAAAAATTAGGAGGGGATTCAATAACATCTTCAGCTTCACAATCTGATTTATTTTGCAGTGAAATGTCTACATGTTCTGTTTTCATAATGCTACTTTTTTCACCTACTATAATAAAAAAAGATTAAATAACTTAAAAGAGGAAGTAAAATACATAATACATCTACAATTTTCTATCAACATATAACATAATAAAGGAGATTTTTTCCCCTCAAAATTGCTTACTGTTTTTCTTGAAATGCTGGGAAGAGGTCATTAGCAGAGTCAAACTTGGCTTTGGTGGTTTCTGTAAATAAAAGTTAACTTTAAGCACACTAAGTTTTTACATGAATAGTAAATAACACCTATCTGATTGTATCGACTATTGAAGACTAAATTCATCAAATTGTTTTAATGCCAATGTCAGGCAAGGTCTGCATCTGGTAGATCTTACTTAGCCAGCACTCTCATTTAAGTCAGTCAATGGGAGTTATGCTCAAAATATTTAGCCCATACAACGTTAAATAAAATATCTCTAAGGGTATGTCTACACTGCATGGCTATTTCAGGATACAGGAGGTATCCCAAAATAGCTACCCCACATCTTAACAAGCCACACGGTATTTCAAAATATTTTTTAAAATAACAGGCATGCTATTTCGGCATCCCTGTAACCCTCGTAGTGCAAATTACGTATCTTATTTCAAGTTTAGGGTGCTGTGTAGATACACCCTAAGTGAATTATATTCTACAAAATCTTTAATCCTGTCAACGTTAGCCTTATTGGCATTTAAGATAGTTTTAATTTTATGTTTAAAAGTCTTTAATAACTGATGGATTTTCTAGGATTAGTCAACAGATTAGTCACTTAAAATGGTCCAGATCGCTGTCTGATGACGCCAAAATTCCTACAGCATGATGGGAAGATGTACAGCTTCTATTTTAACACAATGCATATGAAAAAAAGTGGCAATTCATCCTCTGAGTGGAAAAAAGAATCATCATGTTGATACAAGTAATACTTACCACAGAGGTTAGCAGCAATTTCGGTAAGAGAATAGTAAGTCAGACAGGTCTCATATAATGACTGTATTTTAGGGTAAGTTTTTAAAGAGAGAGAGAGAGAGAGACACAGAGAGAAAGACAGAGAAACTCTCAAATGTGGAATCTACTTCTTGTCTCAGGGATGGCGATGAGTGAATTCTAATAGAAGATAAGGTTGACCTTCACTGATAGTGAGTTTTTTTTTCTTGAAACGCTCTGAGGACTCTTGTTGCTAATAATTTGAGACGCTGACCTTTGCCTGGAAAATACTTAAAGTGTAACATGTCTCCTCCTCTAGACTACATTGTAGTGATCTTGGAACCAAAATATCATTCTGTAGTCTTTCAAAGAATAGAGGACTTAATGTATGACTTTAAAAGTTCTGATCTGTCATTATTAATATGGATGAAATCAAAATAATCTGTACAGATTAAGAGGGACTGATTACAAAACTCAACTGACATGGTACCAGTGCTGAGAAGTTTGCACCAGACAGTAGAGTTGATCATCAGCAGCAGTCAGGCTTTGAAGGAGGAACAATGGTAAAATCAGTAAAAGAAGGGCTCCTCATTTACTCTTTGTACCAAGGAAAGGCGATTGGAGTATTTTTTGGTTTTGGCCTTTGTCAGCAGAAAAAACCCACCTGCAGAAATTTTTACTGATCAATCCTGACTGGTAGATAAGGTCTGAGGTCTTTTGGTAGTTGTTGTGCCCTGGTTGCTAGAGATTTAGTGTTTATGTTTACCAAAGAACAATATGAATGTGGTTTCTAAGTAGTTGAATGACCTTTTAACTCCCAATTCTCTGAGGGTATGTCTACACTAAAATGTTAGTTCGAACTAATGGACGTTAGTTCGAACTAACATTCATAGCCGCTACACTAGCGCTCCGCTAGTTCGAATTTAATTCGAACTAACGGAGCGCTTAATTCGAACTAGGTAATCCTCATTCCACGAAGCTTAAGCCTAGTTCGAACTAGCTAGTTTGAATTAAGGGCTGTGTAGCCCCTTAATTCGAACTAGTGGGAGGCTAGCCCTCCCCAGGTTTCCCTGGTGGCCACTCTGGCCAACACCAGGGAAACTCTATGCCCCCCTCCCGGCCCCCTTAAAGGGGCACGGGCTGGCTACGGTGCCCGTGCCAGGTGCAAGCCTGCCAGCACCCAGCCAGCAGACCCTGCACCTGGCATGGATCGAGCCACCCACCCGATGTCCCCCAGCCCACCCCCTCTTCCCGGGACCAGGCTGGCATACCCTCTCTCTCTTGTTCCAAAAGGAAATAAAACGTTAAATGTTAAATTAATCCTAACATTAATTGAGGGAGTTACTGTGTGGCAGCCCAATGCTACTGAATTCAGTCTTGCTGTGATGGGTAATAAGAGGAATTGGGAGACAGATGGATCTGCTTTACCCACTAGATCTTCATATGGATTGGGGCAAGGGTATGCAGGATGAAGAGGCAACCCCAACAAACACTGCTGGTCAAAAGAATCTAATTATCACACACACAGCACACACACATCTAGAATGATATCCAATCTGGTTCCCGCTGGTAGCACTGCTCTGTCCAGGGTGCTGGCTGTCTTCAGCCTGCAAGGCAATGTTTTCTTTGAAGAGCTGCATGCAGCTCGTGAGTCATAGGTTGGCCACCCCTGATGTAGATGGTATCATGAGCTCATAATACCATCTACATGTTTTGTTAGTCTATAAAGTAATACCAGACCATTTGTTGTTTTTTAAGTTTATTCTGTACAGACTAATTCGGCTACCCTCTGAAGCTTCTGATTAATAAATAAGTCAAAACTTCATGACCTTTTCCAAAAAAAAAAAAAAAAAAAAAAAGTCTGCCTCAAAAAATTTCAGCATGTTGACTTCACAGAAGGATCTCAGATGGGAAGAAACAGAGATTAGGATTTGTTTAAATATAAATTATTTACAATAACATGGAAGAATTATAAAAATGAGTATTAAATATATTTCAAAATCCCTGATGTAGTTTTCCCAGTTCTCTTTTATTGGAATATGAGACCTGGTTTTTACTTAAAATGTAGATTGACCTAGCTATTTTGGGTGTGTAACATTCATACTAGGGATGTTAATTATTGGGTATTTGTGTAAATGTGTAACTACCCTCCTCTTCCCGGAAGCTGCCTCTGATAAAGAGACAGAAGCACAGTGGAAGGCAGTCAGCTCTGTGGGAACTGATATGCACAGGGGGGCCGGCTTGAAAGCTGTTTCCCATGTGTACCAGCTCCCGCCTCTTCCCCTCGCCTCCATGCCACTGCATCTCTATGAGAGGCAGCAGCAGGGGGAAGGAGAACAGGAAGCTACATAGGAGCCGGTGCTGTGGGAAGCCAGCTTTTAAAGCAGCAATGGGGTGGGAAGGAGGGAGGTAGCGCCACAGGAACTGGAATGCTCAGGGAGCAAGCTGGCTTTTAAGCCAACTCCCCAAGAATATCAGCTCCCACCTCCCCCCAGATACAGAGGCAACAAGGGCGGGGAGTATGTGTGGGTTGATTGGACTTATTGGTTAATCCTGTCTTATTTGTTAATCACGTGGTCGACTAATGCTGACATCTCTAATTCATAATCCTGAATGCCGCCAGTAAATCAACCCAAACTTCAGTTTAAAATGTGATTTGGCTAACAGATTTATTTTTTCAACTTTTTTTTTTGGTGTTTGTTTAATATGTACTGTAAAATCTTTGCTAATCTTGGATATTTCTGGAAGTGTTTTCTTGCCTCATGAAAATTGATGTGATCCATGTAAGATTGATAAAGATTTCTAAACTGCTATAATCAGAATTTTTGCTTAGCCTGAACAAACTAATATCCCAGAACTTATCAAAAAACAGAAGAGTATATATTTTTAGTTATAACTAAGTAAAGTTTTTCTACATTTATAATTTCTTTTTCATAGCATACAGGGGCATGAATTAAGATGGATTGTTAATGAGACTTAAGGATATGGGAAAGTTGTTCCACATAATGAGAACGGCAGAAAAAAAGGATCTTGTACTAACAGTAATGAGGATGTAGAAAGAGACAAAGAAGGAGTATAGTGGCAGTCTGGAAGGAATGGGGAAGGAGGGAAATGAAGTTAAGACTGCATTCATGGACTGTTTTGTATTCATGGAGCATTTCACTATCAATTAAATTGAAGGGGGAGTTATGGGAGGATAAAATTAGGTGATTAAACTTTTTTAAATGACTAAGTAGAAGGGAACAGTATTATAAACACGTTATAGCCTGAGAAAAAACAGATATGAAATATACAACAACCAAGGTAAAGGCAGAGATGAAGACTCCAGAGGAAGTAAAACTTAGGCATTGGCACACATGGGGAGTATTGCAGAGAAGGCAATGGACAGATTTTCAGAGATTGGAAATGGAAATATAGGAGAAAGTAGATGAGATTAAAGTTAAGGACAATGCCAACATCATTGAAAATTCCTAGTCAAAGGTATGGTTTTCATCTTGATATCATAACATTATGATTCTATGTCTTCTGTCTTCTATTTAAATTTCATGACAAACACACACTAACAAAGTGGGCTACTATCTTTCACAATCATAAGGAAAAATTAGATATGTATAATATTTTACAGGCATAAGACAAGGTTCCTGTTTATAAGAGGTAAACTGGATAGCTATCACATGAAAAAGTGACAGCAGACCACTGACGTAAAGAAAAGGAAGAGGTAGGAAAAAAGTGAGAAAAGTATGTCGTTTACGAATAACATTTCTTGAAGACAACTAACCAGTTGTTTCAATCTCATATTATCTCTCTTTTAAAAAAAAATTCATTGTCTAGTATGAGTGTGGTAACAGACAAAACCAATGTGAAGATTATAAATGAGAGTCTAACCAGAAAAAAAAATTAGATTTGAGAAAGGCCTGGGAATCTGAATGCAATTTCAAAATAGCTTGCTACACAGAAAAGAGGCTATTCCAAATAGAAGGTCAATGAGAAAAAAATGGTGGAAGCCACACAGGGAGAAACAAAGACATTATGGAAGCAGCAGGGGTGCACAGAAAATAGGTGACAAGTGAACTATAGAGAAAATGAGATAGGAGAAGCAATCAAGGCAAGCTGTGTAAATGCCTGATGTTGAAGTAATGGAGTTTAATGTTGATAAACCATTAGCAACTAGTAAAGTATTTTAACAATGGAGTGCTTCAAGGTTAGCATGAGCAATATTATAACAAAGTAGAAAATACAATCACTTTAGTGATTAACCCACTGACCCCACTTTAGGAACAATTACTTTGATGCTGAGGAAATGCGAACCAATCAAGATGGTGAAACATTTAAGTAGAAATGAATACAATAAATATTTGATGGAAAGAACTAGTAAATAAACAAAAAAATGTTAATGCACTCTTTACCCTGTCATACAAGTAGTAGAGTTCAAGATCAAATCTTAATTCTGGAAGGTAGTAGATATAATTATGTGTTTTACAGAATTTACATTCGTTCTCTTGAAACCACAGTTCAAATTAGCAGAAAATACAATCAATGAGGTGGTTTCTATCTCACCATCTACTGAATATTTATCCAAATCATAAGATCTTCATACACTGAGCCACACCTAAAAATCTTTTCAGAGAGGGCTCAGATTAGGAACAGAAAAGGTACAGATCACAGAATCATAGAGCTGGAAGAGACCTCAGGAGGTCATCAAGTCCAGCCCCCTACCCAAGGCAGGACCAATCCCAATTAAATCATCCCAGCCAGGGCTTTGTCAAGCCAAAACTTAAAAACCTCTAGAGATAGAGATTCTACCACCTTCCTAGGCAACCCATTCCAGTACTTCACTACCCACCTAGTGAAATAGTTTTTCCTAATATCCAACCTAGACCTCTCCCACTGTAACTTGAGACCATTGCTTCTTGTTCTACCATCCGTCACTACTGAGAACAGCCTTTCTCTATCCTCTTTCGCACCTCCCTTCAGGAAGTTGAAGGCTGCTATTAAATCCCCCCTCACTCTTCTCCTCTGCAGACTAAACAAACCCAAATCCCTCAGTCTCTCCTCATAGGTCACATGCTCCAGGCCCCTAATAATTTTGGTTGCCCTCCACTGGACCCTCTGCAATATGTCCACATCCTTTCTATAGTGGGGGGCCCAGACTGAACACAATACTCCAGATGTGGCCTCACCAGAGCTGAATAAAGGGGAATAATCACTTCTCTAGATCTCCTGGGAATGCTCCTCCTAATGCAACCTAATAAGCCATTAGCCTTCGTGGCTACACGGGCGCACTGTTGAATCAAGTCAGATGCAGCTGTAGTTTGGGAAATCTTGCACTATGGCTTACTAGAAGTTTCTCAATCACAGCAACAAAATATTTGCTAAAATCTCCCAAATGTTTTTTAAAAGGTATATATGCTTCATCTTACAGTTTAGAAATATTTTTCCAGAAGATCACTATACCTTGGGTGTAAAGTCTAGCTCCTCTTCCTCTGACGTAAGCCAACTGTCATCCCCTTCTTTTTCAGAACTTCTTAAATAACAAAAACCATAAAACAGTAAATCTCTCTCTCTTCCCCCCTCCCCAAGATTTGCTAAAATACTTTTTAAAAAACTCTTACCGTACTGAATCTTCTTGGGAAAGGTCATCTTCAACTGTTCAAATATTGATTACAAATAAAAAAAGAAATTTATAATTTTAGCATTAAAAGCAAAAGACTTAGAAGTTGCCAAAAAAATAAGCAAAAACATTCAGCATGAGCAAACTACAAACAATTCAAGGTTGAAACTTAGTATAAACCTCTTAATCAAATGAGTATGAATGTAAATATATTTTCTATTTTCAGTTGAAAAATCTGTGTTCATAGCTCTTTTGTATTTCTGTTCAAAATATTAAATACAGTTTAAAAATAAAACTAATGAAATTAGTAAGCAACTGGAACACAGTTAATAGTTTTTGGTGGCAATAATGTAATGAAAGGGAAGTAAAAGTGCTAAGACTATAAAAATAAGAATAGTGAGAAATTTATATGCATAGAAACTTTGAGCCTTTTTGTATTTACAGAAATACATGGTAATATGTTGGTCTCTGTCCACAGCATCACTCTGTTGTCTTTGCATTACTCTGCCAATGTAAAGGCAATGAAAAGCAAAATTGCCAGGTTTTGCAATTGCTGATTGCGCCAGTTCCACATCAACCACTCTTGACCCTCTGAGTTAGAGGCATTACAGGGACAGAAGGGATGGGAATAGAGCATATTGCACTGAAACAAACCTTTGCTAATGGAATGGCACTAACATACACCAGGGGACAAACTAAACCCGTACTACCCTGAGGACTGGGAAGGCCAGAAGATGGAGAAAAACCACTTGTGTGTCCCCATTCACAGCTAAGCAGAGTACAGCTTTACATACCCAAAAACTGGACCTATGAAATAGTCAGCACAGAGTCCTGTCAAAGACACTAAATTACAATGAAAATGGTTGAGATTCTCCATCTCCCCCTTCCTTTAATGATATTTGAGGAAGCTCTAGGCTTTCCAGGATTAGAAAATAAATACTGTTCTATGTTCAGATTGATATTTGAGATACCACTGTGTACGCTTATAATTTTAAGAGAAGTGATGAATGTGCCTTTTCTGACTTTCCATTAATTTTATTTTTTGAAAATATATTAACATGAAAATCAAATAGAAAATAATTGACTTATATAAAAGATTGAAATAGACATGATAAAGTCACAAAACTGAAAATTTACAGCAACACCATGTCAGTTAATTATAGGCCAAGTTAATCTCAGGAAATACATTCCTTCTGTTTGACAGAGAACCAAACAAAATACAAATAATACAGCAATCATATTCCTCAGAATTCCAGAATTAATGTTGGTACATTGATTATTATTTTTTCATAATTTGAGCAGAATTTTCTTATTTTGCTTTACTGTTTATAGCTAATATGTTGTTTTTGCTAGACAACTGAATGGTTGTAACTTCAACTCTGAGTGTAGATGAAACACTTATAAACAAATTCTGAACAGCAATAATAGCAGTGCTAGTATCTTTATTGAATGTTGTGCTTTTTTCAAAAATAACTCAAAAACAATCTCTCTCCCTCCCCCAAAATTTTCCATTTGATTTTTTAAAATTATAAATTTGTTAATTTAGCTTATTGATTGTTCTTCAAAATCTTTCTTTTTTTGCACTGCAATTTTGACCACTCTTTTAAATAGCACAATGCCTTTTAAAAATCAGAAGTTTTATTTACAAAGCTCACTTCAAAAACAAATAATATAATATAATAGACAATTTAATTTTTTACTTTTTTTTCCTGAAAACGTTACAATATAAAAAAATATATAGGAATTCCCATAAGTTATATATTTTTAATCAACTTATGTCTTTTGTGAAGATCTCTTATTACTCAGTTTTTATCCTATTAATAGATTTTATATTTGCAAACCGACTTTGTGATTGCTGAGCTCAATGGTTAATTTTAAAATAAACAAGTTTAAAATGGTGGACAATATATCTGGTCATCCTTTGTTTCTATTTTAAAATTCTATTTTAAAGAACAGCCAGCTTTGATATCATAACATTTAAAGAATAAAAACTCTGTATTAGCCCAGAACTAGTCAAGTAAAAGGATTATGTTTATAGTAGAGCGTACACACAATGTTTTCATACTATATATTATCATATGCATTAATTAAATGTATTTCTGCCTTTCAAAGATAATGGAAATTGAGAGTACAGTACAAACTGCTCAATATAACTGATATGGCTACAGCATGGTTATTTTCTCTCCCCATCCCAGTATCAGTTAATCTTCCAAAACTGATACAAAGGCCATATTTGAGCTCTGGGTGCCTAGAGAAAGAGCAGCTCTGAAGTAGAGAGTATTACCCTAGTGGGTTCCACTTCTGCTTGGAGTCTATTATTATTATTATTATTATTATTATTATAATCCAAGTATTTTAAACTGAAAATACTCTCAATTTTTGATGATTACCTATAGTTAATTGTTACCAATTTTACAGCAATAATGAATTATGATTTATCTTTAAAACACAAGAGACAAACTCATGCTGCACGTTTTGGGTGTACAGGCAGTCCCCGAGTTACGCGGATCCGACTTATGTCGGATCCGCAATTACGAACGGGGCCCTCTCCCTGGTCTCCAGCAGACCAGGGAGAGGAAGCAAAGCGGCGGAGCACGCGGGCAGCGGACAGCCCAGACGCGTCTGGGCTGTCCGCTGCCCTCAGACTCCGCAGCTTTGCTCTGCTTTGCTCCCCGTCTCCCTGGTCTGCAGACCAGGGGGATGGGGAGCAAAGCGGCGGAACACGTGGGCAGCGGACCGCCCACACTGTCCGCTGCCCGCGTGTTCCGCCGCTTTGCTCCCCGTCCCCCTGGTCTGGAGACCAGGGAGACGGAGAGCAAAGCAGAGCAAAGCTGGGGAGCCCGAGGGCAGCAGGACAGCCACGGCGCGTCTGGGCTGTCCCGCTGCCCCCGTGCTCCGCGGCTTTGCTCCGGACGCCTGTGGTACAGCAGCTGGGGCGCTGCCGGTTGGTCCCATAGCGCCGCTCTGAAACTGACCAGTGGCTGACTACAGGAAGCAGCGGCTGACTACAGCAGCAGCTGAATCTGGACGCCAGTTCCGACTTACATACAGATTCAACTTAAGAACAAACCTACAGTCCCTATCTTGTACGTAACCCGGGGACTGCCTGTATTAGACATCTTGAGTTTGATTTGAAATAGTTATAAAGTGCTAATATAAAGCCAAACTGTATTTGAAAGTTGCTCATATCCACAGTTCTGGCTCAAGCCCAACTCAAGTTTGACACAATATCAAATTAATAGATTTAAATAAAACGCTATCACTTAATGACCCATCACAACACACATTAACAATACTTTCTGGACTCTTCCATGACAAATGCAAAGACTAATTAGTTTCTTAAAGATCTACAAAACAACAAAATCTATAACACCATCACCATAAAACAATTCAAAAAGTAAAATCAAATCATTAAAGAACTTTTGAAGTCACATAACTACAAAACATGTATAAACACTTAAATATGGCATTTTCACACTAGAAGTCTTATTGTATGGAATACCTTTCCCTGAATCTCTTGTTCTTGATATCTTGTTGGGAGACTGTTGCATTTCTATTTCCATTTAGGGAAAAGCATTAAAGGGACAGATGAAACAATGAAATCAGAAAATAAAAGTTGTAAAGTAGATACATACATACATGAAGATGAAACAAAGAAATGCATAACTTCTGACTGTTAATAATCTTTGATAGTGCTGAAAGCAAACAAGAAATGTCACAGATATAGACTCTTAGAACGTTGCCAATACATTTCCTTTTCATTTTATTCTCCTTGATTTAAATGTTCTTAATTCAATATTAAAATTAAAACATTTATCTATCAGATTTGTACTTTACTAGTGGCAAACTCTAATCTCTAATTCCTGCCTCCCTAAACTCATGTGGTTTAGTCTCTCAAAAACTATTTATTTTATGTTTTCACATTTATACATGTATTGCAGATATGTTTATTGTCACCATATATATGGAATGCAGGGATAGCATCAGTGCCGTACATACAGTCTGCCAGATGGAAGGCCTAAATTTCCTTCACAAACACTTGCTGAAAAACTGATGCTGTGTTTGTGCCAGAAAACTAAAACTGAGAGCTCCATAGTTCAAAGCTAGTGCAGGAGACCTTTGCTTTGCAGACCTCATAAAAGCATACTTAAGATCAAGGCACATTCTCCAGTTGTTATGTGGTTTGAAACCATTTTCCCATAGGCACGATTAAGTACGTTTCTAATATAGTAAAACTTGTGTTATCCGGCACACTTGGGGTATGTCTACACTACCACCCTAGTTCGAACTAGGGTGGTTAATGTAGGCAACCAAAGTTGCAAATGAAGCCCGGGATTTAAATATTCCGGGCTTCATTTGCATCTTGCCGGGCGCCGCCATTTTTAAAGCCCCGGTAGTTCGGTCTCCGTGCCCGCGGCTACACACGGCGCGGAGTAGGTAGTTTGGATTAGGCTCTCTCTCCACGAGGAGTAACGGTATTTCGGATTAGAGAGCCTAATCCAAACTACCTACTCCGCGCCGCGTGTAGCCGCGGGCACGGAGTCCGAACTACCGGGGCTTTAAAAATGGCAGCGCCCGGCAAGATGCAAATGAAACCCGGGATATTTAAATCCCGGGCTTCATTTGCAACTTCGGTTGCCTACATTAACCACCCTAGTTCGAACTAGGGTGGTAGTGTAGACATACCCTTGGGGATTAGGGCATTCCGGTTATCTAAAAATTCCAGTTATCTGCGGGTCCCATCAACCTAGGAAAAAACAATGGACAATAATAGTAAAACTCAAGTTTTTAATATTGGTAGTTTTGTAGAGTGAGGCACTTGGTCTGACATTTCTATTTTGAGTTAAAGATAATTAGTACAGTAAAACTCCAATAATCCAGCATCAAAATGCCAAGCGCTCCTGACCAGCTGATTAAAAAGCCTGCTGCTCAGCACACGTGCTAGCTGTAACCGAAGGGAGCATAAGGTTGGGGGGGGGGGGGGAGAAAATGGGATCGTGTTACAATATGAAGAAGAGCGTTTTGCTTCAGCGACGGGGAAAGGGGAGGGGAAGGGAGGGGAAGGAGGATCAGGTTACAGCATGGAGGAGATGGGAAGAGGAAAGGGGAGGGAGATTGTGTCCTGGCCAGCTGGTAAGCCGTGCAGCTGTACCGGCACCTCCCGATTCTCCAGCAAATCTGATAATCCGGCACCACGTAGGTCCAAAAGGTGCCGGATTATCGGAAGTCTACTGTACTTCTTAAATAAAAAATTGTTAAGCCAATCATGGTAAACCAAGCCAGACCTGTGCACCTGAACATGTGACAGTACTGTAGCTAGGGGCAATGCCAGTTAACCAAGTTTTCTGGTTAACAGAGCGCCAGATAACAAAGGTTTCATTGTACTTGCTAACAAAGTCGTAGCTTTCAAGGAGCTCATCTTAACATGATGTCGATTATTTGTGTGCACCTGAAACCATAAAAAGATCTACATTTTGTCCCAGACCTGGAGCTTACATATAGGAGACCCTTATATAAGAGGATCCTCTTTACATGTATCAGTCAGTACATGACTATGTGAAAGTGGTGAGAGAATTTCTCCTATCCCAGATCCACAAATGGAAAGAGTGAACAGTGTGCAGGATGTGAGGGGAGCAGGACACATACTGACTTCCAACTCCATAGGAAATACTATGAAGTAGTAATTCATGTTGCAGTTATATTAGTATTTTTAAAAGAGTATTCTATGCTGTGGAAAGAACTCCAGAGGAAGCCATAAGCAGAAATTAGAATGAGGAAGCAATCACAGAGCCAATGCTCTTAACCAGCATGCAAACCGCCGGGGGTGTGATGAATGGGAGGGTGCTAACTTTTTCTTGACACCCCAGCCATTCAGTTAACTAAATTGCCTGTCTGTGGTTTTAACCCTTACAGTGGGTCCTAGAGAGTCTCCAGGAATGATAGGGAAGCAAACTGCAAGGAAGACAGGAGAGCCAATGAAGACAGAGGGGTCGGTTTTTTAATTGGAAGTAGTGGCCTGTTCCAGTCTATGTGAAGAGCTGGGAGACAAGAACTGAGCCAGGGAGTAAGGCATAGAATATCAAGCAACATCGTGCCTTGGGAAGGACTAAATCATGGAACAACAGACATGTGAGTAGAACTGGGAATATTCAATCAGATGTGATCAGGTTATTTTCTTTATTTTTGGGTTTGTTGGACTTCTCCGTGTTGTGCACTTCTACTACACCGCCCTTACACTGTCACTCTCCAAACTGAATACCAGGAAAGCAATTTTTGTGTATTAATCTTTCTTTTTTAGTACCACTGTGACACCTAGAAACCAAGTAATGTTTTCTTTGTTCTGCTACTAAAAATTACCTTTTAAAGACCATGAACCGATTCCTGTGTCTTAGAATGCAGGAGGTTTTGTGTGTACGTGACTAAAACTGAAAAGCCAACTATTAAGAAACATTACAGTTTTTTCAAGCACTCTCCAGAAGGAGAGTTAAAGAGCTTGAGGGCACCTCACAGTAAGAAAATTCCCAAATGTGTCTTCCTGGGTTTTCAAAGAAGTTTTTACACTTGGGTGGAGGCAGCAATACTAGTCTAAGGTCAGGGAATTTCTGACCTTGGAGAGTTTTTAAAAACAGAAACCTTTAATGACAGGGTATTTTAAAGTCTCTTTCTGGGCCCTCCTTCTCCATTTTAAGTACCAAAGTGGGGAACAGGCTTGACAGGAGGAAATTCAGAGGAATCACTGACAGGTTTCCTCTCAGACTTTTTTCCCCCCAGGCCTCTGTAGTGGGTTTTCCCAAGCAATAGGCAATACAGCAAAAGTTAGTTACTTCATCAAAATTACAGAAACTGCAGTTCAAAATATAGCAGGGGAACAAGGACATGCTATTTGGCAAGCACTATGCACATATAGCCTTTCCAAGTTATACTTTTTTCTGTGACAGAGCAATGAACTCAGAAATTTAAAATCTGGTAATTAGCTTGACACTAGTGTATTTGACAGCATCATTTAAAGGTGTTTTTTTTTTAAGAAACTGAACAATTAAATAAGGAAAAATTAAGGCTCATTAAGGATCCTAAAAATAAACCAAATAAATAATGCTTACAGGCTCTGAGATGAAATGATATCTAATCAAGCACAATCTGTATAGCATTAGATTAATTTACACTATAAAGTGATATTAAAAATTAGCAGAATTTGTCATGACCTGTACAAGGTCTGTATTCTAATTAAACATGTTTCTGCTCAAATGGAGATTTTATTGAATCTGGCCATGATCAATCAAACAGTACATTTAAGAACTGTTTTAATAAAAATTTAAAACATTAAAAACAGGCATGCTAAAATATAAAAATAATTCGGTGTATTAAAACGTCTTTTCCAACAAGTAGTAAGGGCAAAAGAGTAGAAGAATGTAAGGAAATAATGTCATAGATGCTACAAAAGAGGCTTTTTTCAAAACATATCCAGACAGTTTGGATGCTCTCTTTTGAACAAGCACAGTTTGCATTACATAGCGCCTTTTTTCGAAAGAGCACTTTCGAAAAAAGGCGTTCTCCCTCATAAAATGAGGTTTTCCATGGTTGAAAAAATTGCTGTGTTCTTTTGATTTACTTTCGAAAGAACGTGGCAGCAATCTAGACGCAGGGAAGTTTTTTCGAAAAAAGGCCACTTTTTCAAAAAAAACCAAAACAAAACCCTGTAGTCTAGACACACCCAGAGTGACAAACAGGCATTTTTTTGGTCTTTGAACCACATCTATTTTTTTTCTAATTCCTTACATGATTTCTCCCCTGCCCCAAATCTTTTAATTAAACTACAGACACTGTTTCCCATATACTTTACAGAGCATAGCTGTTAAAGAAAAGTATTAAAATCTAATTCCACTTTATTTCTTTAATTAATCTTCCCTGAAAAATTATAAGGACGTTTTCTGATCCTACAATCATTTGTACTTATTTGCCAGTCTAGTACAATTTCTGGATCTTTAAAGGGTATAAAAATGGGTGATATAAATTTGTAACTATTTTATCCAATTTATATTTTGATGATAATTTTCCCTACCTTAAACATGAGAATAACCCGATATACAAAGAAGTTAAGGCCCAAACTGTTTTTAAGTATCCACCATATTGGGGTGTGTCAGTTCTTAAATGCCCAACTTGAGATACCTGAAAATCTGTGCATATTATACACATATGTATGTTGCATGCTCACAGCTCAAATTGACTTAAAAAGGGAGGTGGAGGGAGAGAAAAGCTAATGATATTAATGCAACAAAGCAAACACTAAAAAAAAGTAGTTTTTGAAACACCGCCCGACCCAATTGGAAGGCAGGGTGTGCCTAAAAAAAGGATAACTAGATGAGGCATCACTGGTATTCAGAAAAGAGACAGAACAATAGCAGATAAGACAAATTTGCTGTGGGAATCTCTTCTGTCAACTTTGGGGAAAAAAAACCCACAACACACCACACACCCTAAGCTACATTTGACAGGGGTAGGTGATCAAATCCAAAAACATGGAGATTTGGGAGATGAGTCAGAAATTGGGGTGAACAAGGGCTGTAATAGCAGGGATAAAAGAGCAACAAAATAGATGTGGGGTCTCAATCAAGTCAATATCTGAGTTGTCTGTATACTAATGCAAAAAGTATGGGGAAAAATTCAAAATACTAGTAAAAAACACAACCATGACACAGCTGGCATCCAGGAGACTTGGGATAATACACGATTGGAATATTGGTATAAAAGGATACAGCTTGTTCAGAAAGGATAGACAGGGAAAAAGGAAGGTGTTATCTTGTATATTAAAAATGTATACCCTTGGACTGAAGTTGAGATGACAAAAGACTACCGCGTTTTGTTGACGGAAGTTTTGTCGACAGATACTGTCGACAAAACTTCCGACGACAAAGAGCGTCCAGACACATTGAGTTCTGTCGACAAAGCAAGCTGCTTTGTCGACAGAACTCCGTAGTCTGAACGCAATGTTACAGGCAATAACACCTTCTGTCGCAGAGTTCTGTCAACAGAAGGTGTTATGCCTCGTAAAATGAGGTATACCAGCATCGACAAAACTGCTGAGTTCTGTCGACGTTATGTCGACAGAACTCAGTGGTAGTGTAGACGCTGGTATAGTTTTGTCGACAAAAGTCCACTTTTGTCGACAAAACTAGGTAGTCTAGACACACCCATAGACTTGTGGAGAGTTTGTGGGCAAGGATAAAATAAAATAAAATAAAATAAAATAAAAATAATGGATTTCAATAAGGCAGACTTTAACATGCTCAGAGAGTTGGTAGATAAAGTTCCATGGGAAACAAATCTAAGCAGAAAAACAATTGAACACAGTTGTCAGTTCTTCAAAGACACATTATTAAGGGTGCAAGAGCACACCATTCCACTTTAGAGGAAAGAAAGTTAAGTATGGTACGAGACCACCTTGCTTCCCAGATCATGAATGATCCAAAAATCAAAGAGAAGTCCTATAAAAAGTGAAAACAAGGTCAAGTTATAAAGAATGAAACAAAAAACAGAAGTAAGTGGGGCAAAATTAAAAAGCTGAAGGCACAAAATGAAGTCAAATTACAGTAAAACTCCAATAGTCCAGCACTCAATTGTCCGGCACTCCTGATACTCCGGCATCAAAATGTCAAGCGCTCCCATCCAGCTGATTAAAAAGCCGGCCGGCCGCTCAGATCACATACCGGCTGTACCCGGACCGAACATACGGTGGGGAGGGGAGGGGGATCGGGTTACAGCATGGAGAAGAGCATTTTGCTTCAGCTACAGGGAAAGGAGAGGGGAGGGGGAGGGAGATCAGGTCCCGGCCAGCTGTTAAGCCGTGCAGCTGTACCAGGACCTCCCGATACTCCGACATATCCGATAAGCCGGCACCACCTAGATCCCAAAGGTGCCAGATTATCGGAAGTCTATTGTAGCTAGAGACATGAACTGTAACAAAAAAAAATTCTACAAATAGAATTAGAAGCAAGAGGAAGACCAATAACACAGCTTGTCCATTATTTAAAGAAGAGAGAAAAAACAATAAGAAAAAGTGGAAATGGCACAGGTTTTTAATGACTTCTTTGTTTCAGTTTTCACCAAGAAGGCTGGTGACTGGAGGCTTAATGTAGTAAATGCCACTGAAAATGAGGTAGGTTCAAAAGTTAAAATGGGAAAAGAAGAAGTTAAAAATTACTTAGAGAAGTTAGATGTCTTCAAGTGACCTGGGCCTGATGAAATATATCTTAGAATACTCAAGGAGTTGATTGAGGAGATACCTGTGCCTTTAGCTATTATCTTTGAAAAGTCATGGAAGATGGGAGAGATTCCAGAAGACTCTGAAAAGGCAAATATAGTGTCCATCTATAAAAAAAGAACTAATGACCCAGGAAACTGCAGACCAGTTAGCTTAACTTCTGTATCAAGAAAAATAATGGAACAAATAATTAAAGAAACCATTTACAAATATCTAGAAGATAATAAGGTGATAAGTAACTCTCAGCATGGATTTGTAAAGAATAATTTAAATCAAACCAATCTGATAGCTTTCTTTGATAGGATAACAAACCTTATAGATAAGGGGGGAAGCGGTACATGTGGTATACTTAGATTATAGTAAAGCACTGGATATTTAAGCACTCTTATGACCTTCTCATTAATAAACTAGGGAAATATAACCTAGATGGGGCTACTATAAGGTGGGTGCATAACTGGTTAGATAACCATTCCCAGAGAGTAGTTATCAATGGTTCACAGTAATGCTGGAAGGGCATATCAAGTAAGGTACCACAGGAATCAGTTTTGTTCAATATGTTAATAAATTATTTAAATAATGGCACAGAGAATACCCTTATAAAGGTTGTGGATGATACCAAGCTGGGACGGGAGTTGCAAGTGCTTTGGAGGATAGGATTATAATTCAAAATGATCTGGAAAAACTGGAGAAATGGTCTGAAGTAAATTGTATTTATCCTCGTTGAATTTCATCCTAAGTATTATACATAAGAAGGAACAATCAGCTGCAAACATACAAAATGGGAAATGACTGTCTAGGAAGGAGTACTGCAGAAAGATACCTAGGGGCTATAGTGGACCACAAGCTAAATATGAGTCAATAGTGTGATACTGTAGAAAAAAATGGCAAACATTCTGGGATGTATTAACAGGAGTAAGCAAGACATGACAAGTAATTCTTCCTCTCTACTTTGCGCAGATTAGGCCTCAACTGGAATACTGTGCCCAGCTCTGGGTGTAGCTTTTCAGGAAAGATGTGGAGAAATTGAAGAAGGTCCAGAGAAAAGCAACAAAAACAATTAAAGGTTTAGCATACATGACCTATGCAGGAATAAACAAATCCAGTTCTTTCAACAGTCTGGAAAAGAGAAGACTAGGAGGAAATATGAACTTTTAAGTGCCTAAAAAGATTTATAAGAAGGAAGGAGAAAAATTATTCTCCTTGACAACTCTGATGATAGGACAAGAAGCAATGGGCTTAAAATTGCGGTAAGAGATGTTTAGGTTGGGCATTAGGAAAAACTTCCTAAATGTCAGGGTAGTTAAGCACTGGAATAAATTGCTTACAAAGATACCACAATATCCAGCATTGGAGATATTTAAGAGCAAGTTAGATAAACACCTGTCAAGGATGATCTAGACAGTACTTGGTCTTGCCGTGAGTGCAGAGGACTGGACTTGATGTCTTCTTGAGGTTCCTTCCAGTTCTATGATTCTATGGCTGTTTATAGAACTGTATTTAAAGTAGGCAGAGGTGGTGCTCAACAGCCAGTAAGGACCTAGCTTCTGTTCCAACCTACAAAGGCCAAACATCTCAAGAGCAAAGGGAGGTCTATTAGTCTTGAGATAATAAATCCTGCAAAATGTTTCTATAAAAGAAAATTTCTTTATTCGCAACAACTGTTTGCAAACAGAGACAAGTAAAGAAAGAAGAAACAAGGCAGAGATGACCATATCCCTTTACTACAATAAATACTTGCTGCTTTTAAATGCAGCTGCCTTAAAATGTTTAATGGCATTTCCAGTATAAACAAGAATATGATACTGCAGACCGAATAGCATATTTTCTACTGAAGGACAAATTGTGAAATTGCCTCCTTTTACACCTAAAAGACTTTATTAAAAGTCAAATCCAGTCTCTTCTAGGAGCACATTGGCTCCCAATACTTGATTACTGTAGCTTTACAACAGTGTGAAATCCTAAGCAAACATGAGCCAGTCCAGAACAGAGTGTGGACAGGATCCATCCCTGCTTTAGAGTCACAGCTGCCAAAACTGCTAAGGAGCAATTCAAACTTCACATCTCCAGACAATCCTTCTGTTTTTCCATCAGTCAGTGCCCTCATACACCTGCACTCACCACATGACAGATACAATATTAGGAGGAAAGCGGTCTAGAAAGATAATGAAAGTGCCGTCAAAAGCAAGGAAAAAAAATGAACTCTTGATAACTGTGCTCAGTATATTGGGGAATGGTGTATTCTTCCCTGAGCCTTTTCTCCTAGTTGTAATGTTTTTATTCAGGTATGTGTTTGGATACTAAGTCTTCACCCATGTTCTGCTTATCTTTAACAGCAATATCAGGTGGTTTCACAAATGGCAATAATTGCCCCAGGAGATGGAGAGGTTATTTGGCCCGATTGCATCTTTCTCTCCCAGCCAGTAGCTCTATTTCGGAAGTATAAGATGGCATTCTTTGAATCACAGTGACTGTCTGGCTATGTCTAGACTGTAAAAAAGTCAGAAAAAGATACGCAAATTGTGAACCTCAATTTGCATATCATTTTCCGCTTTTTTTCCCCTGAAAGAGGCTTTTCCGAAAAGTGGCCTGTCCACACAGGGCCAAATTTCGGAAAAACCTCCTCTTTCGGAACATTCCTATTCCTCATATAATGAGGAATACAGGGATGCCGAAAGAATGTGTCCGCTTTTTTGGAAACTGTTCCAAAAAGGTGGACATGTTCCTTGGATGCAGCAGAGCTTTCTGGGATACCTCTGCAGTGTGGACATAGCCTCGGTTATTGAGATCTGTCACCATAGGGTCAGTAGGCATATGCACTACATTTTGCCACCAAAACCTAAAAGGCCACAGGAGCACCACAGACCTTTTGGGAGGGAGTTACATTTTTATTTGTGGGGCTCTACACAACACTCCCACAAACACAAGATTTAATTCTTCAATCACATACACAATGAGGCAAGACCAAGTAGTTCAGCTCTCTGCCAGTGAGCAGGACTAGAACAGGATTTATCCCTAATTTTGCTTTATTTTTTGGGGAAGGTAAAAAAGGAGACTAAGAGTAAGGCTACTGTGTTTTACTTATTTATATACTTTCTCAAAAATTGTGTGATTTGCTGCATTTGAATATCAGCTCTGTTCATTTACTATACTATTACATTTAATAATTATGTATTAATATCATAAATCAGAGCTACTCAACATGCAGCCTGCAAGCAGTTTGTTTGTGGCCCACGGTACAGTTTGGGTTTAAGTGGGGTTCAACATGCAGCTCGCGGGGGGGGGGGGGGGGGGGGGGGGAGGGCCAAAACAAAAAAGTAGTCAATATAATGGTTTTCTGTTGATATGCGTTTTAGTAGTTACATTCCTGAACTGTCATTGTTCATTAAAAGTACTGTCATATTTGTGGAAATATTGCATTTTATTAGTATCAACAGAACTGACTTAAATGGGCCCTGTGTGTTGTAAAGTATTGCCTTAATCTTTGTGTTCATGCCAGTCAATGTGAAAGAAGCTATTTGCATAAATATTTGCATGTATATGCAATCACACTTATGTTGTGGCCCTCAACATGTGTATGAGTTTCATTGTGGCCCTCGGTGCTTCCAAAGCTGAGTAGCCCTCTCAGAAATAATATACAATCTTAATATAAAATTAAGACAAATCTAAATGATTGATACTGCTTGTACTGCACATGGTAAAGGGGGATTTGAAGGTGAAAAAATATTGTTTCTTTATAGAACCCATTTTAGTGTTTCAGGGGCTTGTAGTTGTAGATGAGATTTTATAAATTCCTTAATGGATTGTTTTGGCATATGAAGATGTTTAATATAATTTCTGTTCATGTTACTACTCATAATTTGTGTTTCTATTCAGCACATTACTTAAGTTAGTATCATTTCGTAAACTAATATTTATATTAGAATTAAAAAAAAGCAAAGACTTGTCCAACAATGTACCTAATAATTTTAAAAGACAATGTATAAACAAAAACTAAATTTTGTAATATCATAAAAAAAATTCACAACAGGTTTGTTATGAGAGAAACCGAAAATTGTGACTATAAGGTGACAAAAAAATTTAACCAGCTCCTCTTATTTCAAACGGTCTAATTAAGATTGCACATATATTTTACACACACACATTAAATGGGTGTGAAATAGAGCCATGTGTTCTTAATTGAATTTATCTATCACTTCCTTACTGTAAAAAGAAGAAACCTCTGGACGTAATGTATAAATTAATCTGAAGTTTTCTGTAAGAAGATTCACCACATCAGAAGTGACTAGATGGCAAGAAAAATTAATTGCCTGAGCTAATACTGTATTCAGTTTCCTTATTTAAAAAAAACAACATACATTTTTACGTATTCTAATATGATCTGATGGGGAGGAAGCTACAACCTTTTGGCGGGACAGATTACTACTGACCACAGGAGGTGCACCAAGAACCTCTTGAGATCCATAGACAACTAGTGAGAGATGGTAGCATGGTTCAATATTTCCTAGGTTTCTCACTCTGTTTCCTTTGATGGATAACTAAATGCAGTTTTTACAAGACATGAGTGAACTGAATTTTTTAAAGACTCTGACCTTCTTTATCTGTAGCAGGTGCGCCCAAAGTAAAACCAATGTCTCCAGCCCTGTCTGGACTGCTAAATACCGACATGCCTTTTCTAGTGTTTGGAGAAGGTTCTTCTACATTTTTCCAGTTGGCATACTCAGAAAGTTGTTTACTCAGCCTACGCATAAAAAGAAAGAAAATGTGTTAGGGAAACAGTAATGTGATATTTAAATATAATGTATATAATGTTTAGTATAACAGTAACATTCAGTAATTATTCATGGTAAGCAGTGTTCCCTCTAAACTGCATGGCAGCAAAACCCTGCAGCTGCTTAATCAGCTCTGCCCAGTAAGAGGCTCTGTGTACAGAGGTGACTTAACTGGGAAGGGCTGAGTAAGCAGCTGTGGGGCTTTGCTGCCCGGCAGTTTAGAAAGAACACTGATGGTGAGGTCTGAAAGGATTATGTACAATATTTCACTGTATCAAATTATTGTTAAAATTTTAACTGACGACTAATATTTTATATATATTTTAATAATTTAGACAACCTGAAATTGTATTTGCATCCATGAACCCTTAAACATTCATAGAGTTCCACTAATGTCAATCGAACTCCTCAAACAGAGACCAAATTGCAAGATCGTGATCTTGGTTGACAGGATTTTCTTAGTGTGAGTTAATGGAGAATGTGGTTAAAATTCTCCAGAGCATGTAAATGACTTATTGAGATTTAGGCATTTTAAAAAAATCTTTAGGTAATTAAAGCATAAAGACTTTAACCTTTCTGTTTTAAACATAAGAAACAAACAAACTATTTATTTAGGGTATTAACAGTTTCGCAGTTCTTTTCATATAAATATCAGAAACAAAACAATCATTACAACAGTGAGCTTTTGTTTAAAGAGACATAATACAGGAATATGCTTATCAATATCAGGTGTCTCTATTTCATAAGGTGATACCATAACAGAGTATCATTACAACACCTAGGATTTCTTGAGAGTAAACTCTCTGATGATGCATATTTAACAGACCAGCCATGTCTACCAGATCTTAATATATGAAAAAATAGGAGTGTTTTGCATCTGAAATGTATTTTGAGTATTGAATAAAAGGCTATCCAAATTAGGGATTTAACATCTTGGTTCATCAGTTAACCAGTTAAACCTTAGGTTTAAAATAGTAACCAATTAAATTATGGTTGGTATGGTAACCAAGTTGTTCACATTCCTAGTTTAAATATTTATGTATCTATTTCTTCTCTATTTTGCTTTGGACATAATTGGTGTTAACTTTTCATAACCACCTCTCATATTTTTGAGCTATTCCTCTATGGTTGGACTATTTTTGTTTTTACAATGAGATGCTATCAAGCAGATATTAGCCGATGAGAGATTCCTCATTTTCTTTAGTGTGATTATTTCCAGGAGGACTAAAGTATCATTTGATAGTACATATTCAAAAATATGTGATATTTGTTTATAGATTGCATTCCAACAGTCTCTAATGACTAGACTTGTCCATAATATATACATAAAAATCTCCTCTTATGTCACAATTTAGCCAACATTACCCCAATTCAATCTCTATATATTTTTAACGTGACTGGTATGAAGTACCCAGTAAATTCAAAGAAAATTTTTTTTAATGAGAGAGAGACTGAGGTTATTGGTCCTCTTCTGCGGATCACTTTCCTCTGGGATAATTTGCCTACTCAGGTACTTTTCCTAGTGTTATATATGGACTTTTTTAAAAAGGAAAGCTGTCTGCAAAGATTCATATAAATTAGCTATAATTTTATTTGTTTTTAATTGACCAGATGCCACTCCTTATGTTAAAGTTGGTTTTCTATGCAAAACAGCTTTTCTAAATGTTGAGAAACATAATGCCTAATTCGAAACTAGTGGTACAATAGAAGTATGGGTCTGTTAGTTTTGCTCTCTAAATAAGTTAGAAAAGTTTTCTCATTGCTCAATCCTTATAGCTCTCTCATTTGTGATTTCAGTTAAGATTTAAATTATTTGCAATGGCTGTCATCAATGAAGATAAAAAAATTATTTTATATCTACTTCTATCCGGTATCCATAGACTAGCCTTTGCTAAAGGATATGTATACACTTCTGAAGGGCATATTATCTTATGAATCCACAGTTGTCTAACAATTTTACACAGCCAAAATTTTCTTATTCAATAAAAACCCATGTTTGGCTGGGCTAGAAGGCCCTTGAACACACTATTTCTTTGAGCTGTATAGCTTGACAGTACCACAAAATATTTGCAAGAGGTAGGACAGCCTGTTTAATGGGTCTGTACAACGTATTTGCATTCAATCTTGGTCTTTTAGATACTACATAAATTCCAACAATCCCATCAAAAGCTAGCTGGGGTCTATCTGAGATGATCACAGAAAGATCTGGAAACAAGCTATCCATGGATGTTCTTCCCAAACAAGAAACTAAATACTTCTATCAGCACTCCAGATCTTTTTTCCCCCGCATTTGCTAAAGTAGTGATTTGACATTTAAATCTTGGAGTTCTTCTAGACCGGTGATTACCAACCAGTAGATCAGGATCTAGTGGTAGATCTTAGAGCCTCTGACAGGTGATCTTGACTAGTTTGGCCAAGAGACTATCAAGTGCTAGCACTTCAGCTGCCCCGCCCCACACTGTTCATCTCCTGCCCTCTTCCTTGGAGCTGCCCCTCCCCCTGGGAAACCTCTTACTTTCTGGGCAGGGCAGGGGAGGGAGGGAAGGGGTGCTGATGTCAAGGTGCCCCTTCTCTCACCCGGTATCCTGTTCCCACAGAGAAGGGACACAACAGAACTTGAGATTCAGTTTGCGGGCTGCTTTAGGGAGTGGTCCAGGGCTAGGACAGGGGTCAGCCTGCCTTAGTCCCATTGCACCATCACCCAGGAGCCACCTGAGATAAGCAGTGCCCAGCTGGAGTCCACATCCTGAAACCCTACCCCAGTCATGAACCCCCTTCTGCACCTCAAGCCCCTGCCCTAGCCCCAAGCAACACTGCAACCAAACACCCTCACAAAGCCTGCACCTAGAAGCCCCTCCTACATCCCAAATTTCCTAAGAGCTGCTCAGAGCTCCTCTTGCACTCCAGATCCCTTAATCCAGGACCAGAGCCTGCATCCCAACCCTCTGCCTCAGCCTGATGAAAGTGAGTGAGGATGGGCAAGAGAAGGCGAATGGAGTGAGCAGGGGCGGGGCTTCGGGGAAGGGGCAGGAAGGAGGCAGGGCAACCGTGTTTATATTTGAGGTAGATCTTGGATTGCACTTAAATTTAAAAAGCGATCTTATGCTTAAAAAGGTTGGCGACCACTGGTGTAAACACTTACTCAGAATATCCACCAATAAGAGCATAATCCTCAGATGTCCATCCATTTATGTCTTTATGAGAAACGTCAGCACCATACCGAAGGAGAACTTGTATTAATTTAAGCTCTCCTCCAGAGGCAGCAATCATGAGGGGTGTTCTGAAATAATCACAAGAAAATATATAACATATTCATTTATATGTTCTTTCATCTTTATGTTTTAAAACTATTTACTCTCAAAACATAATTCATCTCTTTCTCTAATCAAAATGTGACACCCCCAAAAATTCTCAGATTCAAGCTTAAACAGAAGAGAAAACAAAGAGTGTACTCAGTCTTCTTACAAGCTAGTATAACACTAACAGTATAGAAGGTATGTTTAAATTAGGGAATTTTTCAAAAAAAATTCTCACGCATACTAACATCAATTCAGCTCAATACTAGGCCTTCCACCAGTTTGGTCTCTTTATAGAAAAATAATAGTTTCAGAAATCAGTGGAAGAGGATTTATTGCATGATGAACCCAAGGTAAGAATGGCTGTTCAATTTTCAGAAGTCAATATGAAATGAGTTTGCATACTTAACTGCTTAATTAACTTTTATAAGTGCCTTCCCATATTCCTAACTAAGCAGAATGTAAGAATATTAAGGGGACTTGTTATAGTCAAACCATTTTTATGTGCAATGAACCAAATATAGGATCTGAAATTTCACAATAATTTAATCATGAGGAAAAATCTTTCATCATGATATATATATGGCTTCCAAGTAGTACTACTTTCTGACAAGGAACCAAGAAGTTCTTGTCACACTGACATACATGTCTTATATTAAATGTATTCTGCAAACAGAAGGTTCCTTCTGAACTTATCACTGCACAAGCACAAATAATATAGCAGCCAACCCACAGAAATATAATTTCTCACAGAGGTTTGATTTTCTCTATTTTGCACTTGAAATGAGATATCATCAGTCACGAGTCTGATGTTAGGCAGACGTGCCAGCAGCACACATTAAACCCATATTAGGAGCATGATCGCTTGCGAGTTGCACATGCTAGGATCTTTCCTCTGCTAAAGCTTCATTAGGATATCACAACACGCGTATGAAGTAGGGATGTGAACAAGTAGTCGACTATAAGATTAATTGATATACCTAGGCTTATTGGTTAATCTTGTCGACTACTCACATTTCCCCCCTTCTACTTGCTGCCTCTGTATCAGAGGCAGCAAGGGGCAGGGAAGCAGGAGCTGGTGCTGTGGGGAGGGGGCTTAAAAGCCAGTTCCCCGCACCAACAGCTCCACGGTGCTGCCTGTCTCGAGTCAGCAGAACGGGGGTGAGGGAAGCAGGGCAGGCTGTCTCAAACAGCCTCTGTCTGCAGTGGACCCAAGCTCTCCATGGTCAGAGGCTGCTGCTCTGCGAAATACCTCTGTCTGTGGTCAACCTGGGCTCACCACAGGTAGAGGCAGTTTCACGGTAGCAGCCCATGTCCGCGAGGTGTCTGAGCTCCCTGCGTAGCAGCCTCTCTTCACAGCAAGCCTGGACCCGCCATGGACAGAGGATGCTTTGCGGCAGCAGCCCCATCTGTGGGGGGTGGGGACCCCAGCCTCACCACAAACAGAGGGTGCTCCATGGGAGGCAAAGCAACTTCTGTCTGCAGGGAGCTCGGAGCCCCCAACGGACAGGGGCTGCTGCCAGACCAGCCTCTGTCTGTGGCCAGCCCAGGCCACTGCAGGCATATGCTGCTTCACAGCAGCCTCTCCTTTCCCCCTTTCATCTCCTCCCCCGCAGCAGCCTCTGTCCATGAGGAGCTTGGACCCCCGTGGACAAGGGCTGCTACCACCCCACGCTGCTGCCTGTGGCAGCAGCATGGGACGGCAGGCAGCTGGTTTGTATGGGGAGCTGGTTTTTAAATTGGTCCTCCTCACGGACAGGCTCATGTCTATCACCCCACGCTGTTGCCTCTGATACAGCAGCAGCAGCAGCAGCATGGGGTGGCAGGGGGCTCCTTGAGTATGGGACCAGGAGCACACTGGCTGGGGCCCCATCTCCAGGGACCAGTGAACAGTCATGAAAGATTGTATGCAGTTACATGATTATGCAATTACCCGGTATCTAACATCTGTAGTATGAAGGTCACATTATCAAAGCTATTAAAGAGCTGCCATTGCTGCAAGCATTAAGTCCAGCTCTCCTAGGCCTAACTATGCAGTAAACTAACTCCCAACCAGTGTTCCCTCTAAGGTGCACAGCAGCACAGCTTCACAGGTGATTTATCAGCCCCCATCCAGTCAGTCAGCGCTGTGCATGAAACCCTGAGTCTCTGACTGGGCGAGGCTCATTAATCACCTCTGAAGTTGTGCTGCTGTGCATTTTAAACAGAAAACTGCTTCTAACTATCCAAAATTGGGGTTTCTTCCACATGGTAGAAAAGGAATACATCTCAGATAAGTATGATCACAATTTAGTATAATCTGAATTCTTTATTCATGCAATCACCTTCTGCTAAATATTAACCTGGCTGAGCGAATACAAAATTGGAGGAGTAAACATTTTAAAAACATATTTGTGATGGTTATTCATGATCATGGTTATTCTCAAAAGTAGCCCTCTAGCCAGAAACTAAGAGACAGATTATTTTCCAATTTGTGGCTATGTCTACACTACAAGTTTTACCGGAAGAGGCAATGTAAATGAAACATGGATTAGC
This sequence comes from Pelodiscus sinensis, assembly GCF_049634645.1. Taxonomy (NCBI): domain Eukaryota; kingdom Metazoa; phylum Chordata; order Testudines; family Trionychidae; genus Pelodiscus; species Pelodiscus sinensis. The sequence goes on along the minus strand of NC_134711.1, from coordinate 44,416,731 downwards.
ATTTTCCTCACACTTCATTTGCTCTTCCAATCCATTTTGGCACTCGGGATTTTTGCTCAAAAACAAGCAGTGTGGAGGTTTCATTTCTGTGCAAAAACCCCTTTTGGATCTGGTGCAAAAAGGGGTTTTTGCACTTCATTTGCATTGCCTCTTCCAGCAAAACTCGTAGTGTAGATGAAGCCTGTGACACATCACCAGCAGAATTTAGTGTAGCAAGTACAGTTCTGATTCTACTTAAAGACCAAATAGGTTTTCTTATAACACAGTATCTCTCTCCTGCAAATTGAACAAAGAAGAGTAGCCAGGGCCAGAAAAAAAATGCGTATATTCAGAGCACTCCGCATCATTCTAATCATTGGGCTGTCTGTAGGTTTTACATATACATCTTTTATCTCTGCTTTGTGAGGATCAGCTTCTGTATTACTTTTTCAGCATCCACAATTTTAGGATATTACTTATTCTGTAGGTTAGTCAAAAGTAGTTTGACCTATACTTTACCTTTTAGACTTGTCTCTAGCATGTACATCAGCTCCTTTTTTAAGAAGAAACTCTACCATCTCTTGGTGATTTTCAGTTATAGCAATAGCAAGCGGTGTATACCCCTCCTATGAAATAAAGATAAATGTTTTTATAGATCTATTGTGTACATGCACATCTCTTACTTTCTATTTAAAATACAAGTTAGATTTTATATGAATAACTAAAGAGAGACAATGTGAGTGAGGTAATACCGTCTATTGGACCAACTTCTATAGGTGAAAGAAACAAGCTTTTTAAGCTACAAAGAGACTGCCCATTGGAAGAGCTCTGTATAGCTCAAAAGCCTGTCTCTTTCACTAACAGAAGTTAATCCAATAAAAGATATTGGGCAGTTCCAGCCAGTAATGACTCTGTACAAATTGGGGGAGGGAGGCTTCAGCTCCTCACATTCACCCTAAAGGGTGCCTGGGGAAGTGGGAGGCTCGGGTCCAGGACAGTACCCAGCCAGACCCTTTCATCTGCCTGGTGATTCTGTCAATTTTCCATATGGTTTTATGAGAAGCAATCCCATTCCAGGCACATCCCATTCTCCTGACACAACCAAACCCTTACTTTGCTATGATATGGTAAGAGAAAGATGTATACCAAATTTGGTGATCTTAGCTCTTACCATTAAGAAGTGAGGCGCTACAGATATCAGGAATAATTTTATGGCTTGCAGGACTAAGGATATCAAGGAGTTTTTAAAAGAAAATTAAGAACTAAAAAATTCTAGCAATTTTATTATAGTAAAGGCATATTACTAGAGGTAGAAGGTGACATTTTTTAATAATGATGCAGGAAGTATTCAATAAAGATCAGCAGACTCTACTAACTTGCACCCAGGAGTCCTAAAAAACTTGGTTAAGGAGAACTCTGTTCCAGTCCAGGGAAATTCCAGAATACTAGAAGACTACTAGTTTATGCTAATATTCAGAAAGCGCAAGTGGTGTAATGTGGATAAGTTTATAAGGCACTAAGCCTCAATCCCAGACAAACGAAAAAAAATGCTCATCTGTGATTCAACTGCTAAAGAATTAAAGAGCAGGCATGAAAATAATTCCAATCAACTTAAAAATAAAATGAAGTTTGTTAGACAAGGCTTTTTTTTTAAATTACATCATATTGCCCAATCACATTAAAAAGAGTTTGCAGCTACAGTGCAGTCTCCTTTGATTAAATTTACACATGCATAAGTTTAGGGATATACCTGGATTCTTCCCTTACGCTAAGCTATCAGGTAGCAGCAGCTGTGAGTTATGCATTCTAGGGATGTTAGCCTGCAGTTGTTTATACAATTAACTGATAAATATGGGTTTATCAGTTAATCCTAACGATTATACACACATACTCCTTGCTGCCTCTGTATCAGAGGCAGAAGGGGGTGGAGAGGCAGGAAAAGATGTCTGTGGGGAGACAGCTTTTAAGCTGCCTGTCCATGAGTGCCAGTTCTACAGAGTCACCTGCTTCCCTCTTACTGCCTCCCACAGAGGCAGAAGTGTAGGAGAGGGATGCAGGAGATGGTGCTCCCCACCCCACTGCTGCCTCCGACAGAGAGGCAGCAAAGCAGAGGGTGGGGGGGGGGGGCAAATGGAAGACAATACACATGGGAAGCCGGCTTTCAAGCCAGCTCCCCACATGTATTGTCTCTTATGGAGCCTCTTGCCCACCATGGTGCTGCTTCTGTATCAGAAACAGCAGGGGGCTGAGTGATAGCCAGGAGACAGTTCCTGGCTTTAAACCAGCTCCCTACAAGCACCAGCTCCCACCTAGCATGTAAACATGTAACCGCTAAAAAAATCCAGCAGTTACATGTTCACACAAATACAGGTTAGTTACCATCCTTAAAGCATTGTGCCCTTCCCACACAGCTATGAGATTCCATTCTATCCTAGCAGATAATGACTTAGCTTCAGTTATTCATACTTCGTCAGCACTCAGATGAACTATAGCAATGTGATATATTGGGGGACAAAGACTTCCACATTTTGAACATTCTATCTAGTACAGAATGCTATAATGCACCTCCTCAGCAACAAAAGCTATTGTGAAGGCATCGCATGTTCCCTCGGTTCTTTACTCTGGTTTTACATAGAATTTCAAATCAAGTTTAAGGTCAAGTAGCTCAGTGACATAGACCCAGGATAGCTAAAATATTTCCTGTACTCCAAAACGAAGAGAATGGTCAACAATTCCACTCCTCAAGCACAAAGGAATTCTGCAATAGGTGAGGGCTTGTCTGTGCAGTAGATAGCATTCTTTGTAGGGCTAGTCCCACACTGTGGAATGAATTCTCCTAGGAACTAAGAACCATCACAAACCTCACCATTTTTCACCCAAATAGCAAGGCTTATGTTTTTCGTCTTGCTTTCTCTAACAAAAACATATAGCACCAGGTGTGTTTAATAAAAGCAAAACTTACAACATACCAAAATAAGGCACTCCGCTACATAAGTTGTGGGGAGAATGAGAGACCAACCACACAAACATATAGTCACATTGCTTAATGCACTACTAGGAGACACTTAGGGTGCTTCTACACAGTGGCGGTAGCTTGAAATAAGCTATGTAATTTGAGCTACACCATTTGCATAGCTTATTTTGAAATAGTCTATTTTGACAAGTCCCTTAATCCTCGTGGAACAAGGTTTACCAGGAGGTTGGAATAGCAGGCCCGTTATTTCAACTGCCCTTTGGAATAAAGGGCATGCTGTTAAGACACAAAAAACGCTATTTTGGGATACTGGACGTATTCTGAAATAGTGCCACTGTCTAGACATACCCTTAGACACTGTGGTGTTGAATGCAGTGTAAGCACCTCTAAGGAAAAGGATATAATATATTTGGATTTATTTACACATAATATTCCAATTAAAGAACAACACCTATCCAGTGGGGGACCGTTCTGGAAATCAATGATTCTGAAAAGTATTTAGTGTTCACAGAATCAAATCTTAAGAGGTAATCTAGTTCAACTCTTTCTGCAGGACCAACTACATCTAAGCCATCCCTGACAGGTATTTTTCTAACTCACTGGTACAAACCTCAACTGACAAATTCCCTTGGTAACATATGTCAGTGCTTAACTATCCTTAAATGTAGAAAGCTTTTCCTCAGTAACTTACCTGAATCCCCCTTCTCATAGATTAAGCCCATTATATCTTGTTCTACCGTAAGTGGACATGGAAAACAACTGTTCACCATCCTCTTCGTTTCAGATATGTTAAGGGCTGTAGACATGTCAGGTCTCATTCTTTTCTCAAGAAATAAACATACCCAGTGTTTTTAAACCTTTTCTCAGAGGTTAGGTTTTGTTAAAACTTTTTATAATTTTTGTGCCTGGGCTTTCTCCAATTTCGACAATTTAAAAAAAAAAATGGTGTACAGAACTAGACACATCACTTCAGCAGAGGCCTCACCAGGGCCAAGCCAGAGCTGAACAATTACCTTCCATGCCCTACATACAACACTCCTGTTAATACAGCCCTGAATTGTGTTTGCCTTTTTTGTCACTGAGTGACATTGTTGGTTCATATCAATTTGGGATCTGCTATAATCTGCACATCCTTTTCTGTAATACTGTTGCCTACTCAGTTATTCTCCACTTAGGAAGAAAAGATCAAACATACAAATATTAAGTGTAGTATTTTCGACTTGTCTTTACTTAATTTCATCTTGTCAATTTCACAGCAATTTTCCAACTTGTCAAGATCATCTTGAATTCTGTCACCAAAAGCTTGCACTCTCTTCCAGTGTGGTGTCATCTTCAAATTGTATATCTACACATCAGTATCCAAGTCATTAATGATGTAGACAAGCAAGTGAATATCAGTTCACAGTGCGATTCTTTGTTAAATTGGCTAACATTATCCCTGTACATATAAATAGAAGTAATGAGAAGGAGCAAGGATGTGATTTTTACCAATTTTTATGCCATTGGTGAGATCTGCACTAGAATATTACATACAGTTCTTTTGTCCACATTTTAAAAAGAATGTTGAAATAATGGGCAGGGCAGAGAAGAGTGCCACAAAAATTATTTGAGGAATGGGGAAAATGCTTACAGCAAGAATAGAAGAGCATCACCTGTTTAGTTTATCCCAAAGAAGACTGAGACATGACTTGATTATGATATGTAAGTATCTTTATGTGTACACAAAACTGGGTACTGAAAGAAAGGCAGAACAAGAAATAATGGCTGGACACTGAAGCCAAACAAATTAGAAATCAGGCGCACAATTGTAATAATGAGTATGATCAACCATTGGAATAAATTATCAACACAATTAATAAATTCTCCATCTCATGAGATCTTCAAGCCAAGAGTGAATGTCATTCTAAAAGATATATTTTAGTCAAACACAAATTGGCATGGGGCTAAATACAAAGGAAGATGGATACAATTTTATGAAAATACACAGGAGGTCAGATCAGATGATCTAACAGTCCCCTCTACGAAACCCTGATATTAAAGCATTCTGTGCACACACCTTTATCATCAGAATTTCCCTCTCCATGTGAATGTTTGTTGAAGTAGTTAGCTAGGTAAGGATTACAGACCATAAAAACTTCTTTGTGGGTGGTAAACAGTTCCCGCTAAGGCAGTGGTCTCCAACCTTTTTACACCCAAGATCACTTTTTAAATGTCAGAACAAGCCAAGATCTACCACCCCTTCCTTGAAGCCCCGCCCTCTCTGTTCTCCTCTCCATCACTTGTTATCCCAAGTCCTTATACACTCTCAGGGTACGGCTACATTGCCGCTTTTTTTCGATTCTTCTGTAGGAAGAGGTTTATCCAACATTTGTCCTGTCTAGACTAGGCCAAATGTCAGAAAAAACCCTTCTTTCAGAAGCCCCCTTATTCTTCGTGGAATGAGGAATACAGGGAATACAAAAGAGCATGTTTGCTCTTCCGCTAAAAAAAAGCGGAAGAACAAACATGTCCCTGGACGTGGAAGAGTTTTTCCGGGATACCTCTGGAAACCCGGAAAGACTCCTATAGTCTAGCCTCACTGGGTTGAGACAAGATGTGTGGGCTCTGAGGTAGGAATGAGGGATTTGGGTGTGGGAAGGGGTGAGAGGTGCAAGCTCCGGGAGGGAATTTGGAGGCAGGAGGAGATGAAGAAGGGGATGCTTGGGGAGGGGGTTCCAGGCTGTGGAGTGTTGGGGTCAGGTGGAGAGTTGGGGTACTGAGTGAGGGTACAGGAGTTTGGGTTGGGGTATGTGAGGAGCTCAGGGCAGGGAGATTGGGAGTATGATGGGCTCAGGACACAGATTTGCAGTGTGTGGATGATGCAGAAGTATTGTGGCAGAAGACTGAGCATGTGGGGGTGCAGGAGTTTGGGGATGTGAGAGGCTCAGGATAAGGAGTTCCAGTGTATGATAGGCTCAGATCTAGGAACTGGAGGTGGGTGCGTGCAAGAGTGTTATGATGCTGCGGTGAGATGGAGGCTTGGCCCCAACTGTGGGTTTGTTGGCCAGGCTTCTTTTTTAAATAAAATATTATGTCAAACACAAAAGGTTTCAGCATTGTCTTTATTTATGAGAAGTGCGGGGAACCTTTTTGAGTCAGGGGTCACTGACCCACAGAAAAGTCAGTTGGGGCCACACAAGTGAGATTCAAAAAAATAACTCCTCCAAACCGCCCACCCCACCCCGCAAGCCTCACTAATGTGGCCCCAACTATGCTGGTGGGAGCAGGGGACAGGGTGCCAATGGGGACAAGGTGATAGTGGCGACAGGGGGTCCCCAGCATATGCCTCCTCCCAGGACTCCTACCCCCTCCACCCCCCCGCAGAGGAGGGAAGCTCTGGAGCACACCTCCTCCAGGGACTCCCTCCCCCCACCCCCCAGAGGAGGGAAGCCCTGGCGCGCACCTCCTCTGGGGATTCCTACCCTCCCGCCCCCGCTCAACAAGTCCCCAGTGCACCACAGACCTGGTTTGTGGTACCAAGCCGGCTGTCTGGGAGAGGGGGAGCAGTCAGCGCTCTTCCTGAAACCCCAGAAGTGGCGCACAGCTGGCACTACCTCCATTGTTGCTGGAGGTAGGTAGTGGGGCTTCTTGGGGGTGGGAGGAAACACCTCGCGATCAACTGGTTGAGCCCTCCCAATCGACCAGTTGATCGCGATCGACGGGTTGGTGACCATGGTGCTAAGGTGTGCGCCTGCATGGCCATGCACAAAAAATTCTTCCCCACTCACCTTCTCTGGAGAGTTGTGCAGCAGAACTCGTGCAACAGGCAGCTGCTCTGGCGAGCGTGGCTGGCTGAAATGGCATAGTGAGGGTGCCACTGGGGCAGCCACATGGCAGAGGGGAGGCCTATTCCAGTGGCCGGGGCTGCCACATGGCAGAGGCGGCTGGGGCCGAAAATGGGACTTGCCGCATGGCTGGGGGCGGGGAGGTCTGCTCTGGCAGCTGGGAACGGGACATGCTGAATGGTGGGTGATGGGAGGTTTCTGTTCCAGCGGCCAGGAACACGTATGTGTTAATAAACTGGGTGCCATAGTGGCACATATCCAGACCACCACATATGACCTTAATATTGGTGCACAAGCCAAAACTCACTCCACTCATGGTTGAAAAATTTTAGAGAGAACACTGGTAGACAGTAACAAGTTAGTTAGAAATTCATGAAGAAACTTTCCTTTTATACAAATCAGTGTCTTATCACACAAATTCTTAGGAATGTTTACTGATCAATATTAACAATAAGAGTATCTGATGACATGGTTTTTACCCACGAAAGCTTATGCCCAAATAATCTGTTAGTCTTTAAGGTGACGCAGGAGTCCTCATTGTTTTTACAAAAGCAAAAATTGCTCAAGTAAAATGCTGTATTACAAAAAATAGCTAAATATTTACTTATTTCACAATTTAAGAATTAAAGTAAACAAATGCAATGGATTACGTTAACCGAGTAAATCGTTTCATTAGTGGTGAAACATGCATCTTACTCATTATACTTGCAGATAAGTCTAATCACAAGAAAGACTTAAAAAATTAACTCTTGGCTACTTCCTTCAGCAATTACTTGGTATAATATCAAGTACTCTGAAAGAAAACAAGATGCATTTTGAGGCTATATATCAAAGTAGTGATCTTCATATTTTCAAATACCATTAACTGACTATTCATATAAAAATGAAATGCCCCTAGTCCAGAGAAAAATTTCACCTGACCTGTCAGCAGCATTATACAATATAACTTGCATACATATTAATATTTAAAATAAATGCTGCAAATACTAAATTAATTCAACAGAAGTGATCTACATTATTTGTGTAATCAGTAAAGTTAATTAAAACAAAGATGTTATGCAGGTTGCTGGCATAAAATACAATACTGGGAATCATTTTGTATGTTCCCACGAATTTGCTCAACCCTAGGACTGGAATTTCTATGACAGAATTTTAGAATTAAGAAGAAAAGAGGGTTGGCAGATAGAGTTTGGCAAATTCCAGTGAAGTGTACCAAGCCATGTTACTGCTGTATGACAAACTCTCTCAAAATATAAAATAAACAAACATGATTATTTGGGAGCCAATTGTTTCCATACAGGATCTTCAAATTACTTTTGTTGTATAAACTCTAACAAATGTTTTATATTCTTAACAAAATTAAACCTATTTCAATACATTTAGCCATTTTTTCCTATTCTTAATTTGTCTAACACACCAAAGTTCTTACTGGCACTTTCTCTTGTAACTATCATAGAATTTCTATGAAAACATTACAGCTGAATTCACACAAATTCCTTCAGTATTAATTTTTGTTTATTTTTACATGTCTATTGCATGTTCACTAAGAAAGAACACACAAAATAAAAATTTGGTTAACATATTTGTCAGACCTAACAAAGTTAATCTCTAAGGCTGTGTCTAGACTGCAGGGTTTTTTAGAAAAAAGTAGCCTTTTTTCGAAAAAAAACTTCACCTGCGTCTAGACTACAGCCGCGTCCTTTTGAAATTAAATCGAAAGAACGCGGCTTTTCTTTTGACAGTGGTACTCCTCATTTCACAAGGAATAACACCTTTTTTCAAAAGTGCTCTTTGGAAAAAAGGCGCTATGTAATGCAAACTGTGCTTTTTCGAAAGAGAGCATCCAGACTGCCTGGGTGCTCTCTTTCGAAAAAGCGGCTTGCTTTTTCGAAAGTACTGGTTGCAGTCTAGACGCTCTTTTTCGAAAGTATCTTTTGAAAAAGCCTTAAAAGTGATATATCCTTCTTTCTGCAAAACAAAGGAACAGTCTCAGAAACATGTCCCAATACATATTTTGCCAAATACAGCCAATCAAAACCCAGTTCTTTATTCAAACTCTACATATAATCTGGAATTGGGGTGGCAATGCAACATGTAGCAGAAAATGGATAATAAACTAAGCTTGATGTCAGCAAATGGCACAGTCTTGTTATTTCAGACGTGTATAACTCTTCTAGACACATGTCATTTGGTGTGATCTGAGATTTATTTTAACTCATACAGTCAGTTAAAAGCCAGCTCCTTACTGAAGCTCCATTTACAACATGGAAGTAGGATGAGGGTTGGATATTTAGCAGAATATCATAAAAAAGTGGGTCAGATCAGACATGTCACAGATCCTTCAAAAAGTCTGACAATCTTGTATATCTTGGGGTGACCAAGACCCCATTTTGTCATTTATTGTCTGTAAAAACTCATAGAATCATAGAATACTAGGACTGGAAGGGACCTCGAGAGGTCATTGAGTCCAGCCCCCCACCCTCAAGGCAGGACCAAGCTCTGTCTACACCATCCCTGACAGATGTCTATCTAACCTGTTCTTAAATATCTCCAGAGAGGGAGATTCCACCACCTCCCTTGGCAATTTATTCCAATATTTGACCACCCTGACAGTTAGGAATTTTTTCCTAATGTCCAATCTAAACCTCCCCTGCTGCACTTTAAGCCCATTACTCCTTGTCCTGTCCTCAGAAACCAAGAGGAACAAATTTTCACCTTCCTCCTTGTGACACCCTTTTAGATATTTGAAAACCGCTATCATGTCCCCCCTTAATCTTCTTTTTTCCAAACTAAACAAGCCCAGTTCATGAAGCCTGGCTTCATAGGTCATGTTCTCTAAACCTTTAATCATTCTTGTCGCTCTTCTCTGTACCCTTTCCAATTTCTCCACATCTTTCTTGAAATGTGGCGCCCAGAACTGGACACAGAACTGGACACTGAACTCAGTCCCTTATTCAAGCTTTATGAATATGGAAATAGGGTGGAAACATGAATTTAGCACCAAACTGCACAAGAACAAAGTTTTGGGTCAGTGATGGTATGTCCCAGCAACTTCAGAACTGTCTGACAGTCAGAGGGATGTGTCAGTTGGGAGACCTGAATTTATTTCATTATGTACAGCTACTGAAATCCTAGCTCCTTGATTAACTAATAATTAAGAAAGGAGGAATTTAAATATTTATCACAATCTCACTGATTTAGTGACATTTCTAAAAATTTAATCAAATATTGATATATTTTTAATTTTGGCCTTGGAATAAAGAACAGGGAACCACACAAGGGCTGGTACCACAAATAAGAAATTGGGACAATGGAACCAGGAATAAGGAACCAACTTCAGCCTCTTCATTGATCCAAGTAAAATTATGTTTAGGGATCCAGGCCACACAGTATTCCTTGAAAGGGCCACAAGAGACTGCTGAGGCGATATCTCACAAAGTCTTGGATCTGTAGCAAGCCTTGGGGGAACGTGTGGTTAGTCACTCTTCCCTCTCACAGGGTGCAACTTTTCTGGTAATAGTTTATAAACCGAGATTCTGATAAAAATAGAGTTTAAGAGGACATTTTAAAAATAACTTTTAGACACAAAAATGAGAATTATTCTTCAAAAAAACCTACACAAACTAGAAGTTGAAATCTACACTTTTTCTTGTTCTCTTTCTGAAAATAAGCAGTTACCTTATTCTGTGCATCAATATGGGCATTGTACTCAAGCAATTGTACTGCTAGAGATATATTAGCAGTATGAGCAGCCAGGTGAAAGGCAGTGTTGCTATTAACATCCACAAGATTAGGGTCTGCACCATGTTCTAGCAGTAAGGTTACACATTTTTCCTGCTGGCACTGTACTGCCTGTAAATGTAATAGAAAAAGAGTGAGAATAAATCTGGCAAACTAAATTCCATCTTATTAAACTGCCCATAACTTAATGAAATCAATTAGTAAAAAATGCATTAACATTTTGTTGATATAGTATACTAGAAGATTTTTCCAATGTTGCTCAGATTTTTAACTCAATTATTTTTTGTTTTCTGGAAATAAAATGATAAATGTAGATGCTTCCTTTAAATCCTGGCTCTGGGGTGGGGTTGGGGTGAGGGGTTCAGTACGCAGGGTGCCCCAAGGAGAGAGTACTGCTCCGGCCTCTCTCATTGCATCAGCTTCAGAAGCACTTCTCCATGGCTGCTGGAGCTCCAGCACGCACAGCCAAGGGAGGGGTGCATGTCCCACAGCTGGGGCATGTCCAGGTTCATCTGCCTTTTGCCCTCCCCAGCCAGAGTGAGGAAGGCAGCAAACTGTGTGCTTTCCCTTCACTCCCTGACGAAGGAAATAAGCAGTAATGTGCTCATTCAAATCAGGAGAGGGAGGATGAGAGGGCAGTAGAGGGGGGAGCGTCAGCCTCCTATGCCCTTCCTACAGGGAGCCTGGTGAGAGATTTAGGGCAAGAGAGTGCACCCTCAACCAGCCCCTTTTCACCTACCCAATGAGTCTGTCTTTTCTGCATGATTTTCTGAGAAGCAATTCCATTCCAGGCACATCCCATTTTCCTGGCATAACTAAACCTATATATTGCTTTAAGTTACGATAAAAGGAAGCTGCATACTGAACTTGGTGGTCCTAGCTCTTATTGTTTAGGAGGAGTTCTTGAAAAAACAGACAGACTCTCTGAAATACATACAGATTGGAGCTCCCTGGCCTGGCACTCTCGGGACCTGAGGTGTCCCAGACCAAGCAGTTTGCCAGACCAGGGAAAGTCAGTGCTTCCCTGCTGACTGCCCCACTCCTGGGCTCCTCTCCCTTGTGCTCCCTGCCCTGCTGCTGACTCCACTGAAGTGGCTCCCCATGTCACTGCTGGCCCGCTGCCCCAGGGTCTCCTGGGGTTCAGGGACCACTTGGCTGCTACTGGATGTTCCCCAGGGTTCCTAGTTGGGGCCACCTAGCACTGCGAACCCTGCTACCATCGGGGGTTCCCCAGCCAGAGCCGCCCAGCCATCCTGCCCTGCTGTTGGGGCCACCCTGCTGATGCTGGGGATTCAGCAGGTTCCCTGGCAGAGTTTGCCTGCCTCCTCTAGCCCTGCTTCAGCCAGGGGTTTCCAAGCAGAGGCTGTCCGGTCTCTCCGACCACTGCCACCAGGGTTTTGCCAGGATTCCTGGCTCGGGCTACCAGCTTCACTGTAGCTGGGGGTTTCCCAGCTAAAGCCAGGGCTCCCCAGCAACATGGCCCTGCTAACACCAGGGGTTCCCCAGGTGGGGCAGGAGCTCCCCAGCCACTGCCTGGCCCCGTTAATGCTGGGGGTTCCCAGCCAGGCTGGGGGCTTCCCAGATGCTGCCTGGTTCAGCCGAAGCTCCCCAGCCTCTGTTGCTCCAGCGTTCCTTGGTCCTACCTAGAGAGTCCCAGATTTGGGAGGATCAGCCATAGTAATGTAATTGTATACATTCCATAATACAGGGTTTGTAGTTAAATTCAAAAGTAGTATCAGTACATCTTACATAACTACATAACTGTGCATACCTTCATCAATGGAGATCTGTTATCATTGTCACACAGGTTCAATTTGCACTTATTGTCCACTAAGTAAGAAACAACATCTGAATGTCCATTAGCACAGGCAAGATGCAAAGGTGTCCTGAAAAATAAGTTGATACATCAGATTAAAAAAAAAAGTTTCATGCTTATGTTACAGGAATAACATAATGTCAACTTAATTTTTTCCAAAATTTCAGATTCTGTAAAAACAAGAAACTATTGAAAACATTTCTGTGCTTTGAAACATTATAAAACGAAGACTTGGAAACTAATAGTAGCTATGAAAAACACTCAACATCATCAAAGTAATACACATCTTAGATGCCAACCCCGCAATGGAGTGGTACAGATAGACTTTTGTGCCCAACTGGAGTACTTAAAAGGGAACCTAGGGAAACCAGGATCTGCCCATGCAACACAAACTGCAGGGTTGGAATCAATCTTTAACAACCAACCCCATAATTTTTCCTTATAATTAAAATGCCAAAGCTATGTAAAAGTGTGAGGATATTGGTTTTTGTAATAAAATGTCTATCTAGGCCAGTGATAGAAATGTAGCCGTGTTAGTCTGGGGTAGTTGAAGCAAAATACAGGACAATGTAGCACTTTAAAGACTAACAAGATGGTTTATTAGATGATGAGCTTTCGTGGGCCAGACCCACTTCCTCAGATCAAATAGTGGAAGAAAGTAGTCACAACCATATATACCAAAGGATACAATTAAAAAAAATGAACAAATATCTAGGCCACTGTGTGCCGACTGGGGCACAGGTTGCCTACGGAGCGAGGGCTGAGACCCAGTCCTCTGGATGTGACAGTTCAGTTTGCCATAGCAGGAAGCTCGGTGGCGATCCACGTGCTGTTTCTCTGGAGCAGTCCGGGCACTGTCCCGAGGAAGGGAAGGCGGGTCACCGGCCCGCCCCCGTTACCTGTTCTCTTTATCCAGCTGGTTGACGTCATGTTTCTTCAGCAGCTGCTGGAGCCTGCCCAGGTCCCCGCCGGCGGCCGCTCGGTGCAGCTTGCCCAGGTCCCTCTCCCGCAGCTCGTAGCCGCCGCCGGGGAGCGAGGCGCGGCTGGAGGGCGAGTGCCCCGGCTGCTTCCTCTTCTTCCCGAAGCCGAAGATCTTCTTCATCCTCCGCCGGGCCGGGCCAGCCGCTCAGGGGGCGGGGCCGCGGGGACTCCCCTCGCCCATTGCAGGCCTCGGCCCCACGGGCCCCGCAGACTCAGGAATTTCCCGCCCGCGGCTGCGGCCAAGCCGGGATTAGCCGGCGCCGGGCGCTCGCCGCGCGGCCCCCGGGACCGTCTGGCTGAGGGAGCTGCAGGGGCGCAACCCCTCTCGGTGGGGCGGGCGGCCCAGGGGCTCAGTCCGTCACTCAGCGGCGTTGGCAGCCACGGCAACGGCTTCCCAACCTCGAGCGCGCATGCGCAGAAGACAGCGGCTGCCAGCGCGGGTGGAAGGGGCTCCAAGCGCAGGCGCAAAAGACTCTTTGCGGCTGGGTTTTGCTTAGTGGCTCCCACTGAGGTCCGCGCGCGTTGTGCGCAGCCTTCAGCGGCCGAGGGAAGGCCCCGTATCGCCCCTTCCCTCCTCCCAACGGGGCCTCCGCTCAGCCAGCCGGGTCCCCAGCTGCACGTACCGGAGCTGCGGGGCGATGCTAGTAACGTTAAATGCACCTCTGGATAGTATCGCCCAGTGCACAGCCACTCGCTTTCGGCCTGTTTGACTCAGCCCTTGCATTGGGCCAGGCAGCGGAGGTCACGCTTGCCAAAGGAGACTCCGAAACTGATCGAAGTACTGTGCCACAAACGTGAAAGAAACTACCTACCATTTCCAGTGCCTGCCTTAAGGCGTCATTTAAGTATTCCCAAAGGGATACTTTTCCCCCTGCACATGTAAATCATCTGTCAAAACAACCCACTTGTTGTGGGGTTTTTGTTCACTTCAAGGGTATATTATATGAGCCACTAGTTCATGTAGTATTTAGGGTCTTATGAAAATCTGAAAGTATGTTTTATTACATAATTAATAGATACAAAATGGCAATAAAAGAGCATTAAAGTTACGTAATCAAGCACTGAAAAGATAGGAAGTGACACATTTAAGTTTAAAACAGAAAAAAACAGTCATGTTGCACTTTAAAGACTAACAAGATGGTTTATTAGGTGATAAGCTTTCGTGGGGCAGACCCACTTTCTAAGTTCTCATATGAAGTCTTATTTTAGCCTGTTTGTGTATATGCATTTTGATACGCTCTCTAATTATCTGATCACAAACTCTTGTTCCACAGGATCTTTGCCCCATTCAGTGCACATCTTCATGCTTGTGCAGAAATTCCCACGTGCCAGTTTCAATTCCCTGATCCAAACCAAAATGCTATTAGAGCATCCCAGCAAAAGTGATGTAAGGATTTTTTAAACCTATATAAAATGTATTTCCTCAATCTTTTCCACAGAAATAGGTGAACAGTTTGGCTAGGTGTTTTTTGGGGTGGTATGGAGTTTTCTTGGTGAAATTTAAACATAAGTTTAGCCTAAGGTAGATATCTGACATGAAAAATTTAAGACCAAATGACTAAAGTTTGGCAACTATAAGCAACTGAAATCAGTTTTATAATGACAATTGTTTTGCCACCAAGTCTTTATTACTTATATACACATACATTCATGACCACTTATTTCAGTCAAAATCAGAGCCCCGTTTCACTTGGTATGACCCCTTCCTCAAATACAAATATTAATGAATCAAACCAATAATCTTGCTAGATATTTTTTATTCCTGTTTTAGAAGAGAGGGCAAAAGGAAGAGAGCAGTTAAATGCTATTCCCATTTCAGTGGCAAAAACTCCCATAAACTTCAGTAGAATTAAGATTGGGCCTCAAATAAAGCATGGTTGATCTATCTTAACTATATTTATTTTCCTCATGCCCTTTAACTCAATACATCAGCTTCTCTTATTTGAACCTTTTCATGTTACCAAAGCAGCCCTTGCATGGTGTGGTAGGCCTGACTCAAGCAGCCCCTGGCCTGGCTGGAGCAGCCTGCTGTGGGCCTGACCAGTCTGAAGCAGCCCTTCATCTGTGGGACCCAGTTAACTGATTAAATGTAACATTTAACTTTTTGAATGGGATTTTACATCCTTATAAGGAGCTGTATGCCTTACTTGGTGGCAACTCCATTCCACTGTCAAAAAGCCCTGTGAATGCCTCAGGGGGACTAGAAATAGCAGACTCAAGTGGTGAATGAGGAGGTCAAGTTGAAAGGCAAGATGTGACTGAGAACAGAATCATCCAGTACTGTGGTGAGTCAGGACACCTCGACCCAAGAGGATTCAAGCCAGATTCAACACTTGTTCTCTGGCACACAAGATGCAGGAAAGGGGAGCTCTGGTCAATGATCTTTTTGAGTTACGCTGTTCAGTTATGAAGTAGAGCAGTCCTTTGCCTTGTTATATTGTAGAAGTGGGTTAAGGGATAGAAATATACCAGAGTAGCTTTATGTGCTTCACATTCCCCTATGCACAGAGGCGATGCATGGTCGGGGGGAACAAGGAGGGTAACATTTCTCTTCAGATTGGCCTGCCAGGGGAAAGAGAGAGGCTCTGTTTTTCTCTCCTTGGCTGCGTCTAGACTGGCATGATTTTGCGGAAATACTTTTAACGTAAAAGTTTTTCTGTTAAAAGTATTTCCACAAAAACGCGTCTAGATTGGCAAGTGCCTTTGCGCAAAAGCATCCGTAGCCAGTCTAGACACGATTTTGCACAAGAAAGCCCCGATCGCCATTTTAGTCATCGGGGCGTTTTTGCGCAAAACAGTTCTTCTCTGTCTACACTGGCCCTCTTGCGCAAGAGGGCTTTTTCCTGAGTGGGAGCATGAAAGTATTTGCTCAAGAAGCACTGATTTTGTACATTACAAAGTCAGTGCTCTTGTGCAAATTCAAGTGGCCAGTGTAGACAGCTGGCAAGTTTTTGTGCAAAAGCAAATGCTTTTGCGCAAAATCTTGCCAGTCTAGATGCACCCCCGGTGTGTCCCCCACCCCATATTTGGCACTTTTCCTGACATTGGGGTGGGGAATGGGACAGAGATGCTTCTACTTGAGATAGTCCCTCATACTAGGAGGCAGCCATGGCACACTCCCTGCCTGGGCTCAGCTGCCAGAGTCAGGGTCTGAATGAGCTGGAAATGTGTGAAGCAGAAGAGGGGGCTCTAACTCACTCAGCCTCTGTCTCTATCAGCTGGAGTGGCAGCAGGTTGCCCTCCACCTAAGGATGTAAGCGACTATTTGCTTCCCCCTCACCTTGCTGCCTCTAACAGAGCAGGGTCTGCTTCAGACCCCGCTTGTGCTGGTTCCCACTGCAGGCACTTCTTCTTTTGAAATGTACAAGAGCCCCAGAGGGCTCTTGTACATTTCAAAAGCAGAAGTGTGGCAGGGAGCACAGGGTGAGCAGGGACACAAGCAGTCCCCACTTGTCCCATGCTCTCAGCAGCACCCCTCCTTGCTGCTTTTATGAGAGGCAGCAAGGGGAGGACAGGATCCAGTGCTGGGGGAGCCAGCTTAAAAGCCAGTTCTCCCCAGCACCTCTCCAGGATGTCTCCTGCCCCACTCCCACTGCCTCTATTTGAGGCAGCAGGGGGGAGATAGGGGATGCTGCTGTGATGCAGTCCCTGTCCACAGTGTTCTCAGCAGGAACTTGGGCCCCCCACAGACAGGAGCTGTTGCTGCCAAGCAACTCTTGTTTGTGATGGCCAGGGCTGGCCACAAACAGGCCGGTGCCAGAGCACCAGGGGTGGCCACCTCAAACAGAGGCTGCTCTAGCATCAGCCCCTGTTCATGGCAGAAAGGGCTGTCCTCTGCAAATAGGGGCTGCTGGATTCAGTGCGAGCCAGGACCAAGCAGTCCTGGCTCACGCTGATCACTGCACCTCTGCATTTTAAATGTAGTAAGAGCTCAGAGGCTCTTACTACATTTAAAATGCAGATCTGCAGCGCGGGCGGCTCCAGAGCTGGCATGAGCCAGGATTGCTCAGTCCTGGCTCAAGTCGACTCCTGGAGCTCCCCCGCTGTGGCTCTGCAGAGGTGCTTATTGATTAATTGTATAGTCGATATAAATTGTATTTACTATACTATTAGCCAGATAATAGCATTTTAACATCCTTATTCCCACCCCGACCCTGCTGCTGTGGATATAGGCCAGATGAGCTGGAATCATGAAGGGGGAAAAAGGGTCTCTGGCTTGCTTGGCCTCTGTCCCTGGCAGCTTGGGTGGTAGCAGGCCATCCCCCCTTCCCAGGACCTGCAGTGGGGGATAAAAGCCAAGCTCCCTTTTCCTCAGCATATTGGGCTCTTGTCCCTGGCAGCCAAAACCCAGCAGAAAGTGGGCCACTGTTATCCACCCCTCATCCTGCTACCCCCCGCTCATCCTGGGAGAGGACAGAGGCCCCTCCATAAGTTATACACTCCCATGTTTAGGGCATTCACTGAGCAGTGTGCTGGCTAAGGGAAAATGAGAAACTGATTTGTATTTTAACAGAGGTGTATTTTACTTCTATGATTCAATGCCATGAGTGCACTAACAATCATGCTACTGTTTATTGTTTCATGTGCTTTGGCAGCTGATAAAAACAATGGAGGAACAAATGGAAATGTTGAAATCCCTAATCATGCTGCAGGCAGAATATAAGTATACTCTCCCTCTCCTTCCCCTGTTCCCCTTCCCCCGCAGCCAGTACAGAATTGCTTGGCATGCCCTTCTCAAACTCCTGGCACCCATTCATTGTGTCTAGAGCTGGCCTTAGGGAAAATGGTATCCTGGATTAACTTGCTTTTTGGTGCTTCTGGCCCTTGTGATTTGGCTTCTCCATTGAAAGGGTGGCTCTCATTTTGGTGTCCTTGACTGTACTGCTAGCTAGCGTAAGCTCTGCACACAGTTCCAGGAAGATGGATTTCCTCACTGGCAACTTCTTTAGACACTGCTTGCTGGCCACTGCCCCTTATTGGCTATCACCTTCCCTTCACTCCAAAGGCCTGCTCCCCTTCCTGCAACCCAATCCCTGCAGCCCTTCCCTCCTATTCCCTGCACTTTTCCCTGCACCCAGGAGGGAAAGCTGACTTGGATGCACAAAACAGCTGGCACTGCTGCTTGCTCCTCCTGGGGCTGTTGCTCCTCTGCTTCGGAACTGAGCCAGACTCGCATCCTTCCCTAGCCTAGGCATGCTGGTGAGTGAATGGAGCAGGGCGAACAAGGTGAGGCCCAGTCTCCCCCAAGAGTGCTGGTGGAGGGGATAAGGCAGGGAAAATTGGGTCTCCATTTCCTCTGTGGGGCCTGGTCCAATGGGGCTTACTTGAAACAAGGAGCACCCATGGGCCAGGGTGTCCATCCATTGGGTGCCAGTGCCACTTCTTGCCCAGTATGATTTGGGATTCTATGCTCCCCTGCTTCCACATTTGATTAATGGTGGGGCAGGAGCAAGTGATTGGTGGGGAGGAGGGAGCTTCATGTGCAGCCCCATCCCACAACTGTTGCCCTAGGCCCGGAAGAGTCCTGAGAATTCAATGAGGAGGTGAGGCTTGAGCACTGGGGAGCCCAGCTGTCCATGGTATTCAGCAACCAGACCTGTTGCTGAGCTTCCCACTCTGCCCTGTCATACCACCAAATGGTATGAACTGCTGGTGGAAGGAGATCGGGCTGGAGCAGAGCTACAGAGCCTAAGGACTCCTCTCTGCTCCTGTCACTGGCAAGAGCTCTCAGATGGTGGCTAGCTGGCCAAGAGGAGCAAGAGGGCAGGTTAGGGGGAGGAGGCAAGGGGAGAAGGCAACCCTGGACCTGCAAACCAAGAACATCTGTGGTGAGGGGCTCAGTCGGAGAAGATCCAGGGGGGAACCAGTGCCACGGCTGCTTGGCTGTGGCACACATGGAGCATTTCTGGGTCTGGCCACCACATGGTACTTTCTTTGGCAGGCTGCCCTGGGCACTCGCCAGCCACATACCCCAAAAGGGCCATCCCTGGTTCCAGTGGTGCCCCCACATTTTCTGGTGTAGTATGCAGCGGCGTGTGTCCAAGGATGGCCATGCTTGTATCTTCCTGGCCATCTCAGTACTCCATTCACTCCTCCCTTTTGGACAGCTTTCATAATGATAGTTGGAACTGCACACAGCTCTCAAAGCCCACACACTATCATCTTCCTTTCCACCAAGCATTTTCTGGATGTTAATTGGTATTTAATAAAAAAAAATATTCTCAGAAAGATAATCAATCTTTATTTGTTTTCTATACAAATTGCAGCTGGAATCAATACACGGTGGCAATCTGGGACACTTGCAGACTACAAATCACAATCAGGAAGCTGTCATCAAATTGTTGATGCATGGTGGCATAACTGGTGCATCAAAGCTTCCCTGGTTCAAATAGCCCCCTGAAGTGCCCCTCTAATGGCCCCACTACCTGGCTGCTCAAAATCAGCCACTAGGTGGTTTGGTCCCAAAGTCCACCCCACTAGAAATTTTTCAGCCTTAGTCTCATAAATATTTTAGCACACAGTCGGCTGCTATGACCATAGCAATATTTTCCTCGTTTAGGTCTAAACTGACATAAAGGCAGCGCCTGCAAGCTTTTAATCTGTCAAATGTTGACTCAACAGTCATTCTGTACCTTGCTCAGCCTATTGTTGAATAGCTGCTGTCCAGGTTTTATACAATGTATCATGAGCCATGGAAGTAGGGTGTGCTGGAACATCCAGGATAACTATGGGCATTTCAACAGCTGCCATTGGAATCTTCCAGTCTGGAATGAAAGTTCTTGCCTGAACAGCTTTTTCTGTACAGGCCAGTGTTCCTGCAAATATGAGCATCATGAACCTTCCCTGACTACCTCACATTGATGTCAAGACATGACCATGGTGATCAACAAGTACCACCAATACAATAAAGACATACTCCTTTCTATTGTTGTACTCTCTGGCAAGATGGTCTGGGGACAAAATTGGGCTATGTTTGCCATTTATTGTTCCACTGCTGTTAGGGAATCAAATTGTTGGAAAGCCATCCACTATTTCACACATATTTTCAAGAGTCACAGTCCTTCATAGCAGAATACAATAATAGCCCTGCTCTTTTGCATTAACTTAGCCCCAGTGGCAGACTTCCTGGCTGTCAACTATTTTGTAAATGACCAGTAGCAGACTTGAGTTGTCAGCTTCTGCATAGTGAGTGCTTCTCCACTGGGAAGGTGGCTCTTGTTTTGGTGTCCTTGTGCTGTAGTGCTAACTAATATAAGATCTGCACACAGTTCCAGGCAGGTGGCTTTCCTCATTGGCAAGTTCTGCAGACATTGCTTGTCATCCTAGACCTGCATAATGCTGCAATCTTTTCTCCCAAGCCCACCAGTGATGGTCCCACCCCTGCAGCTGCTCCATGCATGCCAAAAATTCACAATATTATTTTTAATACAAATAGTTGCATCCTTACTCAACAGTGTTCATTCAGAACCACAGACATCTCTGTTCAGAAGCTTGAAGATGTGGGGCCTTAACCATTAAACCATATTAACAAAACAGTACCAATTCACATACACACAATATTGCAAACAACTTTGTTAGCAAGAGTGGTACTCTATTTTTCCCGTCTATCTGGGTTCTGACATGGTTTGTAATTGTGTTAAGTGTGAATGCCAACAGTTATGAATTTACTTGGTTGCAGTTGTGTTTGGAATAAGATTTGCAAATATTAGTGGGGACAGAGCCTTAAAATGTTCCTGCTGGAAGCCTCACTCCCAACCCCCAAACAATAATATCAGGTCTACTTAGCATACTGGTATTTAGCCAGACAGCATTGTGAGCAATACTTCTGCTTGGCATGTGTTAGTTTCATCCAAATGTCACTACTATATAAATGAAAATTGCTTGGCACTTGTCTCTTGTACACATCCTGAATCAATAATCTCATCAACCTGTTCTTTCCCTCTCCAGTAGTATTCTTTGCTGCACAGCATGCCATCTAGTGGACTAAAGAATTATATACACTTTAAAATAAATCACTGCTATAACAATAAACAAGAATATGTAGCACTTTAAAGAATAACAGGATGGTTTATTAGGTGATGAGCTTTCGTGGGCCAGACCCACTTGCTCAGATTAAAGAGTGGAAGAAAATTGGCATGACCATATATACCAAAGGATACAATCAAAAAAATGAACACATATGAAAAGGACAAATCACATTTCAGAACAGAAGCGGGATGGCAGGGGGGAGGTAAATGTCTGTGAGCTAATGATATTAGAGGTGATAATTGAGGAAGCTATCTTTGTAATGGGTAAGATAATTAGTGTCTTTATTGAGACCTAGGTGTAAAGTGTCAAATTTAAGCATGAATGACAGTTCAGAGGATTCTCTTTCAAGTCTGGTGTTAAAATGTCTTTGAAGCAGGATGCAGGTAGTTAAGTCCTTGAGACAATGCCCTTTCTGGTTGAAATGGCAAGAAACTGTTTTTTCTTTGTGATCCTGTCTAATATTTTTTTTGTGTGCATTGATTCTTTGGTGAAGTGTGTGAGACATTTGTCCAATGTACACAGAAGACGGACACTGTCGGCACATGATAGCATAAATTATATTTCTGGATGAACAGGAATATGTGTTCTTGATCTTATAACTGAATTGGTTAGGTCCAATAATGGTATCAGCAGACTGAATATGTGGACAAAGCTGGCAACGGGGTTTGTTGCAAGGGAAAGTTCTAGGGTTGGTATTAGTGTGGTATGTCCAGTAGTTGTTGGTAAGAATCATCTTGAGGTTAAGTGGTTGTCTATAGGAAACTATGGGTCTGTCTCCCAGAGCCTCTTGGAGTTTAGTATCCTGTCCCAGTATAGGTTTTAGTTTATTGATAATGTATTGGACGGGTTTAAGTTGGGGGATGTAGGTGATGACAAGTAGTGTTCTATTGTTATTCGTTCAGTAGTCAGACTAATGAGAGCCTGATACTGACTAGTACCTTTGGGTGCCACTGAAACACAAATATTAATTATCAGGTATCCTAGGCAAATACATAGATATGTAGAATGATCCTAACTTAGGGTATGTCTACACTACAAAGTTAATTCGATCTAACAGACGTTAGTTCGAATTCACTTTGATAGGCGCTACACTAGCGCTCTGCTAGTTCAAACTTAATTCGAACTAGTGGAGCGCTTAGTTCGAACTAGGTAAACCTCATTTTACGAGGACTAACGCCTAGTTCGAACTTACTTCTAATATATTTGTAGAACTTCTAATATATTTGTAGAATGTATTCTTGTTACCTTTTATGTGTCTAGCTAGACTGAGCTCATTTTGTGTCTTTGCCTTTCTTATCTCGCTCCTGCATAGGCATGGTTTTGTCTGGAAACAACTTCGCCACTGTGCCTGTGAGTTAGGTTGGATGGTCTGTAACTCTCAGGCCATTGTATTTGCCCTTCTCTATTCCTCTGAAACATAACCTATCTGCCTTGAGTTCTTGAAGGTAAGCACTAAATTTTCAGAGACTACTTCATCTACTTCCTTGAATATTATAGGATGAATTATTAGGCCATGTCAATTTTAATAAATCTAATTTATCTAAATATTTATTAATCTGCTCTTTCCCTTTTCTGACCCAAGGTCTGTCTCCTTTTTTAATATTAATTGTGTTAAATATCTGGTCACTATTTAACTCAGTTATGGACAACACGGCCTGTGCCTATAGTCACAGGAGACTGTTGAGTCGGCTCCTGGAGGGCACTGACCATGTGTCCTTCCACACTCTGGAGAAAGGGCTGGAACAACCTCCTTCTGCCTCAAACCCCGCCTCACCTCTTCCCCTCAGCCAAAGCAGCCCAAAGGACTAGTGAGGCTGGAAGGCCAGCACCGGCATCAGGACTCTATTAGAGTTCTTCCTGAACTCTAATACTAACCTTGTTATAGTTTGGGCCTTTCAACTATCTCCTGGCAAAGAATTCCACAGGTTGACCATGAAGAAATAATTTATTTTGTTTGTTTTAAATCTGCTGCCTATAAATTTCATTGGGTGAGGTTCTTGTGTTATTTTAGTAAAGGAGCAAATAATATTTTCTAATTCTGTTTTTCCACGCCACTCATGATTTAGTAGACCTCTAATATATCCACCCATACTTTAGTCATTTCTTTTCCAAGCTGAAATGTCCCAGTCTTTTTAATCTCTCCTTATATGGAAGCTGTTCCTTATCCTTGCCATTTTTATACCTTTTCCAAATCTAATGTATATTTTTAGATGAAGCAACCAAACCTGCAAGCAGTATTCAAGATGTGAGCATACTATGACTTGATAGCGGCAATATATTTTCTATCTTATTATCTATTCCTTTCCTAATGATTCCCAATATTCAGTTAATTTTTTAGATTGCCACTACACATTGAGCAGGTGTTTTCAAGGAACCACCCACAATAATTCCAATGGTAACAGCTATTTCAGACTCCCATCTTTTTTTGTATAGTTGGGATTATGTTTTTCCATGTGCTTTACTTTGCGTTTATCAACACCGAATTCCATCTGCCTTTGTATTGCCCAATCAGCCAGATTTGTGAGATCCTTTTGTAACTCATTAGTCAGTTTTGGACTTAACTCTTTTGAGTAATTTTGTATCATCTGCAAATTTTGCTGCCTCCCTGTTTACCCCTTTTCCAGGATCATTTATGATTAAGTTGAACAGAAATGGTCCAAATGAAGATCCCTGGAGCACACCACTATCTAATCGCCCTGTCTCTTCCCTTTATAAACAAACTCCCTGCCCCAAAGGCAGAGCTGGGAGCATGGCAAGCTCGGTTGTAGTTAAGAGCTGCCTCTGGAGCTAGGGCCTGGACTTTAAGAAGACCTCAAGTGTGAAATGCAGGAATTCAAACTTTGCGGCAGGGAAGGGGCGGGGGCTACAGACCCCTTTCCTACCAAATGGTGCCCTCAGGAGCCCTGTTTCACACAGTGCTGTGTCTCCTCTATCTTTCTCAGGCAGCATTATCAGAGACTGTCTGAGAGACTGATGTGATGTGACACTTTACCCCGCCTCCCCCTCCACAGCACAGGGATGCACATGACTCCTGATGGTCCCCCCCCCCCCCCAAATATTGCCTACACCTGCAGTGTAGCACTTTGTGCTTGTTGGACATCAACCTGAGTCCATAGCTTCTGTATGGTATCCACTACCACCAACAGGGAGATGCTGGAGTTAGTGGGACCCATCTGAGTAACAGACTCATTTCTACTCCCCTTATCTATCTCACATTTTTGTTAGGCAGCTAAAACTACTCTAGAGCTCTAGAGCATTGTGTATGAGCCTTTGCTGCATGAGCTAAAAGCCAACTCCCTATCAGCTAAGGTTGTAGATCAGACTACATCCTTGTCATCTCAGTGCCACTAGATGGGACAGTACAGCACACCCTGGAGGTGTGTGTTACATAGCCACAGCCAAATGCTACTGCTGGGCATAAGAGCAGTCCTGGCAACACTGCTCAGCCAGTCAGGCAATCTGACTGATGGAATGTTTCTGCAGTGGTTAGCTATCTGATCTGAGACCCAACTTCAGGCTCTCATTCCTGACACTCCCATAAGGGTTCAGACTCCTTGACTGAACTACAGGCCCACTTCTTGTTGAACTATCCTGAGAAAACCATGACCACAATGTATCATTGAAAATGTATTCCAGAGAATATTCAGAGTATGGGGCTGTCATGCTGTCCAGAGTTCCTCACAACTGTGAATGCTTACCTCAGAGCAGACACCCTAACTAGTGGGGCATTCTAGAATTAGATTTCAAATGGCACATGTGAATGATGCCTGGATCATGATACCAAACTCACCATGGAGTGGCAAACAGTCCCATTAGACACTCCAGTCTACCTTGCTACCCAGACAGATTGGATTTTGTGGCAAAATGGTTAGTTACGTCAAAAATTGCATCATATAGAGGTTGCATATAGACAGTGGTGCAAGTAAACAAAACTTTTACCAGTACAGGAGGGGGAGAGCACACTAGCTAAGGGTGGGCACTTGACTTCCTCACATGATGCTCCCCCATGTGACTCTGCCCTGTTCCCAACCTGGGACGCACAAAGTCTTCCCTCATCCCATGTTACCTGTGAGTAGGAGTTGCTGGTAGTTCTCCTTTTTCCACTGCTCCTCTCAGGAGGGAAAGGAGCAGAACTTCTAGCCCCAGCACCTCCACAGAGCTGGTATGTCTCCTTGTCATGTACAGGTCTGGGGTGGGGGCTAGGAGTTCTGCTTCTTTCCCTCCTGGGAAGGGCAGTGAGGAAAGGAGCAGAATTCCAAGCCTGCCCCCAGCCTCTCCACAGAGCTGTCGCATCTCTGGGGGAGCAGGGCTGGAAAGGAGCCATGTCAAAAGGAGCAGCTCCTCCAGCTACCATAGCGCTCCCACCCCCAGCCTCTCATACTCCAGTGGGACACAGAGATGCAGCAGCATAGTGGTGTGGCTGGTGATGGTCAGGAGGGTTTCTGGCACAACGTACTGACCTGTACTAGCCCATTTGAACCACTGCTTACAGACTCAAACCAGTTGCTTACCCCAGATCTCTTTCCACAATGAGAAACTGATAGCCAATTCTACAGTAAACTAACTAAAGTTTTATTAGCTAAAACAATAAAATGATAATTATTGAGAGGTTAAACAAGGTAAAATATATTCACCGCTGAGTTACAGATTGCAAATGGTAGCAGTGATATAATAAATTACACATTTCCCAAGTCTCTTCAAGTTACTCAAATTGTCCATGGGGATTGCTGCTTTGCATCAGGTATACTTCCCTGGAAGAGTCAAAATAGACCAGATATTTGGGATCTTTTCTTGAATCCACATTTATAGCTTCTCACAGAAAATAAGCTGATGGTATCATTTTCTGTGTGGACTATTCCTGTGAAAGAAAGTGAGGAAGCATTTTGAGTCTTTGACCTCTGATCATCACACACCACTTGCTTTGAATTAGTATTTTTCTATTCTTCATTTGGGGCCTCTTTCCTCTTTGTACACACCCCCTAACTATATAATCCATCAATGTAAATATTTGCTTCTACATTACAACAGGATACAGATAAGTGAAAACAATGCAAATATCCCACTTGTTTTCTTTTAAGTTTAGACACCAAATACTTTTATACACATAACAATCACTTTGATCTAAAATAATACACAAGTGAATTGGCCTGGGGCTCTAGAATGAGCTGGCACGTGGTCTGCAAGCATCACAAAGAAATCTAAACTACCACTCCTATTAGGCACCACAGGAGCTCAGTTGGATGCAATTCAGTGTAAGACTGAGACACAATGAAATGGTTTGACATTGGTAAATCAATATTTTTGGAACTTTCTGTTCTACGAAAAAATTGTGATATTTTGATTTTTTCATCCTCATTCAGGAATTAGGAATAAGAGTATCACAATGTATCAAGGAATGGACATTCTGATTTTTCTACCAGCTTTAATAATAAAGTTTTCCAACTGTAACTGAAAATATTCACTACTTTGCAAAATATAGCTTTAAATTCTAGAAATGCTAGTACACCATAACCATTTCAAGATGCAGCTTCAAATTAACAGGAGGTATTCATTTGATCAGATAGCATGCTTGCATCAACCAATATAAAAACACAGATTATAAGCATTCCAGCAGTTTTAATTTATTCTCATAGGCTATGTCTAGACTGCAGGCTTCTTTCGAAAGAGGCTCTTTCGAAAGCATCTTTCGAAAGAGCCTCTTTCAAAAGATCGCGTCTAGACTGCAGGCGGATCTTTCAAAAGAGAAATCCGCTTTTTCGAAAGAGAGCACCCAGCGAGTCTGGATGCTCTCTTTCGAAGACGGCCTCTTTACATTGAAGAACGCCTTCTTTCGAAAGAGGAACTTTCGAAAGAAGGCGTTCTTCCTCGTGAAATGAGGTTTACCGCCATCGAAAGAAAAGCCGCGTTCTTTCGAAATAATTTCGAAAGAACGTGGCTTGAGTCTGGACGCAGGGGAAGTTTTTTCGGGAAAAGGCTACTTTTCCCGAAAAAACCCCTGAGTCTGGACACGGCCATATTGAGATATTATGCCTAAATTCTGACAAAAATGAAAACATATCCTAGTATTCTGTAGCTCTTAGTGAATATTCTTTAATAGTATATGAAACTTCCATAAGCAGGTGTCTCTTTGTTAACATGTTTCTCTTTGTTCTAAGATGCATATATTTTTGCAGCATAAAAAAATTGTACTGATTAGTAATTCACTTGGGTAACTTGTCTTCTGAACTGAGGGTTCATCTTGGCCATTGGATTTGACATGCCTGTGTTTTGTGAGTATGCATTATGCTCATCAATTAAAATATCTAAATCAGAATAGGTTGTTGTAATATGCAGAAATTAAATATATGCTTGTGTTACAGGGCAGAGGACTGCTGAGGTAAATATGTGAATAACTAACATACTCACCTTTCCTGTGCCCCAGTCTAAATCTCTGCTGATGTACTACAGCTCAGAATTCTTAAAAACCAAGGAAAAAAGGAATTAGAGTTAAAGCTTGGAAAAAATATTTCACACATACAAATATCAGTGAATATTTTTTTAAACAATAATTGTGCTCTAATTCCCTTGGTAGTTCCATACAGAATTTTCCATTTTGTTGCTGACAAACTTTTGTCAGATGTACCTTAGTACATGCACATACATACATGGTACTCTCCAACTGTCTCATGTAGATGGCATCAACATCACTTTGAAAGCCAGTTTGTAGCAGCCTTAAAAGAGGGATGATCTTTCCCATCAAATAACCTGCAAAACCCTTCTTTTAGTTAAAAAACACTATAGAATAAAACTGAAAGACTCAGTAGACACACAAAGTTTTAATAGGCTGGGAGCTGGGATATTTTTCAGACAGTGTCACAATTGTAAATGGCACTAGTTCTCATGTTGACTGGAGTAGACCACAGAGTGAGTGTCAACCTTAGGGCAGACTGTCAAGGAACAGGCCACAACCGCCAAATTGGTGTTATAGTCTATAATTTCACCCACTAAGAATCAAGTGTGAATTTCTAAGTCACTATAGTAGCTTTGATAAAACAGTCATCTTGGGCACTCTGCTTTGTCTTGCCACACAGGAAAGAATGCCTTTCTGATAGATGGATAGTAATAGAGAGGTAGCTGTGTTAATCTGATCTTGGTAAAATAACAGGAAAAATATGTAGCACTTTAAAGATTAACAAGATAGTTTATTAGGTGATGAGCTTTTGTGGGCCAGACCTACTTCTTCAGATCATATTCTGAAAGAGAATTGGCATGATCATATATAACAAAGGAATACAATAAAGAAAGTGAACACATTATAAATGTGGTGTGCCCTATGGCTGTTAGTAAGTATCTTCCTGAGGTTAGGTGGTTGTCTACACTTCCCCGCTAGTTCGAACTAGCGGGGTAATGTAGGCATACCGCACTTGCAAATGAAGCCCGGGATTTGAATTTCCCGGGCTTCATTTGCATAAGCGGGGAGCCGCCATTTTTAAAACCCCGCTGGTTCGAACCCCGTGCAGCGCGGCTACACGGGGCTCGAACTAGGTAGTTCAGACTAGGCTTCCTATTCCGAACTACCGGTACACCTCGTGGGCCTTAGGTTCCTCACCCCTGGACTAGAGATTTAATAACTAAGAAAAGAAATGAGTTATTTAAAAGATTAAAATAAGTAAACACAGTAAACATACACACCCAAATGAGTTACAGTCTTAGGTTTCAAAAGGTAATAGCTGCTTCTCTAATGTCTTTAGGGCTAACTTTAGGGTTTCCTTGTTAATGCTTAAAAATATTTCCCTCTCCAACGAAGCAGCATAATGCTAATTTCTCTTTGACAAATATTGTCTTGTGCTTCCCTCAGCATTCAAGCTGTGATGAGATGAAAGCTTGTACATGTGCCCTCTTCACTGATGTTGGGGAATCAGTCAACAAAGTCTTTGTCCTCTGATGTTCCGTAGTGGTTTGTCTGGTATCGAGAGGCCTTCTTTTACTGGGGAGATGACATCTCCTGTGGTAAACTAGTATTGCACACTTAGTAATGCATCTGTCCTGACTGGGATTTTACAGTTTTAAAAACATTTTATAGTTACAGAACAAATACTTAAACATTACAACATGCAGTTTAGATATTATAAGTAAGATCAATGCATGCAGCAACTTACAAGCATTTCATAAAGTCTAAACATTAAATACATATTTATATCTATTTTAACAGTAAGAACCAACAGGTAAGTCTGAGTGGTTTCCAGCTGTGATTAAAATGAGTTGGAAACACTCAACCAGTCCTCCACGAGTGGATGGAGCTCAAATAGCAATATCTGGAATACTCATTGAAAAACAATTGTTATATTTTGTGTTGCTGCTTATTATACTGATCATAATTGTCTCTGTTAGCTTGTGCTTCCTCACCCCCTCTGTTTGTGGCATTCACCTGTCATTTCACCTTCTACATTTAGATTAGGAGCAGAACTGTCTTTTTGTTATGTGTGTAAAGTGCCTGGCTCAGCGAGGTAGAGCTACTGCAGCACTACTGATGAACAACAATAATAATTTCCTATATGTGCTGTGCTTTTAATTTTTCAAAAAAATGTGATCTGTTGTTGAGTAAAACAAACAGCCTCCACAACACAAACCCTCATAATTTTGCATACCACGCTGCATTTGAAATAACCAGAGTACAAGGAGAATAAGTAATAAATATACTCCTGCTACTAACATGGACAAATGTTGTGCAGTATCTTTTTAAACTGTAGGGGTGCTGATAGCATCTGCATTTCATCTATAAAATTGAAAGGCAATTAAGAAAAAACACCCACACAACTAGGAATGTAAAATCCTGGTTAATCAGTTAACTGGTGAAACCTTAGGGTACGTCTAAACTACATGCCTCTGTCGGCAGAGGCATGTAGATTTGTTTGTTCAGCAAAGGTAAATGAAGCCGTGATTTAAATGATCGCGGCTTCATTTACATTTACATGGCTGCCGCGCTGAGCCGACAAACAGCTGATCAGCTGTTTGTCGGCTCGCCGCTAGTCTGGACGTTCCCCCTGTCGACATCAAAGCCCTTTGTTGGCAGCCCCGGTAAACCTCATTCCACGAGGAATAACGGGGCTGCCGACAAAGGGCTTTGATGTTGACGGGGGGAACGTCCAGACTAGCGGCAAGCCGACAAACAGCTGATCAGCTGTTTGTCGGCTCAGCGCGGCAGCCATGTAAATGTAAATGAAGCCACGATCATTTAAATCGCGGCTTCATTTGCCTTTGCTGATCTGTCTAATCTACATGCCTCTGCCAACAGAGGCATGTAGTCTAGACACAGCCTTAGGTTTCACCAGTTAACTGGTAAAGCAGAATCCTGCTCCTGCACCCTCACCCACACAGGTCTGCATTTGACCCCCTCACAGGAGCCAGCCACCTCAACTGTGTGGGGAAAGGCTGCTTCTGTTCCCTGCCATGCCATGCTTGGGGCTGCCAGCTGCCACTGCTGGCAGCCCCAAGTGCAGGGGGGCTGGCTCTTGCTCCTGGTCCCTCAATGCATGGGGTGACTAGCTCCTGCTCCCAGCAGGGTGATGTTTACTGGGTTCATATCCATGCTCGCAACACAATACTGGAAAATGCAGGTTAAACCTTTTTTCATCATAATGGTTTTAAAACATTGATTTATATATTTGTGGATACCCCAGCATAATGATATGAAATACACAGTATGCAATATTCATGGGTTAATGGAAAGGCTTCTTGTAAGGTTGAAAATATGAAGTGTTTTAAGAAAGGTATATTTTTTAAAATAGTATATGGAATCACTGAGTGCACTTCTTTGTTTTATCTGTATATGGTTAGTTTCTAGTAGCATAGATTTAAAAAGAGCTATCATATGTGAATCAATTTCTTGTCTCTGTCTTTTGCTATAAATTTCAAATCATAAATAACTGACTTACTGATCACAAAAGCTCATGATACTATATATTGTATATAGTTTTGTTAATCTCTATAGGACTACTTGGTTTTTTATAGTCTTTTGTTAGGTATGCAATGCAGTGTTTGAGAATTTATCCCTATTTAAAACAAAATGATTTAGGTAGGGATTTTCAAACGCATGTCAGTGTCATTTATGTACAATGGGAATTATTCTCTTAAATTACTTACATGCTTTTGAAAATCCTTCATTTTTTTGCTCATATAGGAAAGAATGTCTACTACAAATGAACTAGCCAGAGGCCTGATCCTGTACACAATAGTCTCACATTTGCTTCTATTTCAAGAGGGTGTTGTCCCCCTATATAAGAACCACAAAATGTCAGATCACTCAGAACATTCCAACCTTAGGGTAAAGTCACATGTGACAAACCCCCTAATTTCAAACCTGCCATGTGATGCTGGTAGTCATTGAAACCTGAGGTCAGTCCCATAAGCCTGACTCCACTTAGCATATATCCGGGTATGTCTACACTACCCCGCTAGTTCGAACTAGCGGGGTAATGTAGGCATACCGCACTTGCAAATGAAGCCCGGGATTTGAATTTCCCGGGCTTCATTTGCATAAGCGGGGAGCCGCCATTTTTAAAACCCCGCTGGTTCGAACCTCGTGCAGCGCGGCTAACCTAGTAGCTGCCTGTCTCTTACATCTTGGCCTAGGGCAGGAGTTCCCAAACTTTTTGACACGGGGACCAGTAAATCCATTCACAAGCTTTTGGAGGACTGGCAACATTTATTTGCATATCTGCATATTCATTACGCAAATGATGAATATTCAAATAAGTTGTTTCTGGTCCTCCAAAGCCCCCAGTGCCAGCTTTAGCAAAGCTTTTGATACGGTCACCCACAGTATTTTTGCCAGCAAGTTAAGGGAATATGGATTGGATAAATGGACTGTAAGATGGCTAGAAAGCTGGCTACACCAGGGTTTCCCAAACTTTTTACTTTAGTTGGAACCCAGTTTTTTTCAGTACTGTTTTTTTCAGCCCCAAAATATAAACGCATATATATAAAGTATTTAAAATGAATAAATTTTCAGTGTTTCACCTGGCTGCATCCTCTGCCCAGTCTGGGCCAAGGCTTGGAGGACCCAGCACTGCATGGGCACTCCAGGAGGCGGGAGCAGGAGCAGATTGGGGGTAGGGTATCAAGGAGGAGGGAGGGTACAAGGAGGGGTAGGGTTGCAAGGTGTCCGGTTTTGTACCAGACAGTCTGGTATTTGAGAAAATGCCAGACATATAAAACAAATTGAGAAAATGCCAGACATATAAAATGTCCAGTATTTTCTAATTAGGTAAGTTTTATTATTATTAGGTGTATCAGTCCGTAGCTGCGAACTGCCTGGGTGGTAGATGTGCTCACACTTCGCGAGTGTGTCTACCAGCCAGGCAATTCGCAACTACTCGAGGGAGGGTATGGGGGGAGGGTAAAATGCTTCCTGTGGCTGGTTCTCCTGTCCTCCTCCTCCCGATCTCCCCCGGCCAGCCCTCCCGGCCCCTGTCCAGCCCTGCTTCTGCCTGCCGGCCACCCGCTCCCCCCCCCGATCCCTGCCAGACAGCCCCGCTGCCACCAACCCTGCTTCTGCCAGCTGCCCGGCTCCCCCCATCTCCACCGGACAGCCCCGCTGCCCACAAACCTGCTTCCCGGTGGCCAGTTTCCCACACACACACACCTTCTTCCAGCCCGCCCTGCCCTGCTCCCCTCTCGGCAGCCACGCCGAGGCCCGGTATATTTTTCCCGCAGCCCAGTACTGGGCCACAGCCCATAGTTTGGGAAACGCTGGGCTAGGATGTAGGGGAGTTACTCTGGCCCAAACACCAGTAGGAATTTTCATAAATTCTAGCAGAGATGGAGAGGGCCAGTTCAGCATAAGGGAGCTCTCCTTCCCTTATAGCTCTGCAATACTTCAGGCCAAATTTCTAGGCCTGGTTTTTTTCCCCCACCTTAGTTGTATTTATTTCACATCGTCATGACCTTTGGGCATATCATTGATGAAAACATACATACATCAGTTATAACCCAGAAGTCTGAGCATTTTTAGAAAGACAGGCCAATGCTTCAGTTAAGGCTTGTCTACAAAAATAAACTCTGCTCTGACTATTCTCAAAGGCTACGTCTACACTACGAGTTTTCTCGGCAAAAAATTATGCTAATGAAGGACTCGTTTGCATGAGTCACAATCTCATTTGCATATTTTCTGCCGATCCGTTTTTGCACTGGGGGTTTTGCACAAAAACAAGCAGTGTGGATGTTTTCTCTTTGTGCAAAACCCCCTTTTTCCGCAAGATCGTTCCCTGGATGTGGTGGAGTTTTTTTCAGGGCATAAGGATCTTGTGGAAAAAAGGGATTTTGTGCAAAAAGAAAACAGCCACACTATTTGTTTTTGCGCAAAAACGGATTGGCAGAAAATATGCAAATGAGATTGTGACTCATGCAAATGAGTCCTTCATTAGCATATTTTTTGCTGAGAAAACTCATAGTGTAGACATAGCCAAAGGGAACAAACAAAATTCTATAGTTCAAGTGTATTTGAAATTGTAAAGCCTTTGGCATGGAGTGGTTCATGAATGGGGCATGGGATTGGGATCCAGGATGCTTGGGCTTTTTACTCGGTTTTGTTACAATTTAATGGTTAATAAATACAGAGTAAGGATATTACTGTGTAAGGCTCTTTCACTGGTAATCGAGTCCGCAAGCCCACAGAAAGTTACACCCTGTGCCTTGGAATTGAGTAAAGGTGTGTGCCCCTTGGCTGTGTCTACATTGGCCCCTATTCCGTAATAGGGATGCAAATGTAGCACTTTGGAATAGGCAAATCCGCGGGGGATTTAAATATCCCCCGCGGGATTTCATTTTCATGGCTGCCGCTTTTTTCCGGCTTGTAGATAAGCCGGAGAAAAGCGCCAGTCTGGACGCGATCCTCCGGAAAATAAGCTCTTTTCCGGAGGATCTCTTATTCCTACTTGAATTTCCTTATCTACAAGCCGGAAAAAAGCAGCAGCCATGAAAATGCAAATCCCGCGGGGGATATTTAAATCCCCCACGGAGTTGCCTATTCCAAAGTGCTACATTTGCATCCCTATTACAGAATAGGGGCCAATGTAGACGTAGCCCTTGAGTATGGGCGCGACAGAGATTTTTGTGTGGGTAACATAGCGACCTGCTCTCAGATGGGGCTCTAGACACAACCATAATAAAAATTATAAATAATAATCTGCCAAGAGATGAATCTTTAATATTCCTGCCATTTCCTCTAGCTGTTTCTCCATACCTTAGCATCACCTCCATTTCATTGGGAATGAGCTTTAGTGTAGTTTACTCTGATCCTGACCCTTATTTTAGCTAGACAATTGAATATCAACTCATTCTTCTCTCTTTTTTGAGAAAAGGTGAACAGACAAACAAGACGACAAAACAAAAGACAGGACTATGCAGCACTTTAAAGATTAACAAGATGGTTTACTAGGTGATGAGCTAATCACCTAATAAACCATCTTGTTAGTCTTTAAAGTGCTGCATAGTCCTGTCTTTTGTTTCAACAAGACAAGACTAACACGGCTACATCTCTATTACTAAGAAGACAAAAGTTAGGGATAAGGAAAAACAAACATATAGCGATGTACATTTCAAGTAGAATCGTAGTCAGGGATATGGCAGAAGTGGATCTAGATGCACTCTAGGCAATACGTTAAAATAGGGACATTACAAGCTTTTCAGGGCCACCAACCGGGGCAGCAGACCTGGGGCCCAGTGATTTAAAAGAGTCCAGGGCTCCTGGCCACTGCCCTTTAAATTGCTGCTGCTAGAGCCCTAGATGGCATAAGCTAGGCAGTGTTGAAGGGCTGGCTGGAGGACGCAATTCTTTCTGCAGCCCTGCAGGCCTTACTTTCCTTACAGGCCTTATGGAAGAACTGGGTATAGATTCAATGTACATGAAATGGCAGAAGGGGTTCCTCAAGAGAGATATGAATACAGTTGTTGGAATCACAGAATCATAGGACTGGCAGGGGCTTTGCAGTCCCTGCACTCATTGCGGGACTAAATAATATTTAGATCATTCCTCACAAGTGTTCATCTAAGATTCCACAACCACCTAGGCAATTTATTCCAGTTTTTAACCACTGGAAGTATTTTTTATAAAGGAAGCATTTTCTAATGTCAAACCTAAACAGCCCTTGCTACAACTTAAGCCCATTGCTACTTGTCCTATCCTCAGAGGTTAAGGAGAACATTTTTTGCCTCCTTTTTGTAACAGCTTTTATGAACTTGAAAACTCTTATGCCCTCTCTCAGTTTTCTTATTCAGACTAAACAAACCCAGGCTATGTCTAGACTACAATACAATTTGCGTACCCTTTTCTGATAGTTTTGTCAGAAGAGGTTTCTCTGAAATTTGGCCCATCTACGCTGGACCAAATTTTGGAAAAGCCTCCTCTTTCAGAAGAGCCTTTCTTTCTCGCAGAAGGAGGAAGACGGGGCTGCTGAAAAAGCGCCTCTGCTCTTCAGCAAAAAAAAAAACGGAAGAGCAGACGCGTTTCCTGGATGCGGCGGAGTTTTTTCCAGGACACCTCTGGTAGTCTAGACGTAGCCCCAGTGATTTCAATCTTCTCTTTTAAGGTTTTCTTTATCTTTACTAATTTTTGTTGCTCTTCTCTAGATTATCTCCAATCTGGCCATATCTTTTCTGAAGTGTGGCACCCAGAACTAAACATAATACTCCAGCTAAGACTTAAATCAGCATGAAATAGAGAAGAATTAGTTCCCATGCCTTGTTTACTACTTTCCCAGAATGATTGCTTTTTTGCAATGGCTTACACTATTCACTCATATATAGCTTGTAATCCACTATGATTCCCAGATCCCTTTCCACAGTGCTTCTTCATAGGCCACCATTTCAAGAAACCTCTCTTCTGACCAAATGATGATCTATGCAGATTAGCAAGAGCGCAAAGTTCAGCTGTAACACTTCTTTCCAAGATATGACTTCCAACCTGGTACAATACTGAAATAGTAAAGTAGAGATTTAGTCCCATAATAATGTTGGGCCAAAGATGATAATTAAATGTAAATTATGAATGATTGATATGACTGAATACTTGCTTTGAAAATCTCCATAGGAAGGGTTAATTATAGAAGGACCATGTCCTAGCCTGAGCTGTTGCGTAGCTAGCTAGAAACAACTAATGAGAGGAATCCAGAAGGATTTAACACACCTAGATAACTGGGTAGCAGAGTGGCAGATTGCACTCAGTTTTGACAAGTTCTAGTTAATACATACTGGAAGAAAGAATTGGAACTCATACACCCAGGTCCACCGATGTGGGGAGGGAGGAGGGCAAAGTGGGCAATTGCCCTGGAGCCCAGTGATAGAAAAGGACCCGGAGCTCCTGGCCACCCCACTGCTGCTGCCCTTTAAATTGCTGCCAGGTGGTCCGTGCCACTCTGAGGGAGGGGGGAAGGGCAGTGCAGCATTCTCCAGGGGGCACTGAGGGCTGCCTAGCTCCAGTTCCTCCCCTTCCATGAGGCCCTACCCCTTCTGGGGATGCAGAGCACAGCTCCCCTCCCCCTGAGATGTAAAATCCTGTTTAATTGGTTAAACATAGTGTTGAACTGGTTAACTGATTAAAGTGGGGAGGGTGGATTGAAGGGTTATTGGCTCCCAACCCCTGTGCGGGCCTAGTGGCTCCCAACCCCACATGAGATCCCAGCAGGTCTGGCACAGCCATGTGCTTGCAGCAGGCCACAGGCAAGGGTTGCTCCCAGGTGCCAGTTAACCATTTCCCAGTAAGCATCACATGTTAAGGTTACCTGTTCATATTCCTACCCCTCCCCCATTTTGCCAAGGGGCCCTGATGAAGATGTCAGCCCTGCTGCATACATGTCACTGGATTCTAAATCAGCTATACTCTTGTAGATGAAAGACTCTAAGGGTGTGTCTACACTACCCCACTAGTTCGAACTAGTGGGGTAATGTAGTCATCCGCACTTGCAAATGAAGCCCGGGATTTGAATTTCCCGGGCTTCATTTGCATGAAGCCGGCCGGCGCCATTTTTAAATGCTGGCTAGTTCGAACCCCGTGCCGCGCGGCTACACGCGGCACGGAGTTGCTAGTTCAGATTAGGCTTCCTAATCCGAACTAGCTGTACACCTCGTTCCACGAGGCATACTGCTAGTTCGGATTAGAAGCCTAATCCGAACTAGCTACTCTGTGCCGTGTGTAGTCGCAAGGCACGGGGTTCGAACTAGCCGGCATTTAAAAATGGCGCCGGCCGGCTTCATGCAAATGAAGCCCGGGAAATTCAAATCCCAGGCTTCATTTGCAAGTGCGGATGACTACATTACCCCCGCTAGTTCGAACTAGCGGGGTAGTGTAGACATACCCTAAGTGTCTTAGACTGTGAGCTGCATGAGGCGGGGGGCTATGCCCACTGATCGGATTGGAAAGCATCTAGAAAACTGAAAGTTTACCATAAATAAATCATAACTAATAATAATTCTAAAAAATAGCCAGGCTATGTTTTGGGGTTGTGTATGATAAATCCATTACTTTTATCTGTATATACACATTAAAGAACATTTACTAGGGTGCTGTATGTGGTATTATCATAAATAAATATTATAGCCTCTTTTGACCTGAGTGTCTAGCCAAGTTTAGAATCCCATGGGTTAAACTCAAGTTTAGAACCCCAGTTGGAAGCAGATATTTGTAATAATCAGGCACTTCTCTGATGCAGTTTTGCTTATTTACAAAAAACATACAAAGTTCTGTGTCACTGAACACAGAAGGAATCAAATAGCAGGAAGCAGCTTCTTTATTTTGCTGCATGAAAAGCACAATTTTCAGCCTGTACAATTGACCCAAAAAATCCTCCCCAGGTTTCCTTCGAGGATCAGCCACTGTGCTTTCTGCTACTCCCTTTGGCTCTTTCTATTAGGGTTTGTCTATACTGTCCTGCAGTTTGGGCTAAAGGGATGTAAATAATGGTATGTACCAAAGTGCTGTGCTATACTCCCTCATGTGGATGCTTCAGGAAAAGCTAAACGTTTCCTAGTTCACATTAATGTAATCTGACAGACATATCTATCCAAAACAATACTTATTCAACCTCCTAGGCTAGTTCACACCTTCTGTTTTAGGTGGGTTTTACACTTACATTTATGTTAATTGAAAGGTGAGTTCACACACAATCCCACAATAAGGCTTCATTCTAGCTAAGAATAATTTTTACTACCAAACTATACTTATCAAATCAATTTACAAATATGTTTCAATATCTTTGCTTTTTTAATGTGTTCAGTTACTCCAGCCATTAGTGCAAATTAGGTAGGTTCAGCTGTACTTTCAGGAATGCCCATGATACATTTTCAATATTTAGTTTAGTTTGTTGGCTAACAGCTACAGTACATTTCCAGCAATGCTACAAATCCACTTTTACTATATATATGCAGCATTCATATAAAGATAGGATATACATTTTCCTTTATATACCAACACTAAATGACACCAGAAGTGTATGGGAGTGGAATTTTTTTGCTGGCTATTGAATCATTAGGAAGAGCAATTTCATAACTCAAGCACAGTTTATAGATTGTTTTTGAGAAATGGAAGAAAACAGAGGACAAGAAAGAGTTATCCTGCATAGACTGACAGATGTCGCTCCATCTCCTGTTTTACTTGCACTGCTGAAATATTAGCCACTAACAGCTATAAGTGTACTTTACCATAATGGTTCATAAGACTCTTAGAAGGTATTCTTTTCCTTTGGATAAGGAAAGGGGGCTGCTGCGGGGCGGTCCTCTCTTCTCTCTCCAAGGGGGTAGGATCCCCTGTCCCTGGGCTATTTGAGTCTGCGACCCACCCCGCGTTACCTGTAAAGTACTTGTAGTTAGGCCCCCTTCTCGGGGCTGGATAGCCTAATGGCCAGAGTCAATGTGTGGCCTTTTAAAGCAGGGCAGGTAGGCCTACTAAGCCAAAGTCCATACAGCAAAGTCAGAGTCTTGCCCTTTAATATCAGGCCAGATGGCCCAATAGCGAAAGTCAATAAATTAAAGTTAAAGGCTGGTCCTTTAATACTGGGCAAGTCAGCCCAATGGCCAGAGTCATGGCAGGAGAAGGGGGCTATGCCCCTGTAAGGGAACCCAGGCCCACCCTACTCCAGGTCCCAACCCAGGGCCCTGTGAGTGACAGAACGGTCCAGCGTTCCCTCAGCGGGGAGTCTGACCGAAATGTGCTGAGGATATCAGGGTGGGAGAGGCTGCTCCTGCATCCTCCCTGGGCTGCTTCCTACCAGATCCAATGTGTCGGCATCCCATGTAGCCACTGGGATCTCTGGCTCTTTGGGGTCCACATATGCCTGGGAATCTGTGGGGATTGCCTCCCAGCCATCGATGAGGCCTCTGCTGCTCTCAACTCAGGTGGCTTACAGCAGCTGCTGCTGCTCAGGAGCTTCACACAGAGGTCCTTCTTCTCTACCAGCCAGCCCAGACTGCACCTCCCCACAGGCTTTTATACCTGGGCTACAGTCTGGGTATGCCTAGCAGGGCTGTGAGGGTAGGGCTCCTTCAGCCATGATCGCCTGGCTAAACCCTGCTTGTTCAGTGTGGGGCTGGTATACCCCATTACAGGGGCTAAGAAGAAAATTAAGTCTCTATGGGTATGTCTACACTACCCCGCTAGTTCGAACTAGCGGGGTAATGTATGCATACCGCACTTGCTAATGAAGCCCGGGATTTGAATTTCCCGGGCTTCATTAGCATAAGCTGGGAGCCGCCATTTTTAAATCCCCGCTGCTTCGAACCCCGTGTAGCGCGGCTACACGGGGCTCGAACTAGGTAGTTCGGACTAGGGTGCCTATTCCGAACTACCGGTACACCTCGTTTCACGAGGAGTAACGGTAGTTCGGAATAGGACCCTAGTCCGAACTACCTAGTTCGAGCCCCGTGTAGCCGCGCTACACGGGGTTCGAAGCAGCGGGGATTTAAAAATGGCGGCTCCCCGCTTATGCTAATGAAGCCCGGGAAATTCAAATCCCGGGCTTCATTAGCAAGTGCGGTATGCATACATTACCCCGCTAGTTCGAACTAGCGGGGTAGTGTAGACATACCCTTTTATATTATCGTTTCTGATGCTTTTGGCTAATTGGGTTCCATATAGACAAACTAGGAGGTCGCCTAGGGCACCAAGTTAAATGGGGCGCCAGATGGTGGCGCAATATCATTGAGGGGTTTGGAGGTGGGGGAGCTGATTGCATGATTCGCCTAGGGTGTGCCAGAGGCTGCACGCCGGGACTTTCTTCCCTGACCGCCACATCAGGGTCAGGGACATGGACATGCCCGTCTGCCTGCTGGGGGATACGGCCTACCCCCTACAGCCCTGGCTAATGAAGCTCTACACGGGACACCTCAGCCCTTCCCGACAGGCCTTCAATGCCAGGCTCAGGCGGGCCCGCATTGTGGTCGAGGGGTCCTTCGGCCGACTGAAAGCACAATTTAGATGCCTCCTCACCCGCCTCGACCTCTCCCAGCACAATATTCCGCACATGGTGGCAGTGTGCTGTGTGCTCCACAATTTATATGAGAGGAAGGGGGAGGCTTTCCTGCCAGCCTGGATGGCAGAGACTGACCACCTGGCTGGCCAGTACACACAGCCCTGCATGGCTGCCAGCTGGGAGGCCCTTCAGGGGGCTGTCCGCATCCAGGAAGTCCTGTGGGAGAGCTTCCAGGCAGACGAGGACTGAAGTCCCCCTGGCGTGCCCCACTGGGGCCTTGAGCCTTACATTCCACCCCCACCTCCTTCCCCTTTCCCCTCTCTAACCCCCCTTCTTGATATACAATAAAAACACCTGTGCTGCCACAAAAAACTCTTTATTTAACATCACTGAGGTGGGGGGAGGGAGGGAGGGAATGAGGGCAGGAGAGGAGAGGGGGGAAACCTGGGAGGAGGGAGCTGGAAGAGGGAGGCAAGGAGAGGAAGGGGGACGAGAAGCTCAGGGTTGGGGGTCTTGCCGGCCCTCCTGTCTCGCAGCACTGCGGGTGCAGGGGCGTTGGCATTCCCGGGGGGGAGTGGGTATGGAGGGTGGGGCAGGAGGGATGGGGGAGGGTGGAAGAAGCGGGAGGGTGAGCAGGGGTGGGCGGAAGTGCGATAGCTGGGGCAGCCACAGGGGCTCGAGCAGCAGGAGGCGGCAATTGGTCCGCCAGGGCCTGCAGGTGCTTGCAGAGGGCACAGCCCTGCTCCCGCAGCTCCCGAAAGCTCTCCCGCCACAGCTGCAGGTTCTCTTGCACCCACTGCTCCTGGCTGTGGACCTGCCATCCCTGTAACCGCAGCTGCTGCCTCTGGAACTCCTCCAGGTTGTGGGTACACCTGCTGGCCCGGGTTCGGGTGGATGTTCCAGGCGGGGTGGTGCGTCCTGCACTCGCAGGTGCTGCGGCTGGGGTGGAACAAGAGAAGTGGTCAGTTCTCCCTGGGGACACAGTGGATGAAACCCAGCCCCCCTCTGCAAGGCGAGGACGGCTGGTCTCCGCACCATCACATCCTGCTATCCCCGGGAGTGTGAGCGGGTCCAGGACTGCACCCCAGCCCCTGTGCTGCCTATAGTGTGGTGTGGGAGAGGGGGCGAGGGGAGATGTGCCCTGCCTCTGTGTAGAGAGGGTGTCTGGAGGGAGGGCAGTGTGCAGTGTCTCTCCCCAGGGTCAGGAGTCTGTCATGTGCCTTCATGCGTAGACGTGTGTAGGGAACAGGCCAGGGCCCCTGCATGGTACCTAGCTGGGGTCACATGTCCTGGATGGCACTGCAGATGCACAGGTTGCCACCTGCTCCATGGTTGACAAGGCCCATACGCACGGTCCCTGGGCTCCCCCTCCCGCCCTGCATAAGGGGACCGTGATGGCACTCACATGTGGAGGCCTCCCCGGCCTCGGATGAGTATGCTGACGGGCTCTCCAGTTCGGCTTGGGGGTCCTGGGTGCAGGGCACTCTGCCACGGGGTCGATGATGACCAGGGGGGCACAGACCATCTGACTCCCCAGGATGCGGTCCAGGGCCTCATAGTGCGGGCAGGCCTCTGGGACAGCCCCTGTTGGGAGGCCCTGGCATAGGCCTGCCGCAGTTCTTTTATTTTGCTGCGCACCTGCTCTTGGCTGCACATGTGGCCTCTGGTGGCCAGGCTGGCAGCCATGCGGCTGTAGATGGCCACATTCCTGCG
Source organism: Pelodiscus sinensis (assembly GCF_049634645.1). Classification (NCBI taxonomy): domain Eukaryota; kingdom Metazoa; phylum Chordata; order Testudines; family Trionychidae; genus Pelodiscus; species Pelodiscus sinensis. Next base: position 44,374,236 of record NC_134711.1, on the reverse strand, counting down.
CCTAGTGTGGAGATTGTGGGCATTGGAGGCTCCCCCCAAACCTTAATTGAGCCCACGATCTCCACAATAGACCAGGAAGGCGCTCGCCTGTTGCAGCCCCTGGCAGGCTCCTGGGAGCCATCAGCCTGGCCCTGGGGAGAGGTGGGGGGCTGGATGGCAGCGGATTGCTGGCTCATCCTGTGCCATGTGCACGGTCTGCTGGCTGTGTGCTGGCAGGCTTGCAACTGGCACAGGCACTATGGCCAGAGTCTGCCCCTTTAAGGGCTCCGGGGTTGGGGGGGAGCAGACGAGTTTTCCTGGTTGTGCCCAGAGTGGCCACCAGGGCTCCCTGGGAAGAGCTGGAGGTCCCCTAATTCGAAATAACTGTCTACACAGCACTTATTTCGAATTAGCTATTTCAAATTTGGTGTTATTCCTCGTAGAATGAGGTTTACCAAATTCAAAATAAGGGCTCCACTATTTCGAATTTATTTTGAAATAGTGGTTTGGCTGTGTAGACGCTATAAAAGTTAATTCAAAATAACTGCTGTTATTTCGAATTAACTTTGTAGTGTAGACATACCCTATTAGAACAATACCTGTAGGTATTTCACCAATAACCATCAAGATAACCAGTCTATTCTTCTCACGTATGCTTAGTTTACATATAACAACACTGACCATCTCACTACAGGCCAAAGATCCTTTTTCACCAAAAATGGATTTACTCCCTGATTTCGTCTCCTATTCCCACCTTCTCCAAGAATCCATCAGCTTGCAATACGATCCAATAAATTCACTAAACAGGAAGAGCTCAAGCAACATCCAGCAGTGGCAAATCAAGCCTGTAAGCACTGCAGCTCACTGGAGAGAAGAGAGCCTGAAAAATCAAGGTTGGGCTCTCAATCCACTTCTTGAAATCATCTGACTGACCCATAAACTGATCATGGTACTGTATATCAGATCATTTCAGATTTGCCAGCTAGTTAAATCCATCAGCATCAAACTCCATCAACCTAAGTTGCCCAAAATATACCCGTTTTCCATATCTCCTAAGTGAAGCCATTAATTGAATATCTGTTTCTGGGCTGAATGAAACCACCTCTACCACCCATCCAGGTCCAGGTCCATGAAGAATACCTAGTCTGAGCCATATTGGATCAAGCAGGGTGAAGTATGGTATCTTATGGACTCATAGGGGTGTGGTTCTCAAGGAACAGTCCTTGGAATTGTGGGTTGGAACTACCACATATTTCACCCCCAATTTTATAGACTTTCCACAAAAAGTGTTCCAAGGAGCCAAGCACAATGATGCTCCTAGGTCCACCCGTTGGGGTATATGTTGTAATGCATGGAGCAGCAGGTCTAAAACCTAGATCAGCAGACTTTCTGGAAAGCAACTACCTTCTCCTAACAGTTTTACTTATGGAAGGACTTGGCAGAGCATGAGTATCAGGGATGCGCACACCCCAGAGGCTGTGCCAGCCACAGAAGACCCACATGTACTTTTTAAATCCCGAGAGGTTATAGGAAGTTTGTGCAATTATATGAAATCTCAGTTAAATGCTACTATAGACTCTGCTGCCACATGCTGCTCCTGGTCCCCTACTCCTGATTTTGCCTTTACCGTCTGAGTCCATTACCTGGTTTCTGATTTGTCTTGTCTCCTGCTTCTGACTTCAGGTTCCTGACCTTGGTCTTTTCTCCCTTCAACAATGTGACCTTGATGCCTGCCTGTGGCCCCTAATGTCTAACCTTAGATAGATTCATGATGCAGGTTCTTGCATCTGATTTTGTCTCTAGCCAATAGACAAGCTGCCCACAACTTCATCTGGACATACTATGTCAGTATATACCAGGTGAGGACAGAGCGCTATATGTTTAGATCTTCATGTTTTAAAGCTATATATGCCTAGGTGAGGAGGGCTGGAATTGGAACTGAATCATTTTCTGTGATATCATACATACTCCTTCAAACTTGCAGAGATTTCCCTGGGTAACATTGTTCTTCTCTGGTATCACTCAAGCTATGAGCTGTCAAACTCCCCAGAGATTAAAAGGGGTTTGGGATACCACACAAATCCCCTAGTCCCCAGTGGATGCTTTGAGATCTGCAATTTTCCCATGTTCCTCTATGTGGTTGAAAGACAATATTCCCTGTCCCCATTACTAGAAGTTTCCCCCACTATTTTTGGCCTTCCTGTGGATCTTTACATGGAAGGACATGATTAAGTCATTTCATTAGCTAGAGAATCTGTTTGCTAGCTACAGTATAGCAAAATCATTATGCATTATAAGGCATGTGTTTAAAGTTATAAGTGGGACTATTGAAATCTATGGGGCTATTCTCATAGGTCCAAATTAAACATGCTTAAATGCTTTGCTGGTTGAGGACCAAAATGAGTACAGGTTTTGCATGTCTCTACTTAAGATATGAGACAATCACAGATATCTTTCTGAGAATCTCATTTGGTTACTAAATTACACACCAACATGCACAAGGATAATTGTATGTACTTTATCTAAAAGAGTGTGGATATTAAAATATCACACACAGGCCCAGCAATCAGTATTATGGTACCACCAACCCACTAAGTGTGATGACCCTATAACTCTAGGCAGTCAGCATTGCTGGTTCTGCCTGACAGGAGCCAAAGTGTAATTATGCTAATGATATGTGGGCTTAGCATTTGTCTTTTCCAAAGTTATAAAACTCATTATAACTTCACAGTAATTGTAAAGGCAAGTTGTTTTAAACAAAGAATTTCAGGATATATTGTCTTTCAGTGGTGGAAAGCAAGAAGCGCACAATAGCAACACATCAAAGGATACACAGAAGAACAGATAGCAGAATATCTATAGGTCAGAGGCTATCTCCCCTTGTGCATCACACAACATCTCTAAAGCTCAAATGCCAGTTATAAAAATACTGAGGTTATTCTGTCAATCCTCAGCATTACAGCGAAGCATAACACATTTGCTTGATAGTTACAGTAAGTAAGGAATTGCAGGTATAATTATTTAGTGCAAATTAAAGCAAAAGCAGAGCTTTTGTTGAATAAACAATGGAAAAACCTGCCCTTTCCTCCGGGGTGAGAAAAGCTGCTCCGGGTCTCCCTGGTCTGCTGGGGGGGGGACTCCCCAGCACAGCAGGGAGACCCGAGCAAAGCCGCACAGGCAGCGGGACCCCGCTGCCCGTGCGGCTTTGCTCCTTTGCCCTGGAGCAAAGCCGCACAGGCAGCGGGGTCCCCCGCCTCTGCGGCTTTGCTCCTGTCTCCCTGCTGTGCACAAAGCCTGCTGTGCACAGCAGGGAGACAGGAGCAAAGCCGCAGAGGCGGGGGACCCCGCCGCCTGTGCGGCTTTGCTCCGGGGCAAAGGAGCAAAGCCGCAGAGGCGGCGGGACCTCTGCACCTCCGCGGCTTTGCTCGGGTCTCCCTGGTCTGCTGGGGGGGGAGGGGGCGCAGCTAGTGCGCCCCCCCCCAGCAGCCCAGGCTTTTGTTGCGGGATGCCTGGGGTAGAGCAGCTGGGGTGCTACCGGGTTGGTCCTGCGGGGACCTACCCGGCAGCGCCCCAGCTGTTCTGTCCCAGGAGTCCAGATTCAGCCGCTGTTGAAACTGATCAGCTGCTGATTCCAGGAAGCCGGGGGCAGAGCAACTCTGCCTAGGGCTTCCTGTAGTCAGCCGCTGATCAGTTTCAGCAGCGGCTGAATCTGGAGCCAGTTCCGACTTACATACAAATTCAACTTAAGAACAAACCTATAGTCCCTATCTTGTACGTAACCCGGGGACTGCCTGTATATGCAAGAACCAGATCCTGGAAAGGACATGAGATGTCTATATCTCGATTCTAGCTGTATGTATACAAAAAGGAACCTACATGCCCAGAACATTTTCAGATAAGCCTATGTAGGCATGCTTAAGCAGATGCACGAGCTTTTGTGTGTGCAGGGTATTGTCTACAAGAGTCAGAGTTTCCAAGCAGTATATCTAAAGGCCAAGTGGATTAAGCATTCTATTTGTGTGTAGACAGAAATAATAGGAGCAATCACAAAACTACTATCACAGCCGACAGAAAATGTCCTTCAGCATAGGGTTAAGGACTCAATAGGCATGGAGACTGACTCAAGTGGCAATGTAGTTACTTCATGCAGGAGTAAGATGGTGAACAGATATTCAAAATTAACACCAGAAGCAGCAAGAATAGGGCATAGGAAATGGCTTTGGAAAAGGTCATAGAGGTGCACACAGGAACATGCTGGCAGCTAGGAATTATGAAGAAACAAGCATTTAGGCTTTCAGGTTTTTGGTTGATTGGTTTTCCCCAGAAGGGCATGTCATTTCAGGGTGATAAACTAATTTGATTGCACACCAGAAACATTATAAGGCTTGTCAATATCTGTTATTACAGAACATTCTCTCAGACACAAAATCTATACAATCAAAATGTTTTTTGCATGAAGGCAATTAAATACTGCGAGTCTTATTTAATTGAAGGATATGCTATAGCCAGTCCGTGTTATTTAAAGCTACAGAAGTAACATGGACACGAGCACTCTAATTACTGACAACAGTTATCCAAGACAGTAGGCAAGAGCTAACTCACAAGCAGTTCAAAACCAGGAAAATTATGAGGAAAAGACATATGGTACAAATTAGATTGTTTGTGTAATTCTAATTATTCATATCCTGAACCAATCAGTGTATTTTGTTCATTACATGAAAAATATGCTGTTTGGATTACTTTTGTCTGACTCAGCAGAGGCACAAACAAGACCATTTTCTTTTGTGAGAATTTGTGTATTTTAGGGGGTAGATCAATTAAAATTTCCCTGTTCTGTTAATTTCCACTGGCACTGGTTACTTGGCTACTGGCACTGGCTACTGTCTGAAACAAGATACTAGGGTCAATGGACCATTGGTCTGACCAAGTATAGCAGGGGTGGGCAAAAGTCTCTCAACGGGCTGCATCTGGCCCACTTAGGGCTTTGATCCAGCCCGCGAGGCAGTTCCAGGCCCTGCCCCCTAGCGCTTTGATTCGGAGTGGGAAAGGGGCGCAAACCCTTTTAATTGCTTCTATTTAAAGGGCTCGTGCCTAGCAGCCGCAGGGAAGGCGCAAGCCCTTTAAATAGAAACGGTTGAAAGGACTCGCATCTCTGGCTTCCTAGCAATGCGCCTGAAGTGCAGGGAGCTGCAAGCCCTTTTAAGTGCTTCTATTTAAATGGCTGGGGCCTTCCCTGTGCCGCTCAGGCAGTGCGTTGCCTAGCAGCCATGGGGAACACAAGAGCCCTTTTAATAGAAATAACTGAAAGGGATCGTGGTCTCTGGCAATATGCTAGAGGTGCAAGCCCTTTCAGCTGTTTCTATTTAAAGGGCCCTTATGTTCCCCGTGGCTGCTAGGCAATGCATTGCTTGACAGGCACAGGAAAGGCACCAGGCCTTTAAACAGAAGCACTTAAAAGGGCTCGCGGCTCCTGGCACCTCTAGCACGTTGCTAGGGAGCCAGAGACACCAGCCCTTTCAACTGCTTCTATTTAAAGGGTTCTCCTGCTAGGTGACTGCCAGGCAACAGGTTAGCAGTGGGGGCCAAGAGCTGGGAGCCCTGTTATATATATATAGGTGAGAGGATGATTCTAGCAGTGGGTGGGTGAGACTAGATGATCATAATGGTCCCTTCTGACCTTAAAGTCTATGAGTCTATATGAAATATAAGTCTCCATCCCGGACAACTCTGGGAAGAGGCTAGCCCCCGGCACCTTCCCCTCTACTCCAGGTCCCTTCCATTGATAGTCCTAACCTCCATGAATATATCTAGCTTTTTTTTTTTGAACCCTGTTAAAGTCCTAGCCTTCACCACATCCTCTGGCAAGGAGTTCCAGAGACTGACTGTGCATCGAGTGAAGAAAAACTTCCTTAAAACCATCCCTCATAAAAAAAAATCCTCAATGCATCAATGCACATTACTGCACCTCAACATTTTCATTGTTTCTCTTCCTGAATCTTAAAACATGCAACTTTCAAGTTTGTTTCTTTCTAGTGAGCATATTATTCAGGACTAAGGGACAGAGAGAAGTTACTTAACTGCACCTCAGTAGTGTATTTCCCCCCCTCCCCAAATTTCTTGAGTAATGTGTCACCATTGGTTGCTCAGTCACATCATGTTCCATTATTTGGAGTGATGCATGGTTATTATGACAGCCAACTGTGACGTGTCTCTAAAGGAGATATAACCTGGGAAAATGGGGAAAAAACCCTCATTTTTCTGAAACACATGACGTTCTTAGAAATAAAGTAAAAAAAAAAAAGTTTTCTTTTAAATAACTCCTCCTCCTTGTAGAAAAAAATTGAGGTGATTTTCGTAGCAAAGATTGTAATGGGAGCAGACGCTAGCACACAATTAATCCATTCATCTAATCAAGTTTTAATGAGAACAGAAAATGGCTCGGAATTCCATTCTTCTTACAAAAATTGTAATGAGAACAAAATACAAAAAACTAGTGTTAAGATTACAATGTGAACAGAAATTATACAAACTGTATCTATTTGACCAAGATTATAATGAGAATTCTGGGACAAGTAAATGGAATAAATTTAATCAATTCTCTTGGCAGTATGAGCATGGCAATTTTATTGTTCTCCGTTGATGTTTTACCACACTTTAGAGGTATAATATGCTCAGAGCTAGGCTAAAAAAACCCCTCAGCTTAGTAAGGAAGATGCAGATAACAAAGGAATGATGGAAACTACACATGTAACAACTGATGAAAGGAAAGCAGAGCACATACATATACTTAAAACAGGAGGTGGGGGGAGGGAAGTAGTCGGTAAGATTAAGGGAGAGAGAAAAATATTCTTCACTGTGGGTAACTGCCAAAGGATTTTTTGTGATTTATTGAGGGGAGCTGTCTAGGGAAAACTATTAACAGCTTGTTCACATTACTGTACCTGGTAAACACAAATGGAAAAAAAGATAGTTCTATAAATAGCTAATGGCTGAGCACAAGTAACACCAACTATTGTTCATTGATAGGGTGAGGGATTTATATTTCAGCTGTGCTAACCTAATGGAGGAACAGATATAAATTATTTGTTAAGATGTTACTTTCAAATACATCAAGATTCAATCTGGAACAAAGCAGAGGGCTGTTACTGAACTTAAATTAGGGGCACTAATTATATCCAGAAAAGAAGAGAGAACTCATTGCCTCCCTGAACTGTTCCCTATATTCTAGGACACAGCAGTTAGACAGTGCAAATCTGTTTACTCATGCCAATAAATTAGATCAAATTGAATGTAATAATGAGTTTCTGGAAGCACCCATTATAATTTAAGCAACATTATCAACTAGGTTTCAGAGGTAGCTGTGTTAGTCTGTTTCAGCAAAAACAAGAAGAAATCCGGTGGACTCTTAAAGGCTAACAATTGTATTATAGCATAAGCTTTCATGAGTTGTAACTCACTTCATCAGATGTATGAAGTGGAAAAAAAATAAGAAACAAATAGTAGGGATACAGAGATGTCATTACAAGAAGTATTAATCCAGTTTAGGTATTCTCACCTTCCTACCCACATCCACTCTGAATTATCTCTGGTGTTACATTCCCATCTCTGTAACCCTACTATCTGTTTCTTTTTCTTTCACTTCATGCATGCCATAATACATTTTTAGTCTTCATGGTGCCCCCAGAACTTCTTGTTATTATCAACTAGTTATCTAGTCATTTTCAAATGTGATTCAGAAATAGCCTAAGGTACCCCTTAAAATTTCGGTAGTTATTCAATCACATTTTACTATATCTTAATAATGTTTTATCTCCTCTATTGATATATGAAAAGTCCATATAAACAGGGGAAACTAAGCCCCCACAGTCCTACAAACATTTATACATGCTCATTCATAGCTTTATATAATAATAATCCCATTGTTGATGGACTTGAACTAATACACAAATCTTCCCATCCATCCTCAAACCATTTCCTGTAACTCTATGGCTGTGTCTAAACTGGCAAGTTTTTCCGCAAAATCATCTGCTTTTGTGGAAAAACTTGCCAGCTGTCTACACTGGCCGCTTGAATTTCCACAAAAGCACTGACGATCTCATGTAAGATTGTCAGTGCTTTTGCAGAAATACTATGCTGCTCCCATTCGGGCAAAAGTCTTTTTCCGAAAAACTTTTGCGCAAAAGGGCCAGTGTAGACAGCAGAGATTTGTTTTCGCGAAAATGGCAATTGGGGCTTTTTTGCGGAAAAGCGCATCTTGATTGGCTACAGACGCTTTTCCGCAAAAAGTGCTTTTGCGGAAAAGCATCCTGCCAATCTAGACGCGCTTTTCCGAAAACGCTTTTAACGGAAAACTTTTCCGTTAAAAGCATTTCCGGAAAATCATGCCAGTGTAGACGTAGCCTAAATGTATCTCACTTACCAAAGGACTAAAAGGGTATGTCTACACTACACACTTATTTTGGAAGAAGCTATTTTGGAATAATAACTCCCAAAATAACTAATTTTTAAATAGTACATCCACACTTCAGGGAAGCCTTGAAATTAGTCTGAGGCAGGCTCCCCTAATGTGGACGTGCTACCTTGATTTAGAGTCCCAGGAAGCACTGGGGAGTAATTACTTTGAATGGCCCTGGGGAGGAGCTATTTTGAAATAACGGCAGTAGCGTGTCTACATTTCCGCTATTTTGAAATAGAAATTTTGAAATAGGCATTATTCCTTGTAAAATGCCTTATTCCAGAATAAGAAGCCTGATATTTTGAAATAATTTTGAAATAACGGGCTTTCTGTGTGGACACTCACCTTGCTATTTCGAAATAACACTGTAGTGTCGATGTTCCCTAAAAGGCTAGGCAGGTTGAGTCATACCCCTTAGTGTGTCAGTGTAATTTTTGTAGCACATATCTCTGCTTCCTTGTAGTTTCTTAAGAAAGATTCATCACCAACTAGATCGCCCTGCTCTTTCTGTTTTCCATGATGTTTATTTACGGATAGGAATCTTTGTTCATTTAGGTTTTTTGATATTTCCTTTGATAATTCAGAGCAAAAATGTGTTTTGTTCATTTTTTGGGGAATCAATGGTCTTTGCTCATAAACTTGAAATCTGTAGTCCTTAAATTTTCATCCGCACACATAATTCTTTTTATTGTAGTTATATTCTCCAGAGTCAAAGCATAAAGTGCTACTTTAATCATGCTGCAGTTTCAAGAAAAATTACCCGTCATCTTATATTAAATAGGTTTATTTTCATTTTGGAAGCAAAAGGCAGACATTATTTTTGCTCTGAAATTGTTTCTGAACCTATCCTACTTTCCCAAAAAGAACAATTGTTTAAGTTCTGCAACATTTAGAATACAAAAACCTACTATAAACATGAAAAAGTTTTTATCTCCACAATGTAGCTGTATTGCTTTTCTGTCGCCTATGATCACTGAAGAATTTTCTGGCTATATTTGTATAGAATATGAATAATGCATGTTAATCTACCACCCATATGCATGTTGAGTAGTCCTCACTTTTCCTATTGTCCAGGTTATTTCAGTAGAACCACTTGAGAAGTAAAGTGTCACTCGAACTGATTAACGGGTCAGAGAAAGCAAATTGGAGCTTTGAAAACGTGAAGAGTAAATGGGCTCAGATTAGCTACACATTTCTGGGGAATTCAGTTTTATTGTTCAAGCAGTAATTTTGTTTTCTCTCCTATCATGCAGATAAGTTAGTAAAATATAGTAAAGGACTGTTTTCTTTAGCACCACTTCAGTAGGGGCAAATCTCAAAGTCCTCATTAGCTCCTATTGTCTCCAAAGGGAGTTGTGATTATGGAACAATTGAGTAAGAGTTGTAGGATGTATCCCTTCATTTTTAAATGAAAGAAAAAAAGGCCAACAATTGTGATGCAATGTACAAGAATAAAAAGAACAAAAGCCATATTGTGCTTCTCTTTGGAGTCAGTCAGGGTTTTGCCTGATTTGGCAATCAAGCAGGATCCAAATCCTTTGTAGACTGTATGGACCATATACTCTTGCTAAACTCAGCAGATCTGGGCCTGCATCTCTTACTTATACAAGTAGACTAGGGTTGCCAGGCACCCAGTTTTTCACTAGAAGTCTGGTCAGCAGCACAATGGGACTAAGTCAGACTCCCTTTCTATCCTGAGTTCACCCTGCTCCCAAAAGTGGCTGGCATGTCTAGTGCCTAGGTGCAGGGGCAGACACAGAGGCTCTGCAGCTCTCATTGCCTGGGAATCATGGTTAATAGAAGTTTGTAGGGGTGGTGTTGCAGAAAGGGTACGGCACAGAGCCCTCTGGCTCCTTAACCTGGATGTTGGAGGGACAATCCACATAGAGCCAGGGCAGGCAGGAAGCCTGCCTTAGCCCTACAGCACCACAGACTGGGAACCACCTGAGGTAAGTGCCATCCAGTTGGAGTCTGCTCCCCAAATCCCCAGCCCACCCCAATCCAGAGACCCCACCTGTACCCAAACTTCTTCCAAACTCTTTCCTGGAGTCCGTGCCCCAACCTTCTGCCCCAATCTTGAAACCCCACCTACATGCCAAACTTCTCATCTCTGGTCTCACTTCAGAGCTCACATCACAGCTGGAGCTCTGACTCCCTCCCAAGCCCTCTCCCACATTTCAAACCCCCCAGTCCCCTTATTTCTGGCCTCACCCCAGAGCCTGCACTACCAGCCAGATCCCTTACCCCATCCCAAATCCAATGCCCCAGCCCAGTGAAAGTGAGTGAGGGTGGAGGAAAGGAAGTGATGGAGGGAGGGAGGATGAAGTGAGCGGGGGTGGGATCTTGGAGAAGGGATGGAGTCTCAGAAGAGGTGGGACAGGAAGAAGGCAAGAGTTGTGTGTTATTAGAAAGTTGGTAACTCTAAAGCAGACCCATTGAAGCTCATGGTTTACTCATCTGAGTAAGGCTGCAGAGCCTACTCATCTGAGTATATTTACTCATATGAAGAAATATAGTACTAAAATTTGACCAAATATAATTTGCATGCTACATATAACTTCAAAATAGACTTAGTTCAAATAAATTGAAGTGTGTGAAATAAATCGGTAATAATTTCAAATACATCAAATTTCAGAAATTTTGCATGTGGAGTCAGCACTTTTCAGTCATGATGTCTATCATGGGGGCTCAGGAGGGAGTCTATGATATGAAACTGCATCATTTTCACTACAGAATGCAGTAATGCTAATACTGTACAGATGTGTATGTAGTAAGTTTGCTGCAAACCACCATGTCCTCTACTGCAGGTGCATACAACCTAACCTTAGATATGAAGAATAGCTTGTGATCTTGCTAGCAACATATTAAACATTTATTTAATTTATAATTCAAGTATTTTCCGTACATACGTTCAACTGACTGGGAAATGTGTTGGTTTTGCTACATCTGTTTACAGTGCTAATCCTGCAGTGGAGTCCACAGAGGCCCAGAGCTCTGCTCATGCATAAGCCATTAAAAGATTGAGGACTAAAATGATAGCCTGTTTTGAAGATATTGTAAAGCTCTGTGACAAGACATTAGCCATTTGGGTATATGAGACATTAAATGGGACAAATTTGACAAGATATTAGATCAACAATTCGGTTCTGAAATGTGGTTCCTGGAACTGGTAAAAAAAAAAAAAAAGGCATGGAAGGGGAGAGAGAAAAAGAGAAACAGTAAATTGAAATAAGTTAGAGAATATAAAACAGCGTTATTAATGGGGTATATTCAAGCTGGTAGAAAGTCATTAGTAAGGGACCCACAGGGAGCTGTTTTAAGGCTATTAGAGTGCCTTATCTATCATAAATGACAGAAATAAGGGAATGAAGAATTAGATATCTAAATGTGCTGATGACAATAACCGAATAGAAGATCAAATATTAGTAACAATCACTAGATTCAGCAAAATTTTTGTCCATTAACAAAATGGGCTGTTAAGAACGAACATCATTCATCAGATTATGTGAACATGAAATGGACTGAGTTCGTTCCCCTAAAATGATTTTTTCTTTGTTGATTGTATACTAAGCAATGACACCAATTTATATATTTCTTGTCAGATGGGACAAATTTGGCCCCCCTCAGAAGGTATCCTGTTCCAAACCTTATTTGTCCCTCTTCCTTTGTCCTGTAGGGACCTGGGTTTCCTTCAGCTATGGGAGTAGAGAGAGGGGGAGGGTGTTTCTCCTCTCTCTCTTGCCCACACAGTGCATGAGCCAATGCCACTCCAAGTCAAATTCTTGGCAGCCTTTGCTGTGCCCCATTGTACAGAAACAGATTCTCTGTGCACCAGGTCAAACACCACTGCCAGCCATCCAGCCATCTGGACAGAGTTGTGCCTGGGCTAAATTTGAGTGGTATGGTGATCCTTTGTCATAGTGCCTTTGTATGAAGGGGTGGGCAAATTTCAGTGGAGTGCAGCAGGCGCAATGTTCCAGACTGCTCTGGCAGCAGCCATACTGACTTAGTACAGGACATTGTGTAAAAGTGGTCTCAAGGCTGTTCCCCACTCTGGCACTGTAAGTGCAGAAAGTGGGTGCCCACAAGAGACTTTAAAATACCCTACAACTAAAGCAGGGGTGGACAATAATTTGTGAAAGGGGGCCCACTTCACAAATTTGTGAAGTGGTCCCGGGCCACCTGGAAGGGGCGGGGCCTCAGGCAGAAGGGGTGGAGCCAGGATACTTCCCATGCTCCCCTGCCCACAGACTCTGATTGGCTTGGGACTGGGGGAAGTACTTGAAGTCTTTGCCCCTTGCCCCCACCATGAAAGGCTGTGCAGCACCTATAGAGAACCACTAGCTGTTTTGAACAACTAGTGGTTCCCTCTAGATGCCGGGCACCGCTGGCAGTGGGAGGAGACTCCGTGTGCTTCCCCTACCCCCAGGCCAATCAGGGCTGGGGGGCAAGAGGAGCACATGAAGTCTTTGCCCCCCACCCCACAACTGGTGGTTCCCAGTTCCCAGGTCTTGATTGGCCAGAGGATAAGGGAGTAGAATGGCGGCCCATGTGGATCAACTAGCTTGGCAGGCCAGATCTGGCCTGTGGAGGTGGTCTTGCCAACCCCTGCACTAAAGGCTTCCAATTTAAAAAACTGAGGAAGAATGGCTCTTGAGCAAGAGAGGTTTTTTGCGGAAAAAGGAGCTGTCTACACTGTTATTTTTTGCACAAAAGCCTCTTGTGCAAAAACGGCTGCTCATCAATTATGCAAATGAAGTACGGTGATATTCCACTCTGAACTTCATTTGCATAAGTTTCTCCGCAAGAAGGCTACAGTGTAGACGTAGCCTAGGTGCCCATAGCCACCGAGCCTTGCAGCTCCCATAGGCTGTGGATCACCATTGCCAGCCAAGGGGAGCTGGTGGAAGCAGCAGGCTAGGCCATGCCACTTCCCACAGCTCCCCTTGGCTGGAAATGGCAAACTACAGCCTATGGGAGCTGAAAGGCTCTGTGGATATGGACAGCAGTTTACCCAGACAGGCCACAACCTTACTTTGAAAACCACTGGTGTAGATCAGGCCTGAGAATCTATATCCATACTGAAGTAGATTGTGATGAGTAGGGCTGAATGGGAGTGCTGGGAAGCAGAGAAGAGGTGTAGTCACTGTTTTTACTTCTGCCGCCCTTTTGGATTGCTTTGCTTGTATATTCATTAAAGTTAACTGTACAGGCAGTCCCCGAGTTACGCGGATCTGACTTATGTCGGATCTGCAGTTACGAACGGGGATTTTCTCGCCCCGGATGACGCGAGCGGCGGGATGCCCGGTCCCGCCGCCCGTGTCCTCCGGGGCGAAAAAAGCTGCTCTGCGTCTCCCTGGTCTGCAGGGGGAGGGGGGGAAGAGGAGCCAGATCAGCGCCGCTGTCCCGCCCGGGTCCTCCGCGGCTTTGCTCAGCGTCTCCCTGGTCTGCAGGGAGGACCCGGGCGGGACCGTGGCGCTGATCTGGAAGCGCCGCGATCCTGCCCGGGTCCTCCTCCGCTTTGCTCAGCATCTCCCTGGTCTGCTGGGGGGGGGGGGGGCGCATCTAGTGCGCCCCCCCCCCCCAGCAGACCAGGGAGACGTGGAGCAAAGCCCCGGGCCTGTGGTAGAGCAGGTGGGGCGCTGCCGGTTGGTCCCGCAGCACCGCTCCTTGGCGCCACTGGACCAACCCAGCAGGACCCCAGCTGCTCTGCCCCAAGCGTCCCCAAGTCAGCCGCTGCTGAAACTGACCAGCGGCTGACTACAGGAAGTCCGAGGCAGAGTTGTTCTGCCCCAGGCTTCCTGGAATCAGCCGCTGATCAGTTTCAGCAGCAGCTGACTTGGGGATGCCTGGGGTTCTTATGTTGAATCTGTATGTAAGTCGGAACTGGCGTCCAGATTCAGCCGCTGTTGAAACTGATCAGTTTCAGCAGCGGCTGACGCCAGTTCCGACTTACATGCAGATTCAACTTAAGAACAAACCTACAGTCCCTATCTTGTACGTAACTCGGGGACTGCCTGTATTGAAATCTGTGTTCAAATGACAAAGTCTCATTTTAAATCCTGTGGGATTTCTTGGCCTTGTTGCAGGCTTGAGAGGGCTCTGGAGGAAGCCTGCAATTTGGGGCTTCCATAATCAGTCTGCTGGTTTGGAGCAAAGTGGATTGAGTTAGAAAGCAGCCTGCTCTGTGTTTCTCTGCTCTGTGTCTCTCAGAAATCTAGTAGTGCTAGATGCCACCTTTCAGGAAGAGTATTTATGTTTTGTTTCTTACTATTTGTGTATAGATAGGGCCCTACCGAATTCAGGATCCACTTTGATCAATTTCATGGACATAGGATTTTAAAAATAGTAAATTTCATGATTTCTGCTATTTAGATCTGAAATTTTAGTGGTGCCTGGAATGCCCACAGCCTGCATCCCTCCCTCATTCACACTCCTCTCCCCTGCCTAAGGGTCTTGGCGGGCGCTTGGATGGGGGAGTGTTGTGGGCTCTGGGAAGGGGTTTGGGTGCTGAATTCAGGCTCTGGGCTGGGGCAAGAGACCGAGAAGCAGGAGGGGTGCAAGGTGCAGGCTCTAGAAGGGAGTTTGGGGTGGAAGAAGGTCTGAGGTGTAGGCTCTGAGATGGAGTCTGGGTTGTGGGTGCAGGCTCTGGGTGGGGCAGGGTATTGTGGTGCAGAAGATGGTGCAGGCTTTGGGATGGAGTTTGGGTGCAGGAGAGGCTAGGGGTTTGGCTCTGGGAGGGAACGTAGATGCAGGAGGGGTAGGGGTGCAGGCTGTGGGAGGGAGTTTGGGGGCAGAAGAGGGCATGCAGGGAGAGAGTGTACACTTTGAGAGGGTGGGATGTGCAAGGGGAGGAGCTTGGGGGTGCAGTGTTTACCTGGGTAACCCTCTCTGGAAGTAGCTCCAGGGAGAGTCTGGGGTCTCTGTGCACTGCTGCATGCCACCTTGCAGGCACCTTCTCACATTCCCTCCCCGTGTCCTATAGCTCTGCCTGTTGCCCCCAGGTGATTTAAAATGCTCAGCAGTTCCTGTCGCCATCAGCGGCAGCACAGTGGGGCTCAAACGTTTTCTTGCCACTCGCTGCACTTGACTGCTGGCACGTCCCTGCAGCCCTGGAAAGGTGGGTATCTCTGTGCATGGTCCCAGGTCTCTGAGTGGGGGCAATCCATGGAGACACCTCCCCTCCAACTCAGGGGCAGCAGGGATACATGTGTTGGCAACCTTGTGGAGCAAGCATCTGAAAGCTGCTTTAGCCTCACTCTGCTGCTGCTGCTGCTGGTGGTGGTAGTAGATCATTTTAATCAACTCAATTGGGCAACAGGTGGGCTGGGGGACACATGGGTGGGAGAAAGCATGCAGGGGTGGTAGACAGGGCCAGGAGTCATGGAGTCAGGCCCCTGAATCTGGAATTTCCTGATGCCCATATACCACAGGCTCATAGAGCTTACCATCTGTCCAATGGTTTCCCACACACCTGGGTGTGGTACAGTCCTAGGTAATGGCACTGAGACCATGTACAGCGAGACTAATGAGTCTGCTCTACAGCCTTAATTTAGAGCCAGCTGGCTTTTAGCTCTTGCAGTAGAGGCTCACACACTAAGCTCCAGAGGTCCCGAGTTTGATTCCACCTGCTGCAGTTACAGCGTTTCTTCCTGTCAGGTTGCTTGGTGTGTATGTTGGGCCTAGTGTTCTGGAAGCTCAAATTCCTATCAACTCACTGGTGAGTGGAAGAATTGTCCAGTGATTAGCGTATTAGCCTTTTACTTCAGAGGATTCCTGTGGAAAACTTTGGGAAAGTCCCTTAGGTCTCTCTGCCTCCATTTCCTATCTGTGATCTCATTTGCTGATCTTACAAGGGTGCTGTGTGAGGTGAGGTGTTCAGATACTATGGTATTAAGGGCTAGATAAATACCTTAAAAAGGTACATCAGTGTATTGCATTGCCAGTGGCACTGCACCATTCTCAGCTGTCATCATAGTAGCTCAGCAGTGTTCTCTCATGTATCTTATCTCCCCCCCCCCCCGAAGTCTTAATTCCTAAAGTAATTCTCAGTGGCTGGGGGATCAAGCAGCTAAAGGATAAGCCAATAGTGGAAAGCAGAGCTGTCATCAAACATCACCCTAACTCTATTTTTTGTGTATCAAGACTATTTTTTTAGTAGCCAAAGCAAAACAACAACAACAGTCAGGGATATGTAAATAATTACTCTACATAGATATAATCAGTCACTGAACAAGATTAATTATGCTGCTTAGCTCTGCATAATTGGGCCCAAATCTCAAGAGTAACATGCACCAAGCAATCCACAGCATTTGAAATGGCTAATACATCTGAGCTGCCTCCCACCAGAGAAACGTGCTTCAATAATTATGATGCTGTGTCTTTTGTACCATAAAGCTCTACAGCATTTCATCATCCAGGACATTAGTAACAAGAAAGCCCAGTACCAAACAAAGAATAAATATTTCTCTTGGTGAATGGAATGTCAACCGAGGTGACTGCTGCAACCAGTGAAAATATAATTATTTGTGTTGAAAACCTACAGACTTTCTATTGAGTTTCCAGCATGTCCAAGTGTAACACTAACCGGCACAATGGAACTGAGAATCTCGAGAGCAGAGGTGGGCAATAATTTCTGATGGGAGGCCACTCCAAGATTTTGGAAAGTGGTAGAAGGCCACACTCTTCCATTATATTAATGGAGAAGTAGGATCTGGATTGGCGGTTGGGTGCAGAAAGAAACTTGGGGTAAGGGACTGGGTTACAGAAGGGAGACTGGAGTCTGGGAGGGAGTTGGGATGAAGCAGGTGGTTGTGACCTAGGGCAGGGGACTGGAGTGCAGGGGTTTGGGATATGACCTAGGGTAGGAGGGGATTGTGATCTGGGGCAGGAGATTGGGGTGCCAGATCTGGCAAGAGGTATGGGTGTAAGAAGGGGAAAGAGAGTTTGGGTATGTTGAGTGGGAGTGGGGGGTGGGAGGGAGAGAGTTGGAGTAAGAGAGGGCTGGGATGTCAGAAGCAGGCTGTGGCCAAGAGACTTACTTGTCAGCTGCCAAACTAGCCCGCCTGCCTGCAGAGTTTAAAATGTTTCCCAGCCAGCCAGCCTCCTTGCCTGGCCACGTGCTTCATGAATAACTGAACCCAGGAGAGGGAGTGTGATTCTTCTTAGCTGCCTGTTATTCTAACAAGCAGCTCATATTGACCAGTTTCTGCCAGAAACTGTGCTGGAAGTGGGGAATGTGCTGGAGGTGGGGCAGCTCCTAAAAGTTCTCTCCTCTCTTCCAGTTTCAAAACAGAAACGGAGCCCTGCAGCCGCTTTTCTGCACAGTGCATGGGGCTGCAGAGCAATCAGAGGAGCCTGCCTGGGGCTCCTCGCTGCCTCAGTAGGCCAGAGCCGGTGGCTTGATGGGCCGCATCTGGCCCATGGGCCGTATTTTGCCCAGGCCTGCTCTAGAGCCTAGTGCATGAGCTCTACAACTTGAGCTAAAAGCCAGCTCACGCTCAGCAAAAACTGTAGAGGGAACTAATTCTTCTCTTTCTGTAAGCGATGTAAGGGTGTAAGTGCCACTACCTGGGACAGTGAACCACACCTCACAGGTGTGTGGGTTACACAAGTTCCATGATGTGCTGGAGCCCCAGGCCCATCTCCCAGAGGCAAAGCCAGAAACTCATCAGTGAGGAGGGATTGCTATTGGAGGTTTGACTAATGGGCCAGCTAGTATTTCCTCCAACCCCATACAAAAGAGCACAAATGGGCCTCCAGACCATCCACCTTAAGTCATGACATAGGACTAAGCCTCAGCTTGTCCACAAGGGGGCAGGGCCAGACCCCTGAAAAATAAAGACTTTTCAATCAGGAGAAGGAGCTAAGCACTAGACAGATCTCCATCTCTAAACTCCTGGTATTGAACACAGCAGGGAGTGATTAAAGACGCCAAGAATCCAGGGGTTTTTCTTGAGAAATATCACAGGAGGCTCGCTGCCAAGGCAACCTCACAGAAGAAGAGCCAGACCCTCAGAGGCAGACAGGAAGTGACTCCCCAGCCAGGAAAAAGAGTTTCTAAAGGGGCTCACCATAACTTCTTTAGAAGCCCCTATGATGGCATCAGCACAAGCTGTCTGTATATGCAGAGAAGGATTGTCTGCTGGGAGAGAAGTGGGAAGATGAAACTCAGAGAGGATATGAGGTCTTAGTGTGGAAGGATGAGGTAAGGGAAAACAAGTGTTTAACTGGAGGAAATTAATGGCCTGTATTGGTGAAGAAAAAAGCTTAGGTGCTGAAAGCAAGTGAGAAATATGGACAGAGGAAATGATTATTCTGGGAAAAACATGAAATGAATAAAGAGAGTTTGATTTGTGACAAAATAGGAAAATCAGAGTGAAAATATATACAAATTCAATACCAAACTAATCTTTTATTTTTGTTCTAGTCCCTACTTTGTGCATTGCCTGCTCCTGATCCACCAATCATCTCTGCAGACAGAACCCTGCCCCTGCACTAAGCCAAGCTGAGCTCACACAGTTCTATTCACCTGGAGCTCATGTCAGGATTGGGGCCACAGAGTGTAAGATTTTTGGAACAAGGCCCTGTCTTTCTAGATCTGAAGTAACAAGCATGTTTGGGATGTTATGCATAAATATATTAATAATCCCACTGAATACTGTTAAGTTCATAATGGACATGATGAAAGGAGATGTGTGATTAGACTCTGTGGATTCTGACTTTGGGAGCATTCAGGCCAGCTACACAGTTCAGAAATTGTTACCTAGCTTACTTTCTCTTGAACCACAATGTCAGAAATATAGCAGTGAATGTCCTTCAAGGTGTTTTCCTTCCTATGTTGTTTTCTGAAACCCAATATTTGCACATGCCATTGTGAAAATGGCACCTGCAGCTCGCAACCTTCAGTCTCTGAAATTTAAGAAAGTTCTCATAACACTGCTACTGGAAGTCAGCTGACTCTCTCTTCCTCACCTTTCTTCTTCTTTATGGAAAACAATGTGATATGAATGATTATTGTAAAACAAAAACTTACATTCCCATGAACCAGTGTCCAAAGTGATTCAAAATAATCACTATTCTTCCTTTACTTTTTGTCAAATCAGTATTTGTTCCCATGTTATTGGGGAGAAATGCCACCATTAGGAGAATTGTGTAGAGTTCAGTCAATAACAGATACAAGTCTTAATGGATATAAAGCCTATGGTATTTAACAGGCTGCAAGAGTCTGCTGTGTGCTATCACTGGGAAACAGTAGCATGAAATAAAAATCTTTACAAAACAGTAACTCTGATTTTCCCAGACTTCTTTAACTAATACTCCCATTTCTCTGGAAACCAAAAAAATCCCTCAAGATTTTCTGCCAGTGCCAGCCAGCTGAAAGAGAGTTTGGTGGAGGGGGAAGAGTGGATTTTCTTTAGCTTCTGTATTAGCCAGCTTCCTTAAATTTAACCAAATGGAGATGAAGTGAAACCTGTACACTTTCTGAGTATGGTGCTCTGTCCCATAAGTGGCACTTAGACCAGTTACAGAGAGGGAGAGAGAGAAAGAATGAGTTTCCTTAAAGCCTTCACTGGGAGCTAACTGGCTTTTAGCTCAAGCAGCAGAGGTTCATGCCTTGAGAGTCAGAGGTCACAGGTTGTGTTCCTCTTGTTGGATCTGTCAGAGAGGTTTTATATATATATGGACATGTAGCTAAAATCTATTGCACAGCAGCTAGCTGACGTATCTGGTCTTGGCTCTGAATTGATATGCAGTTGGGAAGGAATCATTTCCCCATTGGGTGGAGGACATGACGGTCTGTGTAGTGTAGGAATCTCTGGGCCCTGTGGCATACATATTTGTGGGCCCCCACTGAGGTAACATTGTGTGGCGTGGGGGGCGGTGAGACTGCACCTGACAGCCCAGGGGTGGTGGGTATAAGTAGGGCTGGGGGAGGCAAGTTCCCAGCCCCACCCCTTCTGTCCAGTCCCTGCCCCCCACTGGAGCTGAGTCCCACCCAGCACCACGGGGAGGAGGGGAGACATGTGCTCTCAGCCTCCCTGTTTCTGAAGTAAGGGGAAGGTGGAGGGCATGTGGCCCCAGCCTCCCCAGCCCCAGAGCCCCAATACCTTCCCCTGCCTATTATACCTGCCACCCCTGGCCAGACCAGCTCCCTGAAGGTGCCATTTCGAGAGCGGGAGGGATGGGGGGAGGGGACAGCAGCCAGGTGTGAAAAGCATGCATGGAATGCAAGTGCTTTCTCCTCACTCCCTGATAATCCAGGGAATGGAATGAAAAGCAAGCCTCATCCTGGAGTGCATGGCTGCTGCCCTCCGTACTCTCCTGAAATTGTGCCCTTGCCTGCCCCTGAAACACCTTGGGGCCCTGCCCCCGTATTCGAGGAGCACCAGATATGGGCAGGCATTCTCAGTCTGCAACAGGATGCAAGTGCAGAGTGACTAAGGCTACGACTACACTGCCATATTTTTTTGGAAGAAGATATGCAAATCATGCTCGCATTTGCATATCTTCTTCCGATTCTTTTTGCGGAAGAGGTTTTACTGCTATTTGGCTCCGTGTAGACGGGACCAAATGTCGGGAAAAAAGCCTCTTTTGCAAGGCCCCATATTCTTCGTAAATCAAGGGTTATAGGGCCTCGCGAAAGAGGGTTTTTTCCTGACATTTGGCCCCGTCTACACGGGGCCAAATAGCAGCAAAACCTCTTCTGCAAAAAGAATCGGAAGAAGATACGCAAATGCAAGCACGATTTGCATATCTTCTTCTGAAAAAACACCCCAGCAGTGTAGCCAGAGCCTTAGTGTGTGGGGATCCAGGTGGAGGTAAGATGGATCTGGGACAGTCTAGGTATGGGTGGCTCAGAGAGGCATCTGCATGCACAGGGACTCGTTGGTAGGTTCCATGTGCAGGGGCAATGGAACTCTGCAGGGGGCAGCAAGGGAAGGTGATTGGGACTCAGCAAGGGCTTCGTAGGTGTGGAAAGCTGAGAAAGGGGGTAGGGTGCAAGGGAGGTGGGGTTCATTTGAGTGGGGGTCCAGGTACAGCTGGTTGGGCTCAATGAGAATGGTATCTCAGGGGCTCATTGGGGAGTTCCAGCTGCAGGGGAGCTGAGGCTTGTCAGGATGGGGGTTCGATGGGCCTGCTTAATAATGGATCCCCAGCTGCTTCCAAGGTGATGCCACATGCTGGGTCCCTTCTTCCTTCCAATCCCTTCTCTTCCCTATCCCATGTCTTTTCCCCACTGCTCCATCTCCTCCCCAGCCCACCCCTTCCTTGCCCACTGCCTCATTCCCCCAGCCTCTGCCCTGTGCCATGATGGCCACTCGCTGTTGTACAAAACACAGTCTGGCTTCCAGCACACTAAAGGGAAGCACAAGCAGCACTAGGTCCCAGAAGGTGGCATCCAGCTGCAGAGTCAGTAGAGCTGAGCAGCACTGTTTTTATCCCTGGGCAGCTCTGCATCCACAGAAGTGGAGGGAATAGTATGTGAGATCACACCCTATGTGTCCCCTACCCTTGGCTCTTTCTGGGGGGCAGTACCCTCAAATTACACCCCTTTTGCTTCCCTTTGCTTTTCCCTCACTTTCTGCAGGGAAGCAAAGACATTTTCAGGGACATGTTTTCTTTCCTCTGGGCCCAGGAGTACCCCACACAGAGACCCCTGCTGCCCAGCACCTACCCCCAACAGACCCATTTCCTCCCAGCCACACTCACCTGCCCACTAGCTGGTGACTATTTTCCATGCCTGGGCTGTTGGCTGTAGATCGTGTCTCCCCACTCACAGCATAGCTGGGGCTGGTCAGGGATTGCTATGGCTTCTGGGGAGCAGCACACTCTGCCAGGCCAGAGTGGGAGGTGGCCTGTCCAGGCTCCTAGCCCCTTCACCTGTGTGCTGTTCCCCTCTGCTGGCTGAGAATGACCTGGTCCCAGGAGGCTCAGCCCTGGGAGGTAAGTAGGATCTCACAGGTGACTAGCCTCAGAGAGATCCCTGTCTGGATCCAGAGCCACACTGGGAATAGGCAGACCTCTGAGGAGCATGAGTCCCTAGAGTCCATTCAACCCAGCTGGCTGAGGAGCAAGTGGGTGAAGGGGAGGGCAGGGGGGAGGGAAAGAAGGGGATGTGGGGAGGGGAAGGGGCAGAGAGAAGACTGGGATGGCCAGCTGGCTGAGAAGAGTGTGTGGGAAGCATCAGAGAGGAGAGGAGTTACTGTCCTATATCCCCTGGGCTGTAACACAAGTGGAATGCCAAACCAGCTGGCGGGGCCCCTATTGAATGTGGGCCTGGTACGTCTGGTGCCATTGTAAATCCAGTTCTGTCTGGCCCTTGCCCTAGTTCTGGCCCCATCTGTCCTGACACTAGCACATTTTGTATAAGGAGGCCTGTGCAGAGATGAGCTCCATGCCCCACAAGGCATCAGGCTTATCACTTGTGCACAAAAACTGCACAGCGTCTGCTTCTCGGATAGCCACTGAGCAGAGGAGACAGAGCAGGATCTTAGCCTACAGCTGTGATTGTAACAGCTTCAGTGCATAAAACCAGCTCTACTTAATTAACCCTCATTATTCAAAGGTTTCAGTTGTCCCATGAGACCTCTAGGTAATTGAGGTTCTACTGTCATTTGTTTTAAAGGAGGAACTTTCAACAATCATCATAAAAAACACCCACTCTCAGATGAATAGTCCTTGATTTTAATGGGATTTGTATTGGAATTGACTTTGGAAAGAGCTTGAACTGCTCAACCTGTCAGGAGTAAGTATGTGACGCACTGACAGATAAGCAAATAAGTGGCCTACTCAGAGGAGCGCATCCGGCCTCAGAAAGACTTCAAGTACAGCTAATGGTTTCATCTCATCTATAAATGCAACGGAGCAGTTGAAGCCAGCTTCCGAAGCTTTCCTGTACACATTCTATTAACATAAATGAGTGAGAGGTATCAAATGGCTTTTTTTATCACTGCACAACTCCAAGTTATGTACTGTGCCTAAAGGAATAAAAGCACAAACAAGTGAAGAAAACTCTTCAGCAGCAGTGAGTCACAATTAAAATGCTTATGCTGTGTGCTAATATTACAGGCTAACTTTGGGTGAACCTACCAAAGATGCAGAAATGTACATTTAAGGATCATTGGACTTTTTACATTTTCCTAATGTATCAAAGCTCTGGCAAACATCTGGGCTGATTTGAATAATGTTATGCTGATGTGCTCTGCAAACTGGGTGTTCAATAGCCCTCTGTACTTTGAGTAGTTACACATTGGATTATAGCATTTAGCAGGAAGGGTTATTTAAATGCCATTGGGCCTGATTCAGGAGGTTTAACCCATGTGAATAGCCCCATTAACTTAAGTAGGACGAGTTGTAAGTGGAGCTGTTCTGGTTATTTGGGATATTTTCTGTACGAATATATTGGTTTAGTAGCAGGGACTGTGATAGCAGTGAAACTGCCATGTAATAATCTAGGAATATAAAGTAAGAATAAGTCAGTGTACAGCAGTAGTGGGTTATTAGAATTTTCTGAATGAATATATTGGTTTAACTTGGTAGAGGGATGTAGGAAGAACGAGGAGGAAAACAATGCAATGGCTCCCTGGATAAACATCCTTTGGCACACACTTGAAAAACAACAGAGAAAAAAAATATAATCTTTAAGGATCTTGCATCTTGTTTTCAACAAGTTGCAGGCTTTGTTTTGCCAGTGCGAGGCCCAGTCGCAGATCAAAGGGCTTTAAATATTTAAAAAGTTACTTGTCTCAGGAAAAGGAAGGATGAACAAAACGATTTAGAACGATTTATAGGACACTGTCCCTGAAGCTCAGGGATCTCAAACTCATGGCCCACAGGCCATCTGCTATCTAAGCATTTTCACAATCTGGCCTGGAAATCCCTGCAGCCCTTGGAGGGTGTCCGTACCCATCTTCCAAGGCCCACTCCTGCCCTGCCCATTGCACCCCTTACTACAAGCCTTCTTTCTTGAGGGGCATGGTCTTGAGCACCGGGGGGGCCTGGCATGAGGTGGCAGCAGGGATCAAGTCCTCTGCATTCACCATGACTCTTGCTGCTGCGGTTGGTGTGGGGGGCCCAGCCCAGGCTTCTGCCCTACACCAGCCCCTCCCCTCTAGTAATTCCTGAGGCTGCGTACCTGCAGGGCTTGGAGGAAGGGGTGCAATGGGGGGAGCGAGAACGGCAAGAAGGAGCAGGTTTAGGGATGGGGGGGACACTCCCCTCCCTCCCAAGACTGCACAGACTTCTGGGTCAGATTGCAAAAATATTGAGGCCATAGATAACCTATAGGCCATGCGTGTGAGGATCCCTGCTGAAGTTGGAGAGATGGGTGGTTTGTGAGATAAAGGAAGAGGCTGTCACCCATATTGTCTGTGATGTAGTATTACATATACTTTATGGTTATGTCTACACAGCAGCATTATTTCAGAATAAGCTATTCCGGAAGAGATATTCCAGAATAGTTTATTTTGAAATAGCGCATCTAAACACAAAATGCATTTTAAAATAGCGCTTAGCAATTTCAAAATAGCGCGTCCACACTGATTGGATGCCGAATTGCATTTAAGGCCTCTCAGAACCAGTTTAGGCAGGGCATCAGGACAGTAGTTACCTCATGTGACTGCTGCTTGAGGCTATCTGAGGCTCAGGTTTTCCTGCTTGCTTGCCTACCTTGCTGAGGGACAGCAAAGCATTTTCTCTTCTTGCTCTGGTTGCCCTGATTCAGGACACTGCAGCACTCTCTGCTATGGAGCAGGAGCTGCCTCCAGGCAGTCTTCAGCTCTTGCAGCTTTTTTTGCAAGTCATACAGCAATTTCTGCAGGCTGCCTCCTCGGCTCTGTAGGAACCCAACCCCCAGGGCTTTTTGGAGACCCTCCTTGGGTATGTGGGGGAGTGGCTACAGGAACTGGACACCACCCACTGTGGTCTGGCCACCTTGTCTTAACCCATCTAGAGTTTGGACACCAGTGCAGACTGGTGGGATCACATTGTTCTGGAGTACTGGGAAGACCAACAATGGCTCCAGAACTTCAGATTGAAGAAGGACACCTTCCCCAAGCTGTGTGAGTGGCTTGCCCCTGACCTGATGCAACAGGACAGGCACATGAGGCCTGCCATTCCCCTCCAGAAGTGTGTCACCATCGCCCTCTGGAAACTCCATGCCAGATAGCTACTGATCTGTGGGGAACCAGTTCGGCATGGGGAGATCGACCTTCGGGGCCCTGCTCATGCAGGTCTGGCATTCTCAGGCTACAGTCCCAGGAGGGGGGTGAAAGGATGGAATGGTCTTCCCTTGAGAAAAGGGTGTGTGTGTGTGGGGAGGGGAGTAAGCCCCCTCCCCAGGAGGATTTGTTCTGTTTTGCCCTCACAAATCCCTGCCTGGGGTGGCTGTGATCGCAGGGGATTGCTCCTGGTGAGGAGAGGGTGGAGGGAGGGGGGGAACTCTTAGGTGCCCTGGCACCCCTGTGATTCTCAGTTTCTTTGTCTCCTTCTGCAGGTGGTCAGGGCGATCAACAGCACCCTATTGCGCAGTGTCATCCACCTTGCAGATATGGATGCCATCATCGAGGAGTTTGGTGCCCTGGGCTTCCCCAGTTGCAGGAGTCTATCGATGGGACATGCATCCTAATCTGTGCCCCAGGCCACCAGGCCTCAATGTACATTAACCAGATGGGATACGTTTCGGTGGTCCTGCAGCTGTGACTGACCACCAGGTCCAGTTTACAGACATAAAAGTTGGGTGGTTGGGGAAAACACACATCAGGAACTCTAGTGTCTGCCAGAAGCTGCAAGCCGGGACTTTCTTCCCCGACTGCCACATCAGGGTTAGGGACATGGACATACCCGTATGCCTCGTGGGGGATGTGGCCTATCCCCTACAGCCACGGCTCATGAAGCCGTACACCAGCTACCTCAACCCCTCGTGACAGGCATTTAATGCCAGGCTGAGCAGGGAAGGTCGAGGGTACCTTTGGCCGCCTGAAGGCGCGTTTTAGATGCCTCCTCACCCGCTTGGGCTTTGGAAAGCACAACATTCCTCATGTGGTGGCTGCATGCTGTGTCCGGGGAGGAAGGGAGAGGAGAGGCTCAGGGCTCAGGCTGGGAGTGGTGCCAGCCTGTGTAGATTCCACCGCGGGGACCTTGGCATCCACGGATGGTGAGGGGGGGGGGAAGGGGGATAGTGTGGAGAGAGAAGGGGGAGGGGGAGAGGGAGTGGGAGGAGGAGTGATAGCTGGAGAGGGAGCAGAGGCTGGAATGGGAGGAGGCAGCATGCTCTGCACCAGTGTGCACATCATTGCACAGGGAGTGGCCCTGTGCAAGGAGCTTCCGCCAGCTCTCTTTCCATAGCTGAAGGTCCTCCTCCACCCAGTGGTGGATGGTACTGTGCAGGGCTCGCAATGCCACCAGGTGCTGTTACTGGTACTCGTCCATTGGACGTGAGCGGAAGCCTCGGGTGTGGGAGGATGTCCTGGGTGGTGTGGACCGCCCTCCACTCGCAGCTGGTCCAGCAGTGGAGAACAAAGACAGATGGTCAGTCATCCCAGGGGACATAGTGCCTGAAGCCCAGCCCCCCTCTACAAGCCGAGAGTGACAGTTCTCGGCACTGTTGCAGACGATGTGCTTGAAGGCAGGCTATGTGCACTATGGCCAGTGGCCCCTGATGTCCCCAGGACTGGGAGCTGCCCTGAAACTGTGGCCATGCCCGTGTGCGGGAGTGCTGAGTATGTGTGAGTGGAGGAGGATGTCTCCTGCGGCCTTCTAATGGTGGCTTGTGGAGGGAGGGTATCCCACCCCGAGGTCAGGAGCATGGCAAGTCTCTCCAGATTCCCTCTGGCCAATACCTCAAGGCTCCACTGTCGCAGTCTGCTGGGGCCATGTGCCCAGGAGCAGCATGGCATATGCTCCCACGTGCATAGGTTGCTGCATGATCTGTGGCCAGCAAGGCCCAAGCGCGGAGCACCTAGCTCCTCCTCGCCCCCGCCCTGCATGAAGGGAAAGTGATGTTCCTTCCCTGGCCTTGGATGACGCCTGGGAGATGTGCAGAGGGAGGCTTCGGGGCTCCTGGGTGAGCTTGGTGCTTAGGCTGGCCTCAACCTGGTCCTGAGCCTCCTCCATCTCCTCGCCGCCATCACCTGAGTCCCCAGTGAGGATGACGATGGGTGTCTCCACACTGGAGTCTATAACTAGGGGGCAAAGGGATTGCCCTGCCCCCCAGGATGTGGTCCAGCTCCTTATAATAAGGGCAGGTGTGGGGCTCTGCCCCGAATTGGGAGCTGCCCTCCTTGACCTTGGCATAAGCCAGGCGGAGCTCTTTTACCCTCATCTGCACCTGTTCTTGGGTGCAGATGTGGCCTTTACTCCCCAGGCTGTCTGCCATGCTGCCATAGACGTCTGCATTCCTGCATCTGGTGCGGAGATCCTGGATGTTTGTCTCGTCCCCCCAAGCTTCAAAAAGGTCCAGGACCTCCGCACCAGACCAGGAAGGTGCACGTCGCTTGCGACCCCTGGTAGGCTCCTGGCTGGCACCATCCTATCTGGCTCTTCTTGGGCCGAAATGCTGTCGGGGCAGCTGCAGGGTGGCTCAGGGCTGTCGGGCCTGCTTCGAGCCACAAATCCTGCCTGCAGAGTCTGCAGCTTTAAGGGCTCAGGGGAGGGGGAGGGGGATAGAGTTTTCCTGTGTGTGGACAGAGCAGCCAGCAGGGTACCCTGGAAAGGGCTGGAGGCCCCCTATTTCAAAATAGCCCTTATTCCCTGTTTACACCGTGCCTATTCCAGAACTCGAAATAAGCCGTCTGCTATTTGGAAATTATTTCAAAATAGAGGTTTGGCTGTGTAGATGCTCACAAAATTATTTTGGAATAGCAGTCATTATTCCAAAATAACTTTGCTGTGTAGATATACCCTATGAAAATATGCTTATGCTATGAATATGTGATAACTCAGATATACTTGATGCAAGATGGCTCATGTCACATATCATTGGGAAGGTTTTAATTTACTGAATATGATTATCCCATTTGCCAGCAAGTATAATTTTAGTAGACTAAGTTAGGAATATTGACCTGTGTATCTGTAATTTCATATTTGCTGCTTTGGGTCGCACGTTAGGTACAACAATGAAAGAGGCTGCAGTGCTGATGGTCTATAAGTAAGGGACAATGAATTTGTAAAAGAGTTTATCTTTCCTGGTCACATGTGGGTCAGCCTGTGAACAAAGGACTCCTGCTTTACTAAAATCCTATTTAATGGTGGGCAGTGAGGTAATCCTGGTCTCCGTTCACTCCTGGGACCCCAGCCAAAATGATGGTTGGAAATATCTAAGGCTGAATAGGGGGAAAGATGACCCAGCCATGTGCTACTGCAGCCCATATGCAGCAACCAACTGCATGGGCACCGGGAATTTTTGAGCAATTTGGTGCCCCACACAGCTATGGTGTTTTGTGTATGGGTAGGAACAGGCCTGCTCAAAAAATTGAAAGGACTGAAACTATTTACTAAGGATGCTTTCTCAAGACAGGTGAGTGGTGGTGGATGATAGTAGTTTGGAGAGCTGTTTAGGAAAGTAGACTAACATGAAGAGATACCCACTGGGGATATCCAAAGAAGTTAGACCTGTGTAGTCAACCATCAGGAGATGCAACAAGGAGACCTGTGGCATGTTATAGACTAACAGATAAGGTGCCACAGGACTCCTTGTCACTTTTGCAGATTCTGATAACATGGCTACCCCTCTGATACCTGACATCAGGAGATGGTAAGATTTTAGGTAAGTGTGTATGTTTTCAAATGTAGTAGTGTGTATGTTTTCAAATCCCCTGCCCCCAAATGCTTTGATTCTACTGTTGAAACAAACAACACTTTGATTTGTTTTAATAAAACAAACAATATTTTGGTCCCTAGTTACACAACTGGCCACAGACTCAAAAAAGGAAGCCCACAAGTGCTGAACCCTGACAGACTTGCCCACTGTGCGGAAAGGATATACAGTGTACACAAAGGGCAGCAGGTCCACATGGTCAGTTAATGCACTGCATGCTAACATGCTGTACATTTATGCTTCAACTTGCCATGCACTAACTCTCTCTCTATACAAACTCTTTGCTACTCTGAGTTCTGTCTCCTTGCCCACTAATGAATAGTTCTTGCCTACATGGACAGGGAGTTGGTTGTTTCAGTTTACAATACCTATTTAGCACTCTCTGTCATAGTTTTTAGTTCAACTATGAGCAATATCCACAACATCCCTATTACACTGGATTTGTCACACTTTCATTGACAACGCACTGTGTTCATGGAGTGTGATCACAATCCATTTTAAAACCTAAACGATTTCCTGTCCCTAGGTCCCGTTAAAAAAAGATCCCCGAGTCTGTCTCTTTTCTTCCCATCCTATCCGCATTGCCTCACTCTGCAGTTTTGCATTATGGTGCTCAGGGAAAGGCTTCCCTTTCACTAGGAATGTTAAAATGTGTTTTAAAATTTTCTAAGTGTGTAACCACTGTAAATTTCAGCGGTTACGCATTTACATGCGGGGGAGCAGGCAGGAGCTGGTGCTCATAGGGAGCCGGTTCAAAAGCTGGCTCCCCATGCGTACCATCTCCCACCTGACCCCTCGCCACTGCCTCTGTATCAGAGTGCTCTGTAGTAGACCACACCATGACATCACCTTTTAACCTTACCCAGCAATTTTTAACAACTCTGTTTCCTATTTCCATCTCAGCCCCAGTCCAAGTGTATACATTTTTGATCTATAAGGCAATACCTACTCCTTTTTCTCCCTACTTACCCTTCCTGAGTGAGCTATAGCCTTCTATACCAATATTCCAGTCATGTGTATTATCCCAAGTCTCTGTGTTGCTAACTGCATCATAATTGTTTTTATTAATTAGCATTTCTAGTTTTTCCTGCATATTCCCCATACTTTCCTGCATCCATATACAGACATCTAAGCTTTTTCTCTTCTATTCTCCCACATCCTTACTGAAGAGTGTACTCACACCCATTGGAAAGAGGAGTGTGATCCATACAGTCCCCCTCAGGAAAACATTACAATTACAAGTATGCTAGAAAGTAGCTGATCATCTCACTGATGCTTCTCAGTCCACCCAAGTGTTAGAAAACCTTTTCACTAGTGTAAATCTTTGTGTAAAAAAGGCTCAGTGGAAGACACTGTCAGGACAGCCGGTCTTTGATTTAATGAAGCATTGTACTAAAAATATCCTTATTTGTCTAAAGAGTACCGTGCTTTTTGAGAATTGCTCCATCCCTATACAGGTTTAATGTACAGTATTGTTTGACGTGTTGGAGAATCCCCACTCACATGTTTCAGCTGGCCCAGTTCTTCACTGTGGCTATAATCCTACCCTTCACTGCTGCAGGTGGCTCCCTGTGCAGAGCCCCACTGGCTATGTCTGTATAGGAAAGAAAACCCACATGTGGCCTGTGCCAGCTAAGTCTCACTCCTGGGGCTTGAGATGCAGGACTGTGTCATTGCTAAGTACACTTCCAGGCTTGGGCCAGATTCTGGGTTTGAGGACCCTGCATGCCAGGAGGATCCCAGAACTCAGGCTCCAGTCTGAGCCCAGATGTCTACACGGTAATGAAACTGCCCAGCAGTCCAATCCCTGCAAACCTGAATCTAATGGCATGGGCCAGCCTTGGGTATTAGTTTGCTGTGTAGACAAACCCATTAAAGTCCGTGGGGCACGAGAGGTGCAGAATCTGCATGCTTGTGACAAACTGCAGGATTAGGCCTTAAATTGCTCATTTGAGATCTACTTACCAGATCTGATGACAGAATTGGTCCGTTAATGTGGTTTGTGATGTTTTTAATTACAAGTGTCATGTGCAACAAGGAAAGAGCAAGGCACTTAGTATTTACAATCTCTCCCCTGGGCTAAATACGCTTAAGATGTCTAAGCTTCAGTTGTTGAAGCAAGAGAGAGCTTGAGATTCAAGCATTTGAAACTTATTGGAAATGAAGCTAGAGATTACTGTTAACTTTATCCCATATAGTGCTATCTCATGGTGCAATGCATCCCAATCTTGTGAAGTGAAACATCTTAAAAACAACTTTGATTACATTTGATAGCCCCATGCTCTGAGTGATTTGAAGTTATTGTACTTGTTGCAGTGCTTCCAAATCTGGCACTTCTATTTTTATCCTGAAAATTCACTGCCCTATCTTACATTGCTGCCTGTATCAGAAAACCTAAAGTCAACTATCTACCAGTTGATATACCCTAACAGGGAAACTGTCACAAATTAAATTCATGAGAACTGCAGGCTGCAAATTGTCTTGTTATTATCACATAGGGAAAAGCTAATTCAGTTGTCTTAGCCATAGATTTTATAGATATTATTGATCTACTGTGATGTTTCAAGTTTTCGAAGAGTAATACAGGCAGTCCCCGGGTTACGTACAAGATAGGGACTGTAGGTTTGTTCTTAAGTTGAATCTGTATGTAAGTCGGAACTGGCGTCCAGATTCAGCCGCTGCTGAAACTGATCAGTTTCAACAGCGGCTGAATCTGGACGCCAGTTCCAACTTACATACAGATTCAACTTAAGAACCCCAGGCATCCCCAAGTCAGCTGCTGCTGAAACTGATCAGCGGCTGATTCCAGGAAGCCCGGGGCAGGGGCTTCCTGTAGTCAGCCGCTGGTCAGTTTCAGCAGCGGCTGACTTGGGGACGCCTGGGGCAGAGCAGCTGGGGTCCTGCCGGGTTGGTCCAGTAGCGCCAAGGAGCGGTGCTGCGGGACCAACCGGCAGCGCCCCACCTGCTCTACCACAGGCCCGGGGCTTTGCTCCACGTCTCCCTGGTCTGCGGGGGGGGGGGGGTGCACTAGCTGCGTCCCCCCCCAGCAGACCAGGGAGACACTGAGCAAAGCCGCGGAGGACCCGGGCGGGACCGTGGCGTTGATCTGGCTCCTCTCTTTTCCCCCCCAGCAGACCAGGGAGATGCAGAGCAGCTTTTCTCACCCCAGAGGACGTGGGCGGCGGGACCAGGCGTCCCGCCGCTCGCGTTGTCCGGGGCGAGAAAATACCCGTTCGTAACTGCGGATCCGACATAAGTCGGATCCGCGTAACTTGGGGACTGCCTGTACTTTCCTGATAATCAGAGGAAGGCTGATACTGTCATAGTTTGAGCTTTAAGTTTAGTCCAGTTTTGCCTGTCATAATTTGGGTTTCAGACACATTTGCTGAAAACTACAAAACAATTGAAATATAATGCAGATAGATCCTCAGTTCAACTCTCGAGGTAATGGAAAATAGTGGTGTCTCTGTAGTATGATGATTAAGACTGGATGTTTGTTACAGCCGGACTCCTATGACCAAAAAATAGATGATATTTAAATTGTCACCCACTCTCTCAGTCAGCTTGCAGCTGAGCACCCCTCTACTACAAGTGTTTACAAGTCTGGCTACAGATATCTTCAGTGCAGAGGAATGTGGGTTTATCATGATTTTAAATATGATTAAAGGCTTTTCACCATTTTTACTGCCAAGTAAAATGTATTGAATTAATTTTTCTCATAATTCGCTATTTTAAGAGTAAAGGAGGTTTTGTCCTGTTTCTTTAACCAAAGTTAGTGGTTTTGCACTTCTCATCCTCCAGCCAGCTTTTGTTATGAAACACCCTCAGCATATAAATAATTCATTAGCTAATGTAATTATAGCACTTCATTTTCAAAGCATTGTGCAGACATTATGGGGATTGGCCCTCGTTCAATAGTCTGTGCCTAATCCATGAAACAATTAAGTCCATCCCTATTCAGCGAAGCACTTAAGCATGTGCTTTGCATAGGGATGGACTTAAGCACATGTTTAAATGCTTTGCTAAATTGGATGCAGAGAGAAATGCTGCATAACAATTTCAACTCTAAATCCATCGTTTTAGATGCTCAGCTCTCAGCTGTGGAAATAGACATCAGGATCCACAGATCCACAGAGCTCAACTCCCAAAAGCCACTGAGGCCAACGGAAAGGAGTGTGGTCCCGTCACTCCCGGAAGCCAGTGTCCCACACAAGCAGCCCCTCTTGGCAGGGAGTTCATTTTTTTGCGAGTAGATAGTTGACAACCCTAACAACTGGGACACCTGAAGGGGTGGACTTAGGATGATGAATGGGTAGAAGGTCGAATGACTATTGGCAGGGCTCAGTGAAAGAGCTGCTATACTATGCCTGGGCACCAGGGGACACTTGTGGTAGTACAACTCATCTATTAAATCAATTTGCATGATTAATGAGTCTTTCAAAGCTCTTGAATATGCACATTAAGATGAGATCATGACTCCATTGGTTGCAATGGAAACAGGATTTCACTTTAGGATTTGAAGTGTTTTTTGTTAGTTTGTTTTGGTTCCTTTTGTACAGGTTGCAGCTAAGGAATGATTCCTTAAGTATGTTCACATGACTAATATACACTGCATAGAAAAAAGGGCAGTGGAATGTAGTGATCTTGCCATAGGTAGCCTCTGGGTTGGCAGAAGAACTGCTTCAGTTTCAGTAAATTAGACAGGTCCTAAGGCAAAGGCAGATGCTTGTGTTCCAGTTGATCATGCGAGGAATAACCTTTTACTTTGGCCTTTCTGGACCTTGTAAGGTGCAAAGGGCTCTTCAGAAGCTATAAGATTTGAAAGGGTTGAGGAAGGAGCCTTGTGACTTTTTAAGCTGCTCAAGAGGGAGAAGATGAAAGGGAGCTCATCCTACTTCACAGATCTTAAGGTTCACATTAAAAACTCCTCCTCACCTCACTATCTGTCCAAATACTTTCAGCTTAAAAAAATTCAGAGTGCTATTGGGTTTGTGTTTCTTTGTTTGATTAATTGCAAACCAGTAGGTTTCAAATGTCTGCAAAGTGCCTCGTCACATATTTTTCTAATCATTTGAAACTAAGATGTTAAATGCATGAATAATACATACAAAATGTATTAATAAAACAGCGATGATGCATGATAAATGCTCAACACCAAGACAGGACAAACTTAAGTTTTGACATTAAACCTTACCTTTGACCACTTGCATCATAAAATAGACATTAATTACATGCATTTTTGAATGGAATTAGCTTAAACAGGTGACCAGTATCTAATGCAACCCATAAATAGACTAAATTCCTACACTGATGTAAAACAAAATTCCCTGTTGTCTGTCAAGTATGCTTTAATTAGCATCGTTTTGAGAAAGATGAGTATGTGTTTATGATTCCAATCCCCTCAGCTGATAGTCAGTTGACACAGAACCTAAAGTAGGCAATCAACTAGCTGAAAAGACATTAACACTTAATCCTATTAGCCTGAGTCTTACATTTTTTTGTGAGATATTAATGATTTAATGATAGGATTGTACTAAACAATTCAGTAGTATCTGATGGGCTGCGAGTGGTATGGCAATGCTTCATTTGTAATGATTGAATCCCAGGTGCTCAAGCAATTAGGTGCCAGGGCTCAAGCAATTTTTTTTACTTTTGTAACTGATGAGGCTCACTTAGAGATGCTGAGGTTATAAACTGCCAAGGTTAGAAGGGCTGGGGTTCAGCTCTGGTGGCAAGGAAAAATTAATCAATGTGCAGCATGAATGAGAAACTTATAGTATATTCCAAGGATTAATAGCTAATGTGGGGGATGTATGTCTGTTAAAATCATTTTCATTTTGCTGTATGTGGAGGAGAGTGTGAAAGAACTAGGTGCAGGGACAGAAATAAAAGGCTTGCATGAGATTACACCACACGACAATTTTTTCTACTAACCCTGAATTCAGAGCTTCTGCTGAAGGGCTGGGCAATAAGTTTTGACTGAGGGCCACTTCTGGGCTGCCCCAGAAGAGGTTGGGCCTTGGGTAGAAGGTGCGGGGCCAGGACACTTCTATACTTCCCTGCCCATAGACCCTAATTTGTCTGTGGGTGGGAGCGCATGTGAAGTATTTGCTTCTTCCCCCACAGAGAGAAACACCAGCTGTTCTGAACAGCTGGTGGTTCCCTCTAGACACCTGGGCCCCTGGCAGTGGGAAGAGACTTTGCGTGCTCTCCCCCACTCAGGTCAATCAGGGATTGGCGGTGGGGGGAGCATGCAAAGTCTGCTCCCACCCTGCAAGGAGTAGCCACATTTTGAGTCACTCCCCAGCTTAGCAACAGCTGGCAGTTGACTCTAAGTTCTGAGCCTCTTGAAGGGCGGGAGGAGATTTCATGTGCTTCCCCGTCCCTAGTCCGTGATTGGCCTGGTTGTTTAGGGGAGCGCAAAGTCTCTTGCTCACTGCCCTCTTGCTCACTGCCAGAGTTGATTCTAAGTGCCGCGTGCTCCTCCTTCCCTAGGCCCTGAGGAGCAGCAGGACTTCCACAGGCTGGATCAACCCACTTGGCAGGCCGGACTTTTTGCTCATCCCTGTTCTACTGGGTAATCAAAATGTTTAGGTTTTAGGTTGCATTGTTTTTCTGTTTCAGATTTTATATATCCTCTTTCACTGTAGCATCTGAGTACCTTCCAAAAACGTAATAATAGACTTAACAGTAAATTTCTTTTTTTTTACTTCTTTTTCAATTGGTAGGAAGCATGTCATGATAAACAGATGTTTATTTTATTCTAATGTTTGTGTGAGTGGGTGTGTTGTGTGTATGAAATGCTTATTGAGGGAAAGATGAGTCAACAGTTTAAATACAGTTTTCTTTAAATATGATGTCTCATCTGGTGCCAATCTGTGATATCCATAAGCAATACTGAAGGGCTACGTCTACACTGGCATCCCTTCCGGAAAAGGGATGCTAATGTAGCACGTTGGAATAGGCAAATCCGCGGGGGTTTTAAATATCCCCTGCGGCATTTGCATTAACATGGCTGCCGCTTTTTTCCAGAAAGGACACTCTCTAAATGACTTAGCCACCTGCATTCTGCTACAAAGACCTTTTACATCTGCACTTGAAAGGGAATCCTCTGAACTGTCATTCATGTTAAAATTCGACACTTGCCAACAAGGACTTAACAAGACTTTGAACTTTCTCACCCATTACCAAGACAGTTTCCCCAATTATCACCTGTAATACCATTAACTCACAAACATCCCACTCTCCCTACCTTTAATATCAGCAATTCACAGACACTTACCTTCCTTCCTCCCCCTTCCCACCCCCCCGCATCCCCCTTCTGTTCTGCAATGTGATTTGTCCTTTTCATATTTGTTCATTTTTTTAATTGTATCCTTTGGTATATATGGTTGTGACTACTTTCTTTCACTATTTGATCTGAGGAAGTGGGTCTGGCCCACGAAAGCTCATCATCTAATAAACCATCTTGTTAGTCTTTAAAGTGCTACATTGTCCTGCATTTTGCTTCAACTACCCCAGACTAACACGGCTACATTTCTATCACTAGTGAAAAGAGGATAGGTTCAGAAGTTAAAATAGGAAAAGAATAAGTTAAAAGTTACTTAGTAAAGTTAGATGTCTTCAAGTCACCAGAGACTGATGAAATGCATCCGAGAATACTCAAGGAGCTGATAGAGGAGGTATCTGGGGCTACGTCTAGACTACAGGCTTTTTTTGGAAGAAGCTTTTCCAGAAGAGATCTTCCAAAAAATCTTCTTCCAGAAGAGAGCATCCACACTGCCAAAGCACATGGAAAAAGTGATCTGTTTTTTCGAAAGATAGTATCCACACTGAATGGATGCTATCTCGCGTTTAAGTTGTGATTACTATGGATGGAGTGGCCACCAAGGCCATGTCCAGACTCAGGGGTTTTTTCGGGAAAAGTAGCCTTTTCCCGAAAAAACTTCCCCTGCGTCCAGACTCAAGCCACGTTCTTTCGAAATTATTTCGAAAGAACGCAGCTTTTCTTTCGATGGCGGTAAGCCTCGTTTCACGAGGAAGAACGCCTTCTTTCGAAAGTTCCTCTTTCGAAAGAAGGCATTCTACAATGTAAAGAGGCCATCTTCGAAAGAGAGCATCCAGACTCGCTGGGTGCTCTCTTTCGAAAAAGCGGATTTCCTCTATCGAAAGATCCGCCTGCAGTCTAGACGCGATCTTTCGAAGAGGCTCTTTCGAAAGATGCTTTCGAAAGAGCCTCTTTCGAAAGAAGCCTGCAGTCTAGACATAGCCCAAGGCACCTGTGCTTTTTCCTCTTTCCTCTTCTTTCGAAAGAACTCCCTCGGTGAACTTCCCGTCCACACATGCCTTTTTCCGAAAGAGCTCTTTCGAAAAAAGGTTTCTTCCTCATAGAAAGAGGTTTACCCATGTTGGAAAAACCCTTCTGTTCTTTCAAATTTTTTTTGAAAGAACGTGATTGCAGTGTGGATGTAAGTGAAATTTTTTTGAAAAATGACCGTTTTCCCAAAAAACTCTGTAGTGTAGACATAGCCTGAGCCATTAGCTATTATCTTTGAAGAGTCATGGAATATGGGAGAGATTCCAGAAGACTGGAAAAGGGCAAATATTGTGCCCATCTATAAAAAGGGAAACAAGGCTACTAAAAATGGGTCAGTAGCTAAATGGAGACAACTCATTTAAAGGGAAATGCAGTAGGAGATGCAAGACAAGTTGGGAATGTTTCAAGAACATAAAGATATCTCTGACAGTTGATGAACTGTCCATGAAGAAAAGGAAAGGACTGTTTTACTCCCGTGTTCTTCCAGTAATGCTATACAGAGCAGAAAGCTGGTCAATTG
Organism: Pelodiscus sinensis; assembly: GCF_049634645.1. NCBI lineage: Eukaryota > Metazoa > Chordata > Testudines > Trionychidae > Pelodiscus > Pelodiscus sinensis. Next base: position 44,336,147 of record NC_134711.1, on the reverse strand, counting down.
GAAGCAGAGAAAGAAAAGTTCACTGTCACTCAGGGTACATCTAGACTGCAGGCTTCTTTTGGAAGAAGTTTTTCTGGAAGAGATCTTCTGAAAAATCTTCTTTTGAGAGAGAGTGTCCACATAGCTTTTTCAATGCACTTTGCCAATCTGCTTTTTCGAAAGATAGCATCTATTCAGTGTGGACACTATCTTGCATTTAAGCTGTGATTACTATGGACAGAGGGGTCACCAGGACACCTGTGCTTTTTCCTCTTTCTAGAAAATCGTGCCAATCTAGACATAGCCCAGGTGGACAACCCTCATTAGTGACTGGATCCCCAGAGATCATAAATGATTGGAATCTCTGTCTCTGGAGATATTTAAGAGCAGGTTAGATAGACAGCTATCAGGGATGGTCTAGATCAGTGGTTCTCAACCTTTTCCAGATGGGGACCCATTTTGACAATTCAGGAAGACTTGGTGACACAAAGCAATTAAAAATGGGGGGGGGAGGGAGGATGGGAGACAGTGCCATAACTAGCTAATTGTGTGCCTGAGGCACGAATATAAAATTGTGCCCCTCCTGTTTATATGTTCATAGTAGTTATTTCATAGAAAAACTGAAAATACATTAATAATAGAATAACAACACTACCTTTATTTGAGTTGTGGTGGGGGAAAGACACTCCCCAAACCGCTTCCCCCCAGCTTAAACCCTACACTCAGACTCTGGAAGGGCTGGAGGAGTCACACTCAGGGGCTGGAGGGACTGGGAGTCATATCCTGGGAGTCACATATTCCGGGGTTTGGGGGGCATACTCTGGGGCTAGGGGGACTGGGAGTCACACTCAAAGTCACACTCAAGGGCTGGAGGGGCTGGGAGTCACACACTCAGGGGCTGGGAGTCAGGGCCTGGGGGGCACACTCTGGGCCTGGGAATCTTACACAAAGGTATTACAAAAATATTAGAAACATAATACACATTATTAAAAAAAACCCAAGTAAAATTTAGTATTTTACCAAACAGTTTCACCTGAACTTAAATTAATGGGATGGTTGAACTTGCATTTGCGCTGCTAACTGTTGTATCCTCGGAATTGTTGTGGCACCCCCCAGCACAGTCCCAGCCTCTCCCTGCAGGCTCCTGAACACAGGGAGAAGAGGGTTTGCTGATGTCAGGGTGCCCCTTCTTCCACCCTGTATTCTATCTCCACAGAACGGGGGTGGGGGGTGTCAACAGGGCTTGGGTTGGAAGAAGTTTGCTGGCTGCTTTTGAGAGTGGTGCAGGGCCAGGGCCAGGACCAGGACCAGGGCAGGGGTGAGCCTGCCTTAGCCCCACTGCACCACCACCCAGTAGCCACCTGTGGTAAACAGTGTCCAGCTGGAGCCAGCTCCGAACCCCTGCCCCAGTCATGTACCCCCCTCTACACCCCAAGCCCCTTCCTTAGTCCTGAGCCCCCCAGACCCAAATTCCCTTACAGAGCCTGAACCCTGAACACCCTCCTGTATCCCAACTCCCTGCCCCAGGCTCAGCTCAGAGCCCCCTCACACTCCAAATCCCTTAGCCCAAGACCAGAACCTGTGCCCCAACCATCTGCCTCTGCCTGGTGAAAGGGAGGGAGAATGGGAGGATGGAGTGAGCAGGGGCACGAAGAAGGCAGGGAAAGGGTATTTGGGTCTGAGGTAGATCCTGAATTGCACTTAAATTCAAAAAGTGATCTTGCACTTAAAAAGATTGGAGACCCCCTCCCTTACTCTGCTCTGAGTCACTGAAATGGTATTCAATTCAATTGATTGGTTTAACTGCCTGAAGCTTGTTAAACCAATTAAGTTGAGTACCACTTCAGGTGAATGGCTCCTTAAGACTAAGCCAGCTGTGGAGCTGGGGGGGGGGGGGGACCTTTTCAAATGTGTGAATGGCTCCTTAAGAGTACCACCTGGGGAGACACTTGGCAACCCTTTTGAAATGTAATGGTGACCCATATTTGGGTTGTGACCCATAGGTTGGGAAATCCTGGTCTAGATGGGACTGGTCCTGCCATGAGAGCAGGGGACTAGACTGGATGACCTTTCGAGGTCCCTTGCACCTTTAGTGTTCTATGATTCTATGACTGCTTGGCAGACTAAAAACACACTGGGCCCATCCCATGACAAAACTCTTTGGCCAGAAACGGAAAAGGTATGCTCCCAACAAAATGGAATGGTGTGTTATTGACTTGCATTCATGGAGGGATGGACAATGGCAATAAAGAAGATTATACTGACCTAGACTCTGAAATCAATTGTAATCTCTCTCTTTTTTTCCTTTTTTTAAAAATACACCTTTACTTAGTTTACTAAAGACTGGCTGCTGCATCGTATTTAGTGTCATCTTGAAAGTACTGTTACCAAATTTCACTGGAGACCAGCCCAGGGTTACAGTTATACTGATTTATTTAATGCCACTATCTGATCAATCAAAAAGAGAATGGAACTCCTTCACAGACATACACACATTCATGCACTTACGCATGCGATGAGTTGCACAGAGATAGCAGAAGAAGCCAAGCATGGTGGGTCCACTGTGTCTGCCTGCAGTCATGAATCCAGTCCGGCAAGCTGATTGGATGACGTTTGGTCTGTGTGCTATCTTCTCTTTATTCAGCTGGGTGACCCTGTCACGTACACAGTTCTTTTTCTGTGTCCATCACCGAGAGGCCCACCCCGATCTCATTGTTCTCATGCATATTAAGTTCTTCTGCTCATCTTTGTTGCACCTTTCTTGCCTTTCTCATGTGCAAGCAAAGATTACATCAGATCCCATCTGGCTCCTGGCTCCAAGTCAGCAGTCCTGCAGCTCCTCTCCACCTGGGCACAGACATTCTCCTATTCACACTCTCTTCTCACTTACACACACCCACTACTCACACACTCCCTTGTCTCATGATGGAAAGCTACAAAGCTTAAAGGTTGTACCAGCAATAATTGGAAGTTACAAAGCTTGCAAGAAATTGCAGAACTTGAAACATTACATGAAAGTTATGGCTCACAATGATTGAAACTTACACAACTTAGAACAACTGAAAGTTACATGACTTACAATAGCAGTTATAAACAACAAATAGTCTGGTAGCACTTTAAAGACTAATAAAACATGTAGATGGTATCATGAGCTTTTATGGGTGCAACCCACTTCTTCAGATGACCAAGTGTTGGAAGTCCAGATACTTGGAAAGGAAAATGACCAACACCAGATTCTAAACAGACATCAAGAACCTTAAGTTATGTGACTCACAATGGCTGAAACTTACATGATTTAGGATAACTGAAAGTTACAAGACTTACATCCACATTATACTGGATTGGGTGGAGGTTTTAACAAGTACATGTTGACTTGGGATGAGGGTCTGATACTTTGGGATTGGAAGAACCTAATGTGTGGTAAATTTTGGTTTTAATAACCTTTCATCACTAAGTTCAGTAGTCTGGGTACTAAGCAGTGGCTGGAGTGCTTATGGGCTGTTGTTTGACTATCTATGACATAATATAGTGCTACTGTTAGTGGCTTGGTGAAATCTGATGATAGAAAATACCTTCAGTTTTGCAGTGTGTCTGGCCTATTTCCAACAGTCTGTCCTGAAATTGTCATTCTCAGTTGTGCCTCATATTAGGCAGTATGAATTTGTATCCTCAGAACTGAACCAACCATTTCTCAGCTTTAGCTCTCAATTGAATCCAGAAGTGGAAAGATACTTGTTCCTATTTAGAGTCATCAAAGCCTTGTGCTAGTCTCACAAGAATTTGTTCTGACATGTTGACAATTGCATGGGAATCTTGTAAGATTCTTGGCTACTTTGGGCTAAATTTTTTCAAGATCTTATGAGTTTTAGTAGAGTTGGATCCACCTTACGTGTCCTATAGAATGTGAATTGAGCACTCTTCACCTAACTTGGTAGTGTACCTTAATCTGAACTTTGGTTCATCTCTAGTTGGAAGCAAGCACATTCCATTGCACAATTTTTTTTTCTTTCAGTTGCCTGCATATGGAAACCATATATATACATCCAAAGACAGAATGTAGCCCCTTGTAGGCAAACTGATTAACATAAATCCCTATAAATACTATGAGGGTATGTCTACACTACAGCGCTAATTCGAACTAACTTATTTCGAAATAAGTTAATTCGAAATAATGCATCTAAACCCCAAAACTAATTCGAATTAGCATTTTGCTAATTCGAAATAGCACGTGCACACTGATTGGATGCTGGGTCGCATTTAAGGGCAGCTGAAACCAGTTCCGGCAGGGCATCAGGTCAGTAGTTGCTTTGTGTGGCTGCTGTCTAAGTTAATTCGAAATAATGCATCTAAACCCCAAAACTAATTCGAATTAGCATTTTGCTAATTCGAAATAGCACGTGCACACTGATTGGATGCTGGGTCGCATTTAAGGGCAGCTGAAACCAGTTCCGGCAGGGCATCAGGTCAGTAGTTGCTTTGTGTGGCTGCTGTCTGAGGCTATCTGAGGCTCGTGCTTAAAGGGACCCCCCTGGACAGAGGGTTCTCAGCTTTTCCACTTGCTTGCCTACCTCGCCGAGGGACAGCAAAGCTGTTTCCTCTCTGCCTGTCTGTGTCGGTGGTTCCGATTGGGGACGCTGCCGCAGTTGGCACCATGGAGCCAGAGCTTGCCCTGGGTATTCTGCTCCAGTTTTTGGACTTGCTACTGCAAGCCTGCCAGCAACGGCTGGAGGCTGCCTGGCACCATCTGGTGCATGTCAGCCCCCTGCCTCTCTCCCTGGCCTCCCTGGGGGCCGTGGAGGAGCCACATCAGTGCCTGGATGTCAGCGTGCCCTGCCGCATCTGGCGTCTGGACACCACATCGTCCTGGAGCGCTGGGGAGACCAACAGTGGACCCAGAACTTCAGGATGAAGAAGGACACCTTCCTGGAACTCTGCGAGTGGCTCTCCCCTGCTCTGTGGCGACGGGACACTCACATGAGACCCGCCATCCCCCTCCAGAAGCGTGTGGCCATCGCCCTGTGGAAGCTCTCCACACAGCTACCGATCCATCAGGAACCAGTTCGGCGTGGGGAAATCCACCGTCAGAGCAGTGGTCATGCAGGTATGGCACTCACCGGCCACTGGGCTGGAGGGTGAGGGGGGCTGCAAGGAGGGGATGGGCCACCCCAGGGAAGGCAAGGCCCAGGTGCACGGTCCCTGGGCTCCCTCTCCACTCCCCCTCCATACACATAAGGGGAGCATGATGGCACTCACATGTGGAGCCCTCCCTGGCCTCAGACAACACAGCCGATGTGCTCTGTGGGATGCCTTGGAGGTCCTGGGTCTTGGGCAGGCTCCCTGCAGGCTCCTGGCTCTCGGCATCCTCCTCCTCCTCCTCTGTGTCAGGGATGGGGCCCTCTGCCCCAGGTCGATCACCACCTGGGGGGCATGGACTGCATGAGCCCCCAGGATTCGGTCCAAGGCCTCATAATGAGGGCATGCCTCCAGGTTGGCCCCTGGCTGGGAGGTCCTGGAGTAGGCCTGCCGCAGGTCTTTAATCTTGCAGCGGACCTGCTCCTGGGTCTGCATGTGGCCTCTGGTGGCCAGGCTGGCAGCCATGCGACTGTAGATGGCCGCATTCCCGTGTCTAGTGTGGAGATTGTGGACATTGGAGGCCTCTCCCCAAACCTCGATGAGGTCCACGATCTCCACACTAGACCAGGTGGGAGCTGCCAGCCTGGTCCTGGGAAGAGGTGGAGGGCTGGGTGGCAGTGAGTGTCTGGCTCATCCTGTGCCAGGTGCAGGGTCTGCTGGCTGGATGTTGGCAGGCTTGCAACTGTCACGGGCACTGTGGGCAGATTGTGCCCCTTTAAGGGCTCCGGGGCCGGGAGGAAGGCAGAAGAGTCCCTGGTTTGGGCCAGAGTGGCCACCAGAGCAACCTGGGAAGGGCTAGCCTCCAACTAGTTCGAATTAAGTGGCTACACAGCCCTTAATTCAAACTACTTAATTCGAACTAGGTGTTAGTCCTTGTAGAATGAGGTTTACCTAGTTCAAATTAAGCGCTCCGCTAGTTCGAATTAAATTAGAAATAGCGGTTTGCATGTGTAGCCCCCATGAAAGTTAATTCAAACTAACGGCTGTTAGTTTGAACTAACTTTGTAGTGTAGACATACCCTGAAAGCAGAACATATTCCTGAGAGTGGACATAAATCATGTGACACTTAGCATATTATGTCACATGTATGAAGAGATTCTGAAAACACTAAAATAGACAGACATAACTATGTCTGTTATTACAGCACACAGCTTCATGTGAGTAATAAAAACAACTTTGTATTTAACATCTTTTTCAGATCCAACATGTACAGTCAGCACAAAAATACATCATAGCTTATTCTCTCATTAATGATGCAACTTAGTTGTCAAATTATACACCCTGCAAGTTCCTGGACAGCAGCATGAGGAATCAGTTGATGTGCTGCAGCACGTCAGCCAGTTATGATCTATTCTGTTGGATAGCAGCCAAGAATGAACAGAGGAGGAAATGGCTATAAGTGCTCTATAGAATAGATGAGCGAAGGTTGCCTTCTTTGTGGGAAGACATAGCTCCCAAACTGATTGAAGAGGTTTAAGAGTCTAAGATGGGTCTTACTGGTGAGATTTTTTTTCTCAGAGTTTGAGATTAAATACATCTTCCTATTTAAAGGAGAAGTGTTTTTCTCAGGTGTGTGTACTGTTTTGTTTTTCAGTTGAAGCAGTTCCAACTTCTTTCCATCCTCTTCATTGCAATCCAGGTGAAACAACCTGCGGACTTCATTTATAGCTTGATCAATGTTCTGAGTTATATTTTTTACACATAATTTCTCCCATATTTTGTTTTCAGTCCAAAGTCACCTTTGATATGGCAAATATATACTAATTTTCATATTCACTCGCTGTGAAATTTCCCTCCTGTGCTTATTATTATTGCACTACATATACCAACCATAAATGTCTCTTTCCAAATGGAAGTGGATGATAGTAATGTTCTTTGTGCTTTTATCTTCGTGCCATGTAGAATCTCTTTAGTAGGAGACTGCTTCCCATTATTGTCTCCTGCTGCCTGAAGTATTATTTCTAGAAATTACACTCTGATAGGAGCTGCAAGAATATGAACTGTTTCCTCAGAGGGGCCCTGGGTGACCTGAAAGATCCAATGTTATCTGAGGATTTATAACATCTTTGAGAAGAGAATCAATAACTTGAACTCCAAACTAGTAATAGGCATTTTGCTTTGATAAAGTAGATTCTACTTTTAGTGAGTTTTAACAGAATCACATTGCACAGGCTATTTACTATTAGAAATAATGGAGACATACTGAGCATTCCAGTCAGAAAAACGATGGCCTAGGGTTCATTCTAAAAATCAGATGAACACACCATGCAATTTATTTCCATCGTTCACAGTAGCAAAAATCTGCCTAGTCCATTTTGTTAATGTATATTTGGTCATACTAAATGCAGTAGGTCCATGTTCACTCGCAGGTGTATGAACTTTAGTGGGTGTAATGAAGAGCTGTGTCTGACTGAGTACATCTGCCTGGTCATGAGGCCCACTTTCATGTTGTAAAGGACACTGTAGAGGGCAGAGGTCCCTTACGAACCCTATTTCATGCCTACATCCTGTCTTTCTCCCCCACTCTCTCTGGCAGATAGCTAGGGAGTTCTTGGAGCAAAATATTAAAGGAAAAGTCCTCTCCACTCTTTCTTCCTAGGAGTTCATAGGGAATTATAGGGTATGTCTACACTACCCCGCTAGTTCGAACTAGCGGGGTAATGTAGGCATACCGCACTTGCAAATGAAGCCCGGGATTTGAATTTCCCGGGCTTCATTTGCATAAACTGGGCGCCGCCATTTTTAAATCCCTGCTCGTTCGAACCCCGTGCCGCGCGGCTACATGCGGCACGAACTAGGTAGTTTGGACTAGGCTACCTAGTCCGAACTACCTAGTTCGTGCCACGTGTAGCCGCGGGGCATGGGGTTCGAACGAGCAGGGATTTAAAAATGGCGGCGCCCAGTTTATGCAAATGAAGCCCGGGAAATTCAAATCCCGGGCTTCATTTGCAAGTGCGGTATGCCTACATTACCCCGCTAGTTCGAACTAGCGGGCTAGTGTAGACATACCCTTTGGGCTTAATCTAGATGGGGTCTATCTTCAGCCTAGTGGTATACAAATATTTCCAGTTGTGTACTTATCATTATTAACAGAATCTGTCTGTGCCCCCCTCCATTACTTCTTCAACAGAATGGCTGGGTCTACAGACGGAGCTGGTGTAGGGGAGGGAAGGGAATGAGGACAGAGATGGGCTGGGGGTAGAACTAGGTGCAGAGTGAAGCTGGAGCTAGGAATGGAGTGGGAATGGGGGCAGATCTTGTCTAGAGGCTGAGCGGGGCGGGCTGCACAGAATGGGAGTGGAGCTGATCTGGGGGCTGAGTAGGGCTGGAAGCATAGTGCTCCCTCCCTGCCCCACATGGGGGCTAGTCTGGATTTGCGGGCTGAATGGGGTTCAGGGAAGAGCGAGGCTGAGGGTGTAGCTGGTTTGGGGGATGGAGCATGGCTGGCAGCATGGCACTCCCTTTCTTCTTGCCACCATGCACCCACCTGAACATTTCTCTATGCCGCCCCATGGGATACACCCCACACTTTGGGGACCACTGCTTCAGCTCCTAAGTGTGGGGCATGTTGCTCTGAGGTTTGATTATGTAGTTTTGGGAGCAGTGACTCCTGTTGCCTTCTCCCTTTTAGCAAGCCTGTCTCAGCTATCTGAGGCTAGGTCTACACCAGGCATGTCAAACTCGAAGCCTACTGAGGGCCGCACTAACAAAAACTGGTAGAAGTACATTTTCTTTGGTGGCCCTGAAAGCTATCGGAAAATCATAATTATTTATTATTAGATTATGTTTTAGATATATTTTATAATATTTTTTTAGGTCTTGTTTGAATATAATACAATAATTTGATGTGTAAAATAGTTATCTGCTCATATATACTAAATTTTAATTTAAATATAAATTTAATGTACTTTTTAATTTTTTTATATGATACATAACTTGTTTTGTTGAAATAAAAACAAGTATAGACAGTGGTTAATCAAATAGAACAGGCTTCTGTGAAAATTTGAGATTTGTAAGTTTGAGATTTTTCATAAACATATAATTATTTGTGAGATTGCAAAAAATGGACATATATTTATAAAATTAATACAATACATTTTGTGATTTTATTTGGGAATAAATAAATAAAAACAAAATATTAAATCACAGAGGCAAGACTAACAATTTGGGTATCCTTCAGAAAATGGGAACTCAACCCATGTTAAGTCTATAGAACAGAAAATGAAATAAGGGGAGATAAAATGTAAGATAGATATCAGGTGTGCAAAGTGGGAATTGCTGAGCAAACAGCCAAAACATTACAAAAATATTTGTTTCTAAGAAGCAGGAAGTCTATGAGGGAAACTGTTGAATCTGCTAGACTACCAGAGAGTAAACAGAAAATTAAAAGAGAATAAAGATATTGCAAAGAAACTAAGTAATTTCCTTTCCATAGAAACTGATGTATTTAAGATGAGGTGCTAGAACAAAGTGATAAATCTAAGAGCAACAGGTTCAGATGAAATGATTCATGGGTTTGGAAGAAATTTAGGAACAAACTATGTGAGCTACTAATGAAGTTAAGCAATCTCATCAAAATAAGTTATTTAGTAGAGGACTGGAGAGTGGTGACTATTGTATCTATCTTAAAGGCACTAGGAATGGATCTTGGAATTAAAAAGTATGGTCTTGAATACCAGGAACAATGGTTGAAACCGTATTTTAAAAAAACCCAATAATTAACATTTTGAAAAATGTGAAATGTTAGGGAGTAATTAGCTGCTGTAAAGGAAGACAGACCCAGTTTTCTTGTCCTTTTGAAAAGCTTCACACAAAAAAAGAGAACATTTGCTTAATGTGTAATAGATGTTAAAAGGGGAAGAGGGAGGGTGAAATCCATAAGGAAAGGTACAGGAAATAACACTGAAAGTATTGTAATGCCATTACAAAGATCAATGGTACGCCCTCACCTGGCTTCACTGAATATCTTTTTACATTTACTTAAATGACAACAAATTTAAAATTGATAAAAGGAAACCTTTTTTTTACCCAATTCATCTGTGGAACTCACTGCCATTAAATAGCAGTGAGGTCAAAAGTTTGTAAGATTTTTAAAAGGATGAAGGCTTATTGATAATGAAAACATCTAAAATACCATAAGTAGGAATAAAAAACAGATCGAAACGCATTTATGTATCAGGTCATAAGCCAGCCCCAAACTGATGGGAGTGAAGAAGAAACATTCCCTATCCATCAATAACTGTCCGCTGTAGTTTCTTGTGGACATACGCGCACACACTTCCAGTCCCCCTCCTGCTCTAACCCAATGCCTGGGTTCTTCAGCCTCTGCCGCCATGTGCTTCTCCCTCCAGGCGCTGGGCATGTGTACACAGCGGCAGGCCGTGAGCAGGTGCTGGGACGTCGTGCGCAGAGCACCTGGAAGGCTGCATTTAGATCCTTTATAAATATGTAATTGTGAGCTTTCGCTTATCTCTTGTGCCATTCCTTGCCCATAGCCCTATGTGCCTTCTCCCCTCTTGCGCAATGCCGCTACGCCAATTATTTTCAGAAATAATGGCATTGCGCAAGAGGGGTTTTCCTGTGCAAGAAGGGGCAGTGTAGACAGCTCCTTCTGGCGCAAGAGCCTGTTTTGCAAAATGGCGGCTCATTAGGTATGCAAATGAGGCTTGGCGATATTCCACGCTTAGCCTCATTTGCATATTTCTCATGCAAGAAGCTGTGAGTGTAGACGTATCCTGGCAGTCTTCCTGGGTTAGCCCTGGGGGCTTAGTCTAAATGGAGTCCACCTCCATCTTTTCTCAGGGGGTGTGCTGCTTGGAGGCATGTGATTGTGGTCACTTCCATTCCCATTCTAAGCTAGGGGAGGTTACAAGGCTGGTGAGGAAAGGAGAGGGGATGACTGGCACTGACATTCCAATAGGCAAAACACAAACTAGAATAATATCTTTACTGGGCAGGGTGTGGCTTTGCATCTTGGTATAACATGGAAATCTGAAGCAGAATATCATCCTTCGTGGGTTAAAAATGAACCGAAAAGGAAAGTGTATGCTTACAGTTTTGGAAATTGCATAATTAAAGGTGTGCTGGATTTTCTCATTTGGTTCAAATCCTAATTCCTCAAACAATTTCTTACTCAGGCAAACTTCTACCTATACTTCTGTGAGTTTTGCCCTAGGAAGAACAGCACACGTGTTCAGTAAGAACTTCAGGATTTTCTCCCTTGTGAGATTGGCACTGTATTATAGTGGGATAGATGCGATTGGAAGTATACTATGTACAATTTCTTAGAACAGAACATTTACTGAAATTCCAATAAAGTTCTATTTTTATCTTTCTTTTAATGCAGGGTGAAACGGTGTTGCAACATGAAGCTACTTCACTGCTTAACAGCACTTTTCAGAGTTAAATAATGAAATCACCTATTCACTATAAAATATTATGCTAAGCAAAATCTAGTGCAAAAACATAGGCCCCCTCCCAATCTAGTTTTTTTATTTTTCTTTAGCTGGAGCATGTGTGAAGAATGTGGGAGGAAGATATATATATATATATATATATATATATATATATATATAAAATTTTCATAAAAATTAATAAATACACCTAGGCTACGTCTACACTGGCCCCTTTTTCGGAAGGGGCATGCTAATTTTGAAAGTGGGAATAGGGAAATCCGCGGGGGATTTAAATATCCCCCGCGGATTTAAATAAACATGTCCGCCGCTTTTTTTCCGGCTTGGGGAAAAGCTGGAAAAAAAGCGTCTAGACTGGCCCGATCCTCCGGAATAAAGCCCTATTCCGGAGGATTTCCCTATTCCCACTTTCAAAATTAGCATGCCCCTTCTAAAAAAGGGGCCAGTGTAGACGTAGCCCTATTGTGTTGGTGGTTATAGCATGGCTGTTTAAAAGGTGACAAAGGCCACGTCTCCACTTACTGGAGGACTGATGCTCTGGCGAGCAATCTTTCGGGGCTTGATTTAGCACTGAGGATGCCCCTCTTGGTGCTAGTCTTCACTGTCGCGAGGAGTAAGGGAAGTCAACAGGAGCATTTCTCCTGTTGACCTGTTGCTGTGGAGATGGCCAATCTCATCTTAAGGTACATTGACTCCAGCTGTGTTATTTATGTAGTTGGAGTTCATACCGCAAGCCAACCTTCCTCCTGCAGTGTAGAGGTGGCCTAAGTGTTAAATCCAAATCAATGTTAGCAGACAGAATTTAGTTGCCAGTGCTCAGTTGGACAATTTCAGGTATACACCTTAGGAAGAGTATCTTTGCCCCCCCTTGGAGACATACATAAACCAGTTTGACCAGGTCAGGAGCTTTGATGGAAACATCCAGGCAGGATCTTAGATACAAAATAACTTTGAAGTGGATAAAAGCCTGTGACCTGAGGTGCACATAAAGACAATTCCTCTCTTCTCCCCTCTTCTCCAACCCGCCCCCCCACCCTCCTGAGATGGAGGTGGGGGGAAGGCTCAGACTGTCACAGAGGCAGTAGTTGCAGGGGCAACCTGTCTCACCCAACTCTCTAATGCTTTGGGGATCCAGGATTAAGCAGAACATACTTAAACTTAGCATTTCCTTACCAGATAAGGAAATAAGCATTTAAGGTTTGGGCTTTTTTAAGCCTACTCTTTCTGTTTTGATGTTCCCCTGGATAAATATATCATAGATGTTATGAAAAAGCTATTTGTCACTGCATTTACCCGCTGATCACAACTCCCACAGAGGTAGCAGAGACCCAGTTGGACTTGCTGTAATGCAGTAGGGAAATGAGATACTCTAATCTGGTGACCAGGCAACAGTGGGGTGAATCACAAGGCTGTTCTCAGAAGAGTTGGCACTGTACGTCACTTGGAAGAAGTGCTATAGAGAGACAGATCACAGGTGCAGCTCTCCTTAGATTAAATGATGAAAAAACAGAAAAAAGTAAAATGAGGCTGAAATAACCCATCTGTTTTCATACTTTACAATTTCAAAAACGTAATCAATAAAAAAACGTAATCTTTGTCAACTATCTCTAACAATAAGTAGTTATTATGCACCTTTGTTTGAATATATACTTCATGTATAAAATCCTATTGATGGCTACATTCTACACATGGCTCAGTGCTGATAACTTTCTGAAAGGGTGGTCATCTCTGGTGGATTGTAACTCTGCATTCAAATTGCCAAATAATGAAGAGAGACAGGACTTCAGTACTAGGTTTCAGTTGTAATGCTAATGAGGCATGGGATTTATAATGAAAATGCGAGACAAGTTTGAACATAGACATTCTGTCAGATGTTGCTTTGGTAATGATTATAGAACAAATTGTGGTCCTATGCCTTAGAAGTTACATGGTGGCATGTCACGTCTGAGGTGGATTAACATAGAAAGAAAGCAAGTTCCCATTAAAAAAACAAACAAACAAAAAAAGAAAACTGTGATAGATGGAAAGGTCCCTAGAGGTTTGAAAGATGGGTAGCAAAAACATACTATAAGCCTTGAAGAAACTCTCTGGTATCTTTTTACCTATTATCATTGTGACATTTACAACTCTGTGAGCAAATTTCTGTAAGCCCTTTCATTATGTCATCAATCATTATCATCAGAGGGTTAGAATTTCCCCATAAGGATTCAGTCTGAGTTGAATCTAGCATATAACACAAGCTATATTCGCTTGCAAGTTTTTCTCGGGGCTTCTGCAACAGACTATTCTGTAGGTTCTGAACCTAATGTCCTGCTTATTTCCCAGTCTGTGTGAAGTGAGGGAGGATACCAGCTGTTGAAAGGAGAGAGAAATGGCATGCAGTTTTCTTCCTCTATTACCTCCTATTGTATCTTTTTAACAGTTGAGGCAGTGTGGCATGTGCTGTTTATAAGTAAAAAGACTGATCCATCATCAGTGCATACAGAAACTAGTCATATCCTAGCTTGTGGTACTTTGTGACAAAGATAATCTGGGTATTTTACAAAGCACTCATCACTGTAACATTGGAGTGCATCCCAAAAAATGAAAGACTGATACCAACTCTCCCTTTCCCTTGTCTATCCACAGAGGTAGATTGAAACTAGCAGCACTTGTTTTTATTATTATTCAGCTCAGAGTAAAAAGGACCAAGTTGCAATAGCAAAGCCATATTGATTGGGATTTACAAAAGAGCACAAACCTGACCTAACCCTTGCCCCACTGAAATCAGTGATAAAGCTCTCAGTGGACTTCAGTGGGAGAAGAGCGAGGCCAAAGTTAAGTTCTTTTGAAATTCCCACCCATCGTGTTTAGCTAAACCTAGTTTAGTGGGAAATACTGAGGTCTGGAAATCCAGAGAAGTCATATGAATGAATTAGTGTTATCTCCCTTCTCTCTCACTCTCACATCCTCTCTTCTTTGTCTGTGGTTGTATAGATCTAATTCCCACCATTATTGCAGTTAACCTACTCTTATGTTCTTTCCATATGATACCCTACTTTATTGCAGTGGTTTACAGAAGGAAGTCTTGAGAAAGTACAGTGGAAACAATCCACATGTTACTCTAGCAGCACTCCAGTGACTTTCAGAACTTAGCAACCCCTGTATACCACTTGTCACATTTGACATACCAGCAGCACAATAGTGAGTTGTGTTAGAGATCAAGACAAACTGGGATTTTACAGATTACCTTTTTATAGCCAGACTCATAGGGCACTGCACTCCAGCCCCTCATGCATTGTATACAGCAGCTCCTCAGGTTCTTTCAGTCAATTATCCAGCCTAGATTGGTTCAAAACATTTACCCTCTTTGTGGGGCTGATTGGTAGGGCCTTTCTACAACACAAAGCCCACTTAATGAGTCACCTCAGCTGACTTCTATGGACCCAGAGTGGGTGTGAAGAGTCCTTGTGGGTTCTCTTGCGTCTTCCTGAGCTGGGTGTCACTTTAAATAGTCATGTTCTCTTAAAACAGTAGGTTTTAGTTCTCCTGCTTGGATTTGGATTTGGATTGTAATTTAAGACAGCAGTAGGATCTCAGGCAGCTTCTCTTTCAGCTGGGCCTTTCCTCCAAGAGCTATCAGATGATTTGAGCAGGCACTAACCTGTTGTTGAGGCTGGGTTTAAGAGCCAGGCTGAGCCTTCCAAAAAAAACCCCAACAGCTGACAATCAATTGGGCAGCCTACTATAAGCTGGTTGCACAAGTTAGCATAGTAGACTCATGCCTTCCCATGCTGGTGAGGCATATCTAAAGGGAAGGACACACAACTACCCCATGTGTCTCTTCTGCCCAGCAACACGGCCTCCCATGCCCAGACTGGGTCGGCTACACTTTCCTCACCCCACCATCATGGGGGTGAGGTGGAGGCGCTCTGTCCTTCTCCCACTGTGCCTCCCCCACCATCATGTTTTACTGTTCTCCCTGGCAGCTGGGCCCAGGCAGGGAGCCGGATGGAGCCGCTTCTCACGCTGGCTGAAGCTAGCCATACCGGATCACTGCTCTGTGCAGTACAGCAGCTGCCTGGGAGGGGAGGGGAGGGGGGGGGCGGTGCAGCGGTGGGCTACCCTGAAAAGGGCAGGGTCTGAGTGAGCTGGAAACATGCTGTGTGGGGAAGGGGAAAAGGGATTCAGGCTCACTTGTCCCTTGTTTCTACCAGTCGTGGGTAGCCCGCCACTGCTGCCCCAGCGAGGCTCTGTCTCAGCCTGCTGCCACACATCACTGAGCAATGACCTGGAGCAGCAAGCAAGAGAAGTGGTTGGGTCCCACCCCTTCTGCTTCTCACCTGGGCCTGGCTACCAGGGACAGGGACTAAACATGCCAGGAGGCATTCATAATGGGTGAAAGACAGAACTCCTCTTCTGCCTTCCTGCCCTGTCCCCCAACCAATAGGCCCAAGCAGAACCTGGGGTGGCATTTGACCCCACATTTCTCCCTTATGCGGTGCCTATACTCGTTAGATTGCTTGGAGTCTGGCTGTGGTGCAGGCCCAGATTCCTGACAGGGTCCCAAATCAAAACTATCACAGGGTGCACTCACTGCTAGTGGTAGTACAGAGTTTACAATGGCACCAGGAGTGCCATTGAACCAAGCCGACACTTGGAAGGGGGCCCATAACAATGACATAGGGCCCACAAAAGGTGAATCTGGCTCAGGTCACAGCCTAGCAATGTGAAGAATCAGCAGCTTTACAGGGCCTACTGAAATGTTCAGCAGCCCAGGGAGTGCAGCAAACAGGCACACAGGGACCAGGTGTTGCGAGACGTGCTGTGAATTGTAGTTCACTGCATTCTGCTGGGGCCCCTGGACTTGCGTCACCAGCTGTGATACTACTCCCAGAATGCCCTGCACGAGCCACCCCAGTTAAAGCAGATGGTGGCAGAGCAGACCAAAAAAAAAAAAAAAAAATCCCAAACAAGGATGGGGGAACTTCTCTCATGGGGCAGGTGGGGCTCTTGGCTTGCTTCCCCATGCCCAAGTTTCCCTCACTCCTGGAACAGTAGAGAGCTGGGGACAGCAGTGGTGCTTTGGCTTCCAAAGTGCACCCTCTTTCTTCTCCCCTGCTGAACCTGATGCCTGGCTGTGGGCTCCTGGGCACCATCTTGACCCTTTACACCATGTGTGTCCTCAGCCATCATCAGGGGATGGCCTAGGAAAGAATGGTTGTTTGTGGCCCCTAGGAGATGGGGGCTGGTGACAGTGGGGTTGGGTTGTGCTGGCTGTTGGGAATGGCCAGAAACTTCCTCACACACTCTGGGGAAGGGTGGGTGTGGAGCACAATTTAGAGGGAAAGGGACAGTTGTGCTAGTCTAGGCACGACAGGGGACTTGGCAGTGATGCTATGTGGGGAGGTGTGGGAGAAGCACAGTGTGAAAGTGGGGCTTGGAAGTGGAAAAGCAGATGGATATAGGAGAGTCTTGGTTCAAGGTGGGGTTGGCTCTGGGGAGGCAATAGAAGAGAGGGAGATGACAGTCTTAGGTGAAAGTTAGATGTGGGGGGTAGGCAGTAGCAGAGAGATTGAGGAGAGGGGGTATGAAGGAGGGGTTGTGTATATGGGGGGATTAGTAATGGAGATGTGAAGTTTGGGATGGGGGCTTGAGGCTGGATTGTGGTAGCTTTGAGGCTAAATAGGATGTGTGTGTGTGTGTGTGTGTGTGTGTCCCTTTCTCCCTGCAAAAGATGGGCAATAGCAATTTTCCTCCTCACACTCCACACTCCACCAAAAGTGGACTTTTGTCGACAAAACTATACCTGAGTCTACACTACTGCTGAGTTCTGTCGACAATAAGTCGACAGAACAAGGCAGTTTTGTTGACAGCAGTAAACCTCATTCTACAAGGAATAACACCTTTTTTCGACAGAGTTATGTTGAAAAAAGGTGCTATTGCATCCACGCTGTGCTTTTTCAAAAGAGAGCATCTAGACTCTGTCGAAAAAGTGGCTTGCTTTGTCGACAGAACTTGTTGTAGTCTAGATCTAGATGCTCTTTTTTGACAGAGACTTTGTCGACAGTATCTGACAAAGCCTCTGTCAACAAAAGCCTGTAGTCTAGACATACTCAACAAAGAGCCATATAAGAATGCCAATTTTCATGAAAGAAAATATACAACTTAATATTATTGATAATTGACAGAATGATCAGTAATAGCATAAATGAAACATTGTACTCACAGACTTTATTAATGGGACTTCTGCATCTTTTTGCAGCTTACATCATAACTGGTCAAATCCAGATTCATGCACACATTCAGGCTGTCTTCTGTCAATCTTTTGGGAGGGGGCTAGGGATGTAGGGGTGCAGGAGTCTGGGTTGGAGTGTATGAGGGCTTGGGCTGGGGGCTTGGGTATATGATGGACTCAGGGAACAAAATTGGTATGTGTGGGAATGCAGGAGTGTTATGGCAGGGGGCTGGAGATGTGGGGGTGGAGGAGTCTGGAGATGTGGGGGTACATGAGTTTGGGGTGTGGGGATATGAGGGACTCAGGGCAGGGGGGTCAGGTGTATGATGGGCTCAGGTTACAGAGTTGGGGGTGCACAAGTGTTATGGCCAGGGACTGGAGATGTGCGGGTGCATGAGTCTGGGGATGTGGAGGTATGAGGGGGTCAGAGCAGGAGGTGCAGGTGTATGATGGACTCTGGGTTGGTGTGAGTGTGGGGGGGTGCAGGAGTGGTATGACACTGCAGCCAGAGGGGGACTGGGCCCCAATTGGGAGCTTATTGGCCAGGCTTCATTTTTAAATAAAGTAAAATGTTACATCCAACACAAAAGGTTTCAAAATTGTCTTTATGGCAGGAGTGGGAAACCTTTTTTGGGTTGGGGGCCACTAACCCACAAAAAAAAAGTCAGCCAGGGACCACACAAGTGAAAAGCAAAAAGACCCAACCCCTCCAAAAAAAACCAACCTTCACTTATGTGGCCCCCAGCTGAAACACCTCACTTTGCTGGTGCTCCAGATCCATGCTGGGGAGAGGGGCAGGGAGGACTGAGGTTCAAGGCCTTAAGCCAGATTAACTCTTCTAAGGTTCCAGGGTTAGTGGATTTTGTGGGTCCCCCTAGGCTCTGGGGTGGGGCCAAAATGAGGGGCTGTGTGTGGGACAGGCCTGCCAGTGAGTGGGATGAGGGTGCAGAATCTGGGGTACAGAATGGGGTGAGAGTGCATGGCTGGATGGGAGGAAGGGGCAGGAGCAGGGAAGGGTACAGGAGCAGGCTGGGGGCAGGGTGTCTGGCTAGGGGGGAAAGGGCAGAATTAAGGGAAGATGCAGGTGCACGCTTTGGGCAGACTGGCAACAGGGGAGGGGGAGTTGCAGGAGCAGGCTCGGGACACAGTGTCTAGCTGTGGGGAGGGGGCAGGAGCAAGGGAAGGGACAGGAGCAGGCTGGGGGCAGCGTGTCTGGCTGAGGGGAGGGTGCAGGAGTGGGCTGGGGGTAGGGTGTCTGGCCAGGGGAGTGGGCTAGGGATGCGGGGTCTCGGCATGGGGGATGAATGAGAGGGTTGCAGGATCTGGGCATGAAGCGGGGGGGGGGGGGGGGAGGCACTTACTTGATTTTATTCCATATCACAGGCACAATGTAACAGCCTCCCACTGCTCCCATTCTCTGGATTCTGGACATTGGGAGCAAAGGGGAAGCTTCCAGGAAGTGTGTCCCTGCAAGGCTGATCCCCTAGCTGGGGGATGGGAAACGGCAGCATGCACAGCCATTTTTGGCTCCACTTGTTCCCTACATGCTGGATTTGGTGGGGATGCTTGGAGCTTTCTCCCCCAGGCCCCTCCCGCAGGAAGTTGGTGCTAGCACTCCAGTCTTGCAGGGGAGCCGTAAGGCTGTAGCACCAGCACTGGCTCCCTGCTGCGGGGGAAACTGGGGGGGGGGGGGGGGGGGGGGGAGAGCGGGCTGAATGGGAACTCCAAAAGAGCCATATCTGACTCCCTAGTGAGCCATATTTGGCTCGCAAGCCATAGGTTGCCAACCCCTGGCCTAGAATTTCATTGCAACTGAAAACAATGTGATGTATGTAGATAGCCTTAAAATTGTTTCCTAGATCAGAAAGAATATGGGAAGAAATTGTACAAGCAACTAGACAGGGGTTAGTCCTACTATGAGGGTAATTAAGCTCTGTAATAGGCTTCAAGGAAGGTTGTGGAATTCCCATCAGTGGAGGTTTTAAAGAACAGATTAGATAACCACCTGAATGGTCAAGGCATCCATGGTCCTGCCTCAGTGCAGTGGGCTGGATTAGATAATTTTTGAGGTTCCCTCCATCTTTATATTTGAATGATCCTATGTCACTTTGGCTAATTCAGGAATGCCCCAGATCTGATATTTGCAGAATGAAAAATATTTTTGAAGTGCTCAAATATAATAAATGTTCCTGTTAGAGCTCTAGTCAAGCGAAATCCCTAATTTTATCATTGATCTTTTTCTATATTTGTTGTACATTGTTAAAACCTTATAATTTTATCTGAAACTGAATCAAATTATTTTAAAGAGGTTGGTACTGAAGAAATGTCCATCTCTAGTGAGCCATTACTAGGGGAATGTCCTGAAGAACCTGCTCCTAATATTTTTAACAACATTTTCATGTGCAGAATATTTATTTATTTTGATGCTGAATTTTCAAAATATAAACTTGGGGTGAGATATAAATTCAGTTTTTGCAAATCTTCAGTTAGTCAAATTAATTTAACAACAACAAACTAATGGAGAAGACTCACTAGAAAATTACATGGGCTTAGCAAGAGAATGATACTTTACAGTAGATGGTGTGATAGTACTATTACATCTTATCATATACAGATAGAACTGTGGGAATAGCCGGATTCTCAGTTCACTGACAACTTTGAAAAAGTGTTAAATCATTTTTGGTATAACCAAAAATGAACTCAAGACCTTCAATGACCCAAAGTGGAAAAATATTCTTGTCAAACTAAGTGTTCAGAATTTTTTATTTTAGGAAGTTTCCTCCTCCAACCAAAACAAGGGGGGGAGATACAGGGGCGGGGAGGAGGAGAGAAGAAGGCGCCTTGTGGCCAAGAGGCACTGGGAGAGAAAAAAGGCCCCTGGTGGGGCTCCCCTGCCTTGAGGCCCATCTCACCCTCCAACCCCCACTCACCGCCCAGCCTCCCGCACTCCCCCTCCATATTCCCAAAGCCCTGCTCTGAGTTCTGCACCCCTCACACCACCAATCCCATGCCTTGAAGGACCCAGGCAATGCTGGGTAAGTCTGCTAGTTAATAAAATATGGTATACATTTCTTGGACATGAATAGCTCAGCTGTGCAAATCTAATTCATGTAAACAAGGCCAGTGCTTTAAAAAACAGGGGATTCTCTAGTAGGTTCTCACCTGCTTCTTTGTTGCATCATATCAGATTAATTTTCTGGGATAATAATACAGGCGGAACATAATGGGTAAATGGCATCTCTAATTTAGTTGTTTATCCCAGTTTCAAATCTGTTTCTCCCCTGGTGCCTAATTACCATTAGAATCAGTAGGCATGAACCATAATGAGGTATTGGAAAACATCTCCTCTAAGCTTTGTTAAAGATACTAAAATGTATTGAAATATGCTTTATGTTTTCTGAGGTACTTTTACTTCTGCAACATAGCAGACTGACTGTGGTTTACTGAGCAACAGTCTCCATGGAGTAATATAACAAATACATTATTGTTCTAAACAGTTGAATAGGAAGAGCTAAAAATAGCTTCCATCTTTACCTGGGGTGACAAGATTAATATTCAGCGCCTGTCTTCAACCTCACCCAGTTCTATTCATGCCCATGTTAATATATGGGCTTTGTCTTCTGAAAAAACTAACAGCAGTATATTAAACAATTCTAAATGAGGTACATTTACCACATGCCATAGAAGAAAACATTGGCCTTGTTATTTTGAAAGAGCTACTATATATTACTTGCATAGCATTATTGCTGGAAACCTGAAGATGCCTTAAATATCTTTTTCCCTTAATTTTATAGTTTGTACTTCAAACAGAAAATAGCACTGAAAATATATTTTCTATAAAAAATAGAAGTAGGACAGCTTTTGAGTGATTTTAATTATCAAGGATTCACATGAACATACCTGTAATTTCAATTGCTGCCCTGGGAAATGTGTTTCCAGAAAGATGGTTTAACTAGTTGACAAGCAATTATTTTTTGAAAAATGTAGACCAATTAGACAGTTCTTCTTTGTCAGAGATATTCAGTAGTTTATTCTCTACAGGAGCAGTATGCTGACAGACATATTGCCCCTTTTATAGTTTGGTACCAAGGAAAACCTATTAAAATTATAAATGTTGGTATTATTTTAAAAGGCACTTCAAAACTGCAAGAATTAATGTATTTTTAATTACTTGCAGGAATATGTTTTAACAACAAAATACTGTTCATTCTAAAAGAATAATAACAAAAAATATATTTTAAAGCATACATTTGAAATGGGAGAAAATCCCTTACAAATTGATATTTTATTCTGACTGATAAAATCATAGGGTGGATGGCACAATTGAGGAACAGACAGGAAAATTCCTAATACTCATATGGGAATTAATATCACATTGATATAGAGAGCTGGGCTTTTAGGGGATGAGGGGGTAAAAATTCATGGATTGCATTAATAAAGGAAACCTAGAATTTGGAACAGAAACTCACTTATCTCTCTATTAATAAAATGAAAAAATTAGTTATGGAGCAAAACTATTTTTTTAAGTTATATTCTACATCAATGTTCCCTTTAATCTTTTCCATTTGGGTGGCTGTACCATACCTTGCCCTCAGGTGTGCCCACTAGTACAGTCCCTTAGGCTATGTCTAGACTGCAGGCTTCTTTAGGAAGAAGCTTTTCCGGAAGAGAACTTCTGAAAACTTCCAAAAGACAGCGTCTGCACTGCCAAAGTGCATTAAAAAGCAATCTGCTTTTTCAAAAGATAAGGTCCATTCAGTCTGGACACTATCTCGCATGTAAGCTGTGAGCGGACTGGCCACCAGAGCACCTGTGCTTTTTCCTCTTTTCAGAAGAACTCCATCTTCCCCATCCACACCAGCCTTTTTCTGAAAGAGCTTTCAGAAAAAAGGCTTCTTCCTCATAGAAAGAGGTTTACCAATGTCAGAAAACCCCCCCTTTTCTTTCAATTTTCTTTTGAAAGAATGAGATTGCAGTGTGGACGTAATTGAAGGTTTTTTTTGAAAAAACAGCTGTTTTTCCTACTTTCAAGTAGGAATAAGAGATCCTCCGGAAAAGGGCTTTATTCCGGAGGATCGCGCCAGTCTAGACGCTTTTTTCCAGCTTTTCCCCAAGCCGGAAAAAAAGCGGCGGACATGTTTATTTAAATCCTGCGGGGGATATTTAAATCCCCCACGGATTTCCCTATTCTGACTTACCTGCTTTGCATGACTTTTCCGGAATTAGGGGCCAGTCTAGACGTAGCCCAAGTGTCTTGTTCACAACACTTCTGTTAATGTGTCCCATTAAAGACACCTTTAGATTCAAACCGAAGCAAGGTTTATGATGCAGAATTTGACTTATACTCTCTTGGTCCTACTTCTCCACTCAGAACCACCTCAGTTAAACCACTGAAATATAGTCACATGCTTACATTGAATGGAGGATCAGAAGGGACAAAATTAAGTCCAGATGCTATAAAGACCTGCATGAGCACTAACTTCACACATGTGAGTAATCCCCCTACTTAACTTCATCCCTAGGAGCAGTCTCAGTAAAGCATGTGTGAAAGCCTTTGCAGGATGGGGGCTTTTAAAGAACAGAGATAAGTGGGAAGTGTTATAGAAAATGTTCATATAACAAATGCAATTCCCTCATTTTCATAGGTAACTTGAACAGTTTAGGCCCTAAAAACTAATCTCTTTATGTAGAATTCTCTACATGAGAAAATTCCCAGAAGCAAATTGTGTTCTATTTAAAAAAAACCCATGATCCTGAAGCCCTTGTGAATATCCTATCAGACACTTACAGAAACTGATATTAAACCAGGAAAATATATTCAAGAGGTTCCAGAATCACCCTTGCTAAAGTACATTAAAAAGCATTTTATCCTAAATTAACAATTCCACCCACTCCTAATAAAGCCAGTTATCCCCTAATGCATAAGTAGGAACATTTATCCACCCACCACATCTCTTACAGCATTATATCCTCTGGCATCTCCTGACAAAGTAAATATTCACTTCTGTTTTATTGTACATTTGTATGCCAAACAGACTCTGTAAAAACAATGGAACAGCTCATTCTCGTGGACTGTCTGCTTTGGTTTTGTCCTTCCCAGTTCTTTCCTTCACTCTGCTTCTTCCCTGCACCCCACCCTGCCTTTCCTCTTATATTTTTAGTGACCCTTTTATTCCTTTCCTCTCACCCTCTTCTTTTCTCCGTGTTAGACTTTTCCCAGGGATCTGAGAAGAAAACCAAGAAGTTAAGCATTTTGGAAATATGAGCTAAGCTAACGGTGGGCAGTAGCCAGCTCAGATATTAATTTATTTTTAAACTAAACTTTTTAAAAAATTCTTTGTCCTACAGTCACCTTACCTGTTGTTGACTCGATCCAGACATCAAAAGTACACCATCTGGGATACTAACTACAGTGTACCTAGTTAGCTAAAATACTCAATCAATCCAGGTAGGTCAAAGACTCCTTTTTCATTTATGGAATGGCCTTAAGCTTACTTTTTAATTTATAAAAGAATAAAAGGAGGAAGCTAAAAAAATTGCATTGTACCTTAGCCTCTGTTGACTGATTCAATATTATAGCGGATGAGTACCCAACATCCTAGTATAATGGCTTTGATGAATCTGGAATCAGCAAGTGCTTTTGTGGAAGATGATTTTTTCCCCCAAAAGGTGAGTTTAAATGGATAGTTGTGGCAAGTGACTACCCCAGCCAGGCTAATGGGACATTCAGCTCATAGTCTGAAACTTCATTCCAATTTTCATTTTTGGTTCAAGTCACTTTTAAATCTCTCACTTCTACTTCCTATCTATTTCCTTCTTTCTGATGCCTGTGTGTGTTCTCTCCCTCATTCTCCATACACTTTTCCATCTTCTCCTCTGGCCTCTCATGCCTTTTCACCCCAATTCCTCCTACCCCCACCTATTTCTGCCTCTTCCCTCTTTCCACTTCTTTGCTCACCTTTGTGCTCCCCTCCTCACATTTAATTCCTTTTCTCCCATCCCCCTTCTCCTTTCTGCCAATCCTCAGGCAATCCCATCTCTGCTCCTGTTCCATAGCAGCTTCCCCATGCATCACCACCCTATTCAATGGGAATCTCCCTTTTGTCTCATCCTTTCCTTCCCAGTCTTTAAAGCTACATATCAAATTACATTTGCCTCCCTCCTCCTTATCCTTCAAGCACTTTCCCCGGTTGCCCCTTGCCTTTCAGGAAATCTGCTTGACAGCCTCCTTACCTGATGATCTCCCAGAAACACTACCATCATAGGCCCTCATCCCTTTCTTCCTCAGCTCAGCCCTCATGAACCATCTGGCCCCAGGCCTCTTCTGTTTTCAATGGGATCGGAAACTAGCGAGATGCCACAGATAATGAATAAAATACAGGGAAATTTGATATAGGGGTGTGTGAGGAGGCTGCTCAGCCAAAAAAAGTATTTATGCGAGTGACAGACATTGCCCTCTGGATATTTCTGTTTGAAATATGACTATTTGAAGAGAGAAGCATTAGATTCCTCAAGGAGTTACATGCAGGCAGTCTGCAGTAGCAGAGTTGCTGGGCAGTGGGAGGCAAGGAGACAAATTATTGTTTGCTTAAGAAGAGGAATGGAAAGAATTAACAAAAATCATGTGTGGGAATGTGAGTGGGAGGCTAAAAACACGTTTCACCTCCCTTCCGCTGGGAATTAACTGTCCTTTTGGTTGGTAAGAGAAGAAAAATAAACCTGCAAGTATTCATAGGCCAAAATGTGTACAGTAGTTTGCTGTACTTCACAGGAGCTGAAGAAAACAATTTGCTAAATGTAGCTGCTGTCAATATTAAGCATCCACAAGGGATAATTCATATATGTAAAGTTATTGTTTTGCTAATGCTAAATGAATTAGAGAACTAGTAGCTATTCCAATAGGGAAAAACAAGTACTAGCATAATAGATTGTTAAGTATGTGGCATAATGTCCTATCCAATAACCAGAACATTCCACGTGGAATAACGGAATATTTGTAGCTTTTATCAATACTCAGAGCACAATGATATTTTTGCTCCTTTTAGCTGCAACAAACATACAATTGTAAATTCGGAACCATGATGGTATTATATATTGCAGAATGTTTGTGCATCTGTATCTGTGTGTCCATCCATACATCTTGCTCAAGTCCTTCAAGGCAAGGGGCTGGAGGTGTGGGGGGTGCAGTGAGTTCATTTGTTCAAGAACTCCTCCTAAGCGGTAAGAGCTAGGACCAGCAAATTTGGTATGCAGCTTCCTCTTCTCCTAACTGAAAGCAAGGTCAAGGTTTGGCTGTGCCCAGACAGTGGGATGTGCCTGTAATGTGATTATTTATCAGATGGAATAGGAGGAATGTGAAAGCAGGGACAGTTATACCCCAGAATGACCATGGTGGTGGTGGTGGTGGGGAAATGGGGGCAGCAAGTGTCCCAGCCCCGGAGAGCAGCCTCTGGCTGGCAGCAGTGCTCCTGCCACTCTGGCTACCTCCAGGGAAAAAGCCAGCGGGCGGGCTGCATAGCCCCTGCTGCACTGAGCTGGCCCCAGGCAGAAGTTGTTGAGTGGATTGCACAGCCTCCACTGCCCCGGGCCAGGCCTGGGGAGCAACCACCAGCTGCTCCCACCCCCTTCCCTCAGGCCTTCCCCATTTCTGAGCTTCCCGTCCCTTGAGCCTCCCCCCACACCTCCCAACTCTATGCCCTGACTCTTTCACCCCACCCCCTGCCCTGAGCCCACAACCCCTGCTCTGGCTCCTGCATCCCCCTTTCCCTGAATTCCTCCTCACCCCCAAACTGGTGTCCTGCACCCCCCACACCTCCAGCCCCTTGCCTTGAAGGACTTGAGCAAGGCCGGGTAAGTCTTCTAGTATAATTATTAATGGTAGCTACATGCTGGTACAATATATTTTCAAAAGAAAATTTTGGCAACAGGACTGGAGGGAAACATGCACAGCTATTGAACACTGTCATACATTTTAAAGGTATTACCCATAAGGCATAAAAAGGGGAGAAAGTACCTTACCTATCTCAATGTCTCATTGAAAAGATGCAAAGGGAATGCTCTTTACATTATAACTAGTCTTTTCTAATTCTCATGCAGCTTTTGTTGCTAATTAAGGCAGATATTATATGTCACAGATCCTCTAATATACAATAGACAGGAGTAGGCTTTCTGTTAAGGGCCCAAAAGCAAACAATTCCGCTGTGTAGGAAAGATAGAAAATATGGCAAAAGACCAGCTTGGCTTAACAAGGAGATCTTGCACGATCTCAAAATAAAAAAGGAGTCATATAAAAAATGGAAACTAGGACAACTGACAAAGGATGAATATAGGCAAGCAACACGGGAATGCAGGGGCAAGATTAGAAAGGCAAAGGCACAAAATGAGATCAAACTAGCTACAGGCATAAAGGGAAACAAGAAGACCTTTTATAAATACATTAGAAGCAAGAGGAAGACCAAGGACAGGGTAGGCCCACTGCTCAGAGAGGAGGGAGAAGCAGTAACAGGAAACTTGGAAATGGCGGAGATGCTCAATGACTTCTTTGTCTCGGTCTTCACCGAGAAGTCTGGAGGTGTGCCTAACGTAGTGAATACAAGCAGAGAGAGGGTAAGTTTAGAAGATAGGATACACAAAGAACAAGTTAAAAGTCACTTAGGAAAGTTAGATGTCAGCAAGTCACCAGGTCCTGATGAAATGCATCCCAGGATACTCAAGGAGCTGATAGAGGAGGTATCTGAGCCTTTAGCTATGATCTTTGAAAAATCATGGCAGACAGGGGAGATTCCAGAAGACCGGAAAAGGGCAAATATTGTGCCCATCTATAAAAAGGGGAATAAGAACAACCCAGGAAACTATAGACCGGTCAGTTTAACGTCTGTCCCAGGGAAGATAATGGAGCAGGTAATTAAGGAAATCATATGCAAACACTTGGAAGGTAATAAAGTGATAGGGAATAGCCAGCATGGGTTTGTGAAGAACAAGTCATGCCAAACTAATCTGATAGCTTTCTTTGATAAGATAACGAGCCTTGTGGATAAGGGAGAAGTGGTGGATGTCATATACTTAGACTTTAGTAAGGCATTTGATACGGTCTCGCATGATATTCTTATTGATAAACTAGGCAAACATAACTTAGATAGGGCCACGATAAGGTGGGTGCATAATTGGCTGGATAACCATAGTCAGAGAGTTGTTGTTAACGGTTCTAAATCCTGCTGGAAAGGGATAACAAGTGGAGTTCCTCAAGGGTCTGTTTTGGGACCCGTACTGTTCAATATCTTCATCAATGATGTAGATATTGGGATAGAGAGTACGCTTATTAAGTTTGCAGATGATACCAAGCTGGGTGGGATTGCGACTTCTTTGGAGGATAGGGACATAATTCAAAATGACCTTAGCAAGTTAGAGAAATGGTCAGAGGTAAACAGGATGAGGTTTAATAAAGAGAAATGCAAAGTGCTCCACTTAGGAAGGAACAATCAGTTCCATACATACAAGATGGGAAGCAACTGTCTAGGAAGGAGCATGGCAGAAAGGGATCTAGGGGTCATAGTGGACCACAAGTTGAATATGAGTCAACAGTGTGATGCTGTTGCAAAAAAAGCAAATATGATTCTAGGTTGTATCAACAGGTGTGTTGTAAGCAAAACTCGTGAAGTCATTCTGCCGCTCTACTCTGCACTAGTTAGGCCTCAGCTGGAGTACTGTGTCCAGTTCTGGGCACCACATTTCAAGAAAGATGTGGAGAAATTGGAAAGGGTACAGAGAAGAGCGACAAGAATGATTAAAGGTCTAGAGAACATGACCTATGAAGCCAGGCTTCATGAACTGGGCTTGTTTAGTTTGGAAAAAAGAAGATTAAGAGGGGACATGATAGCGGTTTTCAAATATCTAAAAGGGTGTCACAAGGAGGAAGGAGAAAATTTGTTCCTCTTGGTTTCTGAGGACAGGACAAGGAGTAATGGGCTTAAAGTGCAGCAGGGGAGGTTTAGATTGGACATTAGGAAAAAATTCCTAACTGTCAGGGTGGTCAAATATTGGAATAAATTGCCAAGGGAGGTGGTGGAATCTCCCTCTCTGGAGATATTTAAGAACAGGTTAGATAGACATCTGTCAGGGATGGTGTAGGTGGAGCTTGGTCCTGCCTTGAGGGCGGGGGGCTGGACTCGATGACCTCTTGAGGTCCCTTCCAGTCCTATTATTCTATGATTCTATGATTCTATGTGTGTTCCAATTATGAGTCATTTGGTACATTGCTCAGCTAGGTCCACTGCCTAGCAATATAGAACAGAAGTTTAGCTTATGACACCACCTAACTCTGGGCATAGAAAGTACAGTTCTACAGGAAGGATAAGGTTTCATTATCCCAATACCCAAAACTTAAATCATACTTTACCAGAATGACCAAAATGTTCACACTGGGATCATGGGTAAAAATGATGCAAATAAGGACTGGTTCATTCTGTTTATTCTTCTGCTCCATTATTCGATGGTGGCAGAGCTCTAGGCTACACATATATTCAGCTGATATGTTACTAAAGGATGACTGATGTTTGGATCTGATATTGCTAAGCCTCTTCCACTCCCATTGACCTTAGTGAGAGCTGAGGTTATTCAGACTTGTATAATTAAGCTCTTGAGGCTTGTGCTGGTTTCCACTGAAATTAATGACATTTCCATCAATTTCAGTGGGAAAAGGATTAGGCCGGACCTTTGATTGTTGGGGCAAATAGGTTAGCTAATTTTGAGCCCATGGATGACTTGAGCACAAATGTGATGACTTGATAATCAGGTAAACTTGGACACTTACAGGAAAACAGCACAAGTTCATAATAGGTACATGTGGTTTGCATATGAAAACACTTTTGTGTCTAATGACACTGGAGGCGTGTCTAGACTACAGGTTTTTTTTTAAAAAAGTGGCTTTTTTTAAAAAAAACTTCCCCTGTGTCTAGTGTGCTGCCACATTCTTTTGAAAATAAATCAAAAGAATGCAGCAGTTTTTTCAATGGCAGAAAACCTCGTTTTATGAGGAAGAACTCCTTTTTTCGAAAGTGCTCTTTCTAAAAAAGGCACTATGTAATGCAAACTGTGCTTTTTCAAAAGAGAACATCCAGACTGCCTGGGTGCTCTCTTTCGAAAAAATGGCTTGCTTTTTCGAAAATACTGGTTGTAGTCTAGACGCTCTTTTTTGAAAGAGGCTTTCAGTCTAGACGCAGCCTGAGTGTTGTCC
The DNA here is from genome assembly GCF_049634645.1 of Pelodiscus sinensis. Lineage (NCBI taxonomy): Eukaryota > Metazoa > Chordata > Testudines > Trionychidae > Pelodiscus > Pelodiscus sinensis. Next base: position 44,306,172 of record NC_134711.1, on the reverse strand, counting down.
ACCACCTGGGTTAACAGGGGCATTATCTTGTGAAGTGCATTGTGCTTCTCAGAACAGATCCTTATTGAGGAGTGGGGACTGTCTTACTTCATTCTTAGATCTGAGTAATCCAGAATGGTGAAACTATTGGATGTGTATTATATACAAATGGAAAGAAGTCCATCAAGGATCATCATAACAGAGTGAAGAGCAAGACTTTTTTTGTGATAAAATAGCTCAGGTGGTTCTATATGGATATGGTAGACCTACAGGCAGTTTGTAAGCAATTTGGGTTCTTGTGTAAGAAATTCAGCTTTAACGCTGCATGTCTTTGTTTTCAGCACAAATGTATTTGTAAGACATACTGGGGAAACAGAGCAGTAACCTTAATTACAGCTTTAGCAAAGATTTTTCTCTCTCTTTTTCTGATATATATATATATATATATTTCAACTCAAGCAGAGCCACACCAGGAAGGGAGTTGAGCAGACACTGTGACATTATTGGATTATGATATGAACAAATAGAACATTGTGGCAACCGCTGTTTGCAGCCAATCTTGTACAAAGTGTGCCAAGTGAGATGTTTATAAAAGCCTATGAGTCACTGCTTATGCTTATGCTTATGCTAGTTTTGTGCATGTTATCATCTTTTCACTTGAAGACATGAGCATTAGCTTTGTGTCTCTATTTCAAATGTTAACTCCTGGAGTAACACCCACAGAATAGCTAGCTAGTGCCTTTCAGGTTGTTTTGCCCATAAAGGAACATTCGACAGACAATGAAACAGGGGAGGCACTAACTTCAGTGAATGGACCTTCCTGCAAACCTTCAGTCTGGAATGTGGGCCATGGCATCCATCTGCAAAGGCCTGGAGAGGGGACTTGCTTGGTTGATTCCAGATTCCATGTTGGGATATACTTTTACACAGCAAGAATAATGGGATTCCCTCTCCATAGCTGAGGATATATAAAAATCCTTGGAAATCCTGCTGCTCACCTCTGGAGGATTTTTACTATTCAATGAAACTCTGAATGACCTATTCCAATAGTGGATGTGCTCTAGAGATTTGACTTAAGCCAACAGTTTATTCCATCACTGCTACAAGTCTATACCATAATCTCTCATCTGTACAAGGAGTGGTATTGGTAGCGACACAAGAGAACTGGAGTGTCTGATGGAATTGCTTGTATGACTTCTTGTTAGCCAGCATGGTGAACAGAAATGGTCTTTGTGACTTGCTTGGTGAGCCTTATAATGGAGGAACCCCATCTTGGGCTGTAGGTAGCCCTGTCTGTAAGCAATTTACCCTGAATAGATACTCTCAGCAGTGCTCCATACAAAAACCCTTTGTTACAGACAAATAAGACACATAAAATGAAGAAATCACCCAGGTATAGCAGGGTATAAATAATTGTGGATTAACTATAGATAACATGCAAAGTCTAGCTACATATATACACTGCTGTTCTGGTTGTGTTATGGGTGGCTTCAGAAACATAAAAGATGGAGGACCACTAGAAAGCTCAAACCATTTAAAGTAATATTATCCCACAGTGGAATCTCAAAGTTATGAACAACTCAGGAATTAAGGTTATTTGTAACTCTGAAATGTTCATAACTCTGAACAAAATGTTATGGTTGTTCCTTCAAAAGTTTACAATTGAACATTGACTTAATACGAGAGTTGTCAAGCAATTTAAAAAATGAATTGCAATTAAATGAACAATTAAAAATTAATCAGGGTTAATCACATCATTCATCACACTGTTAAACAATAATAGAATGCCATTTAAATATCTGTAGATGGCTACATTTTAAAATATATTGATTTCAGTTATTACACAGAATACTAAGTGTACAGTGATTATATTTATTTTTATTAAAATATATGCACTGTAAAAGCACAATAATTAGTATTTTTCAGTTGCCCTATTACACGTACTGTAATGCCATCTCTTTATCATGATAATTGAACTTACAAATATAGATTTATTTACAAAAACTTGCATTCAAAAAGACAACAATGTAAAACATTAGAGCTTATTCCTACTTGTCTGATTTTGTAAACAAATAATTGTTAAGTGAAGTGAAACTTGGGGGTTGCTGCACAAGATAAATGAGACTTCTGAAAGGGGCACAGTAGACTAGAAAGGTTGAGAGCCACTGGCTCAGACAAACAAATTTGCTTACAGTTGTGGGAAATAATGATGATGACCACTTCTTGTTTACAGTGTCACTTAAAAGTGAAAACAGGCATTTGTATGACGCTGCTGTAGCTGGCACTGCAAGATAATTACATGCCAGATACAGTAAAGATTCAGACATCCCTACATGCTTCATTCACCATTCCAGAGGACATATGTCCATGCTCATGAAGGGTGCGTCTCATTAACGATCCAAAGCAAAATGGACTGATGCATATCCAGTCAGAAGCCACCAGCAGAAGCTGATTTTCTTTTTGGTGATTTGGATACTGTAATTTCCACATTGCTCTTTTAAGACTTCTGAAAGCATGTTCCACACCTCATCCCTCTCAAATTTTGGAAGGCACTTCAGATTCTCAAACTTTGGGTCAGGAGCTGTTTCTCTCTTTAAAAATCTCACATTGGTACCTCCTTTTCTTTTTGTCAAATCTGCAGTGACAGTGTTTTTAGAGTGAGCAACATGGCTGGGTCATCATCCGAGACTGCTAGAACATGAAATATATGGCAGAAAGCAGGTGAAACAGAGAGGGAGACATAATTCTCCTCCAATGAGTTCAGTCACAGATTTAATTAACACATTATTATTTTATAAGCATCATCAGCATGGAGACATGTCTCTGGAATGGTGTCTGAAGCACAAAGGACATATGAATGTTTAGCATATCTGACAGGTAAATAATTTGCAATGCTGGCTACAAAAGTGCTATGCAAACCCCCGTTCTCACTTTCAGGTGACATTGTAAATAAGAAGTGGGCAGCATTATCTCCTGTAAATATATACAAACTTGTTTGTCTTAGTAGTTGGGTGAACAGGGCATAGAATTGAGTGGTCGTGTCAACTCTAAAGTTTTACATTATTTTGTTTTTAAGTGCAGTTATGTAACAAAATCTACACTTGTAAATTGCACTTTCACAATAATGAGATTGCACTACAGTACTCATGTGAAGTGAATTGAAAAATATTTCATTATCTTTTGTTCAGTGCGAATATGTATAATAAAATAATACAGTGAGCATTGTATACTTTGTATTCTGTGGTGTAATAGAAATCAATATATTTTTTAAAATGTAGAAAAACATGCAAAATATTTAATACATTTCAATTAGCATTCTATTGTTAAACAGTGCAATTAAAACTGTGATTAGTCATGATTAAAAAAATTACCCACAATTATTTTTTTTAGTTAATTGCAAATTAACTATGATTAATCAACATCCCTACTTAATTCAGCTCTGAAATTGTACTATGAAGAAGAAAAATTATCTTTTTCCTTTATGTTTTGGTAGTTTATGTATTACACAGTACTGTATTGGCCTTTTTTGGTCTCTGCTCCTATCTGATAGTGTAGTGCCAGTTTCAGATGAGGCATGCTGTTATAAATGTATGGAGATTGCCTGTCTCCTAGAACTGGAAGGGACCTCAAAAGGTCATCAGGTCCAGTCCCCTGCCTTCAGAGCAGGACCAAGTACCATCCCTGACAAATGTTTGCCCCAAATGGCCACTGCAAGGATTGAACTCACAACCCTGGGAAAGAATAATCTTTAGTGACTTTCCTTTTCTTATGCTTGACCATTTTATTTCAGTCATTTTAAACTGACTATAGATGTAGAATAGGATTCTGTCCCATTCCCATCGCCCATCTTACAAAGAATCAAAGAGTACATAAGAGCATAAGAATGGACATACTGGGTCAGACCAAAGGTTCATCCAGCCCAGTATCCCGTCTGCCAACAGTGGCCAATGCCAGATGCCCAAGAGGAAGCAAACAGAATGGGGAATCTTCGAGCAATCCCTCTCCTGTCACCCATTCCCAGCCTCTGACAGAGGTTAGGGACACCATTCCTACCAATCCTAGCTAATAGCCATTGATGGACCTAATCTCCATGAATTTATCTAGCTCTTTTATGAAACCTGGTAAAGTCCTGGTTTTCACAACCTCCTCTGGCAAGGAGTTCCACAGGCTGATTGTGCACTGTGTGAAGAAAAACTTCATTTGTTTTTTTTAAATCTGCTACCTATTAATTTTGGTGACCCCTAGTTTTTATGTTATGGGAACAAAGACATAAACTTTCCTAATTTATTTTTTCCACACATGAGAACAGCCATACTGGGTAAGACCAATGGTCCATTTAGCTCAGTATCATGTCTTGCTGATAGTGGCCAATACCAGATGCCCCAGAGGGAGGGAACACAACAGGTAATCCTCACATGATCCCTCCCCTGTCACCCACCTCCAGAGAAACATTTCTACCCATCCTGGTTAATAGCCATTGATGGACCTAATCTCCATGAATCTATCTAGCTCTTTTTTTAACCCTGTTAAAGTCTAGCTTTCACCACATCCTCTGGCATAGGGTGACTGTAGGCTGAGTAAAGAAAAACTTCCTTTTGTTTGTTTAAAACCTGCTGCCCATTAATTTCATTGGGTGACCCCTAGTTCTTATATTGCGGGAATAAGTAAATAACCTTTCCTTATTCACTTTTTCCATACCAGTCATGATTTTATAGACCTCTATCATATCCCCCCTTTGTCTCCTCTTTTCTAAGCTGAAAAGTCCAAATCTTTTTAATCTCTCTTCATGTGGGACCCGTTCCAAACTCCTAATCATTTTTTTGCCCTTTTCTGAACCTTTTCCAATGCCAATATATCTTTTTTGAGATGAGACGACAACTGTGTGCAGTATTCAAGAGGTGGGCATACCATGGTTTTATATAGAGGCATCAAGATATTTTCTGTCTTATTCTCTATCCCTTTTTTAATGATTCCTAACATTCTATTTGCTTTTTTGACTGCCTGCTGCACACTGAGTGGATGTTTTCAGAGAACTATCCACAATGACTCCAAGATTTTTCTCTTGAGTAGTTGTAGCTAAATTAGTCCACATCATATTGTACGTATAGTTGGGATTATTTTTCTACATTTGTCAACATTACATTTCATTTGCCATTTTGTTGCCCAATCACCCAGTTTGGTGAGATCTTTTTGAAGCTTTTCACAGTCTGCTTTGGTCTTAACTATCTTGAGTAGTTTGGTATTATATGCAAATTTTGCCACCTCACTGTTTACCCCTTTCTCTAGATCATTTATAAATAAGTTGAATAGAATCGGTCCCAGGATAGATCCGTGGAGGACTCCACTAGTTACCTCTCTACGTTTGGAAAACTTACCATTTATTCCTACCCTTTATTTCCTGCCCTTTAACCAGTTGTCAGTCCATGAAAGGACCTTCCGTCTTATCCCATGATAATTTACTTTACTTAAGAGTCTTTCATGAGGGACATTGTCAAAGGCTTTTTGGAAATCTAAGTACACTATATGCACTGGATTCCCCCTTGTCCACATGGTTGTTGACCCCTTCAAAGAACTCTAGCAGATTAGTAAGGCATGATTTCCCTTTATAGAAACCATGTTGACTTTCCCCCAACAAATTATGTTAATCTATTTGTCTGATAATTTTGTTCTTTACTATAGTTTCAACTAATTTTCCTGGTTCTGACGTTAGGCTTGCCAGTCTGTAATTGCCAGGCTCTCTTCTAGAGCCCTTTTTGAATATTGGCGTCATGTTAGCTATCTTCCAGTTATTAGGTACGGAAGCTGATTTAAAGGATAGGTTACAAACCACAGTTAATAGTTCTGCAATTTCCCATTTGAGTTCTTGCAGAACTCTTGGGTGAATGCCATCTGGTCCCGGGGCCTTGTTACTGTTAAATTTCTCAATTTGTTCCAAAACCTCCTCTAATGACACCTCAATCTGAGACAATTCCTCAGATTTGTCAACTAAAAAGAATGGCTCAGGTTTGGGAATCTCCCCAAACTCCCAATGTCTTTTTATCTGTCACTGCTTCTTTTACTTGGTTGTTAAGCCACGGTGGCACTTTTTTGGTTTTCTTACTATGAGAACCAAATGACATGTTACCAGTCATGAGTAACATTTCAAAAGCATTTTAGGCTCACATCCTCAAAGTGAATAGGTACCTAAATACTTTTGAGGATCTGCACCTAAGTGATATAGGAGCCTAAGTCCTATTTTCAAAATTGACCTGGGAGCCTCCCAAACCTCATTATTGATTATGGGGATTATCCATCAAGAGAGTCTCACAGTGGTCTTTCCTACCCCAGACATTTCCACAGAAAATTATGATAAGGACCCTAAAAAAAGTGGCATTTCTGTGATTTTGGATTGTTCCCTGGTATTACATAGAGACAATTAGGGTGCACATGATTACAAACCCCCTAGAAATACTGTCCTGAGATCTTGTTTTTGAGTGGCCACATCTTTGCAGCTGTTGCTTGACTAATTATAGCAGGGAACTGAAAAATCACAACAATCATAGAACGGGAACCAGATGTCAAAAAAGAATGAACTGGATCAAAGCCATCAAAAACTAACCTAAAGTAGTAACTGATTAAAGCGATGTCTCTCACTATCATGGATTGCTACTGCTATGCTAACTCTATTGATTTCCTGACAATCAGTCTTAATTAAAAATGTGAGTCTTCCTATTTCTTTTGGGATTGCAATTTGTGTTAGGGATGCTTTTATTCAGAAGGAAATTATTTGGAGCCTTCACAATTTGTAGCTACTATTCAGACAACCACAAGCAATTAGGATGAGATCCTTCTACAGCTGTAAAAAGAGCCATTGCTTTCACTATTTTCTCAGAATCGGAAAATGCTTTATTCATATTAAGTAGTAAATTACTCTGCAATTAGTCCCATTGGTTTCAGTGGGATTATTAGCAGAGTAAGAATTTACTTGTTGTACATAAGGGTATATGAATCTGGCCCATAGGAGCTGGTTTTGGATGTATTCTTATTAAAATAGGTTGTCACAATGTTGGTGGCCATTCTGTTAGAATTAATGATGCTTTGCAGAGTACTGTTATTTTGGTAACTTGTCAGACACAAGAAGATCTAACATGTAACAGCTAGTATCATACCTAATGGTGAGTAACAATAGTCTTATGCAGTGGTTTTCAACCTTTGTAGACTCTTAAAAATTGTGAATGGAAACATCTTAGACATAGTCTGTAATCCCCAGTGTCCGTGGGCCACAGGTTGAAAAACACTGTTCTGTGGTAATAACAACCCTTTGTTGATCCTTTTGACATAGTCTGCAGACCCAGGGGTACGCAGACTACAGGCTGAAAACCACTGCCTGTTAGTGTTCAGGGGGTGAAGGCTACAGATACTTCCTTCTAATGCACTATTAACTAGTAATTTACTCTGAGTGCATCTGCCATTCTGGCCATGACTAGCAACACTGGAGTGCTCCTATTAGAGAAACACTTTTCCAATGCATCAGATTTGCCAGCACTGAAGTCTGCTTGTACACAAAGCATTTATTCACTTTCCAGATCAGTTACCATTCCCATCAAGACATTATCACTGCACAGTACACTGCCGGGTTAATGACTGCTATTGACTGACCTCCATCATTCTGTTGGGTTGTATGAACATGAGCAGAGCATATTCAAAACATTGCAAAAACAGCATAATACATTAGAAACCATAGTATTCTTAGCATTTTCTTTCATTGGTTTTTAGTGGTTTTCATTAGACATTGAAATTAGACTTTTAAAATACAGATCAGTATATAAAGGTATGGCACCAACATCCACAGTGTCTTGGAATTTTGTTTTCTAAGGATAAGTCCCATTTTGATCCTCCTTTCTATGTAAAGTATCTGCACTTTACATGTACACACTAGCACATGTGCACACATACACATACACACGCACACACACAATCTTTTTGAAAATGTCAACAGGAGATATTTCCCCAGAAGCAATAGTGCATGTAACTTGCAAAATGATTTTATCATTTCTACTGCAGGTAGAGAATATGATCTCCTTTGATGCTTGAACAGTTTTGCCAACACCAATTAAGGAATTCTAATGAGGTTTTTAGGAATTTCTTTGAGCCACCAGAAAACATAATTTCTTGTGTAAGTTTTGCATAATATAAATATATTTTGCAAATCCTATGTAACCTACTGCTCTTCATTAGTAAACCATAAAATTACACATTATGGGTGAATTGGCAAAATAGAAAGCTGATTTGTTTCCAGAAATTATATTTTAATGTATAACTTAGTTGGTTTAAAATAATCAGAAGCCAGGAATTTCAAAGTTAAAGTTAACATGCAATCCTAAATGTATTCCATTGTGGCTTCCATAGCTATTATAGCTTTCATGGGAATGGAAGAAAGATCTAGTCATTTGCAATTAGATGGTAAAAAGTATGTTAATGTACCCAAAGTAAAAAAATGAAAAGTTAACAGTACAAACCAGCCCTAACTTTATTCATGCTGTCCAGCTATCATATCTTTCACAAGAGGGTAGGGCAGAGTTTTTCAAAGGTACAAAGGAGAGTCAAGCACCAAACTCCAATTGACTTTTAGGGGAAGTTTGCCATCTAATTAGCTGGATCTTTAAAAATCTTTTCTAGACTTCTAAATGTATCCTATACCATACAGTATCTGCAATGGGAATGAATTTGTTCCATTTATGGGAACCATTATTTCCTGATTTACTTCCAAGAACTTCCTAGAGTACAGAGTGAACAGACCTGCTGTGCCATTCTTTTGGAGCAGAGATGGGGAACCTTTTTGGGTCAGGAGCCACTGACTCTCAGAAAAATCAGTTGGGGACCACACACAAGAGCGAATCGAAAAGAAAAGAAAAGAAAAGAAAAGAAAAGAAAAGAAAAGAAAAGAAAAGAAAAGAAAAGAAAACATCTCAATAATTGAAGTAGACTGAAGCAGAAAGACACACCACATATTCCCCTCATATACCAGAGCCTAAGGGTGCCTGAGGCTAGTAGATTTTGTGGGGGACCCCAGATTCTGGAATAGGGTAAAAAATGAAAGGTGCAGTGTGTGGGTGTGGGATTTGGGCAAGAGGGAGGGTGCAGAAGTCGGTTGGGGGTTGGTGATCCTGGTAGGGTAGTAAGGTGCAGGAGTGGAATGAGAGTGCAAGGTCTGTGTTGGGAGGGGTGCAGAAGCTGGCTGGAGATTGGGGGTGGGAGATCTTGGAGATGGAGGTCTGGATGAGAGGGGATACAGGAGCAGGATTGGGGTGGGAGGGCTGCATGGGAGGTAGGGTGCAGAAGTAGGGGTACAGGAGTCTGTGCAATGGGGGGACACTTACCTGCCACAGCTCTCCACAGACGCATATGGCTCTGTGTTCCCAGCCACTTCCAGGCACTGGCCTCTGCTGCTCCTATTGGCTAAGATTATGGCCAATCAGAGTGGTAGGAGGAAAGCCTCCAGGCAGCGCTTTACTATGCTGCTGTTTCTCCAGCCTGGGAAAATAAGAGAGGGAGGGAGAGCAGCAGCAGGTAGAGCTGCTTCCTCCCCCTGTCAGGCAGAGCCCAGAGGTCGGATCTGGCCCCAGCTTGGCTGACTTCAGCCTTTGAGGCTTGGAGCCCCCTACCTCCACAGCAGGGAGCCGGCACTGGCACTCCAGGCCCCTGGGGATTGTGTGGGGGCCACATGGCAGGAGCACCAGTGATGGCTCCCTGATGCTGAGGGGAGAACCCCGAGTCTCAGGGACCAGAACAAGGCAAGTGGGGAGCCAGTTTCAGCCCCCAGGTTGTAGGTTCCCCACCCCTGGAGGGTACAGCATATGCTGCCGTTGGAACCTGACCTTATCTATTACCTATTTCTGAAGCTTTTGAGATGGCTAGTGGTGGTAACAGGGCACATACCTTGCTCTTTGAAGAGCACAGGGATGACAACTGTGGATGAGCCATGAGCACCGGGATGCAAGGATCATTAAACCTGTACCCCTTCCAAGTGTGCCCACTCTTGAGACAATCATTGCTCAACAATTTTTTACTCTCTCGCTAGAAGTGGTCAATTTTCTAATGGAAAACATGTATCCAACAATGTAGATATTATCTGTTTTCTGGGTCTTTCACAAATTGATCCTGATTTCTGGGATACTCTTTATGAACTATATTCACCCAATAGGTTGTGAATTGTTCACTTTGATGCATTCATAGTATAATTGATCACTTAAGTCATGCGGTATTGTTAAATAGTGAGTAAAGAATAAAGAATAGTGAATCCTCTTGTTTGTGTACAAATAACTTGTTCACATGAAAATATGTTTTTTTAAACTCAGACACAAATGCTTGTGCCAACAAAAACCCATTTGCACAAATAATTGTAAATAACAGAGAAAAGGCTAGGGATTTGGTCAAATAAAACAACTCTTTGGAGTTCAAACAAAAGTTTGCAAACACTGTTTTAACAATATTGTTTCTAATGAACTGTATGGGTTCTATAGCGGGGCTTATTGGTGCTATTAGGCCATCTAGAAGCACAATTGATCAGAGCTAGCTGTCACTCTAGGAGCTTTAATTCACTGGTGCACGTACAATTAAAAAGCTCTTTTTATCTCCTATTTTTACCTTCCAAAGAAGCTATACACAAGATTACAATTTCATTGGAGACATCTGCAAATAACAAACCTTAGGAATAAAAGCATGTATTAAAATAGAGTTTCAGTAGAATTTTGGTGGGTTTCATTCTTGCCATTTGAGAATTGTGTTTTGTATAAATTCAAATGTTTATTTTTGCTGAATGTTTGCTCCATTCTGAACTTTCACCTGAATGTAATGATCCACAGAATTTCATGTTGTTTCTTTACTATGGGTAATTTAAAATTAATTATCTCAGAAATTTGCTAACTGAAGTCAAGTCTAAAAGCAAAGCTTCTGTAACATAAGAAACACAGAGAAGGTTAGTTAGGTTACTAGTTGCTTATGAAAATGTTTCATTTTGATGTAAATGAGACAAGGAGGATGGGATAAAAGCTTTTATTCATAGAATCATAGAATCATAGAATAATAGGACTGGAAGGGACCTCGAGAGGTCATCGAGTCCAGCCCCCCGCCCTCAAGGCAGGATCAAGCTCCGTCTACACCATCCCTGACAGATGTCTATCTAACCTGTTCTTAAATATCTCCAGAGAGGGAGATTCCACCACCTCCCTTGGCAATTTATTCCAATATTTGACCACCCTGACAGTTAGGAATTTTTTCCTAATGTCCAATCTAAACCTCCCCTGCTGCACTTTAAGCCCATTACTCCTTGTCCTGTCCTCAGAAACCAAGAGGAACAAATTTTCGCCTTCCTCCTTGTGACACCCTTTTAGATATTTGAAAACCGCTATCATGTCCCCCCTTAATCTTCTTTTTTCCAAACTAAACAAGCCCAGTTCATGAAGCCTGGCTTCATAGGTCATGTTCTCTAGACCTTTAATCATTCTTGTCGCTCTTCTCTGTACCCTTTCCAATTTCTCCACATCTTTCTTGAAATGTGGCGCCCAGAACTGGACACAGTACTCCAGCTGAGGCCTAACTAGTGCAGAATAGAGCGGCAGAATGACTTCACGAGTTTTGCTTACAACACACCTGTTGATACAACCTAGAATCATAACTAGCTTCTGTTGGTGAGAGAGACAAGCTTTCAGGCTGCACAGAACTAGCTCCATAGTTATAGCACAAAAAAAGGGGTGTTAATGTATTACAGATTATTGTAATAACCCAATAAATCCACCATTTTTATTAAGACCATGATTTTAGGGCATGTGTACTTTGCAATTAGACACTTATGGCTGGTCCAGCCTTGGACTAATCGGATTTCTAATTATAGTGGAGATGTCCGGATTTGGGCTGCAGCCAGAGCTCTGGGACTTTCCCACCTCACAAGGCCCTAGAGCCTGGCTCCCACCCAAGTCTGAACATCTACAGTGGAGTTAAACGGCCCTAAACCTGAGCTTCACTCAGCTGGCACAGGCCAGCTGTGGGTTTTTAATTACAGTGTACAAATAACCTTATCATCTAGCCAAGTTATGAATTTAAGTTGTACCCCACTAGCTCCACTTTTTGCCTATAATTACAGGGATGTTATCAGGCCAGGTCATCACAGAATATATGAATTACTAAACAATTTCTTTGACCAAGTAATTAGCTGTGACACTCTTAGTACTTTTCCCAGACCTAAACTACAGTTCTATGCAGCTGGAAAGCCTGCCTTTCTCACCTAAAAAAGTGGCTCCAATAAAAGATATTACCTAACCCCAGTGATATACTTCCTACCTTTGCTTTGTAAGGAAATGTAATTTCAGTATTTTTTTATTAAGAGGATATCTATTAACAATAAATATAGTTTTCATGTGTCCCAGCAAGGGAACAGTCATTCAAAAGTATCTTTTAGTGATTAAATGTGTACCTGAAATATATTTTCCCAGATATATTACAGATGTTTTAAACCTCTCCAACTGATGTTTTATGAATTGGCTCGTTCAGTTGTAAATCAGGTGAACATTAATAACATCACAGCAAAGATGTTATTTATTAGTCCAAGAGTAAATAATTAATAAAACAATTGATAGGCAGGGGAAAATACTTTGATTATAGTAGGGCATACATTATAGATAATGTCAAAGCAAAATTGTCTTGTTGACATCAGGCTTAGAGTCTTCAAAGGCTGTCTGGAGGGGACTGGTCTGGACCATACCTATATATTTTAAAATGTCTGAGTTGACACCATCCAAATGATTCCGCTTTGTCAAATAAACCAAACATCACACAGTTAAACTGGAAGTCCCAAGGACAGACTGATTCTGCATCTGATTTAGGACTCATTTCACGCTGAGAAATAAGAGCCTGATTTTGCCCACATGTGAGCTGTACTTCAGACCCAATAACACTGCAGTTGAAAGTGAAGGCCAAAGCTCACCTAATGTGAAGAGATACTCTCCCAGGACTACAGCCTCTTTTACACATCCTCTACATCTCATACAGTGGTGTTAGTGGGAGTCACTAAGGGTATGTCTACACAGCAAAGTTATTTCGAAATAACAACCATTATTTCAAAATAACTTTTCCAGCATCTACACAGCCAAACCGCTATTTCGAAATTAAATCAAAATAGTGGAGGGCTTATTTCGAAATTGATAAATCTCATTCCACAAGGAATAGCACCAATTTCGAAACTGCTATTTCGAAATAAGCGCTGTGTAGATGCTTATTTTGAAATAGGGGGCCTCCAGCCCTTCCCAGGGTGCCCTGGTGGCCACTCTGGGTACAACCAAGAAAACTTCTCTCTCTCCCCCCGTCCCCGGAACCCTTAAAGGAGTAGACTCTGGCCACAGTGCCTGTGCCAGCTCCAAGCCTGCCAGCCCTGAGCTAGAAGTCGCTGCACCTGACCCAGTGGCTCTGGCATGAGCCAGGCATCCAGTGCCAGCCAGCCCTCCACTGCTCCCCAGGACCAGTCTGCCAGCTCCCAGGAGCCTGCCAGGGGCCGGAAAAGATGGGTTCCTGCCTGGTCCAGTGCAGAGATCAGGGACCTAATTCAAGTTTGGGGGGATGCCTCCAACATCCATGATCTCTGCACTAAATGGAGGAATGCAACCATCTACAGGCGATGGCTGCCAGCCTGGCCACCAAAGGCAAAGTGCGCATGAAAATAAAAGAGCTGCAACAGGCATATGCCAGGGCCACAGGGGGCAGCTCCCAAACAGGAGCAAACCCAGACCCCTGACCCTAATTTGATGCCATGGATCGCATCCTGGGGGGCAGGATGGTCCGTGCCCCCTAGGTGGTCATCAACCCTAGGGCAGAGCTTGCTGCCTCCTGCTGCTCCATCCCATGTTGCCTCCCCAGCTACCGCTCCTTCTTTCACTCCTTCTCCCCCTCCTGCTTCTTCCTCCCCACTCTCCCCACACCTCTAGGGATGCCGAGGCCCCTGCACCCACAGTTCTGGGAGACATTTGGGCCAGTGAGACCCCCAACCCTGAACCCTGAGCTTCTCCTCCCCCTTCCTCCCCTTGCCTCCCCCCTGCTAGCTCCCCCCCTCCCAGGTTTCCCCCTTCCCTTTCCCACCTTCTTTCCCCAATCTCACCTCAGTTTCATCCCCCTCCCCCCACACCAGTTTTGTTCAATAAAGAGGCTTTGTTGTAATGAACATTTGTCTTTTATTTGTCTTTTTTTAGAATGTTGGCCATCAGGTGTCTGGAGTGATTTCAAGGACAATACTTTCACTGTGATACACTCTAGCAGTATCCCAAAGGTACAAAGAGCTGTAAGTAGCCTGGCTTGTCCTCTGTTGTTACCTTACTTCTGTAAGTGAAACATCCTTCATCTAGTAGGGGGAAAAGAATAGCTAGGTTGTTGGCCAGCTGTGTTCTTTATCTATTTGTGGTCCATATTTGAAGCTGAAATGGATACATATCAGAAATGGAAAGTTTTGCTGTACAGTGTAGGGATGCCATCTCAAGTAGCTATGTCTTATATCTCATTGGTGGATATGCCAGAAAAACTTCATGTGCTTTAAGTGCAGAAGTGTCCATTAATCAATTCTCTTACAATAACAACATCCCTTGATTAGATTGTTACAGTAAAATTGCTATTTAATATTTTTAGGGGCTGGGGATTTTCCAAAAGGAACATTAGGAATCCCCCCAAAGTTGTAAGTTTTTATTTGAATTTACAGCTTAAACCTCTCCCTTCTAGAAACCAAGAAATGTACTCTCCCTTCAAAATGCTTAGTTAACTTTCTAGAGCCATTTTCCAAATAAAGGAGTGTGGGAAAAGTGAAAGAGGTGGAGCTTGTCTTCATGTATTTCCTCCACACTTTCAAACTTGTGCGACAAATGAATGATGGGTCCTATAGAAAAGAAGTCTGAGTCATTATGCAAATCTGCTTCATTTCCTGAGCATACTACCTTCAGTGCACTGTGCGAGATCTTGTGGAAAAATAGCATGTGATCATGCTTGTATCATAATACATATGCAGGAGGCAGGATTGCCAACTTTCTAAGGATATGTCTATACAGCAAAGTTATTTTGAAACTTTATTAGTGTCTACACAGCCAAACCACTATTTCAAAATTAAATTGAAATAGTGGAGCGCTTATTTAGAATTTGGTAAACCTCATTTCACGAGGAATAATGCCAAATTCGAAATAGCTATTTTGAAATAAGTGGTGTTTAGACATTTATATCGAAATAGGGGGCCTCCAGCTTTCCCAGGGTGCCCTGGTGGCCACTCCAGCCTCAACCAAGAACACTCCTCTCCCTCCTCCCTCCCTGAAGCCCTTAAAGGGGTAGTCTCTGGCCACAGTGCCTGTGCCAGCTCCAAGTCTGCCAGCCCAGAGCCAGCAGTCACTGCCCCTGACCGAGTGGCCCCAAAACATGAGCCAGCAAGCCACTGACAGCCAGCTCTCCACCTCTCCCCAGGAGCAGTCTGCCAGCTCCCAGGAGCCTGCCAGGGCCCGGAGAAGGCGGGCACCTTCCTGGTCCAGGGTGGAGATCATGGACCCTTTAAGCACAGGCCTCAGATAGCCTCAGGCAGCAGCCAAACAAAGTAACTCCTGACCTGATGCCCTGCCTGACCTGGTTCTGGCTGGCCTTAAATGCAATTCAGCGTCCACTCAGTGTGGACACGCTATTTCGAAATGCATTTTGTGTGTAGACATGTTATTTTGAAATAACTTATTTCGAATTAACTATTTAGAAATAATGATATAAGATATTTCAAAATAATGCTGTAGTAAAGACATACCCTAATAGCAGCACAAAACTGAGCACCCCTGCCTTACACTTTCTCTGAGACTCCATCCCCTCTCCCCCACCCTCATTTACAGGGATGACATATGTGGGGCATGAAAGGCCATATGACCCCCAAACACTGTGAGGGAAGGGGAAAGGAGCCAGCAGCTGGTGGGCAGAGCCACCCAAGGTGGCTTGGGGGATTTGCAGGAGGCTTGGTGCTAGCAGTAGGGATTAGCCCCACACTCACTGGAAGCGGTGGCAAGGCCTCAGTCCACCCTTCTCTTCTGGCTCCCAGCAGAAAGGTTGTTCTACTTCCCCCCATCACCAGTGAGTGCAGGGGGGAGGGGCAATGTATGCTGCCAATGTCAGGCCTCTCTGCTAGTCCCTTGGGCTGGGCCACTTGTGGGAAGAGGGGTTGGAGGAAGATGTAGAGTGAGGGCTGGAGGTGGAGGAGCAGGGGTGGAGCCTGGGGTGGACTGGGAGTATGGTGGGAAGAGGCAGGGCCCTCGCTTTCATCAGGCTATGGCACATTATTGGGGTGGTGGGGGACATGGGTGCTGGGTTGGAGCTGAGGAAGAGGGATTTGCGGTGTGGGAGGGGACTGTGAACTGAGGGGTGGAGTTGGGGTGCAGGCACTTATGGCAGCCCCCATGAAATGGCTAACTGTAACCCTACAGCTCCCACTGGTCATGGGTCCCAGCCTCTGGGACCCGTGGAGCCGGCATTTAGCACAGGGGCCTCACAGAGCCTCCTTGCTCCTAAAGGCCACTGGTGCCTGGCATCTGCTTCTGGGAGCTGCACAGCAGGTAGGGAGCCTGCCTTAATCCCAGACACCAGCTGTGCCACCCACAGGACTTTTAACAGTTGGGTTGGCAGTGCCAACCAGAACCACCAGGGTCTCTTTTTGACCAGTATTTCTAGATGACAACTGGACTCCTGGCAATCCTAACACAAGGGGGATAATTTATGATTAAACAGACATTCTCAATTCTGGGTAATTCCTAGCTTCTTAGTGTCTGATCTTGCAGCCTTATTATCCTCTTAGCGGCTATCCATATAGATTTTTTTAAATGTAATTTAATACGATTCCGCTAAATGTAACTCCTCCTTATTAGTGTGTATAATTTTAATGTGCAATGAAACAATATCTTCAAAATTAAGACCCAGAATGCCTCACAATGTCATTTTTAGTTAAATATACTTTTAGAAATGCCAACCAGACATTGATCTGCATTATGATCAGGTGTTTGTCTGATTTTAAAACAGACCTAATTCAGCAAAGCATTTAAGTATGGTCTTAACAGTTGTGCTCTGTAGGCATAGATGTAATCCTGTGCTGAAAGCTTAGTGTGTTCAGTGCTTTGCTGAACTGCGGTATATTCAGTCAGATGATACTTGAAGTTAAAATCATTGCTATTTTTGAATCTCCCTAATTTCATTTCCAGTATAAGTCTATACCTTTAGATGAGAGTGATGATCTTTTTATATACAATATGGTATCTCACCTACATTCTTTTGAGGTTTATGAAATTATCCTCAAAGACTGTTCAAAAGAGTATACTATGTAGGCCTGGGGTGGCAAATAATTTTTGATGGGAGGGACCACTCCAATAATTTGGTAAGTGGTCAATGACTGCACTCTTCCATGATATTAATGGAGGAGGTACAGAGTCTGGGAAGGAGTTTGGGTGTAGAAGGGAGCTTGGGGTAGAGGACTGAAGTACCAGAGGAGGCTTGGGGTCTGGGAGAGAGTTTGAGTGAAAGAGTGGGTTGTGACCTGGGGCAGGGGATTAGGCTCTGGGAAGGGGTGCAGTGTCCCCAAGGAGGTATGGATGCTGGAGAGGATTCTGACTAGAAGAAGGGATGTGGGAGGGGGTGCAAAGTTTGGGAGGGGGCTGTGACCTCACACGGGGTTATAGGAGGAGATGCAGGATATTAGGTTGTGACCTAGGACAGGAGGGGGTTGTGACCTGGGGCAATGGGTTGGGGTGCAGGGCTTGGGAGGAGGTATGGGTAGAGAAGTTGGGGCACAGAGGGTTTGGTTTCCAGTCAATGGAAACTGTGAGATTGTGCTAGGAGTGGGGGCAATGTGCAAAGCTCCACCCCCCAGGGGCATGTGACCCCCGCAGACAGCCATTTTGAATGGCATGTGGGGGTGTGGCGGGCAGGGAGCCTGCCAAAAGCTTCCGATGGTCCATGGAACCGTGCTGAGCTGGATCTGGTGGTTGTCAGACCAGATCTGGCCTGTAGGCCGTATTTTGCCTACCCTTGATATAGACTCATCATATCGCAATATAATCTGGTGTCAATCATGTCTACTTTGTTAACAAAACAGAAAAAACAATTAATTTTCATCCTTTACCAAAATGCAGAGATGTACACTTGCATAAAGATAGTAGTCAAATTAGCATCTGCAAACCGCACTCATCTGGATAACGGTTTTGATAATTAGATATTCTGTGTCTCCTAGCCCTCTGGGTTTTACAATGAAATGTATCATCTCTGCTAATTGAATATGTCCAGTCTCCTCCTGGCAAATGCACGAAATGTGAGTAATCTGGTTAAGAGTGTTTGTGGGGTGTTTTTTTGATTTGGCTTTTTTTTCTTTTTTTTTCCTGACCATCTGTTTCTTTTGGGGAAGTACCACACCCTCCTAAATGGAAAAGAGTGTTTGCTTCAACTGAAAGTATGTGGTCATATCTTATGCTTTTTGGAACACAGTTTTTCAAATGAATGTGCATGTTTAAAGGAAATATTCTGAATCATTCCAGAAGTTTTCTTGTAATATTGCGAACTGCTTCCTCTCCAGCAAAGCTTTTTTTGTCCCTTTCTTCTCCCAAATCCCTTTGTTTTGCCATTATTTATATCAGTGTACCTGAAAAAATTAGCCTGTCTCTCTCTCTGTCTCTCTGTATTTATTTGCTGCTGCTTTGTGTTGGTTAGTTATGCATGTCTTCAAAGAAAATCTGACTGTGGATTTACATCTGGACAAATCATCACAACACCATAGCTCATTGGCTAAATGCTGATTTACCCCAGCCGAGGATTTGGCCGACAGGTTCTCTCTTGTATCTTAGCTCGAAACTGCTTTGAACTGAAAATAGGCAGAAAGTGAAAGAACATTCTCAATGTGTACTTGAGTAATATAATCAAAATGACTGCCTAGGGTTGCAAAAGAGTGTGTTCTGACATTCAGGACCATAGCATAAAGGAGATTGTGTCACAGAACTATAGTTTTTAAATATTTTATTTATCAGTGATATGCACTTGTATAGCCTATGCCTGCTTGGTGCAGCACCTTGCAATTCAGTGTGCTACAACACTGCTTACAAGCTAGATGTCTTCTAGCTCATGCAGCAGCAACTCATGCATTTAGCTCCAGATGTCCTAGGTTCAATCCTACCTGCTGATTACCATGGTTTGTCAGTGTTACACTTTCATGATCTAAAAGATAATATATGAATATGGCCTTTAAAAACAAGTCTGGAAATCAGGCTACTTACTTTGTATTCATGGATCTACCATACACTTCTGGTATGGCTTTGGCCAAATTGCTGAATAAGTCTGCCTCAATTTCATCATCTGTAAAATGGGAATAAAACATACTCATCTCATATAGCTTTTCAGTCTCACAACAGCTAACTCTTGTGAAATGCATTAAGGTTGTAGCTGGATGGGATAAGAACAATACAAAGAATACATATATTATAGCAGACTGATTAAATACCAGTTAACCTGCAAGCACATGACTGAACTGAATCAGAGCTTTCAAAAAATGGCCTCTATATTGTTGCCTTAGAGGAAAGCAACAAACTGCAACAATTTAAATATCTCTTGAGAGAGAAGATGGTCTTGTTGTTAAGACACTAGCTTGATACTTAGGATAAATTGATTTTAGTCTTATTTCTTCTACAGCCTTCATGGGTGACCTAGAACAAGCCACTCACTACATGTACTCTAGTTCCTTCTCTGTGAAGTGGGGATACTTTCTTTTCTCCTACTTTGTCTCTTACAAATTTAGACTGTACACTCTTTGGGGTAAGGACTGTCTTAGGCTATCTATATGTAGAAGAACAGTATGATTTCTCCAGTTTCATACAGGAGCTCTGAGCAAAGCCTGTTGAGTCTGGGTTAAGATTAAAATCAAGAGCAACAAGAGTGATGTTGTGATGGGTGTATGCGATAGACCACCAGACCAGGTAGCTGAGACTTTCTTTGGTAAAGCCCTGAAAATCTGAAGATATCTATGGCTCATTTTTATGGATACAGAAAATGCAGATCCCAATGCAGGTGTGGATACAAATTTTGGATCTAATCTAGAACCATGCAAATTTGTGGACATCTGCATTATGTTTGCAGGTTTTTACATTCATGGATGTAAATGTGGATATCTGAAGAACCCTTTTGCAGATGTGGATATGAATACCAATTTTGTATCTATGCAGAGCTTTATTCTTCAGACAGACAACTAATAGAAGTTTCGAGATGACAGGCCCTGGTTCTTATGAGGGACTTCAATAACCCTGACATCTGCTGGGAGAGCAATACAGCAGTACACAGAGAATCCAGGAAGTATTTGGAAAATGTTTAGGACAACTTCCTGATACAAGTGCTGGAGGAATCAACTACAGGTTTGTGCTGCTCACAAACAGGGAAGAACTGGTAGGGGCAGTAAAAAAAGGTGGCAACTTGGGCAGCAGTGACCATCAGATGGTTGACACATAGAAGAAGGGAAAGCAGCAGAATAAGGACCCTGGACTTCAGAAAAGCAGACTGATGGGCAATATCCCCTGGGAGGCTAATATGAGGTGGAAAGGAGTCCAGGAGTTCTGGTTGTGTTTTAAGGAAGCCTTATTGAGGGAGCAGCAACACACTATCCTAATGTGCAGAAGGAATAGCAAATATGGCAAACAACCTACCTGGCTTAACAGAAACCTCCAATAACCTTAAACACAGAAAGGAAGCTCATAAGAAATGAAAACTTGGACAGATGACTGGGGAGGAATATTCAAACATCACCCTGCATGCCTGTTATTTTGAACTATCTTTAGAAATAACTGGCATGCTATTCCGACGTCCCTGTAAACCTCATTCCATGAGGATTAAGGGATGTTTCGATAGCTCAAATTCCGTAGTTTATTTCTAGTTAAGGGGGCAGTGTAGATGCATCCTTACTGAATGGTGAAGGCAACCTAGTGACAGATGATGTGGAAAAAGCTGAAGTACATCAATGTTTTTTTCCCCTTGCTCTTCACAGACCAGGTAAGTCCCAAGACCCCAGAGTGGTGACATCCCAGCCTCTATCCTAAGCAACCATGACAAGGTTGCTCTTGGCAAAGGTGACTTCCCTGCTGTGAGCTTGCTGGGACTTGAATTTTGTGCATACTGGGGCCAGGACATAGAGACCTAGGCTGTGTCTACACTGGGCCACTTATTCTGGAAAAGAATCCGCTTTTCCGGAATAAGCTGCGAGCTGTCTACACTGGCCACTTGCTTTTCCGGAAAAGCAATGATGATCTAATGTAAAATCGTCATTGTTTTTCCGGAAAAACTATGCTGTTCCCCTTCGGGCAAAAGTCCATTTCTGGAAAAACTGTTCCAGAAAAGGGCCAGTGTAGACAGCACAGTAGCCTTTTCCGCAAAAAAGCCCCGATCGTGAAAATGACGATCGGGGCTTTTTTGCGGAAAAGTGCGTCTACATTGGCACGGACGCTTTTCCAGAAAAAGTGCTTTTCCGGAAATACTTACAATGGAAAAACTGTTCCTTTTTAAGCATTTCCGGAAAAGGTGCCAGTGTAGACGTAGCCCTAGTGTCTTCAATGTTGTGCATGAATGCTT
Organism: Pelodiscus sinensis; assembly: GCF_049634645.1. Lineage (NCBI taxonomy): Eukaryota > Metazoa > Chordata > Testudines > Trionychidae > Pelodiscus > Pelodiscus sinensis. The sequence continues at coordinate 44,284,578 of NC_134711.1, read as the reverse complement.
GAGACCATGGAGCTTAACATCTGTCTGTTCTGCAAACAGGGCCTACCCATTGAATGGAAGATCTTGCAGCAAATTCTAGACCTCCACATAGAGGCCAGAAAGGAGGAGCCATGACAACCTGCACATAGACACCACCTAGGTCATAGTGCAGGCGGACATATCTGTAGCATCCAAAGCTACCTGAAGAGCCTCCCTGGCAGCTACAGTGCTCTCCTTCAGGAGAACTTTGTACTTCTTCTTGGTAGTCTCAAGAAGGGAGGCCTCAAACTTGGCCATGCTTTGCCACAAGTTAAAATCATATCACTGTAGGAGGGCCTGGTGGTTTTCTACTCTCAGCTGGAAATCGGAGGACAATTAAATCTTATGTCCAAAAAATCCTGTCTCCTGGAGTCCTTGTTCTTGGGGGTCATTGTGGACTGGCCTTGATGTTGTCTGTGGTTCACCACCTCCACCATCAGAGAGTTGGGGGCAGCTTGTCTCTCCACTGCTGCTTTCCCAGTATATGCTGGGGAATGGGCCCGCTATAATGGATTACCCACTACCCTGGTGAAATGGGCTAAATGAAAGGATCTGAGCTCTTGCTCTTACTGCCTTTACCCAGAGGCCTCCACTTCCACTCTCCGATGAGGCAGAGTCCTCGTAACCCCAAAAAGGCTGGCCTCAGAGGGCTCACCCCTAACCTTATCATGGCCACTTAGGACAGAGGCTGCAACGTCACCATTCTGGGGAGCTCCCCCTACGCTGGACACTTCCTTGACTCACTGATCATTCCATACAGTACAGAGCAAATATACTTTATTAAACAGAAATCAATTAAAAATGACAAATGGGCAAGGTTAAATGACAACACACGGCCTGCTCTGGGACTGTGACATCACAACCAGCCACCTCTGGAATGTAAGGGACGGTCAGTTTGTTCCTCACATGTCCTAGGCCTCCTTCTCAGGCCTGGCTGTGCTGCAGGAATGCTGTGAGTCAAACATTTGTGCTGCTGGTGGCCTACAGCTACACACCTTCAGGCTGTAGGTGGCAGGGTGGGGGGTGGGGGGCAGCTCCCCCTCCAACCTGCAAGGGCCTGCAAGGTATCTTGGACTCGGGTGTCTCCCTATGGTGGGCCTGCTGCCCAGGGTCCTCCCTTGCTCTTCATGGCTGTTTACTGCACTCTGCTCTGGAGTGCTCCAGCTCCAGCTCCATTCTGCCTCAGCAGTGATGCTGTTCTGCCTCCAGCCTGCTGGGCTGCTTTTTCTGGCCTCGGTAGCTACAGCTCTCCTCTAGCACAGGTCTGCTCTCAGGGCTGTCCCTATAGCTCTATTCCCAGCACTGACCTGCTCCCTGGGCTGCTTCTCTGGTTCTCTGTGGCCAGTGTGGCCCTGCTCCCAAGCTAAACTTGGGCTCCTGCTTTCTCCTTAGCTTGGTCTCACTCTGACCAAAGGAGACACAGAGGATGTGGACTCCTTTGCCCTTCTGATTCCCTTAGTGACACAGCAGGCTGGCTGGTCAGGCTGACCTGGAGCGTCGGCCTCTCTCCATTGCTCCTGGGGACTGTCAGTCTCGGGGTACTGATTTCCCATCAACCTTTCCCCTTTCTTTTGGTATAAAGTATACCCACTGATTTTTAGTAAGGGGCCAACAGTCCACTTACAGCAGTCTGGCCTAAAATGTGAGTTTCTTCTCAGTTGCCATTTTTTGTGGCTTGTACTTCATTATTCCTTAATGAGCACTCAATGTATCTGGCACTGTAAATACAGAGGACACAGTATAGATAATTAGGCACATGATGTAGGTGATTTGTGAAAGCAGGTTTGCCAATATGTAATAGCAGCATTGTCCTTTTCAAATCAGCATGGGTAAAAGTCTGTTTTCAGCAATACCAATACAAGCCCATTGGCAGACAAATGATAGTATTCTTCTAAGGTAAATGAGAAAATGAACAAAAGGGTGTGAAATTGAAAAGCCACACAAACCTATCGACACATTCTCAATTTTCCCAAAACAAGAGTGGCAATGGATATTAGAATTGCCTCTGTCTCTACCAGCTCATTTACACTCTGAAGTTTAAGCCCATCATTTAATAGAGCATAGCTATGGGCCATGCTAATCCTGTTAATTTCATTATATCATACATCGATGTGATTAGGGTTGTAGTTAGTGAAATCTGTAATTTTGTATCCAGCATAAACATGGTCCAGAAGAAAATGTAAGCTAATTAACAGGAGTAGGATAAGTTAATACACCTACATCTCTAGTTTGACTTTAAACACAGACCTGAACAAAACAAGGTTAAGCTGTAGTGGCCCAGGTTAGCTCCAGGAGGCATGATTCATAGTCATATGTGAGTCAAAATTTAATCCCTGTTCCTCTGTTGTGGAACAAATATTATTTGGCATATGCAGTCTGGTCAAGCCAAGCCACAGTATTCCTATTAACAATATTCCAGGCACAAAAACTTCCAGGAAGTTGATCCATTTTGCAGTGCTCAACAATGTGACATGGTTAAGGCTACATATTAGTCATGAATATTTTTAGTAAAAGTCATGGGTAGAAAACAAAAATTCAAGGCCCATGACCTGTCTGCGACTTTTACTACATACCCCCTTACTAATTCTTCATGGTTTTGGGCAAGAGGGCAGTGGCCTAGGGGATGCCCAAACTGCTTGTGTGGTCTTGGGATCAGTCACAATAGCCACTGCAGAAGTCATGGAGGAACCAAAATGTCATGGATTCTGTGACTTCCATGATCTAGGTGACAAACTCGCAGCCTTAGGCCACATCTTCACTACCAGGCAGATTGATGCTGTGACAGCTGATCTTCTGGACTTTGATTTAGTGGGTTTAGTAAAGACCTGATCAACTGAATGCTTAGAGCACCCCCCTCCCCGTTGACACTAGTACTCCTCAATTTGCAAGGAGTAAGGTAAGTCGATGGGCGTGCGTGCTCCCATTGACTTCCTGCTGTGGAGACGGCACTGAAGGTCAAATTAAGGCACATCAGTTACATCTATGCAATTAACATAGCTGCAGTTGCATATCTTAATTCGACCTTCCAGGTAAGTATAGGCAAGGCCTTAGTCTTGTTTGTGGCTGCCCTTCTTGATGGATTCAACTGTCTCTAAAGTGCCAAAATTCTGCTGCATCATAAATTCCATATCCAGTATAAAACTGGTAAATCAAACCCAAATTGATGTTCAGTGGGATCAAAGACAAGATTAATTATTAGTCACTTTCTCCGCAGACTATGAAGTTGACCATGCAGCCTCTATTGTAAATCCCTCAGCTGGCACTGGGAGGGAAGATGGCCATGTCATACTTTAATCAAGTCTTCAGTTAAAGGTAGATATGGAATATCACCCAGTTTTGTCACAAACTTTGCTACACTTTCTTCTGTGGAAACACTGGGTGAAGCAATATTGCAGAGAACTGGTAACCATGGCTGGGAATAGGTTGAAGTGTGCCTGAAATAATACAGGTGGTGGAATTAAGTTGGGTAGTGATCATCCTCAAGTGAATCCATATTGGAGTGTAGTACTGTACTCAGTTACTCAGCAACAGAGTATTGAGGCTGAAGTGCATAATGTTTGGGCGTTGATACCCCATTTTGTTCTGGCCAGTTTTCTGAGCAGGTTGTTACATGTTTTGACCTCAGTCACTATCCTTGTAATATGGTTACTATACGCGAGTTTTATTTAACATGCTGCCTAGATAAACTGGATGTGAATTGGGCTTTAGTCACTGACCATTGAACAATATTCTGTTCTATACCCTCTTGTCCATGATGTAAGTGGAAGGCACTTGACACAGTCTTACTTTCACTTGGTATCGGGTGCCACTGATGACAATAACTGGCCATATATGCATTTGAAACATTCAAGTATGTCAGTGGAGTTTGAATGCTGAGGCATATGTCTGCCTGTCTGGAGCAAGTTAAGATACACCTCTCTTTCCCTATATCAGTTCATATGATTTGGATGTCACAGTTCAAGACAAAATACAGGACTGTGTAGCACTTTAAAGACTAACAAGATGGTTTATTAGATGATGAGCTTTCGTGGGCCAGACCCACTTCCTCAGATCAAATAGTGGAAGAAAATAGTCACAACCATATATACCAAAGGATACAATTAAAAAAATGAACACATATGAAAAGGACAAATCAATTTTCAGAACAGAAGGGGAATGCAGGGGGGGAGGAGAGGGGAGGTAAATGTCTGTGAGCTAATGGTATTAGAGGTGATAATTGGGGAAGCTATCTTTGTAATGGGTAAGATAGCTGGGGTCTGTTGAGACCCACGCGTAGAGTGTCGAATTTTAGCATGAATGACAGTTCAGAGGATTCCCTTTCAAGTGCAGATTTAAAAGGCTTCTGAAGCAGGATGCAGGTAATTAAGTCGTGGGAAACTTGGCATTCAAAGCCATTTTTCCTAATTGGCCACTTGAGACCAGGAAGAAGCCTACGTGACCCAAGGGGTATAAACAGAGGTTTAGTAGCCCACCCCATTTGAGCTCCAATCATCTATACCTGCTGGCAGGTATTGATTGTCTCCCGAGGTCTGTGGGATGCCCAACCTCATCCTACTTCTTCCCGAGGGATTGAGAGAAAGACGCTGGCCACGCCAAGTCTGGAACGCAGGGGTGAGAATATATACCTGCTATGTGTCTATTTGCATGCATTTAATAAGAGCTCAGAGAACCAAAGGGGTTTCATGGTACCTATAAGTGACTTCTTAGTGTAATTTCTGTCCTGTCCTTTGTAGTGACTATGTTATCTGTAACACAGTAGTAGCATTTAACAACTAAGTTTACCCTGTAACAATAAAATAGTAACTGTTTAAGCTTTAACCTGACTCCTTCAATTGCTGTAACAGAACCAAGCACAATTTAAAAGAACTTCAGCCGGTCATAAGGGACAGATATAGGGAGAGCTTGGGCGTTTTGGATCGTGTTGCTTCCAGGGGACAGATCCGTTGGGGCACCTCTCAGCCTCCCCTGGCTGCCCGCTGCGAAGGGATTTCTGTATCCTAGCAGCTAAAATCTGAGGTGTTATAAGCTCTCCCTGTAAACTTATTGGGACACCCGTCAACCTCCTCCAGGTTGCCCGCTGCAAGGGACCCCGGTCTCAGCAGTTGAAGTCTTGGGTATATAACACACACGCACACACTGCCTTGACCGTTGGCTGACACACTTGTATTTCCATTCAGTGCTAGGATTGCCAGGTGTCTGGTTTTCTACCGAACAGTCTGGTATTTGTGCTCTTTGCCCGGTAAAAAAATTCAGAAAATACCGGACATGTGTAATATCCGGTATTTTCTGTTTTTCTGGCTGGGCACTGGACGGAAGCTTGGTGGTGCTTCCTGTGGTTGCATGCTGAAGCTGGGTGGTGTGGAGGTTTTTTTTGTATGCCTGACACTTTTTTTTTTTTTGGTAGACAGAATATTTTTAGCTCGCGTGTTCGGTATTTTTTGGGCGAGCATCTGGCAACCCTATTCAGTGCTCCAGCAATGGCTCTTGGGAACTCAGGCTTCTGACTTCACAGCCATTGCCTCTTTAAGATAGAGACCTCTCTCTCTCTCTCTCTCTCTCTCTTTCCCTTTCCCTCCTGACCATGGTTTTTCTAGCTGAACTGTTTCCTGCCTCACTGTGCTATTCCTAGCAACTATCTGTTCATTTAAGTAGGTCTGCTTTGCATCTCTCCTCAGACACATGACAGTGTAACTGCCACAATTATAAGTTACCACACAAATTTTTCTAGAAAGCATATTTATTCTTAAGGTAAAAGCATTACAGAGGAAATGTATTGAAGAAAAAAAAAATATGCATGTTAGTAAGCTTACCATAGATTGCAACTGGGGCAACATGGCCTCTGGCAGGTGCAGTCCTTCTTACCCTCCACCAAGTTAATCATACCTTTAGCTCTTAACAAGCACACTCATGAATAAGAGTAAATATTTATCCAGTTTCTCTATTTGAAGAGGCCTTCAGTAGATCTCTGTTCGCAGTACAGCTTCAAAAAGCTGGATTTGTGATGAGACATATTCATTCCCCTCATCCTAGCATTTCCTAGGAAGTCCACTTCATGCACACTGTACCAAATATTCCTTTGATCCTATTATCTCCAAAAGATTGCATTCCTCCTTCCTTTCTTCTAAAGAAATTCGCTGCAGTCCCACAATGATATACAGACACTTGAATTTTCAATATGGTGGGCTGTTACATTAATTTGATTGAATATGGTTTGTCCAGATAGGTCATAGCCCTCGTGCTTGTGATTAAGGTGGGGGAGAGCCAACATTCTGCCCAGCACTACTCCTTCCCTGGATTTCCCTGACTCAGTTTCATGACCACTGTGGAACATTTGGGCCTCATGAAGCCTCCGGACATGCAACATCCATCAGCTTCCACCCACAGGTACCTGGGTCTGGTGAGAGTTTCCCCTTTGTTCTCCTGAATAGTGTATAGACTACATCACATACTAGCCTTTCTTTTAGAAGAAAATTAAAATGTTGGGACTAAACTGAGGCTTCATGAGGCCCAAATGTTCCACAGTGCTGATGAAACTGAGTCAGGGAAATCCATGTAGGGTATTTTTTCTTTTGTGCAATCTAAAATGAAAATAATAGTGTTTAGAACTCCTGGCAAATGTCTCTAATCAGTGTGCTCCACTGTTCATGTGTCCCTGGAAAGTTAAGTTTAGTCTATTAGGAAGACTGGGGAGGGAGGAGGTCGTAGAGGACTAGAGCTGCTGAGCCATGAGGCTCCATTTCCAAGAAGGGTAACAAAGGGTCTGTGCCCAGGACATTGGCTGGAGAGGCCACGGAAAGAAAGAGTACTGGAGCCTGCTCAGACAAGGGAAGCCTAAGAGCACATGTGTCTAGCATGTAGGGACCCAAACACTGAAGCACTGTGAGTATGCAGTGTTGGGGAGGGAGGGCTCTCCCAGTGCTGTTTGAACACTTGGATTTTGCAGCCTTTTCCCTTGCTCTGAAATGTCCCTCTTTTGCTCTTTCTCTGCAACCATTTAACCCATGGCTGCATTTGTAAACTCATTCACAAGCAAACTCCAGAATGAAGAACTTCAAATCCATTTCCCAGACAGGATCCTCCCTTCCCGCCAACCTTCTGGGACTGTGGAGACTTTCATTTAATGGATTCTTGCTCATTTCCAGCTTTTTTAAGGCTACACAGATCCTGTAGGGCAAGTCTTATCCTTCTGCCCCCATTCCCTTTCTGTTCATGGTTTTTTTTTAAACTGCTCCATTCAGAATCAGAACACAAACTAGAATAAGACCGTTCATTCCTCTCTGCTTGCTACAGATTAAGATGTTTAGTCCCTGTTTTGACTCCACCCCGTTTCTCCTTGCTTTTCTTTCTGAGAACATAAGGTGGAAAGTGATATTTCAACCCCCTTTTATCATCATCCTTCCTAACCATACCACTAAGTGCATCCTCTGGCTGTCAGCAGTGCAGCAACCCAATAGAGTTGTAACTTGTATGTAGCAAATGACACTCTCTTCCCATAGAACATTGACCATAAAATTAATTGCAGCATTTACAGAAACATATAAAAAGTCTGTTGTATATATCAGGCACTGCTGCAGTCGAGATATTAGAGTGCAGAGTTCCAATTGCCCAGTTTTCACTGCCCCGCTGGAGGCAGTCTCTGAGGGTATGTCTACACTACCACCCTAGTTTGAACTAGGGTGGTAATGTAGGCAACCGGAGTTGCAAATGAAGCCCGGGATTTGAATTTCCCGGGCTTCATTTGCATCTCGCCGGGCGCCGCCATTTTTAAATGTCCGCTAGTGCGGACACCATGCCACGCAGCTACACGCGGTACAGACTAGGTAGTTCGGACTAGGCTTCCTAGTCTGAACTACCGTTACTCCTCGTTTCACCCCAAACTAGTGGAGTGTTCTATAATTTGATTTCACCAAGCCATTTAGAGGTTGCACCTTTCTAACGGCAATAACCTGAATTCCTTACCCCACCCTCCGCTCCCTCCCTCCCTAATTTTCACTGGGTGGAGCATACGTTTGAGATGCAGGGTGGGGCTGAAGGGCTCAGAGTTTTGCAGGAGGCTCAGGACTAGGGCAGGAGGTTGGGGTGCAGAAGGGAGTTTGGGGTGTGGGCTCTGGGTGGCACTAACCTCAGGTGGCTTCTAGGTGGGGGTGTCCCCACCCATAGCTCTGCCCCCATGACTCCCATTGGCCACAAATGGGACCTACAGAACAGGTGCTTGGAGTAATGCCGGTGTGCAGAGGCATCATGGAGCTTCCCTGACTGACCCTCTTCCTGGGAGCCAGACATGCCAGCTACGCCCTGGGAACTGTGTAGAAAGCCTGCTGTGCCGCTGCCAGGTTCTCAACAGCCCGCTCAGTGGTGCTGCCCAGAGCTACCCAGGTCCCTTTTCAATTGAGTGTTTTAGTTGAAAACGGGACATTTGGCAACCCTAGTAACAAATGTGAAATCCTGGATCACTTTAAGTCTTACCAGGGAGTCTCAGACTGGAGCATCTAAGGGGACTATCTTGCCATCCAGACAAACTGGGCTTAGTGATAAATAGTCACTTATACCAAACATCACACATCTCATTCAGGTTGCTTTGTGTCACAAGGGTCAGTCACTTACCCCAGATCAACTGGTACCTTGATCTTGCCTCAAAGAGAAAACCAATGCCCAAACCATAATAAACTATCCAAAGCGGTGATGGGCAAACCAGACTATTGAGTGGCTTCCTTCATCTCAGTGTGCCACAAGACCGAAAGTGGTGGGCAGCCTGCAGCCCATTGGAGTTCCACCTGCAGTCTGCAGCCCGCATGCCCCCTCTCTGCTGTCTTCCCCCCCTCTTGCACACTGGGCCACTGGAGCCCAGCATTTACCTATTCTTCCCTCTCCCTCCCAGCATGTTCAGAGCACTGCGAATCAGCTGATACACACACTGTCCTCTCACCTCTCCCTCCCTCCCAGAGCTTGAATGGCTGCAAATCATCTGATTCATGGCATTCAAGCTCTGAGAGGGAGGGGGAAGAGTGGGCATGGAGTGCTAATCAGCCAATTCATGGCACTGGGATAGGGCTGGAAGAAGAGGGAGGAGTTGGTAAGCGTGGGGCTCTGGTGCCCCAGTGCATGAGATACATGGGGAAGAGGGCAGAAAGGGGGTGCACAGGCCACAGGTTGCCCACCACTGATCTAAAGGCTTATTAACTAGGAAAAAGAAATGTTATTTATGGGTTAAAGCAAGCAAACAGGCTTACAAATCCTATGAGTGACAGAGTTGGAGTGGTCTGTCAATTCAAGCTGTCTTTCATGGCAGACCCTGGGATCTCTGGATGCAGTTTATAATGTCTGGCCCTGATTGAGTTTAAACAGCCAAAAAGATGGAACATTTTCCTTTGGCTTTGTTTTATTTCCTTTATGCCTTTCAGCTTCACAGGACCCCAGGACATAGTGTGTGTGAGTGAGAGAGAGTGAGTGCAACAATTTACGTGCCTGAAAATGTTTTCTCTGAACTTGTGAACTCAAAGTTATAAGGCAAAATGTACATATATTCTTTACAATATGGAATAAGGATGCTGCAAGTGAGATTAATGAATGCAGCAACTTGTAAGCTAAACACGACATTCAGTGACTTGTAATGAAAGAGGGGCCGGGGACTCCAGCAATATTTTTACTTTGATAACCGATGCAGCAAACCCAGAGGTGCTGGGGCCATGAACTGCCAAGCTAGAGGCACCAGGGATGAGTGTGGCTAAAATTAAGCACTAATTACATCATTATAAAATTACTGCCTATTTTGAGAAAACTATCATACAGGTGAATTAGTTTGATCTCCAGTTAGGAGTTTCAGTTCTTAGCTAATGCCTGCAGCCAGGGCAAGAACTGGCATCTGGCCTGCCAGTATCACAGAAGGTACATTTATCTCGCTGGAAAATGGAAAATACATCCTGGCTTCCATTGATTAAATCTGCTTTTGCATGTTGCAAACCTTTACATGGCAGCTATCCACCATTATCTTCATTACAGTTTAAGCACTGCAGGAGAACCAAAGCAAAACCAGGAGGAGGCTGCAAATTAAATTGTTCTATAAACAGCTGCTTCTGACACTCAGCCAAACAACTGCCTGCTGCACTGTGGAACAGGACTAACTCAGTGTTTAAAATAAAAGCTGCTTCTAGCAGGAATGGAGGTAGCTAGGAGCCTCACACTTGGAGCAGCAGAACTGTCAGCAGCCATGGGAGGACAGCTGGTAACTTATGGCACTGTGTAGCTAATTGATTGCACCATATTCTTTGGAAAATGACTCATTTGGAAACCTACTGGCAGCTTCCATCTGTTTCATTTGCAAAGAGTGAAGGTTAAGTTGGACAAGTGGTATGTTGTTAAATCCTGCACACTCCTTTGTGCATGTGGCTGAAGTGCTCCCACCCAGCCTAACACCCCACATTTCCTCTTTCCTCAGTTACAGCCCCTACAGGAAACATGGGCTCTTACTCCAGCGCTACAGATCACAATGCACCATCTATTCAGACAACATTCTCAGACCCTGGTGTTCATGTGCAGCTGGACAAACCTATAAACTGCATTTTCCTGCCCACAATCCCCTGCAAAAGGGGTGGCTATAGAGTGTTAGCAGGCTTGTGAGATGACTGTCAGCTTCAGATTTTTTTGGGATCCACACAAATTTAATAAATACACTTGACATATGGAGCAACAAGGGGAGAGTATCTCTGGACCACCACTAATCTATTATTTTGGAAAATCCCAGGGGTTGGTTTAATTGTGCCAGCTGGCTGTGGTGTCTATGGGCTTATAAACCAGCTGACAATTTGTGAGGTGCTGCTATGCCTGTCACACACCTGGCTCTAGGAGTGGTAGGGCTGGTGGCATACAAGACGCATTTGCTGGCTTTATGCTTACAATGTTGGCAAGGAAGTAAAATAAAATACAGGGGCATTCATCAAATGATTGAAACGCAGTAACCGAGAAGTTGTTTTGCCTTGCTTTTCCTTCTTCCATGTCTCTATCCCCATCTTTGCTCTTCGTCTCCGGTTCTTTATCCCTCCAATCCATTTTCTCTCTCATTTTTACTGTGAAAAGAGACCATTCCCTGTTGACCACTGTTGGCTTTCTCCTATGCTATATTTCAGTTCCCCCTCACTACCCTTCTTTTTGCTCTCCTCTGCATTCCTTTGCCCTCTTCTCAGCCCTCTCTATCTTCTTTCTCTTTTTTACTCTCCCCATCCATGTCATTCACTTTCCCTTTTACCTTCACCTAACCGAATTTCTTCCTTAGTGGGTTCTCCTGTTTCCTTCCTGGGTTATGGAGCTTTTTCCATGACAGGCATGTCATTGCTACACTGAAGATTAGTCATTCCCTTTGTCTCCAAATTGAGATCTAAAGCCACAGGCAGTTGTTTGTCCATAATCAGTGGGAAGATGATAAATGCCCTAACGTAGCCAATATTACTTATAACCAGGTGACAGTCTTGTATTGAGAAGAGCTGAAATAAAGTATTGGTTTTCCAATATTGAATTGAACAGACACTATTGTAGAGAAACTGCCTTTGTTGAACTCAACCCTTCCTTAGCTGATAGGCTGCATTGTTTCTGCTAAATTTAGGCTAATGCAGTCCTGCTCTTAAAAACAACTGCAATAATGACACATTCTTCTCATCAGCTCTGACTCCTGTGTATATTCAGAACCATGTTCGCTAACTTTAGTGACAATAGTATTTATTAGTTTTCATCTCTGATGGCACTACAGCAACAATCTAAGATGACATTACCTGGATTACGATCCCTTAGCTTCATTGTCTAGGAAGGAGCATGGCGGAAAGGGATCTAGGGGTCATAGTGGACCACAAGTTGAATATGAGCCAACAGTGTGATGCTGTTGCAAAAAAAGCAAATATGATTCTAGGTTGTATCAACAGGTGTGTTGTAAGCAAAACTCGTGAAGTCATTCTGCCACTCTACTCTGCACTAGTTAGGCCTCAGCTGGAGTACTGTGTCCAGTTCTGGGCGCCACATTTCAAGAAAGATGTGGAGAAATTGGAAAGGGTACAGAGAAGAGCGACAAGAATGATTAAAGGTTTAGAGAACATGACCTATGAAGCCAGGCTTCATGAACTGGGCTTGTTTAGTTTGGAAAAAAGAAGATTAAGGGGGGACATGATAGTGGTTTTCAAATATCTAAAAGGGTGTCACAAGGAGGAAGGAGAAAATTTGTTCCTCTTGGTTTCTGAGGACAGGACAAGGAGTAATGGGCTTAAAGTGCAGCAGGGGAGGTTTAGATTGGACATTAGGAAAAAATTCCTAACTGTCAGGGTGGTCAAATATTGGAATAAATTGCCAAGGGAGGTGGTGGAATCTCCCTCTCTGGAGATATTTAAGAACAGGTTAGATAGACATCTGTCAGGGATGGTGTAGACGGAGCTTGATCCTGCCTTGAGGGCGGGGGGCTGGACTCGATGACCTCTCGAGGTCCCTTCCAGTCCTATTATTCTATGATTCTATGATTCTATGATTATAATTAGAACTATACTTCCATTACAGGCCCAAACAAAACAATAAGGATGCAGTGGTGCCACACAGTGGGTGGACTCATTTTGTCAAATGCCCCTTCCTCCCCAGGTCCCAGGCCTCAAGCTGTCAGCTAGTTCTGGTGGAATCACACAATTCATTCCCCGTCTGCCAGCCCAGGCCCTGAGCTGCAGTCCCTGGTACCAGAGGTGCTGACTTACTAATGTGCCACAGGGTGCTCAACCCCCATCCTCACTCCTCCCCTCGACTCTCCATCCCAGCACCTCCTGTACAACACTGAACAGCTGATGACTGACACCTGGGATGTGCTGGAGGTGGGGGAGGAGCTGTTCAGGCAGTCTGTCAGTGGGTGCTGAGCTCTAGAGCATGATCAAGCCTCAGCAAGCAGGTCTGATTCAAACTCAGTTCTGGTCTTTCTGAAAGCAGCAACAATGGTAATCAACAAATAAAACCTTATCACAAAGCTGACTTTGGGAGTGTGCCCCCTTCAGGAGCAACATGGGAACCACTCAAGTATGGATCCAAGTGATGCACCCAGTAAGGGTGGGGCAGCTCTCAGCTTTCTGATTCCTCCCTTCTTTGTCTCCCCTAGTATCAGCGTTCCCAGGTAAAACTAACAAAACAGTATGGAGTCAGCAAATGAGGCTACATAAAGGATAAATACTTGGAGGGACCTTCAGCCGAGACATTTGCCTTTCTTACTTCAGAGGGCTTTGAGAGTCCAGAATCCACTAGTCTCCATGATAAGTCTTTGAGCTCCAGAGATCCATATTCTCCTTTCTGCATGGGCAGAAGTTCAGCACCTGTTTCCTTCCCAGGGTTAACCGCATGTAGCTTAAGTTTTCCTCCAGTCCTGCCATGATTTGCTGCAGTGGGGGGGGGAAGGTGTCAGGGCATTCTACCCAAAGCCTTCTCTAATGCCTTCCATGCTGGTGTGAGGTTTGTATACCTTGTCTCAAGTCTCCTTATACAGCAAAGTATTTAGAATAAAAGTATTTCAGAGAAAATGTATCTTAAACAACAAGACACACTGCCTGGGTATCTGGCTTATCAGGTGTTAAACCTGATGCTCTCTAGGCATTTGGTGGTGGCTTGTGTACCCCCCCCCCCTTAGGATTCAAGAAACTTTAAAACTGTCTGTAGTTCTCTTGAGCTATAATCTCCTAGTCTGGCTCAACAGCTATCACTGTGGCCTAGAGCCTGGAAATATCCCATTGTCTTTCAAAGTGTGCTTGTATATTCTTATCTGGTAGGCCATTGTGTCACCTGCCTTATAGACCTCTCTGAATTCAAGCATTATAGGCATTGTGATGAAGAGTCTGCCCTGCACTGGCCCTTTAAGGGTTAAATCCAGCCCCAGAAAAGGGCTGAGTGCAAAGCCCACAGCTGAGGCTGCTATTGCCCAATAGGGCCCAACTGTGGGCTATATAAATAAGGGCTCCAGCAAGTAAGGAGGTAGACTTTTGCTGGGGAATAGGCAAGACTTGGTTGTTAAGGCAACTGCAGGGGCACCTGTCTACTTCAGGGTAGGGCTAGGTAAGGTTGGAGAGCTCTGGCCTGGCCTGACTCCCAGACTGCAGGCCCTGAAGCAAGCCCTCAGGGTGCTAAGATTGCAGGGAGGTGGCCAGGATAGGCAAAAGCAGCAGGTTCCCTCTTGCCAGTGATGAGTGGTTATTTCAGATGGCAGTTTGCTCCAGAGATAAGGGGCTAGATGAAGACTGGAAGTGGGTTACAGAGGCAAGATGGATATAGGGCAATTGGGGGGAGGGGTCCCTGTGAGAGGAGGACCCTAGAGTACAGAGACTGATAAATGTGGCCCCCTTCTGGAGGAGTGCTTGAGAGTCATTGGAGTGGGTACTGCTGGAAGGAAATGTCCTGAAGAGGACACTGTGGTCTAGGAGCTATGTGGCTCCAGAACTGACATGGGAAGACACCAGCCAGAAGGAAGCATCCAGTGAGCAGACAAAAGCTAATCCCTAGTGCTACCAGCTGGAGGTGCCATGACCATGACAGGCATACAATAAACAGTCCATGAACCCCAATATAAAATAGAGGGACAGGTATATGGGAAATTCTATTAACCCCATAGAATCATACAGTTACCTCACTGACCAGGTGATGTAGAATGTTCATAAAATGACTACATCTCAGTATTCATAACATCATTGCACATCAGTTTTACATCACTCTCAGAAAGAAGTGTATAATTTAGCCTGAAGGACCTTTATTACTGGTGATAATGTCTGACAAGGAAATGACCCAATTTGACTCTCAGTACAGGATGAATTTGCAAGATTTGATTATAAACAGATCACTGTTGATATGAAAATCATTAGGATTCAACAAACACAGAATCCCATGATGCCACTTTTGCTCTGTCACTTTGCAAAGTAGAACCAAGAATTACACTTTTTTTCTATATTTTAAATGCCTCCACCCCTTGTGCTAGTGCAGCCTTTGATGCTTTGAAGATTGATTTGTTATAATAAGTGAACCCTGAACACAGTGATCAGTTTGAAAACGATGGCTGTGTCTACACTGGCATGAATTTCCGGAACTGCTTAAAACGGAATACTATTCCGTTTTCAGCTTTTCCGGAAAAGGAGCGTCTACATTGGCAGGCTGCTTTTCCGGAAAAGGCCTTTTTCCGGAAAAGCATCTGTGGCCAATGTAGACGCGCTTTTCCGGAAAAGAGCCCCGATCGCCATTTTCGCAATCGGGGCTTTTTTCCGGAAAAGACTACTGGGCTGTCTACACTGGCCCTTTTCCGGAACAGTGTTCCGGAATAAGGACTTATGCCCGAGTGGGAGCAGAATAGTTTTTCCGGAATAGCAGCTGATTTTGTACAGTAGAGCATCGTTGCTTTTCCGGAAATTCAAGGGCCAGTGTAGACAGCTCGCAGCTTATTCCGGAAAAGCAGCTGATTTTCCAGAAAAAGTGGCCCAGTGTAGACACAGCCTTTGTGTTTGCCACTTGCATGGATTGAGCATCTTTTTGGGGGGCTCTTAGGTTATGAGAAAGAAACTAAGGTAAAACTCCAAGGCTGTGTCTACGTTGGTGCGATCTTGTACAAATAATCTTTAACACAAGAGTTTTTGCGTTAAAGAATTTGCACAAGAGAGCGTCTACACTGGCATGTGCCTTTGCGTAACAGATGTGCTTTTGCGCAAGAGCATCCATGCCTGTGTAGATGCTCTCTTGCGCAAGAAAGCTCCAATGGCTATTTTAACCATCGGGCTTTCTTGTGCAAGAAATTCATGTTGCATGTCTACACTGGCCTCTTGCGCAAGAACAGTTGCACAAGAGGGCTTATTCCTGAGCGGGAGCATCATAGTTCTTGTGCAAGAAGCACTGATTTCACACATTAGACCGTCAGCGTTCTTGCGCAAGAACTCTCCGCCAGTGTAGACAGGCAGCATGTTTTTGCGCAAAAGTGGGTGCTTTTGCGCAAAATCATGCCGTTGTAGACACAGCGCAATTGTTCAGCATCCAGTGGTCCAGCACTCTCGATAGTCCGGCATCAACTGGAACCAGAAGTGCTCTGGCCAGCTGGACAAATGGAGCTGTTCAGCTGCCGGTGAGTTGCCGGGAGGTGGTGGAAGCCCTGCGCAGCTGGCTTGCAAGCGGCGGCGGCAGAGGAGAGGGGGCGAGAGGCAGGAAGCTGTTTAAGGTGGGCGGGCAGGTGGGAGGAGGGGTGTCGGCAGGGAACGCTGTGGCAAGGGGAGAACTCTCTGCTGTGTTGTGGGAAGGTGGTGTAAGCCCTATGCAGCCAGCTTGCAAGTGGGGAAACCTAGCCGCTGGCTTGTAAGCGGTGAGGGCAGAGAGGGGGCAAGAGACATGCCCGCCTTAAATAGCTGCCTGCCTCTTGCCCCCTCTCTGCCGCCGCCACTTGCAAGCCGGCTGTGTGGGGCTTCCACCACCTCCCCGCAACACAGTGGAGAGTTCGCCCCTCACCACGCTGTTCCCTGCCGACCCCCCCCCATGCAGTGCAGGTCCCTCCCAATACTCTGCACCCTGCCGGAGTACCTCCCGATACTCTGGCATATCCAATAATCCGGCACGCCCTGGGTCCCAAGGGTGCCAGATTATCGGAAGTCTACTGTATTCCCATCTGTAATGACTGAAATAATGTGCTATAGCTCAAATCCTTTTTCTTATTGGGTGAAGTTATTGAAATGAAACCCTTTTTTCCTCTCTGAAAGACCGACTGTGCCCCTCGCTCTCTCTCTCTCCTTTTGCATTTATTTTAAGTTTGGCAGCTATATTCCTGATGATACTTTTTGTTTCTTTCAATCTCCTGGTAATTTAGGGACCAAAATGTGTCTTATTTTGCTGACAAGTTTTCACTGTTAAAAAATCTAAGCCTTGACTATTTTATGTCATCCTTATGGTGACAGAATTAGGATGAGGCTGACAAATTTTAACCTTTTTTCATATTTCAAAGTAACCTGAAGCTTTATGCTTTTATCACAACACAGCTAATGAATATTACCATGGCAACTCTTAAAGTCAATATACTGAATCCTATTTGGTTTTACTCAGAAATAATTTTCATATAGTATCACAAAAAAAAACCAACAACCCCACAACAGAATCAATACAACCACCACAAAACCTGGATTGGTTTGAAATTTTTTAAGATGAAAACAGGAATCTGGTTTTTCAGTTAGCAAATATGTTAGTGTTCATATTGAAAAGTGTAATTATCTGACATGAATACTATCTTAAACTGTCAGAGAGCTGGCAAGCCTCATGTATTTGACTTGGTAACTCCTATAATGCTCATTAGTGAATCATCACTTAGACCTGCAGAAACTCTGGTATCACAGTAAAATCAAAAGCTTTTGCTGCATCACAAAAGAACACAGTTTGACAATATACAGTTCATTTAAAGGTAGAAAGGAACAGAGAGAAGAGCAGGCCAGAATGACTCCTAATTTCTGAGGAAGGCTCTGGGTAACATTTTTCTATTTGCAGGCAACTAGCTCTGGGAGGTGGAGTGGCACAGGATGTGCAGTAGAACAAAAGCTAGTATGGCAGATGGAGTGTGGAAAGAGGCAACAGTATGAGTCCACATATTCTGGCACACATGAATGTCGATTTTAGAATATATCTGTCTAACTTAGAAGTCCACTTAGAAATAAAGCAGAGATGGTACAATGCTGATAGACTGGAACCAGATGTGTTCTGTCCTTCCTTTAAATGTATTTCCTGACTATTCAAAGATGTACTTAAAGCCCTGTAGCTTGTATCATTCCAATAAATGGTGATTATGAGGTAGCCCTGCAAAGTACTGAGTGCTGTCTCCAGGGTGCTGCTGAAAGCTCTCATCTCCCTAGATTGCCAGGAATTTGTTGACGTTGAAGGCATTCAGTCCCTCCTGGATTTGCTCAGCGCCTTTCAGGATCATGCCCCATAAATACAGAAATGAGTTGCACTGATTTGGGGAAGGTTCTTAAACATGTCATATCACACTCTTTACAGAAGCTTTTCAGGCATAATGGCTTTACGCAAGAGGGTTTTTCTTGCGTAAGAAGGGGCAGTGTAGACAGCTCTGTCTTGCGCAAGAGCCTCTTCCGCAAAATGGTGGCTCATTAGTTATGCAAACGAGGCTCGGCGATATTCCACGCTGAGCCTCATTTGCATAGCTATGGCGCAAGATCGCACCACTATAGACACAGCCGTAATGTTCTGGCATAATGTGGAAGAGCATAAAAACCTAGTGGGCCAAGCCTGATTGGAGGGGAAAAACCATCATTCAATACACACAGCTTTCTCTTGCTAAACAGGCCTACCAATGGGCAAGTAAAGAGGGCAGTTTTCCCGGGGGCCAGCAATTCAAAAGGTCCTGGAGCTCTGGCTGCCACTGTTTCTTTAAATCACCACTGGAACGTCAAGCAGCTGTCAGGGCTGGCTCGGGAATTAGGAAGGATCAGCCTGGCATTCTTTGAGCAGCACTGAGGGCCCAGATCTGCCCCTTGCAGGAGCAAGGAGCTGAGCCACCACCTTGTGCAGGCACCCAGCAAGTCCGTTAACCCCTCTATTGCTGAATATTTCAGATGTATGCCTTTCAGTTGTGAAAAAGCTACTAAGAACTGACTTAAATCAAGACAGTTGCCTGAAGAGAGAAAAGGAAATATCAATTTTTGCTGCAAATGGTATGTTTTGACCTTGGCTCTAATAAAAATGTAGGGAAAAGCACTAATGGGCCTCCTGTCTTGACAAAGAATTTGCCAGTCTCCTTACAGAGCTGAAATGCCTTTTTAAACAGGGAACATAATGAAACAATTCTTGGAAACTTTAATTAAATACAACCACTGTTAAGTTGCAGAACTGGAACATTGAATTTTAGTTGCGTCACTGATGCTTTATAACCTTTGTACATAGCCTTAGCCAGAGATCTAAAATTAGAACATAACTGCATTCCAGATACCCTTAATAACTAGTCAGGGGAGAAACGGGTTGAGAACTTGTCTGTAGATCTCTGAGGAAGCAATTGCAAATATACCAGGTGTATAATGGAATGAAAAGACACTAGTATTCCAGAACTAGTAAAATTCAGCCTCTGCAAAAGTTAATGTTGGCAAGGAACAGGTAAGAAAAATGAAGACCAGGACAGAATAAAGTACTAACTGTTGAAGATTTAATTTCCTTAGATGTTTAGGATGTGTGTGGGGGGGAAGTGGGACAGGCTACCTGGTGTGTAGACTTATCTTTGTCCAGTTGTTTCTCTGCCCTCTCATGGAATGAAGTCATCTACTTCAAGAAAAATCATATCAATCAACACAAAGACAATCAGAGAAGATGGTGCTTTAACAGAGATGATGAAAATTACAAGCCCTGTTGAGTGACAGTGTTCTGTATCAAAATACAGGACTATGTTGTACTTTAAAGACTAACAAGATGGTTTATTAGATGATGAGCTTTCGTGGGCCAGACCCACTTCCTCAGATCAAATAGTGGAAGAAAATAGTCACAACCATATATAACAAAGGATACAATTTAAAAAAAAAGTGAACACATATGAAAAAGACAAATCACATTTCAGAACAGAAGAGGGATGCGGGGGGGGGGGGGGGGGGGGGAAGGAAGGAATGTAAATGTCTGTGAGCTAATGGTATTAGAGGTGATAATTGGGGAAGCTATCTTTGTAATGGGTAAGATAGTTAGTGTCTTTGTTGAGACCGACACGTAGAGTGTCGAATTTTAGCATGAATGACAGTTCAGAGGATTCCCTTTCAGAATAAGTCCAGACCAACTCGGCTACATTTCTATCAGTGTTCTGTATGTGACATTATATTCCTAATAAATAGGGACGAGAACATCAGATAAGGAGAACTCCTAATAGAAAATATCAGCAGAATATAGCTTTCAGATAGTTAGATTTCATAGTGAAGATTGAGTAAATTCACTTATCCATATTCTACCACCACCATCACACTTGGTATTGCCAGGAAGGGTGTTTAATTTTCGCAAATGTAGCTAGGAAAGTGGTCGTTAGCATTTGAAGGAAGGGTCAGCAAAATAGATATTGCTGTCTCCAGCCCATAATGCACATTTCTTTCATCATTGTACCACTATGAACAGGATCACTTTGAATATTTTGATAAGAGATAATTGTCTTAGGTGCTCCATTGGAATTTGTGTAATTTAAAGGGACAGGAAAGAGGGAGTGAGAGATCTTAAGGGCTCCCCAGCTTTCTGCTGCAAGTGAAGGGGAGTCCAGTTTCTTCTAATAGGTCATGCAAGCTTGTTAATGTTTTGTTTGGGAAATTGACACGAGCATAAATACATTGTGGGAGCGGAGAATGCTTTGCTCTCAACATATAGAGGGGTTTGGTTTTCCATGGTATCTTTAGCTTCCACCTGACACACATACAGCATGATTGCAATGGAAGACCCAAACAGGCACAATGGGTTTTTTTTTCATGCATGTGCATTGAATGAAAAATATGTGAGAATAATTCCATTACATCCAACATCCTGCGCAAAATGGGAAATCTTCTATTGACTTAAATGGACTTTGCATCAAGGCAATTCTTCCTTCCATTTTGTTAACACCAACGGACATCAATAAGAGCAGCTACTTTATAGTTTGCCAAATGTATCTTTTTGCTGAGGTCTACTCTGATTAGAGAGGGAGGCACAAACACCAAAAGGAAACAATCTGTGAAAGTCAATTTTGTTAAAATTGTAACTGTCAGTTGGTGGAGAAAGTTTATTGCAATACACAGAAACTGAGATCTTCAATGAGAGATCCATTAAGGGACAATTATTGCAGTGAATAACCCTTGGAGAGGCTGCAATCAATAGTCAACTACAAAATCCAAAACATAGTTGTCCCTAAGGAGGTGAGACAAAAGAGGGAACTCCACGGTACTATCATATAATGTGTATTGTATATCTAATCAGTATTCTAGATGGGGTCTGCAAACAGGCTTAGTAAAATGGGAGCACTACATAATTAATATACCACTCTCCCACACTGAAAAAAATTATGCATTGCAGAAAAAGGGCCATTGCATCAATCTCTTATGGATTTTTAATATACTAGTCAGGATGCACTGAGTTTAAATAAGGAAATACACTGTAGTTTACATAAATGTATGCCAGTATTTCTGTATATGGACAGGTGAGCCAGGGAAAATATCTTTTCTCACAATATATGCACGAAGTAGGATATCTTATTTTTTATATAAATTTGATGCACTTTGACTTATAGAAGTTCTGTTCTAGCCTACTATTCAGATACTTATGCTCGTAGTGTAAAATGTGAATGATTAGTAATAATTCCAGTGACATATAGCAGCGTAGCTTAAAAATTAGCATTTATTATATTGTGGTGAGGTACAGTATTTGCATCATGAAACCATACTGCAGGAGCATTAAACATCAATGAGGTAATTACTATAAAAAAGTGAATGCCAAGGGTCCAGTCTTGCCTCCTGTGCATGGGTGAAGCTCCTATTTATTCATTATGATTTTATTTAATACTGGTACTACAGCAACAGCTAGGAGTGCCAATGAGTTGACAATTTAAGATTGAGAGCAGGCATTGCAAAAAGATTTAGCAAAGAAATGGAGATGGGTAAGAGAGGGAGGATGAGGTGACAGTAATACAAAAATTTAATATAGATGAGCTTTGCACATGGTTTGTTTGCAGTGAAGGTTTTGAGAGTATGAGTGAAACAAGTAAATTGAACCATGGACGTTTCACTCATGTATATGTGGAAAGAATGGGGCCTAATTCTTTTGTTATCGTACTGTAGAAAGTTTTGATTCTATATCACCCTATTATCTGACAAAAAATATGGCACCAGAACTATGTCTAATTCTCATGGAAACAGTTATAATAGGGAAAAAGCACAGTATGATCTATTCTCTGAGAGATAAAATTTTCATTGGTACATTCATATTCATCAATAGCTTATGTTTTTTTTTAATACACCTGATGTTCATTGCTGTTTTCTCTTTTGGAATCTCACCCTGCTGTTGGTGAATTCAAAGTCAGACTCCCTTTTAATGGTTTGGGGTAGGATCTACTTCCTAATGACAAGCTACCTCTCATTCCTACCATGCTGTCACTGAGGGATTCAAAGTTATAGGGCATTCTTCAACCCTCCTCTTCATTATAGGAGTTAGTTATTAGGTGAGAACTGAAAAAAATGTGACTTAAGTGACTATCATGGCTTACTGACACCTCTCAAATTTTGAATATTAAGCACTGAATTGTTATGAACAGTTCATGAGACATCCATAAAATGAAGCCTCAGTTCCATAGGTAAATTTCAGTCATAAATATATTCAAGCAAAATATGATCTGGTAGTGAGTATTTTGCCACAGATAAAGAGGTTGAATTATCAAGTAAATTATTCACTGAGTTACGTGCTCTATTCGAATAGAAAAATATTAATGTGAGGAGCTACATGAGGGTAAGCAGAAGCCAAAAGTAATGTGATAGTTACATTAATATTACTAGGCTTGTGCATATAACACACACACATGTTTTTAACTAAAAGTAAACTAAATCAGACAGCATTTCAGTCTGTATTCTCTTTAGAATTTTCAGACTGGAGAAACACTAATATCTCATGAAAATTTTGTGAAATCTTCATGCAGATCTTAACAAATGTAAAGCTCATTTTTTGGACTCTTGTTGCTTTAGTTATAGTAATAAAAAAAGAAGTTAATTACCAGAGAGTCCCAAGGTTACACAGCCTGTGGGAGTGAAATAGGGGTATATTTAAAAGACAGAGAAACATCTGGAAACTATGAAAGCTAACATTACAGATGAAAACCAGAAAACATCAAGTCTCTCTGGCCATTTGCAGGTTTAGTGTAGAAAGAAAAATGTTCTCTGCCAATGTTTGAAACATAAAATCATAGAAGTTAGAAACAAAATGATACATGCAATCATTCAAGTCTACCTTTACAGAAGTGCAGGATTGTGCCCAAAAGTAGATTTAAAAAACCATATTTTATGCAGACTAATATAAAACCTCCAGCAATAGGATTTATATGATGTCTTGCTCCCAAGCCATTGCTAACCAGCAGGTTAAAATAATTAAAAGGCCTGTAAGTCTCTACCATTCTTACATTTCTAGCTTCTCTGATTTATTTGCTAGGAAGAACAACTTGTCTGGCAATGGGGCAGCCATTTTCTACCTTACAGTTACAATGTGTACAAATAATGTTATGATGGGAATTGCCAGATGGGAATTTTACACAAGGCCTCTAACTTGTTTTCTTAGTGTTCTTCTTCTGAGGAAATGCTGCCTTTTTAGTTTTGTGATGCAGAATCTTTAGGAAAAGCCATTGGAAACAGCAGAGGAGAGTTTGCTCTCTGCCTTTGTCTCTTTAAGAGTGAATTAATGGTTCAGGATTAATTCCTGGGGATGGATATTGGAATTAGGGCTGATGTTCCTGAAAGGTCAGGGGGTGGGGGTGTTGTCCACCTCTACTCAAAGACTTATCAACATACTGGAAATAAAACCCATATCACTTTTTTCCTCAAGGGGAAATCAATCTGTAAAACACCAATTTCTGCTACTGCTCAGCACAGGGGTAACATTGTAATGGACTAAATAGCACCTTCCTAATGATGCAGACATTGCTTGATTAAGATATTTGTTCTAGGTGTCCCTGGGATAATAAAT
The DNA here is from genome assembly GCF_049634645.1 of Pelodiscus sinensis. NCBI lineage: Eukaryota > Metazoa > Chordata > Testudines > Trionychidae > Pelodiscus > Pelodiscus sinensis. The sequence continues at coordinate 44,260,884 of NC_134711.1, read as the reverse complement.
GGACCATTGTCATTCCTTCTCTTTGTCTTCTAAAGTAATTCACAGAACAGCAATGTAGTAGGTCAGAAGACACTGTTGGCATCCTGATAGGTCTTCTTCTCCATCAACATTCATCTCTGTGCTTTTTTGTATGCTCCTTCTATATATCATGCCAGCTCTGCACATATAGCTAGCATAATAGACTTTAAGAGAGCACCCAAAGACCACAGCCTCAGATAAGATACGAAGGCACCCGTGTCAGGTTTATTGTCAAATGAAGTACAGTTATAGGTATCACTTGATAGACTTGTCACTTAACCACTACAGATATATACCCATGACAATGGACAAGGCTCAGTCAGTAATATGGATTTCACTATTGTCCCTATGATGACCAAAGAATTAAATTGAGGTACCCCAGCATTTATAGACCAAGACAAACAATCTACAATACACATCTTATGTATTATCTTACGCCTTAATGACACGGTTGGTACCTTCCCTTGTACTTTCCTCCAAAGCATTCCTATTCACCACTTGTTGTTGTGCTTTCACTCCTGATATTTCAGACAAAATATCACTAATTATCACTTTTGTCAAATTATTTTATCATGTGCTAAATTGGAGTTTCTTTGTACTATCCTGGTGGAATGTTCCATGTATTTTAGTAGTACTAGTGTTGAGTTCACGTCCTGGACACAGACTTGCAGGCAAACATCTGCTTTTCACAGAGCTTGTCTGTTACTCATAATATAACTCTTGGTTACTTTGGTTCAGGCCTCAGTACTTTCACCAGCCTATGCTTCAAGCTCTTTCTTTCTTCTGAAGTCATTGATATTGCTGCTCACTTAGGGTATGTCTAGACTACAAGAGTCTTTCGAAAGAGTCTTTTTCGAAACAATCTTTCAAAAAAGCATCTTTCAAAAGAGATCATCTAGACTGCAACTACTTCTTTCAAAAAAGCAAGCCGCTTTTTTGAAAGAGAGCACCCAGGCAGTCTGGATGCTCTCTTTCAAAAAAGCCCTGTTTGCATTCAAGAACGCCTTTTTTCGAAAAAGCACTTTCAAAAAAAAGGTGTTCTTCCTCATAAAAGCTGGTTTACCATGATCGAAAAAATCGCCGTGTTCTTTCGATTTAATTTCGAAAGAACACGGCAGCAGTCTAGATGCAGGTGAAGTTTTTTCGAAAAAAGGCCACTTTTTTTTTAAAAAAAAACCCCTGTAGTCTAGACACACCTATAGATATCACATGGAAAATGATGGAAGTAAAATATACAGTGAACTTATGGGACTAGTATCATAGTTCAGGCAACTGTCTTGGTATTCCCTTTCCATGGTTCCTTGAGGATGCTGACTCTTGGCTCCTTAGCCATCATGTCTGTTAGTCACATGTTTCTCCCTTTCCTAAAGAGGATCTTTCCAGGCTGTATCATTCCCTGCCTACACTATGATATCCCCAGCAAGTCAGACTGCTTAAATAGGTGAGTGCCTGTGTTTTGCTTTCTCTATAAAGGCTGTAAATACAACTGCTGGCAGTTCTGCTAAGTCCCACACAGTCCTTTCTAGGCAAGCACATATATTCTGAAGGTGAAAGCCTTACAGAGAAACATACAAATGCATGGTAATAAGGTTACCAGAGATCACCCCTGAACTCCAGCAAGGACTCTGAAAGGACTCAGTCCTTCATATCCTACAAATCTGTTTTTGTACATCTTTGGCCTTCCCAACCCAGTCTCAAAGCACAGGTAATCAGTGGATAATGGTATTCACAGGGCATAGCTTAAAGTGTAAGATTTTTGTTGTTGTTGCAAAAGCAGGGGTAGGGAAGTCACATTAAAATCTCTGTAGGTATTTCCCAGGAAATTCACTTCATATTAGGGTAACCAGTTAGAAAGTATGAAAAATCATGATGGGGGATAAGGGGCAAGCATGCACCTCTATAAGAAAAAGCCCCAAATATCAGGACTGTCCCTATAAAATCAGGATATCTGGTCACCCTCCTTCATATGTATTGTCCAAAAAATCCTTGCTTACCTGGCACACTTTTCAGTATAGTCCTTTGATCTTCCCAGCCCACAATAAATAACCTTTGCATTTAATACAATGGACTCCAAAGAACCTTAAATTTAATTCAGTATGGTTTTTCAAAGATATTCTTGGGAAATAGCTATATCAGCAAGTAGTTCTATGCAGAAAGTAAGTGTAACAATATAGAGAATGCTAAGCAGCAGGATTATTCCTCTTTTGATGCACCCTCCAAGAATTCAAGAGAAGTTGAGGGTGCAAGAGAAGTTGAGGGTGGCAAGGATATATTCTTGCTTATGATCTTGCACTTAGAGTAAGAGAAAACTGTGGGGTTTTATATAATCAGTTACAGTATGTATAATTTTAATAATTTACTAATGCAAGGTGCTTTGAACTTGAGCCATTACAGCACTCATTGATTCAGTTTAAAAAAATGCAGAGACAGTATCTGCAAGCCAAAAAAGTACTTGGTGTATGCAGGGTGCATGTGTTTGCTTTTTGTAGCATTGTTGGTCCCATGATATTAGAGAGAAAGTGGGTGAGGCAATATCTCTTATGGGACCAACCTCTGTTGGTTAGAGGCATGCAAGAGCTTGCACAGAGCTCTTCAGAGCCTCCTTTTGGCTGCCATTCAAAGTGTTGATTGCTCAAAGGGTTGATTATAGCCATTCCCCCCCCCCCCCCGGGGATAAAAGTATAAGTATCCTTACTAAAAGTATATGGACCCGAAGAAGAACTTTTATGTAAAAACTTGCCTTTTTCCCCAAACAGAAATTGGTCCAACAATAGTTCACCCATATCACCTCTCAAAAATACTTGCTGTAATAGATAATAGAATCAGCAGCAGGGCACAGGGTAATCCTTAATTAGGTAAGTAGATTGTCTATTCTATGTGGCCAGAGCCATGCAACTTAATAAGGGAATGGAAACTGTATTTAGCTGTATTAACACACATGGTTCCTCTTTCCTACAGCAAGGCTAAAAGCAAGGGCATATTGAAGTCAATAGTAAATTACATTACAAACAGTTTTCAAATTGGTTTGCCCATCAAGGGAAATGGCACATGTTCAGTATCTCCTGAGAATTAGCTCATTTATTTCGATGGATTTAGTTTTTCAACCTTGGATACAGAAATTTGAGAATGTCTAAATAAAATTTCACATCTTAAATCTGATGGCTTTGGTAGATTGGGTGGAAACACTAGGTTCTTTACAACATTTTTACTACTATACTTGAAGTTGCATTTTAGCTGAAATAATGGACAAAGGGAAAGTCTTCACTGAAAGAGACACAGATTTCTTATGAACAGTTAAATTCTTGGTGGTGCCTTGGTGCTCTTCTATGTCTGTTAGATGTTGACTAATATTGTCTGAAGGTGGATGATTAAAATGAAAAACTTTGCTACAGTTTTTGCCCTTTATAAAAAAGTTCTAATGTTGAAATACCCATTTGCTTCAGTTTGGTATTTACTGAAGATAAATGCACACTCTGCTGTACACAGATGATTCCTTAATGGCCTCTTTCTTAACTGAACTGTAGAGTAAAATTGAAAACCTATTGCACAGTGCTCTTTGTATTTCTAAAAATAAAATCCTGTCTCTGAGGTTCCATGTTAACCAGTGATCTGATGTTAGTAAAGGCCTAAATCTCTGCTAAAAGGAAGCAAGACAAGAAAATTACTTGTTTCTCTTCAATCATTTATTTTCACTGTTAATCTTCTTTGTTTCTCATCTACGTGGAAATAAGCCTGAGCCGGCACCCTGAGCCTTCTACAAAGCTAGCAACCATTCTGTAGACTTTGTGCTCCCAGGGTCCTAGCAGGCCTTAGCACAACCCATGGAAGGAGCAGTTAATATGTACGTGCCTGTAGGATCAAGCAGAAGAAGTTTCTGAAACTCACTTCCACTTATTGTTCATCTTAGTCTTGACAGCAAATGCAGCTCTAGCTCCCTGCTCCATTAATCCTCCCCTCCTAGTAGAGAAAGAACAAATGATGGGAATGGCAGTGGTGAGATGAAAGTATTCAGTAAAGTGTGTGCGTGGCCGGGGGGAGGGATACTCTGCAAAAGAAAGAGAAAGAAGACAAAAGGCCTTTAGGAGAGAAAATGGACAGTAAAAAGGATACTCTCTGAAAATGAATACAAGTATAATAGAAATGGGGCTTTTATGCACTTCGACATGGACAGAAAAGGGAAGCACCATTAGCTTATACAACAGGGAGAGTCTTCTCAGATCTTCTGGGTAACAAGGTGAGAAGTAGCCTTTCAGCTCGAAGGATTCAATACCATTTGGAGCTTTAAATATAACTATCAACATGTTGAGTTTCATGCTGAAATGAATAGGAAGCCAGCACAAAGACTTCAGAGCAGATGTGATGCTTGCAGTAGGTTGCCCTAACTAGAAATTAGGCAGCTGTATCCTGCGGTAGCTGGAGTTTCCAGATGGGCTTCAATTGTAGCCTCAGGTAGAACATACTACACTGGTGTAGTCTGGGAGTAATAAAGGGAATGGATAACTGTTGTGAAACCTACATTAGCAAAAACAGTCACAGCTTCCTGGCTAGTTACATTATGAAAGGCAATGCAAGCCGCAGCTGCTACTTGAGAATCAAGGTACATCAATGGGTACAAATGGACCCTGAGATTGAAAACAATGTTATATGACCAAATTTAACTGGATTCAGTTGTTTCTAGTTCACTTTAGTTCACTCAGGCATTGGCTGACTAATTAGGCTGCAATATTTGTGTGTGAAGAAAATGAGACAAAGATGAAAGTTACCTTTGTATTGAAGACTGTGCCTCCCAGAAGGTGTCTCAATCTCTTTAGTGTGTGTGGATTTCTTATATGTGCTGAACAAGAGTGACGACAAAATGGAACCCTGTGGAATCTTGAAGAGATTCCCTTTGGAAGGATGATTTATGTGAAAAGTGATTCCATGAAAGGGACACCATCTTTTCCTTCCACTATGCTTTTCCAGTCTGCACAAAAAACTTCCCGTTTCCTCCTTTTTTAAGTTGAGTCCTGCCAGTTTCTCACTAATCATCACAGTGCCTTGTGTGCAACTGGCTGTGCTGAACACAGTGCTATGAGAACATGTAAGGAAGCACAAGGCAATTAGGAATTAGGAATGCACAACAGCATTCTTTTGACCCAGTAACAATGACAGACAATGAAAGAGAGGGATAGACACTGAAGTCCCCAGAATAAAAACATAATTTCTTGCCTCTTGTGGTTTAGTTAATAGAATTTATTTACAGCTAATGTTAAAAAAAGAAATAGATGTGTGAGAAAGCAAATCCCTTACAGAAACAAGGAATGTAGGTTTTGTAGCATTTCTAGAGCTGCCCTTCAGAACACACTGAATACTTGCCAGCAATTAGCTTTGTATTGATGTACGGCAATGTTTTCTACATATCTGGACTATGCTGATTATAGAGCACTCTGCTGTAGTCTGCTGTGAGAAAGGACCATCCATTGTGTCAGTTAGCCTCCTAATTAGCTGTCCATCCCCACGACTGGCCCTCTGCAAGGACTCTCTCTCTCTCTCTCTCTCTCATTTAAATGTCTTTGTTTCCTTACATGCAAAACAGTAACATTAACAAGTTGGATGCCTGGCTTGGAGTTTCACTTGATATTACATAACTCATTCTTTTTAGCATTAGATGTTATAGATCCCACCTTTTAAATATGCCAGCTCATTTCATTTGTTTTCTCTGGGGCATTTCTTGATCATGAATACACTGATTCACCAGGGGATCAGCTACCTCATACTTTTTTGAAACACTTCTATATGTGAAAAATACTAATGTGATCTAAAAAAAGTGGACATCCTTGTTTTTCCTTCTCCATTGTCTCAACATGACACTCCTTTTCTGGACATGTTTGACATGCAAATGTCAACTTTCATCAACTGTCTGTCTTCTTGATTACTTAAGACAATTAGCATCGTCATTATTTATTCAGTCACCCTCATTTTCCCTCACTTTAAATTCATCACTGCTTTGAACTTGGCATGGCCAGCCTGGAGATCTTGGGCAATGTCTATACTACACAGAAAAATTGGAAAAAGATACACAAATTGCAAACTTCAATTTGTGTATCGTTTTCCGCTTTTCTTCTGCAAGAAGCTTTTCCAACAAACCCCCTCTTTCAGAACATCCCTTATTCCTTGTAGAACAAGGTTTACAGGGATGCCAAAAAAAGTGTTTGCTTTTCTGAAATTTTTTTTGGAAAAGCAGACATGTTCATTTCAAGTATGGGTTCTCTTGGCCAGGCCTCACGTGAGCATAGCCGAGATCTACCTCAGCAACCTCACCACTCACATGGATAGCAACAAGCCTTATCTACCAATAAAATAGAGCTTGTCAGAGTCCATCACTCAACACCATATATGGGCATCACACCGCACCCAGACCACACCCATGCTATTCCCAGAACACAAACAATACCAAATATGGTAATAGGCAATAACATAAAAACCCCTGAGCCCTAAGCTCGGGGAGTACTCCCAAATACTGGAAGACAGAATCTGAGTCTGGCTTAGGACTGATCACTCAAAGGCCGCCTCCCACCCACCGAATCTAAAAAGGGGTGTATTAATCTCGAGCATGCTCCGATTCCTTGTATGTCTTTGTGCTGTTGTTGTTGCTGAGTTTGTAAGTATTTAATTTACCCTCACTGTTTGTTAAGAGGTTTAAAAGAGATAGGTTAGAGAATATATTGCTCAGTTGTAACTTTAACCTTTGCTATTGTCAGTGTGTTTAAAGAAACAGTTTTTGAAATGTGTATATATTTGACTTAGCTGTAACTTAGGTAGAGTTTTAAAAATTGTTGTGGTTCAATTGTTTTGTGGCAAATATTGGGTAATTGCTCATCTTAAGTTGTTCAGTTTAATAAATCATTGTGTCTTTGTTAAAACTTGTTGTCTTGCCATCATTCCGTATTTTCACTGGGCATTTGGCTGTAAGCCTCTGGGACTCCCACCATTTTACCGAACCGAGAACGAACAATTCCTTGGATGCAGCAGAGCTTTTTCGGGATCTTCCAGTATCCTGGAAAAGTTCTGTAGTCCTTTTCTAACATATAACTTAAATCTTCCTTGCCATACACTAAGTCAATTATTTGTCCCACCTTCAGTGCACATACAGAACAACTGCCTTATGGACTCCCCACCAATTTATCCACATTTTTCTTCAAGTGTGACACTCAGAATTGGTACAGTAGTACAGCTGAGCCTCATCAGTGCTCAGTTGTAGGCCAACTGCCTCCTGTAAGACATGGCATGCTCCAGTAACCATACCACAGAATGCTATTAGTCTTTTTCAGAGCTACATATCACTGACTTATTCCATTTGTGATTCACTATAATCCCAGATTCTCTTCAGCTGTACTATCATGTAGCCAATTAATCACCATTTTGTACTGGAGCCTTGAATGTTTCCTTCCCACGTGTAGTACTTTGCACTTATCCTCTTACTAATTTCAGAGCAATGCTTTAACTTGTCACTGCGGTTTTTTATTTTAACACTGTTCTCCAAAATGCTTCTGACCCCTCTCAGTTTGGTATCACTTGCAAATTTTATAAGTATATTTTCCACTTCATTAACCAAGTCATAAACAAAACTACTAAATAGTACCAAACCCAGGACTGACCCTTACAGATACGTTGTCCCGAATCTGACTGTAAACAGAAGTTGACTACACTTTGAGTAGGATCTTTTACCTAGTTATGCACCAACCTGTCTTACCATAATTTTATCTAGGCCATATTTTCCTTTTATGAGAATTTCATGAGGGATTGTCAAATTCCTTACTAAATATCAAGTTATCACATCTCCAGATCACTCTTGACCTTCATCCACTAGAGCAGTAAATCTGTGAAAGAAGGAAATTAGGTTGGTCTGGCATGATTTATTCTTCACAAATTCTTGCTGGCTATTCATTTAATCCAATTAGCCTCTAGGTGCTTACATACTAATAGATAATTTGTTCCAATCAATAGCTTTCCAGGTATCAAAATTAGGCCAACTGGTCCAAATCCTTGAGTCCTTTATGAATATAAGTACTATGCTATACATCTAACTCAGTGTTTCTCAGTGGTCCACGAAACCACTTTGAGAAAGCTACTAACTAACCACGCCGATAAACACACCAGCATGGCCAGTTAGCAGTTTTCTCGAAGTGGTTTTGTGGACCACTTTGAGAAACACTGATCTAACTTATCTAATATCTTTGACTTGTTCTTTGGCTTTGCATTTCTTCCCCTTATTAATATTAATTTAATTGAGTTTCCGGTAATCATTTACCTTTTTAGAAGATTGATGGAAAAGAATTAAATATCTATTTTCTTGATATCAATGATTAGTTCTCCTTCTTTCCTAAGTAGAGAATCTGACTTTCCTTTGTCTTTCTTATACTATTCATGTATTTAAGAACCTCTTTTTATTGCCTCTATAACCATTACTAGACGTGACTCATTCTGACCCTATCAGCTGATGCTATTCTCTTGTCATTCCTCCACAGCAATTCATTCATGGTTTTCACTTTTTTGTAGGATTTTCTTTTGATTCTCATGTCATTAAAGAACATTGTTCAGCATCTTACCAGTTGGCAAACTGGCCTTTCAAGTTTGATTGCCAAAGGAACCAGTGTTAAATACTTCTGCCATGAAGTTTTGTAGGGATGGCATGATATTTAAACTAATAGAAAATCTTTCGTTCTCTTGTAGGAGTTGCACTTGCAAAGTAACATGAATACACTTCTATTTGACTTCAGTGGGGCGTGAATATTTCACCAATGAAACCTAGTCCCAAAGTCTGCTCTCAGGGAAATGTATTTGGCCCATGCTTACTGGGTATGTGAGTATGACAAATGTTTAAAATGTAGGGCCAAATCTTTCTCCTACTGAAGTCAAGCGGAAAACTCCTGTTGGCTAGAGTGGCACAGACTGTTCCACTTGTTGTTTGGATTGTATTTTAATCCCATTTGTCCAAGACAATTTCAGACAAAAACAATTTAAAGTCTACATAGAGAAGAAATTAATATTCATTCTGAATGCTAAAGGTCGTCTAGATTTCATTTCTCACATCAAATTAAAATATCTTCATTTTGGTTTTGTTTACTCTGGTTTCTTTCTGAGCCCTAAATATCTTCACTAGAGACCTCCATGTTAATGTTGCCTGATCTAAGATTGCTGATGAATTTCCAGTTACTGCCTTTACGGTTGTCAGGTTCTTTGATCCAGGATCGGGCCCATTATTCAATTATTCTGTGGTTGGGAACCCTGATGTGCACAGATGCAACACTCACACGATAGAAACACTTGTATAATTTCAAATATAGTTTATTCATACATTTATCATAGTCACAAAAACTCCCATTTCATACAATAAATAGGGAATGTACATCTATATTTCCATATCATATATTTACACCAATCCTTCTAGAACAACCCCAGGTGTTAGCCATCATCTTCATCATCACCTTCGCCATCCCCATCATCACCAGTGGCCATCATTCTGGCACCTCCCAAGGACCACATCTCTTTCGCTTTCGCCCCTAGAGTGGGATGCCACTTTTATAATACGTTGTGTTTGATGCATATTCAGTAGGGGATGTTTCCTTTTCTCCTTATTTGTATTTCCTCATCTTACTTGGTGAAGTGTCTTTTTCCCATAGGTCAGGATATCATTGATTTCAATGATTATCATATGTGTCAATTCATTACCATGGGCCTTTTGTGGTTATCTATCACATTTATTGTTTTTCTCCTACCCAGTTATTCAATTAGGTCTCAACTGGTTGTTTTGGGTTTTTCCACCTAATGATGTACCTGCTAAGTTTCAGAGTATTTTTGGAAGACCCTATGCCATGGAGAGTCACTCTATCTTACCATCATCTATCTAGGTGAAAGGTCCTGAACAAGGGTGTGTTAACTCTGCTGTCTGGGTGTAAGGTCCCAAACAAAAATAGGAACTTTGCCTTAGCTCAACATACAGGACATGGTCTGTAAGTCTCTTGAGTTACAGCCAAACTGCCAATATAAACCTATCGTCAAGAACACAAGAATGGCCATACTTGGTCAGGCCAAAGGTCCATCTAGCCCAGTGTCCTGTCTTCCAACAGGTGCCCTAAGGGAGAACACAGAACAGGTAATAATCGCATGATCCCTCTCCTGTCATCTATTTCCAGACTCTGACAAAACGAGGGTAGGAAAACCATTCCTATCCATACTGGCTAATAGCCATTGATGGACCTAATCTCCATGAATATATCTAGCTCTTTTTTCAATCTTGTCTAAGTCCTGGTCTTCACAACATCCTCTTGCAAGGAGTTCCACAAGTTGACTGTGTGCTGCATGAAGAAAAACCTCCTTTTGTTTGTTTTAAACCCGCTACCTATTAACTTCCTTGGTGACCCCTAGTTCTTATGTTATAGGAACAAGTAAACAACTCCTTATTCACTTTCTCCAAAGTTGTTGGGTTTTAAAGACCTCTATCATATCCCCCCTTAGTCTCCTCTTTTCTAAGATGAGAAGTCCCAGTCTTTTTAATCTTTCTTCATGTGGCACCTGTTCCAAATCTTAATAATTTTTGTTGCCCTTTTCTGAACTTTTCCCAATGCCAATATATCTTTTTTGAGATGAGGCGACCACATCTATATGCAGCATTCAAGATGTGGTTGTATCATGGTTTTGTATGGAGGCAATAAGATATTCTCTGTGGGTATGTCTACATTAGCTTGTTAGTTCAAGCTAGGTAGGCAAATCAGGGCTACCGGAGTTGCAAATGAAGCCTGGGATTTAAATATCCCGGGCTTCATTTGCATGTTCCTGGGCACCAGCATTTTTAAATCCCCCTTAGTCCGAACTAACTGCCCACGGCTAGACGCAGCAGTTAAACGTTAATTCGAACTAACTCCTTAGTTCGAATTAACTGTTACTCCTCATTCCACGAGTAACAGTTAATTCAAACTGAGGAGTTACTTCGAATTAACGTTTAACTGCTGCATCTAGCCGCGGGCAGTTAGTTCGGACTAAGGGGGATTTAAAAATGGTGACGCCCGGAACATGCAAATGAAGCCCGGGATATTTAAATCCCGGGCTTCATTTGCAACTCCGGTAGCCCTGATTTGCCTACCTAGCTCGAACTAACGAGCTAGTGTAGACATACCCTGTGTTATTCTCTATCCTTTTTTAAATAATCCCTAACATTTCTGTTTGCTTATTTCATTGCCAAAATGACCTTAGCAAGTTAGAGACATGGTCAGAGGTAAACAGGATGAGGTTTAATAAAGAGAAATGCAAAGTGCTCCACTTAGGAAGGAACAATCAGTTCCATACATACAAGATGGGAAGCGTGATAGAAATGTAGCCGTGTTAGTCTGGGGTAGTTGAAGCAAAATGCAGGACAATGTAGCACTTTAAAGACTAACAAGATGGTTTATTAGATGATGAGCTTTCGTGGGCCAGACCCACTTCCTCAGATCAAATAGTGGAAGAAAGTAGTCACAACCATATATACCAAAGGATACAATTAAAAAAATGAACAAATATGAAAAGGACAAATCACATTACAGAACAGAAGGGGGATGCGGGGGGGTGGGAAGGGGGAGGAAGGAAGGTAAATGTCTGTGAATGCTGATATTCACAGACACTTACCTTCCTTCCTCCCCCTTCCCACCCCCCCGCATCCCCCTTCAGTTCTGTAATGTGATTTGTCCTTTTCATATTTGTTCATTTTTTTAATTGTATCCTTTGGTATATATGGTTGTGACTACTTTCTTCCACTATTTGATCTGAGGAAGTGGGTCTGGCCCACGAAAGCTCATCATCTAATAAACCATCTTGTTAGTCTTTAAAGTGCTACATTGTCCTGCATTTTGCTTCAAGATGGGAAGCGACTGTCTAGGAAGGAGCATGGCAGAAAGGGATCTAGGGGTCATAGTGGACCACAAGTTGAATATGAGTCAACAGTGTGATGCTGTTGCAAAAAAAGCAAATATGATTCTAGGTTGTATCAACAGGTGTGTTGTAAGCAAAACTCGTGAAGTCATTCTGCCGCTCTACTCTGCACTAGTTAGGCCTCAGCTGGAGTACTGTGTCCAGTTCTGGGCGCCACATTTCAAGAAAGATGTGGAGAAATTGGAAAGGGTACAGAGAAGAGCGACAAAAATGATTAAAGGTTTAGAGAACATGACCTATGAAGCCAGGCTTCATGAACTGGGCTTGTTTAGTTTGGAAAAAAGAAGATTAAGGGGGGACATGATAGTGGTTTTCAAATATCTAAAAGGGTGTCACAAGGAGGAAGGAGAAAATTTGTTCCTCTTGGTTACTGAGGACAGGACAAGGAGTAATGGGCTTAAAGTGCAGCAGGGGAGGTTTAGATTGGACATTAGGAAAAAATTCCTAACTGTCAGGGTGGTCAAATATTGGAATAAATTGCCAAGGGAGGTGGTGGAATCTCCCTCTCTGGAGATATTTAAGAACAGGTTAGATAGACATCTGTCAGGGATGGTGTAGATGGAGCTTGGTCCTGCCTTGAGGGCGGGGAGCTGGACTCGATGACCTCTCGAGGTCCTTTCCAGTCCTATTATTCTATGATTCTATGATTGCTGCTGTACAGTGAATTGATGTTTTCAGAGAACTATGCACAATGACCCCAAGATCTCTCTCTTGAATGGTTATAGCTAAATTAGTCCCCATCATGTTGTATGTATAGTTGGGATTATTTTTTCCAATGTGCATTACTTTATATTTATGACCATTACATTTTGTGTACCATTTTGTTTCCCAATCACTTAGTTTGGTGAGATCCTTTTGAAGCTCTTCATAGTCTGCTTTGGTCTTAACTATCTTGAGCAGTTTAGTATCATCTGCAAATTTTGCTACATCACTGTTTACCCCTTTCTTCAGATCATTTATAAATAGGTTGAATACAATTGGTCCCAGTACAGACCCTTGGGGGATACCACTAGTTACTTCTCTCCAGTCTAGAAACTGACCATTTATTCCTACCCTTTGATTCCTGTCTTCCAGCCAGTTATCAGTCCATGAGAGTACTTTTCCTCTTATCCCATGACAACTGACTTTACTTAAGAGCCTTTAGTGAAGGACCTTGTCAAAGGCTTTCTGAAAATCTATGTATATTATATCCACTGGATCCCCCTTGTCCCCATGTTTGTTTACTCTCCCTCAAAGAACGCTAATAGAGTAGAAGCTTCAGGAGTGGCCGAGTTAGTCTGTACTGGATAAACTTAAAAAACAACAAATAGTCTGATAGCACTTTATAGATTAACAAAACATGTAGATGGTATCATGAGCTTTCTTGGGTACAGCCCACTTCTTTAGATGACCAGAGTGTTGAATGTCCAGGATCCAAAAAAAAGCGGAAGAGCAGACGCGTTCCCTAGACGTGATAGAGTTTTTCCTTTGGTATCCCGGAACCCACCCATAGTCTGTACATAGCCACACTGTGAGAAACAAATAATGAACTATAATAAGGAAATAATATATTTAAATATCTATAGGCAAGCAAGCATGTTAGCCCTATAGGCTACATTATTATCCTAGAGGGTATTACAGACTTATGAACTATCACCATGTTGCAGAAATACAAAATGTAATGATTAAGATTGGAATGGAATATCTTTTATAAAAGAAATGAATCCCAGGTTACTTGCTGCTCCAACACCCCTCCAATATATCTACCTGTACTCATACTTCATGGCAAGCTGCACTGTAAATCTGCAGTGCTCCACAGTGCTGCAAACTAAGCGTCGAGGACCCTGCTGATGCACACTAAAAGTTCTGAGTTTGCTTTGACATACAGCGGTACATCAGCATTGTAGATTTTGCCGTGCAGGAGGCATACATGCAGACATGTGCTTATCTGAATTCATGAACATGCAATGGCAAAGTTAGGGGGCATATGTATTATTGCTTCTGCTGCTGTGAAATTGAAAACACTGAATAATTCAAGTTCAGTCTGAGACAACTCTCCCTGGTGGTTTATTTTTATTTTATTCTTATGGAGTATTAAATAAATAAGGTGAATAATAACACAAATCAGCTATTCCATTTCAGTAGGATAACTTTACTAAGCCACATCGCAATATGATGATTCATTTTAATCCCGGGGATTCTTTTAGATGTGATATGTATAGTATAGCAAACTGTACTATTGTTTGTGAGAAATGCACAAATCTGGAATCTCAGGGTTTTTTTTAAAGCTGGGAATTTAGTTCTTTAAAGGAAGCCATTTTAAATGATTTCTTGTTATAGAATGTCAGCATAACAGGTAAACTACAGTACATTTCACAGTCACAAATTTTAGTTACAATGAATCAATGCCCTCTAAATAAGAATTTATTTTTATAAAGCTGGGGAATACTATCCAGGGACTCATGTAGTGCTCAAAGGTTTTATTCCTCTACTAGCTAGGTCACACTGCCAGGTGTTTTGTTAGACAACTTGTCTTTCTGTATCAGTGATTGCCAGAGGCACTGTTTGCACTTGAGTGGCTTGATTCCAAAGTAAGCTTTAAAACCAAGGTGAGAAGTTCACTCCCTTAAATTATACACAAGACTTTACCACCTGGTGGGTCTTATTTGGCTTGCCCCTGGGGAATTTAAGAAACAGGCTTGAGATAGCTGGTAAGAGAAAGTAGCATTTCTAAAATAATGCAATTCAAAGTCAGGACTATAAGTTACTAAACACTCTGAGCATCCTTTTCTAATTTCCAGCAATTCCTAGCTTGCTGTTTTCCCAATTTTAATGTCATAGGTTTCATTCATGCTTAGCTGGGGCTCCTGAAATTTACCATCAGGTAACAGATAAAGTTGCATTTTAGTTTTTTTGCTTGCTCATGAAATGGAGACGCTCAATGCACAATTGCTGTTCATTTCAATGTGTGCCACACAGGACCTCCACCACAATTTCCAAGAATGTTGGGAGAAGAGGATTCAGATTTTAGTATATTATGGAATTTCAGGCCACGTTGAAATGTTGCTAACAGTCTCTGTCGAAAGTTACATTTTCATTTTGCCTTAAGTTTGACACATGGTTCTGTCTGTGTATTGTCTTCTGTGCTTTTTTTCAAAGGTTTGTAATTGTATGCACCAAGTCTCTTTTTCTCAGAAACATTTTTGCTTCACAAAATCAGGCCGGTTTCACCAGAATTTTGTTGAGGAAGAAAACTAGGGGGGATAGTGCCAGCAATGTTAAAATGTCCTATATCAATTTATTTGCAGATGGAAGAGGGAAAATGAAGCTTCTTAATCTTTGCTTTTGAAATGTCTCTCTTCACAGCTGGTGTTTCAGACTGTCCACATGAATCTGTTGAATCACTCATACATATCCTTTCACATATTGCAGCTCTTCACAACCATGTGGGATTATCTGTTTTTTAAAGTGAAAGCTGAGATTCTGATGTAATCAGCTGATTCCAGTAATTGGACCCCATGCTGGAGCTATAGAACCTGTGTCCTAATCCAGCAGGGCAGCCCTTCAAGTCCCCTTGGATGTGGAAGAAGCAGTGCCCTTGCTTAAGTGTCCTTTGAAAATAGAAGAGTTTGTAAGCAGCTAAACTGTCACTCTCTGAAGAGTAAATACAGAGAGCAGTGGGATGGGATAAGGCTGTTTTCCCTGAACTATGGCAACAGAACGTATACGGTCCCGATCTTGGTGAGCAGTGATAGAGAAAGGAAGACAGAGGTCTGGGGACTTTGCAAAGAAAGGTGTGAGATGTTCCATTGGAGCTGTGTTTAAGCAACTCACACCACTGCAGTTAGAAAGTTCATCTTGTAAATGCTGCCACCAATCACATCCTATAAAATTCACGGTGGTCTACTCCTAAATCTCATAGGTTGTAGCTCTGTTTCATGTCATCTCTTCCCTGTCAGATTTATTGATAACTCCCAAGGCAATGATGTAATTACCACATCAGCTGTAGTGTTGTTAACTGTTGTTGATGAAAGCTTGTAAATTAAAAAGCTTTCTGAGATCTACAGCTTCATCAATAGCAGTATGAATTAACATGCTAGCTAATTAAACAATAGTACTTCAGCATGGTACTGAGTAGTGGATTCATTACCCAATTCTTAACTAAGCCTTTGACTAATCCTAAACACATGAGGAAACGAGTATAACTGCATTATGACTTCTTTTGATTGTTATCACTTTGATGTTAGCATCTATTGAAATTTATGGGGACAATTTTAATAGGCCACCAGATGTCAGTATGACCTTCTGTAATGTAAGGTAATGTAATTAACTCCCTTTCCACCAGTCACCACTGGTGAGCTTGTACATACCACCTAGTGTTTTAAAAGTCCTACTTTGAGTAAGAACAGCACATATAGTCCATTGTTAAATGCATCCTCAAGCTGCCAGCAACACTTTCAGTTTGTGCAGAAGGAAGAGCAAAGAATAAGGCTATGTCTACACCTATGGCAGCATCTGTCTATAAAATCATGACTCGTGTGGAAGAAGTGAATAGAGTTATTTACCAGAACAAGGGTTACCCAATGAAATTAATATGTAGCAGTTTCACACACACGAAAGGAAATATTTCTTCACACAATGCACAGTCAACCTGTAGAACTCCTTGTCAGAGGATGTTGCAAAGGCAAGACTATAATAGGATTCAAAATGCACTAAAGAAATCCATGGAGTAGAGGTCCACCAATGGCTATTTGCTAAAATGGGCAGGGATAGTGACCCTAGCCTCTGTTTGTTAGAAACTGGAAATGGGCTACAGGGGATGGATCACTTGATGGTTACCTGTCCTGTTCTTTCCCTCTGAGGCACCTGGCATTGGCTACTGTCTGGAGACAGAACACTAGGCTAGATAGACCTTTGGTTTGACCCAGTATGGCTGTTATGATGTGTGTAGCCACACATGGCAGTGAAAGGCTCTGGTATAGGGAAGAGAGTGGGGAAATAGTAAAATTATCATTCACTTGTTTCCAGAAGCTGGGCTCTACAGTAGTCTTTGCAATCTCAAGCTCATAAAGTCATGAGAGCAGGCCATACCACTGGGCTACATCTAGACTGGCATGATTTTCCACAAATGCTTTTCACGGAAAAGTTTTCCGTGAAAAGCATTTGAGGAAAGGCGCGTCTAGATTGGCGCGGACACTTTTCTGCAAAAGCACTTTTTGCGGAAAAGCATCCGTGCCAATCTAGATGTGGTTTTGCACAAAAAAGCCCGGATCGCCATTTTCGCAATTGGGGCTTTTTTGCGCAAAACAAATCTGAGCTGTCTACACTGGCCCTTTTGCGCAAAAGCTTTTGTGCAAAAGGACTTTTGCCTGAACGGGAGCAGCATAGTATTTCCGCAAGAAGCACTGATTTCTTACATGAGATTGGCAGTGTTCTTGCAGAAATTCAAATGGCCAGTGTAGACAGCTGTCAAGTTTTTCCGCAAAAGTAAATGCTTTTGTGGAAAAACTTGCCAGTCTAGACACAGCCCTGGAGTTCCAGTATGTAGGAAGATGTGACATAAGTGGATTCTAGAGCTAACCTCAGTCTCTTTCTCCCAGTCAGAAAGCAGAACACCAACCATAATAATGCCTTGTGTTGAGATACCATAATCGCTTATAAACTAAGCAGATTCTGGCCAAATAAGGAGACATAAAAACAAAATCTAGAATCAGACAGAAGGGATATTGGGGATTTGAAGAGGTGGCACTCTTTTAGCAAAGTTGTCATTTAACTAGTCACACTTCTTATATTAAAGCTCCATTTATGTATGGCTATTAGTGATGTTATAAGCATAATGCAGACATAAGGGCTACGTCTACACTGGCCCCTTTTCCGGAAGGGGCATGTAAATTTCACTAGTCGTCGTAGGGAAATCCGCGGGGGATTTAAATATCCCCCGCGGCATTTAAATAAAAATGTCCGCCGCTTTTTTCCGGCTTTTAAAAAAGCCGGAAAAGAGCGTCTAGACTGGCCCCGAAGTAGGAATAAGAGCCTCCGGAAAAGGGCGCTTTTTCCGGAGGATCGGGGCCAGTCTAGACGCTCTTTTCCGGCTTTTTTAAAAGCCGGAAAAAAGCGGCGGACATTTTTATTTAAATGCCGCGGGGGATATTTAAATCCCCCGCGGATTTCCCTACGACGACTAGTGAAATTTACATGCCCCTTCCGGAAAAGGGGCCAGTGTAGACGTAGCCACACAGTGCATTTTTAATGGTAATAAGCACGTAATTAGGAGTTTATAGGTGGTTATAAGTTGTGAATAAATGCAACCCACTGATCTGTTGTAATCTATAACAATTGATTAGCCATTTATGAAACATCTATTAATATTGTATTAACCCTCCATAACAAACTTATAAATGGAACCTTAATAAAGTGTAACCATTAAACCAAATTCCTTAGAATTAGGGAAGCAATGTACTGCTGGAGGAGCCCTCATTTAGATGAGAGGTCAAATGTTCAGATCTAAAATTACTTAGGAGTTTTGGAAGCCTCAGTTATGACAATTTACATTTGCTTTGGATATGCTCATGTGCTCCTGAATCCCATTGAAACTGAGGTCCTGAACATTGGCTAAATCCTCCACTATTTCCACAAGAAGAATGTTTTTTTAACCAACTTCAAGTTCCAATGCAGAACTATATTCTCCTATCAACACTTCCTCTCCTTTCCACCCGCAGCATGTCTTGACTGGATGCAATATCTTTCACATTTTGTTGTCTTCAGTATGAACTGAGGATGCTTTGCATAGGACAGTGTCAATTTTGACTATTATTAACTATTACTGACTATTAATACTGTACAGCATGCCACCTTTTTCCGGTGACCGTAAAGTGAGGAAGGGTGTATTATTGACTATTAATACTGTACAGCATTTTCAAAAGGTAGCACATTATGCATCCAAGGCACATTCTACCACCATTCTGTACTTGCGCAGTCTATGGTTGAACAGCTCCTTTCTGATGTCCAGGCTGCCTATTGTTACAGCTTCAGGAGCCAGGGGAGAAAAGGGTAGACTGGGTTTCCTATGATAGCTGTAGGCATTTCAGTGTCACCAATGGTTAGTTTTGGAACTGGAAAGCAAGTTCCTTCTTGCTGCTTTCTAAAGAGACCAGGGTTCCTAAAGATGTGTGTGCATCATGAACTGTTCCCAGCCAGCCCATGTTGATGCTGATGAAATGGCTCTTGTGATCCACCAGCACTTACCACACAACTGAGAAGTACTCCTTGAAGTTTATGGACTCTTTGATAAGGTGATCTGGTGCCAACATAGGGATATATGTTCTGTCCACTGACCCATCACAGTTAGGGATCCCCATCATGCTAAAACCATCCACTGTATCCTGCACATTGCCCAGTCATTATTCTAAGCAAAACTTTATTGATTGCCCTGGCTCCCTGGATCCTCACAGCCCCCACAGTAGATTTAGTCACATTGATTCCATCCTGATCCATAGCAGTAAGGTGTTAGAAGCTTCTAAATTGCTACTCATTTCTCAACTGTATATGTCGGTCTCATTCAGGTATCACTGCACTTTGCGCTGAACTCTTCCCATCGCCTATAGTGTTCTTATACATGCAAAAGTTATGCGGGCACCGCTCGTCATCCCACAGCTGCATGACTGTGCAGTCCTACTACCTGGTGATAGTTTTTCTGGCCTAGACGTGGCAAAATGTGTGACTGCCACAAGCAGCTGTGAATTGCTCCATGCCCAGGCTGCCAGTTAAGCTGTGTCTGTGCCATCACATTGCTCCATGCAGTGATTTCTGCTCCGGCTCTGCAAATGCTGCGGGATAATGTGTGATGTGTTTGTGATGCACACAACAACAGTGTTCAACTGAACAGGGTCCATTCTTGCAATGTTTGTTGTGAACACAGGTCACCCAGGCTTAGGAAAAAAGTTGCAAACTCACTTGTTTGCCATTGATTTCAGTGGGAGAGAGGCAAATGCCTCATGGGAGGCTGATGACATATCCATAGCCCTTCGCAGCAGTGTTTTCATCCCATGAGATATTGGGGCTATAGGGACTATGGGATAGCTCCCCATGGTGCATCATTCCTTGAGTCGATGCAATCGTGGGCAGGGAGGATGTGCTCTGTCTAAAATCAACCTAATTTTGTAAAATAGATATCAGAATTTGAAAAGCTGATTTTTTTAAAATGGGTGCAAAAAGCTGTTACATGATTGAGTTGAGGACAGATGGATGTTAGGGGGCCAAGGCAAATTTCAAAACTAGCACGAGATACTGAGAGCCCTGAACGTTGAGCACTTAAGGAAGGTGAGTCCAACACATATTCATGGTACTGGCCTCTCCCTGATTTTTTCAAAAGCATTGAGAAAATTTTACATGCTCAGACAACTGCTTAATATACTCACTTCTACAAGAAGCAGAGATCACTCAGTCTTATGTGGAAGAGTGGACATAAGAGAAATCCAGAAGGTGACAGAGAGCAAGCAATTCTCTGAAGATCAGAAATAGCCAGAGGTCTAGCAGGAAAATTGTAGGGAACAGGTGGTTACAGAGTGGGGAAGCCCTGTTCATTGTCACTATGTAGAACAAATAATGTGTTATCCATGAAGTATCATTTGTTTCTACACTTCTGAACATATTTGGTTGCTTCCACATATCTTGTATTGCCTATCTCTGGCTATACACCTTGATCACAGTAATCAGGAGAAAGTTCCATGTGAGACAGGCACATCATAGATCTTTTTTGGATAAGGCATGGAAAAAATCTAATTTGTAAGTAGAAATCAAATCTGCTCTCTGAAGCAGGGAGAGCAGCTGCAGAAAGCAGGTACTTCTGCACAGGAGGTGAGGGGATCAAATGAGCTTTGTGGGGACCAGTCTTCCCCTGCAGGACCCCTTCATCACAACTGTCAGGGTTGGACTCTCCCACCCAGAGCCATCTTGAATCCATGTGATGTGCCTCTCTGTCATATAAGGAAGGAGCCAGACACTGACCGATGTTGGCAGAGCAGTTGCAGAAAGCATTTTTGAACAGAGATTGAGGGATACAGACTGCTTTTTGCAGTTTTCACTGAGTATTATCTCACCTGTGCTGATTGGCTATTTGATCAACCTCTTCTGCCCCTCAACCACAGCATCCAACTCCTCCTACCCTCTCCTTCAGCCTCCTCTTCCCTCCTGCATTCCTCCTTTTCCAACTAGCTAATATCCTCCTAACATGACTCCTCCAAAAGGATTAATAAAACAAAAGTAACCCCCCTCCTGTGACATACGCATGACATTTGCAGCCATGGAATCATTGATTATGCACTGTTCTCCTACCCTTTGTCTATCTTGTCTATTTTGATTGTTCGCTCCTTAGGATGTATGCCCCTGTCCTCAGTAGGCCTTTCATACATTACTTTAAATATGAAAAAATAATAAAATACCTAATATATTCATTCTTGTATCCACATGTATTTCATGTCTTTCTGCAAAGTAAAGTTTAAACTTTGAACTGTCCGCTAATGGTTCTGAATACTGAATCTGATATAACTGAATTGATGAGCATGTTAAGTTGGTGCAATATACCCCAGGATGTATTGAATAAAAGATTTTCTCAAGGGCACTGGTAACTATGCAAAATACAGTAATGTCTGCAGTGTACCAAATGGAGTTGTTAAATCATTTTCTAAGCTGAGCAAACCATTGTATGGTTAGGCAAATGTGAAAGGCTAAGCAATATAGGTCCTAATCCTGGAGACCCATTCCCTCTGACTTCCGGGCTTTTGTTAGTTTGGTGTGTTAGAGATTTACCTGTCTTTGCTCCCCTGCTTCCATCCCAACAAAACCCAAATGCTTTATTTATGCATTTAAAAGTAGCAGAAAATATCACAGGTATGTTTTTAGTCAAATATATCACAGGTATATTTGCAGTTTCAGGCCAGCTCAATAGATGGGGTTGCCAACTTTCCCAGACCAGATGGTCCAGACATCATTGCCATGAACTGAGTTCAGTTGGGAGAGCTGGCACCTTATCAATAGATAGGGGTTCAAATTATTTTCATAGTTTAAGGGGTTCTTAACTTATCACACAATTTTACTTCTTGATACATGATTTCTCTCCATATTGGATAGAAAAATGTTGGCACTCAGTGGAAACTTATCTTTTATGCTATGTGCCTTAAATTAATTGTGGTCCAATTAACTTTATGTAAATGTCCAAATTTCATGATTAGATTTAAAAATAAAAGAATGGATGTAGACTGCTTCTAACATATCATGACTATAACATCAAAATAAATGTTTGTACCACTAAAAATGAGTAGAATTCAAACCAAAGTATATGTTCTTAAAATATGCTAGATTCAATTTTAGAAACAATGATAAAAGCATCACTGTGAAATTGATACCGGCTCTGCCTCCGGTGCCCGCACCTCGCGTCGGCTGCTGGTGACGGGGTTGCTTCACCCCGTCACAGGCACACTAATCCAGTGTTCTGGCTTACCTGTCATATTTATCTCAAGTCATGGTGCTTTTAATATCTCTGGACAGGATACAGATTATTCACTGATCAGTCATTTGATTAAGCAAAAATGCTGAATGCTGAAAGTCTCTGCGTGGTCCTGTCTGCATTCATTTTTGAACTTGTACTTTTTGCCTAAACAAAAAAACCAAAACAATAAAAATGTTATATTTTTACAGGCTTAGAATGTATACTTGGTACAAGTATAGGCACTTTCCCAGGGTTTTGGGAGCTCAGTATGTAAATCTGGAGGCTCCCATCCATCCAAAAACAGGGGTGCAAAAAACTCTGAGGGCAAGTCCCTGGGGAGTCTGTAGAGTAAGCTTTCCCCTCAGTCACACTAGTATAGTGGCTACCATCCCTTAGGCAGGAACTTGACCCCCCAACTCCAGGCATTGTGACCTGGAGAATGGGGAGAGCACTAAACCTGAATAGCTGTTGGTGCTGTCAGCATTGGTGGCATAGTAGCACCTAGATATTATAGTAGGCAGTGCAGAAACATGCAAAAAGAGACAGGTTCTACTCCCACTGCCCTCCCCCCCAAAATTCTGCACTCTAATTATCCATCAGGTAAAGGATGAGAGGAAGGTAGTGATATACCTATTATACAGGTGAAGAAGTGGGGCACAGACATCAAGGGTCAGACTGAAGACATGTGGGTTCCTGAAGATGCAAATGGGTGTCTACTGGGATTTTCAAGAGGTTATAATGCTCATTGAAATAATTTGGAATTAAGCATATGTGTTTTGAAAATTCAGTTAAACATCCACTTGCATTGTTAGGCATTTAAATGTCTATAACAGTCTGGATCTGAGTGATTTTGTTTAAAATCACACAAACTTATGGCAGGGCCAAGAACTGACCCAAGGACTCCAGAGTCTTAATTCAGCCATTGCCACAAGACCACCCTATGACACTGCACCCCATAGTCTTCATAGTTATATGAAAGTATGACATATTAGGATGTGTTTTGTACAAAATGGGTGAAGTAAAGTGTCATTAAAAAAGCTATGATTTGCTGAATATGATTATCTCATTTGTATGCATGTATCATCTTATCTGAAGTTAAGACTATTGATTATGTATCTGTATTTCACCTGTTGTCACTCCTCAAAGACACCTACTAGGCAAAATGCTCCCAGTCTAGACAGTCATCTGTAAAGGACCTATTCAAGGTAATGCGCCAGTAGGAAAAACAAAAGCTTATCTCCTACGTGGTGACCCTTCCTAAAAACACACCAAGCATCCCATAAGAAATAGTTGCTATGAATCAGTAAGATATGCCAAGACATGTGCCCAGGCCATATGACACAGAACATCAGATTGGATTTTCACAAACTGATTTTGGGACAAAGGGTTCCTGCCACGTGGTAAAGTTATATAAGAGAGGACGTGACATCATCGGTTGTTCTTCACTCTCCCACAACTGAACACCTGAGAGAAGATCCAAAGGAAAAGGGACTTGGAATTGAAGTGGGAATCCCAAGCTGCAAAGAAAATGCAGCTTGCCCCTTAAGAATCTGCAAACCTGTTTGCATCATTAGCCAGGGTGAGAATTTGCTAATGCATATCCTATCTTTCTAGTATCTTACTGTTTGTTTGTGTTTGTTTAGTAAATAAGCTGCATTGATCTGTTTGCTATTAATTACAATCACTTTAAATCTTGTTTCTAATTAATAAACTTATTTTATGTTTTAATCTAAACCGGTAAGTTTGGAGTATAGTGTGTGAAATCGTAGCTCAAGGAGTAGGGACTGTTACATTTCCTTTCCTTGAGGGAGGGGTGAATTCTCTGACCTTACGTAAGACAATTCCCTGTGCAGTGCAAGATGGTATAATTTTGGGTTTATAGTCCAGTGTCGGTGAGAATGTGGATGTCTGGAGAGCTGAGGCTTATATTGGATATGGTCTCTCTATTGTTGGTTTATGCAATGGCTAGTCAGACAGCCGGCATGTAACTGCAATTGTGTCTCTCTCTGCCTATGTGGATGCTGGGATGGAAGTATAAGACTGGGAGGCTATGTTATTAATAACTGTTGAAATAACAAAAGTGTCTCTATGCAGCAAGCCATTATTTCGAAATAACGTTGAGTTGGAGGACTTCTTACTCCAACTCCTGTAACCCTCAGTTTACAAGGAGTAAGAGAAGTTGAAGGAAGCGTGTTCTTCTTTTGACTTCCTGCTGTGTAGACAGTGCCAAAAGCCAAATTAAGCTATTTTGACTTAAGTTACGCAATTGATGTAGCTCAAGCTGCATAGCTTAATTTGACTTTAGTCCTGCTGTGTAGAAATGCCTGGAGTGAGCCTGTAGTTTGTCACAGCAGCACAGTGTGGGAGGGAGACCAAACTGGTGAGTCAGAGGGCTCAGCAATACCCCAGTTTCAAGTGGTACCCCAGGAGGATGCCATCACACAATCTTTTTTTTATAGGTATGTGGTGATATTTCCTCATTTGTGGACACCCAGGATACAGGAACTAGGAAAGTGCATAAACCTCTTATTCCTACTAGAAATATGTAAAGCTCCATTATTACTTTTGAGCCACAAGTCTGAATAGCTGGTGGAGGGGAGCCCCAGGAAGACACTATCCCTCTGGTGCTACTCCTTTAGCATGGGGCTGCACAGATGGAGAAGACTGTTTACTACAGTGTGCTAGCTCCACTCTGCAGACTAGCATGAGTTACTTCCCCAATTCAGTATTCTGCTCTCTTACCTCTCCACCCATTCTTTAGTAGCCAGGAGGAGTAGCAACAAGCAATCTCATCACATTTTAGAATGCAGGGTTGGCTGCTTTGAGAAACCTCTGCCCACACAGGAGAGCATCTACAGCAATGTTTCATAAACTGTGTTCCAGGGCACACTGGTGTGCTGCGAGGCAGTCGGAGGCATGCCATGGAGAACAGAATTCAAAATGGCCACCCTTAAAGGGGTGACTTTTTCCTCAATAACTTTTCCTCAACCCTTTCCCCCCCCCCCAATATCTTTCCCCTGACTCTTTTCCCCCTCGACCCCCCCCCCTTGTTTTTTGCTCAATAAAAAAATCCTTGGTGTTCCTCCTAAAAAAATTGTTTGATGTTTCTTGGTCTTAAAAAGTTTAAGAAACACTGATCTACAGGTTGAACCTCTCTAGTCTGGCACACTCTGGGTACATCTACACTGCATCCCTCTTATGGAAAAACCTATGCAAATGAAGTGTAGTATATTGCCGCACTTTAATTGCATAATTAATTAGGGGCCATTTTTGTGCAAGAGGCTTTTGGGCAAAAAGGAGCCGACTACACAGCTCCTTTTTGCTCAAAAAACACTCTTTTGCACAAGAGCTGTTCTTCCTGAAAAAATGAGGAAGAACTGCTCTTGCGCAAGAAGGAGTTTTTGCACAAAAAAGAGCTGTGTAGATGGCTCCTTTTTGCGCAAAAGCCTCTTGCACAAAAACACCCCCTAATTAATTATGTAAATGAAGCATGGCAATATGCTGATCCATGCTTCATTTGCATAGGCTTTCGTGCAAGAGGGATGCAGTGTAGACGTAGCCTCTGCTCCAGCAATATCCATAGTCTGGTGTGATTTTAGTTAGCCAGATATCCACTTATAATGGGTGTGGCCAAGTTTCCCATGGTCTCATAAAGTTCGTTTACAGCCCTCAGTCTTGGCTCTCAGCATCCTACAAAAGCACAACAATATGAATTAAAGGTTCAAACTGAATCCAACTCCAAATTTCCTCTTGTTTAAATACTGCCTGGCCTCATTCTACTCTGCATCCCTTACTTCATAACAACCTATCCTTAATGTGCTTTTCCAGACTGTATCCCTTCTTAATTCTTATTTTCCCTCCCATTTAATCAATAAGACTAATGATCACTCTTACTTCATATGGCTGATAGGAAACTTTCCCCCTCCTCTTCCAAGACTAGTTTCCCATCTTTAAATCACCCCTTAAAAGTTTTATTTTCTCTTTAGCACAGGATTGACTGTCTATAAAAGCATTTTGTGATCCCATGTATGAAGGACACTGTACACAAGTACATTGACTGTCTGAAATGATATTTATTGCTTGACTAGTTTGCCACACATCTGAAAGGTAGTGAGGGCCTGAATTGTGTGGAGATGGCACATTACATAGCTTGACAGCAAGATATCAGGTTGAGTATGTGTTTGAAATGCAAAAATACCACTAGTAGAGTACTAAGTAAGTGCATGGTTAGAAGGCTCAGCTTGAAAGCTGATACTGCCAACTGTATTAAAAATTAAACTCTCTTTTCTATGCTTCATGGACACTTTGTCCTTTTGGATTTCTTCCACTGAATTTAATATGGGTTAACTTTTCCCTATTCTGTGTCTGCAGTATCAATGTAATTGACATATTATGCCAGAATAGCCTATAATCAAGCTAGGTTGGCATAATTTAATATGTTTGGATTTAAATAATATTTTCCAACCTGATTTCAAAATGTGTTTCTGCAGAATGGATATCTTGCAAAAGTCCCAAGTTACAGAATCTTAGAGGGAAAAGAGCAGAATCATGCAATCAGAAATAAAAACCACAAACTAATCCAGTGTCTAGTAATGGAGTAAAATTCAGAGGAAATTTTCTCTACTCCAATGTTTTGCATTTCCTACATCTACCAAACTCTCATTATTCCTCTGGAATGCAGTATTATGTTGCAACCTTCTAGCAAGATTATGTACTTAGATTAAAAACAAACTTTCTGTGTATATGCTGTGCACATAAATTAGGTCAAAACATGGAGCTTGAATCTATCAGGTATTATATAGTGTTCATCACCATAAGACTCACTGAAGTTAATAGGAGTCTTTCCATTGGCTTGAGTGGGCATTGGAACAAATCCTAATTGCTGAAATAATTAAGCAGTTGAGAATCGGAGATGTGGGTATGAAGAAAGTATATGATATCAGAGCAGAGAGATGCCAGATGGGAGGTTGTTTCTGTGACAGACAGGGAAATATGCTGGGAAAACCTTACTTAAGTTCATGTCTCATTGTGGGTGAGGAATTGTATGTCATTTCCTGGGAGAAGGGGACCATAAACTTCCAGAAAGTAAGGACAGTTGAAAATGGTTAGATGAATGCACTCAGACAATAATCCCTTCAGAAAACCACCACTATGTGGAAAGAGGATCACATATACTGGTCCAAACTGAATTCTCCGGAGACCAAGTTACGGCTTTTGGTTAAAAAAATTGAGTTAAAACTGACTCTACCTTCAGTCTGATCCAATCTTCCATCCAAGGAGGACTCCAGCCCTTACTGGGAATGGCAAGAAGGACTTAGGCCAGCTTATGGGCTGGTTCTGAGCCAAAGTGGTTTGAATTGGTAACCACAGAAGAAACCCGTTGGTGTGATCTGAAGAACTACTCGCCAGTTAGAGCCACTGTGGGAGGAGTTCCAATAATCTCAGGTGAATTTACAAGCATGCATGTGTAACCTACACTAAAGAAAGCAAGCCAATTTACTCAGCAACTCTATGCTATAGAATTCTCCTGGCAAAGTGTTTGCAGAAACCATTCATTCATATTCTTTAGCAGCATATTCACAAACTGCAGCTGTATTTTCTGAAGGAATCCTCTAAATACTAAAAGTGGAAAATTATAATAGGAGTTACTTTTTTTTCTTCTTCTTCTGAAATCCAATGCAAGTCTCTTCCATTAGACAGTCTCATTCTCACTCTCACATGCACTTAAATAATTTCAAATATCTTTTTACTGGCTAACACGCCAAAGATAAACCATTATAGCACAGTAGATACAATGAGCCCCAGGTAAGCTAATATCACCAACTAGAGATTGGTTGTTTTTCATTTAAAATGGAAAAAAGTAAACCAAAACAAAAAAAACCCACTTGGCCTTTGCCTTAAAATATGTATACTTAAATCTCACAAAGTAAGTTCTGCAATTGGGACTTCTGTCTTCTGGTTTCACATGGGCTTACCCTGTGTATTATATGGGCGATTAGATAAAATGTTTAGCTGTATCACGTAATCAGTTGTTTCTATATCCACAATATTGAGCACAAACACAACTTTAAATAAGAAAAGTTGACAATTACTTTAGCTACTATGCTGTCACACTCTTTGGTTCAATGATGCAATGCAACTCACATTTGGGTTCCAGTTGTGATTCCTCCTTATGGTGTTTTCCCAGTCTCAAACCCACTAACTTCTGTAAAATTACAGGAAACTGTATTGCAATCCAACCTTCAGATTCAGTCTGGATTACTCTTGGCAGCTCTTCTTCCTGCACACATTTGTACAAATACAAGTGTTCTATTTATGAAATAAATAAGCAACATTTAGGCAAGTGGCACACGTACCTGTCTCCTTCACTGTGACCAACTGTTTTCTTGGGTTTGACATATACCATAGATAACATATAACTGCTTCAACCCAATAATGTCTAACTTACCTATAGAATTATAGGAAACTGCACTGAATTCCAATGCATTGGAACGCTTCTGGTAGTTCTGTTTTCTCCTTGCTTGGCTGAGGCAGGATGTGACTGATGCTCAGAATGGTTGCCAGGTTTGTATTACTGATCAGTCAGCAGCTGCTAGCTCCTAAACATTTTATCTAATTGCCTGTATAAAACCCAGGGTAAGCCCACGTGAAAACAGAAAACCTCCGTTTATCAGAAGTCCCAATCGCAGAACTTACTTTGTGAGATTTAAGTATACATTAACCAGCAAGTAGCTTATAAAACTTTTTTTTAACTGATTTTGCCACCAGGAACCAATCAAGGCTCAAGATTCTTTATTTATTTGATTGATCAGGCCTGGGGCTGGGAGCCAATTATGGTCTCTGGGAAACTTTAAAAGGAAAAGCAGCAACACAAGCAACTTTAAAACTGGGACAAGCCCAAAACAAACCTCCAGAAGAAAACCATAAGCCAACTCTGCTTAGGACAGATTATCATAAATGGCCTTGGTGCTTATCAGCTTTTGGTGCTGCCTACACAGCAGGAAGTTGAAGGAAGAACATTCTTCCTTTAACTTTCCTTACTCCTTGTGAAATGAGGGTTATAGAAATTGGAGTAAGAAGCCTGTTATTTTGAAATTATTTTGATATAACAGGCTTGCTATGTAGACAGGCACACTGTTATTTTGAAATGACATGAGACATACCCTACATGGACCTAGGAGAGGGAACTAAAACCTGAGCCTATCCAAGCCCTGCTGTCCTAGATGGGCCAAGGCCAAAGCCTGTGCTCCACTGCTCTGGCAGAGGGACAAAGCTCAAGGACTTCAGCCCCATGTAGGTGGGCTGTAACCTGAGCCATACCACCCAAGGCTAAAGCCTTTGGGACTTTGGCTTTGGCCCCCGGAGGGGGGCGGGGGACTTGGTTTTGGGCCTCAGCCCTGGACCCTCACAAAACTAAAACCAATCACTTTGGGGTCCCAACTCACAGCCTGAGAAATGCTGGTCTAACCTGTACTGAAAACCTCCCCAGTGATAGAGATTCTATAACCTCCCTCGGTAATTTGTTCTGAATATTTTCTTATCAAATCAGAGCAAGTAGAAACAGCAGCTGTAACTTCATCAATGAAGTTTTTGGCTAAACACCAGAAAATAAGAGGTGAGAAGGAAGAGAATAAATGGGTTATGTGTGTAGGTTCTAGTTAATATTTAAATGTTTTCTCTGTGACTGTCTTACAATAAGAAACAGATTTGCTTAGAAAGAGCTGTGTGGTAATGTGTAGGCATGACACAGTCATATCATCTGAGATGAGAAGTAAAGCAGTCTTGCTTAGGAAGTCTGACTTGGGTGAGGGAATTCACAGGGATGTGAGATACTTTGGTCAGCAGGGAGAGGTGCCACCTGACAGGTGACTGCTGGCTAGCAGAGAGCCTAAGAGTGGGTTCCTTGCTGGCAGGGAATCCAGGCACAGTTGCCCTGAACCAGAACTGGCTGCAAATTTTTCATCAACACTTTTTTTCCCCTCTGGCTTTATTGAGAAAATGGAAATTTCCATGATATAATTAATTTTTAATTATAATCAGGTTATTACAAAAAAACAAACAAAAAAAACCCCTCACAACCATGACACAAACATTTCATGACACAAATAATTCCATGAAAATCATTCATTAAAATGTAAATTTAAGATTTTCTTCTTTTGTTTTGCAGAAAATAAAATCCATCTTTGACTATCTATGCTCTTCAATCCTGTAGTTCTAAAATCAGGACTGCAGTCTCCTTTCTTGTGATCATATTATGGGAATGAGAGCCTTGTGATGTCCCAAGATAGGGACACTTTTTATCATCTTATCTAAGTTTTATGGTCCTTAAGCACTGAAAAGGGTGTCACAACAGTTAGACGTGTAACAAATTTGGGATACTGACTGTGTTGGGAACTTCTAATTATGCTTCTTCCTATGCCAGCTTCTCAATGTAAGACCAGAACTTGCATCTAGGCTCTACTGCTTTCACTCCCTGGTTATTGAGACTCTTCAGCTGCTAATGTTTTCCATGGAATCACTTTAACACACAACAGCACCTGCTGCCTGGGCATGTCAGTGAATTGACAGGCCTCCTTTCTGAGTTCTTCAGCCATCAGCTGTAATCTATCTTGTGTTTTTTTGGCAGCTGTGCGTACCCCCAATGACCAAGGCATTGTTTATTTATTCCATTTGTCCTATAAGTGTTCACAACCAGAATCAAACACAAACAGGCTTGTAGCACCAGCATGTTACTGCTGTCACAGAGGAATTAATTCTTGCAGATGAGCTGGTCGATGTGCTATTATATAGGCTCCTGCCTGAGCCCCTCTGTCTGGCTCCACTGCCCTTCTACAGCTGGCATGCTACTTTGTGAAGGGGCACAATGCCATCCTAACAGATGGACATGAATGTAAGTAGCTGAGAGAACATGTTTGGTTGTCAAATGTCTTTGTTGCAAGCAGCATTCCCAGCCAGAAATATTGTATCAGCCATTCATCCTGAGCCGTGTAAGTGAAGAGTGTTAGTCCAGTCAGAGCTGCATTCACTTCCAGATTAATTTTTTTTTAAGTTTGCATTTCTTGCTAACATGAGTTTTTTGTCTCTGGAGAATTAACATTTGTACTTGTTGGAGGGTAGGGATGGGGAAGAGTGATATGACTAAAGCTGCTGTACTTCTGCAGCTGTGCTGCCGCAAGATCTCCTGGGTAGCCGCCCTATGCCAGCAAGACAGCATATCCCGATGGCATAGAATCCTAGGGCTGGAAGAGAACTCAGGAGGTCATCGAGTCCAGCTCCCTGCCCAAAACAGGATCAAGCTGAGACTTAAAAAC
Source organism: Pelodiscus sinensis (assembly GCF_049634645.1). Taxonomy (NCBI): domain Eukaryota; kingdom Metazoa; phylum Chordata; order Testudines; family Trionychidae; genus Pelodiscus; species Pelodiscus sinensis. The sequence continues at coordinate 44,229,144 of NC_134711.1, read as the reverse complement.
CTCTAGGGATGGAGATTCCACCACCTCCCTAGGTAACCCATTCCAGTGCTTCACCACCCTCCTCGTGAAATATCCAACCTAGACCTCCCCCACTGTAACTTGAGACTATTGCTCCTTGTTCTGCCATCTGTCACCACTGAGAACAGCCTCTCTCCATCCTTTTTGGAACCTCCCTTCAGGAAGTTGAAGGCTGCTATCAAATCCTCCCCCACTCTTCTCTTCTGCAGACTAAATAAGCCCAAATCCCATAGCATCTCCTCATAGGTCTTGTGCTCCAGCCCCCTAATCATTTTGTTTGCCCTCTGCTGGACCCTCTCCAATGCATCCACATCCTTTCTGTGGTGGGGGCCCCAGAACTGGACAATCTGGAGTACTGTGTCCACTCTAGCATTTTTGGCTATGAAACTTATGGGGCAGAGGTGTGGGAACTAGGTGTGCGGGGATGTTGCAATAGCTCCTGGCCTAGTGCCCAAGGTCTGAGCTGCCTCCTCATGTGCCACAGGTCTTGCTGACAGCCCCACATTCAGGGCCCCAGCTGCCACCCTATGCTCCAGGAGCTCCACACACAGGATTCTGGCTGGTGCCCCACATACCCAGGGCTCTGCTGCCAGCCCTGTGCACTAGGGCTCTGCTGCTGGCCTTGCATGCCTGGGGAGTGTGTGTGTGGGGCTCTTCTTTGGCCCCGTGTGCTGGGGGTGGGGTTCTGCTGCCATCCCCATGTCCTGGGTTCTGGCTGCTGGCCCCCCACATCCAAGGCTTTGCTCCTGGCCTCAGCTGGGGGTAGGGTGGGACAGAGTAAGGGCAGGGATGTCTGCATCCTCATTCTTAAAATTGTTCCTGTATCACTGGTAAGGCTTGTAGTTTTTTTTCACCCCTTATTCACAAAAGTTTTACCAACAAAAGTGTACATGAAGCCTTAGCCTTCAGCGGTCTGAAGTCTGTTTCTAAAAGAACTCCGTGAAGCAGACCAGTGAAATGTTTCAGTGTGGGGACCAAGCTACATTGAACAGGTAAGAAAATTGAGAGAAAGCCTGTTCCACTGTAACATTTCACCTGAATAGAGACCCCTGTCATTACAGAGCAAATCATTCAATTCCATTATACATTTACTTTTGTATCTTGGACTCCATCAGCAGTATATAGCGAAAGCTGGAATCTGACTCAATTGGTGAGATATCACAAGACATGCAGTAATCAGTATTTTAATTGACTTTCCATCTCTGCCCTAGCAGAGGATGAGTCACAGAAATAAAACTTCTCTTGGTTCCTATTAGACCGCACATGCTTCATAATTAGCTCAAAATGTTATGATTCTCCCACATGAAATACTTAATCTGTGGATTTTGCTACAACGTGCTGCACTACATGATATTAAATAAAATGGTTATGATATATTGATTAGAAGTGGGTGAAAAGTTGCTCCTGCCAGGTGGTTATGTCTTAGATATTCCCTATGACCCAGGGGTTCACAGACTTCATTGCACCGCGGCCTCCTGCTGACAACAAAAATGGCTGCAAGACCGCAAGACGAGCAACCAAAATTTAAGCCCACCTGAGCATCGACACACCCAGTGGGCAAGCCAAAGCCAATACCTGAACTGTACCACTGGGGAAAGGGGAGGGGAACAAAGTAGACCGAGGCAGGGAGCCGGTAACCTGAGCCCTGCCACCCAGGGCTGTGCCTTGGATCAAGATGGTTGGGCTCAGGCTTCAGCTTCAGCCCTGAGCCCCAGTAAGTCTAAGCTAGCCCTGAAACCCCATTAAAACAGGTTTGTGACCCATTTTCAGGTTCTGAGCCACAGACTGAGAACCACTGCTAAAATCTATTTATTTCCACTTGCTCTTACACTGAGGTGAAGAAGACCTATTGGAAATGTACATTAAACTGTACATTAAGCAACTTTGCATGTAGTCTGAGCCCTACTTAGAGTCTCTCTCTCTCCTCTTCCTAAACCTTTCCTCAGGATCTTTTGGGAGATGGTTTTAAATGTGGTAGGGATGGTTGAGACAGGAGACCCTTTTCCCATGCTGAGTAATCTGTCCTTAGAATGAGATTCCAGAATAAGGCTAACTACAGTCTCTCTTACAGATGTTGAAAGTAACAGAACACTCACTTCTTATGCAAAAGAAACCATGTTCTCTTGTTCAATGGTCAAAACGTCTCCTCCTCGCAAAGACTGTTTCCTGTTACAAATTAGCTGAGCAGGAACATCATGAATGAGTTTGCCCATAATAAAATGTTGGTAACTATTTTTAACCTGAGTATGGAAAGAATACTTGTGTATTACTGCAAATGTGTTTAAGTGAGAAGAGTAATTTCCCTTTAACCAGTTAACAGGCTCTTCAACTGCTTACACAGTTAAATGTCAGAGAGCATGTCTACACTAGGAAATTATTTTGAAATAACTTAATTTGACATAACTTCCAATTTAAAAAAATCGAAATAATGTGTCCCCTCTACAAGGAAGGATCTATATTAGTTAAATTATTTAGAAGTAGTGTATCCACACTGATTGGAACCTGCTTCAGACTTAGAGCCCCTGAAAGCACTCTGGAGGGCACCAGGAGGGCAAACGCTTCCTATGGTTGCTTGGTCAGGCTAGCTGCGATGTGTATTTTCAGGGGCGCCATTCTACGGCCATGTCTCACATGCCACTCCTCTATTGCCTCCCCTTCATGTGACACCAAACGGATGCAGTGAGCTCTGGTTGCCCTTGCAGATGCCGCAGCTGTCACAACATGGAGCCAGAGCTGCTGCAAAGTGGTGTTAGGCTCATGGGTCTTGTGCTGCGCCTCATGGTGCAGTTCATCCAGATTGCCTGCAAGTTGTTCCAGCAGGACAAGGACCAGGCTGGGCCACAGGCCCTTGCTCACCCAGATCATGGTGATCCTGCTTCTGCGCATGCCCCTCAAGCCCCTGGACACTGCATAACATCACTTCTGGTGGTGGGAGACTACTTCGGACTGATGGGACCACATTGTCCTGCAGCAATGGGATGACCAGCAGTGGCTGCAGAACTTCTGCATGTGAAAGGACACCTTCCTTGAGCTCTGTAAGTGGCTTGCCCCTACCCTCAGGTGACAGGAGACCCGCATGTGAGCCGCCATCCTGTGCAGAAGTGTATTGCCATTGTACTCTGGAAGCTTGCCACACCACACAACTACCGCTCAGTCTTGAACCAGTTCAGCGTGGGCTAAACCACAGTTCTCCTCTGGGTGTGGAGGTCCTAGATTCCTAGATGTTGGTGACCCCCCAGACCTCGATGAAATCCAGGATTTCAGCAGCAGTCCAGGACAGAACTCTCCTGCATCCCTGGTCAGTGGCAGCCGAGGGACCAGCAGGAGTGCTGGCAGCTGTGGGAGGCTCCGAGGGAGTGTAGGGGTCAGTCATAGCTGCTGTCTCACACGTGGGTCTCACTGCTCTCCAACGTGCTAGAAGCCCTTCTTCTGCTGCCTGGAGTTTTAAGCTCTGCAGGAGAATGGGAGCAGTGGAGATGGCCAGAACAGGTGTGGCCAGAGCAGTCAGAACTGTAGCTATGAGAAGCCTCTGGAGGCCAATTATTGTGAATTAGCAGCAGAGTGGCCGTACTTGCACTATTTTGAAATAACAATTTTGAAGTTAGCATTATTCCCTGAGTAAAGCAGGAGTACAGATTTGGAAATAACCAGCCCAGTATTTTGAAATAACTGGGCTGGTAGTGTGGGTATTCTGCTTATTAATTTGACCCAAGGGGGGTTATTTTGAAATGTCTACATTAGGGAGTTCAGGGCTAAGTCTGAAAATATTTTGGCTTCTGTTATAGAAAGACAGTGCTCTATAGCCTTTACCTTTCAAATGGCCCTAAAAGTAAATAAATATTAGGGTGTTTTTAAAATCCTGAGTTAAACCTTAGAGTCCAATTCAGCAAGATATTTGGCTCATCCCTAACTTTGAGAATGTGAATACTCACACTGAAGCTGCTAGAAGCTGGGAGTGGACAATTTGATAATTGCCCTGTCCTGTCCTTTCCCTTGGAAGCCTCTGGCATTGGGCACTGTTGGAAGACAAGGTAGTGGGCTAGATGGACCTTTGATTTGACACAGAATGGCCGTTCTTATGATCTTAAATGGATGGGACTACTTATACTTAAAGTTACACACATGCTTCACCACCTTGAAGTATCAAAGATACTGTCATCAGTATGAATCTGAATGTTTTTGACTGATGCTATTGTTCTTGACTTCTAGAGTCATGAGGGCTAACCAACATTACTAGCTCTTACTTTCTGAACACAACCAGTAGGCTGTAATGAAGGGGTGAGGAACCATTTTAGCGTCAGGGGCCACTGACCCAGAGAAAAATCAGTTAGGGGCCGCACACAAGTGAGAAGCAAAAAACAAAAACAAACACACACCCCTCATTGATGTGACCCCTGACTGAGAAGGAGAAATATATTCCCTACATTTCCCTAGAACACCAGAGCCTAGGGCAGCCCAGGCTAGTAGATTTTGTCTGCTTTAGTCCTGTGGTAGGAGGCGGAAAGGGCCTGGAGCACCAGTGCAGGCTTCCCAGTGTTGGGGGGGAGCCCTGAGCACCGGGGGCTGGATCCAGGCAAGCCAGGGCCAGAGGTTCCCCATCCCTGCTGTAATGTTTTGAGTTACAGACAGACATATGAATCCCATTCTCCTAGCATCTAGGGAACTGGCAGAACTTCCCAGTGGCTTTCATCTCTCAACCTTTGATACTCTAGGGAAGCCAGACCACTGTGACAGAATGTCCCTGCCTCCTGTTCTTCATTTACATGCATCCTACCATAGGCCCCGAACTTTCTAATTTAAAAACCTTCTGTTTTCCTCTCTTACATACACTTTGAATCTGGACCTCCTTCCCCATCATTGCATTAAAGCATGAATTCCCTCCCTTTCATTTCAAAATGAAAATTACTTTTTAAAAAATATTACACATTTTCCACTAAAATTGTTCTTTTCAATGAGGAGCCCATTTTCAAGAGGGAAAAGGGTGAAGTTTGCAATGAAAGCACATGAAAACTCAAGGGCAATTTTTTTATGCAAAAAGCCTAGTTTACAAAATATCACTAACAGGCTATCTTTAGCAGGTGCTAAGAAATCACGAAACATTTAATCAAATAGCTCTCCTTGGATTTTGTAGCCATGAATTCATTGCTATCACCTGATTTCTTTCCATTGGAATAAGTAGCTCCTCGATCTGATTGTGCAAGTGAAAAAACAACCACCACCTTAGTTGGTACTAGAACAGGGATCTTGCAGACAGTCTCTTCACAGATCTGCAGACGCTAATGCTGTATTTAAAATGACACACAAAACTGTCTTTGGACATTGTCACCCTGCAAAGTCTTGGGCTTTCATCTGTCTCATCAAGAGTGTGTGTGTGGTCTTACTCTTTATATCTCCTCCATTGCATTTGTAGCTGTGAACATAATCTAAATTCAGGCATAAAACCAGCTTGCATGCCTTTTGTGAATCACTCCAAGCCCCATGCAAATAAGGACTCCTCCATATGCATTTAGGTATTAGATATCTGTCTATAAATCACTGACATATTGGAAAATGAAAATGACCAAGTCGCTTTTTAAGAGAATCAAATGATTCAGAAAACCTAAGAAGAAAAGTCAATATCTGAGTCAATCCAACACTGATTTTAATTAATCTTGAGTTTTGTTTCAGGGGACTTGATTCTCTTCCAGTGTATGAGGAGTTACTCCATTCAAATCAAAGAAATTGTTCTGGTTTGAAGTTAAAATCAGGCTTCAGTCTGTAAAATCTGGGACTCTCTCCTTCCCCAGTGCAGGGACAGGAAATATCCTGGCAGGGTGGAGTTTGCTTTTCTGTGGGAGAAGTCAAGGGTACCCATACTCTGTGAATGACCCAAGTTCTATGAGAATCTTCCCATTCTGGTGTTCCAATCAACAGGCAACATATCTCCAGCAGCCATAGTTTCATGTCTGCCCTGACTCTGGCTACTTTTTTATTCCACTCTAAGGGTGCAGCTATACTGTGCCGTAACTCGAAATAAGATATGCAATTTGAGCTATGCAAATTGTGTATGTTAATTTGATGCTTTCCAAAATAGCTTATTTCGTTATTTGGTGCTGTCTACACAGTGCCACATTTTGAAATAAAGCCGTATTCTGAAATGTCCTTTACTTCTTGTAGAATGAGGTTTACAGGGAAATCGAAATAGTGAGTCCGGAATAATGGGCTTGCTGTTAAGACATGGGATAGCTATTGCGGAATACTCTGGTATCCCAAAATAGCATTGCAGTGTAATCATTCCTAAGGGGGTGTGGTGCAGAGACTGGAGGATCTTGTCTGGCTTCCTTGTCCCAAGCTCTGCTGCCTTTGGTCTGCAGAACATAAAGTCTGTGGGGCTGTGTCTAGACTGGCAAGTTTTTCCAGAAAATCAGCAGCTTTTCTGGAAAAACTTGCCTGCTGTCTACACTGGCCGCTTGAATTTCCGGAAAAGCACTGACGATCTCATGTAAGATCATCAGTGCTTTTCCGGAAATACTATGCTGCTCCCGTTCAGGCAAAAGTCTTTTTCCGGAAGACTTTTGCACAAAAGGGCCAGTGTAGACAGCACAGTAGTGTTTTCCGCAAAAAAGCCCCGATCGCGAAAATGGCGATCAGGGATTTTTTGCGGAAAACCGCGTCTAGATTGGCCACGGACGCTTTTCCGCAAAAAGTGCTTTTGCGGAAAAGCATCCTGCCAATCTAGACGTGCTTTTCCGAAAATGCTTTTAATGGAAAACTTTTCCGTTAAAAGCATTTTCGGAAAATCATGCCAATGTAGACGTAGCCTGGGGGTTTTCAAAGTCATCTATGGAACTGGCAATATAGGGCAGAACAAGATCCCCTTCCACAAGTGAAGGTCCCACAGACAAAGAAAGGAGCCACAGGGTCTTCTGTTTGCAAGACTGAGTCCACCCAGTAATTTCCCCCTCCCCTCTGTTTTTATGACTGACTGCTTTTCCCTACATTGCTATGTTAATACTTCAAAAATTCCAGAGGGGGACGGGAATTGCAACTAAAAAGAAAAAAAACCTCAGAGTCTTTAATCACTTTGTCAAAGCCTGGCCTTTCAGCAGCTCCTGCCTCTGGAAATAACTACATAAACATTGATCAAACATCTTCATGCTCACTGCCAATGCACGCATTACATTGTAAATAATCAGTGCCAGGAAGAAGAAACTCAATTGTCCTTCTCTTTGGAGTAATAATGTCTCAGCATATTTAACTTTGGCTTTCGTTGGAAAACGTTAATTGATTGTGAGGCTCTAACTGAACCATAACTATAGATTTAAACAGCTCATAACTTCAGCTGTCTCTTATCCCAGCGTTACCCCCATGGAGCTTGATTCCTGGTTCTGTGTGTTTGTAACCCATGGGGAGACACTGTCTTTGGGTATGTCTACACTACAAAGTTAATTCGAACTAACAGCCGTTAGTTCGAATTAACTTTAATAGGCGCTACACAGGCAAACTGCTAGTTCGAGCTTAATTCGAACTAGCGGAGCGCTTAACTCGAACTAGGTAAACCTCATTCTACGAGGACTAACGCCTAGTTCGAATTAAGTAGTTCGAAGTAAGGGCTGTGTAGCCACTTAATTCGAACTAGTGGGAGGCTAGCTCTCCCCAGCTTGCCCTGGTGACCTCTCTGGGCACCACCAGGGAAACTTGTCTGCCCCCCTCCCGGCCCCGGAGCCCTTAAAGGGGCACGGGCTGGCTACGGTGCCCATGCCAGGTACAAGCCTGCCAGCACCCAGCCAGCAGACCCTGCACCTGGCACGGCAAGCCACGAGCCAGCCACCCGATGCCTCCCAACCCTCCGCCTCTTCCCGGGACCAGGCTGGCCCAAGAGCCTGCCCGGGGTCACAAGAGGCGGGCGCCCGCCTGGTCTAGTGCGGACATCGTGGACCTCATCCACAACCTCTGCACTAGGCACAGGAAAGCGGCCGTCTAGGGCAGGAGAGCTGCCAGCCTGGCCACCCAGGAGCAGATTTGTATGAACATCAAGATGGTCCAGTGAGACCCCCGACCCTGAACCCTGAGCTTAGAACATAAAAACATAAGAACGGCCATACTGGGTCAGACCAAAGGTCCATCTAGCCCAGTAGCCTGTCTGCCGACAGCGGCCAACACCAGGTACGCCGGAGGGGATGGACCAAAGACAATGACCAAGCCATTTGTCTCGTGCCATCCATCTCCAGTCTTCCACAGGATCACTGAAGCAACTCTTGACCGTCTACTGCCCTATAAGATATGGGCTAATGGGCCACTGCCCTCCACAGGATGTATTTGGAACAGCTTGATGGTGTGTCACAGACCTCAGAATGTAACCGACAACTGGAGATCCCCCTTTAGCATATGTTGAAGACACCTGGGATTTTTGGAGTCAAGGGTCTGAATTCAACGGATGCTGTTGCCATGAATTCCTTACAGATTACACTGAGCAAGACGGTGACAGCAGATGCTATTGCTCACTTTACAGCCTTTGGCACTTGCAAGTGCCTTCTCCCATAAAATCTGGGTTGTGAGCACCAGCAGCACTGCCAGCCCTGAGCCCTCTGCCTGCTCATTTGCTTGCAGCCTGAGGCTGGTGCATGCAGCTGCTGCATTAAGAAGCTGGTGGTGTTTAAATCATGCCTGTGCCTAGTCTCTTACATCACTGGCCCTCTGCAGTGCCCTCCCTGCCAGGGAGTGATCCTGGCTCTGCAGAGTTTATAATCTAGATGTAAATGCAGCTGGGGATTGGGCCTTTTTACCACCAGTTTGTCTAGACATGCAGTGAGTCTGATTAGCCAACACAGAAGTGAAAACTGGAGTGAAGATAAATTACAGACAGTGCACTTGCCAACGTTCCCTCTATTTTTTCTACCCATGTGTGGAATGCGTGTCTTTTTAACCTTTAGTAATAAAACTGAGGATTCTTTTCACTATCAACCTAACTCAGTGTTGTGATGTTCTCTGAGAATTGGTCCTGAGGTTGATCAGACAAGTGGGGTGCACTGTTACTTTGGGGATTGCAGGCCTGGTATTGCTGCAGGTGCTCAGTGGAGAAGGGGCTGGATGTGACAAGGGAACACCTCAAAAGAGCTTTGGAATGGGGGTGCTCCTGTTTTCACCCTGCCCAGGTAGAGGAAGGAGTTGAGCCTTCAAGCCCAAGATCGAGCCTCAAGGACCTGCTCTGCCAAATTCTCTGCATAACCTAATTCCACAGCTTCCAGACCTGCACAGTGGGGATCAAACCTTTCCATCTCCTGCGTGATTTCAGGTGGATCATTTTTGTATTCTAAAGAATGGGGAGGGGCTTATCTGCACAGCCTTTGAGGGAAGGGGGCTTCGTCCCCAGCTCTTGCTCATTCACGGCTTTCGTTCTCTTACCCACGCAGGTGCTTGGCACCCTTGACAGCCAAGACCAGACTATTACATTCTCAGGCCCCATACCATTAAAATGATGCATTATTTTCCACAGAAAGGACATTGAATATATGAAAGTTTTATATTTGCACATACAGAAAGGCAAAGTGGTAAAAACAGAATCCTAAGCTAACTAAACCATGTCTTGCACTATGCCTGTTTGCATTATAAAATATTTCAGATTAACATATTTTCATCTGATATGTACAGCAGTTACAGTTACACAGACCAGCTTGCTTAATGGAAGCTGTGCAACCTGCAGCATGTCTGTTTACACATGACGTTAATTTTAACACTGAAATGTAAAATATTTTCTTTCATGATTTTTTGAGAGCAAAGTCATAGGCAATGTCCCCAAATGATAAGCTATGGAGTTTGTTACTTTGATGCTCAGAATGCTCAGGGCAGATACAGTAAATAATACAATTTCCTAGAAGAGTTCTCAGGAAATTTTTATTCTCTGTTGGGGCATCTAAATTGTGAAATTCCTTGTCTGAATACTCATTGGGACTCTTAGAGGATATAAGATGGCAAAAGAAGAAACAAGAGGCAATAGAGTATACAGGATGGGAATAACCCACAGGTTTAGAGCTTACCTATTAATTATATTGATATGAGCTATCCTCAAGTAATAAATAAACCATTAGAAAATTGTATGCAGCTTGTTTTTTTCCAATAATTTATTTATTTGTGTTTATAGAAGGTTATGCTGAATTACCAAATATTATTATTATCATTATCAGCAGAAAGTTTTTACTGCAGCCAGTAACATTAATTTTATATTACAAATATTGAGATTTATATATTTATACAACAGCAAATAATACTATATGCCAAACCCCTGTGTTATTTTACCAGGATATTTCTGTGTAAGTTAGTGCTATTTTGTCTACATGCTCACAGAAAAACAAGAAAGGATATATACAATTTTTACTTCTGAAATAAGGAAAAATATCCTTCTTTTCAAACGAATAAATAACAAAAAATTGATAAATTTTGTTAGGGAAATACAAAGTTTATCCAGACTATATATAAAATATATTTACAAATATTTACTTCAATTTAATTTTCAGCACATAAGATGACACCGCAGTGGGTCTAACCTGTCACATACAGATCAAAAGGCAAAAGAACACAGTAACACTTAAGAAAATGAAGAAAATCAGGAGTGAAGGCACTATATAACTGAGCATACTGTACCACAAATGAAAGATGGTGGCCTTTCAGCTATTACCAGCCAATGAAGATAGTATACATGACTTCACTCCAAGGACAAGTCTCTTACCAGTCTCACCTTGGCAGAAGTGCTTCATGACATTGCCATCTCTGACTTCATATTTTCCCCGTTTTTTTTTTCTTCCAGCAGTGAGATTATTTATGTATTTAAATTGGTTATGAAAGCTCAATCAGATTTTTACCAGGAACAGCTGGCCAACAAAACATTGCCTTAGGAGACTAATAGCAGACTTACTCATAGAAATACTGATTTTACAAGTGTAATTCTTATTTTTTCCTCAGTCCTTGCTTCCTGCCCTGTCAATAATGAACAATTAGTGAGGGCAAGAGTATTTGTATAGCAAGATATGTATATTTTTACCATATTTAAACAAAAATGTCTGTATTTAGAGAGAAGCACTTTTTCCCCATATTTTTTATTTATCATTTGATTTTGATAAAATTTGAAATGAAGTCAATTTTTTCTTTTTTTAAAGGCACCACATATTGTAAGCCCCAAAGCTGCAATTTAGTTAGCTTAATCTGGCACTGTTGACAGCCATCTGTGGAAATAGGAATATTTCCTCTCCCTGTGGTTTCTTCACAGTGAGAACGTCAATGTCATCTATTGGGACCATACCAACAAGGTATAGTCCATCCTGGTAAAGCCTCGCTCCTCCTTCCACTCTGCCTGGGGGGCCAGGAAAGATACTGCACTTGCAGCAATGAGAAACCAGATCTGGCACAGGGGACGACCTCTGTGCTACTGGCTTAGTAAAGTCAGGGATTGGCAGCTGTAGCATCCATGTTTCCTTTCTCCTTCTTCTCTATTTTAGTTGATCTGTGAGTGCATATTGCTCTATCAAAAGACCACCTCGGCTTAGAAAGCAGTGGCTCTTAGTTAATGCTCCTACACAGAGTGGGTGGGATAACTGTTACCTGGTGTCCCTTATCAGCCCTGGGGTAGAGGTATCTGGCTCAAGGAGTATTTTCATGTATATGTGGAGCAAATCAATGTGGGAATTAGGAGCAAATCCTCTAGGACCCAGATCTCAAGCAAACCCACCATGTTTGCCCAGAAAACACTTTACTTATTTTGCTCCAAACTTTATTTTCCATGTACAAGGAAGTTTATTTTGAAAGGAGACTAGAAGACCTCAGCCTTACTGTTTCCAAAATATGTCTTGTTGAATGTGTTTTCAAGTTTCCATTTGATTAATTTCAATAAGGAAGGCGGGTAGCAGAATGAAACGAAACCATATAACGCTGTGTAACCAAAGGTCACTTTGCCCTCTTCATGTCTTCTACAGCTCTGGAAATTGTTTCCCCGTAGGGTACTTGGATGCTGTACTTGGGCTTGCCTGAGGGTTTTTTGGGCCTACAAAGCCAGAATATTTTGAGTTTGTCATGCATTTGGGGATACTCCAATTGCCTCTGAAATTTAATCTGGTTTAAGAGCAGACTAGGGAAGGTTTTTGGGAAACTGTGATTTTAAATGCTCCACTTCTGAATGAATGAATGAATGAATGAAAGTTTTCAGCAATGTTTTTAACATTATAAAATTAGTAAGAGGAATTTTTCTGGATTTTCACTTATTCTGCCACATGCAGGATTACCACTGTAGGAGGATACTTACCTCTGCAGGGGACAGCTACGTTTATGTTTTTTCCCTGGAGTTGATAAGGATCTCTGTTCTGTTTTGGCACACCAGCTCAAACCAGTAATCCATCTAATGTAGCAACATATTTCTGACGGTAGCCAGGACTAGTGATGTTAAATTTAGTTTAATCAACTAATCGACTAGTGGATGGCTTTTTCATCAACTAGTTGATAGGTGGGTAGCTGCAGCAGTGTTAGCAGTGGGGCCATTGACAGGGCACTGGTGCTCCAAAGACGGCAGGATGGTGGTATCCTGCTTGGAGAGGCTCAGACATTTTTGACCTATTATATCCATAACCAGCTTTCCAGACTAAGGCTGAGTGATCTCCCACCTCAGATGCTGAAGGGGAGGCCAGAGATGCTGAAGGGGAGGTCCATTTGTGTGATGTCCTGCCTTTGGGGTTGAATAAACTGGATCCCTAATGGGATGCTTTTCAATACATATGCTTTAGTGGGTATATTTTAGACACAACAAATCTTGCATCTTGTGGCCCCTTCTGATTCTATTGTGCTATGATTCTGTTAAAACTCTGATTTGAGGAAACTCAGGCAGAGCTGTAATGGCAGTGCTGCACCGGGATGCTGGGGACTCATCGGGGGTGAGGGCTGCTATTATAGGAAACAGACACAGATCTGTGAAAGATGTGTGTTGACAAGTCCGTTTTTTTCTGAAAAAATTTTTTTGGCCAAACATTTTCACCCAGCTCTAGTCACAAGAGCTCTGTTTCTGCTCACTAAAACCAAACTGAATGAAATAGGAGTTTTTGAGAATACTCTAGGTTTTTGCCCCCATTACAATAGAATTATTAGTTCAAATCTTACTTATAGGTATTTAACATTCCCTATCATACATACATACCTTGCTGGACTAACTTAAAAGAAGCTATTGAAAGTCTCTCATTCATCAAGCAACGAGAATAAATATTTCTTGTTTATCTCATGCCAGTTTCTATTCCAGTTCCAGTTCCAGTTCCGGTTATCGGTTATTGAAATTCTATTATAGATTGTGTGAGAAAGATATACACTGACATCAGGGAAACTTCTGGTGGTTGTGGGGCCAAGAGCAACCCCCTCTCCATGGGCCCCACTCCTACCATACTTCACTCTGCCCCTTTATGTAATTTACTTGTAGGTGGCAACATTAACTACAGTTTCTTCAGTCCACATAAACAGCTATTACTCACAGGTGCATTGGTTTATATGCAGTTTTCTACCATCTGAATTTGTGAAAATTAACCCAGAGAAAATATAACTGTAGTAATTATTTCATTGTATGTCTTCACATTGATAAGTTTTTGACCATTTCTAACACTGCTGCCATCTGAGACAAGTGCTCAAAATGATTACTTCTTATTAGGCACCTCTGAATATTCACACTTTTTGAGACTTCTGAAATTTTTTTAGGCTGTCATCATCTTTCAGGCTCTCACATTTATATATTGATAGATCATGGTCTTGACAGTCTTGGCATGCTGGTGTAAATCAACAATAATTCTGTTAAATTCAAATTCTTCTACCTCAATATAAAACTCATGTAACGGATGGAAGAATCTATCTTATATTTATCTGATTTACTCTTTTTGGTGGGAAAGGGGGGACGAGCAGCACTGCTGTAAATTACATTTTGCAAAGTAAAATGCTGTTGTAATAGTGTTCACCTGTTTTTACTAGTGATAAAAACAGGATTTCTGCTTAACTTTCACACTGCAGCGCATACTGTAATTAGTATCTTGCTGCAAAAATATGTGTCATGTCCAAACCATGCCTCTCCCCATGGAAACAGATATAAATGGTGGAGCATCCGTCACTAATGAACAATGCACTTATGCAGCCCTCAGCCACTAGATGCTGCTGTTGCTCACAAGCCAGTTTCCCTAAAGCTCAGTATTTGTCCTTACTGGTTGCACATTGTGTTGTCATGATGGAATCAGTCAGCAATCATTCCCTGCAGTTATAGAAATGAGATGGGAGAAAAAAACACCCTACATTTTAAAATTAAATTATTTTAACCCTGAGGGACAATTATATTTATGGTGTTGCAACAGAACATGAAAACAAAAAAGCAAACTAAAACTGAACATTCAGAATGATCCTCTCACTACTGCTGAAAGCATTATATCGGCAAGGAAAAGGCAGCTACATCAGATTGGCAACAAGATAGTAAAATGAAAACTCATTGGTGGCACTGGGCTAATCCAGGTGAAATGGCAGAATTTTTAGAAGAGTTACTATTTTCAGTAAAGCTTACAAAATAATTATCAAAATATTATAAGGCCCCAGGGCCAGACACCTTAATCAAGTGGTAATGTGAATACAATTGACAATAAAAGAAATATTATGGGGTTCTAATTTTGTTTTAAAACAGTTACAACATTGTATAGTGTTCTTTATATTGCAGTCCAGAACTGTGCAATTGCTTCCAGTCGACCACGCAGCTGGAGTTCCTTAGAGTTGATGAAGTTCAGGGAGCAGAAGGGGAAGGTCATTTAATTTGTCACCTGTGTCATTCTCAGATGAGAGAAGCAGTAGTTTCCCAGACCAGCGGTGAGAAGATTAAAAAGCAGGTATAATGTAGGAGGAAATACACAGACTTGGCAAAAGAAAGCACTAAAGTAAGTATGGGAGGTGGTAATTTCAGCTACTGTGGAAAGAGGAAGAATTTCTTTCCTTAGCCCGGTGGACAGAAGAATGCGGATTTAGCTGGAGAATGCATCAACAATATAAATGAGCATGGCTGCAGGCTTGAGAGGTGTAATAACAGTGCCAGTTCTCAACATGAGCTAGTAGGCTTTTTATATACATATATAATTTTAATGACACTTAGGTGCACTTTGCAGAAGAACTCTAAATAAAATGGAAAATTACAGGGGCAATGAAGGACTAAAATGAAAATGAGGAAAAACACAGCAAACTTGTCAACATTACTGTAGTTAAAGTTTCTTGCATAACTAGTATTCACACAGGTCAATCCTGCAAACACGTTACTCCTGGATTGGTGCCTAACCCTGCAAAAATTTGCACACGCACTTAACGTCAATATGTGTGACCCCACACATGAAGTTATGTAGGTGTGTCTTTGAAAGATTGCGATTTCTACCATGAGTTTTCCCCCTGAAGTCAATACATCTAATCTTAGCACTAGGCAACAGCAAGTGATTGAAGGACTGGATTCATACTATAAGTAGATGATGTATCTGCCAATCAGTGATGGCTAGGTGGTATGGCCATCAGGGGCAGCTGATTTTAATGAATAAAAAAAATCCTAAATCTTCAACTATCAAACCATAAGAAATATGAAGTTACAGAATGGGTACATTGGTAACCATTTTCCCTTGCCCCCTTCTCTCTTTTCAATTGTCATGTTCACTTGGGTAAGGCTTCAGATGGGCTCCTTGGAGCAGGGACTGTGTCTGTCTACATATTTGTACAACACAAAGCATAATGAGGCCCTGATCCTGATCATGACCTATAGGTTAGCCTACCTTTTTACAGTTAATTTATCATAATTGCCAATAATACCCCTAAAATTATAGCACAGCCTATAAAAGTTTGAGTGCTCTCTGCACCGTGATGCTCACGTGCACTTATCTATGATCCTTTTATGGCAATTGTATGGCAATTCTGTCTTTGGATCCATCATAGTAACCCAGGTGCAAACTCTGAGAGTGAATGTCCATAAAGTAAAATCCTGTCCCCATTGAAATCAATGGCAAACTTCTATTAACTTCAGAGAGGCTAGGGTTTCACCCAAAGATCCCAAGCAAAAGTATAATAAGCCTGTTCTCCAACCAAGTTAGAAGAACAAGTGGAGCTGGACAAAGTGACTGGTGATTTTGGGTGCCTAGGCTTCTTCATAGGGGTGATTCTCAGAAACTAATGAGTCCCTGCACTGAAAATTAGGCGCTGTTAAGGTCTTTCATATCTGAGGTACCCAAACCACCAGCCACCACTGACAAACTAAGCTGATGAATGGCTTCTGTTGTGGCATCACTGATCTTATGGTGTTTAGCAGTTTGCTACGTGTACGCAAGCTGGCTTTCTCTAATGCACAGGGAAGGACTTACTAGAAAAGATTTATAGATAGATCCAAGGATAATCTGTCAAAATGATCAAACCTGTCTGAAGAGAAGAATGCACTGCTAATTCAGTTTCTTCTATCCAAAGAGCTCTTCTTTTTTCTTGGGTTCCTGTATGGGCAAATGCTCGTTTGCACATGTGAAAATAGTGGGAGTATTGCATTAAAGGGTGGCCCATGAGTTGTCTTCTCATCCTGTCCTATGGCTGGTTGTAGAAGTGCTGCAGTGACACCATTATCTGCTACTCAAAACACTTAGGCTGTGTCTACATTGGCACCCCTTTCCAGAAAAGGGATGCTAATGAGACCAGTTGGAATTGCAAATGCCGCGGGGGATTTAAATATCCCCCGCGGCATTTGCATGAACATGGCTGCCGCTTTTTTCGGGCTCGGGGCTTTGCCAGAAAAAAGCACCAGTCTAGACGGGATCTTGCGGAAAATAAGCCCTTTTCCAGAAGATCCCTTATTCCTACTTTCAAGGGATCTTCCGGAAAAGGGCTTATTTTCTGCAAAATCCCGTCTAGACTGGCGCTTTTCTCTGGCAAAGCCCTGTTCATGTTCATGCAAATGCCGCGGGGGATATTTAAATCCCCCACGGCATTTGCAATTCTGACTAGTCTCATTAGCATCCCTTTTCCGGAAAGGGGTGCCAATGTAGACACAGCCTTGCTGAATGACAGTCACAGTCAATGTTCCCACTATTATTTTCCATCCATGTGCGGAATAAATTTTATGTGCATGTGTGCATGTGTGCATGTGCACCACCAGTGGAAACAACAAACTTAGTTATGAGCACTCTGCTAATCATCTGGGCAGCATGTAAATCTCTTCCGAGCAGCTGCAGAAGTGCACAGCTTATGGGGAACACAGGTCACAGCTATAACATAGCACTGCAACACAGCAAGATATAAATATTTTCAGCCCTATCAGAACAGACACCTAAAAGCAATGTTTAAAGCTGATTTTTAGAATTACATCTGGCACAATCAGTGGACTCATTCAGTCCTCAACTAAATATAAGATTCCAGACTGCCAGCACTGTGCATCCCGAGCCTTCTGCTAAAGGAAATGGACTAGTACTATGTGATCTGAGTTTTTCTCTTTTCATCCAAGAGGGGAACTGGCTAGGGTTAGCTTTGTTTTACACAGAGAAAGGGAAACTACATTGGATTGTGAAGAGATTCACAATCTCATAGAAAGCTGGAGAGAAGTATTTCCAGTGTCTGGTAGGGGCCAAAGAAATAGGTGGAGGAGGCACAAAAGTTAAAATGGGTATGAAAATAGAAGAAGGGGAAAAGGAGGGAAAGTACCCAAAGTCAGAGAGGAGAAAAGTGATAAAATAAAAAAGTT
Organism: Pelodiscus sinensis; assembly: GCF_049634645.1. Lineage (NCBI taxonomy): Eukaryota > Metazoa > Chordata > Testudines > Trionychidae > Pelodiscus > Pelodiscus sinensis. The sequence continues at coordinate 44,211,407 of NC_134711.1, read as the reverse complement.
ATGTGTAGGGCAAGATATAGACAAAATAGGGGGAAAATAACAAACAAAAAATGAAAAAGAATGTGGAGATGGAAAAAGAGAAATGCTGAGAAAAGGAAGAGGAGAGATGTGCACTAGAAGGTGGGGAAGGCAGAGGGGAAAAGGATAGGAGAAAAAGAGCAGAAATTGCTGTGAACCTGTTGGCACTAAGCATTAGGTGTTCATGAAATTATGCTGTATTACACAGGCTATTTTACAGTAAGTAAGGGCTGGACTGTCCCTTGCAGGTCCCTGCATGGAATGAGAGGAAGGAGGACACAAGGAACATCCCCCATTCTTCCCCCGTGTGGACTTGCAGCTTAATGACAGTCCCTAAGTTCCTCACACCGAACAGGGGACAAAAGACACAGGTCACTGGTCCCATCACAGTTAAAATCTGCCCATACAGAGAGCAGCCTGCAGTACCCACTGAAATGATGAAGCAGAAGATGTGCTGCTCTGGCATGCTTGGGAGGAGAGATCATGGCGGAATCCCATCTCCAAGTCTTGGTGATGGCCAATGGGGGTAAAGAAAGACACTACCCCCAGGACAGGGTTATGCTTTACATTAAGGGCTTGATTTTCAGCTACTTTGTCCATTGTGTGGTCACCTGTGCATAGAGTGGCTGTAAAATGCTGCCAGTCTGATTACACGTACCACAGAACAAATAAAAGCTGCAGGGCTTGGGGGACTCTGTCCCTAAACTACTTAGAGCTCTTTATTGAGAAGTGTTGGTTACCGACAATTTCTATTGCAGATGAATTCTTTGTTCCAGGCAGTTAGAACTTGTTAATCGTTTCTGATCTTGAGACTTCCCCTAGGCAGTGACACTGTTGGCATCTCAGCATGGGAGTTTTCCTTTGATCTCCATATTAGCCTTTTCCAATTGGCCTTTGTTCCAGATATAAGAGCTTGGAAAGTGGATTGATCCTTTGATCCAGCCCAGTTCTTGGATTTTAGTAATTATCTTTGATCCAGCAACCATTGGCAGAGATAATTTTGCCCTTTTGGCTTTGGCAGTGATCGGCTTTACATTCCAATCATAGTTTGTTCACAGACAATTTTCAGTTCTGAGTCCTTTCCCTCTGGCTAGGCTTTTGTGTGAAACTGGGATTTTTCTTGTGGCATCTTAGGGTCTGGCTACACTAGCCACCCTAGTTCGAACTAGGGAGGCTAATGTAGTCATTCGAACTTGCAAATGAAGCCCGGGATTTAAATATCCCGGGCTTCAATTGCATCTTCCCAGGCGCTGCCATTTTTAAATGCCCGGTAGCTCGAACTACCTGCCCGCGGCTACACGTGGCACGGGCTAGGTAGTTCAAATTAACACTCTTAATTTGAACTACTGTTACTCCTCTTGCAATGAGAGGGGCGGTGAGGAGACGATGACGTGATCCTCGCCATTCAGGTAAGAGCCAGACGACCTACCCTTAGGGTCATGGGGACAGCTCGGGAGCACGGGAGGGCCTGAGCACCCCTACGCCACTCCGGTGGGCTCAAACCACTATCCAGCCCCCAGTAACATTGGAGGACACCCGCCCGCGGGAGGACTGTATGCCTGGTGGGAGATAGACTCTGAGGATAAACTCGTACTGTGCAGGGGCCCTGGGAGAAAGGGGGGGGGATTCGGGCCGTAATGGGGTTCACCCCCAGTACGTAGGAACCCTACCCCGACCAGAAGGCCTAGAGTAAACCATCAGCGGGCAGGGTGGGACCCCTCCGTGAAGTCAACGCGGATCCACCCCTTCTCCACTATCCTTTGGGAGTGGGTGGGAGGGGGTAACCCCCTGACACCACCAAAGCTCATGATTTTCTATAGATATATTTTTGTTCTTTTAAGGTTGCAGACTAATATGGCTACTTCTCTGGGATTTTCTTGTAATTTTCCCTGGTTAAGGAGAAAGAAAGAGAAAACATCCTGTTAAAACAACAAAGAAGTAGATTAAATGGTATCTTTGGCATCATCTCAGTGTACTGGGAAATGCTTTCTGGGTGATTTTGCAAGCCTGTTGAGGAAGAGTGCTGGAAAGAGTTTATACAGAGCCCACCCACAATAGATCATAATTTTAAATGGCTTGTTTATGGCTCTAGCAGTTGCTTATTTTTATTTTCCTATGAGTTATTAAGAAGCTAGCATACAAATGTGAGGCAATTGCTTAGAAGATAAATAACATTTGGAGAGAAATAAAAGTGGATGATTTCAGAGTCAAGCATAAGCCCGCCAGCAGAAAGTATCTCACCAGAAAGATGGCACCTGCAGTGGAAAAGTGGCCAAAACATAATGCTGGGGCACTAGCTCAGAGGGAAACATGCTGCTTGCTGAGTCATGAGCACCATTTTGGTTAGCACCTGTTCATGAGATAAATGAAGCCCAGGTTTCCAAGGAGGAAAGGATGACTGTCCACCTAATTGAAACACCTCTTGTGATCTGTGTTTGAAGAGGCACATTTATCTTGGAGTTTTATTTTTTGGATGCTCCTATAGTGATTTTTGAAGTTACATTAAGTGGATGAAATTCAGCCCTGGACAGAAAAAAAAGACCAAGCTCTGTTGAGTCCTGAAGTCTTATTTATACTGTCAAATTAGGGCTTTATCGAGTAGTAACTTCTGCAAATATCACTGTTGCACATTGTAAAGTGTCTTGTACAAAGAACATAAATACATGTGTTATTTAAGATGCAGTATAGATTTTACTATTCAGTTTTCTATAAACATCACAATTTTTGCCTTTTTTATGTTACACAATATTTATCCACTAGCAGCTTCTTTTCTTTGCTACTGTTTAGCCTATAGTAGTGTTTCTTTAGCTTTGGATATACTAATACAGTAATTCCTCATTTAACACTATAGATGCGTTTCTGAAAATGTTCGTGCTAAACGAAAACGTGCTATGCAGGGTCAATTTTCCCATTAAAAATAATGGTGGGGGTTGTGTTTTAGGTAGTGGTGGCAAAGTCAATTTTTTGTTGGTGCTGAGTCATGAAAGTCAACGTTAGATATCTAGCAAAAAAAGTCGCTGTGGGTTTGTTAAAACACAAAGATAAACATGAGTGAGCGGAGAAGCGCTGTGACCATGAGTATTCATCCGCTCATGCATATTGCCATTGTTTTTACCAACTTATACCGCCACACGAAGTAGTCCACCACTTTATTATTTTCATGTTATTTTGGGGACGGTCGTGTTATTCAAAAAACATTCCATAAAAAAAATCGTGCTATACGAAAACGTGTTAAGTGGGCATGTGTTAAACGAGTAATTACTGTAATTGCATTTGCACTATGTAATCCTCACAGTAGCATGATAGTCCTATTGTTTCTCCCTACTTTTCCTTATCCTCTTGACTACAATACAGACTAAACTTTCCAAAACTGACTGGTGATTTTTTGTATCCTAATTATTGTGTGCCTAGCTTAAGTCCCCCCCTAAATTTGTCTGATTTTTGAACACGCTGAGCACCCATTAATTGAAAATTAGGCTCCTTTGCAGTTTTTTAAGTTGGGCTCCAGTAAACTGGAGCACCCACAGGATGTGAAAATTAACTCGTGGCGGCTTTGATTCTGACCTCAGTTGCATCATTGTAAATCAGAAGTAGCTACTGAGGCAATGACAGGGTGTTAGCCATGGTGTCCTGAGCCTAATAAGGCAATTACATTCTACCTAGCTAACCCCCCTCTATATCTGCAGCTGATTGAGCTATATTCAATTTTCTTCCCTGTATTATTGTGCAGTGTTGCAAAGAGCTTTTCAAAAGCTATCACCATCCACCCAGGAGACAACTGCATTTCATTAACAGGCTGGTTCCACTAAAGATGCCTCCGTTTGAGAAGTCAGTCAGAGGTGGTGGAAGCAATAACTTCCCAGTAGGAGTTGTGGGGGCAAACAAAGTAATTAGTTTTAAGAGACAGTTGGACAAGTATGTGAGTGCAATTTTACAATGGGGTTACTTGTGATGGCATGGGGAGGCCTCAAAAGTCCTGGGACTTACTTCCAGTATATGTCTTTATGTTCCTAAAGGCTATGCTTCTGGGCATCAGCCAGCCACCTGCAGGGGTCAGGAGGTGATCTCCTTTCCAACGTGTTACGGGGTTTTTCTCCTTCTTCTGAAGCATCATGGATGGCCACAGCTGGAGACAGGGCACTGTATAGAATGGGCTGATGCTCTGAGATGGCACTGACCGTTATCTCCCAGAGGTGTAAGCTGCCTGGTTCTTGTGTATATGCTAAGCATCTAACTGGTCACCATAGGTGGGGGCAGGATGGAATATTTTACTAGGCCAGACCAGTGATCTTGGGAGCATTTCATTTTCTTCTGCCAAGCAGGTAATTTAATAGGATTCTCATCCATTTAATAGGATGTCGACGGAGGCATGTAGTTTAGACGTACCCTAACAGGGTGGCTTGCCTGTGGGCTGGAGGAACCTGAGGTAGAATGAGCCTGGATTACAAGATGATGATAGGTGATTCCCATATAAAGACTGCAGAGGAGTGATGTAGCTGTGAATTCCAGAGGCAGTAAAAAAGCTCACGACACTGTGGAGCTGGTCTAGTGGAAGGTGCAGATAAGAGGAGTAAGTTTGGTTTCTGCAGAGCCTTAGCCAGATAAAGCCTGTGAGTGGGAATGAAGGAAACGAGGAGCTGAAAAACTTTTCTTTGTTTTTGTCTTTTGAGTTCTAGCTTTTGGACACTCTGTTGCCAGCATGATGAAATTTGGTGCAGAGTGAATTAAAGGAGCGGAGCTTAGAAAGTCACTGGAGACTGGTCCTTAAAAGGATCTGGATGAAGGGGAAATAAAGACAGGCCAGCTACAAAGGCAGCCATAGTTGTCAGGACCAAGCCTGCCAACAGGGAGTCAGAGGGGGCAGTTCAGTTGCCTTGGGGCCCACTGTGACAGCCACTGCAACAGCTGAATCCCCAGGCCCTTTAAATCATTATGGGTACGTCTACACTACAAAGTTAGTTTGAACTAACAGCCGAAGACAATGACCAAGCTATTTGTCTCGTGCCATCCATCTCCAGCCTTCCACAGAGGCCAGGGACACTGTTTCTACCCCCTGGCTAATAGCACTCCATGGACCCAACCTCCATAACTTTATCTAACTTCTCTTTAAACTCTGTTATAGTTCTAGCCTTCACAGCCTCCTGTGGCAAGGAATTCCATAGGTTGACTATTTGCTTTGAGAAGAAGAACTTTCTTTTATTAGTTTGAAGCCTGCTACCCATTCATTTCATTTGGTGTCCTCTAGTCCTTCTATTATGGGAACTAATGAAGAACTTTTCTTTATGCACCCTCTCCACACCATTCATGATTTTATAGACCTCTATCATATCCCCCCTCAGTCTCCTCTTTTCTAAGCTGAAAAGTCCCAGTCTCTTTAGCCTCTCTTCATATGGGACCTATTCCAAACCCCTAATCATTTTAGTTGCCCTTTTCTGAACCCTTTCCAAGGCCAAAACATCTTTTTTGAGGTGAGGAGACCACATCTGTACACTGTACTGAAGATATGGTGTACCGTAGTCTTATACTTCCCCTCCTCCTTCTTCCCCTGGCTTCCCCCTTCCAGCTCCCTCCTCCCAGGTTTCCCTCTCCTCTCTCCCACCCTCTCTCTTCCCCTCTCCCACCTCCTTGTCCCAGTCTCCGCAGAGGTTAATCCCCTCACCCAGTTTTGTTAAATAAAGAGAGTTTCTATTTTTGAACACACATGTCCTTTATTTTTTACATCAGGAAGGGGGGTAGGGAGGGGTAAGTAGAAGGAGGTGAGGGAGGAATGGAGTACGAGCCCCCGATGGGGAGGACTGGGGTGGCTTTGCGGGCTCCTCAGGGAGGAAGCTCTCTTGCAGGGTCTCCTGGATCCTGACAGCCCCCCGACTGACCCCCCCGGATGGCAGCCTGCAGCAAGCGCAGCCGAGCTGATGGCCGAGTATTGTGATGTGCCGAGTGCGGGCACTGAGGGCACTCCAAGACAGGACTGCTTTGCTGTCCCTCATCGAGGTAGACAAGCAAGTGGGGAACCCTGAGAACTGTCTGTCAGGGGTGGGGGTCAGGTCCCTTTAAGCACAGCCCTCGGCTAGCCTGAGGCAGCAGCTCCATGCTCTAAGTCCTAACCTGATGCCCTGCTGGCACCTGTTCTGGCCAGCCTTGACTTCAGTTCAGGGTCCACTCAATGTGGACATGCTAGTTCGAATGAGCAAAATGCTCATTCGAATTAGTTTTTAGGTCGAGATGCACTAGTTCGAATTAGCTTAGTTTGAATTAAGTTAGTTCGAATTAGTGCTGTAGTGTAGACGTACCCTATCAGAGCCATGGGCGACTATGATCTAATTCCTGTGTTTTAGAAGGCAGGAGGTTCTGCAAGGATCAACTATTAGGAATTACAGTTTGTTTTCAAGCTCCCTCCTGAGAGAGGGTTAAAGAGCTTGAGGGAAAGAAAAAATTCGCAAGTGTGGGTTCTTCCTGGGTTTTCAAAGGGGTTTTTTCATTTGGGTTGTGGCAGCATATCACCCAAAAGCAGGGAATCTGTGATTTTGGGGAGTTTTTAAGCAGAAGCTTTTAGTGTCAGGGTATTTTAAAATATCTTGTGGTCCCCCATCTTCTGCACTTGAAGTGCCAGAGTGGAGAACAGCCTTAACAGACACATATAATGCTGTTCAGGCACTCCAAGGTAAAATAGGTTTTGGTAACAAAACTTACCAGAGCACAGCTTTCCATATTTCTATAAAGCATTCATTCACTTTTGAACTGACATTTTCCCGTCTGCTTTGACACATGCAATTTTGCTTTCAGTGTTTATATCTTGTCTGTACTTTTGACAAGTAACAGACAGTCTATATTAAACTGTTATAATGCTATAAAACAATGGCAACATATTTGAAAGGAACAGAATACTCTATATTAATTAGGTAGTATTTTTCTGTTCCTGGCAGCTCTCTCTGAGCCTGGAAATGTAAGTATTTGAGGGGTTCATTGCAGTGGAAATTGAAATGATGGCATCTTGCTATTCTCCAAGCTCGGACAGCAACATTTGTGACAGAACAAATGATAGTAGGTTTGTGACTGAGCCAGTAGTAGAACAGTCTCTGTTTTCCCTTTAAAAGGCAGCTCTGCACTGAAAAATAACTCTAAAAATGGCTTTGTGGGTATCCTTGCTTGGTTCACAATGATTCCTGTTTATATGTGCTCACTTCATTAAGTGAAACTCTTTCTGTCAGCCCTGCAAACTAACCACATCTTGCTCATCACCAGCTGTAACAAACTTTCTCCTGGGCAAGTTATGTCTTCAGGTACAACCCCCTTATCTTTACATTCTGCTGTCACTGACATGTGAATACCCTGACATATGTGTTGGTGATTGACTGGCCCTTAGTAAACAATTGTTTTAATGAATCACAAGAATGGAAAGGATACAACTCCATTTCTCTCTGATATGTTTGATCTGCAAAGCTAAAGGACCACAGCAGTAAAACATAGTTTGTCACTACCATGGGCATTTGTGACCATAGAATCATAGAATAATAGGACTGGAAGGGACCTCAAGAGGTCATCAAGTCCAGCCCCCTGCCCTCAAGGCAGGACCAAGCTCCATCTACACCATCCCTGACAGATGTCTATCTAACCTGTTCTTAAATATCTCCAGAGAGGGAGATTCCACCACCTCCCTTGGCAATTTATTCCAATATTTGACCACCCTGACAGTTAGGAATTTTTTCCTAATGTCCAATCTAAACCTCCCCTGCTGCACTTTAAGCCCATTACTCCTTGTCCTGTCCTCAGAAACCAAGAGGAACAAATTTTCTCCTTCCTCCTTGTGACACCCTTTTAGATATTTGAAAACCGCTATCATGTCCCCCCTTAATCTTCTTTTTTCCAAACTAAACAAGCCCAGTTCATGAAGCCTGGCTTCATAGGTCATGTTCTCTAAACCTTTAATCATTCTTGTCGCTCTTCTCTGTACCCTTTCCAATTTCTCCACATCTTTCTTGAAATGTGGCGCCCAGAACTGGACACAGTACTCCAGCTGAGGCCTAACTAGTGCAGAGTAGAGCGGCAGAATGACTTACCGAGTTTTGCTTACAACACACCTGTTGATACAACCTAGAATCATATTTGCTTTTTTTGCAACAGCATCACACTGTTGACTCATATTCAACTTCTGGTCCACTATGACCCCCAGATTCCTTTCCGCCATGCTCCTTCCTAGACAGTCGCTTCCCATTTTGTATGTATGGAACTGATTGTTCCTTCCTAAGTGGAGCACTTTGCATTTCTCTTTATTAAACCTCATCCTGTTTACCTCTGACCATTTCTCTAACTTGCTAAGGTCATTTTGAATTATGTCCCTATCCTCCAAAGACGTTGCAACCCCACCCAGTTTGGTATCATCTGCAAACTTAATAAGCGTACTCTCTATCCCAATATCTACATCATTGATGAAGACATTGAACAGTACGGGTCCCAAAACAGACCCTTGAGGAACTCCACTTGTTATCCTTTTCCAGCAGGATTTAGAACCGTTAACAATAACTCTCTGACTAAGGTTATCCAGCCAATTATGCACCCACCTTATCGTGGCCCTATCTAAGTTATATTTGCCTAGTTTATCAATAAGAATATCATGCGAGACCGTATCAAATGCCTTACTAAAGTCTAGGTATATGACATCCACCGCTTCTCCCTTATCCACAAGGCTCATTATCCTATCAAAGAAAGCTATCAGATTAGTTTGGCATGACTTGTTCTTCACAAACCCATGCTGGCTATTCCCTATCACTTTATTACCTTCCAAGTGTTTGCATATGATTTCCTTAATTACCTGCTCCATTATCTTCCCTGGGACAGACGTTAAACTGACCGGTCTGTAGTTTCCTGGGTTGTTCTTATTCCCCTTTTTATAGATGGGTACAATATTTTCCCTTTTCCAGTCTTCTGGAATCTCCCCTGTCTTCCATGATTTTTCAAAAATCATAGCTAAAGGCTCAGATACCTCCTCTATCAGCTCCTTGAGTATCCTGGGATGCATTTCATCAGGACCTGGTGACTTGCTGACATCTAACTTTCCTAAGTGATTTTAACTTGTTCTTTGTGTATCCTATCTTCTAAACTTACCCTCTCTCTGCTTGTATTCACTACGTTAGGCACACCTCTAGACTTCTTGGTGAAGACCGAAACAAAGAAGTCATTGAGCATCTCTGCCATTTCCAAGTTTCCTGTTACTGCTTCTCCCTCCTCACTAAGCAGTGGGCCTACCCTGTCCTTGGTCTTCCTCTTGCTTTTAATGTATTTATAAAAGGTCGTCTTGTTTCCCTTTATGCCTGTAGCTAGTTTGATCTCATTTTGTGCCTTTGCCTTTCTAATCTTGCCCCTGCATTCCCGTGTTGCTTGCCTATATTCATCCTTTGTTATTTGTCCTAGTTTCCATTTTTTGTATGACTCCTTTTTTATTTTGAGATCATGCAAGATCTCCTTGTTAAGCCAAGCTGGTCTTTTGCCATATTTTCTGTCTTTCCTACACAGCGGAATTGTTTGCTTTTGGGCCCTTAACAACGTCCCTTTGAAATACTTCCAACTCTCCTCAGTTGTTTTTCCCTTCAGTCTTGCTTCCCATGGGACCTTACCTACAAGTTCTCTGAGTTTATCAAAATCTGCCTTCCTGAAATCCATTACCTCAATTGTGCTGGTCTCCCTTCTACCTTTCCTTAAGATCATGAACTCTATTATTTCATGATCACTGTCCCCTATACTGTCTTCCACTTTCAAGTTCTCAACTAGTTCCTCCCTATTTGTTAAAACCAAATCCAGAACAGCTTCTCCTCCGGTAGCTTTTTCAACCTTCTGAAACAGAAAGTTGTCTCCAATGCAGTCCAGAAACTTATTGGATAGCCTGTGCCTCGCTGTGTTAGTTTCCCAACATATGTCTGGATAGTATGGATCATGAATGCCAGCAGGTAACAGAAATGAAAAATAAGCAGATGCCATTTTCAAAGTCACTTTTCTGAGCAGCACTGCCCATTGATGTAACTCACTATGTGATTTTTGAATGCTCTTCAGAGACCTTCATTTCTTGGGGGCTGGTCCGGACAGTGGAATGAACTCAGTCAGGAACAAAGAATTATCAGAAATCTCACCACTTTCTGTTCCAGCTTCAAAGTGTGCTTCTTTGACCTTGTACTCTCCAACATACTTACACTGCAACATGTATATAAAAAACAAAAGGCACTATACAAACAAATTCTTCTGGAGACAGGATGAGAGAACAAACAGCACATCACTGATGTCAGTCCTATTGCTTAATGCTCTGCTGGAAGGCATTCAGATACTGCACTAATAACCATGGTATAAGAAGCTATATAATATGGAATAGAATGGTCTAGTTTATGTCCTTACTCTACCTTTCCTTCCCTGCCTTTGGGAAAGATCAGAGCAAGCACAAGGATTGTGACAGTCACAGGGTGTAAGTTGGGGACAGTTTCCTTCCCCAAATCCCCTTGTGTACCGTCACAGGGCTAGTAAAAAACCAGTTGCAATTAGAAGTTCAGAGTTATAGTAATGATTTTTTTTTTTAGTCTTTTTAAAGAAACCTAAGAATAAAAGGTGGGTCATAAAGTCTTTCTAGTAGATACTCAATTTCCCTAACATCAACTGTAACTGTATAGATTACTCTTGTATGAATGCTGTTCCTCTAGACCACAGAAAAGGGTGACCACTAATATGAATGTATTTTTCTTTCTGCAATATGACTTAGCTACATCTTGGAACAGAGATAGATTTCTATGATATCTTTTTTTTCTAAAAATAAAAACGCTTTCTGCAATGTTTATACTATTTTAAACCATCATTGCCACATATTTAGCCAATGGAGGTCAATCAATGAGGGTATGCCTATACTTGCCCACTACTTCGAAGTAGCGAGGCAAATGAAGCATACTGAAGTTGCAAATCAAGCCCTGGATTTAAATATCCCACGCTTGATTTTCATGTTCCCGGCTGGTCACCATTTTAGAAATTCATTAGCCTGGAGTAATTGCCTGCGTCTACACGCAGCAGCGAAACGGGAGTCCAATTTAAAGCCCTAACTCGAATTAGCTGGTATTCATCCTGTGATGAGGTTTACCAGCTAATTCGAATTAGAGGCTTTAAATTGGACTCCCGTTTCACTGCCGCGTGTAGATGCGGGCAGTTACTCAGGGCTAGTGAATTTCTAAAATGGCGATCGTCCGGGAACATGCAAATCAAGCATGGGATATTTAAATCCCGGGCTTGATTTGCATTTTCGGTATGCTTCATTTGCCTTTCTACTTTGAAGTAGGGGGCAAGTGTAGACATACCCTGACTTATCTCAGTTTTGAATAAATGGAAGAATAGTGATTATATTGATTCATTCATGCTGTTATGTATATGGGAGTTAGCAAGTAAACTATTTTCCATCACAGCTCAGTATAAGTTAAGATTGAATCCAATCTTGTAGTACATTTGTTAGAATTAACAAGTATATGCATATTTCTTTACATCTTTATCATCTTTTCCTTATGGAAGGACATTTATCATTATGTTGTAATAATAAAAGGTTTCTACCGCAAGAACTGCTGAAGTTCATGCTAAGTAAGTTTTATTTTTTTACATTCGGTTTTGGAAATGAAAACAAACACATCAGTGATTTTATGTCATTCTCTGCAAGACAGGAAAGAAATGTGCAATTAACAGTGCAAGTAGTTTTAAAAGCTTCTTTTCTAACAAGAAAAACAAGTAATAAAACCAATTGCTTAATTTCTTATGAACTAATGCATTTCTATTTTTAAAGTTGTCTGGCATAATTTTTAATAATTAAAATAATTCAGAAACTGCTGTCGTGAACAGATCCAAAACCTTCATGATAACATGACACAGCTGTATTCAACATCCACAATGTAGCAGCAATATGAAATGTGTTCAGGTTTTTTTCTCCTTCAGTATTATTTTAATCCTTTTTATATCATTGCCCTCCAAATTAGTTTCAGGATAAATACAGTTTTTACTACAATTATATAACAGGCTAGAGTCTCTGTAGATCACGTTTTGGCTATTGCTATTTTAATATGCTCTTTAAAATCCAAGAAGTTTGCAAACTTACATTCAAATAAATAAACAATCCCTTCCCTCCAGCAACCTACCAAAAATGAAAGTATCAGCAAACAACTTTTGTTTGTCTGAGATGCTGTATTGTAAAAATGCAACTTTTGCAAATGAATATTAGGATTCTACTTATTAAAAAGTCATGCTCCATTTGGAGAAATCTCCCTCAAGCTTTCATGAAATGGGAAAGAAGAATTAAAAGGTCCTCTTTTTTTGCTATACTCTCTTCACCAATAATATAAACCTTCTCTCTAAAGTACTATGATTGCTTGTTGTACACAGTTGACATAGAGGAACAGGAAAAATAAAATATCTTTACTACAAAGCTACAAGCCAGAATACCCCAATGTACAAAAATGGCAACCAGTTGCCTTTGCTGGAATTTGTTTTCTAACTGCTGCAGCATTACAGCTCTAGGGGTATGTCTAGACTACATGGCTCCGTCGACGGAGCCATGTAGTCTAGACACACCCTAGGAATCTATCAATCTCAAATAGCTGAGTGCAAAACTCTGACACCAAGGGTGAGGATGAAGGGTCAGATGGAAAAAGAGACTGGTGGATCCAAAGGAGGATGGCAAGGTGGGAACATCAAACTTTCTGTTTGAGGAAATGGATGAAAAAAAGATTAGGTGCCTGTACAAAGTAGTTTTCGCAAGGATCTGTGAGATCAGGCCATGCTACATATCTATTGTCATCTGGATGTTCTAGGATATCTATCTAGAAAGGAAGAAAATTAGTGCCACGTGAATGAGTTTCTCAGAAGATGTTATAAGACCTGGGAAGTCAAATTACTGTAATGAAGATATTTAGGAGAGGTGGCCCATGCTAAATTCTTCTGTTGGGTTCTGTGTTGCTTAACAATTGTCTTATAACTCTCTACTGGGAAGCCCTATATGCTATATACTGTTGTTAATCATTGCATATTGTATGAGAGACCTTTTTAGTTAAAGTAATTACATACTATTTCTTATAGTGATTTCTTTGTTTGTGCATAAAGACTTCATTTTATGTTTCTTTGTATTTGGAACAACCTTGATAATGTCTTTTTTTTCCCAGTCTCAACAGCCAAGGGAATGTTGGCAGCCATTTCCTTAGAAACAACAGCTGTGCTGAAGTGTTTATGAACACAGAAATTTCAGCCCCAGAACTCTGTGGCAAAACTTCCCTAAAACAGACTAAAGCTCCACTCTGAGTGGTGTGAAAGTTCATGGAAATGCATAGGAGCAATTTGGGACTTCTACTCTACTTTCCTATGGAGTAAAATCTTCTCCCCTTTCCTTTGAGGCAGAGGGCTCCAGATATAGTGAAACTAATGTGGTTCTGCACAGTGACTTGGGCCAGGGGGAAAGTAGGACAGAGGTATTGTCATGCTGTAGAGCACAATTTGTAAGGGTAATTGACGTAGTTCAATTTGCATAGCTTATTTTGAGTTAAGCCCTGCAGTGTAGATGCACCCTTAGATGGCAGTTGAGGATAATTCCAGAGCTAACCAAGTGCATAACTGTTCCGCTGTTTGCAAAGCGCATTCTCCTCTTGTCAGAATGGTTATCAGGATATTGGCAATCATCTATGTGAATAAAGCGATATGTATTAAAAGACAGTAAGACATATGCCTTAAAAGCTCCAGATTATGAAATGTTCAGCTTTGGTGGAGATACTTTAACATTACCTACAGATAATCCCATAGCTGCATCAAGAACATCTGGAATTCCAATTGTTTTAATTTACAATCTCTACTGCATATCATGAACAAACTAGTCCATAGGTGATTTCCAGGTTTTTTTTAATTATTTTAATTCTCACCGGGTATCTCTCCAAAATGCCTCACATATATAAACTTTAAAAATGACAGATCATACTAAAAAACCTTTCCAACGTATTTTATACACATCTCTAGTTCCAGTCATTGTAAGTCACAAAGAATATTTTAGCATTCCAAAATAGCAGGGAAAACATCTGAGTGAGCACTTTCTCAAAATATTATATTTGTAAACATAACAAAATTATTACAGATTGATACAGACTACTGTATGCACAGAACAGACAAAAAGCCTATTTATTTTTATGGAGATTAGTATAATCTACTAAATAGATATTTCATTGAACCAAATGTTCTAATAATTTAAACCTTCTGTCTAAGTGGCCAGATGTTCATTCTCTTTCTGTCTTACATGTGTGCACAAATAAGCAGTGGTTTCTGTATAACGTGCACTACTCAATCTGATATTTACTGCAGCATGTTGATCATTGGACTAAAGTACAGCCTCTAGCTAATGACATCACTCTTCCCCTTCACATAATTCTCTAGCATAGAAGATTTTGTTCCCAGTTAATTTGAGTTCTTTTAGCAATTAGAGTGTATTTTAATTGTTCTTAAAGAAGATTGTCATTAGGCCTTGAAGTATAGTTTGTTTCTCTTAAAGTACAATACAGTTATGATACAGTTAATATATTGTAGCAAAGATTGCTTTTAAAGGGTATGTCTACACTTGCTCCCTCTTTTGAAATAGGGATGCAAATGTAGTGTACTGAAATTGCTAATGAAGCGCAGGATTTAAATATCCCGTGCCTAATTAGCATAATCACATCTGGCCACCATTTTCAAATCACGCTATTGCGAAATAAAAAGCCCCGTGGAGCAGCGTTATTGCGAGAGAAAACCCTGCTCTCGAAATAACTGTTAAACCTCATTGTATAAGGAGTAACAGTTATTTCGAGAGAAGGGTTTTCTCTCGAAATAATGTTGCTCCATGGGGCTTTTTATTTCACAATAATGTGATTCCAAAATGGTGGCCAGACACGATTATGCTAATTAGGCATGGGATATTTAAATCCCATGCTTCATTAGCAATTTCAGTACACTACATTTGCATCCCTATCTCGAGATAGGGAGCAAGTGTAAACATACCCAAAAAGAGTTGAGTAAATGGAATTATATGGATGTTTTGTATACAGCAAAGAATAATAACTTGAAGGAATAACACCACTGATGTGTAGATTTGTATGAAGGTGATTGTCATCCACAAGTAGATGGACTTAATAGCTTCAGAAAATGGACTTTTTAATAGCTAACTTGTAACTATGTAACTATATAAGTGAGATATTTAAACAGAATGAAACCAAAGGAATCCCTTTGTGTAAAATACAGCTGGGTGGAAAAACACTTCATTTTAGCTATTTTATTATTCAAAGGCAACAAATTCTTCTAACTACTAACCCTGTATGGTATATTCATCAGCCTTTCTCAGCCTGTTAACTCTGAGACCCTGGTGGTTCTGGTCAGCATTATGGACCAGGCCATTAAAAGTCTGGTTGGTAGGACTAGCAGGCTCCCTACGTGGATCTGCGCAGCTCCTGGATGTGGTTAAATGTTCCTCGGGTCCTATGTAAAGGCCTGGCCAGGGGGCTCCATACATTGCCCCTGCCCTGAGCACTGGTTCCTCAGTTCCCATTGGCCAGGAACTGCAGCCAATGGGAGCTTTAAAGGTAGGTCCTGCATGTAAAGGCAGCACCACTTGTGCAGAACTGCCTGGCCACCACTATGCCTAGGAGCCAACGGACATGATGCTTCTTCTGGGGAGCCCCTTCCCCCAAGGTAAGTGCTGCCTGGAGCTGCTCCCTGTACTCTGCATGCACCATCCTGGAGCTCCCTCCCACACCCAAACTCCCTCCTGGAGTCTGTACCTCTTCCCATGCTCTAACTCCCTGATCTAGCCCTGAGCCCCATCCCACACCCAAACTCCTTATCATATCCTGCACCCTGACCCTGTCCACAGCCCCCTCCCACAACTTGAACCCCTCATTTCTGGCCCAACACTGGGATCCATCCCAGAGCTCATACCCTATCCCACACCCCAAATCCTTTCCTTTCCTTTCCTTAGCCTAAAGCCCCTTCCACCCTCCAAATGCCTTGGTTCAACCCTTCAGCCTGGAGCCCCTTCCCACACCTCAAATTCCTCATTCCTGTACCCACAGAGCTTGTACCCCAAGCCAAAGCCCTCACCCCATCCTGTAAGTGAGGGAGCGTGGGAAGAGCAAGAGATGGCGGGGAGGGATGAGTGAGTGCAGGGTCTCACTGATGAGATGGGGTAGTGGGTGGGGCCTTGGAAAAGGGCAGGGCTGTGGCAGGGCAAGAGTGTTTGGTTTTGTACAATTAGAAAATTGGCAACCCTACCTCCTGAGTACCCAGTCACTTCTAGGCTGGTGTTGTAGAATGCTAGCTCAGGAATGAGCTCTGCTGACAGCAGCTGTTGCTCGTTGAAAAAGTGATCAGGTTCCTGAATACTCTGCTGAAAGAGACAGTACTCCCCAAAAACCAAACACACACATACACACACACACAAACTCTTCCTCAACAAACACACACCACAATAGTTAAATAAATGGCATTATATTATTGTTTAACAGTAAAGCTTAAAACTGCGATTAATCAAGACTATTTTTTCTAATCTTGCAGTTAATCATGATTAACTTTTTTAAAATCATTTGACAGCCCAATTAGGAAGATTTAGCCTTTTACATTTATCATCTTTTAAAGAACTCAAACACTAATTAGATATTGCAAATTAATGTATTGTTCACAACCGGCCCAGGAAACAGCATTTTCATGTTTATTTTACATGGCTCCTTCCTCTCCGAATGCCAGTGACAAACAGTAGAACTAAACAAATAAGTAGACATTAGCTTGTTTTCAAGTATGAATATGAAATTAACTACTTCTGCCATAAATCTTGCAGGCCATATGGATAAGGAACAATACTGGCACAGATATGTACAGGTCCATCTGGCCAGAGTCTCATTTTACTGCATAAGGTAAACCTTTCTTAATTCAGCCATCTGTTTGAAGGACTGTTTATTGCCCAAAACGTGTACATAAAACAAGACAATATGTATAGCACATATATAACTCATGCAATTCCAGGATAATGGTGTAAAGAGATTCTAAATATTACATTAGTGTATTTATTTTTATATATTTTCCTTATATTCTTATAGCCAATAAATGTGTCATTTTACCTGTGGACTAAGTGTTGTACATTACCTGTGATGTATGTTACACAACTGTTACAGCAAAAGAGTCCAAATAATAGCGACACATTGAACAGTTGTGATACAGTGAATAGGCCTGATTTAGAGTTTATCTTGCAACAGTTCATGATTAACTCTAATTTAACAGAGTAAAATCAGTGTAGAATCAGGCCCTTTATGTGCAATTGTCATGGATTTTCTGTTCATACATATATAGAGGGAGATTGGAAGCTTCTGGTCCTGGTTGTACTATAGATTTCCTGTATGTCCTTGGAGAAATCATTAGAGGCCAAATTTTCAAATGGACCACTAATTTTGGCAACCCCAAATAATGGACAGGGTGTAAGTTTGGCCTTTAGCCTTTCATTCTGGTGAGATGCAGGGATGCAAGAATTTTCTCATATCTGTAAAAGGAGCTTCAGGTCCTCTGACAGTAAATGCTATTTAGGCACAAATTGTTTTTTAAATATCCATTGTGTTGGATAATGCATAGCAGAGGTGGGCAACCAGTGGCCCATGCAGGTTTCTATGTGTGGGCCAGGAGACATTTTATTTAGTGTTTCCCATTTGTGGGGCTGCCAGATTTTGCTCATTTCTGTCTGTGTAGTTTTTTCTTTCTAGTATTACTAAAGTGACACACACAAAAAGCAAGGGCATGTGAAGTCAGGAGCATGCTGATTACACACAACATTGACTGTAAGAGCCATGTGCTCTCTCTGCATGCAAAAGGGTCCAAAGAATACCTAATAGAGTGGTAGCTGTGTTAGTCTGATCTCACTAAAACAAAAGGAAAAACTTTAAAGTAGCACTTTAAAGACTAACAAGATAGTTTAATAGGTGATGAGCTTTCATGGGCCAGACCCACTTCCTCAGATCATATTCTGGAAGAGAATTGGCATGACCATATATACCAAAGAAATACTATGAAAAAAGTGAACATATTATTAAACAGACAAATCAGTTTTAGTACAGAAGGTGGGGTGAGGGAGAGGAAGGGACGGAGGGAGGGAGGGAATAGCTATTTATGAGTCAATGAATGGCTAATCAGGAGTGATAAGTGGGAAAGCTATCTTTGTAATGTGTAAGGTAATTAGGATCTTTAAGGCCCATTCGAAAAGTTTCAAATTTAAGCATGAATGAAAGTTCTGAAGTTTCCCTCTGTAATCCGGAGTTAAAGTCTCTTTGAAGTAAGATGCATGTAGTAAGGTTGTTAAGACTATGTCCAGGTAGGTTGAAATGTAAAGCAACTGGTTTTTCCTTGTGAAGATGTCTGATTTGTGGGCATTAATTCTTTTGCGAAGTGTTTGAGAAGTCTATCCAATATACATAGCACAGGGACACTATTGGCACATGATGGCATAAATTATATTTCTGGATGAACTGGAATATGTGTTCTTGATCATATAACTGACATGGTTAGGTCCAGTGATGGTGTCACCAGAGTAAATATGTGGACAAAGTTGGCAATGGGGTTTGTTGCAAAGGAAAGTTCCAGGGCTGGTATTAATGTGGCATACCACATATTATAGCAGTGTCCTTCTGAAGCTCACTGCTAACAAAAGAGTGAAATGCACTTGTAATGAATATCAAGAAGTAATACACTGTTGGATTTTGGCAAAACTGGAAGAGAGTGGTAGAAGAAATGAATAGTTCAACACTGAAAGGAGAGAAACAACAAGAACACAGAGATAGAAGAAGTTATAAGGAAGTTAAAGAAGAAATAAAAGAGTAAAAGTACAGACAAATAAGAGTAATTGTAAGGACAAAACACAATTAGAAGTTGATGTGAACTATTAATATATGATTGATACCATCAGTATGGTACATTAGTGGAGTAGTTAAATAGAATCCAAGCATGTGTCTAGACTATCCCTGATAGATGTGTATCTAACCACCAAAGAAAGACTTGAGAGATTTACACAGAAATCAGTGTACAGGAGGCAGTAAAAAGAGATTGAACTTATTAGTGATCAAAAATCAAGAGATTCATGGCTCGTAGTAGGATACCTGAAAAAGGACACAGGGTACGTCTACACTACAACGTTAATTCGAACTAACTTAGTTCGAATTAGTTAATTCGAACTAAGCTAATTCGAACTAACGGATCTAGACAAAAACTAGTTCGAATTAGCGTTTTGCTAATTCGAACTAGCATGTCCACATTAAGTGGACCCTGAACCAGGCTTAAGGATGGCCGGAAGTAGTGCCGGCAGGGCATCAGAGGAGGACTTAGAGCGTGGAGATGCAGTCTCAGGCTAGCCGAGGGCTGTGCTTAAAGGGTCCCGAATTCCACCCCGGACAGACAGTTCTCAGGGGTGCCCCGCTTGCAAAGCAGTCCTGGCTTGGATTGCCCGAAGTACCCACACTGGGCACATCACAGCACTCGGCCATCAGCCCGGCTGCACTCGCCACAGGCTGCCATCTGGGGAGAGGGGGCAATTGGGGGACTGCAGGAGAGCTTCCACCCCCAGAAGCCCGCAGAGCCAGCCCAGTCCTCCCCATCAGGGGCGCGTACCCCATTCCTCCCTCACCTCCTTCCACTTACCCTTCCCTAGCCCCTCTTCTTGATGTACAAAATAAAGGACAATTGTGTTCAAAAATGGAATCTGTCTTTATTGAACAAAACTGGGGGAGACTGGGAAAAGGAGGTGGGAGAGGGGAAGAGAGAGGGTGGGAGAGGGGAGGGCAACTAAAATGATCAGGGGTTGGGAACAGGTCCCATATGAAGAGATGCTAAAGAGACTGGGACTTTTCAGCTTAGAAAAGAGGAGACGGAGGGCGGACAGGATAGAGGTCTCTAAAAGCAGGAGTTGGGTGGAGAGGGTGCATAAAGAAAATTCTTCATTAGTTCCCATAAAGAAGGACTAGAGGACACCAAAGGAAAGGAATGGGTAGCAGACTTCAAACTAGTAACAGAAAGTTGTTCTTCACAAAGCAAAGAGTCAACCTGTGGAACTCCTTGCTGCAGGAGGCTGTGAAGGCTACAACTAGAAAAGAGTTTAAAGGGAAGTGAGATCAAGTCATGGAGGTTGGGTCCATGGAGTGCTATTAGCCAGGGGGTAGGAGTGGCGTCCCTGGCCAAGGTTTGTGGAAGGCTGGAGAGGGATGGCACATGACAAATGGCTTGGTCACTGTCTTCGGTCCATCCCCTCCAGGGTCCCTAGGGTTGGCCGCTGTCGGCAGACAGGCTACTGGGCTAGATGGACCTTTGGTCTGACCCACTACGGCCATTGTAAGCTCAGGGCTCAGGGTTGGGGGTCTCAGTGGACCACCTTGATTTTCATGCACACCTGCTCCTGGGTGGCCAGGCTGGCAGCTCTCCTGCCCTAGCCGGCCACTTTCCTGTGCCTAGTGCGGAGGTCATGGACAAGGTCCACGATGTCCGCACTAGCCCAGGCAGGCGCCCGCCTCTTGCGGTCCCGGGCAGGCTCCCGGGAGCCGCCAGCCTGGTCCCGGGAAGAGGGGGAGGGCTGGGGGGCATCGGGTGGGTGGCTCGATCCGTGCCAGGTGCAGGGTCTGCTGTCTGGGTGCTGGCAGGTTTGCACCTGGCACGGGCACCGTAGCCAGCCCGTGCCCCCTGATCAGCTGTTTGTCGGCTCAGCGCGGCAGCCATGTAAATTTAAATGAAGCGGCGATTATTTAAATCGCCGCTTCATTTTCCTATGTCTGGTAGCCTAATCTACATGCCTCTGCCGACAGAGGCATGAAGTCTAGACGTACCCTGACTGTCTAAGTAGCAGTTCAGCAGAAAAGGACCTGGGGATTACAGTGGCTAAGAAGCTGTATATGAGTCAACATTGTACCCTTGTGGCAAAGAAGGCTAATGGCATATTAAGGTGCATTAGGAGGAGCATTTCCAGCAGACCTAGAGAAGTGATTGTTCTCCTTTATTTGGTGCTAGTGAGGCCACATCTGGAGAACTGCATCCAATTCTGGGGCCCCCACTACAGAAAGGATGTGGATACATTGGAGAGGGTCCAGTGGAGGGCAACCAAAAATGATTAGGGGGCTGGAGTACTTGACCTATGAGGAAAGGCTGAGGGTTTTGGGCTTATTTAGTCTGCAGAAGACAAGAGAGAGGGGGGATTTGATAGCAGCCTTCAACTTCCTGAAGGGAGGTTCCAAAGAGGATGGAAAGGGGTTGTTCTCAGTTGTGACAGATGGCAGAACAAGGACCAGTGGTCTCAAGTTACAGTGGGGGAGGTCTAGTTGGATATTAGGAAAAACTTTCATTAGGAGGGTGGTGAAGCACTGGACTGGGTTACCTAGAGAGATGGCAGAATCTCCATCCCTAGAGGTTTATAAGTCTTGGCTTGACAAAGCCCTGGCTGGCATGATTTAGTTGGGGTTGGTCCTGCTTTGGGCAGGGGACTTGACTCCATGACCTCCTGAGGTCTCTTCCAGCCCTAGGATTCTATGATTCTATTCTATAGTCTATGATTCTAAGCACTCTGCCATAAAGTGGAATGATTGTATAAAACCAGATCAAAGATAATCCCAGTCATTATAGGAACACCGGCCTTAATTCTAACGTATGAATGAACGAAGACAGTGATGTATCATGAGCCTTTAGAACAGTGTTGCTCAATGACCATTGCATGAACTGATGCTGGTCCCTGAGATTTCCCTGACATAACTTAGAAAGGCAACAAGCTGATCCCAGGCATCAAAAAGATTGAGAAACACTGCTCTAGAAGACAGTACTCTTATGTATTGTGAGAATTTTAAGGATAATTAAAGGAAAATGAGTACATTGAAGCACCCAAAATGTAGGGAATCAGCAGAGGCTTTAGTAAAACATACACCCAAATGTATGTATGTTTGTGGTCAAGGTTTATTAGTAAATTATGGGTGGGAAGGATTAGATAGCAGATGTACCCTTTTTATTCTTAAAGTTCTTGTATGTTGTGAAGGCTATTTATTAAAAAATCCCGATAATATAATATTGAGGATTGATAATTAATACATAGGTCTCATATAGTGCTTTTACATTCAGGAGTCGTGAGATTCTCAGTAACTATTAGTAATCTTTCATGAAATTTGTAATAATAGAATCTCAGAAATATGGTACCTCAAGGGTTCATCAAGTCAATCCCCTTCACTGAGGTCAGATTAGCTATACTTAGACTGTACTACCTCAGATCTCATGGAAATAATTGGGAGACTGATGTCATAAAACCAGTTTCTTTTGAGCAGCTGGTTATACACTTTAAGAACTCTTTGAAGAAAATGCAAATCTGTGTGACAAGCTCTCTCGAGGCCTGATGATGAGAGGTACTGGTTATTGACTGAAGAAAATGGGAATTACAGTCATTTGCTTATGACCACGTCCTTGGTTCTGCCACTGATTCAATGGGCAGAAGAACATTTTATTACCAGAGAGAAGAAGAAATGTTCTCAAGAAAGCTAGGAAATAATTTAAAAATGCTGATCCAGTACAAAATTATAAGACTCAGTAATGGGAGAAAAGACAATAACTGAACATGTGAAAATGGCAGAAGTGCTAAAAAAAAATTTCGTCAGTTTCCACCAAAAAGTTCAGTAGCAATTGGATATCTAGCACAGTGAAAACCAGAGAAAATGAGGTAGGAGCTGATGCTAAAATAGGGAGAGAACAAACTAAAAGTTATTTAGACATGTTAGATGTCTTCAAGTTGAAATATAGCCTAGCATATTCAAGGACCTGATTGAGAAGATATCTGAACCATTACAGATTATCTTTAAAAATGTATGGAAGACAGGAGAGATTCCAGAGGACTGGATAAGGGCAAACATAGTGCTGATCTATAAAAAGGAGAATAAGGACCTATCCAGTCCATCATCTCTACAATTCTATGATTTTTTTTTTAATGATTTTGAATCCTACCTATCTGTATCAAATCAGAACAGATACTGAAAGCAATGAATCAGTTGAAGATAGCTTAGACCTTCCAGGACTGAAGGTGCTTCCTATATCAATTTTCCTCTGTTGTTATCTTAAGATACAATTTTTTAAAAAATCCCTGCTTCTGCATACCTAACACAGGGTACGTCTACACTACAGCGCTAGTTCGAACTAACTTAGTTCGAATTAGTTAATTCGAACTAAGCTAGTTCGAACTAACGCATCTAGAACTAAAAACTAGTTCGAACTAGCGTTTTGCTAGTTCGAACTAGTAAGTCCACATTGAGTGGACTCTGAACAGGGCTTAATGATGGCCGGAAGCAGTGCCGGCAGGGCATAAAAGGAGGACTTAGAGCATGGAGATACTGTCTCAGGCTAGCCGAGGGCTGCGCTTAAAGGGTCCCGACCCCCACCCCGGACACACAGTTCTAAGGGGTGCCCCGCTTGCAAAGAAGTTCTGGCTTGGAGTGCCCTGAGTGCCCACACTGGGCACATCACACCACTCGGCCATCAGCCCGGCTGCACTTGCCGCAGGCTGCCATCTGCGGAGAGGGAGTAATTGGGGGGCTGCAGGAGAGCTTCCACCCCCAGAAGCCCGCAGAGCCAGCCCAGTCCTCCCCATCGGGGGCTCGTACCCCATTCCTCCCTCACCTTCTTCCACTTGCCCTTCCCTAGCCCCCCTTCTTATTGATGTACAAAATAAAGATAACGTTTCTTCCAACATTGACTCTGTCTTTATTGAAAAAAACTGGGGGAGACTGGGAAAAGGAGGTGGGAGAGGGGAAGAGAAAGGCTGGGAGAGGGGAGGGCAACTAACATGATCAGGGGTTGGGAACAGGTCCCAGATGAAGAGAGGCTACAGAGACTGGGACTGTTCAGCTTAGAAAAGAGGAGACGGAGGGGGGACAGGATAGAGGGCTCTAAAAGCAGGGGTTGGGTGGAGAGGGTGCATTCAGAAAAGTTCTTCAGGAGTTCCCATAAAGAAGGACTAGAGGACACCAAAGGAAAGGAATGGGTAGCAGGCTTCAAACTAGTAAGAGAAAGTTGTTCTTCACAAAGCAAATAGTTAACCTGTGGAACTCCTTGCTGCAGGAGGCTGTGAAGGCTAGAACTAGAACAGAGTTGAAAGGGAAGTGAGATCAAGTCATGGAGGTTGGGTCCATGGAGTGCTATTAGCCAGAGGGTAGGAGTGGTGTCCCTGCCCAAAGTTTGTGGAAGGCTGGAGAGGGATGGCACGAGACAAATGGCTTGGTCATTGTCTTCGGTCCATCCCCTCCAGGGTCCCTAGGGTTGGCCGCTGTTGGCAGACAGGCTACTGGGCTAGATGGACCTTTGGTCTGACCCAGGACGGCCATTGTAAGCTCAGGGCTCAGGGTCGGGGGTCTCAGTGGACCCCCTTGATTTTCATGCACACCTGCTCCTGGGTGGCCAGGCTGGCAGCTCTCCTGCCCTAGACGGCCACTTTCCTGTGCCTAGTGCGGAGATCGTGGACGAGGTCCACGATGTCCGCACTAGCCCAGGAAGGTGCCCGCCTCTTGCGGTCCAGGGCAAGCTCCCGGGAGCCGCCAGCCTGGTCCCGGCAAGAGGGGGTGGGCTGGGAGGCATCGGGTGGGTGGCTCTGTGCCGTGCCAGGTGCAGGGTCTGCTAGCTGGGTGCTGGCAGGCTTGCACCTGGCACGGGCACCGTAGCCAGCCCGTGCCCCTTTAAGGGGTCCGGGGCCGGGAGGGGGGCATAGAGTTTCCCTGGTGTTGGCCAGAGTGGCCACCAGGGAAACCTGGGGAGGGCTAGCCTCCCACTAGTTCGAACTAAAGGGCTACACAGCCCTTAGTTCGAACTAGCTAGTTCGAACTAGGCGTTAGTCCTCGTAAAATGAGGTTTTCCTAGTTCGAACTAAGCGCTCCGCTAGTTCGATTCAAATTCGAACTAGCGGAGCGCTAGTGTAGCGCATAGGAAAGTTAGTTCGAACTAACGTCCGTTAGTTCGAACTAACTTTCTAGTGTAGACATACCCACAGACTGTAGGGCTATGTCTGCACTACACGTTTCTTGCTCAAGAACTTTTTGCGCAAGAGTTCTTGTGCAAAAGTTCTTGCACAAGAATGCGTGCACACTGCCATGTGCTTTTCTGCATGAGATGTGCTTTTGCGCAAGAATGTCCATGGCAGTGTGGATGCTATCTTGCACAAGAAAGCTCTGATGGCCATTTTAGCCATCCTGTCCACACTAACCTTTTTGCGCAAGAGCTATTGTGCAAAAAGGCTTATTTCTCATGGGGAGAGGAATAACTCTTGCACAAAAAGCCCTCTCTTCTGATTATCTACTGTAAACTTTCTTGTGCAAGAATGGGCTTGTAGTCTGGACGTTCTGCAAGTTTTTGCACAAGAACGTCTGTTCTTGGGCAATAAGCCTGCAGTGTAGACATAGCTTAAGGGTGCATCTACACTACACTGTTATTTCAAGATAACGAGTGTCATTTCGAAATAACAATTCAAGCGTCTACACAGCCATTCTGTTATTTTGAAATAATTCTGAAAACTGTAAACCTCATTCTATGAGGAATAACACCTTGTCACATACCTATCCCTGCTCGTGGAGTATGTAGGATCGAGGCACCCTCGCTGGCGACTCGGAGGCCCCGATCTTGAGTTTACTCTAGGCCCGCCAGTCTCCGGGGGGAGGATTACGCGTTCACCAAGGACGCACCACCTACACGGTAGCCTATCCCCCCAGTCGGGACACTTGTCCCTTTTCTACGACTTCCCGCTAATGGGCTGTAGTCTGCGCCAGCTTTGGGTGTCCTTTCTCCCATTGCTTGCCAGAGTTCCATGATAAGGGAGAGAGTCCGGAAAAGGTCTATCTCAAAGTTTTGTCTTCCTGGCCTTACCGGTAATCAGTTTAGGCTGTGTAGGGGAACCTGGGCCCTCCCCCACTTCTGGGTTCCAGCCCCAAGACCCTAAGGTGAGGCCGCAGGAACCTTACCTGAATGATGAGCCACGTATTGGTCACTCACCACCCCTCTCGGGGCCTTTGTCATCCTACTGGCTCCTCCGCCGGCTGTTTCCTCTGTGTGAGAGAGGTACCTGCACCTGAGGTTGCTGGCTCCGCTCTGGCGTTTGCCTCCAGGTCATGACCGCCTTGGCGCCTTGCGGCTCACCTTCGGGGCTCTCCGTTCCCCCCCCCCGTCAGCTGTCCCACCGCCCCCAATGTCTCCGGTGGCTTCCGCACTCTTGCCAGCTCCGGTGTGTCCAGTGGCTTCTGCCTCCCCGCCGGTCTCTGCGTCCCCGGCGGCTTCCGCCTTGATCAGCTGAGCTGGCGCCGCTTTTAAATGTGGCACGCTGCTCCTGGTGCATGAGCAACAGCCTGGGAGCCTCCTGCTCATCTGGTCTCGGGAGGAGAGACGGGCCCGTCCCGTCACACACCTATTCTGAAATAGCTATTTCAAACTAAGGCATGTGTAAATGCTCCACTTCTGCTATTTTGAAATAGCCCCTCACCAAGGCCATTTTGAGTTATTCCTTGCCAGTGCCTCTTGGGGCTCTACATCGAGATAGCAAATCTACATTAGGGAAGCCTGCCTCAAAACTAATTTTGAGGCTTCCCTTCAGTGTAGACTATTCGTCTGTGTCTACATTGGCATCCCTTTCCGGAAAAGGGATGCTAATGAGACACTTCGGAATTGCAAATCCGCGGGGGATTTAAATATCCCCCGTGGCAGTTGCATTTACATGGCTGACGCTTTTTTCCGGCTCGGGGTTTTTGCTGGAGAAAAGCGCCAGTGTAGACGCGAAAGTAGTAATAAGGGATCTTCCGGAAAAGGGCTTATTTTCCGGAGAATCGTGTCTACACTGGCGCTTTTCTCCGGCAAAAACCCCGAGACGGAAAAAAGCGGCAGCCATGTAAATGCAAATATTTAAATCCCCCGCGGATTTGCAATTCCGAAGTGTCTCATTAGCATCCCTTTTCCGGAAAGGGATGCCAATGTAGACACAGCCTTCTGGAATAGCTTATTTAGAAATAAGCGTGCAGTGTAGATGCACCCTTAAACACCTAATTGGACACACTCTTGTATATGTATTCATTTTAACATTTTCAACAAATGATACTTTAGCATATAAAGATATGGTATACCTTAATAAAATGCCCCAACCACTCTTTGAGAGAAGGAGTTCCATGTAAGCAAATGCAAATTTCTTGTATTTAAAATTAAAACAGAAAAATGTTTCAAATAAAAAAAATCCTCAAAGACCTCAAAACAGTTGAATTGACTGAAGACAGTAGCTTGAAAAAAGTATCCTTTCTGGCCATATATATATATGCCCATATTTCTTATGTTGCTAAAGTAACAAGAATGTAACAACATCCTTGGCCAAGGAGTTATAATAATAATGTTTACTGACTTTTAATTATTCTATTTCCAAAAGTAGCTTTTGCCACTTCAGTAAATTCTGCTGAGCTATGCCTAGCTAACTGGAGAGAAATGGTTGATCACTCGTCAGCTTGATATAATATTTTGTCTTCTCAACCACACCAGTGTACACATTGAATAGAGTAGTAAAATCAAATTATAGTTGACAGATTAAATAAGAGTATGATTTCATAAAACAGCTCTATGTTCTTTTTCAGTTCAGGTAGATTTTGTTAATAATTATGTTTAATCAGTCAGTTCTAAAGGCACAAGATGTTTAAATGTGACAGAGGGATGAAAGAAGTGTTTAAGAATGTTGGACATCAGATTTGAGTGCTGAAATTAATATGTCATTTATCAGGTGTTGGAGGCAAAAGACATAAACTTTATTTATTCTGACAACATTGCTAGTTTTAAAACTCAGACTCAAATATACATTAATCACTGGGCATTAGGGTTTAATATCTATGCAAAAACCCATTTTATCTGTCCTCTTGTCTGCTCTATACGTGTCATTGTTTTTTCCCAATTTATAAAATGAAGAAACCCATTAATGTTTTGCAGTCAGACAATAGGTAAATACTGACGTCCTTTAAAAACCATTTCAACTACTTCTACTAGTAAATCCCCATTATATACAGGTTATTTGAGCGAAGCTGCTTCAGGAAACTCATCAAATTTCTGTCAGCTAAAAAACAACTGTTATGTGAATGGAAAGTGATGAAATTTCCCTGGGGGACTAAGACAATTTAGAAATAGAGTTCCACTGAATACTAAGATTGACAAATGAGAAGAAACATCTTATAGTCTAGCCAATTTCTACTGATAACAGCATTCCCGCATCAAAGTCACATACAATTAATTAAAACAGTTTTTGTCACCAAGTAAATAAGAGTAAAGTAGCCCCTTGAAGAACTTTACCTGCTTAAAATGGCATTAAGAAGCCACCATTAAACTATAATACTCACTGTTCACTACAATAATAGCTTTTTAAATCAACAGTTGAAAAGAGACATTGCATTTATATTTAAGAATCAATATATATCTAATGTAAGGTTTAACATAATTAATGTGCATTATTTTTATAATGACCGAATGAAAAATTTCCTCTAGGTAAAATTCCCAAGCAAAAATATTATTGATTCATAGTTGAAATATATATCCTAAAAACAAGAAATCGAGTAGAATGTGGTAGTTTGAAAAGTTGAAAGTTTGAATACCAGGAAATTGAGGTTATGATTCCAAAAATAAACTTATCTCCACTTCTACATACATGTGCAATAACTACATCATGCACCTATGAGCCAATGCACTTCTCTTAAAATAATATAAATAAAAAATATTGTTTTGAGTGCATGTATTAACTTCCACCTGTAAAGTTCCACCACAGATTCTTGGTTGCTTAATCACTTACTTTACATTATCTCTGAAAGACAGAAAAATCCTATGAAGCTACTTCTAGCAATGCATCTACTGGGAGCTTTTAAGGCTAAGTGCAGAGACAATTTTTAAAAAGTTAGCTACAGCAGCACAATTTGCAAATGTTTTGAACTGGACTAATGAGTCTAGTAGAGCTTAATGTGCCAATAGCATGGGAGTGTTTTGAAATAGATTTTGGTGTCTGAGAAAAGGGGCAACCAGAGCTATTTGGGTTATAATGATAGACTCAAGGAGCTCACTCTACTGTATTTAGCTTAGCAAAGAGAAGGTAAAGGGATGACTTGATTACAGTCTCTAAGTAGCTACATGGGAAACAAATATTTTATCATGGGCTCTTTAGGCTAGCACAGAAAAGTATTACTTCTGAAGCTAGACAAATGCAGACCAGAAATAAGGCATACAGGAGCTGCAGACAGGGGACAGGAGCTGCAGACAGGGGAGTTTGAGAGGGACTGCAAGAGATCCCGCTGCTGAAGAGGCTACTTGGTGAGAGTACTTGCTTTTGGTGTGAGTGAGTTTGCTCGACTGTTTGAATTTTGTTTGTTAAATTCTGATTCTGATTTCAGGTGACTGCAGTTTCAGTTTCAGCTGCTGTGGCAGTTGGGACTGAGTACCTGACCCTTTGTTCCCTCAATTGCTCTCTTGATTGCATCTGGTCAGCCTTCCCCTGTGTGACTCACAATGGGGCAGGCCTGGCCTGGGCAAGCAAGCTTTAAAAGTCAGAGGCAGAGTGACCAGGGAGCGAAGCGGACAGGAGTTTGAGGGGAGTTTGACAGAGGGAGGCCTACTATGGTCAGGAAGACCCGCCACACCTGTGCCAGCACTGCTTCAGTTTCCTCCCCCTGCGCCTGTAGCCAGACAGAGCACCTGAGCATGGATGCCTCTATCCAATCCTGGTGTGGTTTTGCAGGGACTATATATTGCAATTCCCACTTATTGATATCCAAGTTGGGGAGATCATCCAATGCGAAAGGTGCCTGCTGGTGGAATCTCTCAGGCAGCATGTGGCAGAGCTACAGGAGGAAGTGGCTAGGTTGAGGAGCACCCTCATCCATGAGAAATTCCTGGACCGTGTTCATGAGGAGACAGCTGAGGTAGCTGTCCTGGTACACAGGACTGTGGATACATCACTGGTGGAGGGGGAGATGGCTCAGGGTGGACAGTGGCAGCTGGTTACTTCTGGCAGCAGGCAGTGCTCCACCTCTTCTCCAAACCCTCCCTCCATGGTACTGGGAAACTCGTATGCTCTTCTTTATACAGGAGATAAGAAATCACCCCCTACACCGGAGGAGGAGAAGCCCTGTAACCCCAAGGCTGGGGGGTCTGCTGCCACCACTGCAAATAGGAAACATAGGGTAGTGGTGGTCGGAGACTCTCTTCTGAGGGGGATGGAGGCGCCCATTTGTTGCCCTGCCATTTCATCTCTGGAGGTATGCTGTCTGCTGGGGGTCCGTATCCGAGATGTTACAGAGGCATTGTCGAGGATTATCCGGCCCTCTGACTACTACCCCATGCTACTCATCCATGTGGGCACAAATGATACTGCAAGGTGTGACACTGAGCGGATCAAGAGTGACTACAGGGCTCTGGGAGTACGGGTGAAGGAGTTTGGAGCGCAAGTGGTATTCTCTTCGATCCTTCCCATCGAAGGTAGGGGCCCGGGCAGAGACAGGTGCATCCTGGAGGTGAATGCCTGACTGCAAAGATGGTGTCACCAGGAGGGCTTTGGCTTCCTTGACCATGGGATGCTATTCCAGGAAGGACTGCTAAGCAGGGATGGCGTCCACCTTTCAAGGAGGGGGAAGACCCTGTCTGGACACAGACTGGTTCACCTAGTGAGGAGGGCTTTAAACTAGGTTTGACGGGGACAGGTGAGCAAAGCCCACAGGTAAGTGGAGAACATGGAGACCTGGGAGATGGGTCAGAAATGGGAGGAAGTGTGGGCTACAATGGCAGAGAGAAAGTAGGGTCACGGCAAAACTGGGAGGCAAGGTCAAATCAGGATCTTAGATGCCTATATACAAATGCGAGGAGTATGGGAAATAAGCAGGAAGAACTGGAAGTGCTAATAAATAAATACACCTATGACATTGTTGGCATCACAGAAACTTGGTGGGATAATTAACAGGAAACTTGGAAATGGCGGAGATGCTCAATGACTTCTTTGTTTCGGTCTTCACCGAGAAGTCTGGAGGTGTGCCTAACGTAGTGAATACAAGCAGAGAGAGGGTAAGTTTAGAAGATAGGATACACAAAGAACAAGTTAAAAATCACTTAGGAAAGTTAGATGTCAGCAAGTCACCAGGTCCTGATGAAATGCATCCCAGGATACTCAAGGAGCTGATAGAGGAGGTATCTGAGCCTTTAGCTATGATTTTTGAAAAATCATGGCAGACAGGGGAGATTCCAGAAGACTGGAAAAGGGAAAATATTGTGCCCATCTATAAAAAGGGGAATAAGAACAACCCAGGAAACTACAGACCGGTCAGTTTAACGTCTGTCCCAGGGAAGATAATGGAGCAGGTAATTAAGGAAATCCTATGCAAACACTTGGAAGGTAATAAAGTGACAGGGAATAGCCAGCATGGGTTTGTGAAGAACAAGTCATGCCAAACTAATCTGATAGCTTTCTTTGATAAGATAACGAGCCTTGTGGATAAGGGAGAAGCGGTGGATGTCATATATCTAGACTTTAGTAAGGCATTTGATACGGTCTCGCATGATATTCTTATTGATAAACTAGGCAAATATAACTTAGATAGGGCCACGATAAGGTGGGTGCATAATTGGCTGGATAACTTTAGTCAGAGAGTTGTTGTTAACGGTTCTAAATCCTGCTGGAAAGGGATAGCAAGTGGAGTTCCTCAAGGGTCTGTTTTGGGACCCGTACTGTTCAATATCTTCATCAATGATGTAGATATTGGGATAGAGAGTACGCTTATTAAGTTTGCAGATGATACCAAACTGGGTGGGGTTGCAACTTCTTTGGAGGACAGGGACATAATTCAAAATGACCTTAGCAAGTTAGAGAAATGGTCAGAGGTAAACAGGATGAGGTTTAATAAAGAGAAATGCAAAGTGCTCCACTTAGGAAGGAACAATCAGTTCCATACATACAAGATGGGAAGCGACTGTCTAGGAAGGAGCATGGCGGAAAGGGATCTAGGGGTCATAGTGGACCACAAGTTGAATATGAGTCAACAGTGTGATGCTGTTGCAAAAAAAGCAAATATGATTTTAGGTTGTATCAACAGGTGTGTTGTAAGCAAAACTCGGTAAGTCATTCTGCCGCTCTACTCTGCACTAGTTAGGCCTCAGCTGGAGTACTGTGTCCAGTTCTGGGCGCCACATTTCAAGAAAGATGTGGAGAAATTGGAAAGGGTACAGAGAAGAGCGACAAGAATGATTAAAGGTTTAGAGAACATGACCTATGAAGCCAGGCTTCATGAACTGGGCTTGTTTAGTTTGGAAAAAAGAAGATTAAGGGGGGACATGATAGCGGTTTTCAAATATCTAAAAGAGTGTCACAAGGATGAAGGAGAAAATTTGTTCCTCTTGGTTTCTGAGGACAGGACAAGGAGTAATGGGCTTAAAGTGCAGCAGGGGAGGTTTAGATTGGACATTAGGAAAAAATTCCTAACTGTCAGGGTGGTCAAATATTGGAATAAATTGCCAAGGGAGGTGGTGGAATCTCCCTCTCTGGAGATATTTAAGAACAGGTTAGATAGACATCTGTCAGGGATGGTGTAGACAGAGCGTGGTCCTGCCTTGAGGGCGGGGGGCTGGACTCGATGACCTCTTGAGGTCCCTTCCAGTCCTATTATTCTATGATTCTATGATTTTATGATAATACACATGATTGGAATGTTTGTATAGAAGGGTACAGCTTGCTCAGGAAGGATAGATGAAGAAAAAGGGAGGCGGTATTGCCTTATACATTAAAAATGAACACACTTGGAGTGAGGTGGAGATGGACATGGAGTCTCTGGGTTAGGCTAAAAGGGATAAAAAACAAAGGTGATGTCACATTAGGAGTCTACTATAGGCCACCTACACCAGAAGATTTGGTGGTGATGGGGGACTTCAACTATCCAGATATATGTTGGGAAAATTACACTGCGGAGCACAGACTATCCAATAAGTTTTTGGACTGCATTGGAGACAACTTTTTATTTCAGAAGGTTGAAAAAGCTACCAGGGGGGAAGCTGTTCTAGATTTGATCCTAACAAATAGGGAGGAACTGGTTGAGAATTTGAAAGTGGAAGGCAGCTTGGGTGAAAGTGATCATGAAATCATAGAGTTCACAATTCTAAGGAAGGGTAGAAGGGAGAACAGCAAAATTGAGACAATGGATTTTAGGAAGGCAGATTTTGGTAAGCTCAGAGAGATGATAGGTAAGGTCCTATGGGAATCGAGACTGAGGGGAAAAACAACTGAGGAGAGTTGGCAGTTTTTCAAAGGGACATTGTTAAGGGCCCAAAAGCAAGCTATTCCAATGTGTCGGAAAGATAGAAAATACGGCAAAAGACAACATTGGCTTAACCATGAGATTTTGCATGATCTAAAAATAAAAAAGGAGTCATATAAAAAATGGAAGTAGGAAATATTACAAAGGATGAATATAGGCAAACAGCACAGGAATTCAGAGGCAAGCTTAGAAAGGCAAAGGCACAGAATGAGTTCAAACTAGCTACAGGAATAAAGGGAAACAAGAAGACTTTTTATAAATACATTAGAAGCAAGAGGAAGACCAAGAAGAG
Source organism: Pelodiscus sinensis (assembly GCF_049634645.1). Lineage (NCBI taxonomy): Eukaryota > Metazoa > Chordata > Testudines > Trionychidae > Pelodiscus > Pelodiscus sinensis. Next base: position 44,177,765 of record NC_134711.1, on the reverse strand, counting down.
GGTAGGCCCACTGGTCAGTGAGGAGGGAGAAACAGCAACAGGAAACTTGGAAATGGCAGAGATGCTCAATGACTTCTTTGTTTCAATCTTCACCAAGAAGTCTGTAGGAATGCCTAACATAGTGAATGCTAGTGGGAAGAGGGTAGTTTTAGAAGGTAAAATAAAAAAAGAACAAGTTAAAAATCACCTAGAAAAGTTAGATGCTTGCAAGTCACCAGGGCCTGATGAAATGCATCCTAGAATACTCAAAGAGCTGATAGAGGAGGTATCTGAGCCTCTAGGTATCATCTTTGGAAAATCATGGGAGACAGGAGAGATTCCAGAGGACTGGAAAAGGGCAAATATAGTGACCATCTATAAAAAGGGAAATAAGAACAATCCAGGAAATTATAGACCAGTTAGTTTAACTTCTGTGCCGGGGAAGATAATGGAGCAAGTAATTAAGGAAATCATCTGTAAACACTTGGAAAGTGGAAAAGTGACAGGGAACAGCCACCATGGATTTGTAAATAATAAATCATGTCAAACAGATCTGATAGCTTTCTTTAATAGGATAAGGAGTCTTGTGGATAAGGGAGAAGCGGTGGATGTGGTGTACTTAGACTTTAGTAAGGTATTTGATATGGTCTTGCATGATATTCTTATCAATAAACTAGGTAAATACAACTTAGATGGGGCTACTATAAGGTGGGTGCATAACTGGCTGGATAACTGTACTCAGAGAGTAGTTATTAATGGTTCACAATCCTGCTGGAAAGGCATAACAAGTGGGGTTCCGCAGGGGTCTGTTTTGGGACCGGCTCTATTCAATATCTTCATCAATGATTTACATATTGGTATAGAAAGTACGGCAGAAAGGGATCTCAGGGTCATAGTGGACCACAAGCTGAACGTGAGTCAGCAGTGTGATGCTGTTGCAAAGAAAGCAAACATGATTCTGGGATACCTTAACAGGTGTGTTGTGAGCAAGATAAAAGAAGTCATTCTGCTCTACTCTGCGCTGGTTGGGCCTCAACTGGAGTATTGTGTTCAGTTCTGGGCACCGCATTTCAAGAAAGATATGGAAAAATTAGAGAGGGTCCAGAGAAGAGCAACAAGAATGATTAAAGGTCTAGAGAACATGACCTATGAGGGAAGGCTGAAGAAACTGGGTTTGTTTAGTTTAGAAAAGAGAAGATTGAGGGGGGACATGATAGAAGTTTTCAGATATCTAAAAGGGTGTCATAAGGAGGAAGGAGAAAACTTGTTCATCTTGGCCTCTGAGGATAGAACAAGAAGCAATGGGCTTAAACTGCAGCAAGGGAGGTTTAGGTTGGACATTAGAAAAAATTCCTAACTGTCAGGGTAGTCAAATACTGGAATAAATTACCCAGGGAGGTTGTGGAATCTCCATCTGTAGAGATATTTAAGAGTAGGTTAGATAAATGTCTATCGGGGATGGACTAGACAGTATTTGGTCCTGCCATGAGGGCAGGGGACTGGACTCGATGACCTCTTGAGGTCCCTTCCAGTCCTAGGATTCTATGATTCTATGATTTTTAACCATTGGGGAGTATTAACCATTGGAACAATTTCATGTCTTCTGCATCACTGACAATTTTGAACTCAAGATTGGATTTATTTTCCTAAAAAATATGCTCTAGGAATTATTTTTGGAAAATTCTATGGCTTGTGCTACTTGGGAGGTAAGACTAGATTATCACAATGATTCTTTCTGTGCTTGGAATCTATGAGTCTGTAAATCAGCTGTCGCTAATATACAATTAATGTTTAGCTTAGTAATCAGTTTATTTTTATCTCTCTAGAAGAGTGCTAATACAGACTCCCCAAACACGTTGGAAGCAATGCTCTATGAATTAGGAAATTGTCACGTATATATAATATTTAGACTTTCTGAAGGTATGTCTACACTAGCTTGTTAATTCAGACTTAGTTTGAATTAACGTTTCACTGCCGCATGTAGTCACGCGGCAGTGAGTTCGGGCTAGTGAAATTTCAAAATGGCGACCGGATGGGAACATGCAAATAAAGCCTGGGATATTTAAATCCCAGGCTTCATTTGCAACTCCGGTCGCCTCATTTGCCTACCTAGCTCGAATTAACGAGCTAGTGTAGACATACCCTAAGAATGTTTTATTAATCGGGAGCATGAGACTTCTAGCATATATCATTCAAACTGAAATACCCCATAATCACAAGGTCCCCCCCCCCGCCCACAAACACACATTGTAATTTTGGAAGGATCAATCATCCTGTTCCCTAGGATGATTTGGTGCTCTATAGTGGACATCAATTAATGTCCTATCTTGTGCTGTATCTCTTAGGATGTTTGATTGATAAGCATTCAAATAATTTTCCTCTAAGTTGTCAGTGACTCGGAAATTTGTCATGCCATTTTTGACATATTGTGCCATTCCCCCTCCCCTTTTGCTCACTCAATCCTTCTTAAATATGTTATAATAATTGATTTTAACAGTCCACCAGGTTACAATAATATCAATTCGATTGAATATATGCTCACAAATCAGCAATTCCAATTCCTCTAGGTTTTTAGACAAGATCCTAGCATTGTTATATAGGCACCTAACTGGGATTGCTGCATGGAGGTGTTAGCGAGATGGACTTGCAGGTGTAATGCCCTCTGTGGTATTGATCAGAGTAACAAGGTTGGACTCCAAGAAAGGGCTCATCTATTCTTCCCAGTAATGATGAGTGCCTGGAACAGAAATGAAACCTGAATCATGTATGCACAAAATGGATAATGCTGTGGGTCTACAAAGAAAATGGAACGTAGTTATGAAGGGAAAGTATATTCAGTTGATCTGCCTAAATGGTATTTTAATCCTGAATTCTGTGAGGTGAAAAAATACCCATTCCTAAATTTGTTACCCTGGTCACGAGGAAAGTCAGACAAAATTCACTGATAGGCCATTAAACTGATCCCTAATTCTATAGTATCCATTGTCAATGTGAACTTATATCTATAGTTTCTCTTAAATATGCATGAACAATTGCTTGAGCTGACTAAGCAAATTTACCATGTTTTAAACCAGTTGGTTGGTAGGAACTACAGTAGACTTCTGATAATCCTGAACCTATGGGACCTAGGTGGTGCCAGATTATCAGATATGCCGGACTATCAGGAGGTACTATAAGCTGGTTATATATATACTGTGTACATTATATACTGTATTTAAAGTGTTCTTAACACTTTTTATTGTACATACTATATACAGTATACTGTAATGTTTTAGTTTTTTTAAGCCTTTTTTACCCTTTTTACTCAGTTCAGCTGCTGCCGCTGTTACCTTGTGACTCATTTTTTGCTGAAGCTCACTCAGTAGTCTCTTGCCATTTTGATGCTGGACTATCAGGAGTGCCGGACTATTGGATGCCGGAATATTGGAGTTTTAGGCTGTGTCTACACTGGGCCACTTATTCCGGAAAATCAGCCGCTTTTCCAGAATAAGCTGCGAGCTGTCTACACTGGCCTTTGAATTTCCGGAAAAGCAACGACGCTCTACTGTACAAAATCAGCCGCTATTCTGGAAAAACTATTCTGCTCCCGCTCGGGCATAAGTCCTTATTCCGGAACACTTTTCTGGAAAAGGACCAGCGTAGACAGCCCAGTAGTTTTTTCTGGAAAAAAGCCCCGATTGCGAAAATGGCGATCGGGGCTCTTTTCCGGAAAAGCGCGTCTACATTGGCCACAGACGCTTTTCCGGAAAAAGGGCTTTTCCGGAAAAGCAGCCTGCCAATGTAGACGCTCCTTTTCCGGAAAAACTGAAAACGGAATAGTATTCCGTTTTAAGCAGTTCCGGAAATTCATGCCAGTGTAGACACAGCCTTACTGTATTTGAAATCCTCCTGTTCTAGTGATTAGCTTCAAAGCATTATTAATGATGCAGGCTGTACTTATCATAGTAATGAGTATAATGTGTTGCAAAATGCAATGTATGTTAGGAGACTGGCAATTGAAACAATCAAGGACATAGATGTTAAAATATTTTATCCTAATTCTCTAAATCTATGGCATTAAGCCTTCAAAGATTAGAGATCTTCAACGCTGCGAGTGTTGGAAACATCATAAATGTCGGTTTAGACAGGCCTAGATGATACTAGTGCTAAGCTGGCTGACCTTGGCATAGTTCTTGCTTGACACGGGGGCTACCTTTCTGACTTGATCTTATGTAAGCTTGCTGAATAATGGTTACTGCTGCTGTGTAAAATAAAGACCATATTTTAAAAATAGCTGGTACTCAAGTTGGAGGATTAGACAGATCAGAGGAAATTATCAGAACAACAGATATACAGAATGTATTTCTAAAGGCAATTAAGGAAAATCCCTTTACTGAGTAAGGGGAAATAATCTAAGTGTGTGATCAATGAAAAGAAACCAAATGGAAACAAGACATGAAAAAAATATAGACAGCTATTTTTATGTAAACTGCAGTCTCTGCATCAGTATTGAATGGGTTATATAAGATGTACAATACTTAATGCTGATTAGATGAGAAATAATGAATATGTCATTTGTATGTGCATAAACACCTCCGAATTTGAGAAATTAAACAGAGCATCATAAGATAAATCCTTTGTGATCACTCTATGGCCCAGGAGAAAGTAATTCGTTGCTCTTATGGAAGTGTAATGGCAAGGTATGCTTTTGGTTCTAAGAAAGGTATGAATTAACAAACCTGTGTGTCTTGGTAACTTCACCTGGCATTAGATATAAATTTCACTGGGACCTAAAAAAGTTTCCAAAGGTTCAGACTGATATAGAGGAGTTACTGTGCCTCACAACTGAGTCATAAATCCTTCTCTGCTTTTGTCCTTGCTTCATGGAGATGGTGGGGAAGAGAAAAGTAATTTGCCTATGGGCTGAGGTACATCAGCAACAAATTGCAGCTCCCCCTGTATCAGCTACATTGGCTACCATGGAGTCATTCCATCTGCTTGGGGGGGGGGGGGGAGTGGGGGAAGGTGCAGGGGTGGATAATTCTTCATATTCCCTCTTTTTCTGCTGAATGGGAGCATGCTCCAAGTCACAATCCATAGGGAACAATTCCAACATTTTTCAGCTAATCATATAAACGATAGTCATAAGCACTAGAACTCACCTAGACCAGTGTAGAGCAAGTTTAAATTAATGGAATAAGTTATTTTTGAGATATGACTTCACAAAGAACAGTGAGAGATTTTTCAAAAGGTGAAAAAATGTATATGTCTTTTTCCCACTGCCCCTCCCAGTGGGGAAAGGAGCAAAACTGCCAGCCCCATCTTCGGCCCTGTACACAGATATGCAGCAACTCCATGGAGCAACAGGGGGCTGTGTTAGAAGTTCTGTTCCTTTCCCCGCTTGGAGGGGCAGTGGGGAAAGGAGCACAACTGCTTGTATGGCTCCTCTGCTTGCCGTACAGCCCCACCCCTCCAGGTTATGTGGGATGGGGAGAGGTTGGGAAGGGAAGAACATGGGGTCCAAGGATGGGAGTGGGATGGCGTCACGTGGGAGGGGTCACATGGAGAGGTCACATGCCCTCTCTTAACTGGGGTATTCTCTATTCCTGTACAAATAAGAACTTTTGTATATTTGCACCGCTGCTCACCAACCACTAAAATAAAATGCAAAGGATAAATGGACACAAATCAGATATCAGAAATAGTAATACATGTAAATAAGTAAGGGAACGTTTTAACCTGCCTAGGCACTCAGTCATGGATATAAGAGCAGCCATTCTTCTACTAAGGAATTTCACTTCCAGTTAGAGAGAGAGTCTGCAGAACTGGAATTCATCTACAGATTTGACACCATTACCTTGGGCTTGAGCAAAGACATTAACTGGCTGGTGCATTGCAAAGCCAATTTGTCCTGCCATTAACATCTGCATTTCTACATCCAAAGCTATATATGGGACACCTCCAGCTCAATTAATTAGCCTCATTAACACGGGTCCGACAATTAATAGATACTTCTTCTGCTGTTACATATATCTCTTGGTTTCTGTCATTTACACTCCACTTCATCTGACAAAGTGGGTTTTGCCCATGAAAGCTCATGATTCTATATATTTTGGTTAGTCTCTAGTGCCACAGCACCACTTGTTTTTAAAGCTAAAATATGTTTGTCAGCAGCTTGCAAAAGCATTGACAAGAAAACAGAAAGTGAATGAAAAAGGTAATGAGGACAGCTTCTCTCAAAAACCAATCTTGCTGTGAGTTCCATTACAGTGAATGAGGGTCTGGGTTGTGATCCTAGTACCATCAGTACTAGAAGGTAAACTGTATTAAGTATCAACAAATGGTGTGGAAAGAGAACTGGCTCACTAAATCAAATGCAAGTATAAAGTTTTGTTTCAGTCCACTGCATGCCAAAATTGAGATGATACTTTATTTAGTATGACAGGATTTGTTCCTGACCATTTGCTGCTATATAAATTGTAGTTTTAGTTAGGACCATTTCAAGCAACCACAAACAATATTACTTACTCAGATCCATATTGTATTACTTACTCAGATCCATATTGAGCTATGTGTTTTAAAGAGGAGCAATCATTTAAAAGAAAGGGGGTGTTTTGCATAAAAAAAACAGTGGCACGATTTAGCCCCAGTTTATTAATTCTTATTATTTTTGTTGGAGAACTAGGGCTCAAGTTATTAAGTTCAATCAGGAATTAGTGGATGAAATTTCATGGTTGGTATTATGAAAATCAGACTAGGGGTACATCTACACAGCATGACTTAACTCAATTTGCATAGCTTACTTAGAGTTATGTCAATTGCATAGCTTCTTTCGAAATAGATTATTTTGAAATTGGGAGTATCTACACAGCAATTATTTTGAAATAGAGCACTCTTCCTCTGACTTCCCTTACTCCTTGTGCAATGAGGGTTACAGGAGTCAGAGTTAGAAGTTCTCCAGCTTGACAGTATTTCAACATTATTTTGAAATAACTGCTTGCTGTGTAGATGCAGACTCGGGGTATGTCTATACTACAGTGTTATTTTGAAATATCTTATTTCAAAATAGTTATTTCGAAATAGCTTATTTTGAAATAACGCGTCTACACACAAAATGCATTTCAAAATAGCATTTTTCTATTTTGAAATAGCACGTCCACATTGAGTGGACTCTGAATCGCATTTAAGGCTGGCTGGAACCAGTTCCAGCAGGGCACCAGGTCAGGACTCACTGTGTGGGGCTGCTGCCTGAGGCTATCTGAGGTCTGTGCTTAAAGGGATCCCCCCCGGTCAGCCAGTTCTCAGGTTTCCCTGCTTGCTTGTCTACCTCAATGAGGGACAGCAAAGCATTTTGTATCTGGTTGCCCTCACTTGGGACACCACAGCACTCTGCAACATGGAGCCGGAGCTACCCCAGGTCACTCTGGTGCTTCTCCTGGACCTGTTGCTACGAGCCTGGCAGCACATTCTTTAGGCAGTAACAGTCTCCCTGATCTGCCCCACTGGGGGCTTGTGCCTCATTCCTCCCTCATGTCCTTCCACTTACCCCTCCCTAACCCCCCTTCCTGTTGTACAATAAAAGACACGTGTTCATTTCAACAAAGTCTCTTTATTGAACAAAACTGGGATGGTCAGCAATGAAACTGAGGTGAGACTGGGGAAAGAAGGGGGAGGGAAGGGGAGAAAGAGGGAGGAGAAGCTCAGGGCTCCGGGTTGGGCTGCTCCTGGGCACTCTGGTGCTTCTCTTGGATGTGTTGGTGTGAGCCTGGCTGCACTTTCTGCAGGCTGCCATCCGGAAGGTCCTTCGGGGGGCTGTCAGTATCCAGGAGGCCCTGTGGAAGAGCTTCTACCCTGAGGAGCACTAAGAGCCTTCCTGGTCTCCCCACTGGGGGCTTGTGCCTCATTCCTCCCTTACATCCTTTCACTTACCCCTCCCTAACCCCCCTTCCTGATGTAAAATAAAATACATGTATTTTCATGAACACAAACTCCCTTTATTTAACAAAACTGGGTGGGGGGAATGAATCTCTGGTGAGACTGAGGAAAGGAGGTGGGAGAGACAAGGGGAGGGGGAAACCTGGGAGAAGGGAAATCGAAGAGGGAAGCAAGGGGGAGGGAGAGCTCAGGGCTCAGGGTTGGGGGTCTCGCCGGACCAATTTGATTGTCATGTAAACCTGCTCCTGGGTTCGCATGTGGCCTTTGGTGGCCAGGCTGGCAGCTATCCTGCCAAAGAGGGCCGCGTTCCTCCATCTAGTGCAGAGATCATGGACGTTGGGGGCATCCGCTACAAACCTGAATAAGTTTCATGATCTCCACCCTGGACCAGGAAGGTGCCTGCCTTCTCTGGGCCCTGGCTGTGGAGGGCTGGCTGCCAGTGGTTTGCTGGCTCATGTTTTGGGGCCACTGGGTCAAAGGCAGTGACTGCTGGCTCTGGGCTGGCACAGGCACAGGCACTGTAGCCAGAGTCTATCCCTTTAAGGGCTCTGGGAACGGGGGGAGGGAGAGAAGTGTTCTTGGTGAGGCTGGAGTGGCCACCAGGGCACCGTGGAAAGGCTGGAGGCCCCTTATTTCGAAATAAGTGTCTACACAGCACTTATTTTGAAATAGCTATTTCAAATTTGGCATTATTCCTCACAGAAGAAAGTTTACCAAATTTGAAATAAGTGATCCGCTATTTCAAATTTATTTCGAAATAGTGGTTTGGTTGTATAGACGCTAGGAAAGTTATTTCAAAAAAAGGGCTGTTATTTCGAAATAATTTTGCGGTGTAGACATACCCTAAATGTTGCTGTCTAAATGTACCTTAGATTATCACAGTGATCTCCTCTAGTTTAAAATCTATAGATCTATGATCCCTATAGTTACGTTTGCTTTGGTGTTTGTTTGCTACTCACTCATTCGCAGTAGCTCCTAGTGTTTTTACATCTTCAACTTTTATGCTGACAATGTCCCAGTTTGGTGTATGCTGACATATGATAATTTTGGGAAATCAGATAAAAAAATGCAGCCATTTTGGGGTACCAGGGGAGTGAAAATATTTATTCTGTGTTTTAAAATAATATAAATGCTGGTGTGACTTTGTATTTAACAGATCCAGCTACAAAGCAAATGTGTGCAGGAAGGTGAAATTTGGCATGAAAGCTGTCTTCACCAAGCACCGGAGCCTTTGAGTTTGTCAGTAGCTCTGATTTGCTTTTATGAGCCTAGTACAATGGGATTTCTCACATCTGCAGTGCAACTGATATGACATTAGCCATGTTCAAAATGAAGTTAGGCTATGGCTGAACCTTTTTCATTAAGCCTCTTCTCAGTAGAGAACTAGGGGTTTTTCTTAAACAAAACTTTTTATAGAAACTGCCATTTTCCTCAAAAAATATATCCACTAGTACAATGATCAATACCCCCTTCCCCTGGCACTGCCTTCAAGATCCATGGATCCGACACATGCCTATCACAGCATGAGGTGATTTCATCCAGAGACCAGATGACTCAATAACAACTATGAGGGAGAAACCAGACAATCACTACGCTTTCGAATGAATTCACACAGAAAATTGATAAAAGAAAAAACATTATATCACCCACAGGTGCACACTTTATCACTTCATAACTGACCGCTCAGTACTTGTCCTCAAAGGAAACCCTCACAAGACCTTCAGAAAACAAGGCTAGGAGTTTAAATTCATAACTTGACTAGATACTAAAAAAGACACCAGTTTTATGGTTTATTGCAGGAATTTTTTATCCACTAACCTCTCTTTTTTGTCCTATGACTGCAGGGATGCTAACAGGCCATTTAATAACTATTTATGCTAAATAAACAGTTCCACCTTGTATTTAGATAAAACACTCCCAATACCTTTCCCAGACTTGTAGAAGAGCTTTGTGTAGCTCAAATATCTATCTTTTTCACCAACAGAAGTTGGTTAAATAAAACTTTTTACTTCTACCAACTTGTTTCTCTAATGTTCTGGGGCCAGAATGACTACAACAACAGTGCAAACAGTGTCCTTATGTCCATTAAACCTTTGCAAAACATGACATGATAATATCTAAGCTTATGCATCATGAAGCCAGTGTTAAAGTATATGAGAAACAATGTACTTTTGAGCTACATGGATGGAAAAAGTGACTTGGCAAGTCAATGAGACTTGTTAGAACGAGGGTCATCTAATCATATATGCTCTGCTGTAATAAATCCAACCACTAGCCTCACTCTCTTAAATCATTCGCCTGCTTCTTAGAACTCAAACGATATGCGTTTATAATATCACCAGATTATATTCAATCTATGTTCACCTTACTTTTAAAAAACAAGTGTAAACAACCTCTTATTTCTGGGTAATTAAAGTGAATTCTGTTATTGTGTATCCATAAGGGTGTAACAATGAATCTGGAATAGGTTTCTAAATACAATGGCAACTAGTACGCTTGGTAGGTACTTATATCACTGGTTAAATTCCTACAGGGTCATGTTCTATCTACAGGGCCTTCTGCTGGGAAGAGAGGCACAAGAGAATAAATCTAGAACAAATGTGAGGAACATACTGAGTTTTCACCTGAGGAAACAGTTTTCTCGAACTTTATTCCTGCTCATAAAACTTTACGGGGGAGAGACAGAGAAACTAATATGCATTAATTGGAGTACTACTTTCAATCTCAGCAGCCAGTACAGATGTAGAAGGTAAGAACACAAGAGGTTGACAGGCTACCTTAAATGACTTAAGCTAAGTAGGCATAAGAAAGTGATAACAAAAAAAGTTTCAAAGCTTGCTTTAACAATTCTAGTGCAATAAGAGAATAATAACCCCTCCAAAGCCAAGCTTTCCTGCACAGATTTTGCCAAAGACCGATTCCCAGTCCGAACACATCTGACTCTGACTTTTGATTAATTTAAAGGTCTCTAGTGACCTTTTTGGGCCTCTAATGATTACTTTTTGAATAGTTTGCTTGTCATTGTTCTGGCAGTTGTATCCATGATCAATGGGTTTGTGGGAGTTTTATCCTGGAGTCATTGTTGCAGCTAGGATTCCTGCTATGGCTCATGAAATTGTACGCTGATGTCTGGGAGTATTGGAAAAAAGGTGTTCAGTTTCAAGCTCAGTAGGTGCAGAATAGTGGTATAGTGTATGTTTGGTGGGTTCCAGCTTGTTGTTGCTACCTACACATTTGTGGATGCCAGCATGCCTTATGCTGGTCATAGAATCATAGCCTGCTGCTCCCTACACAACATTTGAGAGGATAAAGGTGAGTATTTCTGCATGTAGTAGGCTTTGAATTGCTGGTTTGCAATTCCCGTACAGGCACCTAGATCCTACACATATGTATACTGTTGCAGGGTCCAGGCAAGCAAAGGAAATTAGGGAATCCATATGAGCACTCATCCTGGCAGCATATAGAAATAAACAATTATATTTATCTTATGCTACTGCCGATGGCCACCTTGACAGCCTATGTCAGATGCTGCTTTAATCTTACATGATAGTGTAACATATGTAGAGATCAGGAAAATCAATTTGCTTACCAAGTCTGTGCTACAAAATTCCTCTGAAAAAGTATTTGTATAGATTGTGAATTCCTATCCCAGGAAGAGACCACAGCTGGGTTTTCTATTTGAACCTTCTACCTAACACAGGTAGAAATTATAATCGGATTTATTTAAGAGCTTGTTAATTTCAAATTTCTTTTTATGAATAACATCCCAGAAAAAAAACAGCACAGCAGTTACAATACACCCTAACTAGATTAACATCGCTGATTAGAAATGGTCATTTTCCTTTAAAATGAAGATATAATGCTGGGCCTACTCCTCCTCCTAGCTACTGTCACACAAAGCCCTGGTCTATACTAGGGAGTTATTTCAAAATAACCCTCCTTATTTTGAAATAATAAGTGGTGCATCCACACTACCAAGCCCGTTATTTCAAAATAAAGGGCTGATTATTTTGAAATCTGTACCTCTGCTATTCATGAGGAATAACACTTACTTTGAAATAGTTATTTTGAAATAGTGGTAGTGTGTACGCTCCATTGCTGCTATTTCAAAATAACTACTCCCCAGAGTAATTTGAAGTACTTATTCTCCAGTGCTTCCTGGGGCTCTAAGTCTAGGTAGCACGTCCACATTAAGGGAGCCTGACTCAGACTAATTCTGAGGCTTCCCTATAATGGGGATACACTGTTTTGATTTTGTTATTTTGGGAATTATTATTTCAAATTTAGTTATTTTGAAATAATTTCCTAATGTAGACATGACCAAACTGGCCTATTTTATTCTAAACTTGCTTTTTAGAATACTTTGGCTGAGGCAGCACCCTTTTAGGCAAGTAGCATATTTCCCTGTACTCTTAACTATAACCTACTGCTATATAAAACATGGTTATTTTCCTTCTTGGTCAGGACTTAAAAGGAAACTGCGTTGAGATTCATCCAACAGATCAGTTAGGATACATCTACACATAATGGCTTAACTCGAAGTAAGCTATGCAAATTGAGTTACGTCAATTGCATAGTTTATCTCAAAATAGCTTATTTTGAAATTGGGAGTGTCTATACAACACTTATTTTGAAATAGAGCACTCTTCCTTTGATTTCCATTACTCCTCATACAAAGAGGGTTACAGGAGCCGGAGTAAGAAGTCTTCCAGCTTGACATATTTTGACATTATTTCTGAATAACTGCCTGATGTGTAGACGTCGACTAAGTTATTTTGAAATAATGCTAGTTATTTTGAAATAATGTTGCTGTGTAGACATACCCTCATGTTCCTTAGGAACTCTATCTTGTCCATTGAATGTGGGGCTAGATCTGACCAGTGATTATCATGGCTAGCAGTTTTGTACCCCTGACAGAACTCACTACTTAGTAGTCAGGTGTTTCCAGCTTCTAATGAAGGGGGTATGTGTGTGCATGCAGGAATCTCTGCTCTTAATGAAGCTGATCACGCCAGCTTTAAAACAGCAACTGAGCATGGTTAATCACTTCCTGCACTCTCTCTGCACTCTTTGCTGTCACTCAAGACTATATACTGCCATCTTGTTTAACAGCAAATAGCAGCAGCAGCAGCAGCAGCAGCAGCTGAAATTACAATAAATGTTTCTGGCTGAACACCACAAATAAGAAAAAAGAAATGTGGGTTTGTCATGGCTGTTCCCCACTCCGGCACAATGAATGCAGAAGTTGGGAGTCTGCAAGAGTACCCCAAAACCTTGCCCCTACAGGCTCTGGTATAAAGACTCCCCAAAAAATCCTAATACCCAGATTTGGGGGAATCCACTGCCACTACCCAAGTAATTTCAAGAAAAAAAATGGAAAAAGATCACTTGGGAAATCTTCTCCCTAAGGTAAAACTCTCCCCTTGTCCCAATCTCCATTTTACTTGGAGTTGGGAAAAACAGAGGGAATCCACAGACAGCAATGGACTCTTCCCTTGTAACTAGTTGCTGAGTCCTAAAGACACAACAATCAACCAATCCTGGTTAATTAGAAAATAAAACAACCCTTTATTATCAAAACAAAACTACAGTTGCAAGCATAGTAAAGTGGCTAGATGGAAAGAGCCACCAATTGATATAAATACTCAGGGAAACTCCCTGGGCTAAAAGACTAAGGGTATGTCTACACTACCCTCCTAGTTCGAACTAGGAGGGTAATGTAGGCATACTGCACTTGCAAATGAAGCCCGGGATTTGAATTTCCCGGGCTTCATTTGCATAAGCGGGGAGCCGCCATTTTTAAAACCCTGCTGGTTCGAACCCCGTGCAGCGCGGCTACACGGGGCTCGAACTAGGTAGTTCGAACTAGGATTCCTATTCCGAACTACCGGTACACCTCGTGGAATAGGAATCCTAGTTTGAACTACCTAGTTCGAGCCCCGTGTAGCCGCGCTGCACGGGGTTCGAACCAGCAGGGTTTTAAAAATGGCGGCTCCCCGCTTATGCAAATGAAGCCCGGGAAATTCAAATCCCGGGCTTCATTTGCAAGTGCGGTATGCCTACATTACCCTCCTAGTTCGAACTAGGAGGGTAGTGTAGACATACCCTGAGTTACAAAAGAAAAAAAACACAATTTACAGCTCAGACATTATTTCCAAATTCCCAAACAAGGAAAACAACAAATCCTGATGGACAAGATCAACTTTTTCCTACTTATACCTTGTAAGAAGTCCGTTTTTGGAGAGAGAAGTGTCTCCCATCTCCCTCAGTACTTGGAAGAAACTGCTCTGAATCTCAGTCAAAAAACAGAGAGAGAAAACCCCTCTTTCCCAGTTTGAAATTCCTACTGGCATTGTTATTGGCTGACCACCCGATACCTTGCTAGGTACAGCGGTAACTCCTTAGTCATCAGATGTTGGCCAGCACTCCTGATTAGGACAGGGTTATAATAGAAAAGTGCTTCCTCGGGTTTTATTTTCATCTGATTTGCACTTGCTGAACTTTTCAATTTATTTGTGGTTGTAACATTGTACACCTGTGTGAAACCCATCGTTGCAAGTAACCTTAGATGTGTTTGGGCTGGGAACAGTTGCAGTCATGTTGTCATACATTCATTTTTCAATGTGGATGTGTTTTTCATTACGCATGCCTGCATATAACCTGCTTTAATAACTTTGCTGCCAAGGTATTTACATCTCATTCAGTTCATGGTTGCTGCCGGGACAGTGACAGTTATTTTGTGACTGATTGAGTTTGAAAGCAGTCCAACATTTCATAGCTGCATGGAACTCCTCTGCACAGCTTTCCTGGAACGTGTTTATGCGGTGGAGTTGATCTGTTGCTGGGTACAAATGCAGCAATTGTGTGGTTGACTATTTTGGGCCTTTGTCACCTACCATTGTTCTTACCTGTTTGGTACCACTGGTAACAGGTATCCTGGAAAGTGTTTAAGGTGCGGGTCGCTGTCTAGGAAAATGTAGCCTTTGTGTCAGTGTTTCATTGTTCTTTGCCTCCATTCACAACTGATGGCACACCCCCAACACACACCTTTATAAGTATCCTGGAAGAAGTGGAAGGTGAGTTGCTGTAGAGACATAGGGAGTGGCAGTCACTGTGATTGTTAGGGGGTTTTCCCATTTTTTTAAAATTAAAATCTCAACATGTGAAATGCAGAATTACAAACAATGGCAATCTACCATTTTCTTAGTATATCCAGGAAACCACTGCTGTTGAAAATTAATAATTTTGTTCAAGTATAGCATGTACCCCAAACTTTCCCCATCCTGATATTGTAGAACACTGAGTGAGCTTAAAACCTTTTCACAATGATCCCTGCATATATTTCTAGAATATACAGTGATATGAAGTGGAAAATTTAAGTCTCCTTTCACAAAACCTTCAGTGCTATTGGGTTGGATATTGCAAAGCATAGCTCAAGGATACCCAGAACAGATGGAGCTCATCAATAGCACAGGTGTGTTTCATTTCTTTACACTTCCCCACTTTTCTGCCCATTATAGACAATACAGTGTTTTGAAAGTCCATCAATAAAAACACTCTTATTTGAACCATTAAAAAATGCAGTTCTTGGCCTTACTGCATAGACTTGGAACATGTGGTACATGAATATTTTAAAAAATTGCATTAATGTACAGGAAGATAAGGATTCAACTATCCCTACATTGCTGTGCACAAAGCAAAAATTAAAGTAGAAAAGTACAAGATTAAATCAGGCATTGCACTCTTTCAGCAGCCGCACATACAGTGAAATCAGTGATTAAATGTTGAGCTACTTGTGCAATCGTAGAAGAGTTTTGCTTTGTATCTTTGATGTTATTTGATGCTAAAGGAAATCTATGGGGTTATATATGAAATTCATATATGGTGACTGTGTTCTAATCATTTCCATGAACAGCATTACATTTGAAAACTCTATGCATAAATTATGGAACACGGTTTTCCCAATTACTGCACCTTACAAAGCTATATAGTAAGGTCAGGGAGTTGATTTCCTCCGGACCCTTTTCTTTATTGGTCAATTTTTCCAACACCTTTGTGTATGTGGGGGGTAGAGGTGGGGTGGGGGAAAGGTATGGATGGGAGGATAGGGTGAAATGTTATTATTCTGTTATTTAAGGGACATACTTTCTGAAATGGCATTAGTAAGGGGATATATTTTTATACAATCTCTCAATAGACGAAAAAAAGAGACAAATGAAATGACATTGTTATGAAATTGTGAGGTAGGTGGTCGTGCTCTATAGAAAGTGGTAAGAGGACTAAGTACATGAATGTCAATGACAGCTTGCATGCCATATAAATGGACAGTACTGTTAATGTCCCACTTGTAGCAACCTGTATATGACTGAAACTTTTAAAACAGTGCTACAGTAGAACATTTTTCCAACCAGAAAAATGGCAAACTATGATGTGTGCCCCAAGATTACTATCTGAACATTCCTTCTGATTCCCAGGTAAAGAGAATGCCAGTACTTCATGGATTTCCCACCCATGGTGAGAGTGAGGTAGTTTCCAAACATGGTTGGGGGGCTGATAATGCCAGATAAATGGTAGATGGGTCAGAGAAAAGCCACAAGAATGATTAGAGGATTCCAATACCTGTCTTTTAGTGACAGATTCAAGGTGCTTAACAAAGAGAAGCATAAGGGATGACTTGCTCACAGCCTATAGCTATCTAAATGAGAAACAAATATTTAATAATGGGCGCTTGAAAACATTGGGGAAAGCATAACTCAATCCAATGGCTGGAAGTTGAAGCTGGATAAATTAATCTTCAAAACAAAGGCTACGTCTAGACTACATCCCTTTTTCGTAAAAGGGATGTAAATTAGACATATTGCAATTGCTCATAGAAATAAGGGATAAGGGATCTTTTGGAAAAGGCTTTATTTTCCGCAAGATCCACGTCTAGACTGGTGCTTTTTTCCGGCAAAGCTCTGTGCCGAAAAAAAGCGGTAGCCATTTTTATGCTCATGAAGTGGCGGAGATTTAAATCTCCGCTTCATTAGCAATTGCAATACGTCTAATTTACATCCCTTTTATGAAAAAGGGATGTAGTCTAGATGTAGCCAAAGTGTATATTTTAAATAGTGAGAGTAATTAATCATTGGAACAATTTACCAAAAGTTGTGTGGATGGAGACATTGCTGATACATTTTAAATCAAAATGGGATTATTTTTAGAGATCTGCTCTAGCAGAGGAATTCAATGCTCTGTGTGATATAGGAGAAAGTATTTTCTTCTTCCAAGGCCAAAATTACTTTTTTTTTTAAATCTCTCCCTGCTTCCAGGCTTTGGTGATGGGGTTCCAGTAAATTACCATTTATCTCATCACTTCTAGTAAATAAATAAAAAAAAATCAAGGATTTTCTTAAGCAATGAGTATGACTTATTTGGTGTTTCTACCACAAATGATTGGGAGATAACTAAAAGAGAAAAGAAGGAGCTGAAAAAGAGATATTATTTTTTCAGTCCCATTTAATACAATATGGTCAGGTTGATAGTACTGGTGTATGTTGCCGAAGTGGGAAAATAAAGGAAGCACACATTATTAAGTAAATTGATTTTATGTTTTAGATTTCCATCACAGTATGGCCAGATAATTAAATATGGAGATCACTATTCCTTTGATGAAAAAAATCCATGGTACATTATTATTGCTTATATGACAGAGGTTCTCTGGTGAAAAAGGCAAAGATGAAGGCAATAAAAGAACATACACCATAGTGCTGTGCTGGGATGTGATTCTCATTCTATTTAAAACCCTGAACTAAGAAGCACATTGTTTTTTGCCCCTGTGTGATGAAACAGGGTGATATCTTAAGAATCCCTTGTTTGTATCTATCACCTCCAGTCATAGTCCACATTGCCCTGGGAACAAGAACTGCTGCCAGTTAACACTGCCTGGCTACATCTAGACTGGCATGATTTTCCGCAAATGCTTTTAATGGAAAAGTTTTTCTATTAAAAGCATTTGCGGAAAAGAGCGTCTAGATTAGCATGGACGCTTTTTCACAAAAGCGCTTTTTGCGGAAAAGCGTCTGTGCCAATCTAGATGCGGTTTTGCGCAAGAAAGCCCCGATTGCCATTTTAGCCATCGGGGCTTTTTTGCACAAAACAATACCGCGTTGTCTACACTGGCCCTCTTGTGCAAAAGCATTTGCACAAGAGGGCTTTTGCCCGAATAGGAGCAGCATAGCATTTCCGCAAGAACACTGACAATCTTACATGAGATCATCAGTGTTCTTGCAGAAATTCAAGCGGCCAGCGTAGACAGCTGGCAAGTTTTTCCGCAAAAGCAGCTGCTTTTGTGGCAAACTTGCCAGTCTAGATGCAGCCCTAGAGTTTTTAGCAATTCTGAAAAGTCTGGGAGAAGAAACAGGGCCATTGTCCTGTCTCCATTCTCCAGACAGGCAAGCAGAATAGGTCTGCTGGGGAAGGAAGTGAAGATACTGAAGAAGTATTGTAGCAAGTGCACACATACTGTATACATAGAAATTCTGGGAGGGCGCCTCCAAGAGCATCTTCTGGAGTTGTCTGATGCTGAGCCTACATAAAAATGGCCATACTGAGTCAAACGAAAGGTCCGTATAGCTCAGTATCTGCCAATGCCAGATGCCTCATAGGTAGTGAATAGAACAGATAATCATCAGGTGATCTTTCTCCTGTCATCCATTTCCAGATCCTGACAAACAGAGTAGGGATACCCATTCCTGCCTATTATGGCTAAGTAGTATTGATGGACCTAACCTCCATGAATTTATCTAGTTCTTTTTTGAACACTGTTACAGTTCTGATCTTCACATCAACCACCGAAAAGGAGTTCCACAGGTTGACTGTGGTTTGTGTGAAGAAAAACTTCCTTTTGTTTGTTTTAAACCTGTTACCTATTGATTTCATTTAGTGACCCCCTAGTTGTTACATTATGGGAACAAGTAAATAACTCCTTATTCACTTTCTCCATACCTGTTATAATTTTAAAGACCTCTATCACACCCCTCTTAGTCTCCTCTTTTCTAAGATGAAAAGTCCCAGTCTTTTTAATCTCTCTTCATATGGCATCTTTTCCAAACCCCTAATCATTTTTGTTGCCCTTTTCTGAACCTTTTCCAATGCCAATTTATTTTTTGAGATGAAGCGACCACATCTATAAGCAGCATTCAAGATACGGGCATACCATGGGTTTATATAGAGGCACTAAGATATTTTGTATTATTCTATATCCTTTTTTAAATGATTCCTAACATTCTGTTTGCTTTTTGGACTGCCACAGAACATTGAGTGGATGTTTTGAGAGAATTAGCAACACTGACTCCAAAATCTCTCTCTTGAGTGGTTAAAGCTAAATTAGACCCCAGTATTTTGTATGTATAGTTGAGATTATTTTTTCCAATATGCATTACTTTGCATTTATCAACATTAAAATTAATTTGCCATTTTGTTACCCAATCACCTAGTTTTATGAGATCCTTTTGAAGCTCTTCACAGTCTGCTTGATTCTAAACTATCTTGAACAGTTTAGTTTCATCTGCAAATTTTGCCATCTCACTATTTACCCCTTTCTCTAGATCATTTATAAATAAGTTAAATAGGATTTGTCCCAGTATGGACCCTTGAGGACACCACTAGTTACCGCTCTCCATTCTGAAAACTGGCCATTTATTCCTCCCCTTTGTTTCTTGTCTTTCAAACAGTTATCAATTCCCTCTTATCCTATGTCAACGTACTTTCCTTAAGAGCCTTTGGTGAGGGACCTTGTCAAAAGCTTTTTGGAAATCTTAGTATACCATATCCACAGGATCCCCCTTGTCCACATGCCCATTGACCCCCTCAAAGAAGTCTAGTAGATTAGTAAGGCATGTTTTCCCTTTCCAGAAACTATGCTGACTTTTCCCTAACATATTATGATCATCTATGTGTCTGACAATTCTTTTCTTAGCTATAGTTTCAACTAATTTGCCTGTTACAGATGTTAGTTACCGGTCTGTAATTGCCGGTAACACCTCTAGATCCCTTTTTAAATATTAGCTATCTTCCAGTCATTAGGTACAGAAGCTGATTTAAAGAATAGTTACAATTTATAGTTCCACAATTTCACATTTGAGTTCTTTCAGAACGCATGGGTGCATTTGGTCCTGGTGACTTATTACTGTTAAATTTATCAATTTCTTCCAAAACCTCCTCTAATCTCAATCTGGGACATTTTCTCAGATTTGTCACCTAAAAAGAATGGCTCAGGTTTGGGAATTTAGGACTAAATCAAGAATTGCCTCTCCTCCAGAACCAGCTGCTCCAAGAAGCAGTCATTTAAGGTATCAAGAAACATTATCTCTGCATCCTGTCCTGAGGTGATGTGTACTCAGTCAATATGGGGATAGTTGACATCCCCCACTATTATTGAGTTTTTTATTTTGATAGCCTCTCAAAGGGTATGTCTACACTACAAAGTTAATTCGAACTAACAGATGTTAGTTCGAATTAACTTTGATAGGCGCTACACTAGCGCTCCGCTAGTTCGAACTTAATTCAAACTAGTGGAGCGCTTAATTCAAACTAGGTAAACCTCACTCTACGAGGACTAACGCCTAGTTTGAATTAGCTAGTTCAAATTACGGGCTGTGTAGCCACTTAATTCGAACTAGTGGGAGGCTAACCCTTCCCAGCTTGCCCTGGTGGTCACTCTTCTGCCCCCTCCCCGCCCCAGAGCCCTTAAAGGGCCACGGGCTGGCTACACAGTTTGTGCCAGTTGCAAGCCTGCCAGCACCCAGCCAGCAGACCCTGCACCAGGCACAAGATGAGCCAGCCACCTGATGCCACCCAGCCCTCCGCCTCTTCCCGGGACCAGCTTGGTGGCTCCCGGGGCCGCAAGAGGCGGGCGCCCGCTTGGTCAAGTGCGGAGATCGTAGACCTCATCGAGGTTTGGGGGGAAGCCTCCAATGTCCATGATCTCCACACTAGCCACAGGAACGCGGCTGTCTACGGCTGCATGGCTGACAGCCTGGCCGCCAGAGGCCACCAGCGGACCCGGGAGCAGGTCTGCTGTAAAATAAAGGACCTGCAGCAGTCCTACTCCTGGGCCTGCCTGCCAGGAGGCGACCTGGAGGCCTGCCCCCACTTTCAGGCCCTGGACCGCATCCTGGGGGCTCACGCCGTCCCTGCCCACTGGGTGGTCATTAACCCTGGGGCAGAGGGACCCGTCCTGAACACCGAGGAGGAGGAGCCGGAGGACGCCGAGAGCCAGGAGCCTGCCAGGAGCCTGCCCAGGACCCAGGACTCCTGAGGAACCCCACAGACAACATCTCCTGTGTCGTCCGAGGCCGGGGAGGCCTCCACCTGTGAGTACCATCATGTGGTACATTATGTGTACGGGGGAGTGGGAGGGAGAGGGAGCCCAGGGACCGTGCGCCTGGGCCTTGCCCACCATGGAGCAGCAGCTGGGTGTCATGCAGGGGCCTTGGTCTTGCAGAGGGGGGTTGGGTTTCACCCACCTTGTCCCCAGGGAGAACTGACCGCTGCTCTTGTTTCACCACAGCCGCAGCACCTGGGACTGCAGGGTGCACCACCCCACCTGCAACAGCCACCTGCACCCGGGCCAGCAGGCGTGCCAGGAACCAGGAGGACTACCAGCGGTGGCACCTCTGGTTCATGGAGCAGCTGCTCCGCAACCAGGAGCACTGGGTCCAGGAGGACCTTTGGCTGCACCAGCAGAGTGTGGATGTGCTGGAGGAGCAGGGCCGTGCCCTCAGAGGCCACCTCCAGACCCTGGTGGACCAGTTCCTGCCTCCTCCTGCTCCAGCTCCTGCGGCTGCCCCAGCTCTCACTCCTCCTCCGACCCCTGCTGTCCCTGCTCCCTCTCCTGCTTCCTCCACACACCCCGTCCCTCCTGCCCCACCCTCCACACTCATTCCCCACCGAGGCCCCTGCACCCGCAGTGTTGCGAGGGGAGCCAGCCGGACGCCCAAGCCTGAGCTTTCCCTTCCCTTCCTCCCCTTCTACCCCCTTCCAGCTCCCTCCTCCCAGGTTTCCCCCTCCCCTCTCCCACCCTCACTCTTCCCTCCCCCCACCCCAGTTATGTAAAATAAAGAGAGTTTTTTTTTGTCAAAACAGGTGTCTTTATTTGACATTAGGAAGGGAGGTTAGGGAGGAGAAAGAGGAAGGGGGGGCAGGGTGGAAGAAGGCCCCAGTGGGGCATGCAGGGAGAGTTCAGTCCTCCTCTTCCACATGGAAGCTCTCCCGCAGGGCTTCCCAGATCCGGACGGCCCCCCGCTGGGCTTCCCGGATGGCGGTGGTGCAAGGCTGAGCGTACTGGCCAGCCACGCGGTCAGCCTCAGCCATCCAGGCTGGCAGGAAAGTCTCCCCCTCCCTCTCGCACAAATTGTGCAGCACACAACATGCTGCCACCAGGGGAGGGCTGTTATGCTCCGTGAGGTCGAGGCGGGTGAGGAGGCACCTAAATCGGGCTTTCAGTCGCCCGAAGGCCCCCTCAATCACGATGCGGGCCCTGGTCAGCCTCGAATTGAAGGCCTGGCAGGAGGGGTTGAGGTGCCCCGTGTAGGGCTTCATGAGCCAGGGCTGTAGGGGATAGGCTGCATCCCCCACCAGGCACACGGGCATGTCCACGTCCCCGACCCTGATGTGGCAGTTGGGGAAGAAGGTCCCAGCGTGCAGCCTCTGGCACACAGAGGAGTTCCGGTACACCCTGGCGTCGTGTGCCTTGCTGGACCAGCCCACATTAATGTCCGTGAACTGTCCCCGGTGGTCACACATGGCCTGCAGGAGGACGGAGAAGTAGCCCTTGCGGTTGACATACTGGGAGGCCTGGTGTTCCGGGGCATGGATGGGGATGTGCGTCCCGTCGATGGCCCCCCCGCAGTTGGGGAAGCCGAGGGCGCCGAACCCCCAGATGATGGCGTCCGGGTCTGCGAGGCGGACCACCCTGCGGAGCAGCACCCGGTTGATGGCCTTGACCACCTGCGGAGAGACACAGCAAAGCGCGAATCAGTGGGGCGCCCGGGTGGCTGGGAGTGCTCGTGCCCTGGCAGTGCCCTGGCGGCATGTAGTACGGCCGGGAGAGACTGGCCCCTCCGGTGTGGGGCACTTTTGCCTCCTCCCCCCCATCCTCCCATTTTCCCTGGGGCGGCCCATCCCCTCCTTGCAGCCCCCCTCTCCCTCGGCCCAGTGGCTGGCGAGTGACGTACCTGCATGAGCACCGCTCCGATGGTGGATCTCCCCACGCTGAACTGGTTCCCGACGGATTGGTAGCTGTCCGGCTTGGAGAGCTTCCAGAGGGCGATGGCCACACGCTTCTGGAGGGGGATGGCGGGCCTCATGCGAGTGTCCCTTCTGCACAGAGCAGGGGTGAGCCACTCGCAGAGCTCCAGGAAGGTGTCCCTCTTCATCCTGAAGTTCTGGATCCACTGTTGGTCTCCCCAGCACTCCAGGACGATGCGGTCCCACCAGACGCTGCTGGTGTCAGAGTGGCCAGGCGTAGAGGCAGGGGGCTGATGTGCACCAGGTGGAACCAGGCAGCCTCCAGCCATTAATGGCAGGTTTGCAGCAGCAAGTCCATAAACTGCACCAGAAAGCGCAGGGCGAGTTCTGGCTCCATGTTGCCACCTGCGGCGGCGTCCCTGAAGGGAAGCACCGACACAGACGGGCGCAGAGAAAAACGCTTTGCTGTCCCTCGGCGACGAAGGCAAGCAAGCGGAAAAGCTGAGAACCGGCTGTCCAGGGGGGTCCCTTTAAGCATGAGCCTCAGATAGCCTCAGACAGCAGCCACACAAAGCAACTACTGACTTGATGCCCTGCCAGAACCGGTTTCAGCTGCCCTTAAATGCGCCCCTGTGTCCAATCAGTGTGGACGCGCTAGTTCGATTTAACAAAATGCTAATTCAAACTAGTTTTTAAGTCTAGATGCTCTAGTTCGAATTAGCTTAGTTTGAATTAATTAATTCGAACTAAGGGTATGTCTACACTACCCTCCTAGTTCGAACTAGGAGGGTAATGTAGGCATACCGCACTTGTAAATGAAGCCCGGGATTTGAATTTCCCGGGCTTCATTTGCATAAACCGGGCGCCGCCATTTTTAAATCCCTGCTCGTTCGAACCCCGTGCCGCGCGGCTACACGCGGCACGAACTAGGTAGTTCGGACTAGGCTTCCGAACTACCTAGTTCGTGCCACGTGTAGCCGCGCGGCACGGGGTTCGAACGAGCAGGGATTTAAAAATGGCGGCGCCCAGTTTATGCAAATGAAGCCCGGGAAATTCAAATCCCGGGCTTCATTTGCAAGTGCGGTATGCCTACATTACCCCGCTAGCGAACTAGACATACCCTATGTTAGTTCGAATTAGCGCTGTAGTGTAGACATACCCAAATCTCCTTTAGCATTTCATAGTCACTATCACCATCCTGGTCAGGTGGTCATTAATATATCCCTACAGCTATATTCTTATTAGAGCATGAAATTACTATCCATAGAGATTTTATTAAACAGTTTGGTCTGTTTAAGGTTTTTACTTCATTTGACTATACATTTTCTTTCACGTATAGTGCCACTCCCCCACCAGCATGACCTGTTCTGTCCTGATATATTTTGTATCCTGGTATGACTGTTTCTCATTGATGGTCCTCAATCCACCAAGTTTCTGTGATGCCTATTATATCAATATCCTCCTTTAATACAAGCACACTAGTTCACCCATCTATCTTATTATTTAGATTTCTAGCATTTGTGTATAAGCACTTTAAAAATGTATCACTATTTAGCTGTCTGCCATTTCTTGATGTGTTTGAATGACACTCTTTTTCATTTGCCTATTTCTCATTTGATCTTACCCATATTTTATCATCTTCCATCTTCTCCTCCTTACTAGAACACAGAGAATCTCTATTAATAGACTCTCTCCTAAGAGATGTCTCTGTCCGATCCATGAGCTCATCTGCACGTTGGCTTTCCCCCCATCCCTTATTTTAAAAACTGTTCTACAACCTTTTTACTGTTAAGTTCCAGCTATGTAGTTTCATTTTGGTATAGGTAGAGCCCATCCCTCCTGCATAGGCTCCCCCCTTCCCAAAAGTTTCTCCCTTTCCTAATAAATCTAAACCTGTTTTCCCTACAGTCCTTTGAATGTGGGCTGGTATCCTTACAGCACAATGGGAGCCCCCAGCAATCACCAGGAAAGTATTTCTGATCATGATCACCACTGAAGAGGTGTCTGGATCTTATTAAACAAAATATCTAAATTTCTTTTTAAGCTTGGCCAAAAATTGACATGCCTTGAAAAGAGGAGAAGGGAAGGAAATCAAGATGCAGAGAAAATTATGCTGTCCTTTACATTTCTTCCCCACATTAATATTTTTCTTACTTTTTTCAATCTGTTTTTGTGTTAAGAAGCCCATTTATTCTCCTCTGAAGTGGTAATTTAATTTCAGCTAACAAGTTTACTTTGTGCAGAGAGCTACTTTGCTATAGTTCCCTAGATAAAACTAATAATCATCCTGGAGTGAAGCTCAGTGTCATGTTTAAAATAGACAGGTTGTGTAATAAATAGAGAAAATAATAGAATATAGATTTCACAGTTAAAGGATCAGCCCTTTAATTAGGAAGACTTAGTGCCCTTAGATAATGGGTGACAAAGAGAAAGGGAACAAACCACATATAACTTAGAAATAGCTTATAAATCTGTGTAGCCAAGCTGTTTGCCTGATTTATTTCTTCTCCAACCTTCTACGTTATGCTAAGCAACTCACAGACTTCCTGCAGACTATAAGCCTTCTTGGAAACTTATTTTATTGCTGTCCTATATTTCCACTTTTATATTGATTCTCAGCCATCTTTTAAAAATTGGCTATATAACATATCTACTGTAATTGCTAGACAGGAGGGGGCTGAAATTCCCAGCCCTCTAAGCTACATGACTGTGCGGTACTCAGTGGGGTTGACAGACTTGCCAGGACCCTGGGCAAGGTAGGGCAGACGGTGCAGGGCTGTTAATTTTCCCCAGGCATCCTCAGTGCTACCCAGAGCACACTGTGCCTACCCCAAGCAGCCCTCTGAGTCACTCATAGCATGCTATCCAGGGCTCTGGCAGTGATTTAAAGGGTCTGGGGTTCTGTCCTCTGCCACTGCTATAATAGAGTAAATGGGAGCCCTGGTCATTTTGAATTTCTGGGCTCTGGGGCAGTGGTCCTCTTTGCTTCCCTTCCCCCCCATTGGCAGGCCTGATTGTACTAACTAAATACCCGGTGATCCTATATAATCAGGTCTGTCTAGCACCCAAAAAAGTGTAGGATAGCTTGTGTGTACTTTCACTAACTTCATGAACCATGTTTGTAAGCTATAGAGAGAGTCTGGAAGAAAGGATAACTAATATTTAGTAGGGCTGAGACAATAGTTGTCTTTGAACAGATTGTGAATTTTTCATCTTTGTTGAGTATGACACATTTCTTTAGAGAAAAAAATTACACCTGCGAACAGATCACAAAAATTTCATGGTGTATATTCTGATAATTATGTAACTAGCTTCAATAAAGTCACATGATATTGTTTCTGGTCTAGATTGATTAGCAACACAAAACTGATTGTGAAAAAATGTAACCAAATGAGCAATTTCAATTTTGTTTCAGCAAATATTTGGGCATCTCAGCTTAAAATTTACTCAGGAACATTCATGACTTGGAAAGGTACAATTATCAACAACATAGAAAAAAATAATTTGAAATAGGAAGACAGGTCTGTCAGGGAGGTGCATGCCCCCATGATGTTATGAGTATCTACGAGGCCTTTTGTCTTGAATACCTGCCTCATTACCCGGGCATATACGGCCCCTATGGCCTAGTCAAATGTCTGAGTCCCCTCTACTAGGGTGGGTATATGGCCTTTGGGGCCTAGGCAAAAGTCTGAGTCCCCTCTACTAGGGCATATACAGCCTGAGAGGCCTAGGTCCAAATGCCGCCCCCTCCTGAGAGTACCGCTGACCTCACTGGGTCTGACTCTAAGGTAGGCTTCCCAACGACCTGGGAGCGGGGTTCCCGTCAGGTAGTGGTGGTAGGGGAACCTGGGCCCTCCCTCTCCACTGGGTCCCAGCCCAGGGCCCTGTGGACAGAGTTAAAGTGCACTGCCGGCTCAGCGGGGTCCCTCCCGAAATGTGCTGAGCCCTCGGGGTTAATCCCCCACCCTGGGCTCCTTCCTACCCCCCGTCCTGTAGTGTGGGGTAGGAATGCCCTGTTACAAAGTCACATGGCAGCTGATAAAAAACCATGGAGAATGTGGGTAGCCTTATGTACTAAAAGCAAGGGATGGACTAAGGCAGGGGTGGGCAATAACACAGCAGCGGTCCTGGGTTTGCTGCTACTATGTTTACCTGCACCTCGATAGATACCAGTGATCACAACTCTTGGTGGCAGTGAATTGCTGTTCCCAGCCAAGGAGTGGCAGGAAATGATGCAGACTGGGACACCACTTCCTGCAGCTCCCATTGGCCAGGAATGGTGATCTGAGGCCAATGGGAGCTGCAATTTCCAGTATCTGTGGCAATGCAGGTAACTAACTCTGGTGGAACAGATCTGGCCCGCAGGGCGGTATTTGCTCACCTCTGGACTAAGGTCTAAAGAAAGGTCATTCATGCTAACAAACCACAGCCACTGAATATTTGCAAACAGTGAACAAGAAAGCTCTGAGAACACAGCAAACTGAAAATCATTTCTGAATTTCAGTGCATATTCTTAACATTTTTATTGCAATATTCACTCTGATCTAACTTTTAGTGAGCTTATCTATGCATGCAAATGTTGTAAATGGTGAGCACCTTCAGCTGGGTCCATTCATACAGCATTTTAACTTTTATTGTTTTAATAGTTTTTGAGACAGGTAGAACTTCTTTTTGTTTGAATAGTTCTATGATTGAAAGCCAGTATTGCTTAATAAATATTACAGATGCATAATTGAGTCAGAATGTTTACATGCCTTCAACTATTTCCATAAAATACATTTGTGTCACATCATGCAAATGTGTGTTAGACTTTCAGCACTGAGTTGTGTTTCATGGAAGAGCTGTAGTGATTAGTAGCTTTATGTTGATTCACAGTAGATATCTTGTAGGAACACTGATTCCAAACTTTTAAAAATGCTTCCTGTTTTCCATGCATGCAGAGCTGGCATAGCTCTGACAGATAAGGATCTGGTCCAATTGCTGTAGTGAAATTTTTTTTATTTGGAATATACAAGTAACAATTAGGTTTTTAAAAGTTGTTTGTACACAGAACAAAGGCCAGAACAAAGCATGAGGCTTTGCTGTTACCAGGGCATAATAAGGTGGGGTCCATGATTCCTACAGATCCTCACATTGCTTCAAGGAGGAATTAAATAGCTACCAATATAGCCCAGTCTATACCAGTTGCAGTTTACTTCCCCTTTGCAATAGTTCAGCTGACCTGCCTAGAATGTTGAATGGGATGGAGTGAAGACTCTTCTAACTCCAGAACCACTGGAGTGGGAGAGTGTGACAGTCTATACCCTGTGTTCAGCTCTTTTACAAGACTATGTAAAATTTGTACCAAAACATAATGTGTAAGGTATCATTGAAACACGGCTGATTTGCTGGTCATTATTCACCTAATAAAATATGTGTGGCAACACTGTATGCAAAGATCTCAGACTCCACTCTATAATGTTACCAAGACATTTCCTAACATGTTCTGGAGGGCAGTCTCCAACTAGTTCTCTAGAGACAAAAGGTTAGCTTTTGCCTCAGACAGGTGCCAGTGAGATCAAATGCACTCTTCAACGGAAGTGAGGGTGTTAGAGGACACTGGCTGATTGTTATTCTGGCAGCAGGCTGTGTTCCACCCCTGCTCCCAACCCACCTATCCCAGTGATGTAGAATCAGCCCTCGAAGGGAATGATGAGCAATCATCCCTAACAGCGGAAGAAGAAAAGCCATGTATCCCCAACGCTAGGAGGAGTGCAGCTATTACTTCTAGGAGAAAATGTAGGGTTGTGGTTGTTGATGAATCTCTTTTAAGGGTACCCATCTGTCAGCCTAACATAGCATTCGGGGGGGGGGGGGGGGGAAGGGGAGACGAGGGGATCCTGACTACCAGAGGCCTATATCTGAGGTGTTATGGAGGGATTGTCAAGAATCATCCAGCCCTCTCACTATTACCCATGGTACTCGTCCATATGAGTGATACTGCAAGGCATGACTCTGAGCAGATCAGAAGTGACTACAGGGCTCTGGAAGTAAGGGTGAAGCAGCTGAGGGCCTAAGTAGTATTCTCTTCAATCACGGTGGTCAAGGGTAGGAGCCCAGACAGAGAAAGATACAACCTGGAGATGACTGCCTGGTTGAGAGGATGGTGCCACCATGTGAATGATAATTAGACATAATTTAAGAACACCTTATTAGATTTCCAAAAAGCCACAATCCCACAACTGAGAAGTCAGAGCACTATGAAGAAGCCATGGACTTAAATTGCTGAAAGTGCAGTTTATGTTGGACATTAGGAAAAACGTCCTAATGCAAGCACTCCAGTGGTTAAGCACAGGAATAAATTGCCCAGGTTAACTATGGAATCTTCATTATTGGAAATTTTAAAGAGCGTGTTAGACAAACACCTGTTAGGAACGGGCTAGATAATATTTAATCCTTCCTTTAGTGCAGGGGACTGACCTAGATGACTTCTTGTGGTTCCTTCCAGTCCTACATTTCTATGATTCTAGACGAGTGACATGCACCAGCTATGTGCTCAGTGCTATTCAAGACAAACATAAAAAACAGATTCTCCACCCACAACAGGTACAGCAAAAAATGTTTGGGATCAGGTAATGGCTCTGCAAGATAAACTAGATTGGATTTTATTGTAGCCACATGGAGAGTTTTGTTTTAGTGGAATATTGGCCTATCTTCTGAGAAGAGAGACGACTGTATAGTTTGGATGGCCTCTACCTCAGTAATCCAGTCTCCTCAGGGACAGGCTAGCTGGAGTAGTCAAGAGGATCATAAATTCAGTTTAACTGGTATTATTGAAATCTGGTTGTATGCGTTGCACAACCGGAATGTTAAAATCAATGGCTATAACTTATTTTGGAAAGATCAAGTGGGCAAAAAGGGAGGAGGAATACACTCGGACAAAAAATGGCATAACCCGTTTCCAAGTCACTGATCACTCAGATGAAAATGATGTTGAATGCTTATGGTTAATGTGCTAACAAATAAAGTACAATGTGGGGTATCAGCTGCTTTTTGCTTCAGGTCACAAAATCACATTAAGGGACAGGATGATGGATTCCTTATGCACCTATGATAATGCATAGGGAATAAAAAACAAAACAAAAAAACTTAAAGAAATACCCGGATTGTGGGGGTTTTCAGTTTGAGTGACATATGCTGGAAGTCTCATGCTGCCAGTACTAAACCTTTCTTGGGATGTCTAAACATCATACGTGACAATTTCCTAACACAATAAAATGTTGTAGCCAACATGGGGGAATTATTTATTAAACTATGACCTGACAGATAAAGAGGAACTAATCACACAACTAAAAAGTAATGGTACCGTAGGTACCAGTGATCATAATTTTATCACATTTGCAATGTGCAAGCAAAATAAAGTCCAGACTAGTTATCTATGTTTTGGGTGTTTCATAAATCTGAAAATAATTATGAGCCAAATGACCTGGAAGGAAGACTTTAATCAGAGAAGATGTGAATGATAACAGAGATCATTTAGGAACACCTTATTAGAGTCCCAAAAAAGCCACAATCCAAATATTGAGAAACGAGCAAGCCCCACTAGTTAAAAACTGGTCTAGAGGGAAAGTGAAGGCAGGTACAAGTTATTTATATAACAAATGAAGGAAAGGGGAAGCTGACAATAATGAATATAAATCAGAAGTCCGGAATTGTAGAGAATTGATAAGGGAAGCAAAAATAAAAAAGGCTAAGTAGCAGTTCTGCAGAAAAGGACCTGGGGATTATAGTGGATAAGAAGCTGGATATGAGTCAACAATGTGTCCTTGTAGCCAAGAGGGCCAATGGCATATTAGAATGCATTAAAAGACACATTGCCAGAGATCCAGAGAAGTTATTATTCCCCTTTATTTGGCTTTGGTGAGGCAGCATCTGGAGTATTGTGTCCAGAAAGGATGTGGACGCATTGGAGAGGGTCCAGCGGAGGGCGACCAAAATGATTAGGAGGCTGGAGCATGTGACCTATGAGGAGAGATGGAGGGATTTGGGTTTGTTTAGTCTGCAAAAGGGAAGGGTGAGGGGGAATTTGATAGCAGCCTTCAACTTCCAGAAGGGAGGTTCCAAAGAGGACAGAGAAGGACTGTTCACAGTAGTGATGGATGGCTGAACAAGGATCAATGGTCTCGAGTTACAGTGGGAGGGGTCTAGGTTGGAAAATAAGAAAAAGCTATTTCTCTAGGAGGGTGGTGAAGCACTGGAATGCATTATCTAGGGAGGTGGTGAAATCTCCATCCCTATAAATTTTTAAGTCTTGGCTTGACAAAGCCTTAGCTGGGTTGATTTAGTTTGGATTGGCCTTGCCTTGGGCCGGGGGCTGGACCTGATGACCTCCTAATATCTCTACCAGCTCTATGATTCTATTATTCTAAAACAACTCTGTGCAGCCTGCGTGTTTATCAGAAATGGTCAACAAGTAGAATCCTGCTACAGGAAATACTGTAGAAGTATGCATCACAACTCCATACAAGTTAGCATTCTCAGTGAGTAAGAGTGGCACTTTTTTCACTGCAAGATGGGCTTATTTTCATAGATTACACCAGTGGTCTCCAACCTTTTTACACCCAAGATCACTTTTTAAATGACAGACCAAGCCAAGATCTATCACCCCGCCCCCTTCCTTGAAGCTCTGCCCCTTCCTTGAAGCCCAGCCCTCTCTATTCTCCTCCTCTCCATCACTTGCTATCCCCTATCCTTATACTGCTGCTTTTTTTTTAATTCTTCTGTAGAAAGAGGTTTTTCCAACATTTGGCCTGTCTAGACTGGACCAAAAGTCAGAAAAAAAACCCTTCTTTCGGAAGCCACCTTATTCCTAGTGGAAAGAGGAATATAGGGGTGACCAAAAGAGCCTGTTTGCTCTTCCACTAAAAAAGTGAAAGAACAAATGCAACCCTGGATGCAGAAGAGTTTTTCTGGGATATCTCCAGAATCCTGAAAAACTCCTAGGCTGTGTCTACACTGGCATACCTTCTGGAAAAGGGATGCTAATGTAGCACATCGGAATAGCAAAATCCGCAAGGGGTTTAAATATCCCCCGGGGTATTTGCATTAACATGGCTGCCGCTTTTTTCCAGCTTGGAGATAAGCCGGAGAAAAGCACCAGTCTAGACATGATTCTCTGGAAAATAAGCCCTTTGAAGTAAGTTTGAAGTAAAACTTTGAAGTAGGAATAAGAGGTCCTCTGGAAAAGGGCTTATTTTCCGGAGAATCACGTCTAGACTGGCGCTTTTCTCCGGCTTATCTCCAAGCCGGAAAAAAGCGGCAGCCATGTTAATGCAAATACCGCTGGGTATATTTAAATCCCCCACGGATTTTGCTATTCCGATGTGCTACATTAGCATCCCTTTTCCGGAAGGGATGCCAGTGTAGACACAGCCCTACAGTCTAGCTGGACCCTTGCTTCCTTGAGACAGGATGTGTAGTCTCTGGGGTGGGAATGAAGGATTTGGGTATGGAAAGGGGTGAGAGGTGCAAGCTCTGGGAGGAAATCTGGATGCAGGAGGAGGTGGAGAAGGGGACACTGGCTCAGGGCGGGGGCTCCAGGCTGGGCAGTGTTGGGATACTAAGCAAGCCACAGGCTTGTGGATGTGAGGGTGCAGGAATTTGGGTTGGAGTATGTGAGGGGCTCAGGGCAGGGGGTTCCAGTGTTTGATAGGATCAGATCTAGGATCTGGGGAAGGGGGAATGCAGGAGTGGCTGTGGCCAGATGGGGGCTTGGCCCCAATTGGGGGTTTGTTGGCCAGGCTTCATTTTTAAATAAAATACTATGTTAAACACAAAAAGTTTTTGCATTGTCTTTATTTATGAGAATGGCAGGGAACCTGCCTTGAGTCAGGGGTCAGTGACCCTTAGAAAAGTCATTTGGGAGCAGGGGACACAGTACTGGGGAGGGGTGCTAGTGGGTTCTGGGGCAGGGAACAGGGTGCCAGTGGGGGCAGGGGAGAGGGGGCAGGGTGCCAGGACAGGTTTCTGCAGCAGGGGACAGGGTGCTGGGGGGGGACAGATTTCTGCAGAGGGGAGGAGGGGGACAGGTTTCTGCAGTAGGAAACAGGGTGCCAGAGGAAACTGGTTTCTGCAGGGGGGGCAGGTTTCTGCAGCGGGGTGAGAGGGGGCAAGGGAGAGGGAACAGGGGGCCAGGAGGGCAGGGGACAGGTTTGGGGCAGAGGAGAGGGAACAAGGTTGGGGGCAGGGAGTTCCCAACACCAGCCACGGAGGGAAGCCTCTGACCTGCGCTCCCTCCGGACTGACTGCAGGGCAGATGGGCTGGAGTGAAGAGAAGTGGCTGCCCAGCCAGCTGGCCATGGCACTCAGCCAGGGTGCACCAAGCTCCACGTGGGCAGGTGCAGAGGGGAAGCTGCCCGATCAGCTGGAGCACGGTTCAGCCTCCTCTGGGCTGAATGCCACAGACAGCTGGCCAGGCAGCTTCTCCTCT
This sequence comes from Pelodiscus sinensis, assembly GCF_049634645.1. Taxonomy (NCBI): domain Eukaryota; kingdom Metazoa; phylum Chordata; order Testudines; family Trionychidae; genus Pelodiscus; species Pelodiscus sinensis. The sequence continues at coordinate 44,144,173 of NC_134711.1, read as the reverse complement.
GTGCCAGCCCACATGGAGTGTGGTGCACCTTGCGGTCAGTCCGGAGGGAGCATGGGTCACCAAGAGAGAACAGCCAGCATTTTAGGCAACAGCACCGCCCAGAGGGAACAGCCAGCATCTCAGGCAACAGTGCCGCCCAGAGGGAACAGCCAGCATTTCAGCATTACACACTCACAGACATTGGGCTACTGCATAATGTCATTATAATGTTGAGCTGGAGGACTTCTTTCTCTGACTCCTGTAACCCTCATTTTATAAGAAGTAAGGGTACGTCTATACGTCTAGGAGGCATACCTGGGTGGTCGACAAATGCCTTTGATGTCGACACCCGTGCGTCCAGACTATCGCGCTGAGCTGACAAACAGCTGATCGGCTCAGTGCGGCAGCCATGTAAATTTAAATGAAGTGGCGATTATTTAAATCGCCGCTTCATTTACCTATGCCTGGTAGCCTAATCTACATGCCTCTGGCGACAGACGCATGTAGTCTAGACGTACCCTAAGAGAAGTTGGAGGAAAAGTGCTTTTTCTTGGACTTCCTGCTGTGTAGACGGCACCAAAAGCTGAAATAAGCTATTTCAACTTAAGCTACACATTGGACATAGCTCAAGTTGTGCAGCTTATTTTGGATTTTGTCCTGTTATGTAGACTGCCCTCAGAGGGTAAAATTCTGTACACTTGTTTTGCTGCCATTAGTTAAATAATAAAAAGTAAATACTTTGTAATGCAAATATACTGCACTTCTTTTTGCATATAGTGTACAGTGTCAGGGTTTTGTTGTTGTTGTTTATTCACGTTTATCTGAAACTAACTAATGATCTTGGACCTTTTCTAGTCACCACGTAAACTGGAAATATTCATTTTCAGAGAAACAGTATGAACACGTCAGATTTTTTTCCCCCTGAAACAAGAAAATCTGTCTCATTTCACCTCATGCATAGGCATAATGCACTTTACAACAATAAAGTAGCTGTTGATTATTGCTTTGCACAGTTGTGGCAGCCTCATTAGTTTCATTACCTAGCTTCAAGTAGTTTCATGCCAAATTAAAAATGTAGGTCATTCAAAGGACTAATGTTGCAGTTGAGCATGTAGGAATTTGATTGTCACCTGTATCCAGCAGTTTATAAACATACCAATTCAATGCTTTATACTCCACCCAAAAGCAGAAATTCACAATGGGCATAAATTATGTATGTCAAACTACTGCTGGTAGGTACATGGGACTAAAATAAATGAACCCAACATTTATTGAACAGGAACTTTTACAAGGATCTATTTTGGAACAGCATAATTTGGATTGATGGGGTCAGAGGAAGAGTCAGCTGTGTAAATAACTGTAAATCATAATCCTTTTCTATATATTATTAGTAGAAAACAGGTTTAATCCAAACCCCACTGATGTCCATAGGTGTCGTTCCAGTGACTTCAGTGAACTTCTGATCAAGCTGAGTATTATCTTTTGGTAGGGACATAATGTTGAAATCCAACTGAGCTCGGAATAGAAGGATGAACAAGTATGTAGGAAATAGTTTCTCTGGATCCTAGCAAATAATTATTTTCTGCCCAGAAAATTGAGCCTTGTGAGTTCTGGAAATGTTATCTTACCTGAGTAAATATTGCCAATGTAATTACAGTAGCTAAGCGTCTACAAATTTCTCATCATGTTATGTGCTGCTCTCTCTTTCTGTCACCAAAATGTTCTGCAGCACCCATCACCATAGTATCCAAGTGCTTGTAGATGTTATGTCTTTTGATTCATTCTTTGCTCAGGGACAGCACTCCTCAGTTGTCTAATGCTTAAAAGCAAACTTGAATGTCTTTTAAATAATTGAAGTACTACTCCTTGGAGTTCATTTTAATGCAGTTTTTTTCTGAATTTAGACAAAAACTTTTAAGCCCTCATGAAGACATCTGTGTTGATGAGTATCTTATGAAGTGTCCTCTTCATATTGTTTTGAACTTGCCTGATGTCTTCAAAAGGAGATGAAATATTTTCCTTCCATTTGAAATCCTTGGATGGATAGCCTGCTTTACAAAACAGCTAAGACAATGAGACACAAACAATTTAATGTTCATTCTTATGGATACAACAGATCATGAACTGGCCTTGTCATAAACAAGAATTTGTAAAGATAAAGGTCTCATGTCAAACAAATAATGAATAGAGTCCTTAGACAACAGTTATGGTGAAGGGATGTTAACAGTTAACCAATAACCAGAAATACTGGGTGATGCTTATCGGTTACTAGTTAACTAGCACCCTGGCCAAGCTGGAGCTTCATGTGTGTGTGTGTTACCTTTCCACACAACAAGAATGTTCTTATTCCACACAGTAAGAACAGATAAGCCTGTAGGTGAACACTTTAACCTCTCTGAACATTCTGTTTTGTATTTGAAAGTGGCCATCCTTCTGCAAAAGAATTTCAAATGTAGACAGCTGAACTGGAAGTCATTTACAAATACAGATCCATCAATTTAGAACTGAATAAGAATCTCAACTGGTTAATGCATTACAAAGGCAATTTCCCCTCTCTGTATATTCAGATCTCCACACTAAATGCTGTGAATGACAGATTTACTCCCTCCCTTAATTAGCTTGATTAACACAAGCAGTTTCTTCCTTATATACCCCTGCTTCAGTAACTTCCACTCCAATTCATCTGATGAAGTGAGTTTTACCCATGAAAGCTTATGACCTAGTAAATCTGGTACTCCCTGAGGGTATGTCAACACTACAAAGTTAATTCAAACTAACAGACGTTAGTTCGAATTAACTTTGATAGGCACTACACTAGTGCTCCACTAGTTCAAACTTAATTCGAACTAGCGGAGCGCTTAATTCTAACTAGGTAAACATCATTCTACGAGGACTAAGCCTGGTTCGAACTTACTAGTTCGAATTAAGGGGTGTGTAGCCCCTTAATTCTAACTAGTGGGAGGCTAGCCCTCCCCAGCTTTCCCTGGTGGCCACTCTGGCCAACACCAAGAAAACTCTACTGCCCCCCTCCCGGCCCCGGACCCCTTAAATAGGCACGGTCTGGCTACGGTGCCCGTGCCAGGTGCAAGCCTGTCAGCACCCAGCCAGCAGACTCTCCACCTGGCACGGCTCGAGCCAGCCACCCGATGCCCCCCAGCCCTCCCCCTCTTCCCGGGACCAGGCTGGTGGCTCCCGGGAGCCTGCCCTGGTCCACAAGAGGCGGGCACCCGCCTGGTCCAGTGCAGACATCGTGGACCTCGTCCATGACTTCTGCAATAGGCACAGGAAAGTGGCCGTCTAGGGCAGGAGAACTGCCAGCCTGGCCACCCAGGAGCAGGTTTGCATGAAAATCAAGGTGGTCCAGTGAGATCCCTGAGCCCTGAGCTTACAATGGCCGTACTGGGTCAGACCAAAGGTCCAGCTAGCCCAGTAGCCTGTCTGCCGACAGCGGCCAACACTAGAGACCCTGGAGGGGATGGACCAAAGACAGTGACCAAGCCATTTGTCTTGTGCCATCCCTCTCCAGTCTTCCACAAACTTTGGGCAGGGACACCACTCCTACCCCCTGGCTAAGACTACTCCATGGACCCAACCTCCATGACTTTCTCTAAGTTCCCTTTAAACTCTGTTCTAGTTCTAGCCTTCACAGCCTCCTGCAGCAAGGAGTTCCACAGGTTGACTCTTTGCTTTGTGAAGAACAACTTTCTGTTATTAGTTTGAAGCCTGCTACCCATTCCTTTCCTTTGGTGTCCTCTAGTCCTTTTATTATGGGAACTAATGAAGAACTTTTCTGTATGCACCCTCTCCACACCACTCATACTTTTATAGACCTCTGTCATATCCCCCTCAGTTTCCTCTTTTCTAAGCTGAAAAGTCCCAGTCTCTTTAGCCTCTCTTCATATGGGACCTGTTCCAAACCCCTGATCATTGTAGTTGCCCTCCCCTCTCCTACCCTCTCTCTTCCCCTCTCCCACCTCCTTTTCCCAGTCTCTCCCAGTTTTGTTCAATAAAGAGAGATTCTATTTTTGAACACACGTTTTCTTTATTTTGTACATCAGGAAGGGGGGCTAGAGAAGGATGAGTGGAAGGAGGTGAGGGAGGAATGGGGTACGAGCCCCCAATGGGGAGGTCTGGGCTGGCTCTGCGGGCTTCTGGGGGTGGAAGCTCTCCTGCAGTCCCCCAATTGCTCACTCTCCCCAGATGGCAGCCTGCGGCAAGTGCAGCCGGGCTGATGGCCGAGTGCTGTGATGTGCCAAGTGTGGGTACTCCGGTCACTCCAAGCCAGGACTGCTTTGCAAGCGGGGCACCCCTTAGAACTGTCTGTCCGGGGTGGGGGTCGGGACCCTTTAAGCACAGCCCTCGGCTAGTCTGAGACAGCATCTCCACGCTCTGAGTCCTCCTCTGATGCCCTGCCGGCACTGCTTCCGGCCATCCTTAACCTCTGTTCAGGGTCCACTCTATGTGGACATTCTAGTTCGAATTAGCAAAACGCTAATTCGAACTAGTTTTTAAGTTTATCTGTGCTAATTCGAATTAGCTTAGTTTGAATTAACTAATTCGAACTAAGTTAGTTCAAATTAGTGCTGTAGTGTAGACATACCCTCAGTTGCCACAGGACTCCTCGTTGTTTTCATGATAAAAAGTTAAACAAATGTGCAGTATGTGTCTGATGCTATGTGAATTGGAAAATGGTTACTGGAGGTAATTACTTGTTTATTGTCCTTACACTTGCATAACAAGAACAGATTTTAGTAAATTATTGCCCTTAGGATTCAGGGAGTTTAGGCCACAACTAATAAGCCCACTTATGTCTTGCTAGAGATAAGAGAGTGTCTATATAGAGATGCTGAAAAGCTTTGTGGTTTTCTTATTCTCTCATGGCTTGATCATGCATGATTGCAGTTAATGGGAATATTGCTATTGACTTCAGCGGGAACAAGAGCAGGATCTCAAAATTCAAAAAATGGTAATAATATAATAAAAATAACTAAAATAAAAAGAGACCCAACAGAGTCAAGGTCTTTCCAAGCTTATATATTAATAAAGTTAGCAAGCCAAATTCTGCCCTCCTTTCCACTTGTACATTTTCTCATTAGAAGCATTCCAGAGGTAATGCCCACAACTCCAAAAAGGGGAAGGAAATGTGTGTCATTTCCTCTAGTCTTTTGGGGCCCTTGGAAGAAGGGAGGTGATTCTGTGGGTACTATTGATTTTATTGGGGTTGCACAATGTTACTGAGGGAATCATGTTTGTTTATTGGATATTTCTTGTTAATTATGTGAGCTGATTGAAAAAAATCACAAAACAATTTGAGTATGTTTTGATCAGATGTATTATTAACCAATATATTCTTGCAATTAATTATGTCATTGTATTTGTAAGTAATAAAAAAAATTCAGAAAACATATTTTGGTTTCAAATTTTCCCGTCACATATTCTGCATTAGTGCAGCATAGAGCCTCAGGATATAAAAAGACAAGGAGTATATGAGTTACATAAAATGTATTTGACACCTACAGTGTGTAAATCAAAGATAAATAGAAAAGAAAAATGTTTTATAGAATTCCTGATCTAAAATTGGTAGCATGGCAATCAAATGGAAAGGCATACTAGCTTGGGGCCAGATATCTTTACTTAAAAATTGTACAGGATATTGCAGTTATAGTAAGTAAGGAATCAGAACCAATTCCTTCTCTGGATAAGGGGTAGCCATTGTAAATGCTTAAATAACAGGACAGCAGGGGGATTTTGAATTAAGGGCCAAATGTTGATGCTTTCCAGACAAATAATAGATCAGAGATAAAGGAGCCAGGAAGGCTTCTCAACAGACAATTTATAACAATCCAAATGTGAGATAACCAAAGCACAAACTGTGCACTCTGCAAGAGATTTGAGGAGCTGGGCCAGTAGAATAGTCATTGATTGAAAAGAGAGAGCTGCAAGAAGTTATGGTTCATCAAGGCTGAACTCTTACAACCACTCAGTCCCTAGGAGAGTGCAGCCCTGGGGCAAGTCACCTGTATGGGGCTCTCTGTTAACATTTTAATACAGGTGAAATCTGGTTACAGTGAACTTCAAGGACAACTGTTGGCTTCAGGTTAAGTATGCCTTCCTCCCCAACCACCCATTCCCATTTATCTCCCTCCCTAGAATCCTCTCACCCTACTCTCTCTGGGTATGTCTACATTACCACCCTAGTTCGAACTAGGGTGGTAGTGTAGACATACCCTCTCTTAATTTTTCACTCCTTTTACTCCTACACATGAAGTATTCATGTTCACTTTCCCCCAAAGACAGATTACAGGTGCCTCAAAATCATATACCCACCCATGACTAATGCTCCCTCTATTTTTTCCATTCATGTGTGGAATAACTTTTGTTGTGTGCACCAAGCCATGTGTACCATCAGAAGAAACACATGTTGCCAGCTGTGGGCTGTTTGCTAATCTTTTGGGTGGAATTTGATTCTGCCTGGAATTTGGTGGCTACTCAAGTGCTCAAGTTACAGGGAACATTGCCCATCACGCACAGATTTTAGCATACTCCAGGAATCTATTCAAAGACTCTTTTTTGTTTAATGAGGTTGTGATTAGCTTTTCCTTAGTCATATTAACTGATGGAAGATGAGTTCACAACCATCTATATCAGTGACGTCTGTGTGTGATTCATCCAGACATAGTTAATACAGGTTGAACCTCTCTAGTTCCGCACCCTCAGGACCTGAATGGTTCTGAATCAGAGAATTTGACAAACCATGGGAGCCCAAAATTGTCCAGCAGCATTACCAACAATTCCACAGCTTCCTGGGCTCTTGGAGGTAAATTAGGGCTAAAACAGTATAAAACACTGAGACCCAGGATCGGTGGCTGTAAACAAACTTTATGGGACTGCAGAAAACGTGGCCACACCCATGGTAACTAAAATAATTCCAGACCATAGATATTGCCAGCCCAGAGAATGCCAGACTAGAGAGGTTCAACCTGTACCTTGCATCTCTGTTTTACAGAACAGAAGAGAACAGGTTTGAGGAGCAGCCTGTAACTGTGGGGGTCCATTGGTCAAATCACCCCACATTTGGATCACTAGTGACTCTGCATCCCCAGAGGGCAGATTTCCGAGCAATTCAAAGGAACCATTCAGATTTTAGAGCACCTAGAAAGGTTGAATTTTACAGTTCATAAAATGGGAGTCAGTGGAATCTCTCTGCTGTTTTTCTGTAATTTGCCAGTTTTGGTGGAGGTGGTGGAGATTTGAGAGCCTAGGTATTGGAACTGTGGGGAGAGGAACCCCACACTTAGGGTATGTCTACACTACAAAGTTAATTCGAACTCACAGCCGTTAGTTCGAATTAACTTTCATAGCGTCTATACCTACAAACCGCTAGTTCGAACTTAATTCGAACTAGTGGTGCGCTTAATTCGAACTAGTTAAACCTCATTCTACGAGGACTAGTGTCTAGTTCAAATTAAGTAGTTTGAATTAAGGGCTGTGTAGGCACTTAATTCGAACTAGCTGGAGGCTAGCTCTTCCCAGGTTCCCCTTGGTGGCCACTCTGGGCCAAACCAGGAAAACTCCTCTCCTCTCCCCCAGGCCCGTGCCCTTAAAGGGGTAGACTCTGGCCAGACGGCACTTGCCACAGCCAGCCCTGCCATCAGTCCCTGCCCCGAACCAGTGGCCGCAGGATGAGCCAGGCAGCCAGTGCCAGCAAGCCGTCCCCTGCCCAGTCCCCCAGCACCCAGGGGCCATCCAGGGGCCATAGACGGCACGCGCCCTCCTGGTCTAGTGCGGAGGTCATGGACCTCATTGAGGTTTGGGGGCAGGCCCCCAACCTCCACAATCTCTGCACTAGGTAGAGGAACGCAGCCGTCTACGACCGCATAGTGGCCACCATGGCCTAAAAGGGACACAGGCGTACCAAGAGCAGGTGAGCCTGAAAATAAAACAGCTGTGGCAGGCATACGTCAGGGCCACCAGGGGCGGTACCGCAGCAGGGGCTGCCACCTGCCCCTACTTCCCCGCCCTCGACCAACTGTTGGGGGGCGGAGCGGTCTGCGCCAGCCCAGGAGGAAGCGAGCCGGGACTGGAGGGCCCTGACCCGGGCGCACCGGAGGGGCCACCACAAGGAGTTCCAGCACTGGAGTCGGCAGGGTCGTCCAGGGAGACCATACCGGGTAAGTAGTTCGAATTAAGTAGTTCGGGGGGAGAGGTGGGGAGAGAGACCAGGGACCGTGCATGTGGGCCATGCCTCCCACGGATCACGCAGACACCTGTGCCATGCCACCCTTGGGCAGGTGGCTCCAGCTGCGTGACAGCCAGGGGCCGTGGCCCAATAGGCACATGCGTGTGTGAAGAGACCTGACATGCTCCTGATTCCAGGGCGGGACCCAGCAGGATGCTTTCCCTTCACATGTCCCCTCTACATGGAGGCAGGGGACATCTCCCCCCTCACACACACCCCGGCCACACTATACATGGCACAGGCACATGGGTGCGGTCTTGGGGCAGCTCTCAGTCCCGGGGAGAGCCAGACATCCTGACCATGGCCTCTGTACAATCACAACGGCTCTGATGGTGCAGGGCACAGTCACCCTCATGTTGCGGGGGAGGGCTGGGCATCATTCACTGTGTCCCCAGGGAGAACTGACCACTTCTCTCTTTTCTCTACAGCTGCACCAGCTGCTCGTGTAGGGCACACCACCCTGGCCGGGACATGCTCCCGCACCCGCAGTCTGCCCCGGACCACCACCACGGAGCAGGAGCACTGGGACCAGTTCCTGGGGTCCTTGTGAGTCCTGCACCGCACAGTAGAGGCCTGGATGCGGGCAGACCTGCAGCTCCGCCATGAGCAGTTGGCTGAGGACCGAGCCAGAAATGCAAACCTACAGGCTCTGCTGCAGAGCATGGTGCCCTGTACTGGTCCTGCACCTGCTGCCCCCCCAACAACTGTCCCTCCTCCCACTCCTGCCCCCCCTCCCACCTCTTCCTCCTCAACCCCCACACCCTCCTCCTCAATGTCCACACCCCCCATCTCAACCTCTGCACCCTCCACCCCATCCTCCTGGGAACGCCGACGTCCCCTCCCTCACCATGCTGGGAGGTGGTTGGCCTGGCGAGACCCCCACTCCTATCCCTGAATTTCCCCTCCCCCTGCTTCCCCTTGCTTCCCCCTTCCAGCTCCCTCCTCCCAGTTTCCCCCTCCCGTCTCCTACCCTCTCTCCTGCCTCCTTTCCCCCATCTCCCCACAGTTTTATTCCCCCTCCCCAGTTTTGTTAAATAAAGAGAGTTTGTATTTTTGAACACACATGTCCTTTATTTTTTTACATCAGGAAGGGGGGCTAGGGAGGGAGGTGAGGAAGGAATGGGGCGCGAGCCCCCAGTGGGGAGAACTGGGGTGGCTCTGTGGGCTCCTTGGGGTGGAAGCTCTCCTGCAGGGCCTCCTGGATCCTGAGAGTCCCCCGATTGACCCCCCCGGACAGCAGCCTGCGGCAAGTGCAGCCGGGCTGATGGCCGAGTGCTGTGATGTGCCAAGTGTGATCACTCAGGGCACTCCAAGACAGGACTGCTTTGTTGTCCCTCATCAAGGTAGACAAGAAAGCGGGGAACCCTGAGAACTGTCTGTCCGGGGTGGGACATCCCAATGCACTCCCTCCTCCCCCTGAGGCAGTCATCCCCAGTGTCAGGAGCCCCTGCTCCAATCAAATCTCCTGCTCCAATGAAATCTCCTCTTCCTCCCACAGAGCCAGGCATGGAGGAACAATCTGACTTTTAAAGTGGATGCTCCTGCCGCCTGGCCCTGATGCCTTGGCTGGCAGTTGTAGAGGGAGGCATCACTTGGCCAGCTCCCGGTCTCTGCTGGTCATGTGGGTCAAAGCAGCGTGCGCTCCCCTCCCATCCCAGCCTGGCACCCCCCTAGCATGGCACTAGGCAACTGCCCCCTCCTACTCCCTCTTCGCTAGACGCTGCAGGGCTCCTCACTCTCCAACCCCTGCCAGATGCAGCAGGGAAAAATTGTCCCCGCTGGGCTTCCATCCCAGGGAAACAGGAAATACTAGACATTTCACATGTCCGGTATTTCCTGTATTTTTTTACTGTATGGATCCCGCAAATACCGGACTGTCCAGGTGAATACCGGAGACCTGGCAACACTGATTATGGCAATGGGTACCAATGTTAGAAGATAGAGATGGATTCAGAAATGACTGAAATGCATTAATAGAAACAAAACCAAAAATTTCCCTTCAGAAACTTGAGAACCTTATTTTCCCTTTTTTTCCCATCTACTTCATATAACATCAATCTGCAGCTATGTCTACACTGTGCTGGTTTTGTGCAAAAAAAATATGCAAATGAGGCTAAGCACGGAATATCGCCGAGCCTCATTTGCATAATTAATATGCGGCCGCTTATTGTGCAAGAGGCTTTTGTGCAAAAAAGAGCTATCTACACAGCTCCTTCTTGTGCAGAAACCCCTCTTGTGCAAGAGTCATTTTCCCGCTTTTTTTCTGGAAAAACAGCTCTTGCGCAAGAGGGGGTTTGGGGCAAGAAGGAGCTGTGTAGACAGCTCTTGCACAAAAAGCCTCTTGCACAAAAAGCGGCTGCTTATTAATTATGCAAATGAGGCTCAGCGATATTCCATGCTTAGCCTCATTTGCATAGTTTTTGCGCAAAACCAGCGCAGTGTAGACATAGTCACTGTACAGGGAAGTTATGGGATTCTCAGTGCTGGAGATTTTTAAGGTTAAACAAACACCTAGTTTACATATATTTAAGTGTGTGTTTGTCTCTGTGTGTAAATGAACATTTAAGATCCCTTCTAGCCTTACATTACTGTGATTCTGTGTTGGACTTTTTACTACTTCAGCAAAATGAAGTGAGAAGCTGGGGTGGTGACTTTATTGCTGTCAGCTTGAAAATTCTGAGTGCAGAAACCAGTCAAAACAGAGCTACTGTGGTGCAGTGATTTGAATATTTTCAGTATGGTTAATGAGAAATAATCATATAGCGATTTCCCTCATCTTGGTATGAATAATGGAGTATTAGCCAATCAGAACAAAGGTGGTTGCATACTATCTGGATATTAAGTAATAATAATACTATAGCAATCATGTAAATCAGACATGCATTACCAATTATAGTGCAGAAAACTGCACAAATTGGGAAAAGTGTACAATTATATATTAGCAACTGCACAATATCTCTTCTTTCTAATGTTTAAACAATTTTGCTTTAGTATAATTAAACCAGCTTTTCAAATAAAAATATATCATCATAATATATAAAAATTGTTTTAGAGGCACTGAAAATATGCTAAGCATTATTACTATCTGGTATAACTAGCAACATAGGCTGCTTATATTTTTAGCAGTGGAAAATGAAGGCAGGTTTTCAGCATATAATGCCAAGTGAGAGTCATCTTTTGCTATAATGTGGGTCTGTATAATCTTAACTCTGGACTTGTTTCTACAAGTGAAGCAGATTGAGTTACAAAGCTAAGGGTGCAGTGTGAGTGGGCTGGTAGTGGTTATGTCGACTGATCTTCAGATTGCAAGGTTTTGCAATAATGAATAAAATTTAATGGACTATTTCAATCTTCTTCAGTCACACAGTTCATATTTGTGAAATGCACATTCTCCAGGGACCTATTGCTCATTCAGATTCTTAATGAGTTTTGCTCCACCTATCAGGATCTTTATTTCCCCCTCAGAGGGTATGTCTACACTACCACCCTAGTTCGAACTAGGGTGGTTAATGTAGGCAACCGAAGTTGCAAATGAAGCCCGGGATTTAAATATCCTGGGCTTCATTTGCATCTTACCGGTCGCCGCCATTTTTAAAGCCCCAGTAGTTCGGACTCCATGCCCGCAGCTTCACACGGCACGGAGTAGGTAGTTCGAATTAGGCTTTCTAATTCGAACTACCGTTACACCTCGTACTACCTACTCCGTGCCGCGTGTAGCCGCGGGCACGGAGTCCGAACTACCGGGGCTTTAAAAATGGCGGCGCCCGGTAAGATGCAAATGAAGCCCGGGATATTTAAATCCTGGGCTTCATTTGCAACTTCGGTTGCCTACATTAACCACCCTAGTTCGAACTAGGGTGGTAGTGTAGACATACCCAGAGTGATGAAATTGCAGCAGTACAGCAAACCTCAACCAAACAAACAGGATTTCACTTTTTTGAGAGTGAAAAAACAAACATACAAAGAACTGAAGAGCAAGTAAATGAGCTCCTGGTGTGTTGAATCATCTTTACATCTAAACCACACTTTTGGATCACATTCAGAATAAGGCTTCTACTTTGGTTGTTTATTTCATCCATCCTTGGAAATCTCACAGCTGAATAAATGTGAAGGTAATACACATTACCTTCAAATACATTAAAGACATACAAGGGAGATCAGTAAAAAAACCTGCAGAAATTCTGTGAAGTCCTAAATATTGATAATCTATGAAATAAATCAACTATTCTTTTGGTGAAGCATAAGTAATCTTTCCTAACTACTGTAATTTTAGATAATGAGTTTTTAACTTTAAAATCATTATTCCTTTTAAATTCTAAAGTTACAGGACAAAAAACAGCTACAGAGATATATTGGCACATTTTGTAAGATAGTTACGTTCGATCTGCACATATCTGGACATAATGTCAAACAGAAAGTGGGCCTGATCCTATATACCCAAACAATGGCAGTCCTTAATCACTGGGGCTATTTCATTCACATAGCACTTGGCCCACAGGAACGGGTGATATGTAGTTGCACTGCTCCAGAAAACTCCTGAAGATCCCCATTGTCTAGGGAAACTGCTCACTGTTATATCCTTTCATGAGGAGCTGCAAACTCCCTCCCCGCCTCCCCCATCACAGACAATCTCTCTGCTAGCTGGTAAATATGTGGAGAATGCAGAGCCATGACTTCTCTGCCTTCCTATGTCATAGGGTGTACGGGGGAGTGGCCCATGTGCTCACCTAAAACACAAGGTCTGGATTTCTGTTTGACCCTTTTGTTAGCTACACAAAGAAGAGAAAAAGATTTCTTTTTCCCACCCACCATGGATCTGGTCAGAGATGGAACTAAAATAGCTATACTGAAGTCATCACAAAGAAGACAAGTGAACCTCCCACAGGTGTCAAAGACTCATCAAGTAAAAAGGATTTGCATGCTTGGGTCCGTAAGGCCACATCCTTTATATGTAGTATTCTTCAGACCTAATAATCTTAATAAGACTTGAAGATGCTCAGCACCTGTCATAAAGCAACAGGCCCTAATACTAGGCACTTAGTACATGCCAAAGTGCTTTGCTAAATTGGGTCTTCAGAGCCTAGCCAGTCTGGGCTTTTAGGGTATGACTAGATTACAAGCCTCTTTCGAAAGACAGCATCTAGACTGCAACCACTTCTTTCGAAAAAGCAAGCTGCAGTATGGATGCTCTCTTTCGGAAAAGCCCTGTTTGCATTCAATAATGCCTTTTATTGAAAGAGGACTTTTGAAAAAAGGCATTATTCCTCATAAAATGAAGTTTTCTGTGGTAGAAAAAACTGCCGCGTTCTTTTGATTTAATTTTGAAAGAACGTGGCAGCAGTCTAGATGAAGGTGAAGTTTTTTTCGGAAAAAGGCCACTTTTTTAAAAAAAAACCTGTAGTCTAGATACACCCTTAGTCTGTACTGGTTTGTTCTCTCAGCTTTTCCACCTCATACAGCTCTCTCTCCTGATCAACCACAGTTCCTGATTATCCAAAACCCATTATACAAGTAGGTTCTATTGATTGTTTTATGACTAGTCTGAGGAAAGAATACCAGCTGATACATGAAAAGTACAGGAAAATGAAAATAGTCAACCTGCAACATACAGCACAATATACATTTTTATTTGTGTGTGTGGCTGAAACCCAAGGTAATATCCATATTACTGGATATTTGTTTGTTTGCCCTTCAAAAAGATTGTGAAAAATTTCCTTGGAGGTTTCACAACAGCAATGATAACTTTAGAAACTATGTATAACATACATATTTATTTTTCTCCGAAGATTTCCTATTATGCTTCAGACTATGTTGTTCTGTGCAAAGTTCTGTGCAAAGAGTACCTCCAAAGCATTGCCTGTTTGGAACATTTTGTGCCTTTGAGATATTTAGAATGATTAAAATGATCAATTATTCCCCCTCCCTCTGCCTAGGATCATGCATATGAGTTTTAAAAGGAGTTGGGGGAAGTGTGGTGTTCCCTTCCTCCAAGACTAATTAATTGTGTTGATTTCGAAGTCATGCACAAGTGAATTACATCTGGCATTCGTACATGGAATGAACACATACACCCAGTTATTTATAGGCTATAGCTATCGGACCAAATCATTGCATAGCTTAATTCAAATTTCTTCCTTTCATCCCAAAGTTGCTTAGCCCAGGGAATTGAATCTAAAGTTGCATATTCCATTTCTGTTCTCCATTTAAACTATGAAGATTAGGAATCCTGAACTACAAAGAGTCCACTGGCTCTGTAATGAAACACATCCATCTGCCATAGGAACTTTATGCAACTTCCTTGTATATATATGAGAAATAAACATACCTAACTTCAACCACTCCTACTAATGTCTGAAAATCAGTATTTTAGGTTAACATTATGGTAATTTTTACACCACAACCACTAGTGTGCTGAAGGATCAGGATAGGAGGCAATTTATTTTATTTTGGGCATTTATTCATAGCATTAGTGGTTACATTTGAAGCCTCTCATTTTTTCCACTGTCCTAGTATGAAAGTGTAGTTGATTTGCAAAATATTGTCCAGGTTAGCCAAATTCAGTCTGGGATTACTACCAGACTTCCACTCCTATCTTCTTGCCCTCCTGCTAGAGAAGTGGTATATCAACCTGGTCTCCACTCCTCACCCGCTCCTGGGAAGCTCTAGTGACGAGGGTAGTTCATAGCCAGCTCCCTGTTCCCCATTGTTTTCCTGTGCAGACACATCCAGGGCTCCTAGCCAAGTCTTTAATTAGTAGAAATACAACAATACCGAAGAGATGTAGTCTAACATTAATATTATACCACAGATCTCCATTTAGATGCCACACTCAATTTGTATATCGAAGTTTATCATGCCACTTTCAGTAAGAGACTCTCTCCTGGAGGGTCTGATCCAAAGCACACGGATGTCAATGGGAGTCTTTTATTAACTTTTATGGGCTTTGGGTCAAGCCCTTAGCAGCTCCACCTTTATCATGCAAGCTGTAATGGAAAGTATTTCAATTTAAAAGCAGAGATGGCTTCTATAAAGAGGTACTTGGTATTTCTGACTAATGATGTCTCTGTGTTGTGATGAAATCTAGTAGGTAATATATAAATGGCAACAAATAACGGAGTTTTAATTTCAGTTCTTTCTCTCCCTATTCTAGAGACCATCAGCAGATACACATTTTAATATCAGGCTTCCTCTTCTCTCCCACATCAGTGGATAGCAGAGATTATGGGATCCCTGCACAACACAAAACAGAATACATCTTCTCAGGTTATTTTAGCATCCTGGGCAGCTGCTGTTTAAAATATAGATCAAAGCTTGTTCTTCTGAGACAAGTCCACAGAGACGGCTTTTCCAGAGACATGACCAATATGGTAGCTAGTCTCCCCTCGATAGCAACTGTATGCGCTGTTCCTATAAGCCTGAGAGAACCTCCCGTAGTGGAAGCTCAAGCATAGAAATTTTGACTATGAGTTACATACTAAAATGATAATTCCTTAGTATTTGTAGCCACAGTTAGTTCTGCAATTCCAGTTACACATTTCAGGAGTGCACTGACCTAAATGTATAACACCTTTCTGCATGCTATTCTGGACTCATACTCATGTTTTATATTATTCAGGTATTATGCTTATAAGAAACACACCAGATCTTCATAGGGGAAAAGACAATATGCCACATTTATTAAGAATACAACAGAAAAGCAGGTAGCATATGCTTAGACAGACAGACACACGGATACATGGACACACATACACACACAAACACAGACACACAAACTCACACGTCCCTTCAGTGGATGTTATAGTTACCAATCTGTTGCTCCCTTTCTCCTGGCAGCCAAGCAGGCTAAGTATAAGGGAAGGAACCAGGTTCTATCAGTCTGCACTGAGGTTCCCATGGCAGGACAAACCCCAAAATTATGGCAAAGCACCTCCTTTTTATAGCAGTTTTCCTCCATTGGGATCAGTAAGTTTTATTGATGTTCTAAAAAGGTGTTACAAAGAAGAGGGAAAGAAATTGTTTCCCTTGGCCTCTGTGGGTAAGGGTGTGTGTTTGCCATGTGCCAGGTGAGTTTTCAAATAAGGGATTCTGATAAATTCATCAGCTGTTGCTAGATGGTCAGGTAGTAGCTGTGGCCAAGAGCTTGCCAAAAGACTGAGGGTATATCTACATTGCCAATTTTTTTTTGGAAAAATGGCCATTTTTCTGAAAAAAACTCCAATTATGTCCACACTGCAATTGCATTCTTTCAAAAAAAATTGAAAGAAGAGAGGGATTTTTCTGACATTGGTTAACCTCTTTCTATGAGGAAGAAGCCTTTCTCTGAAGGAGTTCTTTCAGAAAAAGGCGTGTATGGACGGGGAAGAGGGAGTTCTTTCGAAAGAAGAGGAAAGAGGAAAAAGCACAGGTGCCCTGGTGGCCACTCCGTCCATAGTAATCACAGCTTAAATGAGGGCTGAGCACAAACCTGCAGCTCCTGCTGCAGAGCATAGTTCCCCGTGCTGGTCCTGCGCCTGCTGCCCCCCCCAACTGCTGTCCCTCCTCCCACTCCTGCCCCCCCTCCCACCTCTTCCTCCTCAACCCCCACATCCTCTTCCTCAATGTCCACACCCCCCACCTTAACCTCCGCACCCTCCACCCCATCCCCCCGGGGACGCCGAGGCCCCCTCCCTCGCCGTGATGGGAGGCGGTTGTCCGGCGAGACCCCCACCCCTGATCCTTGAGTTTCCCCACCCCCTCCTTTCCCTTGCTTCCCCCTCCCAGCTCCCTCCTCCCAGTTTTCCCCCTCCCCTCTCCCAGCCTCTCTCTTCCCCTCTCCCACCTTCTTTTCCCAGTTTCCCCCAGTTTTGTACAGTAAAGAGAGTTTCTATTTTTGACCATACGTGTCCTTTATTTTGTACATGAGGAAGGGGTCTAGGGAAGGGTAAGTGGAAGGAGGTGAGGGTGGAATGGGGTATGAGCCCCCAATGGGGAGGACTGGGCTGGCTCTGCAGGCTCCTCGGGGTGGAAGCTCTCCTGCAGCCCCCCGATTGCCCCCTCTCCGCAAATGGCAGCCTGTGGCAAGTGCAGCCGGGCTGATGTCCGAGTGCTGTGATGTGCTGAGTGTGGGCACACTGGGCACTCCAAGCCATGACTGCTTTGCAAGAGGGGCACCCCTGAGAACTGTTTGTCCGGGGTGGGGGTCGGGTCCCTTTAAGCACAGCCCTCGGCTAGTCTGAGACAGCATCTCCACGCTCTAAGTCCTCCTCTGATGCCCTGCCAGCACTGCTTCCGGCCATCCTTAAGCCCGGTTCAGGGTCCACTTAATGTGGACATGCTCATTCGAATTAGCAAAATGCTAATTCAAACTAGTTTTTTAGACTGGATCCATTAGTTCGAATTAGCTTAGTTCAAATTAACTAATTCGAACTAAGTTAGTTCGAATTAACGTTGTAGTGTAGACGTACCCATACAGAATGAGGTTTGTCCTTGCCATGTAGAAATTACACCAAGTGCTCTGTGATCTGCATTTACTGCCTATAGGTTTCCAAGTGAAGTTTAAACTGTTGGGTTTGACAGCTAATGCTCTAAATGAACTGGCACCTGTTAATTTGAAAAATTACCTTTTTTCCAGGGATGGATTGCTGCATTCGCAATCAATGGAAGCATTCAGGCAAGAACATCCTTGATTTAGAAAAGAGAAAAAAAAAGATCTTCCAGCATAACATTCTCAATGAGGGCACCATGGGTATGTCTATACTACCCTCCTAGTTCGAACTAGGAGGGTAATGTAGGCATACCGCACTTGCAAATGAAGCCCGGGATTTGAATTTCCCGGGCTTCATTTGCATAAGCCGGGAGCCACCATTTTTAAAACCCCGCTGGTTCGAACCCCGTGCAGCGCTGGTACACCTCGTGGAACTACCGGTAGTTTGGAATAGGAAGCCTAGTCCGAACTACCTAGTTCGAGCCCCGTATAGCCGCGCTGCACGGGGTTCGAACCAGCGGGGTTTTAAAAATGGCGGCTCCCCGCTTATGCAAATGAAGCCCGGGAAATTCAAATCCCAGGCTTCATTTGCAAGTGCGGTATGCCTACATTACCCCACTAGTTCGAACTAGCGGGGTAGTGTAGACATACCGCTTGATGTTAGGACTCAGTCCTTCCCCTTTAGGTAGCCTGAAATGACTGACCTTCAAGAAACAGGGCTTTATGAGTGGAAATTTTCAGCAGGACTGGGTTCCTCAAGTCAATTCATAGGGTTATTTTTTTCTAGGGGATGAGCTGTTGAATACATATTATATTATGTAAATTGATGTAAAAAGCCCCCAGATCAAAGGACAGACACTTTCCCCTATTCATTATTCATACATCTAAATAGATATTAATGAATATATAAATAATATTTTGATGCTCCCTTATTTGCATGTGGCTTTGTGTTGTTCAAGAAATCTCATCAGCCATTTATTTGCTTGTATTGAAGTGGTCTTGTTCAGCAGTTTTGGAACAGGAGAAATAGCTGTTTTAAAATAACAACATGCTGGTTGACTTTGGGAACTTCCTGCAACACTCCATTTGATGGCAAGAGCTGACCTTGTATATTCTGCTAGCTTAACAATGAGTCTATTTTCATGAATATACATTTATTACTTATTCATTTTTGCCAAATTCAGCACTATATTTTAAAAACATAAGTGAACTTAACTTGCCTTAAATGTAGATTGGCAGCACTGGATATTAAAATCTCTAATCTATAGCAAGGACACTGTTGCTGCAAGTGTATCTATCCTGCACTTTAACACTATTCTTTTTTTAAAATAGTAGGATAAGCAACCCATATAAGGATGTTCACAGAAGAAGCCAGTTGCAATGCACAACAGGTTTCATTGATCCTGCAAAACCCAGAAACCTTCTAACATATTCTTCATGCCATCTACTGGCATCCTAGGTATTAACTCTTTATGCATATGCAAACCTTTCATTTTGAGAGCACATATAGAACATAAAAGGCTAAATGACCTTTCTGTTGATAGTGCAGAAAACGTGCCGGTTTTGATGTATGCACCTGCCTATGGGTAAATGAATTAAAGGCAGTGACTCATTTAACACTAGTCAAATACACTCATATAAAATGGCCTCTGATCTGGATTAGAGCATATGGCATGACTATGGTGATGATATTAATATTATTCTGCACATAGTGTGAGGAAATCTTTCCCCCAAGGAGAAGTTTACAATATAAATAGAAAATATAGATAAAGAGGGTGAAAAAATATATCCACATTTTATGGATAGTGAATTGAGGCACAGAAAAAATTGCCCCGGGAAATCCATTGTAGAGCCAAGAACTGAGCCTTAATCTCCTATGTCAAATGCCAATCCATAAGCATAAGAACAATCTTCTCCTTTGACCCCAGAGATCAGAATCTTCACATTCTTTTTCTAATACCCTGAACCTTGTGATCTTCCAGAATGTTACATTTTGAAAGGTGCTACATATCACTTCTGGAGTTGATAAATAGCCATCTTTTTAGGAGTAAATCCTCCCAACTACATAGTGCAATATCCCAGAATAACGAGTTGAAAATATTGGGCAAGTAGAATAGCAAAAAAGGGACTAAGAAATGACAAATTTTACTTAGGGTATGTCTATACTACAGAGATTTTCTAGAAAAACTACACTTACATCCACACTGCAATTGCATTCTTTCGACAGAAAGTCAAAAGAACGCAGGGGTTTTTCCAACAGTGGTAAACCTCTTTCTACGAGGAAGAAGCCTTTTTCTGAAAGAGCTTGTTTGGAAAAAGGCATGTGTGGATGGGGAAGAAGGAGTTCTTTTGAAAGAAGAGGAAAGAGGAAAAAGCACAGGTGCCCTGGTGGCCACTGCGTCCATAGTAATCACAACTTAAATGTGAGATGGCATCCAATTAATGTGGATCTTTTGAAGAAGCAGATTGCTTTATCGATGTGCTTTTGCTGAGTGGATGCTCTCTTTCAAAAGAAGTTTTTCCAGAAGATCTCTTCCGAAAAAGCTTCTTCTGAAAGAAAATCTAGATGTAGACTTAACTAATCAAGAGAGTTGGCCTTTAGCGATTGTGCAACTGCATCCTCCCTATTAAGGCTAACATAATTCTAGGGCGTGTTAACAGAAGTGTTGTATGTAAAACCTCATCTATGAGGTTAGGTTGAGAAAACTAGATATTTATCCTGAAGGAGACTGAGGGGAAACATGGATAACAGACTGCCAATAGCAGTTATAAAGAGGATGATGATCAATTATTCTCCATGTCCACTGAAAGTATGATAAGAAGTAATGGGCTGAACTTGCAGTAAGGAAGATGTAGATCAGATATTAAGAAAAACTTTCTAAGTTAAAGATTGCTAAACCATGGAATAAGCTTTTAAGAAAGGTCCCCATCATTGGAAGTTTTAAAAAAACAGTTTGAACAAACACCACTCAGGGTGGTCTAGGTTTACTTGGTCCTGCCACAGAAAAGCTGGCTGGACTTCATGATTTTTTGAGGTCCATTCCAGTCCAATATTTTAATGATTCTGTGATTAAAATTGGTTATATGACTAAATGATTTCCTATTGCCATGGCTGATGAATAGTCATTTTACATCTCTGAAAAGGGAGCATAAAATCCACCACTGTAATTTGTACCACCTTGGCAAGACGTAAATCACTGCATAAGGTGGATGACATTGGATAACCAGGATTGCTGAGGTAACTCTTTATTCCAACAAAGGGGACTATTCATCACAGCTGGGAGGCCAGTATAGGTTTTCCCCGGTGCTGGCTCCATTCTGTACTGGTTTGGTCCTATGGTGCATATTGCATTACATGAAAGGCTGAAAAGATGCTATGACAGTTTGGGAGTAGGATGCAGGAAAGACTTGGCTCTGGATTTTATGCCTGCAGCTGAGAGGTGAGAGTTGAAAAGGGCGCTGCTTAAATTTCTGGATGTCTAAACATTGCCTTATGCAAGGGAAATCTTCCAAGCAATTGACATGCCATGGGAAGAACCACTTCATACTGAAGAAGCAGAACAAAGAGACTAGAGCACATCCCAGGATCAGGGCAAATATCTTTGGATATGTCTACACTACACTGTTAATTTGAAATAACAGCAGTTATTTTGAATTAACTTTAATAGCATACACACAGGCAAACTGCTATTTCAAAATAAATTCAAAATAGTGGCGCCCTTATTTCGAATTTGGTAAACCTCATTTTACAAGGACTACTGCCAAATTCGAAATAGCTATTTCAAATTAAGTGCTGTGTAGACACTTAATTCGAAATAGGGGGCTTCCAGCCCTTCCAAGAGAGCCCTGGTGGCCACTCTGGGCACAACCAGGAAAGCTTACTCTCCTCTCCCCCAGCCCCGGAGACATTAAAGAGGTAGACCCTGGCCACAGTGCCTGTGCCAGCTCCGAGCCTGCCAGCTCAGAGCCAGCAGTGGCCACCATGGCCCCTGACCCAGTGGCCTCAAAACATGAGCCAGCAAGCCACTGGCAGCCAGCCCTCCACCACTCCCCAGGAGCATGACAAGGGCTGGAGAAGGCGGGTGCAGGGTGGAGATCATGGACCTTATTCAGGTTTGGGGGGGATGCCCCCAACTACCATCTCAGCCCTAGACGGAGGAACACGGTTGTCTATGGTAGGATAGCTGCCAGCCTGGTCATCAAAGGCGACATGAGAACCCAGGAGCAGGTTTGCATGAAAGTCAGGATGGTCCAGCCAGACCCCCAACCCTGAGCCCTGAGCTTCCCCTCCCCCTTCTTCCCTTTGCTTCCCCCTTCCAGTTCCCTCCTCCCAGGTTTCCCCCTCCCTCTCCCACCTTCTCTCTTCCCCTCTCCCACCTCCTTTTCCCAGTCTCCCCAGAGGTCCATCCTCCCCAAGTTTTATTCAATAAACCCAGTTTCTTTTTTTGAACATACGTGTCTTTTATTTGACATCAGGAAGGGGGGCTAGGGAGGAGTACATGGAAGGATGTGAGGGAGGACCGGGGAGGCTCCTTGGGGTGGACACTCTCCCTCAGGGCCTCCTGGATCCTGACAGCCCCCCGATGGATCCCCGGATGGCAGCCTGCAGCAAGTGCAGCCAGGCTGATGGCAACGACCCCACGAAATGCACTGGCGTACCCAGGGGCACCTTTGGCTCCATGTGGCCAAGTGCTGTGGTGTGCCGAGTGTGGGCACTCAGGGCACTCCAAGATAGGACTGCTTTGCTGTCCCTCATTGAGGTAGACAAGAAAATGGGGAACCCTGAAAAGTGTCTGTCCGGGGTGGGGGTAGGGTCCCTTTAAGCACGGAGATCAGTTAGCCTCAGGCAGCAGCCCCACACACTAAGTCCTAACCTGATGCCCTGCCGGCCCTGGTTCCGGCCAGCCTTGACTTCAGTTCAGGGTCCACTCAGTGTGGAAGCGCTATTTCAAAATAGCAAAATGCTATTTCAAAATAGTTTTTGTGTATAGATGTGTTATTTCGAATTAGCTTAATTCAAATTAACTATTTCGAATTAAGTTAATTCAAAATAGCACTGTAGTGTAGACATACCCTTTATAAGCAACTTGAAAACAGATCATCTTCTAGTGATCTTAAACCATATTCAACATAAAGAAAAAAGAATGCTACCCTTAGTATTGCTTCTTTTAGTAGAATCCTTGTATGATTAAAATGATTAAAAGGATATTTTCTATTTGAACAATAATCTCTAATCTTATAGATAATGCATTTATTTAGTTTATTACCAAAGAGAGCAGGATAACAAAGGCTTCTAGAATCAGTTAAGTATATACCATCTAGAGAGGAAGCTTTGTGTGTGTGTGTGTGTGTGTGTGTGTGTGTGTGTGTGTGTGTGTGTTTAAATTTGATTTATAACTTATTCTTTTACTGCTGAATTTGTCATCCCCTATTAACACTCTGTTGAAATCAATAAACTATTAGATGGTTGGGACATACGGCCCAATTTTGCTTCCCTTAGCCTTAGAAATTACAATAGGGCATAGTCACAAAACAGTAAGAAATGGATGGACTGAACAGCTTGCATCCATCCTGAAATGTTACACTGTTATGTTTTGAAAAAAAATATATTTGAAAAAATTGTGTTCTTTTCAGCTATTCCAAAATCTTGTCTAGGGTCTTGAAAAGAAATCATTTCCCTTCTGCACCATTATACTATTCCTCATGATCCAGGATGGGTCAGTTACAGGACCAATATCCACATCTGTAGGATTGTAGAATTTGATTTCATTTTGCATCCTTTTTAAGTTGGCAAGGACATTTTTCTTTTGGAGATGACAACTCCTCAGCTGAGCTAAGCTTCTGGCCACTTTCTGAGCAACCTAGTCCCTTGGTGCAGCATTTCCCAAACTATGGGCCACGGCCCGGTACCGGGCCACAGGAAAAAAACACCGGGCCTCAGCATGGCTGCCGGGAGGGGAGCAGAGCAGGGTGGGCTGGGAGGAGTGGGGGAGGAATCAGCCACTGGGAAGCAGGGCTTGGGGCAGCAGGGCTGGACTGGGGAGATCAGGAAGCGAAAGGGGGGGGGGAGCGGGACTGACCTGGGCACATGCAGACCCTGGCAGACGAGTGAGTCTGGCCGGGGATTCCATTTTGCCCCCTCCCCGCCCACATACCCTCCCTGGAGTAGTTGCGAACTGCCTGGCAGGTAGACACACTCAGACAGCGTGAGCACATCTACCAGCCAGGCAGCTGAGGACTAATACACCTAATTATAATAAAATGTACCTAATTAGAAAATACCAGGCATTTTATATGTCTGGTAATTTCTCAATTTCTTTCCCAGACAAAACCTTCAAATACCAGACTGTCCAGTACAAAACCGGACACCTGGCAACTCTACCCTTCCTTGCACCCTCCCTCTTAGCCAGATACCCTACCCACAATCTGCTCCTGCTCCCACCTCCTGAAGTGCTTATGTGGCGCCAGGTCCCCCAAGCCCTGGCCCAGGCTGGGTGGAGGATGCAGCCGAGTTAAACACTGAAAATTTATTCATTTTTAATTATTTTTTTATATGCGTTTATATTTTTGGGCTGCAAAAGACAGTACTGAAAAAAAACGGGTTCCAACTAAAGTAAAAAGTTTGGGAAACCCTGATCTAACCAGTTTTCTATCCATCTTACAGTCCATTTATCCAATCCATATTCCCTTAACTTGCTGGCAAGAATATTGTGAGTGACTATTAAAAGCTTTGCTAACGCTGGCACTGGGGGCTTTGGGAAGACCAGAAACAACTTATTTGAATATTCATAATTTGCTTATTGTATATGCAAATATGCAAATGAATGTTACCGGTCCTCCAAAAGCTCGTGAATGGATTTACTGGTCCCCGTGTCAAAAAGTTTGGGAACCCCTGCCCTGGTGCATTTTACTTTAATAACTCTGATTCTGATAAATGCTTAGCCTTAACCTATTTGAGGATAAATTAGACTTCTCATTCCAGGCCCTTACTAAGATGAGATTCCCTAGCCCATAATACTGAGGAATGGGGGAGTGTTTCCATCCCAGGAAGGGTTTTACTATAGAAAGCTGCAAAATTAATGGAAAGTGGCCCACACAGTATATAAGCCATTTGTGAGCTTCCTCTGTGAGTTATTAAGAATCAAATGATTAGGTTAGTGACTCTGTGCTATGAACAATTGTTCTTAATCATGCATAACCTGTTCTAGGGGTGTGAATAGGTCTTGTTGCTGAATTAAATACTTTGCATAAAAATGTCATTTAGGAAGCATCGTGATGGAGTATTATGGGATAACAATTTCAGTGTTAGAAATGAGAATTTTGCTACATAAAAAAAACAACCCTTTGGCTTGTAGGAGTCCACAATAAGCAAGACTGCTGCCCCAGCCATGTTTTGGGTTATCTACTTTTTATTGCTGGAGCAATGCTTTAGCTAAAGGAAGGCAGTAACTCATCCTGTTAGCTCTGCCCCATTATCTCACATACTTCATGTTGGAACTGGAAATACCTTCAAATTGAAATTTATATGGTAGCATTAAATAACTTCAAACTCATTGTGTTTCTTCAAGGATGAACTGTTCATATACAGTTTATATTTAATAGCCTGCAGAAATATTCTGAAAAGCCAAAATTGGGTGAGGGGCTGATATCTGTTATAGTTCCTGTAGTTGAAATGAAAGTTCTTAAGAACAATCCCAAAAAGTTCTGTTAAACATACCACATTTTATGACACACTTTTTTGTAAGCTGTATAGATCAAAACTATTCCGGCAGCAGAAATGGAACAACAAATAATAGCAAAGTTCCTCCATATAACCAAATAATGGTGCAGAGTCATAAATGAAAAGCAAGACAAAGAGGCCCTAAGAGATCACATAAAATGTAGTATTACAGAATATTAAATCCACTGCAGATACACCAGTAGCATATGAAGAAAATTAAAACAGACAGTCTGAGGCTGCAAACTGGAAAACGTTCATTCGTTTCTCACTAATGTTTCCCTAATGGGTAGTTCCTATGCATGATGGGGATTTATTTTTAAATAATGTTATTTCACAACTAACGGGCTGACTTTCCTGTCCAGTCCAGTTGACATAAGAAATAAGGTGTTTGGAAGACTGAATTTTTTGTAAGGACTTTTGTGGGAACACTCTGAAAAACAGCTTCAGGTTGAGATGTGTGCAAGCCTGCAGATGGGGAGGAGGTTGGCAAAGAGGGAAGTTGCCACAGGGCCCAGTGATTCAAAGCAGCCTGGGGCTCCTGGAAGCTGCCACTGCTACTATGGCAGCAGCTGGAGTCCTGGGCCCTTAAAATTGATGATGGAGTGCTATGCCGCACTGTGCGCTCTGGGCAGCGCTGAGGGCTAGCAGGAGTGTGCTGTGCTCCAGGCAGTGTGGAGGGCTGGCTGCTCCTGCACCCTTTTTTCCTGGAGCTCTGCCCCATCCATGAATGCACTGCTGCATGAATGCACACCTTACCCAGTGGCTGGGGCGGGGGGATGGGGGGAGAGGAGGCTGTTGGCTCCCTGGATGTGTGTTTTATTTGTACATTGAACAACTATTTGGGTCACAAAATGTTTTGAACAGAACTAGTGTAAGGACAATGACACTCACTTCTCTGGGCTTCTGGGACTGAAAGTGTCGGAGACAACAGCAACACCCCAGTCCTGGAGTGAGTTATATGTCCCTGTGATCCTATGGAGCCCCCATGACTTTAGGGGGCTGGAGCATATGACTTATGAGGAGAGGCTGAGGGACTTGGGTCTGTTTAGTCTGCAGAAGCGAAGAGTGAGGGGGGATTTGATAGCAGCCTTCAACTTCCTGAAGGGAGATTCCAAAGAGGATGGAGAGAGGCTGTTCTCAGTAGTGACAGATGGCAGAACAAGGAGCAATGGTCTCAAGTTGTGGTGGGAGAGGTCCAGGTTGGATATTAGGAAAAACTATTTCACTAGGAGGGTGGTGAAGCACTGGAATGGGTTACCTAGGGAAGTAGTGGAGTCTCCATCCCTAGAGGTGTTTAAGTCTCGGCTTGACAAAGCCTTGGCTGGGTTGATTTAGTTGGAATTGGTCCTGCCTAGAGCAGGGGGCTGGACTTGATGACCTTCTGAGGTATCTTCCAGTTCTATGATTCTATGATTCAATGAAAATGGTTCACTGCATGTGCAGGTGTCTTATGGAGCTAAATTTTGCTCTTAGCTCTAGGGCCCCCAAATGGATTAACTTTACAATCCCATAAATACTGTACCAGTTAATTGTGAAAATGGATCTGGAGGATGACTATTTCTGTGGAATAAGTAGGGTGAAGGGTGAATTCATTAATACCATGGTAGTGAAAAACAAAGCACTAGCAAAATAATCTTAGGCCCTGCAAAAATGGAGGCATGTGCTTAGCTTTATACAGTTGTTATCACAATAATAGTTTGCATTGCAGTAGCACCAGAGTGTTCGAGTCATATATCAGAGCTCCACTGTGGAAGGCCCCTGTTCAAACACTCAGGGTATGTCTACACTACCACCCTAGTTCGAAGTAGGGTGGTAATGTAGTCAACCGGAGTTGCAAATGAAGCCCGGGATTTAAATTTCCCGGGCTTCATTTGCATGTTGCCGGGCGCCGCCATTTTTAAATGTCCGCTAGTTCGGACTTCGTGCCCCGCGGCTACACACAGCACCAACTAAATAGTTTGGACTAGGCTTCCTATTCCGAACTACCGTTACTCCTCATGGAACATCTTAGTAAGGAATGTATCAGTACAAAGATTCCTTAGAAGCTATGCACATACTGATCTGGGTTCAGGGCTGGGTCAAAATTGACAGGATGAAGGATAGAAGGTAAGCCCCCCTTCCATAAGGTGAGGGGTGGTAACTAGGCAACAAGGGTGGCAACCTGGTATGTAAAAAAGTGATGTAAGTTGTTTGTACCTGTCTATAAAAGGACACCGCAAAGGGTATTCTCCGGCCAACCTTGGGGAGTGCACTAGGCGCCTGAAATGGCAGGTATCATTGCCTAGACTTACAGAATGTACAGTGACTTAACTCTGACTAACCTCTGTTAATATCTGTTATGCAGCAATAGGCCTGCTATGTGTAGGTACCTTGTCAATGCAGGCCAAACTCATAGTGGCGTAGCATTGTAGAATCTCTGCTACCAACTGTTAGAGCATCACATTGGACAATAAACCTGCTTGATTGATTTCAAACTTTGCCTGAATCTGTTATTTCTGGGGGCTCTCAGAGATCTCCTGTGTTGACCCAAGTACACGGGGTCTAACACTCTAGATAAAGGGAGTACTGATAGTTACGCACACAGCTGAAAGTTTATCATCACCGACAGAGTAGAGGTCCTGTCAGGAGCTCACTGGGATAACCCCGAGAACCCTGACCAGATGACACCGAACACTGACAGTACAACGCTGGTAGTACAACAGCATGTACCATCAGAGCATATTTAACTAAGTGTAAATCTCAAATGAAGGCCTTGACCCTGTCTTAAGAGCCAATGGAGTGCTTTTCTGTGCCTTCAGGGAGCTCCATTGATTGTAGGAGGTCACTTGCAAGTTTCAGTGCAGGATTAGGGCTTGAATAAAGGTAAAAATATGTGGATTTTATACTTGGAGAGAGACTCTTCCGTCTAGGTAGTCCATTGTGTTCCTTAGGCTGGTGCATCTAACTATTTCATAGGCCTAAGAAAGACTGTGGTTATTCAATACATTTCTTTCCACAGTAGATAAGAGCAAATGGGAACATACTTTTGCAAGAGCAATCTACTGGTTACTCATATAAAATATAGACTCCAAGTCCATTTTCTAGATTTATTATTGTCTGCCAAAATTGATTTGGGAAAAAACATTCTAATAACCTCATGTGTAGTTAGCAATTTTCCATCTCATTACACAAACCTTGTCTCTTAGTAGAGTAAAACACATTTAAACGAATACCTGCAAAATGAGTAGACATATACAAAGCAAACAATTTATCCACCCATCTAACTCACAGATACAGGACTGTAGTTAAGCCTTTGCAAATTCAGACCTGACAAAGAAATGTGCCCAAAGTATCAGTGTGCCACCAAGTGAAACATAATAGAAATTGGACCCATTCACGTATTAGACCTGTTAAGCGAATATATATCTCTGGGTACTGAACCCACACAACATTTTATGACACCATATGGTCATATTATAGCCCTGATTCTGCAAGGGCCAGTAGGCACTCTGCATCTTGTAAGATCAGATGTTTAAAATGGTTGTTTGTGTAAAATGACTATAGGAGCACTGATGAAGTAAAGAGACTACCGGCACTGGATCCAATTAAGCTTGGTTCAAGACATGTGTCAGAATGGGAGGTGGGGGTGGGGGGAATAATGCCCTTTTCTGGAAATTGCAACCATTCAGTTATCTAAAGTCTCTTTTTTTCAGTAGTGATAGAAATGTAGCTGTGTTAGTCTGGGGTAGTTGAAGCAAAATGCAGGACAATGTAGCACTTTAAAGACTAACAAGATGGTTTATTAGATGATGAGCTTTCGTGGGCCAGACCCACTTCCTCAGATCAAATAGTGGAAGAAAATAGTCACAACCATATATACCAAAGGATACAATTAAAAAAATGAACAAATATGAAAAAGACAAATCACATTGAAGAACAGGAGGTTCTTCCACCCCCCCCCCCCCCCCCCCCCGCATTCCCCTCCTGTTCTGCAATGTGATTTGTCCTTTTCATATTTGTTCATTTTTTTAATTGTATCCTTTGGTATATATGGTTGTGACTACTTTCTTCCACTATTTGATCTGAGGAAGTGGGTCTGGCCCACGAAAGCTCATCATCTAATAAACCATCTTGTTAGTCTTTAAAGTGCTACATTGTCCTGCATTTTTTTTCAGTAGTTATCTCTTGCAACCTAACCCTATTGGTCTTGCCTATAAGGATTAAAACCATAAACAGTGGGTTCTAGAGTACCCAGGAATGCAAGGGAAGCAGGAAGTGAGTAAGCAAGAGGCCAGGAGAGCCAATGGAAGCAGAGTGAGGGCTTTTGAATTGGAAGCAGTCCTGTTCCTGTTATTATGTGACCTTTTTATTTTCAGTTGCTCTGTAACACCTAGCAATGTTTCACCAAGTATGTTCCTTTTTTGTTTGTTATTAATAAAAATCAATCTCTCAAAACCATGACCTGATTCTTTTGTCCTAGAAGTCAGGAATTTCTGTATTCATGGGCATGTCTAGACTATGTTTTACTTTTGAAAGAAGATATGCAAATTAGGCAGGAATTTGCATATCTTCTTCCGATAGCTTTTTCAAAAGAGTTTTTTTTTTTCAAAAAAGCAAGCAGTCTAGATGCGGTTCTTTAAAAAGAAACCAACCCTTTTTTCAAAAGAACCTACTTCCTCAAAAATTGAGATTTACAGGATCTTTTAAAAAAAGGGTTTTTTTTTTTAAAGAATCACATATAGACTGCTTGCTTTTTTGAAAAAAACTCTTTCGAAAAAGTGATCAGAAGAAGTTATGCAAATTCCCAACAAATTTGCATATCTTCTTTCTAAAGTAAAACGTAGCCTAGACTTGCCCCATGTGCCTAAGACTGCAAGCCATATTAATGACTGTTTTCAAGCTTTCTCCAAAGATTGATGGAACTTCACAGGAAGAAATTCCCAAGTGCACCTTCCTGAGTTCTCAAAGCGGTTTTGCATTTGGATGGTGGCAGTGATACTAATCCAAAGCCAGGGAAACTGGGAACTTGGGGAATTTTAACATAAGCCTTTAGGGTATGTCTACACTACCCTCCTAGTTTGAACTAGGAGGGTAATGTAGGCATACGGCACTTGCAAATGAAGCCCGGGATTTGAATTTCCCGGGCTTCATTTGCATAAGCCGGGTGCTGCCATTTTTCAATCCCTGCTCGTTCGAACCCCGTGCCGCGCGACTACACGTGGCACAGACTAGGTAGTTCGGACTAGGCTTCCTAGTCCGAACTACCGTTATTCCTCGTGGAATGAGGGGTAACGGTAGTTCGGACTAGGAAGCCTTGTCCGAACTACCTAGTCCGTGCCACGTGTAGGTGCGCGGCACGGGGTTCGAACGAGCCGGGATTAAAAAATGGCGGCGCCCAGTTTATGCAAATGAAGCCCGGGAAATTCAAATCCCAGGCTTCATTTGCAAGTGCGGTATGCCTACT
This sequence comes from Pelodiscus sinensis, assembly GCF_049634645.1. Lineage (NCBI taxonomy): Eukaryota > Metazoa > Chordata > Testudines > Trionychidae > Pelodiscus > Pelodiscus sinensis. The sequence continues at coordinate 44,113,329 of NC_134711.1, read as the reverse complement.
TTACCCTCCTAGTTCGAACTAGGAGGGTAGTGTAGACATACCCTTAGTGGCAAGGTATTTTTAAAGTATCTTATGGACCCTCACCTTCTGCTCTCAGAGTACCAGAGTGGGGAACAGCCTTGACAACATTTCACAGTTCTTCCTGCATAGCTGTATCACTGCTCATCAGTTCTGACTTCTGTCTCCTATGAAATTGCCAACCTAGGTCTCCCTTGAGACCAGACAATCAACGTGATATGGCAGAAAGTCCACAGTAGATATGGATAAGGCCACTAAATTAATTTTTCCATTGATCTACATTGGGATTTATACCAGAGTACAGATGTGAAAAATAATGCATTAATGTCTATCTATCTCTTAGCATGCCAAGATCTGTGCCCAAACACAAAGGAGTGTCTGTTGGGGTATGTATTTTTTTGTGTATCTTTGTTATCAGACTTATTGATGGAATGAGAGGAGACAGAGGAAACAAAGAAAACCCAAGCAGTGCTTTTGAAAATGATTTTTTTTTTAAATTTTGGAGTATGTTATTGTTATTATTAATTAGAAAAATCACGAAGAAAAAAAAATAACTTCAGATGCTGTTTATTGGTCCAAAGCTTTTCCAAAAGATACATTCACCCGTTCAAATCAGAATTATTTCAGGTACATCTGGTGGCAAGTTGTTATGCGTTAGGTCAGTTTAGATTATCAAAATATGTTCTTGTGGTTAATATCTATGAAAAGAAACAACAGCAGTTCAGAGTGGTTTACAGAAAATATTTTTATTTGTTTGTTTAGTGTTTTGCAAAGACAGTCACTGTGCCTAAGAGCCTGAAGAATGGTACTTCTGTGGAACACGCTATCTGAGATATTATCCAGGGAATATGAATAATGTTGCAGTTCTAAATTCTAATGATTCTTGGACAAGTTAATCCTACACTCACCTTAACATGTTAGATCATCACCTTATCATGTTTTTTGTTTCTACTAAAATTATAATAAGTAGACCTCTAGTTATTTAAGTAAAGCTACAAGATAACATCCAGTTATTATTTTACATTGAAAATGACCACATGAACCAGACAACACTCAGGGAATTTGAATTAGTCTCTTGCCCCTGTGCAGTTAAAATTATGGAGTTCAAGTCTGCTAATTTCCCCAGGAGGCTGATACTTTCTGTTTTCAGTTCAAAGCGTGGAGTGATTCGTGACTTATGCCACCAATGTGAAGTTTTGATCCTATGGCTTCCAGTACCACTCAACCCCCTTGCCTCTTTAATATTCGCTAATTTCCCCTGAATATTTCCAGCAGCACAGGAATGGTTTATTATGCATTAGATGTTGTACCATATCACATTCCTTCAGTCCAAACACTTAAACCATTTCTTCAGTCCAAACCATCAAAAGGAAAAATCAAGATACACTCAAGGATGATAGATACTAAAATGCACATCTGTGATAGCTATAAATCTGCATCTTTGCCCTGATCTACAATCCTTTTGTGATGCTTTTGTCTTAGATTCAGGTGGACCATTACATTTCCTCTGCCACTTCTGATAATGTTTGGGGCTTTTTTTTTTTGAACTGGGGACCAGGCTGTCTTCTTACAGATAATGGTAAGATGACAGCAAGACACTCTTCCCTGTGTTGGTCTGCTGGAGGAAGCAGTTTTTTTAAGGAGGTGGATGACATACACACATAGTTTCCATTGGAGAGCTAAAGGCTTCCATTTGGATAGGAATAGCTAAATGCAAATACCCTACAAATGTGAGGTTTTACTGGACCTCAAGAACTCAAGGAAATGTAACTAAAGCAAAAAATAAAAAAGATGCATAGATCTTCATCTCTAACATAGATAGAAATTAAGTCATTGTCTAGGAATTGCCCAGATCAATCAATATGAAAGTTAAGGAAATGAGTTTAGAATAAAAGGTAACACAAAACTGGTTACAAAGATTATCCCTTTTATCTCTCTTTGAAATTTCCTGGTTTTGTTCCCTCATCTATATAATGGGAGTGGTAATACAATTTTACTGAAATGGTAGTACTAAAAGCATTGGAATAATTCCCACATTATTGTTGTGGCTGCAGTCTAGATGCAGGTGAAGTTGTTTTGAAAAAAGGCTACTTTAAAAAAAAACATCTGAAATCTAGACACAACCTTAATGTTTGCAAAACAGTTAATGCAGAATACCATTGTTTTATTAGATCTCTTGTTATTTTACCCCAAGATTACATTCACAGTATCTTCCTGTGTGTTGGACAAATAACTTCTAAAGGAGATGCCAGATTGTCTTATTCATTGATTCAAACATAGTGGCCACAGATTTAAAGTCACATTTGAAAATAGCCATTATTTTAATACTGAATCACCCATGGCAGCTAATTGAACATAAGAACAGCCGGAATGGGTCAGACCAAAAGTCTATCTATCCCAGTATCCCGTCTTCCAACAATGGCCGACACCACGTGCCCAGAGGAATGGGTAATCAACAAGTGATCCACTCCCTGTTGCCAATTACCAGCTTCTGACAAACAGAGGCTAGAGACACAATCTCTGCCCATCCTGGCTAATAGCCATTGATGGACCTATCCTTCATGACTTTATCCAGTTCTCTTTTGAATACTGTTATAGTCGTGGCCTTTACAACATCCTCCAGCAAGGAGTTCCACACGTTGACTGTGCATTGAATGAAGAAGCACTTCCTTTTGTTTGTTTTAAACCTGCTCCTTAATAATTTAATTTGGTGACCCCTAGTTCTTGTGTTGTGGGAAAGAGCAAATACCTCTTTAGTCACTTTTTCTACACCAGTTATGATTTTATAGACCTTTATCATATCCCTCCTTAGTCATCTCGTTTCCAAGTTGAAAAGTCTCAGTCTTATTATTCTCTCATATGATAGCCATTCCATACCCTAATCATTTTTCTTGCCCTTTTCTAAACTTTTTCCAATGCCAAGATAACATTTTCAAGATAAGGTGACCACATCCGCATGCAATGTTGAGGATATAGGTGTACCATGGATTTATGTAGTGGCAATAAGATATTTTCTTATTCTCTATACCTTTCATAATAATTCCTAGCATTGTTTTGTGTATTGTTGATGCACATTAAGTGGATGTTTACAGAGAACTATACAAAATGAAGGCATTTTATAAAGAAATTTTGTTAACAGAACCCTCGCTTGTTCCCCATCACATCTGAACACCAACAGCCCTTTCTAAATGGTTGTGATTGAGCTGAATGGAGGAGACAACATCTTGAATATCCTGAACACAAGATTTTTATATCTCCCATTTGAATCCTCAAAATCCAGATTTTTTCCCCTTTATAAGCGTCTAAGAATCCCCCCTTTCCCCATAAATACCTACTAATTCCCTGTGAGGGAGAAATAATAACAAACAATAATAATAATGAATAATAATAAAAATAATTCAATACCAAAATCGCTTCCCCAACTTGATATCTATTGCTGAAAAGAGAAAAATACCAGAAACTCCATATAGTCTGCTAGGAACTTTGATATTGCTATTGATTTTACACAGAGGAAGCTCAGGTCCTATGTTTCTGTATAGCAGTATGAGCCCTACATAGATGAGATATAATCTGACTTTTAATATGACAGTAATGAACAGTGTCTATTTAGATCTATTTTGCTCCATTTTGGACCAATTTGCTATTCTTCCAGTTACTTGGCACAGTATTCTTCCAGTTACTTAACCTTTCAGAGTAAATGAGAGAATGATACATGCGTCAAAAGGTAGCAGATCTAAATAGTCACAGTCCGCTGAGCCGTATTAAAATTCTAGAAGCAACAGAACTTAAACTGCTTTATTTCAGTAAAAACTATTACAAAACTGTTCTGTTGAAATTATTAAAAAAAATCCTAGATACCTAATATCCTGTAAGTGCAAATAAAATCAGAGAGGAAGAATGATGTGGACTAGTCTTCGTTAAAGGAAGGACTGCAACTCACTTTAAATGTCTCTATATACAGTGCAGCTCATAGGAGCACCAGCTATTCTGAAGGCTTCTAAGGGAAGATCCTTATCAACTGCAATACTTAGGAATTTAAAAAAAAGAAAAGGTCATAAAAATGGGAATTTTATTCTGAATTCTGACATTGGCAAGCACATGCCAGGCTTGCAACCTGTCCTCTTTGGGGTGCCCATTCAGTGTAAAGTAGATGGGTTCCATCTGTTAATGGCCAGCAGACAATTCTCCTTGCCAAGGGGAGCTCCACTCTGGAATAGAGCTGCCAGAGCTTGCTTCTTTGCCATTCTCCATCCACATCCCAGCATACTGTGCAAAACCAAAGTAGAGATCAACTGAGCCAGTTCTCCAGTTGCATAAGTTAGAACAATCCACCTTGGCTGCTCTGCCCACAAGTGGGACCAGCTTGGAATCAGAGATCAGCTCCTAGATACTCACCCACACATCCCCTGTACCGAGCAGAGCTCCGGCACAGAGGAGTAGCAGTTTCTGGTGATTAGAATAGGCAGGGACTGGGGGATGGAAAAACATAATGGTGGGCTTGGAAACAACAAAGTTAGCAATGTTGCCCTATAAACTCTCTTTGGCTGATTTCAGATCTAACACCCCATGTAGAAGAATGAAGAAGTCTCCATGTCCATTAGGACCTGATTCTGAGTGAGGGTTTGGGTAGCACTTCTTCATATAAATGATCACATTTATGTAAAAGGGAGCAAGAGTGGGAAGCTGCTGAAGAAGACTTGGTAAGAGGAAACCAAAATATGGGCTTGCTGGAGTAGGTCAGGTGGAAAGTCTCAAGAGGAGTGTAGAGGGGAGATTCTGGAGGTTGTTATTCCAAGACTTGAGAGGAAAACGTGGGACTTCACAGATTGAAGTTTCTCCATTCCTCCCCTTTCTTGTACATGCATCTCCTGTACATTTGAGGTGGAATTTTGCACACACACACAGAAAGAATGAGGAGTGCTTCATCTTATGCACAAAATCTATCTCCCAGCAATGATATGGACCAGGAAAGAATTGTGCTGCTTAATAAACATTGCATGATTTTAATGCAAATCTCACAGGAGAAAGGGGTGTGCATGTTGGGGATGGATTTGTCTTGTGATTTTTGAGCTTTCATGGTTGACAATATCAAATAGATAGACTATAATTTTAGCATTAACCTTTCAGGGGTTGGTTCCTTTGGCCAACTTCATCAGAGGCAGATTATTGTGCCACATAGTTGCAGAGGCATGCCCTAAAAAGGAGGAGAATGCATGAATGTCGGCCAGACAATTACTTTCATTCTAAGCCAAAAAGTACAACTTCCAAGATAGATAGAGCTCTACTGCCAAATTGGGAAAATCTTAATTGTATAGTGAGTTTATCCAACACATGGCACGATCATGTGGAGTGTTACCTCAGTGTGTCAATGATCCCTGTAGTCAGACATGGCATTTCAGAGTCTCTGTGGATCAGCAGGGCATTCAGTTGCCTTTCTTTTTTGAAGCTCTCTACTTCTATTTTGGAGGCAAGAACATTAATTTCTGTTTCACTGAGGTGCACAATCTTCCCCTTAGGTTTGGCAGGTTTATCTGGTCTTTGCTTTCAAGGATCCCTTTGATTCCTAAGCGCAAAAACGAATCGGCAAAAAATATGCAAATGAGATCATGACTCATGCAAATGAGTTCCCTATATTTGCATATTTTTTGCTGAGAAAACTCATAGTGTAGACGTAGCCTCAGTGTTGGCGAATAGTTCCCGCGTTAATCAGCATGGGGCATATTAACTCCATGACGGGTCTAAAATGCAACAAACAGGGGTCTGTGCAATGAACCACCTCACTAGTCTTTTAAAATGCATTTCCCCTTGCAATTACTCAAAGGTAATAATGTCCCTTAGGCAGTAATGAGCTGAAAAATTGCAGTTAAAGAGATTTTCAGATACAAGAGTATAAAAACATCACAAGTAGTAAGGGAGCTTTCCCCTCTCAGTCTCTCCCCGCACCCAAGTTTCATTACTTCATATGAATATTTATTTCTAATACAGGAAAATACGTTTCAAAGCATAAGCCATATTTTTAGTCCTAAGTAAATTTTTACTGCCTGGTTATCAATTGCCAGGAGCAGGGAATTGTGATGGAAACACTGAGAGACCTCTAGCTATTTAGTTCAGTTAGTGGTCACTGATCCGTGCATCTATGCACACAACATACGTTAAAATAAATGTAGTCAAGCAGAACAAAATACATTTTCTAAGCGTCAAAGCCGAGTTAAGCTTTTTAAGTAAAAAGTCAGTTTGATTAAAGGATCAGACCATAAACTGCCGGAAGAAAAATGTTTGTACCATATATCATATTTCCTCAGTGGCTACTGCCTGATTTGCAAGGTGCAAACTCTAGTGATTCAATAAAGAAGAGATGCATTAAGACAAAAAAGGCAACAATATATTAATTAATTTATGTATTTGCATTCCCTGCAGCCTGAATTAAATCTTCCTGTCAGAAACTTTTCGTGTGCCCACAGTAAGGCCCCAGTTTATCAAGGCAGATAACACACAATTAACTCTATAACAGTTTAATATAAAAACCACTGTGGAACACGCTTAACTTTAACCATGCGAGTACAGGCTTTGGTAAATAGGGCTGAATTTAAGTATTTGCATAATGTTAAGCAGATGTTTAAGTGCTTTGCTGAATAGGATCCTATATGCCTGATCCAAAGCCCATTATTACCAATGGGAGTGTTTCTATTAACTTCAGCTGGCTTTATATGAAGACTTTTATGTAGCAACTTTACTAGACTGTGTAAATATCCAATAGTGTTAGATTAGATTTTGTATTTCAGCCTCATATATCACAGTTTCTTTTTTGTTTGTTCTTATGTGCAGTCCTATTTGTTACCAATGCCATTACTATGTGTAAAATTACCTTTTGATAAGAAACCGAAAAACACTTAATGCAAGGAGATAAAATAACATTTTATTTAATTTCAGTATGTCACTTTGCTTGCAAAGACAAAACTAATTTACCTGCTGAATGAATTGTTCTTTGTGTAGCATCCAACTGATTTTGTGTAAAAATTGGATGACCTCTAAGAATGCTCTCTCTCAGAAAGCAGTGAAGATATGTTAGTTTCATACCTGTCTCAGGAACTTTCCCATATCCTGCAATAATTCACAATTGCACATATTCTTGAGAGTTGTCATTTACACTGCCAAAAAATTGTCTGGGATGACAAAAATACTTACATAGATTTACAGTGTTTTCATATCATAACATTAAAATGGTGCTGTTAAACTGACCTTAATTTACTGTAAGTGAATATTGCCTTTTCCATAGGAATAACCCCTCTTTTTTTAACTTTGTCTTGGATCAACTCTTGTTGACCCAAAGAGTTCCAGAATACAGAATAGTTTTTCCCTTTTAAAATTACATAGGTAATGTTATAAAAAATCACTGTTCAATTAATGTGAATCTTGAGCACTCCAGAATTAAGAAATATGAGAGTTTATCTGGGATCAGCACTACCAGAAATGCTGATTAATTAGTACCCTGATCTAATCTCTACTGAACTCAGTGCAGGTCTTTTCATTGATCTGAATGGTAGGTATGTCAGGTCCTAGCACTGTAAATTTAATGAAGTACTACTATGAAGTAGAAACAGATACATTAAGTGTAATAATCCATCAGTGGATGTCTAAGCACAACCAGAACAGGCAGAGGCATGGTATTCTATAGTTCTTGAGGAATGTATGGATGTGATACCTCATGGTATGTCAGAGAAAGTTAGGACATAAATTCCAAGGGTCAAAGCCAATCATCAAGAAGGGTAACTGTAACTGAGTGCTGTTTACCCAGTAAGAACTAAGGGCTGTGGAGTAAATGGAGGCTGTTAGCAACCAGTATAAGTTAAAAGAAGGATAGGGTGCTATCCAAATGGCATAGCTTTGGTTCTGAAGCTCTTATTCTACCCCCTCTTTGTTGCTGTTAGGGTCTTGTCGGGTATATGGCAAAGATGCTGAAACATTGTGTTGATCCCTAACTGTGATTTTGGCCCCTGGGGCTATTAGCAGTAAGATAGAGCAACTCTCAGACAAGATGGAACTTACCTCAACCATTTTGCCTAATCCAGACTAACCTCTTGGAGGGAGGCAGTGAGAGGTGTTAAATGAGCTGTGCATCCCTAACAAGTTTAATTTGACACTCATGCAGACGATCAGTAACAGAAACTACAGCCCTAGGGCTACAAAAAGCTCCCTGGCCTCAGTGTAGGCCGCATCTGCAAAGTAGTTAGAAGGAAGGATCCAATGAAACAATATGACATTTGCATGAGTCTTTCCCACTCTAAAAACCCACAGCTTTGTGCATCTTGAGTGAAAGGCAGATGGGGTGATGCCTTTATCCCCTTGAAACTGGATGATAAGAATATTCAGAAATCAATTATTGCAAAACGTGACTGCTCATCCTGTAAGATGAATGTGGGGATGGCAGGATCCCAATATGAGAGCCTCATTCCTGTGCTCTGTACTGGCTCCCAGTTCACTTCTGGGTGGAATCTAAGGTCCTGATTATCATGCATAAAAACTGAATTACTTGGGACCTGGTTAGTGCTAATATCACCTACCTCCCAATTCCTCTTTGTGGCAACTGTACTCAATCAGAAATCACTTTGGCTTATTCTATCACTATGATTATATTCGCATTTACAGGCCTCAGCTAAGTAAGTTAGGCTATGTCTAGACTACAGGGTTTTTTCTAAAAAAGTGGCCTTTTTTCGAAAAAACTTCACTTGCATCTAGACTGCTGCTGAGTTCTTTCAAAATTAAATTGAAAGAATGCAGCAGTTTTTTTGACAGCACTAAACCTTATTTTACGAGGAAGAACGCCTTTTTCTGAAAGAGCTCTTACAAAAACAGGCGTTCTTGACCACAAACAGGGCTTTTTTGAAAAAGAGCATCGAGATTGCCTGGGTGCTCTCTTTTGAAAAAGCAGATCGATTTTTCAAAAAAGTAGTGGCTGTCTGGATGATCTTTCGAAAGAAGCTTTTTTTAAAGCTTCTTTCAAAAAAGCTTATTTCGAAAGAAGTGTGTAGTCTAGATATACCCTTAGAGTCCAGTCAGGAGGAAGGGTGGGTCAGTCAGTGGTTAGGGTACTCGTCAGAGACCTAGGTTTAATTCCCTGTTTTGCCATAGACCTCCTATGTTGCCTTGGGCTGGTCACCTAGGTCATGTCTATACTTATGGCTGGCTACATATGCACTGTTGAGATCAATGCCGTGAGTGTCTATTTAGCAGGTCTAGCTCCTTGAAAAGCGTAAGGGAAGTCAGTTGGAGATTGTCTCTCGTCCACACAGCAGTGCATAGACAACATGGTAACTGGATCTAACAATATTGACTTGACTTCCATTAGTCACATAACTGAAGTTACGTAACTTGGATCAATTTGCCATGGTAGTGTAGAACAGGCCATAGTCTGTTCTGTAAAATGTAAAAGATTTAATCCTTCCCTGTCTCAAAGAGATGCTTTGAAAATATGCCAGATACAATGGTAATGGGGTCATATAGGAGCCTACGCCAGACACATACAATTACACTATAAATAGAAAAGAGACTCTGCCAGCTGTTGGCTGCATATGTTCTTTTCATTTCTGTAATGTGATCAGATTTTGTGTCACAGAGATGGGGACAATAGAAAGACATTAAATAAATAAAATGTTCTCACAGAGGTAGCTATGGTTGAAGTTGACTTTTGCAAAATTAATAAGTGCAGTTGTGTACTAGGAGTGCTCTTGACATTAAAACTATACCACTATGCAATACCAGTATGGACACAGCAAAATAAGCTATCCTAGTCTACATTACGGGCTTTTGCTAGCACATGTCAGTCACAAATCTCACCTCATCATACCCTTGACAACATAGCTGTGCCAGCAAAACTTTGTAGTGCAGACCTGGCTTAAGTTTAAATAGATGGAATAACATAAATTATGACTATTCACAAAGACCACAATTACAGTTAAGCTTGTGTTAATGCACTTTGCTGGTAACGAGGAGCTTAGTCATATATAAAGGCAAACAGTCTTATGTGCTTTGCTGAATCAAGAGAAAAATTAATTATTTTAAAGTAAAAATTCATATACCTGCTATAAGTGGCAAAGTTCATTAGAGCTCGTCTTATGCTATCTCTCTCTAGTCCGTGAAAGAATAATCAACAATTATCTTTTGAACCCCTTCTTCCAATATTGAGATGAGTGTATTTAATAACCTAATGTCAAATCTTCATTTTTTGTTTGATAAATTTTCTGCTTATAAATTCAGTTTCGTAGTCTCAGCACATCATTTTTCAATAAGAAAGCTCTGTGAAATCTTTCAAATTAAATACAAAACAAACTCGATAATGTACATTGCCACCTGCCTGAATACGAAGTAAGAGTTTAATGTCTTAATGGGTTATGGGACTGAAAATACACAGTGTGTTCTTTGTGACATTTAATTTACTCTAACAGTGCTTTTAACAAATGTAAAGCAAATAGTCCAAATCTTAGATAAAGAATGGCCTAACTCCATTAAGAGAGTGAATCCTCTATCTGTCATAAACCTATATAAAATTGTGTCTGACCTGAACAGGCCTTGGAATATCTTTTATTTTCTTTTGAGAATGTCCTAGGTATCTAATCTGAGTAACCTTACTCCACAATTGTCCCTCCTACTCATTTTTCTCCTGCTCTACCCCCAAACCTTCTCCTCTTCAGTGTCCCCTCTCCCTTCGTCTTTTGTCCATTCAGCTGATCCTCTTCTAACAACCTCCACACGAAAAGAAAAGAAAAGAAAAGAAAAGAAAAGAAAAGAAAAGAAAAGAAAAGAAAAGAAAAGAAAATTATGGAACTAACAGTACCTTTGCTGGCACCGCATTTTTCACTGTTCCTTGTATGTTATAGCCTGCGTCCTACCGTGTATCTATCTTGTGCATTTACACAATAAGCTCTTTGGGGCAGGGATCATTTACTAATCTGTGTTTGTTGAGTGCCTTGCACAATGGAACCACATTCTTGGTTGGCCTTGGGGATCTACCACAATAAATACAATTAATAATAATAAAGGTGTCCCTTCCGGGATCTTCTGAGGGATCTTTTGGGGGTGTCCCTTCTGGGATCTTTCGAGGGAAAGTTATGTCATGAAGACATTTGAGCTGAGGTAAAATACAGTAGAACTTCAAGGTAGGAACACCTCAGGAATGAAGGTTGTTCATAATTCTGAACAAAAGGTTATAGTTGTTCTTCCAAATGTTTATAATTGAACATTGACTTCATACAGCTTTGAAATCCTATTATGCAGAAGAAAAAATCTGCTTTTAGTCATCTTAGTTTAAATTAAACAAGCACAGAAACAGTTTTCTTACTTTGCCAAATCTTTTTTAAATTTCCCTTTTTTTAGTAGTTTACATTTAACATGGTATAGTACTGTTTGGTTTTTTTTTTCTCTGTTGCTGCAGGATTGCATATTTCTAGTTCCAAATGAGGCATGCGGTTGACTTATCAGTTTGTAATCTTGGTATTCATAACTCTTAGGCTCAACTATAAAAAACATTAGTATATACTTTACTTGGGTTTCCCTTACTGTCATCCGTCTATGAGCAAGTGGAATTCCATCCATGATAATTAATTATATTGTCTAGTTTTCAGCTATGAGAGACAGAATATTTATTAGAGCAAAGGGGACAGGAAGTATAGCATATTAGCCCAGAAGAAGACAGTATAGTAAAGACTACTAAAAAATTCAGTTCAGTTATGGTACATCTATACAGCGGGGCTCTTTCAGGATACCAAAAGTATCCCGAAATAATTACCCCACGTCTTTTAAATACACCCATTATTTCAAATTATTTTTCGAAATAACGGGTGCACTATTTCGGCATCCCTGTAACTCTGGTTCCATGAGGGTTAAGGGATATGTAAAATAAGCTATTTTGAAATACAATTGAAATAAAACATGCAATTTGTGTAGTGCAAATTGTGTATCTTCTTTCGAGTTTAGGGTGCTGTGTAGACTCAGAATGCTTATGAGCACCTTGTGATCTCAGTCAAATTTATTGTGTACATACAAATCAATTTTTGTTGAATGTTTTCAGCTTACATAGAGGATTAACCTCCAGCCAAGATAATTTTGTCAGGCTTCTTAGCAGGACAATAAGTGCGCATCTACACTGTACCGTAACTCAAAATAAGATACGCAATTTTAGCTATGCAAATTGCATATCTTATTTCTAAGCTATTTTGAAATAGCTTATTTTGTCATTTGGTGCTGTCTACACAGCACAAAATTTCAAAATAAAGCACTATTCCAAAACGTCCCTTACTCCTCGTAGAATGAGGTTTATAGGGATGTTGGAATAGCAAGCCCGAAATAATGGGCTTTCTATGAAGACGTGGGATAGCTATTTTGGGATACTCTGGTTGCAGTGTAGACATACCCTTAAAGAGAAAAGTCAGGCTAGAGAACCCTTGAGAATATTTAAAAAAAATTTAGGGCATTATTTTTAAGATAGTGATCAAGTGTACTGTTAAGTAAATGAAGCCCAAGAGTAAATTACAGTTATATTGTTCAGTGGATTAAATGGTTTGTTGTCTCACTTTAGACATACAGGTAGTCCCCGAGTTACGCGGATCCGACTTATGTCGGATCCGCAGTTACGAACGGGGATTTTCTCGCCCCGGAGGACTCGAGCAGCGGGACGCGCCGCGGGTCGGGCCGGGTCCTGCGCCGCTTTGCTCAGCGTCTCCCTGGTCTGCAGACCAGGGAGACGCTGAGCAAAGCGGCGCAGGACCCGGCCCGACCCGCGGCGCTTCCAGCTGATCTGGAAGCGGCCATGGGTCCGGCCCCGGGTCCAGATCAGCTGGAAGCGCCGCGGGTCCGGCCCTGGGTCCTCCGCCGCTTTGGTCAGTGTCTCCCTGGTCTGCAGACCAGGGAGACGCGGAGCAAACCCGCGGAGGACCCGGGCCGGACCGCGGCGCTGATCTGGAAGCGCCGCGGTCCGGCCCGGGTCCTCCGCCGCTTTGATCCGCGTCTCCCTGGTCTGCTGGGGGGGGACGCAGCTAGTGCCTCCCCCAGCAGACCAGGGAGATGTGGAGCAAAGCCCGGGGCCTGTGGTAGAGCAGGTGGGGCGCTGCCGGTTGGTCCCGCAGCACCGCTCCTTGGCGCTACTGGACCAACCCGGCAGCACCCCAGCTGCTCAGCCCCAGGTGTCCTGATTCAGCCGCTGCTGATCAGTTTCAGCAGTGGCTGAATCAGGACGCCTGGGGCAGAGCAGCTGGGGTGCTGCTGGGTTGGTCCAGTAGCGCCGAGGAGTGGCTGCGCTACTGGACCAACCCAGCAGCACCCGAGCTGCTCTACCCCAGGTGTCCCCAAGTTAGCCGCTGCTGAAACTGACCAGCGGCTGACTACAGGAAGCCCGAGGCAGAGTTGCTCTGCCCCAGGCTTCCTGGAATCAGCTGCTGATCAGTTTCAGCAGCAGCTCACTTGGGGACGCCTGGGGTTCTTAAGTTGAATCTGTATGTAAGTCAGAACTGGTGTCCAGATTCAGCGGCTGAATCTGGATGCCAGTTCCGACTTACATACAGATTCAACTTAAGAACAAACCTACAGTCCCTATCTTGTACGTAACCCGGGGACTGCCTGTATAAAAAAAAGATTTCAAAATGACATCTTTTAAGGACTGCAACTTGTGATAAGTGTTTCAGGTAGAAATAACATGTTTTAAAGGAATGCATATTAGAATCATAGGGCTGGAAGAGACTTCAGGAGGTCATCAAGTCCAGCCCCCTGCCCAAAGCAGGACCAATCCCAACTAAATCATCCCAGCCAAGGCTTTGACAAACTGAGACTTAAAAGTAGTCTGAGTAGTAAAACCTATTTCACTGGAATCACATCTCTTAAAATCTGAAAAACATAGTTTTCTTTGTTTATTCTTTTTTTATTCCTTTACATGCCTTTCACTTTTTGGTTGCAGCTTCATGTGAAATAGTCAAAGTACCCAAGGAAACCCAAAGCTTGTTGAGAAATGAACTTGTTTCGATTCCAATTGTGCAGATATGACACCAACCAAAAGTGGGCCCTCATTTATATACATTTAAATCCCAATGATTGTTATTAATTACCCTTGAAATTACATTATTTTTAAAGGCACCAACCAAAATTAATCTATATGCAGGACCCTGAACATACACAGTAAAAGAGTCCTGGTGTTTAAGAGTTTACAATCTAAGTGCACAAAAGAAAAGATGAAATATTATTATACCTATTTGACAGAAGAGGAACTGATGCACAGAGTGGTTACATGACTTGCCCCTGCTGCCACAGGAAGTCTGTGACAGAGCTGGTGGTTGAGTCCAGTTTCCAAAGTCTTAGTGTAATGACTTAACCACACAAAAAACAAAACAAAACAAAACAACAACAAAACTCAAAACAACAACAACAACAAAAATCCCCACCACCATCACCACCCTTCTTCTTGTGCACATGAAGCAGTCTTACCAAATCCTGCCATATCCCAGATAAACCTTTATTGAGAAACTTTATTGAAATAATTCAGACCTTACTGAATTAGATTTAATAGCTATGGGGTCCACTGTATTAAAAATACAATTATGTGGTGTTATTGTAGCACTGTATGTTACTTCTCTAGGAGGAGAGGCTGCTAATGTAATTCCTCTGGTTACCAGCCTTTGCTGCCAGGGGAGTATATACTAGTTTAAACTGGATTCTCTAGGGACCTGTAGACAAAAAGTATTTGTGGGTAACTAGCCTGGTTTTAAACAGGTTCAGGCCCCATTTTCAGGGATGGCTTAGAAGGACTGGGCCTACAGTGACCCCATAAGACTGGATGTTAGGATTGGGGTGATCGGTTATAAACTTATTAGAATGTGTGTTGATTCTTTTATTGTTTTAATATGTTATCTCCGCAGTGCTTTTACCTTAAGAATAAAATAGGCTTGCTTAGGAACTGGTGATGACAGAAGCAGCCTACCTGTGCCCCAGGATGGGGTTATTGATCATTGCTATCTTCTGCAGTTCTGCCTTATGCTTAATTAAGGCAGTGATTTTAATTAAGGTCAGGGCCGGATTAAGGCATGGGCTAGCCGGGCAGCTGCCCCGGGTGCCAACCTTTGAGGGGCACCTGATGGCAGCTGTAAGGGATGCACAGCATGGCCAGGCTTGGCCTGCCCCGGGCGGCCCCAGGCTGCATGCCAGCGGTGGTAGCCAGGCCGGGCCGGGCCCATGAGTCCTGCTGCCGCCAGCTCCGCGTGCCCTCCCCCATGCGCCAGGCGGGGGCAGGGCCACGCATGCACCCTCTCCCACATGCCAGTGCAGAGGCAGGGTCACGCATGCACCCTCCCCCAACCCGGGGCGCCAGAATGGCTTGGTCCGGCCCTGATTAAGGTGGTAACATTTTCTTATTAAAGCTTTAAACTCGTTACCTTTAGTAATTAGAGTGGACTGTGCTTTTCACCCAACAGTCTTGCTGCCTGCTTAGGTCTAACTGATTGCTGAGTATGGGTTTGGGAAGGAATTTTCCCCAGGTCAGATTGGCAGTCTCAGGGTTTTTTGCCTTCCTCTGCAGTGTGTGGGTGCAGGTCAAATGTCAGAATTATATGGATATATTTTGCTTAATGAATTCCCTGCCACAGCAGGGACCCCAGGCATTGGTGAACTGTAGTCCCTCTTTTTCTCATGCCTATGATTAATACAGTAATTGTTATCTCCTGATAGCAGTAACACTTTGGTGTAATTTTGATTGTTGGGCTTCAAGTGAAGGTCGCTGGGTGGTGTTTCTTGGCCTGGTGTTTCTTGGACTATGTCATGCAGGATGTGAGACCAGATGATCTAGTTGTCTCTGACAGAATTTGGGTGCATTATCTGTGAAAAGGTTTATGAAAAATGAATCCTTTTCTCCAATCAAAAAATGAAATTTAGAATATTTTGGCCAGTTCTTCAAGTCTGCGGAGACTCCTTGTATTTACCACCTCACATGGCATGTAATGGTTAGGAGGAGTGTTACCACACGCCACTAAATCTACTACAGTTGTGCTCTTATCCTAAATAATGTATGAGATGGGATCTATGTAGAGAAGCCACAGAATCATGTGCGGCTTTTCCTTTGAGAGGAATGTTTTAGTCTAAGAAATGGGCTAGGATATGAATGACTGTTAATGCTTTACTTTTATTACCTACCTGCTTATTGCTTGGTTGTCATTGCAGATCTATTTTACAATATAAAAGCTCTCTCAATCTCTCTCTTTTTTCCAAAGGTAATTAATTACTATAAAGGGCTCAATATTAAAAAAAAATGAGGTTAGTTTTATATTTTTCTTTTGTACAATAGAAACTGCTAGCTGCAGGGAACTGGCTTAGTTTCTCTGACCACTTTCCTATGCTTCAGCTGCAAATGAAATGATGAATACAGTTTCTGTTAAGCAGAAACCCCATGAAATTGGTAGGTACAGATTCTTGCAGTTAGTTTAGTGGAGTGTTAATGATTAGTTACTTCTCTGACAACATATTACTCTTTATAAAAACCATTTTTTCAAGGATTAGTGTCTAAAGTAAGAATCTGGCTTCCTTTTCTTTTTTAAAGTGATGTTGATACTATGAAACCAAACTCCAACGAAACTGCAAATTCTGTGGGGTTTTGCCATTATAATTATATGCTGTATTTGTCTAGCAGATACTCACAGATAATTGCTGCATTTGTACTTTCACAGGTGGGCTGCTGAATGAAATACAGAGGACTATTGCTGAACAAGGTATAACAAAAGAATTGAACAATAAATTACTGTATTTGCTTCAACCATGTAAAAAGGCAATGCATTTCCCCATCACTTTGTTCATTCAGCAATTTTCCTGTGGCCAAAAGATATTTTTACACAGTAAAAAGAAAAGGCAGTGATCTATTAGATGAAGATTCCATTGGTTATGTGCTATCATGATCATTATCACCTGTAGGAATGAAAGAATGCTGCTCTTGTATTACATTTATGGGGAAAAACCTTTATTTATTTAGGACAGAGAGTGTTACAGTTTTCACATCTCAAGCTCAGTGCTTGAATCCTGTTTGGGAAATGAGGAATGGCTTGCCACTTCTGCAGGTCTATTGCTTGCCTCAGCAACTTTCTCAGGAGTCCACTGGCAGAATCACATTATCAGAGGTCACAGAAAAGGCTGCTCCTGACACTATGTATTACAACAGAGACTCATCATTGTTGCAGCTATAATTTTTATTAACATTACTCACAATCTGTAAGTGCCAAGAGTATTCAGGTCTAACCCTTCCTCCCCCCGCCCCAATTCCTGCCTGTTCTCTTATCTCTAGGGTTTTACAAAAAAACTGACCTGCTAAATTAGAACAGAGAAGTCTAGTAGATTTATTTAACTTTGAAAGCCTTGTTGGCAAGGTCTTTACAATTTGTCATGAGGTAACTTCTGTATCCAAAGAGCATCTTGATTTGATGTTGTTATACCCCTCAGTTTGTTCCAAAAGCAGAATTCCCTTCCACAAACTCAAAAGCTCTATTTTATTAATTACCAATGCGATAATGTTTTCCACAACACAATGGCTGAACAAGGATTCCAAGGTGTTGATTTTTCTATCTGCTGCTCAGAAGTTATTATTGTCAAATTGTGAATGCGGGACCGGAAGAATATTGTGCACTTCCAAGGATCTCGAAGTATAGTACAGCACAGACAGTAAGCTCTGGATTGTCTGCTCTGCTAAATGGAATTGAATTGGCTAGACAAGAATAGGGGAGACCTCTCCCTGAACAGGGCAGCTCTTTGATGGCAGAAAGCTGCAAAGGCAGCAGAGCCAGTGCTTGCTGCGTGCTGGGGGCATATAAAAAGAATGGCATAGGGTGGGGCTTCACAGAATTGCTAGGCCATTGGATGAGGGGTGGGGTGCAGCTTTGCACTCCAGGAAGGGACAGAGATTTGGGCAGAAGGGGAAGGGCTCGGGTAGTCAGTCCTCAATACCACCCAGACCATGCCACACTCCCCCCAGAATGTATTGCCAGGGCTCCAATGGTGATTTAAAGGGTTCAAGGCTCCAGCTGCTGCCACTGCTGCAATGATGACAGCAGCCAAAAGCCCTTGGCCCTTTTCAATCACTGGGCTCCAGGACAGTTGCCCTTTTGCCCTCCTCTCCCATCAGAAGAGTAGAGTCAGAGAAGGGCCTGGCAAAGCTATGAACTCTACTGACCTATGCAGAGTGAGATACCTTATGCCAGTGACAAATGTCAGCTACTGACACTTAAGATGAGACAATACAGGCCCCAACCCTCTCTCCAGTCAGGTGAGGTGAAGAATATGGACATAATTCTTATAGGGTGTCATGACCATGAGGGTTAGCCAGAAGCCTGGGGACTAAGGGGTTAACTATGTCCCTATTACCTAGCCAGGTAGCATTCTGCCAATAGAAATGCAGATGGGGATTTCAAACTGAGACAAAGGATTTTTTTTTTTTCCCTGAGCAGTTTCTCTCCAGATACTGAGGGGGACAGACACACTACTTGGGTGGTGGCAGAGGATATTTATTCCCAAAATCTAGGTTTTTAAGATTTTGGGGGGAAGCTTTATACCAAAGCCTGGAAAGATAAGGTTTTGGGGTACTTTTGCGGGCCCCGACTTCTGCATTCATTGTGCCAGAGTGGGGATTTAGCCTTGACATAGGGCAAAGCCGGTTTCCATTTATTTCCATGAGCTTTGAATTAGTCCTTTAGGGTATGTCTACACTACCACCCTAGTTCAAACTGGGGTGGTAATGTAGGCAGCCGGAGTTGCAAATGAAGCCTGGGATTTGAATTTCCCGGGCTTCATTTGCATAAAACCGGACGTCGCCATTTTTAAATGTCCGCTAGTGCGGACTCCGTGCTGCGCAGCTACACGTGGCACGGACTAGGTAGTTCGGACTAGGAAGTTCGGACTAGTTCATTTCACGAGGAGTAACGGTAGTCTGAACTACCTAGTCCGTGCCGCGCGGTTTGACAAAGCCCTGGTTGGGATGATTTAGTTGGGATTGGTCCTGTTTTGAGCAGGGGGCTGGACTCAATGACCTCCCAAGGTCTCTTCCAGCTTTAGGAGTCTATGATTATCTGGTTTCCAGCCCTGCACTTCTTTGGGGTTCCTCCGGCCCTGCTGCCCCCAGGCCTGGCCAGGATGCTGGCACTCCTACCATTAGGCCCCTGGGCTCTTGTCCAGGAACATCCGGGGACCTGCTAGACCACAGATGTTGCCAGACCAGAGAGTTCCAGATTTCAGAGGTGCAACCTGTGCCTCCTGGTATATGAAAAATACTAATTGATCTCTTATTAGAGTGACAGTGTCTCTCTAAAAGCCACTGGTGTTGTTTACTTGGCAAATCAATTCAAACTATATCAAGAGAAGAATTTTTGGGCTTCATTATATATTCTGAATTGCACCATACTATGGAGCTCATTCTAGTTTTCTATGTGTGTGCCACTGTGGAATTTAAGTTTCAGAATATTAGTGTTGCACACATTATGCAATTTGTAGTCCATAAGTTTGTTTTACAGTTTTGCCTGGCATAAAAGACATTTGTCATCTTGATATTTCAAATCTACTTCTATTTTAGAAGTTGTGGGAATTTTGCACAAAACCCTTATTTCATGTTTTCTTTCTACCCATATTTCCAAAGCAAAGGATCAGATAAATATCCAGAATATTGGGTGATTGGATGCGGTGATTCTTCTGAATTTCATTTTTCCTAATACACTCCTGTTGGGGCACAACATGGTCACATAATTAACTTCTGACCGTGATGGAATCATGTTTAAAGAACATATTCAAGCAGTTGCATAGAAATCCATGGCAAAAATAGAGAGATGTGATGGGGAAAGAAAGATTCAAAGTCAAGGCCTACAACTTAAAAATATGAATACCTTATAGCTTATGTAGTGCACTATTCCCTATTGATCTGTGAAATGTATTATTTTAAGATGAAATACATTTGTTAGCTAAAGGTCAAATCTTCTGTGTTCTGCAAAAGTGTCTAAAGTTACTGCTGATGTGATATTGGATTATGTGAAGCCTTAATCTGATTAATAACTAGCATTTATATAAAATCTTTCATCCAAATATCCCAAGGTGCTCAAATAATAATGTTATGGACTGGGTGAATCCTTGTTATGGGATTGAGAGTGATGTGTTAAATAAAGGGTGAGATCACAATTAACTATAAGCATAAACTCCATCTAAGGGTATGTCTACTCTACAGCGCTAATTCAAACTAAGGGTATGTCTACACTACCACCATAGTTCGAACTAGGGTGGTAATGTAGGCAACCTGAGTTGCAAACGAAGCCCGGGATTTGAATTTCCTGGGCTTCATTTGCATAAAGCCGGGCTCCGCCATTTTTAAATGTCCGCTAGTGCGGACTCCGTGCCGCACAGCTACACGTGGCACAGACTAGGTAGTTCGGACTAGGCTTCCTAGTCTAAACTACCATTACTCCTCGTTTCACGAGGAAGCCTAGTCCGAACTACCTAGTCCGTGCCGCGTGTAGCCGCGTGGCACGGAGTCCGCACTAGCAGACATTTAAAAATGGCGGCGCCCAGCTTTATGCAAATGAAGCCCGGGAAATTCAAATCCCGGGCTTCATTTGCAACTCCTGTTGCCTACATTACCACCCTAGTTCGAACCACATCAAACCACATAATCTCAACTTTCATCATGGAAAATTAAGCTTTTGATGATGGGTTTCATAAATTAGAGCTTAATGCAATATTTGACTGGAAGAGATAAAATTCTGATTCTTTCAAAATGTTTTAGCGGTACCTTTTCTATGGTACAGAAATCTTTATTGAGGACATAAAAGCAACAATAAATATTCAGTTTTTAGTCATTGAACATGCTGGTTCCATTTTTGTAAATGCTACAGTATATGACCTACCTTGACCAATACACTTTACAGGCTAGAGCCATCCATTAAACTTATGATATGGCTTTGCCAATACAGCTTGTACAAAAAGCTAATAAGTAAAAAAGGGTTCTTCTATGGGCTGTCTTGTCATGATTAATGCAAGCGATGGTATGCTTGACTTCAAAGAACTGATAGCTGAACCAAAATAGTGATCCTAAGGGAAGGACAAAGATTTACATCTAGTTTATGCCAATGTCTGGAGTTCCCCTACAAAATATGCTTAATAGCTGTATGATTTATTGCATTCCTAAAAGACACTAGAATGCAGGAGAAACAAATATTAATATAACTTATTAAAAATGCAGACCGAAAAAAGCATTTTGGCAGTGCATGACACAGTGATGATGAATCTTCTTTGCAGAACATAAGGAATAAGTATAGCCTAATCTAGAGTTTTATATCACCCCATTATGTCTCTATAGCTAAGAAGCATCTCAGATAAAAATAACCTTATTCTTCTCTTACCAGAGTTATCTTAGTAATAATCACTAATTATCTAGAATACAGCAGACTTTATGTTCAGAAATAGAATATAACATTTTCTAAACAGGGAGCATTCCACCCTTTCACCTTAAAATTCCAAGCTTTAAAAAGAACACAAACACAGACACCCCTCCAAGAGCTGTTGAAAAGAGAGATTTCATTAGTATTCAGGTGCCGCTGTGTTTTGAGAGAGCTGGTGCCCAGCATCTAGTTTAATTCTGCGTTATTATTAGACAGTTTTTTTTTTTAAATTTAGGAGCATGGGCTGGAAAGAGTTGGATAATTACAGCAATCTGCAACAGAAGATCGTGCCTATTCACTGCTGAAAAATGGTCATCTATTTATCAATTGTCAGCTGTTCTGTCTTTCTAATCTAGAATTAATTTGCATCCTGTTTCTATTATTTATAATTTTGTGTGTCATCAATTGCTCAGCAGATTAACAATACCTCTCTTCTTTTAGGGAGTAATTATTATGGGAGAGTTTTTGTATTCATCACATTTTTTAATGAGGTTATTAATAATTACATCTTATTACATCTGTTGAATCAGAATTTATTTTTAATTACTATACACATTTCTGAGATTTATATATTTGTATGTGTGCATGGATGATCTGAATTGTTTACATCTCAGAAGCTAGCAATAATGCAATTTACACGACAAAACAGTTAATATACTATTTTCAGTAGCGTTATGAATGTAGGACATTATGATCTTCTGGTCATTGACCAATAGCAGTCTATAGCTCTGATTCCATAAATTTATTATATATTAGGATCTGTTTATAAAACCCACTGAAGTTAATGGGCGGGCTGGACACATTATTCACAATAGATAGTGAATCAGGCCCTGAATGTATTTGACAACTAAATTTATCTATTTCATATAAAAGGTAAACTCTTGTAAAACTGATTTCATTAATGACCAGATGACAAGAACAGGACTGCATAGCTATGTTAGGATGGTCAACCATCATAAAATGCAGAGTTTGTGTTCACTTCAGACAAATAAACAAAAATCTGGATGCTTTTCCCACTTGTTATTTTAGCAAAGATGAGAAATGTAGGATGTAATACTGAAGGATGATGGATATTCTGGCCCTGATCCAGAGAAGCACTTAAGTACATGCTTAGCTTTAACCATGAACAAAATTATTCTTTTACTTTAGGATTTGGTGTCCAAAGCTTCAGATGGAGACAGTTATGGGTTCCCTGACTTAAGGCTATCTGGCTTCACTGCACAGCAGCAGGTCTAACTTACCTAACCACTGGAATAACATCCATCTGGGACCCTATACCAGTGAAGAGTAAGAAACACTTTATTGTCTCTCCAGATAACACAGCTCCAATTATCTGTAGAAGTACAGAATCATGGATATGGAAAGGTGGAAAGGATCTCAACAACTCATCTAATCCAGTCCCCTGCATTGAGGCATGACTAAGTATTCTCTAGACCAGTAGTCCTCAACCTTTTGTAGCTGCTGGGAGCCCAGGGGTGGGGCCGCTCATGCGCCGCACGCCTGGGGCCAGCACCACACATGTGCCGCGTGTCTGGGGCAGGGGCCACCCATACGCCATGTGCCCAGGGCCGGCGTCGCGCACGTGCCACGCGCCCGGGAGCGGGGCTGGCCCAGATTGTCTAGCGGGCACACATAAATGCCCCAGTGGGTGCCATGGCCATCCCTGGGAGGCGTTTGTCCAACCTGTTCTTGTAAACCTCCAATAACAGAGGTTCCACAACATCCCTAGGCAATTTATTCCAGTGTTTAACTACCCTGACAGTTAGGAAGTTTTTCTTAATGTCTAACTTAAATCTTCCTTGCTGCAGTTTAAGTCCATTACTTCTTGTCTTCTCCTCAGAGGATAAGGAGAACAATTTATCCTTTTCCTTTTTATAACAGCATATTACTTACTTATAAACTGTTACCATGTCCCTGTTCAATCTTTTCTCCTCCAAACTAAACAAACACAATTTTTAAATCTTTCCTTGTTGATCATGTTTTCTAGATTAATGTTTTAATCATTTTTGTTGCTCTCTTCTGGACTTTCTCCCCTTTGTCTTTCCTAAGTGCGGTACTTAGAACAGGATCCTTATAGGCACAAAGTCTTCTTCTATACGGCTTATAGCACAATCAGATCCAAAGAAAACAAACAACATATGAAATATTGAGGGATGGGGGGGAGAGAGAGATTTATGCAAACTTATTTTTATAATTATAGAAAATATGTCCTGTCATTCACCTCCTTCTTAAATATCATTGATTTGCTATTTCCTGCAAGGTAGTAACTATACAGTAAAATTGAACAAGCTGCCAAGGGAGAATTGAAACAAGTACATTGAATTATAGACCTTCATCTGCATGTACAAATAAAGCAAGCAAATGTGACATCTGATATTTGCAACTAGACAGAGGTATAAAAGGCCATTTATGTGCACAAATACCCAACTGACCAATATGCAAACAGGTGTGAGGTTGCTCTACAAATGGGGTAAATTTCTTTGGAAAATGTGACCTAGTACATAATTAAATCATATCTGCAATGATGGAGAAAAAGACTAAATTATATTATTACAGGTCCATAGCTACACAAATAGCCCTGATTTGGCATAGCTTTAAGCTCCCGAATCGAAGCCATATAGAGATACTTTGTGCACAAACAGAAAAAATAAATTAATGTATTGGAATAATTTTTACTTAAAATTCTGTCTTACAGTCAGGCTACATCTCAACTGCATTGCTTTCCCAGGATACCAGACGTATTCCAGAAAAGCAATGCCACATCCAAGGAATGCACCCGCTTTTCCAAAAACAGTTTTGAAAAAGCGGACACACTCTTTCATCATTCCTATAAACCTCGTTCTATGAAACACAAGGGATGTGTCAAAAGATCACTTTTTTTCCAAAATTTGGTGCCATAGAGCTGTGCCAAATTTCAGAAAAGCCTCTTTTGAAAGTAAATTGGAAAAAGATTCACAATTTGTATACCGCAGATTGCGTATCTTTTTCCAATTTAACTCAGCAGTCTAGACATACTCTTAGAAGTGCAGTATACTTAAAATACTATAAATCAAATGAGTAGCAACAAACTATTCATTGAAAAATAATTATGAGTCAGGACAACCACATATCTATATATTTAACTCATTTTCTCAAACCGTAACTCTTAACTATCCAGAAAAAAGTATTCCTCTTCCTCTGAAATAATTTGAATAAGGAATTGTATTTCACACTTTTGATTTCATATCTATGAAATACAGCCTTCTGACTGCAAACAGCTATGAAATATACATTTAAAGAATAATTAAATATCTAGCCCCAGCTTTAATGGTAATAATAAGTTTATACATAAATATCAATTTGCAAGTGGGCAGTGTGCATCTTCAAAACCTTTCCAACTTCCTTGGATAGCTAAATAAATTTAACCCATATTTTCAATATGCTCTTGGAATCCCCTATATGGGAAATACTATCAATTATGGATCTGAGGGTATGTCTATACTACAGAGTAGTGTAACTAAGCTAATTCGAACTAACGCGTCTAGAACTAAAAACTAGTTCGAATTAGCATTTTGCTAATTCGAACTAGCATATCCACATTGAGTGGACCCTGAACAGGGCTTAAGGATGGCCGGAAGCAGTGCCGGCAGGGCATCAGAGGAGGACTTAGAGCGTGGAGATGCTGTCTCAGGCTAGCCGAGGGCTGCGCTTAAAGGGACCCAACCCCCACCCCGGACAGACAGTTCTCAGGGGTGCCCTGCTTGAAAACCAGTCCTGGCTTGGAGTGCCCTGAGTGCCCACACTGGGCACATCACAGCACTTGGCCATCAGACCGACTGCACTTGCCGCAGGCTGCCATCTGGGGAGAGGGGGCAATTGGGGGGCTGCAGGAGAGCTTCCACCCCCAGAAGCCCACAGAGCCAGCCCAGTCCTCCCCATCGGGGGATCGTACCCCATTCCTCCCTCACCTCCTTCCACTTACCCCTCCCTAGCCCCCCTTCCTGATGTACAAAATAAAGATAACGTTTCTTCCAACATTTATTCTGTCTTTTGAACAAAACTGGGGGAGACTGGGAAAAGGAGGTGAGAGAGGGGAAGAGAAAGGCTGGGAGAGGGGAGGGCAACTAACATGATCAGGGGTTGGGAACAGGTCCCAGATGAAGAAAAGCTACAGAGACTGGGACTGTTCAGCTTAGAAAAGAGGAGATGGAGCGGGGACAGGATAGAGGTCTCTAAAAGGAGGGCTTGGGTGGAGAGGGTGCATTCAGAAAAGTTCTTCATGAGTTCCCATAAAGAAGGACTAGAGGACACCAAAGGAAAGGAATGGGTAGCAGGCTTCAAACTAGTAAGAGAAAGTTGTTGTTCACAAAGCAAATAGTTAAACTGTGGAACTCCTTGCTGCAGGAGGCTGTGAAGGCTACAACTAGAACAGAGTTTAAAAGGAAGTGAGATCAAGTCATGGAGGTTGGGTCCATGGAGTGGTATTAGCCAGGGGGTAGGAGTGGTGTCCCTGCCCAAAGTTTGTGGAAGACTGGAGAGGGATGGCATGAGACAAATGGCTTGGTCACTGTCTTCGGTCCATCCCCTCCAGGGTCCCTAGGTTTGGCCACTGTCGGCAGACAGGCTACTGGGCTAGATGGACCTTTGGTCTGACCCAGTACGGCCATTGTAAGCTCAGGGCTCAGAGTTGGGGGTCTCAGTGGACCCCCTTGATTTTCATGCACACCTGCTCCTGGGTGGCCAGGCTGGCAGCTCTCCTGCCCTAGCCGTCCACTTTCCTGTGCCTAATGCGGAGATCGTGGATGAGGTCCATGATGTCCGCACTAGCCCAGGAAGGTGCCCGCCTCTTGCGGTCCCGGGCAAGCTCCCGGGAGCCGCCAGCCTGGTCCTGGGAAGAGGGGGCGGGCTGGGGGACATCGGGTGGGTGTCTCTGTGCCGTGCCAGGTGCAGGGTCTGCTGGCTGGGTGCTGGCAGGCTTGCACCTGGCACGGGCACCGTAGCCAGCCCGTGCCCCTTTAAGGGGTCCGGGGCCGGGAGGGGGGCAATAGAGTTTCCCTGGTGTTGGCCAGAGTGGCCACCAGGGAAACCTGGGGAGGGCTAGCCTCCCACTAGTTCGAATTAAGGGGCTACACACCCCTTAATTCGAACTAGTAAGTTCGAACTAGGCTTAATCCTCGTAAAATGAGGTTTTCCTAGTTCAAACTAAGCGCTCTGCTAGTTCGATTCAAATTCGAACTAGCAGAGCGCTAGTGTATCGCCTATGAATGTTAGTTCGAACTAACGTCCGTTAGTTCGAACTAACATTGTAGTGTAGACATACCCTGACATAATATTATCTAGTCATTTGTGCAATACTAAGTGTTAAGGGCAACCTGTGTTGCTAACTATGAAGAGGAATGAAGGGTTTAGATAAAATGCAGAACTGGGGTATATCAAGTAAAGGGAAGATTTGTGAACAAGAGAATTAGAAAGTATCGAAATAAATTAGATTCTTTACCTCAGCTAATTAAGACCAGATAACATTAATTTTTTATTAAATTCTCCTCTATTTTAAATAATCTAATAACATTCTCCATAAATAACCTGAGACCCAGTTAAGTTTAGCCCTGGCCAACCTCCCATGTGGGTAAGTACTATCTTAAAGAGAGTGGAAAATGTAATAAATAACATTTAATAAAACAGAAAACAGAAAATGTAAACACCACTGGGACCAAGTAGTTAGCAGATAAGGTTTCAAATTATGCTGTAGATTAACAAGTGAGCCATATCTTTTCAGATTATAATTTTATGCAAAATAAAAACAAATCTAACAAGCACAGTAAAAACTGCAACAATATCATTAAGCAATATGTAGTCAGGGTCTGCTCCAAAGCCAATTGAAGCCAGTGGAAGTACTGAATAAGGTACTCAATTAGAATTCTGACACAGTAATTCAATTCTTATTAAAACTGAGTGCCTATAATTTGTATTTTAGATACGCCTCTTTTACATATCTTAGGATGTTCTGTTTTATATGTAGAATGCACTCTAATTATACCCAGGATATCTGGCCAATATTTTTTTCAAATTATTACTATAAAAGAACCTTTGTTCAGATGCTGTCTTACCAGACTATTTGTTGTTTTTTAAGTTTTTCATGCCTAATGTAACGTCTTTATTCACTATTTTTACCCTTCCTTCTCCCCTCCCCATCCCCTACTTATTTTTGGATCTAGACTTTTAATGCTCCACTCATCTGAAGAAATGGTTGTACCCATGAAAGCCCATGATATCATCTACATATTTTGTTAGTCTTTGAGTTGCTGCTAGACTATTCGTTTTTGTTATCTACGTTTTTTCAGTTACAGACTAACTCGCTACCCCTCTGAAACTATTGAAGCTAGTTTGCCATCTTATCTGTAGCACTTGATGGCACGTTTATTGCTTTTGTGAGATCATTATCAAAGGAAGGCCATTTCTCAGGATAAAAACTTAAAAAACAACAAATAGTTTAGTAGCACTTCAAAGACTAACAAAACATGTAGATGGTATCATGAGCTTTCGTGGCCACAACCCACTTCTTCAGATGACTGGTGTGTTGGAAATCCAGAACCAAGAATAAATAAAGGGGTGGGAGGGAAAAATTGGAGGAGGCGGTGGAGGGAAAGACTGTAGGTAGGTAAGTTTCAAAGAGATAGCCAAGCCAATCTGTAACAGGAAAAACTTAAAAAACAACCAATAGTCTATCAGTACCTTAAAGACTAAATAGTTAAAAGAGGCTGATAAGAACCATTAGTTTACATTAGGAAAGGAAGAGTATTATCACCAGATTCCACACAGACATCAAGAACCATTGGCACCTTCATTATTTGGTTGGTTGATAATGTGTGAGCCATCTGATATTGTGATTTAGACCATTAGCATGAGAATTACATTTGTGAATGAAGTTGAGTATATACTCCAGTCCTTCTCAGAGTCGGAATTGGTCTGAAACAAAACAGCCACTTGGAGATCCAATAATGAGTATCTAGGAAGGTTAAAGTGTTCCCTAACTGGTTTTTGTGTATTACCTTCTTGGATATCTGATTTGTGTCCATTAATTCTTTCCCATAGGGACTGACCAGTTTGTCCAATATATATTGCAGTGGGCATTGCTGGCATTTGATGGCATAGCTCACAATGTACAGTTAAATGAGCCTCTGATTTGGTGGCTGTTGTGGTTGGCTCCAGTGATGAAATTGCTTGTAAAGATGTAAGGGCAGAGTTGGCACTGGGGCTGATTGTAGGGGTGGGTTCCTGGATGATTATGTTATATCTGTGTAGCTTGGTCACTGGAAAGAATTTGTTTCAGGTTAGGGGGTTTTCTGTAAGCAAGAATAGGCCTTTCCCCCAAGGCCTCTGAGAGTGAGGGGTCATTTTCCACGATAGGTTGTAGATTGTGGATAATGAGTTGGAGGGGCTTAAGCTGTGGACTATAGGTAATGACAAGTGGAATTCTGTTGTTTTCTCTTTTGGGTCTTTCTCGAAGTAGTTCATATCTGGGTACTTTTTTTGGTCTGTCAATTTGTTTTTCCATGGCTGATAAGAACCATTAGTTTGCACTAGGAAAGGAAGAGTATGAACACCAGAGTCTACACAGACATCAAGAACCACTAGCGCCATTTCTCAAAGGTTACGTCTAGAATGCAAGCCTCTTTCGAAAGAGGCTTTTTCAAAAGATACTTTCAAAAAAGCTTCTTTTGAAAAAGAGCATCTAGACTACAATCTCTTCTTTCGAAAAAGTGAGCCACATTTTTGAAAGAGAGCACCCAGGCAGTCTGGATGCTCTCCTTCGAAAAAGCCCTGTTTGCATTCAAGAATGCCTTTTTTCGAAAGAGCACTTTCGAAAAAAGGCGTTCTTCCTCGTGAAATGAGGCGTACCACCATTGAAAGAAAAGCCGCATTCTTTTGATTTAATTTTGAAAGAACGCGGCTGTAGTCTAGAGGAAGGTGAAGTTTTTTCGAAGAAAGGCTACTTTTTTCGAAAAAAAACCCTGCAGTCTAGACACAGCCAAAGTGATATCCCTGAACAAGAATACTTTTTGCATATTCACTCTTTATTTTTCAGAACCTGCTCCATGGGGACCTACTCTACCCTCCCATGCCAGGGGGAAGGAACACAAGCCAGAAGGGAAAGAACAGATTAAAGAGTATTTAGAAAAGAGATATATTCAGTTCACAGGGCCTGATGAAATTCATCCTATAATACTTAGGGAACTAACTGAAGCAATCTAGGAACCATTCATAATTATTTTAAAAACTTTTATGAGATGGATGAGTCTGAAGTAGGACAAATATTGTACCTATCTTTAAAAAAAAGAAATAGAGGCTCCTG
Source organism: Pelodiscus sinensis (assembly GCF_049634645.1). NCBI lineage: Eukaryota > Metazoa > Chordata > Testudines > Trionychidae > Pelodiscus > Pelodiscus sinensis. The sequence continues at coordinate 44,083,551 of NC_134711.1, read as the reverse complement.
GGGAATAACAGACCAGTTAGCCTAAATTTGATACCTCAGAAGATACTGAGAAATATTATTAAATAATCAATATCTAACCATCTAGATAACAAGGCTATATGGAATAGCCACTATAGATTAATCAAGAGTAAATCATGCAAACCAATCTAATTTCCTTTGTTGATGAATTTTTGCCCTACAGCTTAGAGAAAAGCATTGTATGTGATATATCTTGATAATTTTTTTTAGTAAGACTTTTGCTGTACTTCAGGATGACTTGCTCTTAAGCAAATTAGGGAAATGTGGTCTAGATTAAATTTACTATATGGTGGGTGGATAACTGGTTGACAGCTATTACTCAAAGCCTAATTATCAATGGTTCACTGTCAAACTAGATGGGAGTACTTAGTGGGGTCCCACAGGGTCTGGTACTAGTCAATATTTCAGTACTGGCTTGGATAATGGAGTGGAGATTATGTTTATGAAATTTGCAGATGACGTCAAGATGTGAGGGGTTGCAAGCACTTTGAAGAACAGTGTTAGAATTAAAAATGACCTTCACAAATTGGAGAATTTATCTAAAATCAACTAGATGAAATTCAATAAAGACAAGTGCAAAGTACTATGCTTAGGAAGGAAAAAATCATACGCACAACTATGAAATGAGGAATAATTGTTTAGGGGTGGTAGTGACAGTAACATGAAGTTTTTTGAGCTCTTCTTTTTGGTTTCTTAAATACAGCACCGAGAACCTTGCTTTGCCAACATTAACCTGAAATAAGGGGAAAACCAAAATTAAATTAATTAAATTGGTAAGAAATGGTAGCAAGTTAACAATAATACATATATTAAAGAAATAAGGTGATGCATACAATATTGGCACACAACCAAGGCAGGTTCAAACAGTTTAGCCTATGGAAAACAAAATGTGGTTTGAGGTTAAGTAGAGATCACTCCAAAACTAAAAGGAGGGGGCAATCAGGCATGCTCAGTCCAAAATTAGGTGAGGGCCACCATCCTACATTAGATAACATCCTATAATACTAAAACTTTTTGTGTAATAGATTTGAATGACAGATTTAGCAGTTGAGATTAGTCTATAAGTATGGACCAATCAAAGAGGGTTTAAAGATGATTGAAGCCTAAATATACTAATACTAGCATTTAAAAATAAGCCAATCAGAAAAGCCAAAAGTTTATATAAGGCCAAAAGCATGCAGGCAAAAGGCAGCCACACAAAGAACAATAAAAGAAGATGCACCAGAAGATCAGAAGACACCTAATAGTGAAGGAATCAGAGGAAGCAACAAAAGCAATCACAGGGTGACAGCAGCTGCAGCAGTGTTGCTAGTGCAACAGTACAGAAAAGGGTCTTAAAACAAAGGGAAAGAAGAATACAGAGCATCTAATGCTAGTAACGGATGTTAAATAAAATGGGGTTAGTGAATGTGCATGCTTGGGATAACAAAGATGAGTCTCTGCAGTGTGTATGTTTATGTTCCTCTGTAAAATGTTTAGAATTTTTTAAGATTGCTGTCAGTGCCCTGCATATGACTGATCCCCATATGTGGAACATAATCACTTAAGCTATTCCAACTATATAGGGTATATACCCTAACCCTAAGCCTTTATTTTGGAAAAGAACTCCCTGGATGTCACCCCTTTAACATGAGGGCTGTATTTGGGTCCTCCCAGGCGTGAATAGATATAGTCTGTTCTGGAGAGTTTCCTGAAAGTTATAGGGAGATTCTTGGTAAACTTTGTTATGTCTCGTGGGATGAGGTTTACCGGGGCGGTTGACAAATGTCTTTGATGTCGACCGTAGAGCGTCCAGACTAGCACGCTGAGCCGACAAACAGCTGATTGGCTTAGTGAGGCAGCCATTTTAATTTAAATTCAGCGGCGATTATTTAAATTGCCGCTTCATTTGGGTATGTCTAGTAAACTAATCTACATGGCTCTGATGACAGAGCCATGTAGTCTAGACATACCCATAGTGTCCAAGTTATTAGCGCACAAACATATAAACATTCTCCTTTATATATTAGATTCTGGCACAGGCCTGCAGTGCCAGTGAGAATGTGAGGCTCTTACAATTGTCTAATCAACTGACTAACAATACAGGCAGATTTCACCTGAAAAAACCCACAAAATGTTTATCTTCATAAAATAAAATTACCATGTCAAATCAGCGTATCAGAAACTTTAAATTACTGTCAAACCATAAGTGTTTCACTTTTCTAGTTTAATATTTTACTGGTTTCCCACAGGTTGTGATCCATCCAACGTGAATGCTGCTGCTGCCTTTTCACTGCTTCTAGGCTGATTCCACATTTTGGATTTTTGAATAGCCTAGTATTAGGCATAGATCCTTAGTCTAAATGGATCCAGCCAGACCTCTTGAATGGAGCCTGGCCAGAAACTGCAGTCAGAACCACCTGCATATTTAAAATAAGGAGTGGAGATGAATAGCTGGCATGAAGACTAAACGATTAGCAAGAGATAAGGGGTGGAGCTCTGGCCAGTTCTCTAAGGACTAATCTGACCAGACCCAGAGACCTTTATTTTTGGGACTTTTAAGTTTTAAGTAGTTCAAATCTAGGCAGTGAGGGAGGAGTGTCAGGGTGGTTAAACACTGGAATAAATTACCTAGGGAGGTTGTGAAATCTCCATCACTGGAGATATTTAAGAGCAGGTTGGATAGACACCAATCAGGGATGATCTTGATGGCACATAGTCCTGCCATGAGGGCAGGGGACTGGACTTGGTGACCTCTCAATGTCCCTTCCAGTTCTAGTATTCTATGAGTGTTTAAACTGTTGTTCAAGTGCTCCTTTCAGGGGGTTTTATTAAAGGAAGACTCATTTTTGTTTGGCTTCTCCTTGCCCAGGCTATTAAAGTGGACCCATTGCTGCTCATTGAATGGGAAACTGAGGCAAGTCTCCGCAGAGCCATCATTGTCCAGAAGGCAGTGCTACAGGGCAGGCATATCTTTTTTTTTTAACAGAACTCCATTAACATCAAGATCAGTCTTGAAAGATTATGATTAATTTGTGGGTAGGGTTCTTGGCTGGTTGCCAATCTGTTTTCCAGAGTATAAATTGCTCCTTATTAGTATAAAAACAATGAGTAGTCCTGTGGCACCTGAGCTCTGGTCTACACTAGAAATATTTTCTGGCCAGAATAATTCAAGATTATTTTTAATCTTATTTTTTTAAATGAAGATTAAAAGTATTTTGAGGAAATCCTGTGTGACATTTAAAACTATGTACTTATAAAGGATTTTAGTGCTTGCCCAGCTGGTGTTTGTGCTTTTGACTGTACTTATGGGCATTCTATCCCTTCCGGAAGATGTTCTGCATTGTTTTGGAATATGTACCTTGATTTCCCCAGGCGATTTCTTCACTAGTGAATAGACTGTAAATAGAAGAGTGTTTGCTATTTGCACAAATGGAAGGTGATTATATGAAAAGTAAGAAGAGTCCTTTCTTGTTTCTGGTATATTTCAGCTTTTTTTATGCGTAGATGCTGAAAAAATGTTAACTGCTTTCTGGATAGATGCCATAGAAATTAAGGGTTTTTTCTAAAGGCTGAACAGGAGTAAACAGTTTTTTTGAAATTTTGGTTGGGCCAATCCATTGACATAAAGGTGGAGTTCTGTGCTGCCATGTGGAACATAGATACTTGATTTCAACACTCCCATGGGTCAAGAAGCAGATCAGTCAGCTGAAGAATATAATTTAGAGAGTATATTTAGCTGCACAATCCTTAAAAGTTCCTAGAACAAGAACAAGACGATAAAATAATTTCTCCTTATGAAATACTGTAGGAAAGGATTTGGACACAGATCCCGAGAAAAGGAGCATCCATTAACCATGTTGTGATATATACATCAAGGAAGAATAGCTCCTTTTCAAAGGGGACTCACTGGAACCTTCTCATGGAAGGTCACCTTAACAGGCTGTTCTGGGGTTGGAAGATTTCAAATGCTCTGTATAACTGAGATGTTTTATACATGTAAATTGTTGTTAGATGGTTTTCAAGAATATGCTGGCTACTTTCTGAATTTGTTTGGACCAATAAAGCTTGTACACTGCAAATGCTTCCTCTATGCAACACTTAATAGCTGGTCTTAATAGTTTTCCTTAAAGATATACTAGTTTTCTCATAATTCACACTAAAATTAGTTTTCACTTATTATAAATCTGCTTTTGACTCCATGCTGTCAACCAAGCCTACAATTTGGTGACAGATTAACATTGTTAATAACTGTATCAGAGTAATTGAAATCAATGGGCTTCTGGATGGACACACAGCTATGATGCATTCTTCAGAAAATACACATGTAGGCTAGGCATGTTCCAGGTCACTCTCAGGCTACTAGTGTAGGTGTTTTTTGAGACCAGAAGACTTTGAGGTTTCAGAGATTCAAGATATGGGCACTGGGAGGGAGGAAGAGAGGTTAATTGTCTTGAAGCAATATGAGCTAGTTGGCTGAACTCGGGGTCTGAAAATACGATTTTTCTGATCTCTATTTTCAATGTTATCACCCTCTCGCTATGTGGCTGAGAATTTTAATTTCAACATTAACTTCTGTCTGAGGAATTCATAGCATCTAATAAACATGATTTGAAACTTAAGGCACACCTATGAAACTACAGTAGATAAGCACTCTTATTCCTACATTTCTGAGGGTGAAATTTAGTTTTAGGAGATAATCATTTGTTCATAGTGACACACACATATACTAGCAGAAACAAAATACAGGACTATGTAACACTTTAGAGACTAACAAGATGGTTTATTAGATGATGAGCTTTCGTGGGCCAGACCCACGAAAGCTCATCATCTAATAAACCATCTTGTTAGTCTTTAAAGTGCTACATAGTCCTGTATTTTGTTTCAGCTACAGCAGACTAACACAGCTACATTTCTATCATTTAGTAGCAGGACGCTGATCTCCTGATTCCCACTCCTTTGTCTACGACACAACACTACCTTCCTGTGACTTCTCTGTGAAATGGTATCGAACTACTGACTTGTCCACCTCTCTCAAGGTGGCCTGAAAGTTAGTTAATGCTTGAATAGCACTTTGGAGGGATAAAGTGCTATGTTATGGAGTCTTTTCATAGCGAAAGTTGTGACTAATTTCCTGTTTAGAGAATGATGTCGGTTTCTCCCTCTGTCTCTGGATAAATATCTTACATGCCAGGGGATAGAGAGAAAATTGTTTCACTGATTTTAATTGTACATATCTCTACTAGCTGTAGTGCTTGGGATTTTGTTAAAGACTTGAGTTTGAAATTTTTGGCTTTAACATTTTTTAAATATTACTGCTAAGGAGAATTTTCTTGTAGTTATTGAAAGTTTTCAACATAATTTTAATTTGAATTGATTTTGTAGGGCGATGTAAATACATATTGGAAAATCAAAATAAACCAAGGTATAATTCTAATTGCTACTAATATGCAACTAAATACAATACAACTTATTACTTTTTTTCTTCACTCAGTGCACAGTCAACCTATGGAACTCCTTGCCAGAGGATGTGGTGAGGGCTAGAACTTTAACTGGGTTCAAAAAAGAGCTAGATAGATTCATGGAGGTTAGGTCCATTAATGGCTATTAGCCAGGATGGGTAGGAATGGTGTCCCTAGCCTCTGTTTCTCTGGAGGTAGGTGACAGGGGAGGGATCATGTGAGGATTACCTGTTGTGATCCCTCCCTCTCCGGCATCTGGTATTGGCCGCTGCTGGTAGACAGGATTCTGGGCTGGATGGACCTATGGTCTGACCCAGTATAGCCATTCTTATGTTCTTATAATGTCTCTATATTTTCAGGAACTTTCAGTCTATCCATGTTGGTGTATAGAAAAGTAGAGCTGGTGGGACCTTGTGAAGTCATCAAATCCAGTCAGCTGCACTGTGACTGGACCAAGTAAGCCTAGACCATCCCTCACACTTGTTTGTTCAAACTTTTTAAAAACCTCCAATGATGGGGATTCCACAACCTACCCTGGAACCTATTTCAGAATTTAGCTACATGTATAGTTGAAAACTTTTCATAATATCTGACTCAGATCTCCCTTGCTGCACATTAAGCTGATTATGTTGTGCACTACTGTAATCCATGCTTGCTTGGCGTGGTGGTCTTTCCCCCGTAGAGGGAGCCATATCAGCTACAGATTAATGAGTCTGCTATAACCTTGGGTAAGAGAGGCTACATCTAAACTACACCCCTCTATCAGCAGAGGGATATAAATTAGACACATTGGAAGTATAAATGAAACGGGGATTTAAATATCCCATGCTCCATTTGCATAATCACATTCGGGTGCTGTTTTGAACAAGCGCCATTTTGAAATTGACACCGCAACTTAGATGCAGTTCTGCCGCCAGCAGGGTGATTTTTCAACTGATCCGGTACTCCTCATTTTTTGAGGCGTACAGTATCTGTTGAAAAATCACCCCACTGTTGGCCAGAGAGAGCTCTTTTAGGTCATGCAGTATTAGCTCATGCCTAAAGCTCCAAAAATCCCAGGTTTGGTCCCAGCCACTGATGATCAAGGTCTGTCAGCATTACACTACTTTCAAGAGAACAACTGATCACCATCCCCATTATAACAGCCCTTTACATATTTGAAATCTGTGATCAGGTCCCCCCCTCAGTTTTTTTTCACAAGATGAAACATTCCCAGTATTTTAACTTTTTCTCATGGATGATTTAAAAAACTTGACCTATCAGTTTTGTTGTTCTCCTCTGGACTCTCTCCAACTTGTCCACATCTTTCCCCAAGTGTACAGCCCAGAACTGGACCCAGAACTCCAGCTGAAGCTTCACCAGAGTTGAGTAAAGTGGGGCAGTTTCCTCCCATGTCTTATATATGACATTTCTGTCCAAACACGTAAGAATTATATTTGCCTTTTTCGCAGCTGAATCTTACTGTTCACACTTATTCAGTTTGTGATCCATTATAACCCCCATATTTTTTATCAGTTATATCAACTTACCAGACAGTTATTTCTCATGTTTGTGGATGTGCATTTAATTTTTTTTCTTTCCTAAATAAAATATTTTGCTTCTATATTTATTGCATTTCATCTTGTTGACTTCAGACTGGTCCCCCAATTTGTCAAAGTTGTTTTGAATTCTAAAAGTGCTCGTAACCCTTCACATATTATTGTTGTCATTCTTAAGTTTTATCAGCATTCTCTCCATTCCATTGTGCAGGCCATTAATGAAAAGACCAGCATGGACCTCTGCGGGACTCCACTAGATACACCCTTCCAGTTTGTCAATGCATCGTGGCTAATTACTCTTTGTGATCTTTCAATTAGTTATTTAATTGTTGCCTTTAGTAATTTCATCTAGAGCAAATTTCCATAGCTTGCTGTCATGTAGGACTATGTCAAAAGCCTTACTAAAATCAAGATATATCACATATACTGCCCCTCCCCCATCCAGGAGTCAAGTAACCCTGTCACATTAGGTTAGTTTGGCATGATTTGTTCATGTTTGTCCATGATGGCTATTCCTTTTGATCTATCATCCTCCAAATACTTACAGATGGGTTGTTTAATAATTTGTACCTGTATCTTTCTAGGTACAGATTGAACCTCTGTGATCTGGGACTCTCTGGCCAGCAACATCTGTGGTCTGGCAAGGACCATGGGTATTGCTGGATCAGAGAGTCCCTGACACAGAGGTTGCCAGCGGCTGGGACCTCAGCCAGTCTGACAGCAGGCAACCTGAAGAGGAAATGGCCAGGGGACAGGGAGCCCAGCCAGTGGGCCAGAATTTGGAGCAGAACCAGGTGGGGAGCCCTGTGGACTGGGAATGGAGCTCCACTGGCCAGGAGTGGAACTCTACCAGCCAGGAGCAGGGTAACCCAGCACCCAGAAACAGAGCTCTGCCTGCTGAGGGTAGGGAGCTCTGCCAGTGTGAAGTTTGGCTGACTGATCTATAATTCCCCATGTCCTCTTTGATCAGTGCTTATGGCAAGGGTTGAAAATATTTCTTTGGAGTTGCTGCCACTCCTATCTCAGTTCATGCAACTTAATGGTAGATGATTATACCCCAGGATTATTATCATACAAGGGGGACTAAAATAATAAGCGTGGCTTAACAAGGAGATCTTGCATGATCTCAAAATTAAAAAGGAGTCATATAAAAAATGGAAACTAGGACAACTAACAAAGGATGAATATAGGCAAGCAACACGGGAATGCAGGGGCAAGATTAGAAAGGCAAAGGCACAAAATGAGATCAAACTAGCTACAGGCATAAAGGGAAACAAGAAGACCTTTTATAAATACATTAAAAGCAAGAGGAAGACCAAGGACAGGGTAGGCCCACTGCTTAGCGAGGAGGGAGAAGCAGTAACAGGGAACTTGGAAATGGCGGAGATGCTCAATGACTTCTTTGTTTCGGTCTTCACCGAGAAGTCTGGAGGTGTGCCTAACGTAGTGAATACAAGCAGAGAGAGGGTAAGTTTAGAAGATAGGATACACAAAGAACAAGTTAAAAATCACTTAGGAAAGTTAGATGTCAGCAAGTCACCAGGTCCTGATGAAATGCATCCCAGGATACTCAAGGAGCTGATAGAGGAGGTATCTGAGCCTTTAGCTATGATCTTTGAAAAATCATGGCAGACAGGGGAGATTCCAGAAGACTGGAAAAGGGCAAATATTGTGCCCATCTATAAAAAGGGGAATAAGAACAACCCAGGAAATTATAGACCGGTCAGTTTAACGTCTGTCCCAGGGAAGATAATGGAGCAGGTAATTAAGGAAATCGTATGCAAACACTTGGAAAGTAATAAAGTGATAGGGAATAGCCAGCATGGGTTTGTGAAGAACAAGTCATGTCAAACTAATCTGATAGCTTTCTTTGATAAGATAACGAGCCTTGTGGATAAGGGAGAAGCGGTGGATGTCATATACCTAGACTTTAGTAAGGCATTTGATACGGTCTCGCATGATATTCTTATTGATAAACTAGGCAAATATAACTTAGATAGGGCCACGATAAGGTGGGTGCATAATTGGCTGGATAACCGTAGTCAGAGAGTTGTTGTTAACGGTTCTAAATCCTGCTGGAAAGGGATAACAAGTGGAGTTCCTCAAGGGTCTGTTTTGGGACCCGTACTGTTCAATATCTTCATCAATGATGTAGATATTGGGATAGAGAGTACTCTTATTAAGTTTGCAGATGATACCAAACTGGGTGGGGTTGCAACTTCTTTGGAGGATAGGGACATAATTCAAAATGACCTTAGCAAGTTAGAGAAATGGTCAGAGGTAAACAGGATGAGGTTTAATAAAGAGAAATGCAAAGTGCTCCACTTAGGAAGGAACAATCAGTTCCATACATACAAGATGGGAAGCGACTGTCTAGGAAGGAGCATGGCGGAAAGGGATCTAGGGGTCATAGTGGACCGCAAGTTGAATATGAGTCAACAGTGTGATGCTGTTGCAAAAAAAGCAAATATGATTCTAGGTTGTATCAACAGGTGTGTTGTAAGCAAAACTCGTGAAGTCATTCTGCCGCTCTACTCTGCACTAGTTAGGCCTCAGCTGGAGTACTGTGTCCAGTTCTGGGCGCCACATTTCAAGAAAGATGTGGAGAAATTGGAAAGGGTACAGAGAAGAGCGACAAGAATGATTAAAGGTCTAGAGAACATGACCTATGAAGCCAGGCTTCATGAACTGGGCTTGTTTAGTTTGGAAAAAAGAAGATTAAGGGGGGACATGATAGCAGTTTTCAAATATCTAAAAGGGTGTCACAAGGAGGAAGGCGAAAATTTGTTCCTCTTGGTTTCTGAGGACAGGACAAGGAGTAATGGGCTTAAAGTGCAGCAGGGGAGGTTTAGATTGGACATTAGGAAAAAATTCCTAACTGTCAGGGTGGTCAAATATTGGAATAAATTGCCAAGGGAGGTGGTGGAATCTCCCTCTCTGGAGATATTTAAGAACAGGTTAGATAGACATCTGTCAGGGATGGTGTAGACGGAGCTTGATCCTGCCTTGAGGGCGGGGGGCTGGACTCGATGACCTCTCGAGGTCCCTTCCAGTCCTATTATTCTATGATTCTATGATTCTATGCAGAAGTACTTCATACTTACAGAAAGTCACCTGTTCCCCTGCTCATTTGTACTGAGGATGCCATCTCCCAGCATGTACATTATCTAGCTGACATGTCTGCATGTCCTTCTCACTCTAAGCTGAATCTTCCTTCTTCCACCCTCTTCTTGTTTGTTAATTTAGACTCTTTGGACTTCCTTTTGTTTTGTACTGTATTGTGCTTAGCATAAGGGGATCTCAATTCTAAAGTGGAGCTTGCAGGCACTATTGCAATGCAAACAGCAACGATCAACTGACTTTCCAAGTGCACCCTCATTTTCATTAAGAAAACTTGTGAGTGGGCAGGAGAGAAGGTATTAGGTATCCTACTTGTGCAAAGGTACTTATGTGAGAAATAAACTATTTCTTTCCATCTGCACAGCCTCATGGGACCAAATACATTACTTCCATACTGCTGCTACCTTGGGCTACAGTGCAACACTATTTCAAAATAACTACTGCTATTCCAAAATAACTTAGTCCATGTCTACACAGCAGGCAGTTATTTTGAAATAATGTTGAGATACTGTCAAGCTGGAGGACTTCTTACTCTGACTTCTGTAACCCTCATAGTACGAGGAATAAGGGAAGTTGGAGGAAGAGTGCTCTATTTTGAAATAAGTGCTATGTAGATCCTCCCTATTTCAAAATAAGATATGCAATTAACATAGCTCAATTTGCATAGCTTATTTCGAGTTAAGCCCTGCAGTGTAGATACACCCTTGGGGAACTGAAACCTTCACTCAGGACTTGAACTCAGGTAATTATTTTACTATAGAGAATGAAGTATAAACTCCACTATTGATTACAAGGTCAGTTTCATGAATAGGGTTTTCTCTGATAATGCATGTTTTTAAAAAGAAATAAGCAACCAGCCTGTTTTAGGAGCAGTGATATCTGTATAGCTGTTGTTTGCAGTGTATTAATAAATGGTGGTTGTTTGTTTCAGGGAAGGACTTCTTACATACATTCATAGCCCTGGACTACCAGTTAATATTTAATTGTAGTCAGTAATGCAGCATTAAAATGCATTCACTTTTCAAGCACAACAATGGAATACACTTATACTGTATCTTTATTTTCTAAGATGGAAGTTTAAGGAAATGTGATAGGCTAGTAATTAAGAACTACTAAACCTGTCCTTTAAAGCTATTGAGGATTTCCCGCAAGATACAAGCTATTCATTTTAAATGGAAAATATCAGTGTCTTACAACTGCTCATCCATTGGAATAAGTTAAGTTTCAAGGCTTGTATGTCCCATTATTGCATTCCAAGTAAACTAGTTGAAATTGGTTAAGATAGTACTTGACATTTCTGTTATGCTTCAAGAGGACTATGAGCTGAAAATCTGGACCTAGCATTGGTCCTGTCACAGGACAGATATGGAAACAGTAATACCTCAAGAACAAATAACTTCTGTTAAAACCTGATGTGATGTTATATAGGTTGCAGCAATGCTAAACTCAGGATATCTTGGAAATTGATCCATACTATAGAAATGTGCAGAAAGAATTTGCTGGTAATGAGTTAAGCGATGAATTGCAGTTTTGAAATACAGCCTCTCCTGCCAAAAATACTCTCTCTCTTCTATTACCAAGTCAATGAAGTGTAAGTGATGAAGAGGGAAAAAAAATCTCCAGGAGTGTGTCTTGGATTATGCAACTTGCAGTAGGAACAAGTGCTCATCTGCTAATTACATTTTTAGAGAATATAACTCTCCTTCTAAAGATAGGGTTGGGTTTTTTTGTTTTTCTGTTTTAGTTTGTTTTTAACTGAGGTATCAGACACAACAGGATGGGCCAAGTTATTGTCAGGACACACAACAAACTAATAGCTAGTTCAGATTAGAATCCAGGATGTTTTGGGCTCTTGAATAAAACCTATAGTCCACTATCATGCTCCTAATATGAGACTGCACATGAGGTACTTGTATTCTACTTCCTTGACATACTGGGTCATCTAGAAAAATGTGCAGACAATGGCCAGGCAGGAAGGAACAGTACAAAAGGTGTTACTATAATGACTACCAGGGCGGTCTCTACGGTGCCATAAGGTTAGGGGTTTGGGACAGCAACTTCCCCGCCAGTGCCCCAGGCATGGAGGTCAAGGGAAACCCCATCTGCTGTAGGTCCACCCTGCTCCCTTCACTATCTATTCCCCAAAGCCCCACCCTTCCTCCAACCCCGCTATGCCTCCTGCCTCTGTACTCTTCATGATGGTGGGAACCTGAATGACCAGGCAGTCTGCTCCACTCCACCCTACTGTCCTCTCCCAGTCTGTTGCTCTTCACTTTTCTGTGAAGCCGAGAACAGCAGGTCAGGAAATGGGCAGTGGGGTAGAGTGGAGCGGGTTGCTGGGTTGCTCAGGTCCTCACCACAGTAGTAAGTGTTGGGAGAGACTCTTTTGCTGTCCTGCTCCAGGCTCCCAGTTGATCCCCTGAGCCCAGTGTACACGACGGCTGAGGCAGCTGCTGAAAGACACCCCCACAAAAAAGTATGGACTCTGCTGGCAACATTAAAAGGCAGAGGGAGGGAAATGCACCAAGAAAACATCTCTGCAGTGACTGATTTGATGATATGGTACAAGAATTATGAAAAATGGCTTTAAAAATAGCACTATTTGTAGTCCTGAACTGCTCTCAAAATCAAAACTAACTTGATCTACATCTTGAACTAATGTAAGATTCAAAGAGGTTTCAAATCAAATGATGATGGATTGAGAGGTTTTTTTTTAAATAACCCCCCAATAAATGTTATATATATATATATATTTATATACACACACACAAACACACACACGCAGACAGAAAGAGAGAGAGGGAAAGAGAAATGTCAAACCAAGAAAGTCGGTATGTCCAACAGCTGAGCAATGAAGACTGTCAGGCATCCTAAGTAAATGTTGTCCTGACCTGGCTTGTTAATGACAGCCAGATAGCACTAACACACTCAAATGTCAGGAAAGAGGGAAATAAAGGCCATGTAGAGGGTAATGTAACAGATAGCCTCAGCTTACTGCAAGACAGATAATAGCATTACTGTGAAGCTTATTCTCTTTGGCTGTTCAAGGCCCATAGCTCACAGCCTGAAGTAGCACAGCTATCTCAGAAGACTTTAATTTAAAAATAAGCAAGGTTTCATGAGCCTCTTATTAGACAGATTCTTAAAGGTTACCTGGGTGCTGTAATAAGTAGAGTGGGTGATTTAGGTTGGGGACATTTTCCCCTACAATCTGTATTCCCCATATTTTAATACATTGTTAGGAGATAGTCTCCTTTTGATGGGACATAAAACCAAGGTTCTAATCACTTGTAGCCATGCAACATTTTGCATGAAAAGAGGTGTTACTACAGCATTCTCATCTACATCTAGCTGGCTGCTTATAGTCTGCTTACCTTAAATTCACTGTAATTTTCACTGTCTAAAATATTCTTCACTGCTCATTGTAGTGCTGTGGAGTGGCTGCTGCTTTCTATTTAAAGCGGCTGCATTTCTATGTATATATACTATTGCCTCCTTTATTCTGAGTGGCTAGTCAAAGTCTGGGGCTCTGTGGGTGTTCTAGTTATGAGTAAAAATTGGTGGCAGCCAGGTACTATTTGATGCAGTTTTGTTTATTTATGAAGAATATGCGAAGTCCTGATCTTTGCATGTAAAAATGAATCAAATATCAGAAAACAGCTTCTTTTGCTCCCAGCAGCAGCAGGAGCACCCGTTTCATGCTGCATCTCTGACCCTAAAACCCCTCCCCAGCTTTCTTCCAAGAGTCAGCAACTTCTTCAGATGCTCTTTGTCTTACTTTACTTCTCTGGTCTCTTAGGGTATGTCTACAAAGTTAATTCAAACTAACAGCCGTTAGTTCGAATTAACTTTCATAGGGGCTACACATGCAAACCGCTATTTCGGATTTAACCTCATTATGGCTATGTCTAGACTGCAAGCCTCTTTCGAAAGAGAGCGTCTAGACTTCACGCGGAACTTTCGAAAAAGCAAGCCGCTTTTTCGAAAGAAAGCACCCAGTGAGTCTGGATGCTCTTTTTCGAAGAAGCTCTATTTACATTCAAGAACGCCTTCTTTCGAAAGAGCACTTTCGAAAGAAGGCGTTCTTCCTCGTGAAATGAGGTTTACCACCGTCGAAAGAAAAGCCACATTCTTTCGATTTAATTTCGAAAGAACGCGGCTGCAGTCTAGACGCAGGTGAAGTTTTTTCGAAAAAAGGCTACTTTTTTCGAAAAAACCCCTGAGTCTGGACACAGCCTATATGAGGAGTAACGCCTAGTTCGAATTAAGTAGTTTGAATTAAGAGCTGTGTAGCCACTAGTTGGATGCTAGCCCTTCCCAGGTTGCCCTGGTGGCCACTTTGGGCCAAACCAGGAAAACTCTTTTGCCTCCCTCCTGGCCCTGGAGCCCTTAAAGGGGCATGGTGTGCCCACCCTGCACCTGGCACGGGATGAACCAGCCACCCGCTGCCACCCAGCCCTCTGCCTCTTCCCAGGATCAGGCCGGCGGCTCCCAGGAACTTGCCCGGGGCTGCAAAAGGTGAGTGCCCGCCTGGTCTAGTGCGGAGATTGTGGACCTCATTGAGGTTTGGGGGGAAGCCTCCAACGTCCACGATCTCCACACTAGGCACAGGAATGTGGCCGTCTACAGCCTCATGGATGCCAGCCTGGCCACCAGAGGCCACATGCAGACCCAAGAGCAGGTCCGCTGCAAGATTAAAGACCTGTGGCAGGCTTACTCCAGGGCCTCCCAGCCAGGGGCCGACCCGGAGGCATGCCCTCATTATGAGGACCTGGGCAGCATCCTAGGGGCTCACATAGTCCATGTCCCCCGGGTGGTGATCAACCCCAGGGCAGAGGGCCCCGTCCCTGACATGGAGGAGGAGGAGGAGGATGCCAAGAGCCAGGAGCCTGCAGGGAGCCTGCCCAGGACCCAGGACCCCCGAGGCATCCCACAGAGCACATCGGCTGTGTCGTCCGAGGCCGGGGAGGGCTCCACATGTGAGTGCCATCATGCTCCCCTTATGTGTATGGGGGAGGGCGCTGGAGAGGAAGCCCAGGGACTGTGCGCCTGTGCCTTGCCCACCATGGAGCAGCAGGTAGGTGTCATGCAGGGGCCCTGGCCCATTCCCCACACGCCGACTTCGCCTTGCAGAGGGAGACTGGGTTTCACCCACTGTGTCCCCAGGGAGAACTGACCACTGCTCTTGTTTCACCACAGCTGCAGCACCTGAGACTGCAGGGTGCACCACCCTGCCTCCAACAGACACCCGCACCCGGGCCAGCAGGTGCACCCGCAACCTGGAGGACTATCAGCGGTGGTACCTGCGGCTACTGGAGCACCAGCTCTGCACCCAGGAGCTTGGAGGCACTGGAGGAGCAGGGCCGTACCCTCAGATGCCACCTCCAGACCTTGGTGGATAGGTTCCTGCCTCCTCCTGCTCCAGCCCCTGTGGCTGCCCCAGTTCTCGCTCCTCCTCCCACCCCCGCTTCCCCTCCCGCTTCCTCCGCACCCACCGTCTCTCCTACCCCAACCTCCACACTCACTCCCCCTTGATGGTCCCGCACCTGCAGTGCTGTGAGATGGGAGAGCCAGCAGGACCCCCAACCCTGAGCTTTCCCTTCCCTTCCTCCCCCTTCCAGCTCCCTCCTCCCAGGTTTCTCCCCTCTTCCACCCTCAATCCTCCCTTCCCCCACCCCAGTTATTTATAATAAAGAGAGGTTTTGTTGGCAAAACAGGTGTCTTTATTTTACATTAGGAAGGGGGGTTAGGGAGGGGAAAGGGGAAGGAGGGGAGGGTGCAAGAAGGCCCCAGTGGGGCATGCAGGGAGAGTTCAGTCCTCCACCTGGAAGCTCTCCCGCAGGACTTCCAGGATCTGGATGGCCCCCTGCTGGGCCTCCCGGATGGCAGCAGTGTGGGACTGCATGTACTGGCCAGCCATGCCGTCAGCCTCAGCCATCCAGGCTGGCAGGAAAGCCTCCCCCTTTCTTTCACATACATTGTGCAGCACACAACATGCTGCCACCATGGGAGGGATATTGTGTTTGGCAAGGTCAAGGCGGGTGAGAAGGCATCTAAATTGGGCTTTCAGGCGTCCGAAGGGCCCCTCGACCACAATACGGGCCCTGGTCACCCTGGCATTGAAGGCCTGCCGGAAGGGGTTGAGGTGCCCCATGTATGGCTTCATCATCCAGGGCTGTAGGGGGTAGGACGCATCCCCCACCAGGCAGACGGGCATGTCCATGTCCCTGACCCTTATGTGGTGGTCGGGGAAGAAGATCCCAGCGTGAAGCCTCTGGCACACGGAGGAGTTCCGGAACACCCTGGCATCGTGTGCCTTGCCGGACCAGCCCATATTAATGTCCATGATCTGGCCCCAGTGGTCAGACACGGCCTGCAGGAGGATGGAGAAGTATCCCTTGCAATTTATATACTGGGAGGCCTGGTGTTCCAGGGCACCGATAGGGATGTGCATCCCGTCGATGGCCCCCCTGCAGTTAGGAAAGCTGAGGGCACCGAACCCCTAGATGACCGTGTCCAGGTCGGTGAGGCATACCACCCTGCAGAGCAGCACCCTGTTGATGGCCTTGACCACCTGCAGAGAGACACACCAAACCGTGAATCACTGGGGTGCCCAGGTGGCTGGGAGTGTTATTTCCCTGGCACTGCCCTATGCCCCACTCCCAGAAGCAACCCCTGCTGTGATCCTGGCCACGTGTAGTACGGCCGGGACAGACTGAACCCTCTCGTACGGGGCACTTTCGACTCCTCCCCCCCGCGTTTTCCCTGGGGCGGCCCATCCCCTCCTTGCAGACCCCCTCCTCCCCGGCCCAGTGGCCAGTGAGTGCCGTACCTGCATGAGCACTGCTCCGACGGTGGATCTCCCCACACCGAACTGGTTCCCGACGGATCGGTAGCTGTCCGTTATGGAGAGCTTCCACAGGGCGATGGCCACACACTTCTGGAGAGGAATGGCAGGCCTCATGCAAGTGTCCCGTCACCACAGAGCAGAGGTGAGCCACTCACAGAGCTCCAGAAAGGTGTCCTTCTTCATCCTGAAGTTCTGGGTCCACTGTTGGTCTCCCCAGCACTCCAGGACGATGTGGTCCCACCAGTCGCTGCTGGTGTCCAGACGCCAGATGCGGCGGGACACCCTGACTTCCGCTTCTGCTGTGGCTCCTCCACAGCCCCCAAGGAGGCCAGGGGGAGGGGCAGGGAGCTGATATGCACAAGATGGTGCCAGGCAGCCTCCAGCCATTGCTGGCAGGCTTGCAGCAGCAAGTCCAAAAGCTCTGGCTCCATGGTGCCAACTGCGGAGGTTGCCCCAATGGGAACCACCGATACAGGCAGACAGAGAGGAAACCGCTTTGCTGTCCCTCAGCGAGGTAGGAAAGCAAGCAAAAAAGCTGAGAACTGGCTGTCCGGGGGGGTGTCCCTTTAAGCACAAGCCTCAGATAGCCTCACACAGCAGCCACACAAAGCAACTACTGACCTGATGCCTTGCTGGAACTGGTTTCAGCTGCCCTTACATGCGACCCAGCATCCAACCAGTGTGGACGCACTATTTCAAATTAGCAAAATGCTAATTCAAATTAGTTTTTGGGTCTAGATGCGTTATTTCGAATTAGCCTATTTCAAATTAACTAATTTGAAATAAATTAGTTTGAATTAGCGCTTTAGTGTAGACATACCCTTAGATGGAGTTTATGCTTATAGTTAATTGTGAACTCACCCTTTAATTAACACATCACTCTCAATCCCATAACAAGGATTCACCCAGTCCATAACATTATTATTTGAGCACTTTGGGATATTTGGATGAAAGATTTTATATAAATGCTAGTTATTAATCAGATTAAGGCTTCACATAATCCAATATCACATCAGCAGTAACTTTAGACACTTTTGCAGAACACAGAAGATTTGACCTTTAGCTAACAAATGTATTTCATCTTAAAATAATACATTTCATAGATCAATAGGGAATAGTGCACTACATAAGCTATAAGGTATTCATATTTTTAAGTTGTAGGCCTTGACTTTGAATCTTTCTTTCCCCATCACATCTCTCTATTTTTGCCATGGATTTCTATGCAACTGCTTGAATATGTTCTTTAAACATGATTCCATCACGGTCAGAAGTTAATTATGTGACCATGTTGTGCCCCAACAGGAGTGTATTAGGAAAAATGAAATTCAGAAGAATCACCGCATCCAATCACCCAATATTCTGGATATTTATCTGATCCTTTGCTTTGGAAATATGGGTAGAAAGAAAACATGAAATAAGGGTTTTGTGCAAAATTCCCACAACTCCTAAAATAGAAGTAGATTTGAAATATCAAGATGACAAACGTCTTTTATGCCAGGCAAAACTGTAAAACAAACTTATGGACTACAAATTGCATAATGTGTGCAACACTAATATTCTGAAACTTAAATTCCACAGTGACACACACATGGAAAACTAGAATGAGCTCCATAGTATGGTGCAATTCAGAATATATAATGAAACCCAAAAATTCTTCTCTTGATATAGTCTGAATTGATTTGCCAAGTAAACAACACCAGTGGCTTTTAGAGAGACACTGTCACTCTAATAAGAGATCAATTAGTATTTTTCATATACCAGGAGGCACAGGTTGCACCTCTGAAATCTGGAACTCTCTGGTCTGGCAACATCTGTGGTCTAGCAGGTCCCCGGATGCTCCTGGACCAGAGAGCCCAGGGGCCTAATGGTAGGAGGGCCAGCATCCTGGCCAGGCCTGGGCGCAGCAGGGCCGGAGGAACCCCAAAGAAATGCAGGGCTGGAAACCAGAGAATCATAGACTCCTAAGGCTGGAAGAGACCTCGGGAGGTCATTGAGTCCAGCCCCCTGCTCAAAACAGGACCAATCCCAACTAAATCATCCCAGCCAGGGCTTTGTCAAGCTGGGATTTAAAAACCTCTAGGGATGGAGATTCCATCACCTCCCTAGGAAACCCATTCCAGTGCTTCACTACCCACCTAGTGAAATAGTTTTTCCTAATATCCAACCTAGTCCTCCCCCACTGTAACTTGGGATCATTGCTCTTCATTCTATCACCATTGAGAACAGCCTCTCTCAATCCTCTTTGGAACCGCCCTCTAGGAAGTTGAAGGCTGCTATCAAATCCCCCCTCACTCTTCTCTTCTGCAGACTAAATAAGCCCAAATCCCTCAGCCTTTTCTCATAGGTCATGTGCTCCACCCCCCTAATTATTTTCGTTGCCCTCTACTGGATCCTCTCCAATGCATCACATCCTTTCTGTAATGGGGGACCCAGTATTGGATGCAATCCTCCCAACATCAGTACTGAATAAAGGGGAATGATCACTTCCCTAGATCTGCTGGCAATGCTCCTCCTAACGCATCCTAATATGCCCTTAGCCTTTTTGGCTACAAGGGCACACTGTTGACTCATATGCAGTCATCCATTGTAATCCCTGGATCCTTTTCTGCCAAATTGCTTCTTAGCCAGTTAGTCCCCAGCCTGTAACAATGCTTGGGATTCTTCCATCCCAAGGGCAGGACTCTACACTTGTCCTTATTGAATCTCATCAGATTTCTTTGGCCCAATCCTCCCATTTGTCTAGGTCACTCTGGACCCTATCCTTACTCTCCAACGTATCTACCTCTCCCTCCTACCTTAGTATCATCTGCAAACTTGCTGAGAATGCAATCCAGCTCCTCATCCAGGTCATTAATAAAGATGTTTACCAAAACCAGCCGACATCAGGAAGCCCAGTAGCACACGGCAGTGTGGGGCCGGGGAACCTCAGCTGCCCTTGCAGTGCGGGGCCAGGGCAAAGTAGCCTGGCCACCTGCAGCAGCGCAGGCTGGAGGCTAGAGAGCTGTACCCACTTGCAGCAGCGCAGAGCTGGGGAAACCTGCCCGTTCACAGCAATGCAAGGGCAGTGCTGGGGGTTGGACAACCCTGGCCAAATGTGGCAACCCAGAGCTTGGGGGCAGCAGCATCATGACAGACAGTCCAGCTGTGGTGAGAGTTGATGGGGCCAGAGGCAGGAGGCTAGGTGGCTTGGGGCAGGTGGTAGGGACACCTCCCCTGGTCTGGCAAATTCTCTCATTCAGTATCCAGTCAGATTCTGATAGTGTCGGACCAGGGAGGTCCAACCTGTATCTGTACATGTCATGCAGCACCTCTGGAAGAGGTATAATACACCTGTATTTTTGATTCCGTGAAGGCTGCTACGTGTTAATTATTGTGCTGTTGGAATCCTCTATGATCCTATAGTTGAAGATACAATAGCACAAAAATGGATCAAAAGACTTCAGAAATAAAAGTTTTAGTTGGGAACTGAATGCTTTAGAGTGGCTCTTCACTGTGAAAATATTATTTAGCATGGAATATATCAGATCTTTAACGTTAAAAGGAATTTTTATGCATTTAATATTTGAGACACTCTGTGAAAGACAGATTTCTTTTTCTAAACACACAATTGAAGGGTCTGTGTAATGCTAGGAGTGGCATGGTGCGTAGGAGGGAGATTTTCAGTGGAGTGCTGTCTAGGGAATTAGATGTGAAACTCTAAAGGTGAGAATACTATTTGGCAATCTTATTTCTACTAGAAATTTATACTTGGATGCTTGAGAGGCACTCCTGACCTAGGGAATTGCATTAGTCATTTAAAGTGTAATATTCTAGTGCAGTTACAATGCTGAAAATGTTTTTAAGGGCTAAAGAAAAATGAAAAAAGTATAAATACAAAAACCTCTTTAGGCCTAAAGAAAAGTTACCTTAAAACCAACCAATCAATTTACTGAGGTTCTCAGAAGTGGTCTAGGACTGTAGGAAACTAGACAGGAATAATGAAGTATCTAGCTATATTACCCGTAATGTAAGATTGAATTCACCTGGGCTCCTGGAGCCCTGGTCTACACTAGGAAGTTATTTCAAAACAGCTGCCTTTATTTTGAAATAGCAAGCAGAGCATCCACACTACCAGGCCTGTTATTTTGAAATAAGGAGCTAGTTATTTTGAAATAGTAACTCCTGCTTTCCACAAGGAATAACACTTATTTTGAAATAGTGTTAGTGTAGATCCTCCCTTGTTGCTATTTCAAAATAATTACTCCCCAGAATCGTTCAAAGCATTTATTCCCCAGCGTTCCTAGGGCTCTAACTCGAGGTAGCGCATCCTCATTAAGGGAGGCTGCCTCAGACTAATTTCATAGTGTGGACACGCTATTTCAAAATTATTATTTCCGAAGTTATTTTTTTCAAAATAAGTTATTTTGAAATCATTTCCTATGTAGACATGCCCTTCATGTCTTTCTTTGCACTTAGGAAGTACTTGGATTTTGGTCATCTTAATACTAGATACAAGTCAACCACCTGATGTTAATTAAAAAGGAAACAACATAAACTATTAGGAGTTGAAGTGACTAGTATTGGGGAAAGATTTTTTTAAGAATGGAAAGGGATAGAAATTTAGTGGTTAGAACATCGGATTGGGAGCCAGGAGCTTTGTTTTCTATTTCAGTCTCTACCAATGAGTCTCACTATATGTAGATTGGCAAGTCAGTTAACCTTTCCGGGTTAGTGCACAGAATGTACTAATAATGAACAGAATATTACATGTCATATGTTCAGTGCTAGGAATCTAATGGGAAGTATGGAATACAAGTTTAAGATTCAGAGAAGAGAAAGCAAATTAAGAAAGCTGGTAGATTTGGTTTATGATAACCCATTAAGAAAACTGACAGCCAGGAAGAGTCTAGTTGGTAATCTTGCAAATTGCTGACTCAGTGTGTGACAGACTTCATCTTTTGAGCTCCTTGTACTAACTGGAAAATAAAGAAAAAACAATAAATACTGTACATCAGATTTGTTGTAAATTTGCACTAAGCTCTGCTCCCTATTCTCTGATATAGCTGATCTCTGAATTAGATGGTCCATTCTTTTCTTCATTACATTGCTTTACAGCATCATTCACTAGGTACAAAATCCATTTTATTCCTTTAGTGCAACCTAAATGGTATTTTAACCCCAGCAGTAGATTTTCTTATCCTCCATCCATTTTTGTCCTAGCATCCAAAATCAATAATGCACTGCTGGGCAATACATGCCGTACCATTCAACGTTAGAAGCAAGAAGCAGAGTGTTTGGGAAGCACATGTAAAAGACTTTGTATGGTTTCTCTTTTTTAGAACAATAGAACTTAAGAACAGTGGTATCTATCATATGGTACCATCTGGGGAAGAAGAGAGAAATTGCACTATTTAAAAGATTTTTGGTTAAGTTATTTTACATTTATGACCAATTCCATCCCCCTGTGTGTACTGCCTTGTTACTCTAAAAACATGTTATGCA
Source organism: Pelodiscus sinensis (assembly GCF_049634645.1). Classification (NCBI taxonomy): domain Eukaryota; kingdom Metazoa; phylum Chordata; order Testudines; family Trionychidae; genus Pelodiscus; species Pelodiscus sinensis. The sequence continues at coordinate 44,061,103 of NC_134711.1, read as the reverse complement.
TATTCAAGATTTGCTTCTTAAGCCCACACACTTCATATGTTTCTCAATGATTCATTTGTTCTTTGAATTGCTTTTGCTGTTAATGGATTTGCCATTTGATTTATAGCTCACTACATCCTTGCTGCCAAGAAAGTCTAAATCTGCCACATGTGTTTGTCCTTTCATTTCACCCCTGCCTTTTGCCCATCTGTGGCTATCCACTACTCTTCACCTTCATCTCATTTCTCCTGGTGTTTCATGTACTCTCTTGCCAACTTTATCCCCTTCACATCAGTGCTGCACAAAAGTAAATAGAATGTGAGAATTGGCAGGAATTTACAACTGTAATGAATGAACAAAATATACTTTTACAGATAAATTTTAGGAGATCTGTGTGTGTATGAGTGTGAGAGAGAAACCATGTTCTTTGTTCTTTCTTTGCCTTCTCTTGACTCTTCACTTTACTGTCATGTTATATCTCTGTTTAGTTAATAATCTTGAAAATTTCTCAGCCTAGCAAACTTCTTACTCTTTGTGGACACCCATTGACATCAGCAGGGCCCTGTGTGGTGACGGTCTGCCCATGTGATTCTCATTGTAAAATCTGTGGGGTAGAATCCTGTGTCTTCAACTGGTTTTATTAGAACTATACACATACTAGGCGACCCCCCCCGACTTACGACCGCCCTACCTGTGACACCCCCACGCCCCGCATTTTTGCCCACTCTGCTCCGGGAGCTGCAGCACCGCCTACCTCTCAGCACAGCCCCATGCCAGCTCAGGGCACCATTGCGCTGCAACTCCTAGGAGACAAAGAGGGCCATGAATGGAACCTCCATTCATAACATTGTCCCTATGGGCAATTAGGGTTTGACTTACAATGGCCTGACTTACAACAGTTCTCCAGGAACCAATTCGGTCGTAATTGGGGCGGGGCAGAGGTCGCCTGTAAACGGTGCTGAATAAATAACAATGTCAACAGTTCTAAAGGATTTTCATAAACCCAAATCCTGGTTTTCCATTTTTTTAAAATGCCAGATCTGGTACAATATTCTGGGTGGCAAAGGTTTGATGAAGCATGCTAATCTGAGCAGACTGTTGGGGAAATAGGTTTTCCTTACATACTGTTCTGTGCCTTGCTCCATATTATCTCACTCTCTCTTAAGCGAGCATTCTCTTTTTCAAACTTATCTTTTAAACCTCACACTGATTGCTAAAATAAATCTTAATTGTTCCTCTATTATGTCTAATTTCCATCCATTCTTGACAGATTTCTCACTGCTTTCAGAACCAACAATATAAGAAGAATGATGAGTCATGAGGTAAGTAACTGAAATAAGCGATAAGAATCAAATGTGAAAGAACACCAAGGCAGAAAAATATCTGGGAGATTGGGAGTCTAGTGATATCAGAAGATATCATAAGTGTATGATACACCAATGTAACATTTTAAAAAAGTGAGTGTGGGGGAGGGGGCAGGGACTGATCATTGTAGTTATTCTATAAACAAGACTGCCATTAAAGCCCATAGGACTTTGCAGTCCTTCCATATGCCAAAATTGGATTGTATTTTGGAACAGTGTAAAGGATACCCTTGGCTTTATTGCTTCTCAGTATTCCGGAATACTAATAGTTTATACACATGAACTATAAGGGAGCATTTTTGTAGACAAGGACTTCATTTATGTGTGGTGGCCTGAACAGCTGCATGACTTGGCCCATTTTTTCCTACCTCCATTTTGCTGCCATTGAGTTTATCTGTCACAAGAGTAGAAGTAAGCACTTATTGGCCTTTGCTACATGGATTGTGCAACACGTGACTAGTCCACCAACCTCACTGATCCAGTAAGTTGTGCAGAATGAATGCCTTCCTAACATCCACCACCTAAAGCTGTGGGACAACTTGAATTAGTAAGACTGGGCTTGTAGGCCTTAGTCTTATAAAGATCTCCTCTTATACAAACCTGTGTGCCTGTGAGCAGCCCCATGCAAGTAACTGTAGCTCTGTATGGACACAGGGTTCTGTGGAGTTATTTTGTATTCTTCCCTAATATATTCCCATTTAGATGTACATCCTTGAAAACTACTAGTAAACTCACCTGGATATAACTTACACCCTTTGTGTGCCTATGCTTATGCTTAGCCCATTATGCATTTTATCAATAACAGCAATGTCTAATAAGAAAAATTCTCTCACCCCTCCCCTCGGGCCTCAAAACCAGAGAATAAGCTAATTTTCAAAACAGAGATGAAGGGAATTACCTTAAGGAGGGATTTGCCCAGAGATCGGAAAGTTTTGGTTACTTGCACTTTCATTGTTTGCAGATATTTTAAAGTGTTAAAATCCCAATACAATTAGCAGCCAAAGAAAATTAACATTGTAAACATGAAATTGCATTTACTCCAAAATGTTCTCGCTATTTTGCAGTTCCTCACAAACTTCCTATGAAAGAGAACACAAAGATTCCTTTTCAGATTAAAGAGCTAGATTCTGTGCGCTAGGGCTGACTCTGACACGTCAGTCACCTCATGGTCCTCCACGGGATGCTCTGAAACCCAAAATCATCATAGCACTCCGTCTCCAGCCTGATTCTGTGCAGAAGGCAGTGAAAGGAAATAGCATAGGGTGGAGGTCCATAAACTGTGGGGCACGACCCCCCCCCCCCACAGCAGAGTACATAGGAACCTTCAGAAGGACATGTCGGACCCACGAGTGGTAGTTTCATGAACAGCTCCACTCTTGCTTCCCACCCATCTCCGCTCCCTGCCCCAGCACAACCTCATCTTAGACCTCTAATCAGACCCATTTACCCTGTTTGCGACACCCCTCCCAATCAGCCACTCTAGTTCTGGAGGAGGCAGTAGTGTGGGACACACAGGGACAGGGTGCTGTCAGGGCTATTCCCCACTCTGGCAAGCCGAATACAGAAGGTGGGGGCCTGCAAAAGACCTTAAATACATTGCCTCTATTGGCTCTGCTTACAAAAAACAAACAAACAAATAAAAAACAACTCCTCAGAGTCATGGATGAACTGGCTCTGGAAGATAGGCTGCCACCTTCAAGTGATTTTAAAGAAGCCTGAAAAACCAAGAAGGAACACTTGCATTCCTTCCCCAGTGGTAGCCCAAGCTCCTCTGCCACCAGAGAGCTTGAAAAAAGAAGTAAAAAATCACAGAAAACAAACTGTCTCTGATAGCTGACCTCTCAGGCTAGGCAGACACACAGAGAGACCTCTCATTACTTTCCAGGACACACGAATCAAATCATCACTTAAAAGAGGCAGTTTTATTAACAAAGCAAAAAGATATACTTGATAAAACAAACTTGATTGCTAGTTACTACATAAAAGAAAAGAACAGATCAAAACACAAAGAACCATAGCTCTTTGGGCTGTAGCTTTAATATGGTGTGGGGGGAAGGAAGGCATAGATTCACATAGAGAAATTTAACCAAACAACCAAAAAAAAAAAAAAAAAAAAAGAAGAAGAAGAAACCCGTATAGTGACTAAATACACATTTGGCCCCTATTTACCCATAATTCCTTCATGATTCAGTCCACTCCCATGCCCCAAATTCCTTGGAGGCGTGGTACTTCTGTCTGGGTTTAAATCTTTCTCTGTCTCCCCACTCCTAGCTTAAACTCACACAGAAAGAGAGCAGGCAAGGTATCTACATACAATTCAGATTTCAGCACTGTATCCCATTGGTTCTTCTGGCCCCTTGCCAACACTCTTAGCTACCTGAGTTTAACCCTTTAGTCACCGACTGCTGGCCAGCATTTCTCCTATCCATCACAGGTGTGTTTGACCCTCAAAAGTTTGGTGACCCCTAGCATAGCATATACACAGGCTCTGTGGAGCTCCGGTACTGTGGCTACATTTAGACTGCAAGATTCTTTAGGAAGAAGCTTTTCTGTAAGAGATCTTCTGGAAAAGCTTTTTTTGAAAGAGAACGTCTACACAGCAAAAGCGCAATGAAAAAGCGATCTGCTTTTTCAAAAGGTAGCATCCACATTCATTGGATGCTATCTCATATTTCAGTTGTGATTACTGTGGATGGAGTGGCCACTAGGGCACCTGTGTTTTTTCCTGAAGGCCTCTTCTTTCGAAAAAACACTCTCTTCTGCATCCACACATGCCTTTTTCCAAAAAAGCTTTTTCGGAAAAAGGCTTCTTCCTCATAGAAAGAGGTTTATTGCTGTCAGAAAAAAACCTCCATTCTTTCAACTTTCTGTCGAAAGAACTCAATACGAGTGTGGACGTAAGTGTAGTTTTTCTGAAAAAACGGCCATTTTTTCCAGAAAAACTCTGCAGTGTAAACATTCCCTCTGGGAATTTTCCTAAGACTGATGCAAGCTCCTTAAATCTGCAGAATGGCATACAGGAGCCTGGGGCCAAAATCTGATCCAAATGCTTTATGCTCAAATACAACGTGAATTAATGTGGGGTCAGGAGCTACAATAAACCTCCAATTGTCCGGCATCCAGTGGTCCGGCACTCCCGATAGTCCAGCACCAACTGGAACCCAGAGTGCCAGTCGGACAATTAGAGCTGCTCCACGTCGCTTCCTCAAGTCCGCTGCTGCTGCTGCTGAAACTGACCAGTGGTGGACTTGGGGAAGAGGCGCAGAGCAGAGCAGCTGGGGTGATTCCGGGTTGGTCCCGTAGTGCCACCCCTCACCCCCCTGCTTGGCGCCTGGCAGCACCCCAGGTGCTCTGCTCCGCACAGCTGCTGCTGCTGAAACTGATAAGCGGCGGACTTAGGGAAGCTGCGAGGCAGAGCAGCTTGGGTGCTGCCTGGCGCCGAGCAGGGGAGTGAGGGGTGGCACTACGGGATCAACCTGGCACCACCCCAGCTGCTCTGCCCCGCCGCTTCCCCAAGTCACCGCTGCCGCTTGCAGCCCCAGTTGGCCTGTTGCCGGCGGCTGCGCGGGGTTTCCCCCGCCTCCCTGCAAAATGGCGGAGGGTTCGCCCCACGCCATCCCATTCCCCGCCAACCCCCACCCCCGACCTCTCACAGCCCTCCTTCTGAAGTACCTCTAGATATTCCGGCATATCCGATAATCCAGCCCCTGGGTCCCAAAGGTGCCAGATTATCGGACGTTTACTTTATATAGATATGCGAGTTTGAATATTAATTTGAACATACCCAATAGCCTTTTCCAGAAGTAACCTAAAATGGGACATTCCAGAACTGTTTTGTTCTTTTAATTATGATAATTTATTAGGTCAGATATTTCCACTCTTTAATGTCCACATTAGTTTCTCTATAATTTGAAACTGGTTTTCCGATACTTTAGCTATTAAGTAACACTTACATCAAAATTCTGTAACTTTTATTCAGCAAGAATATCAGCTTGATATTCTTAGAGTCCATTTTATCCCCAAGTATGCAAAGCACCATAAAAATCTTTTTTGAAGAACCATAATTACATATTTGTTCTTTTTTTGCTGAGATATTGCTACATTTTCATAAAATTATGCCATAAACTATCTCTCTCTGGGGATCTTTGATAATTTAAGAGGCAATTACCTCTTTAACCTCATCCCATGAAATCTGATCTGATAGAGCTACAGACTTTGAAACAAAAACTCTAGGGATCTAGATGACGTCCAAACAAGCCTTAATTTGGGTAACATCAATATTTGTTCCCTTAAAAAAGCTTACTACATAAAATGAATAGTGTGTGTGTGTGTGTGTGTGTGAGTGTGTGTGAGTGTGAGTGTATGTGTGTGTGTGATAACACTACCGTATAATTGTATAGCTTAATGACTAGCTTATTTGGAACATATTTAAAAAATAATTTCAGAAATTGGAAAGATGTTTTGAGGTGGTTCCTTTAAAATATATTTCAGAGATCTTCATCCACTGGATTGGAGCATATTTATAAAAAGCTTCAATATATGTCTATTCTCCTTTGTAAGTCAGATGAAGCTTATTCAGCCTCAAATGCAAATGGTAAGTTGCATTCTTTTTTCCCCACAGTGATGAGCATGGTCCTCCTGGTCACTAGAGAGGATTCTTTTCCACAACATGCATTGAGGAGGAAGTTTATATTATGGTTTGGCCAGAATGATGCACAGAATACAAATCCCTGTCCACATTGGCCAGGGAAATTATGCTAGCAGATACCGTCTAAACAGTTGCTACTGGCAAAGTTGCAGCAGCTTTGTTGAAAAGAGATTAAATAATATCCTTCAAAGCAGGTCTTATGCCTTATTTTTTGCACTTTCTCATAATATGGGGCGGTGGGAGGGGAGAAGAAGAGTTCTGCTGTTCAGAATAATAAAAAAGTAAAAATTTTTCCTGTAATATTAAGACATCAGGGAGCTCAGGCAATACAAACTACAGTGGAGTCTGCAGCTTAATTCTGAACATTTTTATTAAAATATTCTGTGTCTAAAAATAAAACACTAAAAGTGTCCCATAGATACTAGACACAAAAGATCAGCTAGAAATATTAGGTCATCTGGTCCTCTCCTGGGGCCCACTGCAGGGGATGCTTTGTCTAGTCTAGTTTTATTTCTCTTTTTCTCCTGAAGAGACAGAATTTCTTATATATAATTTATCTGTTCTGCTGCTGACATTCCTTTTTACATTTGCAAGAACTATGACGTGCATTAAGGCATTTGGTAGATTGCTCTCAAGGAGGTCTACAATATTTGAATGCAGAATGTAGGAACTAAGCATCAAAACTTATGCCATTCTTTTGAGTCTTGTTTGATTAGTGATGTTAGTTAGTTAGTGGTAACTAACTACAGATCAAACTAACATTCTTGTAAATCAGGAAATATCATTAGCTATTTTTGATGCTAGAGTGAATACAGTGCACTTCTTAACTTTATAGCCATTCTTCTTTCTAAAAACCCAGCTAACCACAACTGCAGTTTTTCTATTAAATGGCAATTAACTTAAATGTTTTAACATTTTTAATTAAACCACTAACTACAGGATGCTCAAATGATCTAAAGAACCTCTCAGTGCCAACTGACAAAGGGTTCACTCCCTTGTAACAACAACTCCTGTCAGGCCTGACAAATTCACTACACCCATCGCATGGCTATCATACTACTCATGCAAAAACTGCCTTATATGATAACAAATGAAAGACAATAACATACTGGTTATTAAAATCATTTTGAAATGCACGTTGTGACATGACATGAGCAATTATGTATGCCTAGTGGTATTATACTTTAAACAAAGGGACAAACAAGTTTTCTTCCAGACCGGAGGAAAGATAGCTTTCTCTGTTGTAAGTATATTAAGCCTTGTAAGCAGATACAATGGGAACTATATTTGTAGTTGAAGTAAAACAGGAAATACAAGTTAACATGGGGAAGAGAAAGCAACTTGGTGCTAGAACACTAGAGAACAAGCAGCAAGAATAAATTTCAGCTATAATGAGGGGGATGCAAGAACAACACCCCAATTATGCATTTTATTGAGGAACAGGTATGGTGGTGGTGGGGGTGATTTGTAATCATCTTGGATCCTGGCCTGACTGAAAACCAGCAAGCTGTGCAGAAAGAATTTGAGGATGAAAATCTAGTGTCAATGAGCGGGGGGTAGGGGGAGGAGGTGTCCTAGCCTGTTAAGATTTAGTCTCCCAGAAGTACGTTATACTTTTGTTTCAATTTATAACCAATTCGCTTTCCATCTTCTGTGCTCAGTCTCTTTTTCATTTCTGCTCTTTATTAATACACATATCCTTTTTTTATTATAAATATGTCTCCATGCTGTGGTATTATGCTGTGTGAATCCTCAGTTGAACTGAACAAGCTGATGTGTCTTTGGAGACAGCAAATTTGGTAATTTCTGTGAGTGAGTGTGGGTTGGATGCTACTATGGTCCTCTCTTCAAAGACACTCCTAGGCTTGGGTATGCCAAGTGTTAACCTACAAGGCAAAGTGAAGGTTGGCAGAGCTTCTGAGGTGATTGGGTGACTGACAGATGGGGTGGTAGTGGGATCTGACACCCATTTAGCAGTAGTAAGTCTTTCTGTCACTGAGGCAGTGGAGTGACACAGTGACACACAGTCCTATTGAAAAAGCATCACAGCTCTATGCTACTGATTCACCATGCAATTAGCTGGGCTTAATTCTTCTCAGGACATGGGCTTTTCTACTAGGAGTTGCAGCTCCCCCACTCCTTCCATATTGCTAAATGTGTGGGTGTTCTACTAAGAATTTCTTTAGATAATGAGAAGTCGTAGTGGTTCCCAGAATGGAAGAGGCTGGAAAGTATCGCCTTTCTTAATCTCTGTATTAGAGAACTAGTTTGCTCCTTCCTCAGCTTAGGCTGACATCACTTTTTAGTGAAGACCTGCCCTTTCTATTTTCACATTGTGATACAGTTAGAAGCACATAGGCCTGTGTGTTGACAAAAGAGGTAATAGTTTTTAGAAATGACTGGCAGCAACACCAAAGAGACAACACTTCCACCAAGGTAGTGAGACAGTGATGATAATAAGTCTTAAAGTTCAGCACATTACGCTCTCCTTCTTAACTTCAGAAATACCTTTCCAGAATCATTATCATATATATTTTATACTCAGAACTTCTTACACATGTTAAATATAGAAAGTACAGGTTCTGATTATTAAATGCAAGGGAAGACAGAGCAGACTACTTAATGCTCTGAGTCTGCTGAGAGGGTATTCTGTCTAATATTCAGCTGGTTTTCTATTAATGTGCTGTGAACAATTCCATCAAAGACTTGAGTGGATATTGTTCCTTTGTTATCATTGTTAATTATTTGTATGACAGTAGCACCCATGAGTCAGAATAGGCCTGCATTACACTGAGAACTCTGCAACCAAATAATAAGAGACAAGCCCTGTGGGAAAGAGTATCCATTCCAGAATCTTGACCCTGTGAAGAGAACTCTTCAGTGCTGCAGAGGTCTGTCTGTAGTGGAGTCAGTTACAGGATCATGGCCCAAATTATGACAATAGTGTAATAAATGGAAAGAGAAAATGAGGTTAACAAGTGCAGGAGCATTCAGTGATATCTTAGAATAACTCTAAGCATGATTTTGGTATTCACTTATTTCATTGCCATTTAGCAAAGGCAGGCCACAGAGCCATCAGTACAAGCTGACACTATCTAGTTTTATTATTTCGGGATCTTTTCATAGATCACAGTGCATCAGCATGCTCCCCAAATCAACAAGCATTTTATAGTCATAAATCCCTTAAAACTTTTTCTGATTTCAATTACATTATCATTATAGCTTTATAGATTCTTTCCAAGATTAATGAATTTTTGATGTTTTTCACCTAAACGATTATGATTCTTTGCATTATTCCACTATCACTGATTTGCAAATGTTCTGTTTAGAATCCTCTGCAAATGTTATTAATATGCTGTTTCCCCCTGCCTTCCAAAATGTGAATGAAAATATTACGTAAGAATGGACCTAAGTCCAATCTTTGAGGTATTCAGGAGAGCTCACTTAGAACAATATGCTTCCATTTATAAGGATTTGTGTTTATAGCTTTCGAGCCATCAGTCCTGTGACAGGAATCTCAGCCAACCCAATTGAAAATAACTAGATGGGTATAATTTTATGAGGTACTGTATCAAAAATTCTACAAACATACATTTATATTTGACTGTTTCCTTCATCAATTAATGTGTATAATTCTATTAAAGGCATCAACTTTATCTTTCATTTTTATTTTTCAGAGACCTATGCTATGTATTGTTCATAGTTAGCCTTTATATATTTGTAGATATTATTTCATAATGTTTCTTCTTTTACTTTTCTGAAGTGTGGATATCTAATCTTTTTCTTTCTCTATGGTCTTTCCAATTTTATTTTCCTCTCATATTGGGTGTTTGCTACCTGTAAATTCAGCTTAGAGTCATAGTGCCACACTGCTCGGCTACGTCTAGACTGGCATGATTTTCCGCAAATGCTTTTAACGGAAAAGTTTTCCGTTAAAAGCATTTGTGGAAAAGAGCGCCTAGATTGGCACTGACGCTTTTCCACAAAAAAACTTTTTGCAGAAAAGCGTCCGTGCCAATTTAGACGCGCTTTTGCGCAAAAAAGCCCCGATCGCCATTTTCGCAAATGATTTGCGCAAGAGGGCTTTTGCCCGAATGGGAGCAGCATAGTATTTCTGCAAGAAGCACTGATTTCTTACAGTAGGAAGTCAGTGTTCTTGTGGAAATTCAAATGGCCAGTGTAGACAGCTGGCAAGTTTTTCCGCAAAAGCAGCTGATTTTATGGAAAAACTTGCTAGTCTAGACACAGCCCATATGTCTACCCTGCAATATAAGCCTAGGGTTTGAACTCAGACCCAGTCCTAAACCACTTTCTGTCTACATTCAAATTGCATTAACTCAAGGCTTATCACCAAGCTCCAGGATCACATGGGGCTGGAAAGTCCAAATCTGAGTCATGCTGTGATCCAGGGTTCAAGCCCCATTGCTTTTCAGTGCAGACATAGCTCCACTGGACTGACTGTCATGAGAAAGGAGCACCCCCAGAAGGGACTTTAGAGAGAGGCACAATCTCTGCGCTGGTGCTCCAGGAGATGCAGCTGTGCAGCACCCTCTACATATGACTCTGACATAAAAGCCACAAACTAGCTCATCATGAAGCTAACACTATGTAGCCCATGCTGAATTAGTATGGCACTCTGTCCTCTAGTGGTGGCATGACCAGACAGAGATCGAGGAATGTGATAGAGCCTTGGTTAAGGAAGAAGTGTCTTTTAGGTCACACAATAGAGCAGGGGTGAGGAACCCAAGGCCCAGGGGCTGGATGCGGCCCCGGCTTGCCTGGATCTGGCCCCTGACGCTCAAGTTTTACCCCTCAGCATTGGGGTGCCCACACTGACACTCCAACCCCATGGCTACCCTCTTGCAGATTCCACTGTGGGACTGGAGCACCTGCGCCGATTCCCCATTCTGGGGAGAGGAGCTTTGAATCTCAGGGTCCAGAGTCAGGCAAGCAGAGACAAATCCAATCCACAGGCTTGGTCTGGTGAGGGGAGGAAGTGGCTCTGTGTGCTGCTGCTCCCCTTCCCCTTGGCTGGCACAGTAAGATGCTGTCTGGGGGCACTTTCCCCACAAAATCTACTAGCCCAGGTCCCATAGGCTCTGCTCTGGAAGGAGAATGATGGGAGTGTCTTTATGTTTCTCTATCACTGAGTTGGATTTTTTTTCTTCCCTCTTTTGTGCAGCCTCCAACTGATTTTTCTGTGGGTCAGCCGCCCCCGCCCCTAAAAAAGGTTCCCCATCCCACTGCAGTAGGGGGTTGTGCATTAAGCTTGAGAAGTCCCAGGTTTGATGTGACCTGACAACAATTGGAGGTGTGTTTGCATTACAGCTGCAGTTCTGATAACACTATTTTGATTCTATAATGCCACAAGGGTCTTGATTTACCTTGGATTACTATTATAAGTGAATAAGTAGTATGTCCAAGATAATGATTCTGAAAAGCCTAAAAGACTCATTCTGGAAAGTCTTTCTTATACAATTCATCCGTACTCCCTTATATACACTCACCTCAATCTTTGAGTTGAAACTGCATGGCCCCAAGATGAGAACATTCGGGCTAATACTTTGAACATTTCTTCAGTATGATGAAGCCTAGATGAGACTAAATTTTATTGCCCAGTTCTAATTCACTGCCCAACTGTATTGAGCTTTGTTAAGGATTCTTCTAGGTTTCTAAAAGTTGATGAGTGTGTAATTATATCTTTGCATTCTTTGAAAGCCTTGAAAAAATACTGAGACTAGGAGGTTAACAATTCCAATTTCATGTTAATGAGATACCACAGTCTTCAGAAACTGTTGAGATAAGGAGAGAAAGAACTACAAAATAAATTAGAAAAAGCAGAGATGTAAGTGAGAAAACAGGGGGAGACATACCACTTTTCAAATGAAAGACCCGGGAAATATGTTGTGGCAGATAAATTGAAGAACAGTCAAAGGGCAAGATCTCTTTTTCTCCTGACTTGCTATTTTTTGGAAATCAGCAATCATCATTAAAGAGCTGCATTGGGATGATCCTTTGGTTCCAGGATCAAATTGTGGCCGCACAAAGCACAGTGCTGTGCAGTGGAACTGGATGCACTGCGGCTGAGCCTCCCCTTGCATTCTAAGGTGGACATTATATCAGAGGTGAAAAGGAGACTGCAAGACCTGGTTTCTTCTTCTAAGTTGATATCAATATTTTAAACAAAGAACTCTCGCAAAAAATTCTCAGTTAGCCTGGGATAAGCTTTGTGTCCTATAGTGCCTGTGTTTACAAGGAAGATGAGCATGGAACTAGGTGATATATTTGTGTTCCAATTTAAATAAAAAATTTTAAAGCCATAAACAAAGAGAATGGTAGCATCATTTGGCAAAAATATTGTATTAAATACATGTGCTGGAAGTATTTATGTTCTTCCCCACTGAAACAGTACTGAGTTTATAATGAACCAGTAGCTTCTCTGTGATTAAGGTTGACTCTGCATTTAATTTTCAGCAGAATTCTCTTCCAGGAACATCCCCCAGGGGAATTCAATGCCCCTGAAATTCCATATGCATCTCATAGATGCGTCTAGACTACATTCCTCATTTGAAAGAGGAATGTAAATGAAGGAAATTGAAAATGCAAATGAAGCACAGATTTACAAATCTCACACTTCATTTGCATAATTGTGCCTGATCACTTTTTTGAAAAAAGTTTTTTGAAGAAAAAAAAAAGCAATCTAGATACAAAAGCGACGAGGAGTCCTGTGGCACCTTATAGACTAACTGAAGTGTAGGAGCATAAGCTTTCGTGGGCAAAGACCCACTTTGTCAGATGCATGTAGACAAAGTGGGTCTTTGCCCACGAAAGCTTATGCTCCTACACTTCAGTTAGTCTATAAGGTGCCACAGGACTCCTCGTCACTTTTGCAGATTCAGACTAACACGGCTACCCCTCTGAATCTAGATACAGTTCTTTAAAAAAAAAAAAAAACCCTTTTTCAAAAGAACCCTGTAAACCTCATTTTTTCAGGAGTAACGGTTCTTTCAAAAAAGTTTTTTTTCCAGAAAGAATCATGTCTAGGCTGCTTTTTTTTCCCAAAAACCCCTTTTTTGAAAAAGCGATCGGATGCTATTATGCAAATGAAGTGCGAGATTTGTAAATCTCCACTTCATTGGCATTTTCAATTTCCTTCATTTATATTCCTCTTTCGAAAGAGGGATGTAATCTAGATTCACCTATTGTGTTGAACGTTTCTGGGAAGTTTGGAAGAAAAAAAAATCAGAAAAGTTTTAAAATCATGGACAAAAATATCTTCTTGTTAACTTTTTTCCAAATGACTTTTAGTTTATCACATCCTCCAAATAGCGGGGCTTGGCTTATAAATTGCAAAGTCAATGATTTAATGATTACTTGATGAGAAGTGTTGTGTGCTTAGGTCTTTTTATTTTTATTTTTGTTTTTTCAAAGAGGGGGCATGAAAGGGATTAAGCAAGAAATAATGTAATAGTGAGTAACTGTTGTTATGTTTGTATGATAATTTAAGAGGATTGATTTCAATGAAACTATGTTGATTTTCAGCATCTTATGACCAAGCCCCAAGAGCTTGAATTTTAAAGAGTAGACAATACTCTATTCTCCTTCCCCAACCACTGCTTTCAACCCACCAACTTTCTGGCCTGTCTCCTACAGGGGTATGGCTACACTATGTGTGTGGGGGGTGGTTTCGGCAGAGGTATGCAAATAGCACTCGCATTTGCCTACTTCTTCCAATTTTTTTCCCAGAAGAGGCCTTTCCGCCGTTTGGTCCCATCTACATGGGGCTAAATGTCGGACAAACCCCCCCCCCCCTTTTGAAAGCCACTATAAACCTCGTTTTACGAAGAAGGAGTTTTCAAAAGAGGTTTTTTTTCTGACATTTGTCCCTGTGAAGATGGGGCCAAACGACTGAAAAGCCTCTTCCAGGAAAAAAATAGAAGAAGGTATGCGAATGCTAGTGCTATTTGCATACTTCTTCCAAAAAAACCCTGCACAGTGTAACCGTACCCCCCACTCATAGAAGTCAATAGGAAAAGCATCTTAGTTAATTTGTTAGAGCTCCACTCCCCTCTTTTCAATCCCATTTGAACTTTTAATGATCAGTTGAACATTGGGAAATCTCCAAACCAAAATCAAAACAAAAAAACTAACAACTAACCAACCCTTTGTTCTGCTTGTATAGTTTGAAACAAGGCTGGAAGTAAAGACCTCGGGAGCGGGGGGGAGCGGATTGTATTCTCTGCATGAAAATGTGCTAATAATACTCATCACTTCCATCAAAGTAGTGAAATATTTGCTCTTCAGAAGAATGTTTATGAGTCTCAACACAGTTAACAGAGAGGGACAAACAAGAACATCACCTAAATGACTTTTTAGTTTGTAGAATTATAACAAGAGGCCATCCAGTATGCATTGCTACTCTCTAGGCAAGTACGTGAAACTATGAAAATAGGCTCTTAGTTCCAGCTGGAAGTGATATGAGATGGGGATGTGATGAGAACAAAGTAGCTTAGCTTTCTAATCTGCAGCTTCTAGTACCTGATTGCCTATTGCCCTGGAGATCACAGTTCATTTCTCTACAAAATATATTATCAGCTTCTCTACAAAATGTAAAAGCTTGTCTCCAGCTTCTCCAGCTGCTGCTGCTGGATTCTGTGCTTGTATATCATAACAATGCAATACAATGATGATGCAAACAAAGCTAGGCCAATTTTGGGTTGCATTTACAGAGGCCTTGCATGCAAGTCATAGGAGGTGAAAGTACCACTCTACTAAGTGATGGTTAGGCCATTGTGTCTAATTTTGGTCACCAAGGTATAGAAAAGGGTACAGAGAAACTACAAAGGATACAGAGGCAAGTGACAAAATAATCAAAAGGATGGAACTGCATGTCATGTGAACAAAGGCTAAAAAGGAACTGGGTATACTTAGTTTGGAAAAGAGGAGATTATTGGAGGACATCATAGCAATCTTCAAATACTTGAGAGACTGCCATAAAAATGATGGAGAGAAGGTGTTCTCTCTTGTTACAGAGGACAGGATAGGAGGCAATGGGTTCAAACTACAGCATAGCAGATTTAGATTAAATCTCAGGGAAAAAAACCTTCCTAACTGGAAGAACACCAGGTCAATATAAGAAACTGCCTAGGGAAGTTGAGGCTGCTCTTTCACTGAAGGTTTTCATAAAGAGGCTGGGTATCCAGCTGTCTTTGGTGTTTTAGACACAACAAATCCTACATCCTAGATTACCTTTGTGGTCCCTTGTAAGCGCATTGTTCTATGAGTCTCTGTCAGCTGAGTAAAAGTGACTTACTTGGGATTTGATTTATTGCTGTGGGAGTAGTAGCTGGAACATTTAAGATTTGTTATTGGTGTCTGTTTATTTGCTATTCAGTAGCAGTTGTAGTGCTAAAGTGGAAGGGGACATTGATTATGATTTTATTTACATTTTGTTATGCAGCTCCTACCCCTTTCTCCTTAAAATATCAGTGGAGTATTCATAAAAGTATGTAGTATTAGCACTCTCTGTTAGGTTAATTATTTAGAGCTGTAAGCTGCTCTGCTGTATATGGTTTGCTTGCCAATGAAGTTAGTTAATAAAATGTCTAGAAAAGTATTTTGTATGTTAGTGACTGTAAGCTTTGATGGGTCTCTCCCTGCATCCCCACCCCTAAACCAGCACTAGTTCTTTGAGATCACCTGTAGAACAATATGATGAAGATGGGAAGCTGTTTCGAGTCAAAGTTCAGTAGTAGGAATTCAACAGTTAAATGTTCAGATAAATATTGGATGGTATTGCAGAGTCAAATGTTAATTTTACTGCAGTTACTTTAGAATACACTCTGTTGAACTTGGAGTTAGCAGGTCAAATGCAGATGTGCTGTAATGGTGGGATAATAAACACCAAGCTAAATGATTTAACTTAGACTATTTAAGGAAGTCAAAGCTGGTATAGCATGCATGTGGAAGGGGCCAGAAAAAGATCCACCTGAGGAACTCTTTGCTTGAGGATATTGTGAAGGCCAAGACTATTACAGTTCAGAAAACAGGACTATGTAGCACTTTAAAGACTAACAAGATGGTTTATTAGGTGATGCGCTTTTGTGGGCCAGACCCACTTCCTCAGATCAAATAGTGGAAGAAAATTGTCATAACCTTATACACCAAAGGATACAATTAAAAAAATGAACACATATGAAAAGGACAAATCAAATTTCAGAACAGAAGAGGGATGGGGGGGCGAGGTATGGGTAAGATAATTAAAGTCTTTGTTCAAACTTAGGCGTAAAGTGTTGAATTTAAGCATGAATGACAGTTCAGAGGATTCTCTTTCAAGTGTAGTCTTAAAAGGCCTTTGAAGTAGGATGCAGGTAATCAAGTCATTGAGACAATGTCCTTTCTGGTTAAAATGGCAAGAAACTGTTTTTTCTTTGTGATCTTGTCTGATATCTGTTTTGTGGGCATTAATCCTTTGGCGAAATGTCTGAGATGTTTGTCCAATGTACATAGCAGACGGACACTTTCGGCACATGATAGCATAGATTATATTTCTGGATGCGCAGGAATATGTGTTCTTGATCTTATAATTCACTTGGTTAGGTCCAGTAATGGTATCAGCAGAGTGAATATGTGGACAAAGCTGGCAACGGGGTTTGTTGCAAGGGAAAGTACCAGGGTTGGTATTGGTGTGGTATGTCCTGTGGTTTTTGGTTAGAATCATCTTGAGTTTAGGTGGTTGTCTATAGGAGACTATGGGTCTGTCTCCCAGAGCCTCTTGGAGTTTAGTATCTTGTTCCAGTGTAGGCTGTATTGATAATGTGTTGGACAGGTTTAAGTTGGGGGCTGTAGGTGATGACAAGTGGTGTTCTATTGTTGGTTTTCTTGGGTCTGTCTTGAAGTAGATGGTTTCTAGGTATTCGTCTGGCTCTTTCAATTTGCTTTTTTATTTCTCTGGGTGGGTAGTTGAGGTTTATAAATGCTTGGTAGAGATCCTGAAGTTTCTAATCTCTGTAAGTGGGATTAGAGCAGATGCGGTTGTATCAAAGGGCTTGGCTATAGATGATGGATTGTATGGTGTGTTCTGGATGGGAGCTGGAAGCATGTAGGCAACTGTATGAGTCAGTGGGTTTTCTGTAGAGGGTGGTGTCTAATTTTCCATTGCTGATTTGTACTGTGGTGTCCAGGAAATGGATCTCTCGTTTAGAATGGTCCAGGCTAAGATTGATGGTGGGGTGTAGGTTGTTAAAATCTCTGTGAAATGTCTCCAGTGTTTCTTGGCCATGCATCCAGATCATAAAGATGTCATCAATGTAGTGTAAGTAGAAAAGGGGCAAAAGGGGACGGGAGTTGAGGAAGCGTTGTTCTAGGTCAGCCATAAAGATATTAGCATACTGTGGGGCCATGCATGTACCCATGGCTGTGCCGCTGATCTGGAGGTATAAGTTGTTCTCAAACTGGAAATAATTGTGGATGAGAACAAAGTTACACAGGTCTGCTATCAGATTGGCAGTGGTGTCCTCTGGGATAGTGTTTCTAATTGCTTGTAATCCGTCTTCATGTGGGATGTTGGTGTATAGAGCTTCTACATCCATGGTGGCAAGGATGGTGTTATCGGGGAGGTTATCGATGTTTTGTAGTTTCCTTAGGAAGTCAGTAGTATCTCGGAGATAGCTGGGGGTGTTGGTTGCTTAGGGTTTGAGAAGAGAGTCCACATAGCTGGATAAACCAGTAGTGAGTGTGCCGATACCAGAGATGATGGGATGTCCGGGGTGTCCAGGTTTATGGATTTTGAGAAGCAGATAGAACAATTGTGGCCGGGGGTCAGAAGATGTTTCTGTGTGGATTTGTTCCCGAGTAGCTGGCCACTCCATCCACACCCATCAGGACTTTATAGTTCCTCTTCCCCTATAGCCCTTAAAGCTGCAGTCACAGAGCAAAGGGCTTGTGGCAGGAAGCTGGCCCTCCACCCACACTGCTGCTGCCACAGCACATCATCTGGCCATCATTGCTGACCCTCAATCTCCCCAAGAGCCCTCCCCTGCTCTCAGGGAGCAGTCTAATGACTCCCAGGAGCCTGACAGGCAGTTAAAGAGGTGTATGCCATCCTGGTCTGGGGCAGAGATCCTGGTCCTCATTGAGGTGTGGGGCAAGGAGGAAAACCTTCCATATCTCCGCTCCAGATGGCACAACACCAATATCTATGGCTGCATGGCTGATAACCTGGCCACATTCTGAACTAGGAGTAGGTCCGAATGAAAGTGAAGGATCTTGGCCAGGCATATGCCAGAGCAAGGGAGCACAGTTCCTGCTCTGGGGCAGAAACACACTCCTGCCACCTTCCTCACCTCTCATGGTTGATTCGGGGCTGGAGATGCCCATCCTCCCCCACCCAGGGGCCAGAGACAGAGATGATGATGAGGAGGAGGAAGAAGACAAAGAGGAAGATTCCAACGCAGCCAGCAACATCACCTCAGTGACCCTGGAGCTGGTACCCCACAGTCTGGATGTGTCCCAGGTCTCCTCTGAGGCTGGGGAGGGAACATCAGGTGATTGACCTTAGTTGCCTCACACAGACAAGGTGGAGATGGCAGGTGGTGAGGGGCTGAGGTGTGCTCCTCACTCAGCCTGCTTGGCCTGGGGAATTGTGCTGCAGTCCATGCATTTGTATGCAAGTACAGTGGCAGTCTGGGCCACACAGCCCCAGAAGGCTGGAGACAAGGACACACAGACACAGACACATACATACACACAGACTCTGGAGTGCCACCCACAGTGCACTGGCATTCCTGCACACTCCAGGCAGCACCCAGTCCCGTGGACAGTGCTGCCAGGTCCAGGTGCATCTGCTATTCACACCCCACTTTGCCCCCTTACACCCTGACCCCATTTCCCCCAGCAGCCAGGGATACAATTTCTCTTCCTTTGGGATGCCACCACTGCTGGACCCAGTGTGTGAGTGGCACCGAGGCAATCCCAGCCAGCCTGAGGCCCCCACTCCTGCCCACAGGATCCTGGTGTGTCCAGCAACTTCCCATGCCTGTTTGACTCTGGGACATGGGGGAGGGGAAAGCCTTCTCCAGGACATGGGGGAGAAGGGCATCTGGGCCTCTGTAAGAAAGCACCTGCTTGTCCAGGCCACACATGGCCTTGATCCCAGGAAATCACCTTCATCTGACCCAAGAGATGTTGGTCTCATCTCGCAGATGAAAGCATGGCTTCAGGGACAGTGTCTCCAGGGATGACTGACTGTTTCTCTTTATTCTCCCCAGCTGGGCTATCTGCAAGAGGGGAGTGGCCAGCACCACATGAGGCAGCCACCCAACTCTGGGGGGACCACAGGTGCCAGAGAACGCAGGAAGAATTGCTATGGGAGCACATCTCCATGCTCAGGGAGCTGCACCAGGCTCCGGGAGGACATGCAGTGGTGAAGAGAGACCTGGACAGAGTTGCTGCAACAGAGCCGCACCATGTGCATGACGATGCAGTCTCCTCACCCACCCAAAAGCAGGTACCACTCCTGCTGCCACTTCTGCCCCTCCTCCTAAGCCAGCCCCTCCCCTCCTCCCATTCCTGACCCTGCTCCATCCCCCTCTCCTGCTTTTCCCCCTAGACTCCCTGCCCCCACAGTGCTCACCAAGGTTCACACGAGGTGGAGGAACCATCTGAGCCAGGCGCCACTCCCACCCCAGCCTTGATCCTCCCCTCATCCCTCCTCCTCTTTCCAGCTCCCTTCTCCCCCTCCAAGGTTCTCCTACTCTTTCCCCTCCCCTCTTCCAGGTTTTAGCCTCGGTCTCTTCCCAGTTACTTCTACCCCAAATAAATAACCAACGAATTCATTTTTTTCCAAAACAGTTTGTTTTATTGTCTCTGCAAGGGAGAGGAGTGGAGTGGGGATTGGAGAGGTGTGGAAGGAAAGACGGAGAGGGGCAAGGTGCAGGCCACTAATGGGGAGGCCCTGGGAAGAGTGTCACTGGGGTCCTTGTGAGAAACTCTCCCTCAGGGCCTCCCGGAAATGCACCCCGGATGGCAACTGTGAATAGCTGTTCAAAGGCCAGCCTCTGCCCCCCATCCAGGGAGTAACGCTTCCCCTTTCTCTCACACAGGTTGTGGAGCACGCAACATGCAACCACCACCTGGGGATTGTTCCCCTCTCCAACATCTAGCTGGGTCAGGAGGCATTGGAAATGGGCCTTGAGACGCCCGAAGGCGCACTCCGCCTGCATGTAGTCCCTGCCCAGCCTGGCATTAAATCGTTCCTTGATTGTGTCAAAGTGTCCTGTGTAGGGCTTCATGATGAAGCCGCATCTCCCATGATGTCTAGTGGCATGTCCAAGTCCCTAGACTTGATGGTGCACTTGGGGAAGAAAGTGCCAGCCTCCATCTTGTGAAAGAGACTAGAATTGAGGAACACATAGGCATTGTGCGCCTTCCCCAACCACCCGACGTAGATGTCAGTAAACTGCCTGCAGTGGTTGACGATGGTCTGCAGGACCATGGAGAACTAGCTCTTGTGGTTTATGTATAGAGATGTCCAGTGATCGGGAGCCTGGATGGGGATGTGGGTGTTGTCAATAGCTCCCCCTCACCCCCAGCCTCTGCAGTTGGGGAAGGCCACGTGGCAAAGCCGGCAACGATGGGGTCCACATCGCAGAGGTAGAAGACCCTGCACAGCATGATGGTGTTGATGGCCCTCACCTCGTGCAGAAGGAGACAAACAACCAAACAGAATCACAGAGATAACAGAGTCCTTGAGAGGTCCCCAAGCTCCCTTCTTTCCCCTTCCCAACCACACCAGGAGCCACCTGCTACATAGCCCATCCCTCTGGCAGGGTTGTGTGAGGACAGGCTGGAGATCCACCCAAGGAAGTGATCTTCCCCCCCCCCCAACTCCCCCTTTCCCTAGGGTTTCTCATTCCAGCACTACACGCCCCTCCCACAGCCTGAGAGTGCCTGCATGATGAGGGCTCCAACGGTCGACTTCCCCATGCTGAACTGGCTCCCAAATGGATTGGTAACTGTCTGGCATTGCGAGCTTCCAGATTGCAATGGTGACCCATATCTCCAGGGGGATGGGAGGTCTCATTTGGGTGTCCCATTGCACAAGGGCTGGGACGAGCCAGGCACACAGCTCCAGAAAGGTCTCCTTCCATGTGGAAGTTCTAGAGACACTGCTGGTTTTCCCACCACTCCATAACGAGCTGGTCCCACCAGTCGGAACTGGTGTCCAGCTGCCAGAAGTGGTGGTGCACAGTGGGGTACAGTTGGAAGGGCTGTGTTCCCAGACAGATGTTGGGGGTCTCCTCAATGAGCTCAGGGTTGCATTCCTGCAGGGCCAGGAGGGCAGCCTGCTTAAACTGCTACATAAACTGCAGCATGATAGGGGCTATAGTGTGCCTGGAGGCAGCTCCAGCTCCATAGTTGGGAGTGTTGTGGTGTCCAACAGGGCAACCAAAGCACACAGGATATATACTTTACTTTCCCATCGAGAGGTAGGCAAGCAGGAGAAGAACCTGAGAAACAGCTGTACAGGGGCGTCTCTTTAAGCACACATCTCAGATAGCCTCAGGCAGCAGCTCCAGGAAATCACTGCTGTCCTGATGCCCTGCCTGAAGTGGTTCTGGGTGGCCTTAAATGCAAGATAGTGTCCAATCAGTGTGGACAGGCTATTTTGAAATAGCTAAGTGGTATTTTGATGTGCTTTTTGTGTGCAGACACGCTATTTCGAAATAAGCTATTTTGGAAAATAAATTCCAAAATACCTTATTTCAAAATAAGTGTTCAGTGTGGACAGACCCATAAAGAATATTTTTCCAGATGTACTACAGAGAACACCTAATCATCAGAGATGCTTTATGGCATTCTTCCCTGAAATAAAGCATATGGATACACTATCTGTGCAGTTAGCAAACTCAACGTAAGGGAAATACAGCATTACAAAATGAAACAGGTACTCATTTCTGGTAGGCTGCCCTAATTTCCATGTTTTGCTTTTGTGAATTACTGTGTGCACTGTGATAGTCATCTCTAAGGTAACCTCAGCTTTATGATTATTGGGTGTTTCATGTGACCCACTGGTATAGTAGTGCTGGAATGACAAAAGAAAAGATTAGTGCTGTGATCTGCATCTCTAGTTAATCACTCTATGTGGGTCAAGTTTACCTGGTTGGGCCACGGTAACAAAAGTCTTAACCATATTTGTTCCATCCACTTTTACAAGCAGCAAGCATAATCCATATCAACTCCCTCATTCCTCACTGGAAGCAAAACATTCCATGATGCATTCTTTTACGGCATTGGCTCTAATTAGGGTCACCTTTCTAAGTAGTTTCCTGGGTTGCCCCTGAACAGGGGATTACTTCTTGAAAGCCCAGCCCTTGTCTGGCTCCATGCAGACTCTTTTTAAAAACACCAAGGAGGTGGAATATAGCAGGACGTTAGGGTGCTATGCAAGAAGTGCCAAAAGACAACTCATCACACTAAGTGATTAATTAATTTTAAAAATACCATTGCAAAATTCCTGAAAGCCATAGTTATTTAATTAAAATAGTTTGATTAGCACTGCTGGGCACTGACAGAGAGGTCTTGCTAGAGATAATTTGTCTCAGGGTGTCGGAAGGTATGTCTACACTGCAATAGCGCAAATAAAAACTCTCAGCTTCCCTTTATCAGCTTATTCAGGCTCGTGGGGTTGTTTAATCACAGTATAGACAATCCGGTTCAGGCTGAAGTCCAAGTTCAGGGACCATCACACGATCCTACAGCCTGCACTTTTGTCTGAGCCCAAATGTGTGCATGGCAATTAAACAGCCCCTTAAGCCTGAGTCAGCTGGCATGAGCAAGCTGCAGATTTTTAATTGCCATGTAGACGTGGCTTAAAAGACTTTGGGTGTGTCTAGACTACAGAGTTTTGTCGACAAAGTGGACTTTTGTTGACAAAACTTTACCTGCATCTACACTACCGCTGAGTTCTGTCGACATAACGTCGACAGAACTCAGCAGTTTTGTCAACGCTGGTAAACCTCATTTTATGAGGCATAACGCCTTTTGTCGACAGAGTTCTGTCGACAGAAGGTGTTATTGCATCAGGTTGTGTCTAGACTACAGGGTTTTGTCAACAAAGCAGCTTGCTTTGTCGACAGAACTGAATGAAGTCTAGACGCACTTTGTTGACAGAAGCTTTGTCGACAGTATCTGTCGACAAAACTTCTGTCGACAAAAGCCTGTAGTCTAGACGTACCCTTTGTCTCTGCACCCAGGAAGAAAATACGATTTTACACCCGCAGCCCTGGGTGAAACTCTGAATTTACACAGTAATAAAACATATTTCCTGTAAACAATCTTGTAAAATGAGGGTTTTCTAGAAATTGTATTAATAAGGTCATTCCTGTTTTTTGTTTGTTTGTTTTATTTTGCCCTATAATAGTTATTCTGGTGCAAAAAATGATAAAAATGAGAATCTGAATATTGAATGTCTGAATTTCAGTCTCTTCTGCAAATGCTGACAGGTGAAGACCAAACTAGTCAGAACATTAAACTGCACAGAAGCCAATCATATTTTTGGTCTGTATCTCTTGGTAGACTTGTGTTTTGAATATCTCTCATCTGTATTTACATAAATCATTTTGTTCTTGGAAAAAAAAAAAAAAAAAAAAAAAAAAAAAAAACAGGTGTTTTGCTACCAATGCTGAGTAACATATTAAGGTTTTCCTCTGTGCTTAATCGATATAACTGAATTAGATAACTCTTAAATTAGTACATCTGGAAGTATATATTTACAATTTTGCAAGGAAAGATGCTTTGTAAATTCATTGCCCAAAAATATTTGGCAGATTATTAGCAGGTAAAACAATGTTGGACAGGTTTAGAGTCTGGTACTATCTATAAATGGACCTTCCAAAGCTTGTTCAGATACTTTCTTGACTAGTAAAAATGATACACTGAAATGTGTTTTATAAACATATATAATTTGGGGGACAGATATCAGATTAATTAAGATAAAGAGTTTTAGTTAAGATTGAATTTTTTTTGCTATATTAATACCCATATCTGGGAATACAATCTCAGTGTGAATAACAATTTTTCCAGTACATGAAATGTGTATACATTAATTTTACAAATAAACCAAATCAAAGAAACATGTTTTGCTGGCCTCTCACAAAAAGCCTCAACAACCTGTCTGCTCAGTATATGTCCATGTTACAAAGCTGAAAGCTCCAGAAGACATTCAAAGATGGTGGAGGACTATAGTATCTTTAAGCCTAGGGTTGTGGCTCAAATGTTTTTCTACAAACCCAGATAATGAGGTAAAACAACTTAGCACCTAACAAGCTGATTTTTTTCTTGGGTGTCATACCTTTATCAGATAGGCTGTGAAAATAGAGGATTTATTTAAGTGCAGCCATAGAGAATGCTACAAGCCAAATCTTGTACTCACAAAATCCAGCAGGAGTTTGCCTGCTGAGCTGGTCTATAGCCTTGTTTAAAAAGCAACAATTTTACAGGATAAGAAACATGAAATGAAATGGATCATACAGAAGCTCTATTATTATTATTTAAACTTTTCAGTTGACTTATTGCTGCTGCAGACTGATAAAAATAAGCTTAAGAAAACTTACAAGCACGCATTCTTATCAATCATAGCCTTATCAGAAGTCATGATAATATGTACCATGAGCTGTCTCAGTGTGAGAGACCTGGAGCAAACCACTCTGTCTCCTTTGGGTCTCTGTCTTGTTTTATCCTTATCAAACACAATCTGCCTTCCTTTCTCTGAGATGCCTGAAAGGCTGACTTCACTTTTGTCTATTGCAGTTTGTAAACTGAAACAGATGTTCAAATTCTGCTGAGGTGGGCCCAATACAAGAATCTGACAAAATATGTGTTTTATTTAAAGTACTGCATTGTTTTTGCAAATATGAATACAGTGCATATGCTTATCAGCAAACAACATCATCAGCATCAGTAAACCTCTTAATCTCTCCATATTAGAATTGGAAAAGTTTCAGAAAAGATAGCAAAAATGATTATGGGCATGGAACAGATTTTGACAAAGGTCTGTAAAATCATGACTGGTGTGGAGAAAGTAAATAAGGGAGTGGTGTTTATTCTTTCTTGTAACCCAAGATCTAGGGGTCACACAATGAAATCAATAGGCAGCAAAACAAACAAAAGGAAGTATTTATTCACACAGTTGCAGTCAACCTGTGGAACTCTTTGCCACAGGATGTTGTAAAAAGCAAGATTATAACAGGGTTCAAAAAGAACTAGATAAGTTCATGGAGGAAAGGTTCATCAATGACTATTAGGCAAAATGGGCAGGGATCGTATCCCTATCCTCTGTTTGTTAGAAGCTGGGAATGGATGATAACTAATGGTCCACTTGTTTACCTCTTCTGCTCATTTCCTCTGAATTATCTGGCATTGGCTACTGCCAGAAGCCAGGATAGTAGGATAGATGGACCTTTGATCTGACCCAGTATAGCCATTCTTATGTTCTTCTGCTAGGAAATCCAAAGTCTAAGTAGATGGGCATGACAAGATACTCAACTGCACACACTCCTCCCTCTGAACAGAAGATGAGACCAAATAATAGCTGATAGATGTGTAGTTTCATGGTTTAATCCACTACTGTAAGGTGCTCATATACTATGGAGATGAATATAGGATACGAACCAATACAGAACTAGAATAGTATTGTATTCTATCCATAGTATTGTTTAACATTTAGGCTGTGTCTATATTGGCACCCTTTTCCAGAAAAGGGATGCTAATGAGACACTTCAGAATTGCAAATGCCGCAGGGGATTTAAATATCCCCCACGGCATTTGCATGAACATGGCTGCCGCTTTTTTCCGGGATCTTTCAGAAAATAAAGCCTTTTCCGGAAGATCCCTTATTTCTGATTTTAAAAGGCTTTATTTTCTGAAAGATCCCGTCTAGACTGGCGCCTTTCTCCGGCAAAGCCCCGAGCTGGAAAAAAGCGGCAACCATGTTCATGCAAATGCCGCGGGGGATATTTAAATCACCCGCAACATTTGCATCCCTTTTCCGGAAAAGGATGTCAGTGTAGACATAGCCTTATAGTATAGCTTTCTAGAATTGACACTTTCAGGATTAATACAACTACAAAATTAACAAAAGATGTGTTTTTCCAAATGGACCCTTCTAAACAATTTGCTCTAGATCAGGAGCTATAAGCTTGTTGCAGGTGAAAATTAAAAGGGCTGTACTGCAGAGGATCCTTGATGGCATGATCATAATGATTCCTTTTGGCCTTGAAATATATGAATGTATAATTCCATTGATCTTTTATTTCAATTTCTTCTAAAGCTATAAAAAAGGACCCATCCTAGGCTCTGCATGTGTAGCCAGACACAAACCCCATCTTGGTTTTCCACGAACCCCATCTTGCCCCCCCCCCGAGAGCAAGAGAAAGGCAGTCAGCCTTTGATGCCCTGGGAACGCAGGTGTGCTGCCTGTCCCTGACTCTACCATAAACAGAAACCAGACAGTAAATGGGCTAGCTGACGACCCGGGGCCTCCCGTCGCCCTGATGGCTAGTACCAGTAATTGACATGCCTGCACTGTCCCAGGAGAGGAATCTTCGCCCATCACATACCAGAGGTGCCCATTGTCTGCATTTTCCCAGGTGTAAATTATGCTTTGCACCCTTCGTGGGAAACTTGGCATTCAAAGCCATTTTTCCTAATTGGCCACTTGAGACCAGGAAGAAGCCTACATGACCCAAGGGGTATAAAAAGAGGTTCAGCAGCCCACCCCATTTGAGCTCCAATCATCTATACCTGCTGGCAGGTATTTATTGTCTCCCGAGGTCTGTGAGACGCCCAACCTCGCCCTACTTCTTCCCGAGGGATTGAGAGAAAGACGCTGGCCACGCCAAGTCTGGAACGCAGGGGTGAGAATATATACCTGCTATGTGTCTATTTTGCATGAATTTAATAAGAGCTCAGAGAACCAAAGGGTTTCATGGTACCTGTAAGTGACTTCTTAGTGTAATTTCTGTCCTGTCCTTTGTAGTGTCTGGCTACGTCTACACTGGCCCCTTTTCCGGTAGGGGCATGTAAATTTCACTAGTCGTCATAGGGAAATCCGCGGGGGATTTAAATATCCCCCGCGGCATTTAAATAAAAATGTCCGCCGCTTTTTTCCGGCTTTTAAAAAAGCCGGAAAAGAGCGTCTAGACTGGCCCCGATCCTCCGGAAAAAGTGCCCTTTTCCGGAGGCTCTTATTCCTACTTCACCACCTCCCTTGGCAATTTATTCCAATATTTGACCACCCTGACAGTTAGGAATTTTTTCCTAATGTCCAATCTAAACCTCCCCTGCTGCACTTTAAGCCCATTACTCCTTGTCCTGTCCTCAGAAACCAAGAGGAACAAATTTTCTCCTTCCTCCTTGTGACACCCTTTTAGATATTTGAAAACTGCTATCATGTCCCCCCTGAATGGCATGGCAGAGAGTTCTGGCCCCAGCAGAGCTCCCTCACATGAGCAGCCTCAGCCAGGGAGCTCTAGCCCCATCCCTTGGCATGGACCTTTGGCTGCATTCTTGCTCCAGTGGCCTGGGAAATTCAGCCCCAGTTGCAGTGGCAGCCAGGGAGCTTTGCCCTGGGCTGTTGAGCTCCAGCCACAGCCGCAGAGCCAGGCAGCTGTGGAGCTCTGCTCTGCCTACACAGCTCTGGTTGTGACACTCTGACCCCAGCAGTAGTGGGACTGGCGAGGACCCCAGGGGGCTGAGGCAGCCTGGGGGGGGGGGAAGCAGGCTGGAGCTCTAGCCCAGTGGCAGCATAGCCACAAGAGCAGGGACCTTCCCCAGTCCAGCAAATCCCCTTGTTCAGGACCAGTCACGTCCTGAGGGTGACAGACCAGCGAGGTCCAACATGTAGTAAGTAAATGTCCCCAGTGTGTGTCAGTATTTAGTTAAAGAAAACTGTGAAAGAAACTTTGCTTATGGATTACAAAGAAGGATTTTTCTTTGAAGTGTTCCAGCTTTGAATACCCATGCATTCTAGCCAAACACAAGGTTGCATAAGTGAAAAAGAATAAAGGATACAAAGAGAAGAAATTTGTCAATTACTAAAAGCCTGAGTAATAAACAAGAAAACTCATTTGTATAAAGAAATGTGATGTGATTGGTATTATTGATACAATCAGATGATATGCATGGCTGGAATATCAAAATCACTGGATACAACCTATGTAGGAAAAAGAGTGGTCAGAAAGAGATGAGGGTGGCAGTAGTTAAGAATAATCTCTGGAATTCTTTGGAATACAATCTATTCCAGACTCTGGGATACAGTCTTAAAACTGTAACTGATAAATCACAAGATGGGGTACTTGTGGCAATCTGCCATAACACACAATATGAGTGTCTCCCTCAATATATAATGTATAGAAAGAAAATAGGAAAATTTCAGTCAGGAAAGCATCAACTGGAGGTGTCATGCTGTCACTGGCAAAGCAGCCTTGGTATTCTACAGACTATAGATGGAAATTCGGTAATGCAAAAAATATTGAAACAAATTCAGGATCATTTTATGACGATCTCATTCTGATAGATAATGATTAATTGATCACTGAAATAAAAACTGATAATTGCCTACGTGCAAATGAACAAAATCTAAGTTCATTTCCTATCTACGAATAGAAAACAGTCTGATATAGTAATGCATAGTGCTTTAGAAGGTCAGTTTAACAAAGCTGAAAATAATAATGAGCAAAATTGAGTGGCAGAAAACATTCTTAAAATAGAAAGGATTCGTTTCTTAAACAGCATCTTGGTTAAGAGGTAAGATAAAAGAATAAATAATTATACATAGTCTCAATTTTCCATCTATATATCTATATATCTACAGGTTCTGAACCCTGGGGAATCCAGCAGCAGTGGGGGTTCTATCAGCAGCCAGGCGGCCCCGGCCAGAGAATTCCAGGGAACCCATTAACCATGAGGGTTAAAGGACTTGTCAGGTTAAAGCACTTTACTTCAAAATTTGGTGCTGTGTAGAGAGTGCCAAATTTCGAAATAAACTATTTCAAAATTACCTCGAAGTAAGCAATGCAATTTGTGTAGCTTATTTCAAGACAAGGGTGCTGTGTAGATGCACTGTAATTAGTGTAACACCAACCCCAGGAAAAATAATCATAGAATCAGAATCATATGGTTGGAAGAGACCTGAGCAGGTCATCAAGTCTAACCTCCTACCCAAAGGAAGACCAACCCTAACTAAATCATCAAATGCCAACTATGCCCCACTGCCATGTATATTGACCAGACTGGACAATCTCTACAGGAAAGAATTAATGGACACAAATCAGATATCCGAAAAAGCAATACACAAAAACCTGTTGGAGAACACTTTAATCTGACTGGACGCTCATTAATGGATCTCCAAATCACTGTGTTGTTTCAGGCCAATTCTACAAGCCAAATACACAGGGAAGGACTGGAACTTAACTTCATATACAAATGGTCTGAATAGGGATATTGGCTGGCTCGCACGCTACCTTCCACATCCTAATGTCTTAACCAACCAAACTAACAATGGAGGTGCTAATTGTTCTTATCAGCCTCTTGTAACTATTCGAACCATCTATCATTGTCTCTCTTTCCTCCTTCCCCCTTCCTTCTCTCTCTCATTTTTTCCCTCCTTCCCCTCCTTTCCTTATTTATTCTTGGATCTGGACTTCTAATACTCCAGTCATCTGAAGAAGCAAGTTTAGCCCACGAAAACTCATGATACCATCTACATGTTTTGTTTGTCTTTAAAGATCTACCATGTTATTTGTTGTTTTTTAAATTTATCTTGTACAGACTAACTCGGCTACTCCCCCCCACACACGGCTACCCGAAGTTAAAAATTAGTTAGATAAGTTAGATATTTTCAGATCACAGGGCCTGAAGAAATGCATCCTTGAATACCCAATGAGCTGATTGAGGAGATATCTGAGCATTATCTATTTTCTTTGAAAAGTCATGGAAGATAGGAGAGATCTCCGAAGACTGAAAGAAGTGGGCTGTGCCCACGAAAGCTCATGATACCATCTACATTTTTTGTTAGTCTTTAAACTTCCACGAGGAGTACAGCTAGTTCGGATTAGAAGCCTAATCCGAACTAGCTACTCCGTGCCGCGTGTAGCCGCGCGGCATGGGGTTCGAACTGCTGGCATTTAAAAATGGCGCCGGCCGGCTTTATGCAAATGAAGCCCGGGAAATTCAAATCCCGGGCTTCATTTGCAATTGCGGTATGCCTACATTACCCTCCTAGTTCGAATTAGGAGGGTAGTGTAGACATACCCTTAGTGAGTAATGGTTGTACACTGTCTTTGGTCATTCTCCTGCTTCTAATATATTCATAGAATATTATCTTGTTACCCTTTATGTCTTCAGTTAATTTAAGTTCAGTTTGTGCCTTGGCCTTTCTAAATTGCCCCTCCATATTGTTGCTATTGTTTGTATCATGCTTTTTAACTTGATCTAGTTTCTACTCTTTGTAAGATTCCTTTTTGATTTTTAGATCTTTTAAGATGTTCTGGCTAAGAAAGGGTGGTCTCTTGCCATACTTCCTATCTTTTCTACATACTGAAATAGTTTGTTCTTGCACACTGTGGCAAGTTCCTTGCCCAGGCCCTTTGCCCTGGGACCCCTTCTTCAGCCACAAATCACCAGGAGATCCTCTCTAGTGCAATCACCCATGTCTGTTATTGCTTGTGCCAACTTCCCACCACCTTCTATTTACAGAGCTTGGTTTTTGCAGCAGATAAGTCAGCTACCTTCTCCTTCTAGCTGGGGTGCACACACTCAGCCACCTCTAGCTCCTCCCACTCCGCTTCCCGTCTGGCTTCCTTATATAGCCCTCTGGCTAATGAGGTCCATTAGCCCTTCAGGCCTGGGATTGCTTAGCTGGCTTCCATTTGGCCTTTTCAGCCAGCTGTAATGGCAGAGCTCTGGCTTAGCCAGCAGACTGTCACAACACTTAATAATGTTCCTTTAAAAAACTATCTTCAATTGTTTATCCTTTTATACTTGCTTCCCATGGGACCTTACCTACCAACTCCCTGAGTTTGCTAAAGTTGCCTTTTTGGAGTCTATTGTCTTTATTTTGCTGTTCTACAATTCCTTAGAATTATGAACTCGATTATTTCATGGTCACTTTCACCCAACCTGTCTTCCCCTTTCAAATTCTCAACCAGTTCCTCCCTTTTTTGTAAAATCATATATAGAACAGCCTCCCCCCAGTAGCTTTCTCCACCTTCTGAAAGAAAAAATTGCCTCCAATACATTTCAATAACTTGTTGTGTAAGCAGGGTCTGAATCAATGCTTCCATTAAGCCAGCTGGAGTGGGAAAGAAATCCTGGGTGTGTTCATATAAGTACAGTTTGCCCCTGCTTTGCTTGGGTCCGCTAGGTATTCAACTGTTACACTGGTGTTTTGGTCACTGTAATCAGCGTGGCTGGTGTCGGGTCGCAAATTGTGATAGCACTAAATGCAGGAATTGTGAGATATGATCACCGATGTTTGCAATTATTGTGGGAAAGCAGTAACTCAGACTGTGTTTAACTCAGTTCAGAAGGAGAGACATTGTGGCTGTGTCTACACTGGCATGAATTTCCGGAACTGCTTAAAACGGAATACTATTCCGTTTTCAGTTTTTCCAGAAAAGGAGCATCTACGTTGGCAGGATGCTTTTCTGGAAAAGCCCTTTTTCCGGAAAAGCGTCTATGGCCAATGTAGACGCACTTTTCCGGAAAAGAGCCCCGATCGCCATTTTCGCGATCGGGGCTTTTTTCCGGAAAAGACTACTGGGCTTTCTACACTGGCCCTTTTCCGGAACAGTGTTCTGGAATAAGGTCTTATGCCCGAGCGGGAGCAGAATAGTGTTTCCGGAATAGCGGCTGATTTTGTACAGTAGAGCGTTGTTGCTTTTCCGGAAATTCAAGGGCCAGTGTAGACAGCTCGCAGCTTATTCCGGAAAAGCAGCTGATTTTCCGGAATAAGTGGCCCAAAGTAGACACAGCCTGTCAGTGTAAAGAACCTTGGAAGGACAAGGGTTCGTCTGACAAAGTTCTGTGAAGTTAACTGAGGAGGGAGGACTCTGAATCAGCAGGCTACATACCCTCGAGGCGTGTCAGACTGGTTCAGTCTGTTTTTTCCCCTGTTTGTTCAAATGATAGAACTAGAACAGACTCCATAAAGAGTCTCTTTTATTATTTTAAACTTTAGTGGATGAAATTTCTTGTGGCTGGACTGTGCTTGGGCCAAGAGCTGAAATCACTAGGTTTGCCACAAGCCAGCAGAAGATGTGATGAGCAGCTAGCAGGGCAGCTGTAGCACAATGAGCAACAAGCAGAGAGGTGACAGAAAGGCGTAATGAGCAGCCAGCAGGGAAGCGACAGAGAGGTACAATAAGCAGCCAGCAGATGGCAGCAGCAAGGTGAGATGAATGGCCAGCAAGGCGACAATAGAAAGCAGAGAGCAGGTGGATGACGAATGACCAGCAGAGTAAGATGCCTCCTTACCTACGGCCACTCAGGATAGGAGGTGACCTCTGTGACTGCTCCTCTGAACTCTAGGCCTGTCAGAGTGAGAGTGGGGTGCACAGAAGGGGTGGGCATGTGAGGGGGACATTTACATTGCTGGACTTAAGAAACTGAGAGGGAAAAGGACATTGCCCAAGGACATTGGGGTCGCATTGTTACTCGTGGTTTTGGTTACAAACTCTGTGGTGTTTTCCCAAATCAATGCCACATTACTTCCCTCCCCTTTTATTAGGGGTTTCTTTTCTACACTCAGACTCTGTGCTTGCAAGTGAGGAAGTATTGCCTCTCAGAGGCACTCAGGTGTTTTGTGTGAATTTTCCAGGTTACTGGGTGGGGGCTCAAGCAGTTCTGGGTTGGATGGATGGAGAGGAACCCCTAGATATTGAACCCGGCCCTGGCTGCAGCTGGCACTTCTTAGCAGAAGGGTTACAGTTGGATAAGCTGTGCCCTGCTGTGTTATTTTCCCAAAAGATGTCTGTTTAGCTGAAGACTCCCGTCACCACCAAGTCCTGTGATTTTGTTAGTGGTTCAAAGAAAGATTCATCTGCCCCTTCTTCCTGGTTAGGTGGTCTGTAGTAGACACCTTCCATGACTTCACCCTTGATTTTTACCTCTTTTATTCTTACCCAGAGACTCTCAACAAGTCAGTGTCCTATTTCTATCTCAACTTCAGGCCTAGTATATACATTTACGATTTATAAGGCAACACCTTCTCCTTTTTTCCCCTACCTATCCTTTCTGAACAAGCTATACCCTTCTATACCAATATTCCAGTCATGCAGATTATCCCACCAAGTCACTGTAATGCCTATGTTATAATCATGTTTATTTACTAGTATTTCAATTTCTTCTTGTTTAGTTCCCATATTTGTCAATTTAGTACACATGCACTTAAAATACTGATAAGATTTCACCCTCAATTCTCTCTTGGATCTCCTTTATCCCTGCTGTTGCAGTTCACTCACTCCCGATTTCTAATCCATCTTCATGTGCTCCATGTTTTTTACTTTCCTGTGGGCTTTGGTCACCTGTTCCCATCGAACCTAGTTTAAAGTCCTCCTCACTTGGTTACCCAGTCTGTATCCCATTCCTTGATAAGTGGACCCAATTTTTGCGTAAAAGTCCTTCTTCATGGAGCAGCATCCTGTGCTCAAGGAAGCCAAAGTCTTCCTGGCAACACTATTTTTGAAGCCAGAAATATGGTACTATGTCAGTGTCAAATTTGTATAGTATGTAACACAACGAAATGCCAGAACTTATTTATCTTGACCATTATTTTTAAATCTTTCACCTTTATTAATTTTAATGTAAATGCATTCTTGTATATTTCTTTATCAAATGCATTCTTGAGTAGGATTATTAGGGCACAAGGGGAAAAGATTAGGTGAAGCTGCAGCAGAATTAGCTGGATAAATTAGAGGAATGATCAGAAAGGATTACAATGAGATTAAAATAGAATGCAGATAGTTCTTTTTGTAGTCTGCTCTTTTTTGCATGTGAATTGTTTTGAATTATTTCTTCAACTTGGATTCTTGCTATTCTTCTAAAGCAATCTGGTAAAAATGGAATAGACATATTTTAAATCCCCTACATCCCAAACAAGATTTGAATTAATTACTTTGAAAAACAAGATACTTCCATTCATATTGACAGACAATCTATTTAAAATTTGTGAGAATTTGGAATATTAATTTTGCCCACCAGAAGTCTTCCATAGATTTCTGGTAATATCACACAAAAATATATAGAAGTATTTAAAGGTAACCTGTTCATCTTTATTTAATGTTATGAAAACTTCATAAGAGCCAAATATAATTTACTAAATGTTGCTTTTTTAGTGAAAAGAACAAGGATTTTTCTGCATTTCATTTCTAAATGCCTGTATAAAATGTCACCAATTTTATTACAACTTCAGGAGTGATTAGTTGTGAACATCAGTGTGTAAAGAATTATTTTCATTATCACGAAATACCCCAGATTATCCATTAAATTTAGTTTATACCACCTGGGGTTAGAGTACAGGCACAATTTAGGAATACGTATCTGTGAATGACATCCCCCCCTGGCTTTATGAAATGGATTTATGGACACAAATATGCATAACTTAAAGATCCTTGGGACAAATTGCCCTATGTAGCCTATCAATTTTAACATCATAATTCACTAGATCTGTATCTCTTATTTTGAGGTATGTATCATTCTTCTATGTAAAGTTAGTGATATGCAGTATGGAATGGTTTATGGTTTAAAATGTGCAAATGAACGCCATCAAGGGTGTTTCTCTCAATATCTAGATGACCAACTGTAAACACCCTCTTTTGTCCTCTAAGTCTTAGCAGTGGTTGATCTTAGGAAGTCACATATCCACTCCAACTGGTAGGGGTGGACCAAGTAATTGTCCATGGAAAGGTGGTAGCTATACAACAATAGAAAGCTTGGAGTTACTTTGTCTTTGGCTGGGATGACACACCCAGGAGCATACCTAAAGACTCCAGGGAGAGGGAACTTCCTGGCTTTCAAGGTTTATCTGGAACAAAAACAGTTTTAGGGTGAATTTGTAATAAGTTTGTACTGATATTTTAGTTTCAGAATTAGATGTGTTTTTTGTTATTTTAAGTTTGTCATCTACTTTGCTCTGCCTGTTCTCACTTATAACTACTTAAATCAGTGTTACTCAACACATGGCCTGCAGCCAGTTTATTTGCAGCCCACGGTTCAGTTTGGGTTTATGTAAAGCTCAACATGTGGCACGTGGCTAGGATCCTTTGAACACGGCCTCCAGCAGGAACACGTTCCACAACGGCGAGGCGGGGTGAGCACTGAAAGATGCAAGCGGATGGGCTGTCTGGAACAGACTGGTACAGAGTGTCGGCATTTCTAGCCCTCAGGGAGGAGGTGCTGGGAGCACCAGGGCATTGTAGGAAGTGCTTTGTATTCATGACCATCAGTATGAAAGAAGCTATTTGCATATATATTTGCATGTATATGCAACCATACTTAAGGTGTGACTCTCAACATGTACTGTATCATTGTGGTCCCCAGGGCTCCCAAAGTTGAGTAGCCCTGACTTAAATCCTACTGCTCGTTCTTAATAAAATAAGAATGAGCTATCAAGCCCAGTGTAAATAATTGTTACCTGGGGGAGCAATCAGTGAGGATGTCCTCCTTCCATTGTTTAAGGGGGCTTACCTAAATAATTCATTTGGGATTCTGATCCCATATGGGGAGTGGTATCCCAGGAAGCTGGGTTCTAAACAGTGTTTTCCTCGGACCTGAAGTGTTTCAGTGTCTATATTGCTCCTCAAGGAGGCAATCAGTCTTGGCTGGATGCACACCAGATGAACTGGCCCAGAAGGACAGGGTAGTGAGAGCAAGGTGGTAAGTATCAGTGGCTTTGTCAGCACCCCAGGAAGTTCCCACAAGGGGTATTCTGTGACCGCACCCTGTCACAATATACTTCAGGAGATATGCTGCCATGTAGGCCTGCAATTGCTGGGAAGCAGCCTGGAGGTAATTGTCCTCTATATGCATGGCCTTGACCTCTGAAGATATTTTATCATGTTCCAGGTAGATTTAAGGACAGTCTGGGCACATCTACATAGCAATATTATTTCAGAATAGCATGAGTTATTCTGAAATAACGAGCACGTGTCTACACTATTATTTCGAAATAATGTTGAGCAGGAGGACATCTTACTCTGACTCTTGTAACCCTCATTTTAAGAGGAGTAAGGGAAGTCGAAGGAAAAGTGTTCTTTCTTTGACTTCCTGATGTGTAGACAGCGCCAAAAATTGAAATAAGCCATTTTGACTTCAGCTACACAATTGACGTAACTGAAGTTGCACAGCTTAATTTGGCTTCAGCCCTGCTGTGTAGACATACTCTTTTCTGATGTAGGGCACAAGCTCCCTTAGCTGGTTCTTGTGAAGAGGGAAAATCCTGCCTTCTTCAACTATCATTTTAGGTCAATCGGAAGGCACCACTGTAAATTAAAATTCACCACATTTCCTGACTCCTATATGAGTTTTTCTAATTTAGGAAAGAATTTTCTGGTAATATGTTTTGACTTCAAATGATGTTGGCCCTCAAATTTCAATAGATTTAATGGGAACCCAGCTATAGGACCAATGTGTTCAAATGTGGGTGAAACTATTCGGAGTACAGACCTTAAGCGATGCTACTTAAGAGGACACCTACTGAAACAACAATGAAAAAAGGGAAGAGAAAAATAAATGTATGGCATTATATGAAACAACACCTGATATTAACAAAGGTGTTCTGTGCTCTCCATTACATTATCTCTGAGAATACTGTACGATATAGAAATGTATAGAAAGAGAAGTGCATTTAACAAAAATTCAGACAGCAGCAGTGATTTGGATATTTTAAAGAGAAGACTTTAAACATAAAGGTGAGTTTGATTCATTTTTTAAAATCTCAATTTAGAAAAAATCTTCTGGATATTATCTTATTCTTTTGACTAACTTCTGTTCCCACCGAAGGAGAGAGCTTTGCCATTGACTTTAAGGTAGACAAATTCAGGTCCTTTCTAATTATTTAATGTTTGGATACTGAGTGTAAAAAGAGGGACAGTTTCCTGAATATTGTGGATTATCTGTATTCCTATGCACAGAATTTATTTTTATCTGCACATCCTTGTATTAATTTTCCTATCATCCTTCCTCCTGGCCCTTCAAATAAAATGCAATTACACATCACTGAGAAAAAGTCTACCTTATGATAAAAGGTTTGATTTTTTTATAAATATGATGCAGATGCCAACAATTTCCAGCAGTATGTGATAAAGTCAAGTGCTATAGCAAAATATGATGCTTTCCTGCTGCTGTTTATCTGGGTACCGAAGAACTTCCATAATTCATTCTTTTGCACCTTTAAGTTTAATCTTTTCTTTAACTGAATTTTTATTGATTTCCATTTTTTTAAAACCTGAGCATACATAAAAAATACATAGTCAGGAATAATGCAGTTCCACCTCACAGTCAACAGTATGACTCTTAAATGGCATGTCATTTTTTAAAATAAAATCATGCAATCTACTCTTAACCAAACTTTCCTATATTATTTTTGTTACAGATTTTTTTTTCTCCTGCATCGCACTGAGTGAACAAATTTATCAGAGTGTCTCATACTTTGTCTTTATTTGGTTTTCTGACCCGTCCAACCAAACTATCTGGTTCAAACCTCTCAAATCCTTAAATCCTTAAATCTACCTTTTTAATAAATATAACGGCTATTGCAGCAATAGCTGAGTGAAGCTAGTTGAATTGCATGAAAACCAACTGGTGATGCAGGAAAGCTTTATAAAGGAAGGTTAGAAAAAATATGTCAGGAGTAATGATTATAAGGATCAGACACTTATGTGAATGCTAATTTATGCCCTGCTGCTTTGTGGATATGCAGGGGCTAGGAGAAAAAGGTTTAAGAAAGCCCCACCTATCTGCTTCCACAAGTAGTAGGGGAAACATGCCCAATCTCTACACACCCAAAGACAGATTTTTTTCTTCCTTATTCCTCATGAGATACAAGACTCCAAAGGTTTGTGGGAAGGGTGGGGGAGAGCTAGAGACAGGTTCCAGACACCCTATTCCTAGCTGGTTATGTACAGATAACAGCAGTGAATATACACCGTGTATGTTGAGGACCTCCAAGAAAATTGCTCCCTGACCACAAGTGAAGCAAATCTTCAGGCACTGCACTATCCCCAACACAGATCACAACCATAAGCAGTAGTATTGACTTCTGCAACACTATTTGTGGGAGAATAAGGTGACACACACCAGAAAAATATTGTCAGGATGATGCTCTGATCTAATGCTTTGTTTTTCATTGTGTGCTTACTGTAATGTAAATGTGTTTGCTTAGTGGCTTTAGGGTGAAAAATTCTTCCTTTATTTTCCTGGCTGATTACTGTACCAGTGGGTGCTATCACCTTGCTGTTTGTTTCTTTCTGAAAGAAGACAAATGGTTTTAGATAAACATAGTCCAAATAGTCATGGAATGTTTGTTATATTCAAGTGTCAAGCTGCATTTTCCATGATAATACTTGTATTTTGCGTGTTGTGGGTGAAGATGCAGGCTGATGTCACCTCATAGGATTGACAGGTTCATTCACTGTAGCGTTTATTCTACCTGCATTATCTGCAGAACCTCAGGCACATAGTTCACCGTGTGGATAGTGTTTCAGAACCAAGCAAGGGCTGGCTGGTGATGTTTGGCAGTTTACAGAAATTGCCCAGGGAAAAGGGTCTTATTCATATATAAGACTGATTAGTTTTCAGATGCAAATATTCTAATGATTTATTTCCAGTTTTGTTACATCATACATAAACATTGAAAAGTCAATTCAACAGGGCCATCCCTACCCATATATGAAATACACTACTGCATAGGACACCTGAAAATTTTAGGCTCCACATTTTTGGGGCCTCTATAAAACCACTTGTGCTTGTATGCCTGAGGATGGCCCTGTCACCACTGCCACTTGATTCCCCTCCAGCCACTTCCCCGGCTGCTCTCTTCTGCCTGCAACAATGTTTCTCCCTGGCTTCTGCCAGCCCTTACATGACCCTTTCCTCCAACAGCTGGCTGCTAACTGAGGGCTCCCTCCTGACAGATGAAGAGGAGCCCTCAGCTTCTGTGACTCTGCTCTGGCCCCAGAGAAACCCCTGAGTCCCAAGACCAAGCCAAGACCAGATCTACAGGCCCCCAGCAGAATCCGTGTCAGTGGAAGGCAGCCTCTGTATTATAGGGCCCATAATTTGTAAAGGCAGCCCTGTAATTCAATGAGTTAAACTTATGTAGGACAGAGTGAATTTTCATACATACAGTTTTAACATATGTAGGATACTCAGACTGACATTACGTTAAAATGGCATCTGTTTGGGGACTTTACGTTTGGGCTTTCATTCAGATGAGAAATAGAAGCTCTTGGAAAAGATAAATTTTGCTTCCTTGCATTTACATCTGCAGCCAAAACCTCCTTAGGTCAGTTACAACACATCTGTTAACAATTCCCTATTTGCACTGAAGGTCAATAGAAAACAAACCAACTCCCTTCTGTCCCCCCAAAAAGCCTCACTTACACAGCATGCATTTCTTCCAGGCCACTGAAATCATTCTGAAACTGCTAAATCTGTGAAACAGGTTTTCAGATACAGGCAGTCCCCGGGTTACGTACAAGATAGGGACTGTAGGTTTGTTCTTAAGTTGAATCTGTATGTAAGTCGGAACTGGCATCCAGATTCAGCGGCTGCTGAAACTGATCAGTTTCAACAGTGGCTGAATCTGGACGCCAGTTCTGACTTACATACAGATTCAACTTAAGAACCCCAGGCATCCCCAAGTCAGCTGCTACTGAAACTGATCAGCGGCTGATTCCAGGAAGCCCGGGGTAGGGGCTTCCTGTAGTCAGCCGCTGGTCAGTTTCAGCAGCGGCTGACTTGGGGACGCCTGGGGCAGAGCAGCTGGGGTGCTGCTGGGTTGGTCCAGTAGCGCCGCCGCTCCTCGGCGCTACTGGACCAACCCAGCAGCACCCAACCTGCTCTGCCCCAGGCGTCCTGATTCAGCCGCTGCTGAAACTGACCAGCAGTGGCTGAATCAGGACGCCTGGGGCAGAGCAGCTGGGGTGCTGCCCGGTTGGTCCAGTAGCGCCCAGAGCGGCGCTACGGGACCAACTGGCAGCACCCCAGCTGCTGTACCACAGGTGTCTGGAGCAAAGCCGCGGAGCACGGGGGCAGCGGGACAGCCTAGACGCACCGTGGCTGTCCTGCTGCCCTCGGGCTCCGTGGCTTTGATCTGCTTTGCTCCCCGTCCCCCTGGTCTGCAGACCAGGGGGACGGGGAGCAAAGCGGCGGAACACGCAGGCAGCGGACAGCCCAGATGCGTCTGGGCTGTCCACTGCCCGCATGCTCCGCGGCTTTGCTCTGCTTTGCCCCCCCCCCGTCCCGCTGGTCTGCAGACCAGGGGGACGGGACGGAGGCGGGGGGCAAAGCAGAGCAAAGCAGAGCCTAGCCGCGGAGCACGTGGGCAGCGGACAGCCCTGTCCGCTGCCCGCGTGTTCCGCCGCTTTGCTTCCTCTCCCTGGTCTGCTGGAGACCAGGGAGAGGAAGGGCCCCATTTGTAACTGCGGATCCGACATAAGTCGGATCCGCGTAACTCGGGGACTGCCTGTAGTCCCTCACTACTTAATTATCAGTGACTCACCAATAGACTTTCATTTTCATAGTGTCAGTCCTAGCAACTCCCTGGGCTCCATATGACCAATTAGTGACAAGGCATTGAAGGCACTTCCGCTATCGTGGTTTAGAATGGAGCTGAGCTTTCACTTAAGAGTGTTAACAGCCTTTTAATTAGCCTTTGTCTATACTTAAGCTGGATTCCTTAACAAATCCCAGAGGTTTAAAAGTAAAGGAATCATTTAACCAGTATTACAACTTTGCTCTTTATCCTGGCTTATTTTTAATTGCCTTCTGTTATGCTATGCTGCTTCCTTTATCTCCATTAATGTGATACTAAATATCAGAGATCACATTTTAATTATAATATTGCATTTATTTCATTGTTGTATAGTGTCTTGGCAGTAAAAACTGACACATTTTTCATGTGTCCTTTAACTGTGTGCTGCTAGGAGAGCAAAATAGGGTGGCGGGAAGAAAGGCCATACAAATGGAGTGAAGTAGAGAAGAAAGAGCAAGGGACAATGAGGAAAAAAATTGCCCTCTGTGCACCTGTCCTATATATAACCACACAATGAACACCATCAATTCTGTGGCAGAAGGAAGAGCAATACACGAAGAAGCATTGCATGGATTTGAGAAACATCAGTGGGGAGGGAGGGTATTTCATTAAGGAAAGAGACAAAAATGGATATAGATCATCATCATAAATGACAGCAGCTTATCTTCTGTGACCTTCACTCACCCCCAGAACTGGTGACTTAAGCATGGGGAATCAATAATGGCTCAAGAGAGAGTCTGAGCAATCAACTTCATATGGCCTGAGATGTGAAGCTTCCACAAATTCTGGTAAGCAGCCTGCCCATTTTATCCTTGCTACAGATTTTGTGTCGGAGCTGTTCTTTTTTGGGTACTTCATGGTATATTGTTTCTTCAGCCTCAGGACTGTAGTAGTTTCCCTGGTTCTTATGTGTGCAGCCGAGGGAAATAATGACCAATAGCTCTGCACAGTGGAGAATCCATTGTCTTTTTCTGGAGAGCTACTACTCAGTATCCTATAGGGCACCCTAGTTCCCATAGGACAGGTTTCTGAAACTCTGACACAAATGTGCTGTACCATCATGTGGTTCTTCTTTGTCTTGTGCTTCACCCCTGAGAGATCAAAGTCCTATTTACAGATGCCTGAACAATACAGGCTCAACTCTTCACTATAGCAAGAGCAGTTTGTCCAGGTGGCATAGATACAGAGCCACAGTGTAGGGAAAATTGCATCTATCATGTTGGAATTTTTACAACCACCCTGAAATTCTCAGATTCCCAGTGGTTCATTCTGGAAACTGAATTTTCTCTTAATTTGCTCCATGGGGCTTAGGCTTCAGCAGGGCTAAAGAAAGCTGTGTTACTTATGTGGCAGTGCAGTTAAGAGAAACATTAGTTGACCCCATCTTCCTATCATGCACTGTTGTGGGGAGGGAAAGCTGGTAAAACAATTCCCATACTGCATACTCCCTAATATTTTCCTGAGACCATGGCTATACTTTCACTTCATCTACACAGGGACAGGCCTGCATGTGGATAGGGTTGTCAGTAGCAGAGTAATGGGGCAGCTGCTATGCAAGAATGAGCTCATTATGTCGATAATCTTCTCCAAACTTTGAATAGTTTTTGCAGCTTTTCTCTGAACTCTACACAGTTTTCAAAATCTGATTTAAAGTGTAGACATCAGAACCGGACACAGTATTGTCACAGCAGTCTGCGAAATCTCTTTCCTGTTCTAATCGATACCCCTCTGTTTATACATTCAGTGATTACATTAGATCTTTTAAGCTAATACACTTAACTGAGAGCTCATGTTCACTTGGCTAGCCACTGTAATAATCCCTTAGGTCCTTTCAGAGACATGGCTTCCTAGGCTGAATTCCCTCATCCTGTAAGTGTGAGGTACATTTTCAGTTTCTAGATTTATGACCTTGCATTTCACTATATTAAAAGATAATGTTATTTGACTGTTTTCAGTTTAGCAAGGGATCCAGACTGCTCTGCATAAGTGTCCTCTTTCCATCCATTATTTGCCACTCTGCCAGTTTTATTTTTAATCTGCAAATGTTACCAGCACTGATTTAAATTTTCATCCTGATAATTAATCAGTATGTTGAATAGGATTGAATTGAGAGTGGATTGCTGCAAGATATCACTAGTAATGGTCCCTTATTGTTGATTACATTTTGAGATCTCTAAGGGTATGTCTATACTACAGCACTAATTTGAACTAATTTAATTCGAATTAGTTAATTCGAACTAAGATAATTCGAACTAGTCATCTAGACCTAAAAACTAGTTCGAATTAGCGTTTTGCTAATTTGAACTAGCATGTCCACATTGAGTGGACCCTGAACCGAGGTTAAGGATGGTCGGAAGCAGTGCCGGCAGGGCATCAGATTAGGACTTAGAGCGTGGAGATGCTGTCTCAGGCTAGCCGACGGCTGTGGTTAAAGGGACCCGACCCCCACCCTGGACAGACAATTCTCAGGGGTTCCCTGATCGCTTGTCTATCTCGATGAGGGACAGCAAAGCAGTCCTGGCTTGGAGTGCCCTGAGTGCCCGGACTCGGCACATCACAGCACTCGGTCATCAGCCAGGCTGCACTTGCCGCAGGCTGCCATCTGGTGAGGGAGTCAATCGGGGGGCTGCAGGACAGCTTCCACCCCGAGGAGCCCGCAGAGCCACCCCAGTCTTCCCCATCGGGGGTTCATACCCCATTCCTCCCTCACCTCCTTCCACTTATCCCTCCCTAGCCCCTCTTCCTGATGTACAAAATAAAGGACACGTGTGTTCAAAAATAGAAACTCTCTTTATTGAACAAAACTCGGGGAGACTGGGAAAAGGAGGTGGGAGAGGGGAAGAGAGAGGGTGGGAGAGGGGAGGGCAACTACAATGATCAGGGGTTTGGAACAGGTCCAATATGAAGAGAGGCTAAAGAGACTGGGACTTCTCAGCTTAGAAAATAGGAGACTGAGGGGGGATATGA
Organism: Pelodiscus sinensis; assembly: GCF_049634645.1. Taxonomy (NCBI): domain Eukaryota; kingdom Metazoa; phylum Chordata; order Testudines; family Trionychidae; genus Pelodiscus; species Pelodiscus sinensis. The sequence continues at coordinate 44,017,332 of NC_134711.1, read as the reverse complement.
TAGAGGTCTATAAAATCATGAGTGGTGTGGAGAAGGTGCATAAAGAAAAGTTCTTCATTAGTTCCCATAATAGAAGGACTAGAGGACACCAAATGAAATGAATGGGTAGCAGGCTTCAAACTAATAACAGAAAGTTCTTCTTCACAAAGCAAATAGTCAACCTGTGTAACTCCTTGCTGCAGGAGGCTGTGAAGGTTAGAACTATAACAGAGTTTAAAGAGAAGTTAGATAAATTCATGGAGGCTGGGTCCATGGAATGGTATTAGCCAGGGGATAGAAATGGTGTCTCTGGCCTCTTTTTGTGGAAGACTGGAGATGGATGGCACGAGACAAATGGCTTGGTCATTGTTTCGGTCCATCCCCTCCGGGGTAGCTGGTGTTGGCCACTGTCGGCAGACAGACTACTGGGCTAGATGGACCTTTGGTCTGACCCAGTACGGCTGTTCTAAGCTCAGGGCTCAGGGTCGGGGGTCTCACTGGACCACTTTGATTTTCATGCAAACCTGCTCCTGGGTGGCCAGGCTGGTAGCTACCCTGCCCTAAATGGCCGCTTTCCTGTGCCTAGTGCGGAGATCGTGGATGAGGTCCACAAGCTCTGCACTAGACCAGGTGGGTGCCCACCTCTTGCGGCCCCGGGTAGGCTCCTGGGACCTGCCAGCCTGGCCTCAGGAAGAGGCGGAGGGCTGGGTGGCAGCGGGTGGCTGGTTCATGCCGTGCCAGGTGCAGGGTCTGCTGGCTAGGTGCTGGCAGGCTTGCAACTGGCACGGGCACCGTAGCCAGACTGTGACCCTTTAAGGGCTCCGGGGCTGGGAGGGGGGCAGAAGAGTTTCCCTGGTGGTGCCCAGAGAGGCCACCAGGGCAAGCTGGGGAGGGCTAGCCTCCCACTAGCTCGAATGAAGTGGCTACACAGCCCTTAATTCGAACTACTTAATTCAAACTAGGCGTTAGTCCTTGTAGAATGAGGTTTACCTAGTTCGAATTAAGCACTCCGCTAGTTCGAATTAAGCTCGAACTAGTGGTTTGTATGTGTAGCGCCTATCAAAGTTAATTCTAACTAACAGACGTTAGTTCAAATTAACTTAGTAGTGTAGACATACCCTAAATTAGCCAATGGTTAGTGGCAGACAACTATGTCAGTGCAAAAAGCTTGCTAATATTGCGCGGTTCATACCAGCTCTTACATCAATGTAACTTATGCCTCTCAGGTAGGTTATATAGTTCAGGGATGTGACTAAATAAGTTATAGTGTAACATAACTAGAATAAGTTGCCTAGGGAGGTTGTGGAATCTCCATCTCTGGAGATATTTAAGATCAGGTTAGAAAGACATCTATCAGGGACGGTCTAGACAGTACTGGGTCCTGTCGTGAGGGCCGGGGACTAGACTCGATGACCTCTCAAGGTCCCTTCCAGTTCTAGTGTTCTATGCTTCTATAGCCTAAGTCTAATACCTTACAGAAGTCTAAGTATATTGTCAAGTTCAAAGTCATAGAAATTGAAAAGCGTATGTACCTTTTTAATGGCTTATTCATGAAATAGGGGTAATGAGTGGGTATACCAAAATAATGCATTTATTACTATAACTGTTCTGAAAATGCCTCTTTTAACATATAGGTGAATATAAATGCAAAACAAAATGTATGTTGTAGAGTACTTGTGAATATACAATTTTATATGTATTTATAAATACATATATGTTATAGCTATCTAATAGTATATGTCTAATACAGCAGTACCACCATAGAATTTAGATTAATTGTATATAGTTAAACCTTTATTACAAGAATCAGTGGCCTTCATTTACATAAATGGCCACAAAACTATTTATAAACCTTCGACCAAGGTTATACTAATATTATTGTATGTGACATTTAATTGATACCGTTGGATCTATAGCTACTTTCATATGAACCACACTAGGGACTATTATCTGAAGTTGCAAATGCTTTTGGAAAAACAAACAAATGAACAAACAAACAAACAAACAAACACATCCCTTTAGTAAAGAATGATTATCAAGTGATATGCAGAATTATCATGGTAAGGCTCACATAATCACAACATGTGTTATTATTATCTAATGATGCATCAAATGAGACTAATATTTTACATAATTAATTAAAAGCTTCTAAGATAATTTTTATTGCTGCCAATGATACCTGAAGGAAAGATCCAAGATAATTGTTGTTGTGCACATTTAGATCAGTAAACTGAAATCACGGTTGGAAACATTGTAGCTGAGTTGTGAGTAGCCTCATGCTACTTACATAAACTATCATAAGCACCTATTCTCAAATTGCAAAAGGTTTTATGAACAACTTAACATACATAAGATTTGCAAACAGTGCCAAAGTGTCTAAAGTAATTAAATCAATGATTTTTTTGCCATATTATACTTATTTCTCAAGCGCAACATTAAAATGCTAGATTACAACTACAAAGCACTTAGGTATGTTCAGCTGGTCAGACTGCTGGACTGGATGTATTTTTCTAATGGTTACATCATACTGTGGAACAAAGTATTCTTAGATGGGTCCATTTTAACTGTTGGTCTATTCTGTTTTAAGGTTACACAGAAGAAGGAAATGCATCCTTAGCTTTAATAAAATCTAACTATTTTTATAATTCCATTTTTGAGCCAAATCTGTGCACATAAGGGGAGTCAAGTTAGGAAAATATATACATTTCAGCTATAAAAAGGGAGATATCTATTAAAACTATATTAGAAAAGGATTAGCCAGAGCTGGATGGTCTCCCAATCTACGTTTATAAAATATGCCCAGAATTAAAATTGTCTTAAATGCTGCACATTTTCAAGCATATAATTATTTTTACTCATGTAAGCAGGTTCAAAGAATTCAGTGGGACTGCTCATATGAGTAAAGATAAGACAGGGTATATAGGATCAGAGATATAGAGAGATTAATCTGAGCATGGGAAATTGCCCAATATTCTGCTGTCCCAATTTCTGTTCCATGGGAATCTGGCTGCTGTCCTGAATTATGTGACTCACATAGGCCAACAGACCAAATTATTGACTAAAGTACTGGCCACTAATCATCCAGACCAAGCTGGATTTACTGAAGGCCTTTTTCAGGTTAGCTCCATGCTTATAGCTACACTCATTCTTCATAGTGTTTCAATACAAGAAGCATGACCGCTGATGCAGTAAAAATCCTAAAGAAAGATCCCCAAACTCATATATTTCAAGAAAGCTTCAGTTGGCACAAGCCCAAGTTATCTTTCCACTTCTACTGCCGTTGAAAGTTCTATGCAAGAGATTTCTCAACAAATTAAACACCGGAGACTATATTTCTATCACTGTTAAAACTATTTATTCCCCATAGAAGGGTAACAGATCTGCCTTAAAGGGTAGGACAGAGTATCATTCTCCAACATCTACAAATCCTGTTTAGCAACACAAATGGGCTGTGTCTAGACTGGCCAGTTTTTCCGGAAAATCAGCCGCTTTTCTGGAAAAACTTGCCAGCTGTCTACACTGGCCGCTTGAATTTCCACAAAAGCACTGACTTCCTACTGTAAGAAATCAGTGCTTTTTGCGGAAATACTATGCTGCTCACGTTCAGGCAAAAGTCCCTTCTGCGCAAAACTTTTGCGCAAAAGAGCCAGTGTAGACAGCTGAAAATGGCGATCGGGGCTTTTTTTGCGGAAAAGCGAGTCTAGATTGGCCACGGACACTTTTCTGCAAAAAGTGCTTTTGCGGAAAAGTGTCCGTGCCAATCTAGACACTCTTTTCCGAAAATGCTTTTAACGGAAAACTTTTATGTTAAAAGCATTTGCGGAAAATCATGCCAGTCTAGACGTAGCCATGCAGTTTTGTTTCCCCTAATTTAATTAAGATAAGACTGCATTAGCTTCTAGAACAGAAAACGTCCCAACCCAATTTGCCTCTCTGGTAGAACAGTTAGGCAAACTATGGGAAAGAGAAGAGTCTAAGCTATGTGGCTATATAATTGCTCTAACTAAATGCAGTTTGGGCTGCAGCTTTATGCAAGAGAAGAATGTAAATGTACATTTATCTTAGTGTTTGCTCTTACAATTATTATTTCATCTAAAAATGCCAGATGAATTATAGGACAAAAAGACCACACATGCTCTGATGATTAACACACACACACACCTTACCACTTATTTATGACAAATATATAGCTTCTGATTTGATCTAAGAAAAATAATATTAAAGGTTTCAAATATATAACTTTATTATTAGGCACTAACTAAGAACATTTTTTAACCTAAGAAACTATAGAAGTAAAATTTAAAAGCAAATTTAGGGACCAAGAAAACAATATAAAAAATACTTACACTCCACTAAATCTCTCTACAATATTTATGTGTCTTTTGGGAAGAATAAAATTGACTGGTTACAAAAAAGCAGAAATAAATTGTCCCTGCACTAAATTTAGAGTAGCACATGAGATGCCAGACAAAAACAATATCTCATTGTATCAAATATTAATGATGTATTATAACTTGCCTTCCTTAATGGAAGATCTGTGTTAAATTGCCACCTTTGTAAAATCCATGCAGACACATGCACACAATTAGTGTCAGGATTGCACTATGTTGGAACAAGGTGAGTGCCTTATCAAATATTACAAAAATACTATTTATAAAACATCCTAAAAATCTTGGGCCATCTCCTGAGAACTGTTTTCAGCTTCTACTCAAGCAAAGCTCCCACTGATTCAAAACTGAATGCAGAACAGTCCTTCTTGTGAAGAATTTATTATTAAAGGCTCATTGGAGAAAACTCTGTCCTCAATGGTTAAATCTCCCTTCAACAGTGAGATTTATCCTCCTCCCCAAAGAGAAGTCCCCCCCCAAAGAAGTGGCCCCCAGTTTTAAATTCCATGTCCCTTCTAACTTGTGGGATGTTTGTGATGTGGAATTCTTAGCCTTTAATGTCAATGGCTGCCTGGGATTAGCTAGTTTATAACAGTATAATGCCCCTCATCAATATCACGGTGGAATGCTTCTAGTAAAATCCTATAATACACTGTCTAATTTGTTTCATATTTTCCAAGGGTTAAAATGATCAATTCAGATGTATACTGGTGGAAGGCATTGATTCAATTCAAATACTTTAAGGGGCTGAATTTTGTTAAGGCTTATGAACCCAAAGTTTCTCAACTGGCATTACATCTCCATTATTCAATCCCAGTGCCTGAATTTAGATGACAAGAGGATTGTTAAAAGAAGTGGAATTAAACTGATGATGAACCTTGGATGTTATAAGTGAAACTGTACACAAAATATAAGATTTAGGGCAAACATTTTGAAAGTGATTAAATCCTATTTTCAAAGTGACATAGGTAACTAAGATCCTAAATCAGATTAACTTCCAATCAGTTTTATAGTCCTAAATGTGTAAATAACTTTGGAAAATGGAACTTTGGATTTTAAATCATTTTGGTGCTTTTTGACCATAATTATTTAATCTTAATTCATAACCAATGTGAAAAGTTTCTTCCCCAGGCATTTTTAAATGCCTGAAATGTGTTAAAATATCTGGAATGATGAAGTATTCCACCACTAGAGTTTGGCACACATTTTACTCCTTACTCAGCTCTATTAGGGTGATTACTGGAATTTGGGGGACTAGAATAAATGAATCAAATTTCAGCAGAGATCACTATATCAAGCTAGGGCAACTGAAGTTAAGGCCTATGGCATTTTTCAGGGGCCAGAAATATGCTTTAATTACAGATATGCTTATTCAATATGACCAGGATCTCACAGGGACAGAATTCTTGCAGGAGTTAAGCACCTGTATTTCTGCTGGAAACAAACAAACAAAACCACAGTAAGTTTCTTACTGATTCAATTGAACAAAAGCCAAATGATTTAACATCTGCAAGAATAAAACAGAATGCTAGGTGAAGGAAAGCAAATCATATATTTAGCACTTTTTTTCTCCCTTCTCAGAGCACTGCACCATGTTTGATGGACAGGAATGAGTTTATACTATATTTATATTAATTTTTTCACAGCATATATAAAAATACATCTCAGTATACCACACTGATTTTTTCCAATGCAATTGTAATTTAGCCCCTAATTTGTATGCAGATGTTCACCATGGGTGTGTCTAGACATTGGTGCTATTTCAGGATACTTCTAGTATACCAAAATAGCTTTTTCTGTGTCTTAACAGCGTGCCCATTATTTTGAAATAACAGGCACACTATGATGATATCCTTGTAAACCTCATTCCACGAGGATAAAGGGACATTTTGAAATAGCATTCTATTTCAAAATTTGGCGCTATATAGATAGCGCCAAATTTCAAAATAAGTATCTTGAAATTAACTCAAAATAAGCTATGCTATTTGCATAGTTCAAATTGTGTAGCTTATTTTGAGCAACGGGTGCAGTGTAGATGCACCCTTTGGGTATGTCTACACTACAGCACTAATTCGAACTAACTTAATTCGAATTAGTTAATTCAAACTAAGCTAATTCGAACTAGTGCATTTAGACCTAAAAACTAATTCGAATTAGTGTTTTGCTAATTCGAACTAGCATGTCCACATTGAGTGGACCTGAACCAAAATTAAGGATGGCCAGAACAGGTGCCAGCAGGGCATCAGGTTAGGACTTAGAGTGTGGGGCTGCTGTCGCAGGCTAGCCGAGGGCTGTGCTTAAAGGGACCCGACCCCCACTCCGGACAGACAGTTCTCAGGGTTCGCTGCTTGCTTGTCTACCTCAATGAGGGACAGCAAAGCAGTCCTGTCTTGGAGTGCCCTGAGTGCCCGCACTCGGCACATCACAGCACTCGGCCATCAGCCCGGCTGCACTTGCTGCAGGCTGCCATCCAGGGGGGGTCAATCAGGGGGCTGTCAGGATCCAGGAGACCCTGCAAAGGAATTTCCACCCCAAGGAGCCCGCAGAGCCACCCCAGTCCTCCCCATCGGGGGCTCGTACCCCATTCCTCCCTCACCTCCTTCCACTTACCCTTCTCTAGCCCCCCTTCCTGATGTAAAAAATAAAGGACACTTGTTCAAAAATAGAAACTCTCTTTATTTAACAAACTGGGGGCGGGATTAACCTCTGGGGAGACTGGGACAAGGAGGTGGGAGAGAGGAAGAGAAAGGGTGGGAGAGTTACTATAGAGAATTTTCTGGGTGTCTGGCTGATGAGTCTTGCCCACATGCTCAGGGTTCAGCTGATCGCCATATTTGGGGTTCGGAAGGAATTTTCCTCCAGAGTAGATTGGCAGGGGCCCTGGAGGTTTTTCGCCTTCCTCTGTAGCATGGGGCACAGATCACAGCTGGAGGATTCTCTGCATCTTGGGGTCTTCAAACTACTTGAAGGCTTCAATATCTGAGATATAGGTGAGAGGATTATTCTAGGAGGGGGTGGGTGAGATTCTGTGGCCTGCACTGTGCAGGGGGTCAGACTAGATGATCATAATGGTCCCTTCTGACCTTAAAGTCTAAGTCTATGAGTCTATGAGAGGGGAGGGGAAAACATGGAAGGGGGAAGCCAGGAGAAGAAGGAGGAGGGGAATTATAAAATTATGGTATATCGTATCTTCAGTACTGTGTACAGATGTGGTCTCCTCACCTCAAAAGAGATGTTTTGGCCTTGGAAAGGGCTCAGAAAAGGCCAACCATAGTGATTAGGGGTTTGGAACAGGTCCCATATGAAGAGAGGCTAAAGAGACTGGGACTTTTCAGCTTAGAAAAGAGACTGAGGGGGGATATGATAGAGGTCTATAAAATCATGAGTGGTGTGGAGAAGGTGCATAAAGAAAAGTTCTTCATTAGTTCCCATAATAGAAGGACTAGAGGACACCAAATGAAATGAATGGGTAGCAGGCTTCAAACTAATAAAAGAAAGTTCTTCTTCACAAAGCAAATAGTCAACCTGTGTAACTCCTTGCCACAGGAGGCTGAGAAGGCTAGAACTATAACAGAGTTTAAAGAGAAGTTAGATAAAGTGATGGAGGTTTGGTCCATGAAGTGGCATTAGCCAGGGGGAAGGCCTTCCCTGGCCTCTGTTTGTGGAAGGCTGGAGATGGATGGCACGAGATAAATTGCTTGGTCATTGTCTTCGGTCCATCCCCTCCGGGGTAGCTGGTGTTGTCCGCTGTTGGCAGACAGGCTACTGGGCTAGATGGACCTTTGGTCTGACCCAGTACAACCGTTCTTATGTTCTTATGTTCTAAGCTCAGAGCTCAGGGTCGGGAGTCTCACTGGACCATCTTGATTTTCATGCAAACCTGCTCCTGGGTTTGCATGTGGCCTTTGATGCCCAGGCTGGCAGCTATCCTTCCTTAGATGGCCGCTTTCCTGTGCCTAGTGCAGAGGTCGTGGACGTTGGAGGCCTCCCCCCAAACCTCGATGAGGTCCACGTTCTCCGCACTAGACCACTGGTCCTGGGAAGAGGCGGAGGGCTGGGTGGCATCGGGTGGCTGGCTCGTGCCATGCCAGGTGCAGGGTCTGCTGGCTGGGTGCTGGCAGGCTTGCACCTGGCACAAGCACCGTAGCCAGACCGTGCCCTTTTAAGGGCTCCGGGGCCAGGAGGGGGGCAGAAGAGTTTCCCTGGTTTGGCCCAGAGTGGCCACCAGGGCAAGCTGGGAAGGGCTAGCCTCCCACTAGTTTGAATTAAGTGGCTACACAGCCCTTAATTCAAACTACTTAATTCAAACTAGGCGTTAGTCCTTGTAGAATGAGGTTTACCTAGTTCGAATTAAGTGCTCTGCTAGTTCGATTTAAGTTCGAACTAGCCGTTTGTATGTGGAGCACCTATTAAAGTTAATTCGAACTAACGGCTGTTAGTTCTTATTAACTTTGTAGTGTAGACATATCCTATGTGGCCACATGCTTTGTTTTCCACAGAACTTCTACTTCATTAGGCTTCATTTATTGCCCGTGGTGGACAGTATTCAATTAATGGGTATTTTTATCTTTATTATGCAATATGTGGCCCCATGTATTATTTACTGCACACCATCCAAATTCTGCTTAAACACAGAATTATTAATTTACTTGTGCCATTTCTTCATCATAGTGCCTTAGTTCTCTGCAAAGATTAGTAAATCAATCATCATAGTACCCTTCACCGGAGCTGGTATTGACACAGGGAGGACTGAGTAAAACCAGAATTCTGAAATGTGTCAACTCATTTTGGGAACTCAATTTGAGAAGTCGAGGGCAGAATAGCTAGCATTTTAGAGAAATGTGTATGCTCAGAGCAGAGTTCCCCTTGTGGTCCGTTGTGGTTGCATGTGCTTGGGCCTTAAGCAAATTAGATCCCATGAGACTTAATTTTCACACCAGAAAATGAGGAATACACAGTGGCCACATGCAAAAAATGTAGTTGAAGTGATTTGGCCTGTTCCATGTAGTCACTGTGTGGCAGGGATGGAGGGTATTTTACTATGCAAAGGAAAATCTATGGCCTTGAGGCTCAGAGCCTAGGTCAGTTGACTTAGATTAATAGGGCTCAGACTTCAGGGTTAAAAATAGCAGGGTAGACATTTCCACTGGGGATGGAGCCTGGGCTTTAAACACCACCCAGTGGGGAGGGTTTCGCAACCCAATCTTCAGCCTCAGCTGGAACAGCAACACTACTATTTTTGGCCGGGTGCCTAGTCATGAATCCCAAGTCAATTGACTCAGTCCCTCAGACCTGGTGCTACGAGTTTTTCTTTTTAGTGTAGACATATTCCAAGAGACCATCCTTTCTCTATTTTCAGGTCTTCTGCCTCATTCACTTCTTACCTTCCAGCTTCTGCAGTAAGTGAGGCAGGAGTAATGCAGAGCACAGTCTCCTTCATTATACAATGCTGATTCATTCCAAGAGCACATCCATCCCAAGCACTTAATTAAGGGTCCTTTGGAAAGAAAAAGTATGTGATCATGTGGTTAAAGGATACATTATAGAATGCACATGCATAAAGGTGCTGAATTAAGGTTACACGGGCAACCTCAATTATGGCATTTCCTAATTTTTAATACTAATTCCCACTCACCCCTATCTTCTGCCTCCTTCAGCTCTTGTCCCTCTCCCTAATTTTCCAAACTCATATTCTCTATATATAATCACTGCCCCTTTCCCCCCACCCCCAGCAGGTTTGTGGGTTACACATCACTGCCTATTTCCCTTAACCATGTTCTTGAACATGGCCAAAACTGTATTATCAGCAACTATAACAACCAAGTCATGTCATTGGCATACACCTGGTATAGAACATTTCATCCCAAATAGTTCAGGACAAGAAGCAATGGGCTTAAATTTCAGCAAGGAAGGTTCAGGTTAAACATTAGGAAAAACTTCCTGTCGGGGTGGTTAAGCATTGGAATAAATTGCCTAGGGAGGTTGTGGAATCTCCCTAATTGAGGACATTTAAGAGCAGGATAGATAAACATTTGTCAAAGACGATCCTTTAGATGGTGCTTGGTCCTGCTGTGAGGGCAGGGGACTGGACTTGATGACCTCTTGAGGTCCCTTCCAGTTCTAGTATTCTCTGATTCTATAAGTTTAGCAAAGTTGTGTGCAACTGAAAACAAGAACTTATAATAGAAAGTGTAAGGCAACCCTAAGTACAGGCCTCATTACCTGCCCCGCACATAATCACTCTGACAATTATCAAATGCATGAAAGTAGACATCCAGAAGAAGGACCACATTTTAAAGAATTCCATTATGTCATCCCCAAAGAGAGCATTGCAGCACTGAAATAGCAATAACACTTTGGTAAAGTGAGGTGAAACTGAATGTCATTAGAAGAACAATTACTCTTTACTAGCATGATCAATGCCAAAAAAAAAAAAAAAAAAACTCATCAGATGCTCCATTTAATCTAAAAAGAATCTTTGTCACATCATGACAAATATGAGCTTAAGCAAAAGTAACCTATAAAGCAAGAAAAAATAATCACCGAGCTGCAGTTGTATGGTGCAAACTGTAAGAATTGTCAATGCAGTTATAGAGAAAACTAAACCAACCTCTCTCATTCGAATCAGGTTCCTGATTTTATATATCTTATGAGACATCTCCTTTACTATTTGTATGATTAAGGCCTGCAGAAATGGGCCCTGTGTTTATACAGACTATAGTTGAAGCATTTTGATGATCTGCAAATCTTTGGAGGAGGAACTCGCTAGAAATGGAAGATGAAGAAAACTGGATGAGGAAAGGAAGCAGTGGCTACTTGTTTGAAGTGTTGTGGGGATGCAGCCAAATGTTATTTATAACTGATAAAGTAACAAGAGCTAAAACTTCTTCCCTTCCCTGAAAATGGTTCATAGCCCATGGATCTTAATAAGATGTCTGGGATAGCCCTGAACCACTGACAGAGAAAACTATTCAAAATTACCATATTTTAGCAAATATAACCCGTGGGTTATATTCGTTTTTACAAACCCCACAGCCCCCCTGTGGTGTATACTCGGGTGAGGGGTATAAATCTTTTTATATACTCACCAAGTGGTGAGCACTCCCTTACCCCTTCCCCCGCTGCACAGCCGCCAGCCTCCAGGCGGGGGAGCGCTAATCTTCTGGTTCCTGCGCAGAAGCGCTCCCCCTGTCCCTTCTTGCGGCTGCACAGGACCCGGGAGATGAGCGCTCCCCTGCCCGGAGGCTAGAAGCTGTGCAGTCGCAGGAAGGGTCAGGGGGAGCGCTCATCTCCCAGGGTATGTCTACACTAAATAAGCTAATTCGAACTAACGCGTCTAGAACTAAAAACTAGTTCGAATTAGCGTTTTGCTAATTTGAACTAGCATGTCCACATTGAGTGGACCCTGAACAGGGCTTAAGGATGGCCGGAAGCAGTGCCGGCAGGGCATCAGAGGAGGACATAGAGCGTGGAAATGCTGTCTCAGGCTAGCCGAGGGCTGCGCTTAAAGGGACCCGACCTCCACCCCGGACAGACAGTTCTCAGGGGTATCCCGCTAGAAAACCAGTCCTGGCTTGGAGTGCCCAGAGTGCCCATACTGGGCACATCACAGCACTCGGCCATCAGACCGGCTGCACTTGCCACAGGCTGCTATTTGGGGAGAGGAGGCAATTGGGGGGCTGCAGGAGACCTTCCACCCCCAGAAGCCCACAGAGCCAGCCCAGTCCTCCCCATCGGGGGCTCGTACCCCATTCCTCCCTCACCTCCTTCCACTTACCCTTCCCTAGCCCCCCTTCCTGATGTACAAAATAAAGATAACGTTTCTTCCAACATTGACTCTGTCTTTATTGAACAAAACTGGGGGAGACTGGGAAAAGGAGGTGGGAGAGGGGAAGAGAAAGGCTAGGAGAGGGGAGGGCAACTAACATGATCAGGGGTTGGGAACAGGTCCCAGATGAAGAGAGGCTACAGAGACTGGGACTGTTCAGCTTAGAAAAGAGGAGATGGAGCGGGGACAGGATAGAGGTCTCTAAAAGCAGGGCTTGGGTGGAGAGGGTGCATTCAGAAAAGTTCTTCATGAGTTCCCATAAAGAAGGTCTAGAGGACACCAAAGGAAAGGAATGGGTATCAGGCTTCAAACTAGTAAGAGAAAGTTGTTGTTCACAAAGCAAATCGTTAACCTGTGGAACTTCTTGCTGCAGGAGGCTGTGAAGGCTACAACTAGAACAGAGTTTAAAGGGAAGTGAGATCAAGTCATGGAGGTTGGGTCCATGGAGTAGTCTTAGCCAGGGGGTAGGAGTGGTGACCCTGCCCAAAGTTTGTGGAAGACTGGAGAGGGATGGCACGAGACAAATGGCTTGGTCACTGTCTTCAGTCCATCCCCTCCAGGGTCCCTAGGGTTGGCCACTGTCGGCAGACAGGCTACTGGGCTAGATGGACCTTTGGTCTGACCCAGTACGGCCATTGTAAGCTCAGGGCTCAGGGTCGGGGGTCTCAGTGGACCCCCTTGATTTTCATGCACACCTGCTCCTGGGTGGCCAGGCTGGCAGCTCTCCTGCCCTAGCCGGCCACTTTCCTGTGCCTAGTGTGGAGATCGTGGACGAGGTCCACGATGTCTGCACTAGCCCAGGAAGGTGCCCGCCTCTGGCGGTCCCGGGCAAGCTCCCAGGAGCCGCCAGTCTGGTCCCGGGAAGAGGGGGTGGGCTGAGGGACATCGGGTGGGTGGCTCTGTGCCGTGCCAGGTGCAGGGTCTGCTGGCTGGTTGCTGGCAGGCTTGCACCTGGCACGGGCACCGTAGCCAGCCCGTGCCCCTTTAAGGGGTCCCGGGCCGGGAGGAGGGCAATAGAGTTTCCCTGGTGTTGGCCAGAGTGGCCACCAGGGAAACCTGGGGAGGGCTAGCCTCCCACTAGTTCGAACTAAGGGGCTACACACCCCTTAATTCGAACTAGTAAGTTCGAACTAGGCTTAAGCCTCGTAAAATGAGGTTTTCCTAGTTCAAACTAAGCGCTCCGCTAGTTCGATTTAAATTCGAACTAGCGGAGCGCTAGTGTAGCGCCCATGAATGTTAGTTCGAACTAACATTGTAGTGTAGACATACCCCCAGTTCCTGCACAGCCGCAGGAAGGGGCAGGGGGAGCGCTTCTGTGCAGGAACTGGGGGATGAGCGCTCCCCCTCCTGGAGCCTGGTGGCTGCTAGCCACAGGAAGGGGTGGGGGAGCACTCTCATTCCCCCATCTGGAGGTTGTGCAGCTGCGTGGAACCCAGGGGGGTGAGTGCTCCCCCGCCCGGAGGTTGTGCAGCTGCGCGGGAACTAGATGGGGGAGTGCTCCCCCATCCGAAGGGTGGCTAATTTCCCGCCCCCCCCGAACCCGTAGAAGCCCCTCCTCCAGTTTGAAAAAAGTCTTGTATACCCTGCGAGTTATACTCATGCGCAAGGTATACAAGATATTTTTTTATTCAAACTGCAAAAACTGCAGGTTATATTCTGGTGTGGGGTATACTTGGGTGCGGAGTATATTCGCTAAAAGACGGTACTCTGAGGAAACATGATACAATGTTTAAATCAATGACACCATATGGCCCAAGGCAATAATGGAAGGCAAGGCATGCACCGATTTGTGTTAAGTAGTGTCCTGATAATTTTAGGGTTTATTTTTATTGCAAGGATGTAAAAATGTTGCCAGGTCAATGAATTAGGATGTGAAGCTGATGCTTCAGGGTTCAGACAGAGATAACTACAAGATTCTCCCCAAATCTTGAATGGCTAGAGCAAAATGCTATAGGGGAACAGTGATATGTGTGCCTTTAAAATGCCTTCTCATCTTGAGATGTGTGGTATCTTCCACTAACACAGTGACCTTTGCCTCCTGTAGCCATTCATCACTGCTCAGCAGACTGGCATGTGGAGAAATTTAAAAAATAAGGTCTCCTTTTCCTCAGATACCCAAAGTATTATGACTACCAAGTGTGTACAAATAATGGCTAAATTGTCTAGGTTCATTACTTTCAAAAACTCCTTTTGGCCTCTATCTGGCTAGTTATTTAAGGAAGGCATCTGTAGCTGTTCACTCTAAAGGGTCTCCAATAAATTGTAGTCCAGCCACAAATTTAATCACTACTGTCAATTCAAAACCAAATGATAGAAAATAGTTTCTTCCCCTCCCACCTAGAAATCATTGTCTTTTTCTAGATCAGATGAATCCATTAAAAGTAAAAAATTATCTGACCTTTTAATGTTGCCTGTGAGTGATCACACAATAGAAAAAGATGATGTTATCGTTGGGGCCCCATGAGTATGTGTCTGACAAATGCTCTGTGCTAATCTCACACTTTCAAGATATGAAGCTTTCCAACATCAATAACTGACTATCATTTCTTATGCAATTTTCTGCTATATCAGCTATTGAAATATCTTTGTGTTACTTTCTGTGGTACAACACAGCCCAATGAGAGGCTGTGTCACTGTCTGTCCTGGCACTTGAAATGCTTTGCTGCCGTGGCTCACATCCTGGACACTGACATCCAGCAGACAAGCATGCACTAAGAGTCTGTGTTGTGAGCATCACTCTGATTCTAGCAGCTTGCTTGTCAAACACTCACCCACACTGTGGTATCTACCAGTCTTGATTACTACTGACCAAAGGACTTCAGCTCACTCCCAATCCCGAATTTTCTCAAGCTCTGTGCTCTGCAATGTTCAAAACTTTCCTAGGTCATTGACGAGAATAATAAGGTTTGTTTGATCCTTCAAAATACTCAGCAGCTTGCTACCGTAGCTGGAGTTAACATTCACCTCAATTCAAATACTGGGTTGATAGGATTAAAATCAAAATAAGTTTATGAGCAAAAGGAGATAGTATTTTAAATAACAGCAATTAGAATAAAGTTAGAGTTACAAAAAAAGGGTATGTCTAAACAGCAAAGTTATTAAAATAACTTTACTAGCATCTACACAGCCAAACTGCTATTTCAAAATTAATTCAAAATAGCAGAGTGTTTATTTTGAATTTGGTAAACTTCATTCCACGAGGAATAATGCCTATTTCAAAATAAGTGCTGTGTAGACACTTATATCGAAATAGGGGGCCTCCAGCCTTCACAGGGTACCCTGGTGGCCACTCCAGCCTCAGTCAAGAACACTCCTCTCCCTCCCTCCTCCCTGGAGTTCTTAAAGGGGTTGACTCTGGCCACAGTGCCTGTGCCAGCTCCAAGCCTGCCAGCCCAGAGCCAGCAGTCACTGCATTTGACCCAGTGGCCCCAAAACATGAGCTGGCAAGCCACTGGCAGCCAGCTCTCCACTGCTCCCCAGGATTAGTCTGCCAGCTCCCAGGAGCCTGACAAGGCCTTCCTGGTCCAGGGTGGAGATCATGGATCTTATTCAGGTTTGGGGGGGGATGCCCCCAACATCCACGATCTCCGCACTAGATGGAGGAACGCGGCCGTCTATGGCAGGATAGTTGCCAGCCTGGACACCAAAGGTCACATGCAAACCCAGGAGCAGGTTTGCATGACAATCAAATTGGTCCGGCAAGACCCCCCAACCCTGAGCCCTGAGCTTCCCCTCCCTCTTCTTTCCCTTGATTCCCCCTTCCACCTCCCTCCTCCCAGGTTTCCCTTTCCCACCCTCTCTTCTTCCCTCTCCCTCCTCCTTTCTCTAGTCTCACCAGAGTTTCATTCCCCACCCCACCAGTTTTGTTAAATAAAAAGAGTTTGTGTTCATTAAAATACATGTATTTTATTTGACATCAGGAAGGAGGGCTAGGGAGGGGTAAGTGGAAGGACATGAGGGAGGAATGAGGCACAAGCTCCCAATGGGGCAGACCAGGGTGGCTCTTAGTGCTCCTCAGGGTGAAAGCTCTCCCGCAGGGCCTCCTGGATACTGACAGCCCCCTGATGGACCTCCCAGATGGCAGCCTGCGGAAAGTGCTGCCAGGCTCGCAGCAACGCGTCCATGAGAAGCACCAGAGTGCCCAGGAGCAGCTCTGGCTCCATGTTGCAGAATGCTGTGGTGTCCCGAGTGAGGGCAATCAGAGCAAGCAGAGACAAAATGCTTTGCTGTCCCTCATCGAGGTAGGCAAGCAAGCAGGGAAAGCTGAGAACCGGCTGTCCAGGCAGGGTCCCTTTAAACACAGGCCTCAGATAGCCTCAGGCAGCAGCCACACAAAGTAACTCCTAACCTGATGACCTGCCGGACCTGGTTCCGGCCAGCCTTAAATGTGGACCTTTGAAATGGATCTGTCTGAAGATTACCCCTCAAAATGCAGGTCATTTAGACTATGAGGCAGGAGACATGGAGTCTGGCAGCAAAGGAAGTTCCATGTGGGTTTCTTCTTTTCTCTGTCTTTGCTGAGATGCAGATTGATCTGTTCCTGCCTGTTACATCTGTGAGGAACTAACAGCTGGGCCAGCACTCTGCTTACTTAAACACCAATCCAGAGTGGATCTGATGGGCTTAATTACTCGATCTGAATGAGCGTGGGGAGGACTAACAAGCAAACTGGCCCATTAACACAGTACATAAAAAGCAAGTACAGAAGAGAGAGGCAGGCTAGCAGAATGAGAATCAGTAAGGATCTCTGGGCAGAGAAATTCCTTACTTCTTCTCTCATCTCCTTCTCAGAGAGCTGAGAAGAAACTGAAACTATAAACAATATGCTCCATGGATCAGTATGATAGTGGGAAGGGCAAATATAAATAAACTGCATGAGGGTATTTAACAATGCAATGTCTCCCAGTCTATAAACAGTGCAGAAGACAGGAGTAGCATGTCCCCTATTAAACAATTCTTTCCTATACAAGTGAATGGTTGCTTGACATATAATTGCTGATTTACTGATGACACCAGTCTGGTGGCATTGACATGTCCTTTATCTGGGAAAAACCTTTTTACTCAGTCCCCAGAAATGTATATTGCATTCACATTTTCTTCATGTTTGTATGGTCCTTTTGGGCATTTACATCACACTAAGCTATTAATGATCAGTGTGCTATTAGTTTTCTAATGATACATGACACTATCAGATATAGTTTTTGACATTAATGAATTGAGGCACAATTTACTACCAGATTCCAGGGAGACCCAGAAATTCACTACTAGATACCTGTGTGCTCCTTGTCCTCTTATACTGGGGTGTTGTTAGAGTCACAGTCAGTATTAGGAATGCTATCCTTGAATATTTCTTTGAATCAATGGCTACTGTGTAAAACATAAAAACACACTGGCATTTAAAATTTGCAGGTTTCCTAAAGCAACAAAGCTGTTAAAGGTAGGGAGAAGTTGATTAAGTGCGGAAGCATTAAACTTTTAATGATGTCTCATTGATACCCTGCATAATTGTTGCTATATTCAGTGGCTGTCTCCATAAGTGCTCCTTCATTATTCAACAGGCCAAGGTACTTTGTGAATGCCATCAAAATCAATTACAGTTGGGCTACTTTGGGGGGCCAATGAGGCAGAGAATTAACCTCCAACTAATTTCCAAAGTCATTTACCTGCTGAGAGCTTAGCAGATTTACTTCCATAGGCACTGTACATTATGGAACATTTTTTTAAAAAGTATGCAGTAAGGTTGGAGAAAAGGATCAGCTTAGCTGAGATGGAGACTTTTGGGGCAATTATTATTGCAAAAGCAATCTACATATGTGCAGCTGAGTTGAAGGTTTTAGGTCAAGAAGTTACCCATAAAAATTCATCTGCCAGTTGTTGTTCCGTTCACCTTTTAAAAAATCTATACCAGTGATTGGCTTAGCTGAAAACATAGATAATTATTTTCAAGACATCATGATCTTACTACCTGAAGTCATCCATTACTGTTGAAAACTAGAATTGAACCAGTTTAAACAAAAATGCTAATTCAGATTATATTATAGACGAAGAGAGAATATGAGTTAGAGAACCACTTAAAAGATTTTTTGTTTCTATTGGGATTCATTAGGCTTCCTTGGGCAATCATTTCTGTCATTTCATTCATCTTAATGTGAACATCTTGGAGGCAAGAACACGGTTATAATCCAAGAAGCCAATCTTCTCTCTCTTCCCTGAAGGAGCTGACTACACAATCTGTGAAACATCCGTGACATTTAGACAAATGACTCAATAATACTCTTAGGAAACATTTTTTTCATTAAGAACCTCTATTAAAAAACAAGCACAGAGTCACTGACCAGATGTCAGATTGGCAGCAGCTGAATGTGGGGCAGAAACACATGTCTGAAGTTAGCAGAATGACTTCTCATGCCCTAGGTAATTGCAGACCTTGTGAGTCAGAAAGCTACTCGTTAGACATGAACATTCCTGCCAGCAGTCAACTTTAGAAACAAATTCACTGGGGGAGGGGGGGTCTATTTATCAGGTCTGTGATCCAGAATATGATGCCACTTAATACATTTGTTAAGTTATTCAGGATCTACTTAGACCATAATGAAATTAGGATCAGTACCAAAAAGGGAAAGAATCTACACTCATTTACCTGGGGGTACCATATCAAATATTGCACATGTATTATTATTTCTCACCCACAGCTTTGTTTGTAATGAAAAATTAGTTTAAAAATGTATGATGGGCAATATTTCAATAATGCAGTAAACCAAGGAGAGAAGATATTTTATACATTAGTTAATGGAGTCTTATTACAAATAGTATAAAGATAAAATTGGTTATGGAGAACTACAAAGAGATTTTTATTCTATTAATAGTCCATGAATGTCACTGAAGTACAGCTATACTTGGGTGAGCTGGGGTCATTTTAACTGAATAGCAGTTATTATGTACAAATACATACCAAGAGATGGATCTCTTGGGAAATTTACAATCTAAATTGACAAGACAGTTAAAGAGTGGGAAGAGAATTTAACTCTAAGATCTGAATTTAGTTAAACTCTCTGCATTGCGTATAGTTTAATGATGAGTTCATGTGATGCAGAAGCTCTGCATCCATATAATTGATTGAAAATATCATTCATATCTACTAGTAAAAAACTTTATTTCTATTGCTGACAGAAAATTCATAGGGCTCAAAATATTTTGGAAAAATTCATGTCAAGTTAAAATGGAAAGAGGAGACTTTTATGTGGTTTTGTTGTGAAACACTGATCTATTGAAATAGGGAGTTTTAATAGTCATTCTTTTACTACTTGTAGTGGTCAATTGCGGAAGAACTTTGTACGTGCTAGTTTAGGGGAGGTGAGGCCTGCATTCTTTTCCCCCTTTTCCTGACATCTGACGAGCCAGAAGCAAGTCTTTGGGAACATACGCCACTTAAGATAAGTATTGTTGCCAGTATAGCAGAAACGAGTATAAGATAATAGTAAAGAGCAAGAACGCATAAATAATTCTGTTTACCCTAATGTACTGATCATGTAAACAGGGCCAAAGAACAAGTAGATCCAGATCAATAACTAATAGATAAGCCCTACATCAGCCCGTAATGAGTAACCCCTGGAAATTTCCAAACTGCAAAACAAGGCAGGAAAACTGTATTTAAGGCTGCCTCAGAGCCTAACAAATTGGACTTCAGTGATGGGCTTTGGGTACTGGCGCCTTGGAAGCTGAGATAACCTCCCACTTTGTCCGCAGCCTCCCCAGGATCCCAGGCTTGCAGGAAGGGACATAAGATATGCCGCTTCTTTGTTATATTGTTCTTCCATTTATGGGGCACAGCTGTTAGCTGTCAAGAAATAAACTACTTGTTTGACAGATACCTGTGTAGCATCCTTTGTACTTTGAGAGCCCAGTGTCGGACCTGAGACTTACTCTTGCTGACTACACTACTCCAGACACACTAAAGCTCTACTCCTACCATAACTTGCTTTGTTCTCCTCTTTGATCACCACCCCCAGTCTCAGTCTCACCTCCCCATCTTGATCCCCTCATCCTATCTGAAATCAGTCTGCAACAGCCATCTCTTCCCCTTCTCATCCCACTGTTCTATTTGCTTTTCCGAATTGTGGGTAGGGAGAAGTTTACCGAAAGCAGAAATAAATTGGAAATGGCTTATCCAAGCGTAATGAGTTTAGGGGGATGGGATGAATGAAGCATGGTGGTTTTAAGATGACATTGGGGACATGCAGTACAGTCAGTTTGTGCTGCAGGTATGCAGTTTTGTGCCTTTTAAGTGATAGTACCCATTCAGCAATTGTTTGCATCTCCAGCCCTTCAGCGTTAGCATGGAGGAATCAATCAGTCTCAAATATACAGTTGGGAACCTGCTATTCATGAGAATGTCTAAAAACCCATACATTTGTCAACTGGGTCCAGGTGCCTATGTTAGGAAGATTTAACAGTTGAAGATGAGCTGATAGAGGCAAAGTTGGTTTGAACTATTGAGGTAAACCTGACAGGGCATGTGATGGATAGACTGACTTCTTTCCTGAGCCAAAGAGCTGGTCCAGTCTACTTTATGATCATAGAATTACAAAAATGGAAAGAACCTCCATAGGTCATCAAGTCAAGATCTTGCACTCGTAGCAAGACCAACTACTAAATAGATGATCCCTGACAGGTGTTTGTCTATCCTGCTCTTAAAAATCTCCAGTAATGGTGATTCTACAACCTCCCTAGGTAATTTATTCCAGTGTTTAACCAGCCAGACAATTATGGACAATGTCCAAGACTTCTTCTGACCCTTGCTCAGCTAACTGCCAAGCCTGCTCCTTCCTAAGAGAGTGAACACTGCTGCAGCACACTACATTGGCTGGAGCAGAATCCTAGTGTCCAAGCTAAACCTTCTGTGCTGCAATTTGGGCCCATTGCTTTTTGTTCTATCATCCGAGGTTAAGGAGAATATTTTCCCCCTTCTCTTTGTAAAAACCTTTTAGGTACTTGACAACAACTATCATGTCCTCTCTCAGGCTTCTCTTTTCCAGACTAAAACCCATCTCTTTCAATTGTCCCTCATAGGTAATGTTTTCTAGACCTTTAATATTTTTTGTTGCTCTTCTCTAGACATTCTCCAATTTGTCCTGAATGTGTCACCCAGAACTGGACATAAGACTACAGCTGAGGCCTAATCAGTGTGGAGTAGAGTGGAAGGATTACTCTTCATGTCTTGCTTACAACACTCCTGCTAATGCATCCCAGAATGATGTTTGCTTTTTTTGCAAAAGCACCACATTTGACTAATTTTTAGCTTGTGGTCCACTATGATCTCTTTCTGCAGTACTGCTTCTTACACAATCATTTCTCAATGACTTAGCTACCTGTTCATGTACAGCAATGGGGCACTGAGTTTCTGCCTGTCTCCATTCCCATTTGGTGTTTCTGATATGAAGCCTGTTATATACACAACTTACAATGGAGAACCCTGCTGCTAAGTATAAATCATAATGTATTTGCTTTAGTTACAGACTACTTTGGTCCATTCCTCTCCCTAGTGCTGTTTTATATTCAGGTAGGCTGAGAACCCAATGATTTGTTCTGTGTTGTGTCTGTTATTCTCTTTTCTACTCCTGCTCAGAACTTGTATGGTTCAAAGGGAGTACATGAACCAGAAGCAATTGACAAACACACTTAGTTGAATTTCTGCTAAAGCAAGTGTCCTTTTCAAAAGCTGAAGGTGTAATAGAGATAATAATCCCAGCACATTCCCTGGCTTCTCAGATTACTTTTACAGAGGGATGCTTACTGTACCTAAAGTTTTTCAAATTAAAAAAAAAATTGAATTGTTTTTATATTTAAGTTGAAATTTGTGCATGCTCCTTATTTTTTAAAAATTATCTTACCCATCCTTTGTGAATGCAAACCATAAAAGGAAAGATGACAATTCCGTAGATTGACTCAAGCAAAAGCATAGAATATTCTATCAATAGCTCTTCATCATTAAGACATTCCACAAAAGAGGATGAAAATATCCCTCCCTCAGTCTGCCAACATGTATAGTCATTGCTGTATTAGTCACTGAAAAAGAAGCATTCATGTTATGTATTGTGGCTGTGGCTTGTGGAAATAACCATTTATTTTACTATCTGAAAAAAAGTCAGATTAGTTTCTCCAGATACTCATCAAATCAGAGAAAAACCAAACAAACAGGTAAAAGACATAATTTAAAAATGTTAAGCCCTATACATTCTTTCATTGAAACCAATATTTTTATCAATGAAGTAATAGAAGCTTGAATGATATAAGGCTTTGGAAATAGTCCCACTGAAGATAAAGCTATGTGAAATAGAGCACAGAAATTATATTTTTAAATGTCTATGATCCTTAGATACAATGGAGATCAGCACATTAAATATATCCAGACTAAGGGAATGCATGGGAAAGTGAAATTTTAAATTGATGTAGAATATGTAGCTATAGAAGAACGGGGCATTTAAATCAATAGGATCCCATAGTACTTTATACCTATATATACTACTGTACCAGCAAACAGAACAACAGTGAGACATGGCAAAGAGGCAGTTTTGCCTAAGTCACCAAACTAAACACCTAGGCTATGTCTAAACTGGTGTATTCTTGCGCAAGAATGGCCACCCTCTCTTGTGCAAAAAGATTTACAGTAAAGCGTGATAAGGGACGGCTTCTTGCGCAAGAGTTACGCTCTTTTCCAACAAGTAGAAGCCCTCTTGCACAAGAGGGCTGTGTGGACGCGCGGCAGGGGTTTCTTGCGCAAGAAAGCCCTACGGGTAAAATGACCATCAGAGCTTTCTTGCCATGGATGCTCTTGCGCAAAAGCACATGGCGGTGTGGATGTGTTCTTGCACAAGAGTTCTTGTACAAGAACCCTTGCGCATGATGTTCTTGTGCAATAACCCTCCTGTGTAGACATAGCCCTAGTGTTATAAGAAAGTGCTATGAAATCTTTAATGTTTGCACAGAAACTAGTTTTAAAGTGTAATTCCACTCTGAAATGTGAAAATGGCATCTTCACACTCTTCAGCTCTGCTCCCAGTGTGCATATGCCATCATATGTTTGCTTGTGACAAGTAAGATTTTACTTAATTTCACTCCTTAAATCCCTGCATAACCAACAAAGTTAAGTGAGTAAAACTGATTCTACTCCTTGGGTATCATCAATAAAATTGTTTAGTAAATTAATATTAAAGGGGTAATTAGATAACCATGAAACCTCATGGAAAGGAATATTTTAGCTTTCAGAAAATTAATTACTGGTGATGATGCTCAAGAAGGAAAGAACCCAACATGATTGTCCGATATTGTGCAGGTCTTACCAAATTGGTAATTAAAAATAAATGGTTTACTTGTAAAAACAAATGACTGTTTGATTTAGTGTTCAGTGCAGAACCTTATCATATGTCTTCTTTATAGTGAGTGTTTTCAAAAGAGAGCCACACTTTAAGGCATTTGGTACTTCATGAGTCTCAACTTGATTACCTGATAATGATTAAATTCCTGCTGGATTGTGAGCCTCTGATTCTAGGGATACCCGGATTTATAATCTGAAGTTTAGACTATTGTGGGTATGTGTACACTGCAATTAAAAACCTGTGGCTGGCCCATGACAGCTGACTTGGGCTCACAGGAGTTATTTAATTGTGAAGACAATTGGACTCAGGTTTCAAAGCTCAGGCTCCAGGAACCTGTACGGTGGGAGGGTCCCAGAGCTCAGGCTGCAGCTGGAGCCCAAACATCTACACTGCAATTAAACAGCCTCTTAGTTTGAGCCCTATGAGCTCATGTCATCTGGCATCTGACAGATGCAGGTGCCTAATTGCTTTGTAGATATACCTAAGTCATCTCCTGCAGCTGGGGTGGTTCAGCTGGATGGCAGGTCTGATATAAATGATGACTAGGTAGCCCAGACTCTAATGTAGTTATAAATGATATTGTGATGCTCCCCTAACAGAGCTTTTTAGGATACAGATTAATTTGAGCACTTTGCTGAGCAAATCCTTTATACCGGCAAACCTGATAAATGACATTTTTTAATTTAGTAACCAAAATCAGCTATTGCATGTCTAAAGTGTAAAAGTAGCAGGAGTATATTTCAGACATGCCCTAATACTGTTACTGATGGATAAAATTGTTTGCTGCCAGAAAATGTTGAATGGCCCCATTTATTATTCCTAAAGTTTATCAGCAGGACAGATTTATAATGGCAGGAGTCAAGAGCTGCTCTGTGCCACGACGATCTAATATTTATTAGGCTATCAACATTTTTCTAGTTTCTTCTTTTCCAATTAAAGGCAATTGAAGTGAAAAACCTAATCCATAATATAGCCCTTGCACTATACCATTATATTTAAAGAGCAGGCACATATGTTTTAAAAATATTCTTCAGTATAAAAACTATGATTGATCTCTAAAAAGTTTGTAATGCTAGTGGAGTATAACAGGAAAAAATATGTCATAGGAGTTAAGTCAAAGCTCAGAATGTCAGTTTGATAATAAAGTACTAATTGCCAGTTGAATACAGTTGCTTAAGTCCAGATATGAAGATGACCACAAAATGTCCACTTTCTCATGCTATTACTTTCTTTTTTCACTTGTACCACAATCTGCTCAATGTTGGTGTAATTTTATTATTATCCATTATGCAGAGTATGGCAGACAGCCAAGAAAGCACTCAGTAGTATTTCCTGTTCACCTGTCCATTCATGGCTTGAAGAGTGGATGGCTGATATCCTTAAACAAGATCATTCGTCATCCTCTGAGTCGGTCTGCTTTGAATTTGTGTGTCACCTTACTAATCTAAATGTAAACAAGACTATCTTGGATGATGCTGTTTTTTCTGTTGTGTTCATTTATAGCCTGGAAGGAATACTGTGTCTCTTAAATAAAGCCTTAGGAGGTGTAACTAGAATTCCTTCTTTTAGTATTTACAGAATTTGTAAAAAAAAATCATTTGTTTTCCTTTAGGGACTATTTAGTTTATGTTAATCCTTTTTTTTTTCTTTGAACAATATGATATTCTCCCTTAATTATTACTATTTTGAAAGTATTACTCTTTCAGAAATATTTTTCTGATGACAGCATGTATGCGAATCTTGGTAATAACATTGCAAGCACTGATACACAGTGCCTGCTGGATCATCAAGACTCTGCCGAATGATAAATAATCACTACTGTGGTTATTTATTGCAGTAACAAATGTGGTACTGGCTTGAAACAAGGATCCACATCCTGTAAACATTAAGATTTCTGTAGAAAAAGATTTATGTAGTAGTCTTCTTGGATTAAACTATTTGCTATTTGAAATAATTACTTCATTTTTCTTCAGATTTTTTTTGTTTACTCTCATTAATGTTTCATATACAGTTGATATAAACTTCCCTTTTTACATTAGATTACAGTCAGGACAGCAAAAAGACATTATTTTAACAATAAAATAATGCTATATCTAGAAGTGCATAGATGATCCTGAGTCATTTCAGTGACATTAGACTGTTCTTATTTCTATATAATAAAAAAAATTCTTGTTAATGTGCTGTCTGGAGTCACTAGATCTAAGTTAAATTTCTAGCTATGGCACACAATTCCTGTAAGGCCTCAGGCAAGCCCTGAGGGGGGCCTCAATATCCCATCTGTAAAATGGGAGTGTTAGTATTTAGATTACATTTTGCAGCAGTAATTCTCCTTTACTTTATATATTTCCTGTTCTAATATCCATCCCTGGCTTGAAAAATAGAGAGCTGATATCCATAAATAAGATTATTCATTGTACACTGAGTCGGTTTGCTTTGAATTTGCTTACTAGTACAGATGGTAAACATGAATATCTTGGATGAATACCTCGGTACATTGTCTAGTACAAAAGTCTTAATCTTGACTGATGCCTTTAGGGGCTGCTGTAATAAAAACTGAATAATAGTATTTTATGTATGAATGAGATGAAAAATATGTAGATGTTCAGTTACAACAGAAATCCTGTTGGAATATATGTTAATAAGGAAATGTAATTAGGAGTGCTCACCTTCAGTTGTTCCAGCCTTCCTCTCCCTTTAGCCATAGCCCATCATTCACCACTTCTCTCCTTGCTGTGGTAAGGAAAATAGAAGTAAAACTTTTTTAAAACAGCTGTGCTGCTCCCATGAGCATGAGAATACCTATCCCACAACTGCAATGCCCAATGCACTCTATGCCATGTAGAACATTTCCTTGAGGGAAAGAAGCTCTGCGTGTATAATGGGGGTCAGGATCGGAAAGGTGGTTGGAGATAGCGATATGACATACAAGAGTCCTGGAAGCAGAGAGAAAGTATTGCTGGCATGGGAAGGGGACATTCACAGAATAAAGAATGTAAACTTTGGCTCACTACTTTATAAAGAAGTGACCTGTAGAAGAGCACCAGCTGAAAAATTGTGCAATCGCAATATGAAGGCAGGAGTGATCTGTAAATGAGCTTCCAACAGTACAAAAAGATTCTGACAGCAGTTCTTGGTTTCTCTGAATTAAGCCTAAATTATACACTTAAGATTTACTTCTCTGAAATATGTAGATTTGCACTGCTGGGTAACTTAGTGTATTTGAGTGTAGGATCAAACTCTTTATGTTGGATTGTGCATGGTTTCCAGTTTTGAACTATTTTAGAATCAGGAAATCATAGCAATTAACATTAAATTAAACATGTAATTCCTATTAAAATGTTGTTCCTTGTGGACATTGGCTTCACAATTTACCTCTGCATCAAATTTAGTGCATGCAATGCAGTTCTCAGAATGTATTGGTTTTTTTTTTCAAATAATGATAACCATTGTCCTGAATATAAACTGGCTGCCTTAGCTAGAAGTTATCACTATCTTAAATGGGCCCAGGAGTATGTTTCACAAACCATTATAGGAAGAAAGAACCGTTTTCAGTTTTTTCATCACATATTATTAAGTTGTTTCAGTTTCATTGCACTAGTTAATGTGGCAAAACGCAATATACTGTAACTGCTATAACTTAAGGGGATGTAAAAATGTGGTGTCTGGTTTTCTAATTTCAATTATTCCTACTGTTTATAGATATTTGGGGTCTGCTTTTTATTTTATTTATATTTTTACAAGTGGTATTGGTGAGAGAAAAAGATAAATAACTATATAAATATTCAGGAGCTGAGCCCCTTATTCAGGTACCAGCCAGACTAACGCTTAAGTGTCTATTGTTGAAAAGTTTGCTCACACGGTGGCTGGCATTTCCATTTTTGCAAATCGTAAAAATAGTGTAAAACTGCTAACAGAGGAAATGTTATCTCTTCCCATGGAAAGCCCAATGGGCTTGACACGCTAGGTTGTTTCCATACAGTTTGACCACCGGTTGCATTTAAAAGCAAACAAATTGTATTTTAGTTAACCCCCTAGGCATTACAATTCTTGAATTACTGGGAGGTGTATATCAGCTATTCACAAGTGCTGTTCATGATTTAACTATACAACAGCAGTATATAAATGTACCTTATGAAAGAAAATGATAGCCCCCTAAGCAGTGTTCTGCAATTCTGGGAGACCAGAAACATTTCAGCGAATCAATGCTCTCTTCATGGCAATCACATAGTAAAACAGTTTGTTTATTGCTTCCTGCAGATACTGTATCTGATGTTCCAGTTCTATCCAGAAGCTATTCAGATGAGAGAAGAGATAAGAAAAGATTCAGAAACCCAAAGTTTTACGTGTTCACTACAATGATAGGAAACAGGGGTGGGGGAGAGAGAGTATGGGAAAAGATGAATAAGGTTTACCATTGGTATAGGAGGAATACTACAGTCTCACATGGGTGGAAATTACTTTGTCTGACCTTCACTTATCAATGAAGGATTAGTGTAATGGTATTTGAGGCATTTTCTCATTTGTCCCAATAAACAATTAATCTTGTGAAAGTAGAACAACTATGTGTGCCTGAGTGCATCAAATTTCAGGATAAGACCCTTAACCTTAAAAGTCCCATTTTCAAATGAGGCCTCACAAATTCTCTCCTCATATTTCTAGTGCACTAGTCACCAAGGACTAATGTATAACCCATAGGGACAGTTGTGCGATTGTGGAGATGTAGAAATACATCAGCCCAGAGGAAAACCTCCCTCAGCTACACTGCTTCATGGGGTGCTCTCTACCTGCTATGTGGCTAATCTGCTCTACTGGCTTGTTTAAAGGAAGTAGGTTCTTGGGATTGCCCTTAATTTGTACCAAGGAAGGTACTGGGACTCACCCACATTTTATTTTTTTACTTTCATAACTGATGAAGCATTGGAAAGCCTTGCGTCAAATTAAGCATTGGACTTATGCCTTCTGAAGTCCAGCTGCAGTCCCCATGAATGGAATGCAATGATTAGAATTCTGTTTGACTCTAAGAGTATGTCTAGACTACATTGTTTTTTTGAAAAAACTGCCCTTTTATTGAAAAAGCTTTATCTGCATCCACCCTGCAATCGTGTTCTTTTGAAATTCAATTGAAAGAATTCGGGGGGGGGGGGGGTTGATATTGGTAAACCTCAAATTACAAGGAAGAATGCCTTTTTCGAAAGAACTCTTTCAAACAGAGGCGTGTGTGGACACAGAACAGGGACATTTTTCAAAAGAAGAGGCAATAGAAAAAAGCATAGGTGCTGTGGCTATTCTGTGAACAGCAATCGGGGTTTTCTTTCAAGATAGTGTCCACACTTTTTCGATCCAATTTTGAGGTGTGGATGCTCTCTTTTGAAAGAAACTTTTTTGAAAGATCTCTTTAGAAAAAGCTTCTTTCAAAAGAGCTTGCAGCCTAGACGTACCTTTAAATAGTTTTTCCAAGAGAAAAAGGTGGAGAGGAGAGAAAAGTCTTTGTATCCTCTCTCCATTGGATGACGGTCACCCCCAGTTATATTTAGTGCATTTATGTTTGGTCCCCCAGAGGTGCTAGATTCCTTTTAAAAGAGAAAATGTCCATCCCAAAGAGTTAGCAGTTTACATTTAGGACAGGGTATAACAAACCAGCATGACAAAATATAGGGTACGACTGTGGGGAGAAAGGACAGGGCATTACATGTGATTATGTGGAGTTGTCTGATGCATGACTTTAACATTTTAGCATCATTAAAATGCGTGATGGCAGGAGTCACTAGATGGCATTGTTATACACAGTCTTCCAAGTTTTTTTTTCTTTTTACAAGCATGAAAACAAGTGTTTAGACTCTGCAGAAATGGTGTATCGTTGTTAGTTTTGTAATTCAGTAGTGTTTGGAGAAAAACTGTGTCAGGCACCAGTGTTTATTTTCCACTTTATTCTCTATATTTGAAGACAGCTTTTCAGACAGGGGAACTTCCTGGAAGCCACACATTGATGTGTAAGTTGAGATTTTTGGAGTGGGCAATGGCTGCATGCTGTTTGGAGCTGACTCTATTCTATAATGGGGGTATATGCACAAGCATACCCCTTCTGCCAGGTGGTACGGGCATCAACAGTCTGCATAGCCCAGGTCTAAGAATCTGTCTAACGTGAACTGCTCCTACAGGTGGTGATCCCAAGCGCCGCAGGGTATCCTGTCCCAAACCAGGGAGTCGGACAAGACCCCAAAACTGCAAGCAGCTGCTAGTATGCATACAGCTGTAACCTAGCCCCCTTCAGATTGGCCATTAATAAAAAGCTGTGTCACTGCACAGTTTCATTCTGTTTGGGGAGGAATAGTTCCCGAGGGCTCCCAGCCTAGGATTGTTATGAGGCTTGAGGTAGCAGTGAACTTAAAGCACTGCAGCCTTCTGTACCTTGGTCCCCATTAGGTTGCTGTGTTGTCATCCTCCCACATGGCCAGATCTACATAGAGCTGGAACTTCGCCTTCCTCCAGGTTCATCACTGGGCTAAATTTTTGTCTATAAATCTAGGGTGCATGGGGTCCTACATGACTATCCCAGGTCTTATCTTGGTGCTTCATTTGTCCAAACCTTTCTTCAATGTACACTCAAGTGATGTCAACCAATTAAAAAAAATCCCAACCTCATGAGTTTCCTGACAAGTTTCCATTCGCCTTATATCTGTCCTTTTAGACAAACTGTCTTTCCTTCCAATGAATAGGAGTTTTCTAGAAGATAGGTTCAACTCCTAAGTTTTCTTCCATTTTTTTTTGGCAGCAGTGATGGCATCATCAAACCTGTTGTCTTTGTAGGCCACAACAAAATCAAGGCCGCTTCTCAAAATAGCAGCAGTTGGGATGTCCATCATCTGAGTTTGTAATGCCTTGCTTACACGTTTTCCTTGGAATTTGTGCCAAACCAAAACTGAGACCAGAAATTGGAAGTCAGAAATTTGGACCCTGTGTTGGAGTCCAGTCTCAGCTTTACTCAACAGAGCTAATTACATCAGAGCAAACCTCAGTCACTTGGCATCTCACTGGTCTTATGCTGTCAATTTGTCTCTCCCAGCAACTGTCACTTAGTTGTTTCCTGATCAGATTTGTAACATTGTCTGTGGGGCTCTTTCACCTGATAGCGGAAATCAGGATGTATGTCCTTTGCAGTACATTGGAGACAGAGACTGAACCTAAAGAACCGATGCTGCTTCACAATAGGAGGGTGAAGGAATGGCAGCCACAAAGTGTGAAGAAAGCTCTTGGATTCAATGCAAGGATCTTTGTCTGGACCCCATTATATCTTCCTTTCATTTTCATGCCATTGTCAAAGCATTGGCCATGGCTGTCCTTAAGCTTTATTTTATTCTCAGTCAAAATCATCATGAACAATTTTGTTTGGCCTTTGCCAATAGAGTTGTCCATGGATTGGAAACAGATAAAATATTCCTTTACTTGGATAGAGCCATCCTTGTCATCAGCAAATCTTACTGTAGATAATATCTTTTTACTCAGATCAGGAAAGCAATCTATTACTATTGTGTAGTTTTTCACTTAGTTGAGCTGCATCAAGTACCTTCCTTACCATCAGGTCAATCAATCCATTTTGAATTGTTTTGCTGCAGTAATCATCCATTGTTTCTTTACAAACCACTTGACATTGGCGCTCATGCATGACATCATTGTATTTCCCAAGGAACCCTACTAAGTCAAGGACATTACTGTTATGTTCAGTGAACAACTTATCCAATGAGCCCCAGAGAGCAAAATTATTCTTTGCAAGGAAGACGATAATTGAGATGAGATGCTTGAGCACATTCCTTCAGAGCTGGGTTTCCATATTAATAATTTGCGGATTTTCTGAGCCTATGTATTTATTCAGCTTGAGCGTGGACTTGATCTCCATCAATTTGGTATAGACCGTAAATGGCCAGGTAACTTTTGATGTTGATTCAGAACTTCAGTTAAATCGTGCAGATAATTATACATGGAAAGCACAAGCACTGATTTGGCATCCTTGTTAAATGTTTTTCAACACAAACAGAATACTTGGTCAGTTTTCAAGCAAATGGTCAAAGCCAATTCAGTTTCTCAAACATTCTTCACAGTGTGACTTCAAGAAGTGTTGTCCCTTGCTCATATACTGTCCAGCCAGTTCAAAATTGTATGATCAATATTGGCATAATTTAGGATTGCCAGCCATAAAACAGGATATTATATAGCCAGCAATCTGTAATGTGCAATTTTTCTCACAATTATTTCAGTCATCGTGAAAGGGAATTTCTTTCTTATCTTCTTTATTTCCTTATATGTCCTTTATTAGTCACTACTTATATTCCCCAAGTCTTAAAATGCAAGCACACTTTCACAATAAAGCAAGGTTCACAATATTGCAGCTGGGCTATCACTTCACTTATTCTTATATCTCACCAACTGACTGGCGACACCCCCACGATTATACACAGATGAGGGTGGGGTAGACAATATTCTAGGAGGTTCAAGGAAACCGTAGTTCTCTTAAAGTCTGGAATGTTCCACAAAAGTTTACAAAAGTCCGGAACATTCTAGGAGGTTAGTGAAAAATATAGAATACCTGAAACGTTTTACTTCAGACATTCCATTTCCCCTTTTGTCACTAATAGCAAAAACAGCACCTCAGGCCTGGCATACACACCCCAAGCCTAGGTTGCCTGCCCCTAAATCAGGCCTTGTTTGATCCAAGAGTGAAATCTCTTGCAGAAGCCACTAGATGTTTCAAAGGAGAAAGGGCATCCAGGGGTTAGGCCTTCCTGGGCTCTCCAGAGCTCCATTCAGTAGCTCAGCTGGGTTCTACACCATTAACCACTAGTGCCTTGGATAGCATCCTCCCAGTGGGTGGCCACACCTCACAGGGTCTAAGGATCAGAACTACAAAATAACTAGGCGTACGTCTAGACTACATGGCTCTGTCAATGGAGCCATGTAAACTACTTAACTCGGAACAGTCAATGAAGCAGGGATTTAAATAATCCCCGCTTCATTAAAATAAAAATAGCCACCGTGCTGTGCTGATGATCAGCTGATCCGGCACAGCGCGGCAGTCTAGACGTGGCGTGGTCAACAAGGGAAGCCTTTGTCGACCGCTCTGGTATGCCTCGTGAAAAGGATCAGCTGATTGTCGGCACAGCACGGTGGCCATTTTTATTTTAATGAAGCAGGGATTATTTAAATCCCCGCTTCATTGACTATGCCGGGTAAAGTAGTTTACATGGCTCCATTGACGGAGCCATGTAGTCTAGACTTACCCTATGTTGTAGTTGGATTGTCCTGGCTGCAGGCATCTGGGCACCAGGTTGTACTGGCCTGCCCTCTGAACCTGTCTGGAGATCTACACTTAATAGTTGAATCAGCCCTGAATATTATATGATTATTACAACATCTGTAAGGCAGCAACCTCTAAAGTTAAAGTTATACTAGCACTTATCCCGTTTTCAGTTGCTCATAACATTCTGAAAAGTTTACTTCATTAGCTTAAATTTTACATGCTCGGTTTTAGCCCATAGGAGATTTAATTGGAATGTTTTGAGCGCATTCTAATAACTTGTTTCAATAATAAATGCCTCATTGTAAAACAAATAAAAAACCAGATAAAATGCTTTTTTTCACATGGCCACCTTAAAAATTGCTTAACTTTACTGTTGAAACTTTCCAGGTGGCTGTTTCTCAGAAAGAGCTAGTCCCATAACTGCATATGAGAAAGAATATAAAACAGTAAAAAACAACACCAACAAGACATACACACACACAAGCAAATATCTGCACTGCACATTTTATACTAAGTTTAAAAGTATGACAGTGACTGCATGCCTGTGTAGCTAGATACTTGTGTAGAATCAATATTTGCTATGTTAAGTGTGGTTTTATGTTTCTGTACCATTTCTCGTTTACTGTTTTGTACCAAGTTTCCCTTGGGGACTGTGTAAGTGCATTATGAGATAAAGAAGAAGAATTAGTATATTTGTGCTCAGCACCAGCTTATTAAAATTTGGTAGTTAGAGGTGCAATTCCCCTATCAGTAGCAAGCAAATTACATCAGACTTAGATTCCAGTCTCAAAGAAGAGTAAAGGAAAGCATTCTCCATATTTGTGTATTTCAGTGTTTTCCAAAAACCTGTGCCCAGACATTCCTTCTACCTAGCTCTGACATGCTTCATCAGATCATACTTTACTGTGATGAAAACAAAAGGAACTTTGTTCTCCCAAGCGTAATACTCTCAAGTGCATGTGATCCAGTCTCTCTTGTGACTAGTGCCAGGAACTGTTTAAGTGAGAGCAATTAGGACTTTTTAGGGACAAAGGTCCTAGGTTTAAACCACTGATGATCCTCTGTGTAAGCAGCCACCATTGACTACACAAGTGTGACTGTGTACAGAAATAAGTTATTGCAGCAGCAAAGCATACCTGTCCGGTGTACCATCTCTTACTTGGAAAATCCCACTTCATTCCCCTGCACAGTGCAGCTGTCAATTGAAATTCCTCTGAATGTTTTGTGGGCCCAACAGACTTAATTACAGTGTTTAGACAAGGCTGAATATCTGTCTGACAGCCTGCACATATCAGGTGGGCAGCATACCAGTTTTCCCATGCTCTGTTAGGGTACGTCTAAACTACATGCCTCTGTCGGCAGAGGCATGTAGATTTGTTTGTTCAGCAAAGGCAAATGAAGCCGTGATTTAAATGATCGCGGCTTCATTTACATTTACATGGCTGCCGCGCTGAGCCGACAAACAGCTGATCAGATGTTTGTCGGCTCGCGCGCTAGTCTGGACGTTCCCCCTGTCGACATCAAAGCCCTTTGTCGGCAGCCCCAGTAAACCTCATTCCACGAGGAATAACGGGGCTGCCGACAAAGGGCTTAGATGTCGACAGGGGGAACGTCCAGACTAGCGCGTGAGCTGACAAACAGCTAATCAGCTGTTTGTCGGCTCAGCGCGGCAGCCATGTAAATGTAAATGAAGCCGCGATCATTTAAATCGCGGCTTCATTTGCCTTTGCT
Organism: Pelodiscus sinensis; assembly: GCF_049634645.1. Lineage (NCBI taxonomy): Eukaryota > Metazoa > Chordata > Testudines > Trionychidae > Pelodiscus > Pelodiscus sinensis. The sequence goes on along the minus strand of NC_134711.1, from coordinate 43,982,739 downwards.
GATCTGTCTAATCTACATGCCTCTGCCGACAGAGGCATGTAGTCTAGACACAGCCTTAGGGTATGTCTACACAGCAAAAACAAACAAACAAAACAACAAAAAAGCTCCAGGAGGCTGATTCAGCTGGCATGGACCAGCTCTGGGAGTCTAGTCGCTGTGTAGACCAGTGGTGTAGCCACAGGTGGGCCATGGCCCACCCACTTTGCCTCCAGGCCCACCCATGAAGGCCCTCATGGTTCTGCTTCTGACCCAGCTCTTCTCTGCCAGCCTGTTCTGAACTCTAGCCAGGGAACAGGATGGGGTAAGAGGCTAATCCCATTCCATCTGGCAGTGCAGCTGGGGAGCAGGGCCAGGGCATGGGACTTATCTGCTCTGCATGGTGCTCCAGATGGGAACAGGGCTGGATGTGGAGGCTTAACTCCCATCCCCATCACTGCCTACCCACCTGAATTTGGGGCCTGCCCAAGTGTGCTCTTTTGGTTACCCTACTAGTGTATACATACCCTTAGCCTCTATGCCCCTCTTCTCTCTCTCTCTGTCATGGCATCCTTCTGCAGGAATGGGATTGTTTCCATATATTTCCCTTTACATATTATTTTCATTTTTTGTGTGAAGGTGCATCATGAAGGAGCAGCCATTCCTATGTAAGCCTGCCTTGCTGAGAGCTTGGAACTGTTTGCTGTTGAGGTACTCACCATACTGTTCACTACCTCATGTTTAGGAGAAGTCATCTCAATGGTCTTGACTCCTTCTCTGAAGTCCCTGCCTTGGCTGATATTGCAATTTGGTCAGAACCAATGCTTTTGATTTGTAAGGTGACTGATGTAATTCTAGTGATAGAAATGTAGCCGTGTTAGTCTGGGGTAGTTGAAGCAAAATGCAGGACAATGTAGCACTTTAAAGACTAACAAGATGGTTTATTAGATGATGAGCTTTCGTGGGCCAGACCCACTTCCTCAGATCAAATAGTGGAAGAAAGTAGTCACAACCATATATACCAAAGGATACAATTTAAAAAAAATGAACAAATATGAAAAGGACAAATCACATTGCAGAACAGAAGGAGGATGCGGGGGGGTGGGAAGGGGGAGGAAGGAAGGTAAGTGTCTGTGAATTGCTGATATTAAAGGTAGGGAGAGTGGGATGTTTGTGAGTTAATGGTATTACAGGTGATAATTGGGGAAACTGTCTTGATAATGGGTGAGAAAGTTCAAAGACTTGTTAAGTCCTTGTTGGTAAGTGTCGAATTTTAACATGAATGACAGTTCAGAGGATTCCCTTTCAAGTGCAGATGTAAAAGGTCTTTGTAGCAGAATGCAGGTGGCTAAGTCATTTAGAGAGTGTCCTTTCTGGTTAAAGTGGCAAGAAACTGTTTTCTCTTTGTGATCTTGTCTAATATCTGTTTTGTGGGCATTAATCCTTTGGCGAAGTGTCTGAGATGTTTGTCCAATGTACATAGCAGACGGACACTTTCGGCACATGATAGCGTAGATTATATTTCTGGATGCGCAGGAATATGTGTTCTTGATCTTATAACTCACTTGGTTAGGTCCAATAATGGTATCAGCAGAATGAATATGTGGACAAAGCTGGCAACGGGGTTTGTTGCAAGGGAAGGTACCAGGGTTGGTATTAGTGTGGTATGTCCTGTGGTGGTTGGTAAGAATCATCTTGAGGTTAGGTGGTTGTCTATAGGAGACTATGGGTCTGTCTCCCAGAGCCTCTTTGAGTATGGTATCCTGTTCCAATATAGGCTGTAGTTTCTTGATAATGTGTTGGACAGGTTTAAGTTGGGGGTTGTAGGTGATGACAAGTGGTGTTCTATTGTTGGTTTTCTTGGGTCTGTCTTGAAGTAGATGGTTTCTAGGTATTCGTCTGGCTCTTTCAATTTGCTTTTTTGTTTCTCTGGGTGGGTAGTTGAGATTTATAAATGCTTGGTAGAGATCCTGAAGCTTCTGGTCTCTGTCAGTGGGGTTAGAGCAGATGCGGTTGTATCGAAGGGCTTGGCTATAGACGATGGATCGTGTGGTGTGTTCTGGATGGGAGCTGGATGCATGTAGGTAACTGTATGAGTCAGTGGGTTTTCTGTAGAGAGTGGTGTCTAATTTTCCATTGTTGATTTGTACGGTGGTGTCCAGGAAGTGGATCTCTCGTGTAGAATGGTCCAGGCTGAGGTTGATGGTGGGGTGTAGGTTGTTGAAATCTCTGTGGAATATCTCCAGTGTTTCTTGGCCATGTGTCCAGATCATAAAGATGTCATCGATGTACCGTAGGTAGAGGAGGGGTGAAAGGGGACGGGAGTTGAGGAAACGTTGTTCTAGGTCAGCCATAAAGATGTTAGCATACTGTGGGGCCATGCGTGTACCCATGGCTGTGCCGCTGATCTGGAGGTATAAGTTGTTCTCAAACCGGAAATAATTGTGGGTGAGAACAAAGTTACATAGGTCTGCTATCAGGTTGGCAGTAGTGTCCTCTGGGATAGTGTTTCTAATTGCTTGTAATCCGTCTTCATGTGGGATGTTGGTATATAGAGCTTCTACATCCATGGTGGCAAGGATGGTATTATTGGGGAGGTTATCGATGTTTTGTAATTTCCTTAGGAAGTCAGTAGTGTCTCGGAGATAGCTGGGGGTATTGGTTACGAAGGGTTTGAGAAGAGTGTCTACATAGCTGGATAGACCAGTAGTGAGCGTGCCAATACCAGAGATGATGGGACGTCCGGGGTGCCCAGGTTTATGGATCTTGGGAAGTAGATAGAACAATCCTGGTCGGGGGTCAGAAGGTGATTCTGTGAGGATTTGTTCCCGAGTAGCTGTGGGGAGGCTTTTAAGGAGACAGTGTAGTTTCTTTTGGTAGTCCAAGGTGGGATCAGAGGGGAGAGGTTTGTAAAATGTGGTGTTCGAGAGTTGTCTGGTTGCCTCCTGGTTATAGTCGGCCTTATTCATAATGACCACAGCACCCCCTTTGTCAGCTGGTTTGATGTAATTCTCTGAACTCTTGGTTGTTTATAGGTTTCCAGGCAGGCAAACCTGAGACCTTAGCAAACAATTATGCAGGTCCATAACTGAGGGAATCAGAAAATATTTCCCAAATTTTGTAACAATTGTAGTATGTTTTCAGAATGATTTTATGATATTTCTATTGCCATACAAAGATCATAATAGTATCTAGATTTGTTCTTCTTTTACATGTCAGCATATTGAAAGCTATGATTTAGACACAGTTTTTTTTAGTAAAAATCATGGATGTCTTGGGTAATAAACAAAAATACATGGTCTATGACAAGTCCATGACTTTTACTATAAATATCCATGATGACTTAATCTCTATTCCTGGGACCCTACTGCTTTGGGGGTGGAGAAGGGGAGGGAGAAGGGCTGCTCTAGTAGTGATGGGGCTCACTGTCCCTAAGGGTCCACTGCTCCAAAGCCCCTGGGGACTGCTCACTTGATGTCCTTCAAAGCCACCCTTCGGCCACTGCTCCAGCCGCCCCTAGACTAGTGCTGTTTGAATGCTGCCCAGAGCCACCTCCGGGACCGCTCCTTGGACACTCTCTAGGACCAGCTTCACTAGCCACTGCTCAGGCAGGGCCCCCAAACAGTGGCTGGTGCAGTTGGACTTGGGGCCCAAGCAGCAGCCAATGCTGCTGGTCTTAGGGCTGCTCCCACCAGAACCCTGGGGACAGCTGTTTGGGCAGCCTTGGAGAAATCTACACTTATTGCTGCAGCTGTAGAAGTCTCGGAGGTTGTGAAAATCATTACCTGTGCCACAGAATTGTAGCCTTAATTATATTTCATGGTTATAGGACACAATCCTGAAGTATTTGTATAAATAGTTCACTGATATTTACATATTAATGCCATGAAAGCCAGAGAAATTGGACTTATGCTTTCAACATTTTATGTTCCTCATGTGTGGACTGAATCTATTTAGGCTCCAATTCTGCAAATAGATTTGTTGACATGGACACAGAATAGTACCTCAAGCCTAAAGTTTCTAAGAGGATTAGTTATTTGGGGTGTCAATTTCTGGATATTTAATGACACACACTTCATGGGTCTGATTTTCAGGGGATGCAGTTTCTATAATTTCTAAAAATCAACAAACTTCCAATTGGACCCAAAAATCACTCATCGCTTTTGAAAATTTCAGATTGAGTTTTCAAGTAGAGGTTAATAAAGGGTACTTTATTTTCTTCTACATTGGTGCGGAGCCTCATCTTACAAAGAAGAATTTGGATTGAAGTTTCACTCCTGTATATCATGACTTTCAGAAAGAAAGCTTGACATATTAATCATGTGAATGTCACTTTGTGAAGACAGACACATAAATAGAAAAATCCCTTATTTTACATGGCTAAATACTGTTTTAATACAAATATAATAAAATGTTATGAGCTATTATTAAAATATTAGCATATTCCATTGTAATTTGTTTCTTTTTTTCATAATACTATATGGAAAAACATGTTACAATAAAACGACCTACATGCAGCTACTAGAAGGTGGGTGCATAACTTGTTGGAACACCATTCCCTGAGAGCAATTATCAGTCTTTCATAGTCAAGCTGAAAGGGCATAACAAGTGGGGTCCTACAGGGATTAGTCCTGGCTCGTGTTCTGTTCAATAAATGATTTACCCTATGGCATAGAGCAGGGATGGCCAACCAGTGGCTCGTGAGCTGCTTGCGGCTCTTCAAAGGAAAAATTGCAGCTCCAACACCTGTGGCTTGGCTCCCGCACATGTGGCTGTTCTGCGTTCCCCTGCTCTGACCTTTTTTCCTTGTCTGGACAGGGCGCCACTTGGGGCAGCAAGATCTGACACTGCATCCGACAGAAGGCTGCTTGGGCCACATGCAGCTTTCAAAGGGGCAGTGGTTCTTTTTGTTGTTTTTTTTCAACAACTTCTTTCTTTTGGCTCTTTGCGCTGTATCCACCACTATTTTGGCTCTTTGTCTGTAATGGGATGACCATCCCTGGCACAGAGAGCATAAGATATGCAGATAGCAATTCTTCTGCTCTGCTCCACACTTGAATATTGTATACAGTTCTGAGTACCGCATTTCAAAAAATATATGGATAAACTGGAGAAAGCCCTAACAGGAAGGGAAAAAAAGTTTAAACACCTAAAAAAATGTGATCCAGGAGGAAAAATGAAAAATTGGATTTATTTACTCTGAAAAAGAAAAAACAGAGGAGGACATGAAACCAGTTTTCAAATACATAAATAGCTGTAACAAGAAGGAGGGTGAAGAAGCAATAGGTTTAAATTGTCACAAGGGCATTTTAGGTTGGACATTACGAAAAACTTCCTAACTGGCTGGGTGGTTAAGCAATGGAATAAATTGCCTAGGGTATGTCTACTCTACAGCGCTATTTCGAATTAACTTAATTCAAAATAGTTAATTCAAATTAAGTTAATTCGAATTAATGCATCTACATACAAAAACTATTTTGGAATAGTGTTTTGCTATTTCGAAATAGTGCATCCACACTGAGTGGACCCTGAACCAAAGTTAAGGCTGGCCGGAACCAGTACCGGCAGGGCATCAGGTTAGGACTTAGTGTGTGGGGCTGATGCCTGAGGCTAACTGAGCTCTGTGCTTCAAGGGACCCTACCCCCACCCCGGACAGACAGTTCTCAGGGTTCCCCACTTGCTTGTCTACCTTGGTTAGGGACAGCAAAGCAGTCCTGTCTCGGAGTGCCCTGAGTGCTTTAATGTCTCTGGGGTTGGAGAAGAGGAGAGTAAGTTTTCCTGGTTGTGCCCAGAGTGGCCACCAGAGCTCCCTGGGAAGGGCTGGAGGCCCCCTATTTTGAATTAAGTGTCTACACAGTACTTAATTCTAAATAGCTATTTCGAATTTGGCATTACTCCTAGTAGTATGTGGTTTACCAAATTTGAATTAAGGTCTCCGCTATTTCAAATTAAATTCGAAATAGCAGTTTGCATGTTTAGATGCTATTAAAGTTAATTTGAAATAACGGCTGTTATTTTGAATTAACTTTGCAGTGTAGATATACCCCTAGGGAAGTTCTGGAATCTCCATCATTGGAGATCTTTTAAGGCAAGTTAGACAAACATCTGTCTAGATAATATTTAGCTCTGTCTTGAGTTCAGTGGACTGGACTAGATGACTTCTTCAGGTCCTTTCCAATGCTATGTTTCTATGATTCTATGAAATACATGTATCTCAGTGCACTGTACTGTAGAACTGTCAATATTTAACATTAAAAGCATTCTTACTAAGTGGCCTAATTTTCACTTTCACTTATTTTTCACCCACACAACTTTCTGACAAGATTTAACATACTAAAAGGAAACTGAAATTGCAAGGGTTTCTAACTTCTCAACATTTTTAATCTCTTAACAAGTCTGTCCCTGTGTTTATAATATATTAATAATGGATTCTTCTGAGAAAAGAAATAAATATACCAGAAGGCTGCGTGATTGCGGAAAAACTTGCCAGCTGTCTACACTGGCCGTTTGAATTTCCGCAAAAACACTGACTATCTCATGTAAGATCATCAGTGTTCTTTCGGAAATATTGTGCTGCTCCCGTTCGGGCAAAAGCCCTCTTGAGCAAATCATTTGCGTAAGAGGGCCAGTGTAAACAGCACAGTACTGTTTTCCGCAAAAAAGTCCCTATCGCAAAAATGGCAATCGGGGCTTTTTTGTGGAAAACCGCATCTAGATTGGCCATGGACGCTTTTCCGCAAAAAGTGCTTTTGCAGCAAAGCATCCTGCCAATCTAGACGCACTTTTCCAAAAATGCTTTTAACGGAAAACTTTTCCATTAAAAGCATTTTCGGAAAATCATGCCAGTGTAGACTTAGCCGAATGGTATTACATTTACTGCCTTACTAGCATCAGAAATTGGCAAAACATGAAAGACTGGTAGAAAATGTCAAATATTAGGTGATCCAACCTAAACAGAAATCACATGCTAAAGATTATTTATATACCCCTCTTTTTTCTCTGTTCACACATATCCTGACTTTATTCTTTCTCAGGATTTAATTTTTTTTTAATCAGTGATACTTTTAAACAATATAATATCAAGCAGCAAATAACTCTAATCACTGAGCTTACACATTATAACTAACACTGGAAAAAATAAATGGAAGGAATGTATTCAGAAATGAAAATAATTACTGTGCAAAAGCAATTTAAAGATGATTATGTACAGGTACAATTAAGTTGTTTTGTATATGTGATTGTTTAGTGAAAAATAATTACCCGTGAACTTTTCTTATTATTTGAAAGGCAAACTTTTTTTTTCCAAATAAAAAAACATTCACATTAATAAAACATTTCAAACATTTTTATTCTCTTTGCCTTGAGAGAGAAAGTGATGGTAAAAATGATTGCTATCAATTACCAGATTGCTATCATGGATGAGACTGATGGTTCCAGGATACAAATTCTTTGAAGTATAAAGTAAATAGGATATTGACTTCTTGTCACTGATTGTGTGACAGGTGTCTTGCATAATGCAAAGACAGAAATGCTTGCATAACAGAGAGATAACCACCTGAGCTCCAGAGCTAGCAATCTCTATTATTAAGAAATGACCACAGTAGCTTAGAAACTATAAAGCATCTGAAATTGCCCAAGGTCTCTAGAGCAAATTCAGGCTAAAAGAATATGAACCAAAATAATTAGGCTGGCTATCACTCTTTCATTGAAAGGTAAGCTAAGTATTTGAAATTATATACCAAAGCCCAAAAGATTTGGTCTCATCTACATTTGCATTACAGCCTGACCTATTAACATAGGAACATAAGAAGATAAGAATGGCCATACTGGATCAGACCAAAGGTCCATCTAGCCCAGTATCCTGGCTTCCAACAATGGCCAATGCCAGATGCCCCAGAGGGAACAAACAGAACAGGGAATCAAGTAATCCCTCTCCTGTCATCCATACCCAGACTCTGACCAACATTAGAGGGACACTGTTCCTACCCATCCTGACTAATAGCCATTGACGGACCTAACCTTCATGAATTTATGTTGTTATTTCTTGAACTCTGTTAAAGTCCTGGTCTTCACAACCTCCTCTGGGTATGGAGTTCCACAGGCTGACAGTGTGCTGTGTGAAGAAAAATTTCCTTGTTTGTTTTAAACCTGCTACCTATTAATTTCATTTGGTGACCTCCCTAGTTCTTATGTTATGGGGACAGGTAAATAACTTTTCTGTAGTCACTTTTCCCACACTAGTCATGATTTTATAGACCTCTATCATATCCATCCTTAATCTCCTCTTTTCTAAGATGAAAATTCCCAATCTTTTTAATCTCTCTCCATATGGTAACTGTTTCAAACCCCTAATAATTTTTGTTGCCCTTTTCTGAACCTTTGCCAATGACATGGTTTTATATAAAGGGAATAACACGTTCTCTGTCTTATTCTCTGTCCCTTTTTTAATGATTCCTAACATTCTGTTTGCTTTTTTGACTGCCACTGAACACTAAATGGATGTTCTCAGAAAACTATCTACAATGACTCTAAAATGGTCTTTCTTGAGTAGTTACAGCTAAATTAGTTCCTATCATATTATATGTATAGTTGGGATTATTTTTTTCCAATGTGCATTACTTTACATTTATCAACATTAAATTTCATTTGTTATTTTGTTGCCCAATCACGTAGTTTGGTGAGATCTTTTTGAAGCTCTTCACAGTCTGCTTTGGTCTTAATTATCTTGAGCAGTTTAGTATCATTTGCACATTTTGCCACCTCACTCTTTACTCCTTTCTCAAGATCATTTATAAATAGGTTGAATAGGATTGGTCCCAGTATGGGCCCTTGGGGAACACCACTAATTACCTCTCCCCATTCTGAAAATTTACCATTTATTCCTACCCTTTGTTTCCTGTCTTTCAACCAGTTATCAATCCATGAGAGAACCTTCCCTTTTATTCCATAACAATTTACTTTACTTAAGAGCCTTTGCTGTGAGGATCCTTGTCAAAGGCTTTCTGGAAATCTAAGTACTCTATATCTAACAGATTAGTTTGACGTAGTATAGCCTCAGTATCAAGGAAGATTCATAGAACTAGAGTATTCATATCATATCAAGAATCTGGATTAGGGTAAATCTACCAGTGTCTGAGTAAGCATAAGATACTGTCACAGAGACCATCTGACCCTCCTCAATCAATCATGGACCCACACTGGCTGTGAGTTCTTGGTAATTACATCTGGCAGAACTCAGACATCTTCTTATGGGAGATGTGGTTGCTCTAACATGGTGTTTTTCTACAGGATGGAGAAGTAAAGAATGGGAAAATTGAAGAAACCTGAAGTTCCACATTTTCAAACAATGGTGTTGGTTACAGATTGTTGGCATCATTTTTGTGAGAATGTATTTCTTCGTGGCATTTTTCTGTTCTCATCATATTCTCTGTTACAAAAGTAAGATTAATAGCTAATGCATTTTGTGAAACAAAACAAGCTATAAAACGATGTCCAATATCCAGCTAATCTAAGTACTGACAATTAAACACACTAATGTGGTACATCAGATCGCTGTCTTCCACACATTCTGATGGATATTACAATCCAAATGCCTGGTTCTGATAATAAAGATTATAGCAATCACAAAATAGAATATGCTATCCCTGGAATCCATTAATATTACAGGTATTGTAATGAAAATGAACAGTGGCCCATGTTTAAAATTCAGCAGTCAATTACAAAAGGAAAAGAAAATTCTGGGATCCACCCAAGATTTCCCCAAACAGTTTTCTTATAAAAGGGCAAGAGTTCGTCCAAGCATTCCTCAAAATTAATGAAACCACAATGGATGATATTTTATTTTCTACCAAATTTACTAACAATAATAATTGATAATAATACAATTGAGGCCACTTCAAGAATTCCAGAAAGCATTTTAGAAACTAAGTTGATAGTACTATCAACAATGCTATAATGAAATAAATCATTGCAAAAACATCAGATTTGCATTGCATAACACAATCGTTATTATTTTTATTTCTTCTCTTATTAATATTACATTAATATTACCTGCGTGAAGATATTTAGACCTACTGACGTACACTGGGACTGGATTTGGCCAACCTGTGATTATAGTTCATAAGCAGTCAAACTCCTCTGCATGTACTATACTCATTTTGAGGTGGTCCTGCTCATTTCCTTCAAGACTAAGCAATTTATAGTTGGTGTCTGAATTTATTGTTATGATCCATACTCAATGGGGCTGCTGAGTACTGTGGTACACCATACCTTTTCGATATTGAGTTGGAAGCCAGATATGCCATGACTTAAAGGCAAATATAGAGAGCAATTCTCCTGCTGGGCCTTAAAGATTCTAGTACCTTATGGGTTTCTGTATACACTTAGATACATAGTTCAAATAAAATAATTACTAAGTCTGGCAGAATAGTTGTAAATACCCCAGGCTCTATTGGCTGAACAGTTATATTCAACAGAATAGTTTCTAGCTTGATCTTTATGGGGAATCAGAGATTGTTAGGGCTCCTTTGGACTAGTATCTGAGATTTTTTTTAGTTTATTCCTCTGCTATAGATCATTAGGTATCTCTGCCAAACATCAGGAGCATCTCATAGAAACCTTTACACATTGGTTGCGTGTGCCAATGCTGCAGCTCCAGCCAACAGGTAGCTCTGTAACTATTTTAATTCTGTCCAATGGCTCTCACAACCAACTGCCTCATAATACAGCAGTCCTCCCAGATTCACCAAACTGCCCATCAACCTTATCCACACTTGATCTCATACCCCAAAATCTCCCTCATTACCCTGTGTAGTATAGCAAGAAAGGAAATCAATCTGTGGCTCAGCAGATTCATCAGACTATTATTATTAATAATTGCTATTTTCTTTTCTTTTCTTTTCTTTTCTTTTCTTTTCTTTTCTTTTCTTTTCTTTTCTTTTCTTTTCTTTTCTTTTTCCAGCACCCACATTATAAAGAAATAAAATTACAGTTAATAATACAGTAGTAAGTATGCTACATGTTTTAAGAACAAATACAAAGACAGGGGTCTTGTCCTGCAGGAGCTTGTTCTATTGTTACTTAAATTTAACTTCTGGGAGTCTCACTTTTAAGGGGATTTGTAGGTTTCTGTTCTTTTTTCTATAGAAATACAACTAAATTTGTACATAGTTAATACATAATCTGAAAGTTTAAGCCATTGAGCAGATTTTGTTGATACTCACTATTAACTCACATTCCCTACATCTTATACAAAACCCAAAAAAACAAGAATGAAGGCACTGAGGGTTAAGGATCAGTTCTAAAAAGGTTTCAGTGGATAATAGAAGCCTAATAGCAGTTTGAGTCTTAGCCACACAAGATGTAGGTAACTGACTGACATTTTAGATACTTTCATCCATAACAGATATCCTCACAACCCCTGCACAGCTGCTGCCCAACCATGCAGGTGCCTAAATTCATTAGGCACTTAAGCTTTGAGAATGACATCTCCTAAAAAGTAGCCAGTAGAAATATATACAGCCATCATACCTAAGCCCCAGTAGAGTCCTCAAACTATGTGCTGCAGGGGGGTAATTTCAGAGGCCACCAACTGGCTTGGTCCCCACACAAATCTGGTGGTAAGGGTACACTCACTGGGGCTACTAGACTATATGGCTCCATCGATGGAGCCATGTAAAGTAATTTATTTGGTATAGTCAAAGAAGCAGGCAGTCTAGATGTGGCACGGTTGACAAGGGAAGCCTTTGTCGACCGCTCTGGTATGCCGGTTTAGCCATGTAGTCTAAACGTAGCCTGGATGTAAGAGAATCAGATTGCTAAGTATCTATATTTCTTGAAACATAATGGCTAGATTGATGGTCAATGGGGATAGTTGATAATTTTTTTAAAATTGATGTTTCATCCTTCTTCTCTATCCTCCAAAATTGCCCATTTTCTTCAACTGCAAGATCTTTGGGAGAAGCCCCGAACATGTTGCGAGTACTATCAAAATAATGAGAAATTTTTACTTGAGTGAAGACTGCCAGATCTGATGAAATGATAGGAGGAGACTCTCCTGAGGCATTCCTCATAGAGATTTTCTCACTCAGAGCTTTCTACTGTGGGATGAAATGAACCAGGATCTTTCTGTTTTCTCCTTCAGCATTAGCATCTCTTTTTAGTTTCTTCTCCTCTTCCCCTCTCTCACTTCCCACAGGCTTCTCTCCTGAGCCTCCACTTCTTCTTTTATATTTACCGTTGGGTGATCTCATCCATTCACACTGTTTCAACTGCCATGTATATGCCAGTGACTCACATAACTAGTTTTTCACTTCTAATTTATATTTCTATAATCATTATTACAAATCAGCTTCTTCTCTGATTGCCACCCTGTCTGTGTCCTGCCATCAACTTAAATTTAACAAGCCCAAAACTTAACTCCCTCTAACACCTTCCCTACTCCCCATATTTTTGTCAGTAGTACCAACACTACCATCCTTTTCTCCTAGACTAAGCCCCAGACCTGGTGAGGGAGGCTCATCTTCAATTCTTTCCTCTCCTTTTTCATATATATTTATGGCCTGTCTTTTGCCGTGTATCCACTGATACACGGCAAACTAGCCTGAGCACAGTAGGTTGTTTCATATGCGCTGTCAAATTGATATTCTATATCTTACATAAAAATTAATTGCCTTTTCCTCATTACTGACCTGTGATTTAAAGGTGCAAGTTTCTGTATCCCATTACCACTTCTCTGAGTTTCTCAGCCTACTTATCAATTCTGATATTTGACAGCATCAGAAGAGAATTTTTACTTTCTTTTACAGTCATGTAACCCCAGTAAAGTTAGTTAGGTTGCTTGGATGTAAATGAGAGCAGAATCTGGCCAACTGTTTTCATAATTAACAGCTCACTCTTCATAATACCTATTTCCAAGTGACTGATGCCTTAGACATTGTCTGTGAGGATTTATATTGAAGTGTTTTCCATTTTCAACCTATTTTAAGCCAAAAAGGGTAATAGAAATAATTTTATGTTGCTCTATCAAGAACAAAATCATGGGATATAGCATGATGCCTCGCTCAGGTTATAGATGAAAAAGAAATAAGACTACTGTCAAATCTGCATTGATTATATGACAATAATATTTTGCTTAGTAGCAGCTTTGCACAAAATGAAACAGATAGATCAAGGGTTCTGTAATTGTAAAGATAAACTCATAAACAACCTGTGCAACCAAAGCAAGACACAGAAACATGGAATGATTGTGCAAGGATACCAGAACAATCAGTCTCAGTGATGGTTCACATTAAGTCAGATGCTAATTTGCTCTGATTTCCAACATTTTCCTGTCACACAAGACTTGCTCTGTCAATATTCTATTTACATTACTTGAATTACTGAGCTTTGGAGGAAAAACCTTGGCCAACACATGACATATCTGTGTGTTTAAAACTAACTGTATGCTTGTTAATGATTCATTCAACTAATCATATAATTAACATAATTTAGGGGCAAATTGATTAGAGTGAGGGTTTTTCATGAAACTCAAAATTGTGACGTTTAAAATTTGATGCAAAGGCATTTGATTCAGTATTTTCCCTAAAAATGGTATGGTGAAGTGCACTGAACATAGGTCTGAGAGCAATGAAATCAGGTTATTTCTGTTTTCACCTCAGCCACAGTATTATGTGTATAATTTGTTCAGTTTCAAATCTTGTCACCTAATACAGGAGATAGGAAAATTGGTGATTTTCTTTTCCTTTTGTAATTTTTCCGTCCGTATATTTCAGGTGTTTTTACACCATACCAAATTTAATATTTTTGTTAATTTTTCATAACACTTAAAAGTGTGAATTTTTTATTTATATACAAAAGCTTTTGGTCCAGTGGACGAATGTTTTCATTAGAGGTAGCATGGTCAAGTGGATTGAACACAGGTCTGAGAGCCACTGATTGGTCTTAATAACATTATTCATTTATCATCTCTTTCTAGGGCTACTAAGGCACTGGAAAACTCTAAGATGTGAGGGTTTTTTTTTGGTAGATTTGGTGATTTAAAGGGGCCTAAGGCTCCCTGCTGTTCCTGATACCTCAGCAGTGGCCAGAGGCTTTTACATGGTCACTGGAGCCCTGGGCTTTGTATACAAGGCAGTGCTGAATGGCTGGCTGGGGGAGGCAAATGAGTTATCTGTGGCATTCTGAAAGCTCTGGGAGGTTAGGAAAAGAACTGCTGAGCATGGGGCCAACCATGGGGATGCCAGACTGCAGACTATGGAAGTCTGGAATATAGAGATTGAACCACCTCGCACAAAAAGAAGTCCAGCTTGGAACTTGTTCAAGAAGGAGTAGAGTGGTGAGCAAACTAATGAGAGTAAGATAAACAACAAAAGTACATTCTACTCCAGACATGGTATCTGTCCAACAAACCTTTACTTATTAAATATGATTAGCTTCACTGAGCCTAAAAAGCTGTTAGACACTTTTCAAGATGTTTGTTACGTTGAAGTCATTGGGGGCTATTCTAGGAGTGCAGAGCCACCCTCCCACCTTGGCAAGTCTGTTGCTCCTGGTCAGTGAATTGAGTCTTGCATTACCTCAGTGGCTGGTTAGGGAGGAGTGACAGCTCCCTCTTGCTTGAATGGAGTATCTCTGAACTCCACATTCTCTTGGTAAGTGATTTCTTCTCCAAGGCCATAAATCATATTTTCAATGTAAATACATTGTTCCTCAAATATTACCCACACTTACATTTCATAACAATTATGCCTCTTGACAAGTTATGAGCTTTCTGTAGATACCTCACATGATATCCCTATGGAAGATATGGGTTTGGTATAATGAGTCTAAGGTAGGACTGTTTTCAAATCATCGGGAACTCTTTGCCATCAGGTTTCTGTGTTACGGATGGGGTACATTTATTCCTGGAGTCAGCTAAAATATGTCCAAGATGGACAGTCCTGGAGGAGCTATGCACATGACTGTTCAATAGAAAGGTTTACCCTATTACCAATCATTGATATACTTTATAAACTGGTGAGGTCTTATTGGGAAAGGAATAATCCTAAGAAACCAATAACAGCAATAGGGGAGAGACTACAAATTAGTTTAATTCTTTAATAGTCATACACTTCATATTCAAATGGTTAGATCAGCAGATAAAGAAGGCAGGGAGAACATTGTTTTTATTTTATTTAGATGGAATAGAACCATGGGGGAGACAGAATATTGTGAAAAAGCTATGATTCATATCGTGCTTACAGTCAGTATAAACATCAAGCCAAAGGAACTGTGGATCAAATCAGTGATTAACATGTCATTTTTGTCATTTCCCTTACCCACTTAAAACTGGTAACCTCAACACCACAACTCTTTGGTACAGGAACTTCTGTCACCACAAGCTGCAATGAATTTTGCAGTAGCATTTCACCTCAGAGACTCTATCCATAGTTTAAAAGTCATTACACATAGAAATCTGCAAAACAATTATTTTCCATAGCAGAAAAATTTGGATTTGGCTGTTATCTCTCCACTTAGCGTGATTTGAAAATTATTGAAAAAAGACAATGAATTCATTTTATTTTCTCTAATAAAATCATTCATTTATTTTGTTGATGTTTTGCCTTTCCCCCCACCAGGGATATCAGGGTTACAGTAACCTATGTGCACCAAAATATTGTGTCCTCAGTTATATTTGAACAATAAGTTTAGGTGAGTGCCCAGGTGGCTACTGTAACAAGAGTCAGACAGATTGGCAATAGGGTTTGCTGTTTTGTTTTATAAATTGGGAAAGAAGTGGAATGCATAAACTCACAAACTACCAACACTGAGCTTATTAACATGGAGTGCTACCTCTGAGCTTTGTTTATTTTACATTAGGATTCTACAGGAAGATGGAGGAGCCTCCCTGCACTCACAAATAAGAAAAAAAGCCAGAGCTCGACAACCACATCCAAATTAACTTATTTACAAGCCTTCCGGCTGCTTTTTCTCAAATACAACTTAGTTTTAACTCAGTGAGAGGGAGAAAGAGATTCTTTATCATGACCTAGCTGCTCAAGACTGAGGAGCTATATTACATGACCTAAGGAATGATCCTTCACCCATTGATGGCAGTGGAGACAGGACAGGAAGGCACCTTATTACCAAGCCCTTTCTTTAATTATCCATTTGACTCACTGCACTGGAATTGCTTTCAGATCTTAAAAGTCAGTGCACTTATTTCTGTATACCCTGTAGATGAAAGAGAAAAAACATCCAAATATAAATATGGCCTAAAATTAGGTCTCTGACCAACAGGCCTAATGTGAGAATCTCTATTGCACCTCTAATAAGCACAGGACAGAACTCGTGGCCCCAGGACATAGGGGAGAGTGGATTTAAATACACCTTTTGTTCCTTTCCACTCCTTGGCTACTCCTGACTGGAGAGGCCCCGGTGTCACTTAGGCATCTTTGGCAATCTGTCTCCCTTATCAGTCCTAGGACTATGCTGTGTGCTATAGCACTGCCAAGAGTCCGTAGTTTTAGTATCCTGCCTCTAACATGCTCTCTTCACCCCTAGCCCTGCCCACAACAGCTCTCCAACAGAAGGACTTAGAAGGGGCTCTTCAGAGGGCAGCTTTTATGACTGTCCTTCACAGTGCCCCTGCTGTGGGACTCACTCCCAGACAAACACAGGCCTTTTAGAGTTCCTTTACACCACTCTGGCTCCAGAGACTGAGTGGGAGTCAGAATCTCAGTCCTAATTTTCTGAGGTGCTAAGCACTGAAACACAGTGAGGAAACTAGGAGTTGTGTGTGGTCCGCTCCTCTGAAAAAGAAAACAGTTATTCCACTGTTGAAGGCTATGTCTAGACTGCAGGCTCTTTCAGAAGAAGCTTTTCTGGAAGAGATGTTCCAAAAAATCTTCTTTCAAAAGAGAGTGTCCACACTGGCATCGAAGAAGTGATCTGTTTTTTCGAAAGATAGAATCCACACTGAATGGACACTATCTCGCATTTCAGCTGTGATTACTATGGACGGAGTGGCCACCAGGGCACCTGTGCTTTTTCTTCTTTCCTCTTCTTTCAAAAGAACTCCCTCTTCTGCATCCACACATGCCTTTTTCCGAAAGAGCTTTTTTAGAAAAAGGCTTCTTCCTCATAGAAAGAGGTTTACCAATGCTGGAAAACCCTCTATGTTCTTTTGATTTTTTTTTTGAAAGAACATGATTGCAGTGTGGAGGTAAGTGAAGTTTTTTCTGAAAAAGTCCGTTTTTAAAAAAAACCCTCTGTAGCGTAGTAGCGTAGACATAGCCTCAGTGGGAGAGCTGGTCACGAAACGTATTTCATTTTCTGCAAAACCTGGAATGAAAATTATTTTTTTCTATTTTTTTTTAAGTTTTAGTTTTTCAATGAAAAGTCAAAACATTTTATGAGAACTGAAGATCATCAGAAGAAATTTTTTAAAACTTTGGCTTATAGATCACGATTTTCTAAAATCATTAGGAGGCCTCTCCCTGATATATTTCAGAGAACTTTTTAGAAAGAATTGAGCATTCACCTTCTGATGATCAGACCCTTTTAAATTCTCTCAAGCTGGCTACCTGCAAATTGAGATACTTAAGCCACTACTTACTTCTGGAAATCCCATTCCTTTATGTATATGCACCCTATTCTATTTAGGTTCTTGTACGACTCTCATCACTGTAGTATCTGAACATCTTCCAGAAGTGCACTAAGTGACACAAGTAAATGTATCTAGTGTGGTTTATACTTTCTCTTATCTTTTTCCCTGGGAAAAATTATGTGTTCAGTATAACTTTTTGGTATGTTTATTTTTATATGCTGCTGTGTTCTTTTATTAGATAAGATAGCTTCAGAGAAGCGTGTCTTGCATTTACAACAAAAAGTGACATCTGTGATAGTCCTGTGGGAATTTATTCTGGTCTCATACTGGACTTTGTCTCTGGCAAAGATGAAGTTTACCCTTGGGTAGAAAGTTGCATTATGCCTCAGGAGCAGAGTTTTCCCATGGTCTTTATCCCTGAGTTTCTGGGGATCTTTTAAATAGCTTGGGTCCAGGCCATTATAAGTATAAACATACAAACTAGAAAAGTATGCACAGTGGTACATGCAAAAATCCATACAGTACATTGTTACCAGAAAAAATAAATAATATGCACATATGCCAACTGCTTAATTCCATCCTAAAATGCCAGGGAAGGAAAAGTTTGAAAAATCTGAATGATCAGAAAAAAAGGAATGGAATATAAGAGAACTAAATTTAGCTCAAGCAGTGCAATTGTGAAGGATAAGGATTATTTTGTTTAGTTTAATAATGGACAGCACTCTGAGAAACAAGTGTGGCTCATTTTCACCAATACCTCAATAGAAGCTAAGACACAAATATAAGGAGCTCTGATACCATTACTATTTCAATCACATACAAAAATATTTGCTAAAGTGCTACTTTCTATAGACCTCACTCGAAACAGCTCCCTGTAACTTGAGAGCAAAGTCCAAACTGAGCTATCAGTAGGATGATGAAAATTTTTAGTCTTAGATTTTAGCATCAATAGGGTATTAATGAGCTGGCTGAAAGTTGAAACTCCATACTGAGTACTTCAGTTGTTTTCTCATATGGTCTCAGCAATCTGAAAAACGATTCCAAAATCTAAGCTTCAGATGCCTACTGGTGTCAGCTTATTTATTTGGTTGGCATTAAATAAATGTTTTTTTTCTCCAGTACCTCTTACAGCATATGAAAGGAAGATTTCCACTGTGTCGCAACATTTTTTATTGTCTTTGACATTAATCTGGCTCCCATAAAATTTTAGTTAAAGTTGATCAGGTGCATTTCCTATCAATGCAGTCATTAAGCAATACATTTCTGTAACTAATTCTTACCACAAATGCTGATGCATTAATTGACCTGAATTGGAAAACTACTGCAGTTTTACTGGATATAACAAAGAGTAGCACTGCAGCAAGGGGAAGTGGCAGCCAGTCTCTTTGTTGTAAGCTTCCTCTTGTACTACTATGTGCTATACAAGTTAGCAAGACCAGGCCCATAATTCAGGCAACACCTTATCACAAAGCATTTATTAATTTCTATGTGAATTTGAAATAAAGTGAGATGGATATTCAGCAAAATGGTTTTCACCATCTTTTCACTATGAAAAAGAATGCACAATTGGGCAATGTTGTGTTTTGGTAGCTGAATTACCAGTTTCTTAAAACAACAAAAAAATGGAGGGGAGGTTAGAGATGTGGACTAACTTGCAGAAAATGCATTTTTTGTATTAACATCTGTGGGTTTTCGTGATTTTTACAGTTCTAGGTTTTGGTATAACTTTCAACAGAGTCAGGGTTTGGCTCTGTACAATAGACTTTTATATAGGTGATTCCTTTAGCATCCAGCTCTCCATAGAAAATGCTGCTTACTACATGGCAAGGGGCAGACAACTAGGGTAGATCTGCAGTTGGTGTGAGTTGCCATATGTTCACTGATATGGCAATTAATGGAGCTATGAAAATTTACATCAGTTGAAGATCTATCTCCTGATAGTCATATTAATAGCGTCAGGATGGAGCGTTCAAGACAGCACATTGTCAGTAAGAGCATAATTACATTTGCCCACATGCTATAAATATGCAAGAAATGTGTTGTCTCAAATGACCCTTGAGATATCTCTACATTTAGAAGAAAGAGCACACAGTGAGCATATTAGCAGCACAGAGTTAAAAAAACAAAAATTATTAAACTGTTTCTTGAAGTCAGTGTCAGTTTATAAATAGCAAATCTCTATAAAATAAAGGTTTAAAGTATGTAGCGGTTGTCAGAAGAGGTGAGATGAATCAAAACAGTATTTAACACTGTAAACACAGACATTTTAATTGAAGTGCAAAAATCAGACAGATAAGGGAAAGATTTTAAAAATCTTTACACTTTTAAATATCAAGATTTGTGTTCCCTCTATCTTGTCATTAAATGGTGGATGAACTGGATTCTCTTGTGATTTGTATGCATACTTATGTCTAGCATTTGACTGTCCCTGTAAATGGAGTAGTGAGATATTTAAATGCTGTATTGTAAAAACAGAGGCTAGGCCAAGGACCCTTTAACAATGCAGCCCTTTTTTATGCCTTCTACCTTTCAAGCCAGTAGTTTTAATATGCAGTACTGAAGGCTAAATACATGTTGCACGAGCCGTGCTCCAACCCCTCTTCGTAAGCAGGAATTTGGGAACAGTTTTAAAAAGAAATGTTAATGGAGCTTTTACATTAGCTGATGAAATGTGATATGAAAGATGTGGTGTCTCCTTTTAACTACCTGTTCAAGTAGGGAACCTGAACCAGATGCATACAAAATTATTCTTGCTTCTAAACATTGCCAGGTCCTGGTAAAGAAAGAACAATAGACAGAGTGATTAGTGAGGTTACTAATTTCTTAATGAGAAAGGAAGCTGTACCCTGATTTTTTTTATTTACGTATTGTAAGCAGTTTTCTATTACTAGTGCAATTCCTTTTAACTTACAATATGATTTAACACTGTGTGAATGAAGTCTTTCTTTGAAAGATTTTTATAAAATGAGCTTCTGCAGCATTATAAATGGTGCATCTCTGGCTCAACGTTATGCATAATTCAGAACCTTTAGCACAGATTGAGAACCAGGTCACTTCTTCATTAATGCTTTAACAGAACCCTCGTGGACTGTATTCTTCTTTCGAACAGGTGATCAGTGAGATCTATATTAGATAAAGACAGTAGGAATCTGACGAGGAAGTTACATTAGCTTCCAAACAAGCAAAACTTTCCAGAGGAAAGTGTCTTTGGGCTGGTCATACATTCCTGCCTTACTTTGATATGCAGAATATTTGCTATAAGTAGTACAGTTTGCAACTCTTATTATCAAGTTTTTTCAACACTTTCCCTTACAAGACTCAGTTTTCAGTTTGTTATAACTTTGCTCTGAAATTTTCCATGAGTAGTATCTGATTAAGATGGATTTTTTAAATGGAAATTTTAGCAAAAAATGGGTCAGCCCATTCACAGGATGAGATATGGGGAAATACATTGATTTGTCCATGCTAAAAATTTCTTCGTGTCTTGAAGCAGGAATATGAAATTTGTCCTTGGGAAAGAGAGGAGTGCTAGGGAGGCTGTGAAATTTCCGTCATTAGAGATATTTAAGAGCAGGTTGGATAGACATCTATCAGGGATGATCTAGACAGTGCTTGGTTCTGCCATGAGGGCAAGGGACTAGATTTGATGACCTCTCAAGTTCCTTTCAAGTTCTAGTATTCTATGATCTGCATATTTTCAGAGAAATCCAACCACATTTGGCCAAGTTGTGAGTCTCAGAAAATTACTGTTTGCATATGATTGGTTGAGAGATTTCAGAGTTTGGCTACTAAATTCTACAAAGATTCGATCTGCACTGAGTATGCTCCATCCAGTTACCACTTCTATACATTGACAAGAGTGTGCATGATCCACCTCCAACAGAATGGATATGTCTACACTGCATAGTTTTTCTGGAAAAACGGTCATTTTCCCAGAAAAACTACACTTATGTCCACACTGCAATTGCATTCTGTGGTAAACCTCTTTCTATGAGGAAGAAGTCTTTTTCCGAAAGAGCTCTTTTGGAAAAAGGTGTGTGGATGGGGAAGAGGGTTTTTTTCGAAATAAGAGTCTTCCAGAAAAAAGTGCAGGTGCCCTGGTGGCCACTCCATCCATAGTAATCACAACTTAAATGTGAGATAGTGTCCAATCAATGTGGACACTATCTTTTGAAAAAGCAGATTGCGTTTTCGTTTCACTTTTTCTGTGTGGACGCTTGCTTTTGAAAGAAGATTTTTCGGAAGATCTCTTCCAGAAAAGCTTCTTCCGAAAGAAGCTTGCAGTCTAGACATAGCCAATGACTGAACATCCTTCATGCCTCTATGCCACAATGGCTGACCAATATTTTCTCTGTGCTTTTTCCAGGGACTGGCAACCAAGGCTTCTGTGGTTCTAGGCACAGGAACTCCCTGCTGGAACGCAGACACTGAGAAGGTTAAGGAGACAGCTTGGTTCAAATCTACAAGGTGAAAAACTGACCTGTTGGGGTGGTGAGAATAGGAGCTGGATAGGGACTTCATGGAGAATGGGACTAGGACATGGAGCCAAAGAGAAGAAAGGGAGAACTGATATGGTATCCTCCTTGCCAGAGAATGTTGTGAAGATCAAGGCTATAACAGGGTTAAAAAAACAGCTAGACAAATTCATGGAGGATAGGCCCATATTATCCAGGATGGGCAGGGATGGTGTCCCCAGCCTCTGACAGAAGCTGGGAAAGGGCAAGAGGGGATAATCCACTTGATGGTTACCTCTTCTGTTCATTCCCTCTCGGGCACCTGGCATTGGCCACTGTCAGAAGACAGGATATTGGACTAGATGTCTCTTTGGTCTCACCCAGTAAGACTGTTCTTATGGCTAATGGAGAGCATGGGGAAAGGCTGATATGAGAGACCAAAGGGGGGGAAGGGAGAGTGTAGGATTGAGCTAAGGTCAGGCAAAAGAGCAGAAGAATCTAGGCTTGAGGCAGGGACAAAAGAAGATATTCTGTAACCTCTACAGCACACTTCCCTCAGAAACTGAGTAGAACCCAGGATTATTAAGTATGAACATTCCTTTGTTGTCAGCAAATAGCTGTGAAAGCCACTGGCCAAATTTGTGCCTAATTTTCCTCTAGGGTAGCCCATATAGAGGATGCTAACCTTCTGCCACTATCAATTCTCCATTACCTCAAGCGGCAGAGGTCTTCCCCATGGATTTAAAGTTCATGAAGATGTTGGTAACCCATGGAGACAAGTGTCATTATGGTTCCATATGATTTGATTTTCTTTTTCAGTTTGCCTTTTTCTAAATCTTAGAAATTGCACACATGCAACTACATTAAAATAATGTTAATATTGTAAAGACGTGCACTTAGAAGTTAGGAAATGCCAGAACTAAGATAGCCTTAGAGTTTTGTAAAGTTTTCAAATGAATAATGCCTTTGGTTTCCTTGAGAGTATTTGCATGAGCAAAATTAGCAAGATTTGGCCTTGAATGTAACATAGATATGCTGGAACAAATTAATCCCTGAAGTAAACCCACTCAAGTTGATGAAGATTCACCAAGGATGAATATGGCTCATTTGCGTCTGTGTGTGATTAATTTTCCTCTTTTAGGAATGCATTGTAAAACAAAATCTGTAATATTTAATGCCTGAAACCTAGCAAAATGGAGCACAATAGCATATTTGCTATATTACATTTTAGTCTTTGAAATGAAAACTTCACTCAGTTAATTAAAATGGCAAGGGTCAAAGCTTGCTTGCTTTATACACAAAAAAACACCCAACAGGATTTGGCCCATTATTATGGAGTTATGAGCTTGGGACCCTATCCCGCCCCACCAAAATCAATAGGAACAGGATTGGGTCCTCCATCAAAGATATAAAATGCAATATTCAGATGTGAATCAAGAGTAAATCCAGGGTCCAAACTAGTACAACTTGAACCTTCTTACAAGCCCTTTACTATGTGAGGGTATGTCTACACTACCCTCCTAGTTCGAACTAGGAGGGTAATGTAGGCATACCGCACTTGCTAATGAAGCCCGGGATTTGAATTTCCCGGGCTTCATTAGCATAAGCGGGGAGCTGCCATTTTTAAATCCCCGCTGCTTCGAACCCCGTGTAGCGCGGCTACACGGGGCTCGAACTAGGTAGTTCGGACTAGGGTGCCTATTCCGAACTACCGTTACTCCTCGTGAAACGAGGTGTACCGGTAGTTCGGAATAGGCACCCTAGTCCGAACTACCTAGTTCGAGCCCCGTGTAGCCGCGCTACACGGGGTTCGAAGCAGCGGGGATTTAAAAATGGCGGCTCCCCGCTTATGCTAATGAAGCCCGGGAAATTCAAATCCCGGGCTTCATTAGCAAGTGCGGTATGCCTACATTACCCCGCTAGTTCGAACTAGCGGGGTAGTGTAGACATACCCTGAAATATACTGTTTTAGATTAAAGATTTTCTTTGGCTTTGTAGGGTCACCATTTGTACCAGATTTTCAGCTACCCTCAATACAGCCTGGCCTCTTCCAGTTCCTGGTCACCTAGCCCAGACCTAGTGCCTATGGAGAGTATAGTGGCGCATCTATACAGTGCTAAATTTTGAAATAACATGCTATTTCAAAACATCCCTTAACCTTTGTGGGATAGCATGCCCGTTATTTCAAAAAATATTTAGAAGCAATGGGTGGCTTGTTAAGGTGTGGGGTAGCTATTTTGGGATACCATTGGTATCTATGCACAGTGTAGACGTACCCTAAGTTGCCACAGGACTGCTTGTTGTTTTTAAAGTTACAGACTAACACAGCTACCCCGCTGAGATTCTGGGACACAGAGTAATTTTAACATCTCCCCCCAAATGCGGACTGCTTTATTTCTAAAAATTCAGTACTAGTAATCATATTTTTTCAGAAAATCATTCACAATGCTGGGAAGCAGGGATCTATTGAGATGGAGATGTCACAGAAGGCGGCTTCAGTCACACACGTGACAGCTCTGCCTTTGCCTAAGCAGAACAAAAGATAGTGTGAAACAGGTAATTGTAAGATAATGAGAACATGCATCTTTGTTTTTCAGAGGCCCCATCTCCATTCGGATTGAAGTCATTTTTTTCATAGTTCACTCATTTTAATCTGAAGTTTAGAAGAAGGAAGATTGCTTTGTGGGCCTTAAAGCACAGTCACCTTCATGTCATTTTTTCTTTGTGGAAGTTACAATGTCAGACTGCTGTTTTCCTATCACCTTTCAGATTTATCTCCTGATTACTGCTGTTCTGTGAAGGTATCATGCTGTCATTTCAGTATAGAAAAAAATTGACTTAAAGTGGCCAAGTGATATTTTATTGAAAACATTCCTTCCACTTATCTTTCTTGTAATCTCTTTTCCAGAGCCACTGCCCCTCTTTCCTTATGTAATTATATTTTCATGTGTTCACTCTTGTCATGTTTGTCCTCAAAGATGTACAGTATTTTAGGAATCTGTTCCATAGGTGTATTTACAACAGACTTTACCCTTCCCACTGCTCACTAGTTAGTAAGCTTCATTTCCACTGCACAATCGACATGCTGTAGACATGAATGCATTGTTCATAGATTATGTTTAATGTTAATAAGAAAATTATCACATTAGAGGATTTCATAATGGGTCTGCTTGTCAGGTAAGACTTCCACTCTAAATCATTGCTCATAGTACAGATTCTTCATTGACAGTAGAAGCATCCCATTTATCTCTCACCACCAGCCCCTTTCTTAAAGTCTTTGTAAGGCTTTACCCTTCTTAAATGCTATCTTTACTTAATTTATTTCCAGTTATACACTCTACTTTTGGAATTGCTTTTTGGCACTGATATACTACTGAGGTAGAAAATAAAGTGGACCATAGTCTTTAAACATTGGCATTAAATGTTTTTTTCCTGGAGCAGTTTCTTTTGCATGTATATGACTGACACTATATACAGAACTGCCAGCAGGTATATCATACTTTACTAACAGCAGGAAAGGAAACATTGGCAGCAATTTCTTCAAACTCTCTTAGCAATTTTTGTTTTCCAAAATGCAAGGCTCAATAAAGACTGGAGTGGGAGTGGATGTTTTCTATTGGTTTGTTTTATTTCTTTGCAATTTAGACTTACTGCAGGAAGGCCAGAAAGGGGAGAAAATAATCAAAGTTGGGTGTAATATTAGTCTTCCGGAACATGTTTTTTTGGTTCTTGTATTTTACAAATATAGATTGGTCCTCCTTGGCTCGGCACACTCAGGACCTGACCGGTCCCGGATGAGGGATTTTGCCGGACCAGGGGAAGTCATTTCTGGCCCCCCTGCCACCAGCCCTGGCCTGATTGCTGGCTTGCCAGTGAGCTGCCCCCTTGTTAGACCCTGCTGTCCTGTCAGCCTCTGCTGCCTCTGCGCACACCGGGCTCACGCTGCAGCATCCAGCAGCCCTGCTGCCTCTGTGCACCGGACTCTTGCTGCAGTGCCCGACTCCTGCTACTGCACTGGGCAGCCCCACTGCCTCTGCATGCCAGACTCTCGCTGCCCTACTGGACAGCCCCAGTCCCATATGTGGGGCTTCCACTGCCTGGCTGTGAAGCCTGGCTACCACACATTGAATCCCAGCTGCTAGCTCTCCATATGGACACTCTGGTCCAGAAACATCCGTAGTTCTTCTGGATGTTGCTGGACCAGAGAGTCCTGGTTAAGAGAGTTTCAACCTGTAGAAGTTATCAGGTCCTAGATCTGTTTTTTTTTTCTGCTGTTTCTCCTGTGTTATGTTTTCCTGTCTCTCTCTTTCTTCCTTCCTTTTTTCATAAGTTTGCTTGTGTCCAGGGCTTCTTGCATTTAAAGTTCTCCATGGCACATACATTTTTTCTGGGGAAGTTAATTCCATGAAAAAAATTTTTTTTTTTGCAATGTCTATAATCCTGCTACTTCTCCTTTGCCTCCTCCTCACATAGTCACCTTAAACTGAACTGAAGAATAGATGGTCATTTGAGGGAGAACGATAAGATAATAAAGGAGCATACCAACTTAGTGGCAAGATTGTGGCTTTCCCATACAGCCACTGTCAGTGTTGAAAGAGTGTAAGTGAGGAGACACCTCACAGAAGTCATGTACAATATTTACTGAGCACTGAAACAGCATGACTTTGAGCAGTCCCTACCCTAGGACAGTGTAAGTTCCTTCCATACTAGCCCAACAATATCGGCCAGAGTAGAGAAGATAAGCAAATGCTCTGTTCTTGCCTCAGAGTTCAAGATTGGGATTGTCCCTTTCAGAGATGTGTGAAAGGGGAAGAGAAGTCCTTGTATGTTCTTCCACTGCCTATCCCCTCTACAGCCCATGGGCAGAGGCAGGTGCACTCTAGCTCACAGTGTGCACAATAGCTGATTTATTTATGGGCTTTCTTTGCTTCTCCCACCTTAAAAAGAGATAGAAATGTAGCCGTGTTAGTCTGGTGTAGCTAAAACAAAATACAGGACTATGTAGTACTTTAAAGACTAACAAGATGGTTTATTAGATGATGAGCTTTCGTGGGCCAGACCCACTTCCTCAGATCAAATAGTGGAAGAAAATAGTCATAGCCATATACACCAAAGGATACAATTAAAAAAAGTGAACACATATGAAAAGGACAAATCACATTTCAGAACAGAAGGGGGATGCGGGGGAGGAGGGGAGAAGGAAGGTGAATGCCTGTGAGTTAATGATATTAGAGGTGGGGAAGGGTAGATGTCTGTGAGTTAATAGTGTTAGAGGTGATAATTAGGGAAGTTATCTTTGTAATGGGTAAGATAATCAGAATACATATTCCTGCACCTCCAGAAATATAATCTATGCTATCATGTGCCGAAAGTGTCCGTCTGCTATGTACATTGGACAAACGTCTCAGACATTTCACCAAAGAATCAATGCCCACAAAACAGACATTAGACAGGATCACAAAGAAAAAACAGTTGCTTGCCATTTCAACTAGAAAGGACACTGTCTCAATGACCTACTCACCTGCATCCTACTTTAGAAGACATTCAAATCTGCACTTGAAAGAGAATCCCCTGAACTGGCATTCATGCTAAAATTCGACACTCTCCGCGGGGGCATGAACAAAGACTCCAGCTATCTTACCCATTACAAAGATAGCTTCCCTAATTATCACCTCTAACACTATTAACTCACAGACATCTACCCTTCCCCACCTCTAATATCATTAACTCACAGGCATTCACCTTCCTTCTCCCCCCCCCCCCCCCGTATCTCCCTTCTGTTATGAAATGTGATTTGTCCTTTTCATATGTGTTCACTTTTTTTAATTGTGTCCTTTGGTATATATGGCTGTGACTATTTTCTTCCACTATTTGATCTGAGGAAGTGGGTCTGGCCCACGAAAGCTCATCATCTAATAAACCATCTTGTTGGTCTTTAAAGTGCTACATAGTCCTGTATTTTGTCTTAAAAAGAGAGACAGTTTTGATGCTTTCAGTAAATTTCAACAGGAGAAGTCAGGAAGACACATTTATTAAAGTGACACATATCTACATTATCTAAAAATAATGGTACTGTAGCCACACTATGTCTGAGATGAATGGTTGTGCATGTCACATATCAGATGCCCTGAGCTGCACAGAGTAAAACACATGCTATAAAACTACAGCATGCTGTTAAAATTGGGCTGTCATTCAATAAGCCTATGGCCAAACTCCTTGATGCCTTAGAGTTTAAGCCTTTTGGCTAAAGTCATGAGCTCCAATCACTCTCCCCCTCCCCTCCAAAAAAACCCTCCACCCCAACAAAGAAAAATCCTGGCTGCCTTTCATTTTGGGGGCCCTCATGCAGCATTAGGCCCAAAAGTTTTACCACAGTATAGTTTGATTACCATGAAGTCTGGCCTCAGTGCAAACTGGTAGAGCCCTCCAAATCTGTGGAAATACATTTTATATCCAGGGGTATCCACATCTGCAGGTGTGGCTGCAGATACCCGCAGCTCATTTTTGTGGACATGGATACAAATCCATGCAGGGGTCTAAAAACTGGTATGGTCCAGGTATGTGAAAATGACAAGTGCAATGATCTCCATACAGAATGCAAGGGGACCGTTCAGCTTGGCAAGCTGGCCTCTATATGCAGAGAAATAGAAAGCCAAGACATTATAGTAATGGGAATCAGTGACATACCCAGCAAAAAGCATTGGAGATTATTGGAATTTAGCAAGTACTAATTCTAGATCTTAGAAAAAGAAAGATTCAATTTGCATTGTCTATTTTAAGAGGTTTAGTGGGCAAAGCACGTTTATGGTCTCTAAATGGGAAAGCTGCAGGAGAACACAAGGTGGAAAAAGAAGGCCTTGGATGGATGAGGTGGTATCTTGCATGATTCAAAAGGATAATAGATCCACAAAGTGATTACTAGAGGATTGCACAGAATGGGCCAAAATGGTCGCAAACTTCTAGTAATGGAGATCCCATATATGAAGAAACGTTTTTTATAAGTTATTGGAGTAGTGTCCTGGATCCTGGGTCTCTCACCTCAGTGATCTAACCATCAAACTATAAATTATCCTGTTGCTTTTTTTTCTGGTCCAATGATTCCATATTTATTTTTACATAGCACAACAGCTTCAACAGGACGACTGAAAGAGCCCTCATATCACAGCCCAGTGTTTAGAGCACTCTCCTCAGGGCATGCAATGGGGACTTGAACTGGGTTTCTTCCATATCCCAGGTGAGGAAGTTGGTCCCCTCCCCCTGCTAAAACATGGTAGGCACCTAACAGCAGGATAGGATTGACAGTTGACAATTCCAAGCAGAGAGAGGTGCCTCTCTCTACCTCAGACTCAGGCATTTATGTCCAAAGAGGGAGTGGGGGCTTTGTACACACCCATTGGCTAGCTTAGATGAGAAGCTTCCCAGTATGCTGGCTTTTGTGAATCCCTTTCATTTTATAGGTAGCCTCTTAGCCAGACTCAGGGCTTTGTGAATTGCAGTAGTTTTTTTAGGTGCTTAAAAGTTATGTGTGGCAAAGCCCAGTATCACCGTACCTAGGCAACTTGTCTTTGGGACTCTAACTCTAAGAGCTTGAATATAGAATCATAAAATACTAGACCTGGAAGAGATCTCAAGAGGTCATCAAGTCCAGTTTCCTGCAGTGGTCCCTCTAATTTGCGCCCCAGTACAGTTTCACAGCTAATTAATCAACCCCACCCAGTTAGAGGCTAGGGCTCCATGTACAGAGCTGACTGACTGAGTGGGACTGATTAATCACCTGAGAAGCTGTGTTGCCTCCCATCTTAGAGGGAACACTGGTTTCCTGGCCTTATGGCAGGACCAAGCACCATCCCTGATAAATGTCTATCCAACCTGCTCTTAAATATCTCCAGTGATGGAGATTCTACAATCCTGCTAGGCAATTTATTCCAGTGTGTAACCACCCTGGCAGGTAGGAAGTTGTTCCTAATATCCAACCTAAATCTCCCTTGCTGCAAATTTAAGCCCATTGCATCTTGTCCTATCATCAGAGGCCAAGGAGAACAATTTCTCTCTCTCCTCCTTGAAACGCCCTTGTAGATACTTGAAAACTACTATCATGTCCCCTCACAAGGTTTGTCTAGACTACAGAGCTTTTCCGGGATACCAGAGTTATCATGGAAAAGCTCTGCTGTGTCCAAGGAATGCATTTGCTTTTCCAAAAAAAAGTCATAAAAGCGGATGTGTTTTGTCATCATCCCTGTAAACTTCATTTTACAAAGAAGGAGAGGTGTTCTGAAAGAGGGTTTTTTTCCCAACTTTTGTCCCCGTGTAAAAAAAGCCCTTTTTGTAAAGCCTCTTTCGGAAGAAAAATGGAAAAAGATACTTAAATTGCTGTTCACATTTTGCATATATTTTTCCATCTTTTCTTTGTAGTGTAGACATAGCCTCAATCTTCTCTTTTCTAAACTAAACAAGTCCAGTTCTTTCAGTCTTCCCTCATAGATCATGTTTTCTAGACCTTTAAACACTTTTGTTACTCTTCTGTGGACCTTCTCCAATTTTTCTGCATTTTTCTTGAAATGTGGTGCCCAGAACTGAACACAATACTCCGATTGAGGCCTAATCAGTGCAGAGTAGAGCAGAAGAATTACTTCTTGTGTCTTGCTTGCAACACTCCTGTTAATGCATCCCAGAATCATGTTTATTTATTTTACAACAGTGTCACACTGTTGACTCATCTTTAGCTTGTGGTCCACTATAGCCCCTAGATCCCTTTCTGTAGTACTCCTTCATACTTTATGTCATGTGGACACAGCTCATAGCAAGATGTCTATGGGTATTATGGTTTTGATCTCAGGGAAGTGAATGGAAAAATTTCTAATGACTGCAATGGCCTTTGAATCAGGCCAGAGATTCCATAGTTTGGAAACATTTTTCTGTACATTTAGCTTTCCTCTTTGCTACATGTCCTGCAACATTAACTACTGTCTCATGCATATGTCAAATATCCTTTTTATTAAGTACAACACATTAAAACTGTTTGATATTTAGAAAACAAACAAGTGGAGCAGAGAAATCTACATATTACAACTTGCTATTGTAACAATAAGCAAAGCATCTTGTCTGAAATTAAAATTAATTCAGCAAACAGTAATTGTTGGAATCCATGTTGGACTCATAAAATGAGGAAAGGAAGAATAAATGAAAATGATAATTTCTGAAATAGCAATTTAGCAAGAAGTATTGTAATACATACACTTGGGCAATATGGTTCAGTAACATAAATGAATTAGGAAACCTCAAGAGAGTTTCTTTTAAATTAGTTGAAAGAATGAATACTTGTTAGAATGTTTAGTCTCTCATTTCAGATATTATGTAATTAATGTAAAATATTCTATATCTGGTATGTTGCTTTGAAATACAAAACAGTTGTATGGTGATATAATTTAGCATTAGTCTGCAAATTTCAGACCTCTTCTTTCTTCTTAATGGTACAACTGTGTTTATGATTTTATTATAAATTTTGGTATTGATATTAACAAACTGTGTTTACATATATCATCTGAGCCATTTGATTTTATAAGGAAATTTAAAATTAGCTACAAATTTTATCAATGGAAAGTTACAGTGCAATGTAGGTAAAGAATGCATGGCACAGCTGACATCTCTTTAGAAAGACTGGCTTTCTAGTTTTATAGTACACACATAGGAAATATGAATACTGAGGAAACAACTGAATACATTTCATAATTCTACCTTCAGTGTTTAGCTTTTTACTGCCTTCATTAGCTTATTCAGTGAGTGAAATATTTCCATGCCAGTGGCTTCAGTCACATGTGTACATTGGTGCCTTCTATTTTCTAACTGTAGCACATGATGTGATCTGTAATATTTAGGTCCAATTTCGGTTCCTCAGTTTGGTGTGTGGGTTCTGTGTGGTGGCTGGCCTGTCGTCATATAGAAGGTGAGACTAAATTATTTGGGAGGTTCCTCCTTGCCTTAAACTCTGTGGCTCAAAACATTCCTGAAGTGGCCTTCCCCAGCCAACATCACCAATTTTGGGAGTTGTGCTGGGTAGCTGGGCATTCTCAATCCATACAGAGCTGAATTGCCTCCATCCCTGATTGCACAGCCATTCTGTCACTGGGGAAATACCATGAGTTATACTAGGAGAATTCAGTGTAACTCCAGACATAATCAGACTATCATGTAGACCAATACATAATACTGTGTACTCTATCTCTGCAGTTTCTACTTAACTGTAGGAATCACCTTCTGAATAAGGATTTTGGGAAACAAGAGCTAGTGGGGTTGCACATGGTAATGAGGTATCAGTACAGAATGTGTTGCCAATCAAGAGAGCAAGGTAGGAGTTTTGGGGACCTTTCACAGATGTCCTTGGCCTTATTGGATCTCTCACAATGTATAGGTTATGAATAAACCATGAGTCAGTGCCATTGAATTTGTATATGTTAATCCCTTTTTTTCCTGGAGTTAACTATTGGGCAGAAACTGCAGTCCCAAACTTGTTTGAGGGAAGAACACAAACAGGTGATTTTCTCCCTAGATTTGATAAATATAAAAGGCACATGTTTTCATTCTGGGTTGCACACAAATACCTGAACAGCACACATTATATCTACTTGTAGTTTATTAGTCACATAAGCTTTTCATTATATTCAGTTTCCTCATACAGCCCATTCACAATTATTCATCTTTGCTGCTATTAAAATCTGACTTTTCGGGGTTTTGCCCAATTTATCTGAAGAAATTCAGAAAACTTAAGAGCAACTTTTTTCTTTCCTCTGTTTTTCTTCATTATCTTCATGGGGTTTTTTTCGCTCTCCTTTTTCTTATCTTGTGTTCTGATGAGGTATCCATTTTTATTATCTTGGCATGCCACATGACTTGTTCTTTTAACTATTTGCCCAATTATATTTCTTCTTTTGTCCTTCCTGTCTTTTGTTGCCTTGTCTGCCCCAGATTATGTCGCCTTTATCTGTATTCACCCTTCCTTCAAAATTTCTCTTCTCTCCCTTATTAATTGTTAAGGCCCCTTCCCACATTGATCTAGCTCTCTATAGTAATAACCACTCCATTTTCCTCCTCCCATTCCTGTACAGAACTCTTGGAGCAGGCTTCTTATTCTCCCTTACATTACTCAGCATTCTATTTTTGATTTTTCTAATTCAGTTTTAGGCTAGTCATTCTATTGAGACTGCCCTCAGTGGGGTTATTAATGACTTGCTTGTGGCTAAATCCAAAAGTCTCACTTCTATTCTTATCCCTTTTGTGCTATCAACTACTTTTGACATTGTGGATCACTCTTTCCCTTCATTGCCTCAGCATGTATAGAAGTTCTGATGCTCTACAGAATGGTTGTTCATCTTCTCAAAGTCTTCTTCCCATAACTCATTCTTCTTTTCACTTTCTGACTATTGTGCTCCCCCCACTTGAGCTCCAATTCTTTAGAAGTTTCTTCACTTCTCATTTTAAATTCTGCAGCCAATTATTTCATTTAATCATCTAGTAGAGAATGTATTGTTAAATAAAATCAATTAATATGTGATGGATCTGTTTAGGTGAGACAGGATCACAGAAGTATAAGGTTGACATACATCTATTAGGTGTATAAGCAAAGTAAGTTTGTATTGCAAGACCTACAGATTGAGGCCTGTAAGATTTCAGTTTAGTCACACTAGGCTCTCTACCAGTGTTTCTTAAACTTTTTTAGACCGAGGAACAACAAACAATATTTTTTTTTATGAGGAACACCAAGAGTTTTTAGTTGAGAAAAATAACAAAAAACACACCACACCTTGCTCCTTGAACACCAGACAACACTTTTATTCACTCACTACCCAATGATAATTTAAGTATCTTTTTTATTATCTTTTGAAAGGTGGAACATCTTTTTTAATCTAAGTATCCCAAACATAACCTGTCAATCTCTGTCCATTAAATAAAAAAAAAGTTGTCCAACAAAGAAGGAACATTGTATCTGGCCTCTCTCAGCTGTCCTGGGTAACAAGTGAGGGTTAAAGGCAGCAGTGCAAAGACTTGTTTGGGGTGGTGGCTGTAGGGATCCCCAGACCAAAAGCGGAGACAGCCAATCAGAGCTGGCTCTACTGCTGGCCCTGCAACGCTCCTCCCCTCTGGCAAGGGGTGCAACCGAGGTGCGAAGCTTTCCCAGGCGATTGCAGCCAGGCGCAAAAGCACATGAGGAGGAACGCAGGTAGTCCCGCCTCATTTCCAGCTGCATCACCGCTGTGTCACCACTTGCTCACCTCTTCCACCCTTTACACCACCCGTTGCGTCTCAGTG
Source organism: Pelodiscus sinensis (assembly GCF_049634645.1). Lineage (NCBI taxonomy): Eukaryota > Metazoa > Chordata > Testudines > Trionychidae > Pelodiscus > Pelodiscus sinensis. The sequence continues at coordinate 43,948,418 of NC_134711.1, read as the reverse complement.
GGTCTAGTGGCTGTTATTTTTCCTCAAACGATCTCAGCATACCTGTGAGTTCTCTGCGGAACACCAGTGTTCCACGGAACACAGTTTAAGAAACAAGTCTCTAGACCTAAGGAGGGTTCACATTAGTAGATACCCAGAATAATCCTGCACCAATAAAAGTTAGAAGATCTCTATAAAGAATGTGCCTATGGATGATGTTTGGGAAAATATGCCACAATGTACCCATATGGACTGCAAGACACCCGACTGTAACGTCATGAGAAATTCCACAGTACCCCTGGGCAGTGTTCCCTGTAAGCTGTGCGCTCGTGTGGCTGCTCAGGAGAGATTCAAATGCTGCCCAGCTGATTAGCAGAGCACCTACAGCTAGTGTGTTTTGTCTGTCTCAATGGTGCACATTCACACATGACTCAGTGCACATACAAATGTTTTTCTCACATGGATGGAAAAAAAATCCATACCTAGATGGAAAAGATTAGAAGGAACATTTCCCATGGGGACTTGCTTACATAGGCTACCCTCTTAGTTTCATTAGCATCTGTAAAAAGCAGAGCATCCAGCGTTTATGGGATGTGGAAGTGCATATTATGAAAAAAAGCAGTTGATACATTTATGAATATGTCTGAGGCTTAGTAGGCATAACCATAACTCAGGATCAAAGGTGTTGCCCAGACCGTGCGGGCTGAGTGGAGAAACATATGGGAAGCTGCCATGATGACAACTACTAGTGGTGTGATTACGATGATGAGAAGAATAATGACTGACTATGACAGGGCATGACTCTCCATTGCGGCACCTCCTGCTGGCTGTCCCGTGCACCAGCATTCCTTCTTCTGGTGGTCCCTCACTGCTGTCACTTCTGCTCTTGGAGTCATGTCACTCCAAGGACCATGGCATCCTCTTCAGGACATAGCCCTCCGGTCCCTGTGTTTGCCTCAGGGCCTGAGCCTTCAAATCCCTGCAAGTCAGGAACTGCCTTTAGTTCACCAGGTCTCAGAATGCAGCACTGCTCTGTCTGGGGTACTTGCTGCTGTCAGCCTGCAGGAGAAGCAGTCTTCTCTCTCCTCAAGCTGCAGAGAGCGATGGCAGCTCTTCTTATATGGGCCTGACCAACCCTGATTGGCTGCTCCTCTAAGCCCGTCTGTGATTGTTTGCCTCCTGTGTAGCCTCTCTAGGGCTACGTCTAGACTTCAAGCCTCTTTCGAAAAAGACTTTTTCGAAAGATACTTTCGAAAAAGCCTCATTTGAAAAAGAGCGTCTAGACTGCAAGCAGTACTTTCGAAAAAGCAAGCCGAAAGAGAGTACCCAGGCTGTCTGGGTACCTCCACTGGCATTTCCGGAAAAGGGATGATAATGAGACACTTCGGAATTGCAAATGCCAAGGGGGATTTAAATATCCCCCACGGCATTAGCATGAAAGTAGGAATAAGGGATCTTATTTTCCGCAAGATCCCGTCTAGACTGGAGCAAAACCCCGAGGCGGAAAATAGCGGCAGCCATGTTCATGCAAATATCCCCCGCGGCATTTGCAATTCTGACTGGTCTCATTAGCATCCCTTTTCCGGAAAGGGGTGCCAATGTAGACACAGCCGGTATGTCTACACAGCAGTTATTTTGAAATAACTAACATTATTTTGAAATAACAATGTGAGCGTCTACACAGCAATTCTGTTATTTTGAAATAAATTCAAAATAATAGATGGCTTATTCTGTCTTCTGTAAACCTCATTCCATGAGGAATAATGCCTATTCCAAAATAGGTATTTGAAAATAGCTGTTGTGTGTAAGCTATTTCGGAGTATTTCTTCTGGAATAATTTATTTTGAAATAAGTGTGCTGTGGATCACAGAAGAGCAAAAACCTTGAAAAATTTAATTTGATATTTGCTTTATAAAAATTGAATTTTCTTTTTCCTCATGAAGAGTTTTCCAGAAACAGTGAGTTGAAAGGATCTACTAGGGATTCAGCCTTAAAAGGGAGTTTCCCCTCCACTGGCATTTTAAGCTACTCTTTTTATGTTATTTTTAACATATTAGTAATGAATGCAATAGGTGAAAACACTCCTCCATCTGATATTTAAATTCAAGAAAATATTACTCAACAGAAAGTTATGCCCTGGTTCTAAAAGCCACGCATAGTTTCCTCCCTAGGGTTCTTAATTTTTGAATTCATGCCTACTTGTACAAGGGAAAAGTTTTTCTCTTTCATCTGCACACTAATTTGCATCAATTTATATAAAGAACTATAGATATTCATATTCCAATCCCTTCATCTAAGAGAAATTTCTCATAAATTTTACAGAAGAATAAGAGCTGGTATGTTGCTAGAGCATAAAAAAAGATGAAATAGGTTTTAGTGAACATGGTCCTTCTATTGTTTTTTTGTGGAGTAGGAGTTTGCAATTCACATTTTGTAAGCAGCAAAATCAGAGAAGCTACAAATCTTTGGCAGATTTTACTCTCAGTGAAGTAAATGGACAACCTCCTCAATGGCAGTGGATACTAAGATTATAGTTTCCTGCCTATATTCTCCCTAACAATGGTAGTGTTTGTGGCAGCAACCCCCTGTTTTCAATACAAAATTAGGCCAGTTGAGGGTTCTCCAGCAAGAGCTGTCTATGTCATAAAGAAAGACCGATGAGATTTCATGATCTTTTGTATGTATGAAGTATGGTTTCAAGGTCATGAAATTTAATCAAAAGTATAATATTTGTTACCAGAGTAAAAAAATAGCTATGCCAAGATCCATGTAAGAGCTTCTAGAGATCTCTTATGTTTTACTCCTGCTGTAAATTGAGCCTTTAGGCCCCTTGGCAGTCATACTTGGTATTTTTGACCTGTGGTATGTAGGGAATTATCTTTCTACCCTCAAGGCTTCTGTATTAGTTGCTTTAGTGTTAAAAGCACAACTGAGCGAGAAGATTAGTAATTGGAATGCAACTGTTACAGTGTTAATGTGAGGTCTTAATTTGAATGAGTTCTGAATGAGTTCTGAATGTGAGCTGGGGTAAGGTAGAAGTCGTACATGGAATAAAAACAACAACAATAACAACAAAAACCCACAGGGATACAGCTAGACTAAGTTCTTCTTTCGAAAAGAGATATGCAAATTTGGTGCTAACTTGCATATCTTCTTCCAATCGTTTTTTCGAAAGCATTTTTTTTCTAAAAAGAAAGCAGTTTAGATACGATTCTTACAACTCCCCACCCCCTTTTTCAAAGAACCCTGCATACCTCATTTTTTGAGGCAGAAGGATTCTTTCGGTAAGGGTTTTTTTTTCCTGAAAGAACTGCTTCTAAACTGCTTTCTTTTTTGAAAAGACCACTTTCGAAAAAGCGATGGAAGAAGATATGCAAATTAGTGCCGAATTTGCATATCTCTTTTCGAAAGAAGAACGTACCCAAGTTGGTTTTCCCCCAGGCAAGAGAATGACTGCATCTTGAAAGCTCTGCAGGGTACTGTGCACTTAACTGCTAGTTCTCATTGTCAGATTCTAATACCTGCCTTTCTGCTCTGTTTGTACAGCACCTAGCACAAGGGGTTCCTACTCTAGAACTTGGGTTCCTAACTCCTATATTGATACAAATTATAAATAGTAATAGTTTACCCCATTGAATTTTGAAGCAATTAACTCAGTAACAGTCATGAGTGTGATGGCCTCTTATAGGCCTTCTATTTAAAAGATAAGTGCCTATGTTCCACAATTAAACTTATAGTGACAACTTTATGGAAGGATCCATTCTTTTTTGTGGTAGAATTCAATTGATTGTGGACTAGCATGGAAGAGATCCTCATCATACATTTACTATTGTTTTGTAGAATCTCCTGTTTAAAGTAACAACTGCTGGAATTTCCATCATTTCACTTAAGAGAAGACTAAAATATACAGGTAGGATTTTTTTTCCCTGGTATCTAAACTGCATGAATTTGTTCTTAATTTCATTCAATCACTTCTAATTATGCCTTCTAATTCCTTTCCTTTCTTGTTATTTATACTAACCAAGTATTTGTAGAATGTCATACATTATACAGTTTTTTAACTTTTTATAACTTTTTTCTGAACTTCCTTTATTGTATCTATGTTTCTGGTAACAAGGAGTCCAGAACTGAACACAATTTTCTAACTATGCTCACAGGAGAGCAAGAGAGAGGAGGACTGTATAGTTATGTCACAGGTTGCCTCTTTATATGCAACCCAGAATTACATTATGTCATATCACATTACAATTTATATCACTAATAATGTGAAATTATGGCTCCTTAATACAAGTTCTCATCAATTTTCCAATCAAGCTTTTATCCCAATTGCATGTTCTGGCACTGTTAGTGACAGTTCAACCAAAAGTAATTCTCAGATTAGAAAATTTATACATTTGAACAATTATTTAACTATTGAAATGACAAATCAATTCAAAATTGCATTCCCAGGCAATGCTAACTTTTAGCAACCCCCTTTTTTTCATACATGTGTAACCAACACTACATCTGGGTATGATTCACTGTCCCACGTAGTGGCACTCAGACCATTTATGGAAAGAAAGAAAGAAAGAATGAGTTTCCTCTACAGCCTTAACTGAGAGTCGATTCTATGATTCTATGAACTGGTTTTATTGCTACAGCTATAGAGTCTCATGCACTAAGCTCTGGAGGTCCCACATTCAGTTCCACTTGCTGGTGTTACATTATTAGCCCCATCTCTGTTTCCAGTGATTCAAAGCTGCTTTTAATTTCTCTGCATGTGGACATGCATTACACTTCAAAGTAGTAGAGCTTAAAGTAGCACAGCATTACATTTCAAAGTAGTAGAGCTCAAAGTAGTAGAGCACAAGCCATGATCTTGTTCTAGTATCAATGTATCTTGTTTTAGAAGCTTAAAAGAAAGTTAGCATGAACTGTTCTTATATGTGACAAGTTTTAGGTTGTTAAGCAAAGACTGTAGTTTTGAATCGCTCATTCTGTGGGCATGAGTTTCACTTGTGAGGAGTGATTTATTAAAGTTTCAGGTTTCTCTTACTTAGTTTTGATGGGTGGTCAATTGGCTGGTTTCCTTTTCAATTGGATCAATTGGTACATTAATTACACTTCCTGCAAGAGATGAGTTGATGAAGTAGCTTCATTTATAAGTTTCCATAGTCCAATGAGAAAGCAGGATGGATCCTCTGTGGTTTTGTGCTTGTAACTTCACACCTTTATTGTGCTTTGTTCCTAGAATCATGTATGAATGCTGTGGGACATCCCATACCACTTAAATGGTTTGAGCAATAGATAAAAAACATCTGCTCTGGACATTTTCTTGGGGATTTTTTTTTTTTTTTTTTTTTTTTTGCCATACATAGTTCTGCAGTTGTTGCAAAACTTGTATATGCAGCATGGAATAATTTCCTCTGACAACTCTGAGTGCCTGTTAATACATTGGTTTCATTTTGTTTTCAAGCTGAATTTTGAAGTTTTCTGGTGTTTATGTAAAATAATTCGAGTAATCTCTTCTCCTACAGATAGGTCAACACCAGCAGGGCATCTCTGTACAAGTCCGTAACCTGTATTTATGATATTTAGTTAGCTTTTGGTTAATGTACTTAATTTATTTAAAAAAATATACTTGTGCAATTTTGCAAGCCTCTCTGGGCATTCATTTTCACATGGCATGCTTTTTTTGGGATTACTCACCCAACAGTTTATTCATTATTTATTAAGTATACTCATGCATCAAAGGTCATTTACTATTTCATAACCTGATTACTACTCAAAATGTACAGATATTGTCATGGTATGCTGTGGTTACAGTCCCATACAGTCTTCTTACAATTACCAATTTTTTAGAGTAAGCGAAGATTTTCAAAAAGAGGAACCTAAAACTAAGCCCCTAATTCTACACATAGGGCACCTGAATGTGTGGGTGCCCTTTCAAAAATTCCTTGCTCCTAACAGATTCCATTGATCTCAGCATTTTTGAAAAGGCGGTCAAATAATAATCTTCCTGTGATGTATCACTTTGGGTATGAATGGTTCTAGAAAGTAAATTCTCACATAGCAGGTACATTTTTTTGTTGCACGACCCACAGTGATACACAGGCCATTTCTAAAGCTGTGAGCAAGGCTTAATCCAAAGACTGTCCTTAAATTACTTTGGACCATGGCCATGCAGAGGACAGCAAGTCTTTTGGGTTCTGTGCAACTTTGTCCTGGTAGAAAAATTGGCATTCAGCTTCATGATCAAAGCACCAAACTCAAATATCCTTTGCACATCTGAAAGGATATTTTCTGCGGAAGGAAATGGAAATCTAGATTAGGAAGGCCTTAGTTGAGCCTTTAACGTACAATTTGGGTTCCATGTTGTGAATCTTTGTGCAAAGGGAGGACTTACCAATTTGACAGTTGTGATTAATTTGCTTGTGTGATGAAGATTTGCAGATCCTTTTTGCAATATAATGCACTAGTCAAAATATGTTCCTGGAGTAGTCTGGCTTCCAGTCCCACTGAAAGACCATCATGGAGGAACTTATTATTGGAAATCATTCTTGCCTTACTGTTCCAACCATAACACCAGAATCTGAATTGCATTAATTGTTACTCTGTAGATTGCATCGGTGGACTTCTTTCAGGAAGACAGAAGTGTATTAATAAACTTTTGTGACTAACCCATGGATGCTACTAAAGAACAAAACTAGTAAAAACTTACTTATGTCACTAAAGTCTGAAAAGCATCTCAGTATAGTGGAACTGCACAGACTGGATACTGGATCCTTTAAACTGAATTTCAGATGGTTGGTTAACTCTTTTTATTCTCATGCTGGGGCCTGTCAATTGTCAGTAACATATAAAGCCCCTTTTTATGGTCCTCCCAATTAAACATTTTGAAAATCCAATTTAGGGACTGTGTTGTTAGGAGAGGAAATGATCTGTTGGAGAAATCCTCTTATCAAGTGTCTTTCAGAATCAAAAAGAGAACTTTGAAAACTACTGTGGTAATTAACTGATATAATTTTCTTTATGCGTCCATTGTATCTTATTTGCTGTTAGCTCTATTTCCTAATGACCCCAATTAGACCTCCAAATAATACATGTCCTTGATAAAAAAATATGAATACAATTCTTCTTTATGGTTGTTGAATCACTGTCTCATTTTTCAGTTAAAACTGAAATAAAAAATGAATATTGTAGAATGAAAGGAGGAAAACATGAAAAAGTACAGGGTATATTTTTGCTAGTTATGCCAGCTAATACATGCGTATTCAGGAATACATTCTCTCATATTAATAGGTGGCTCCAGGAAAGGACATTTCTTTACCCCCTCTTATGAAACTTCACTAGTTTGTGACACCAGAGGTATTAATTGATTGGATGTTTCTTCTAAACATCAACAGATGTGATCATATGTAATCAAATATTTGACATTAATTTGGCATTGTTTGCTAAAAGATGTTTCTTATTAGGTCTGGTAGAAACTACTACATTTCTGAAACTTGCTGTAGCTCCTTCAGCATTTTCATTCCCTCAGGTTCAGGTCAGATGACACAAGCATTATAACAGAGTTTGCTACAGTGTCATGCAGACCTTGAAAACCCTTACTACAGGACTCCCCAAGGACAGACTGATCTTTGCTGTTTTCACTATACAGCATTTTCTTCATTTTCTGCCTTCCAAATCCATCATGGACTGGCATCTATGCCCCCACTGAAACTGACATAACACCTGTGAGTGGGCAGAATGCCACATTAACAGATGGACATGAATGCAGTCATACTAATGGACAAGTTATGAGCACCAATTTTGATTAGAATGGGCTGGAGTCCTGAAACAGCAGTTGGTGTAGAATTTGTGCCTTTTAGTACAAAATAAGCCATTATTGCTACTGTTGAGAGCCACAGCTTTGAAAATCCTGGAATAGCTTGTATGGCCATGTAAACTTAGTTTTTCTGCTCTGGTGAATCAGCATCATAATAAGGAATATTATAAAAAAAACTCTCTTCACATTTTTGGACATTTCCATAGGTTGTCATAGTGCTTAGGAAGAGTGTTTCATATGGCTTGCAAAATTTGTGAACTCCACAAGTCCATGTAACATTTTTCCTCATTAGTGTCCTTGTAATCAATTCAGTAGGTCTTTTTTACAAGCCTGTTTTTGAAAACAAACAAACAAAAACCCTTTCATGTCTTTTTGTTTCCTTTTGAAAAATCCAACTAACTGTATCATTTTTTCCCTACATATCAGGTTCCATGGATTGTTTAATATCTACAGGATTTTTCCTAAATAGACTTGATACTCAGAATATTTAATTGCATCTCCTGTTCTTCCTGTTTTAATGACAGACAATAAAATTGTAATAAGGGTTTTTGAAATCAGTATCTGTTAGCCAGGAAGTCTATTTTTGCATATAATTGTGGATGAGGGACCACTGAAAAAGTTATTGGCTATGGTGTTTGTGTCTCTATTCAAAGATTTATGCTTTATGGGCACCCACTTGGGTACACTATATTGTGAATTATTTTAAGCTAGAACAGCTAAGCTTGAACTGTCAAAATAAACTTCATTTTCAAAGACAAGCCTTTATTCAAAACACAATGCATACTGGGAATGACCTTTATGCTCAGTTTTTGTATTTTAACTCCACATTACTGGTTCTTTGCTTCACTACACATGTATGATCTGTACCAGCAATTTTATTTTCATAATTCTAATAGATAAAGCAAATATACATATATACCAGAGAAGTATCATTTGAGCTGTTATGGTAGATAGGGTATTGAAACTAACTGTAGGCAACTTTACTTTGTGTGGAAACAAAAGGGAAGTAAAAACTCTACTTTTTTAAATTATGGCAACACTGGAAATTTTAGATAAATATCTAAATCCACCATTATTTTTTCACCTAACATTAAGATAAGTCCATTGTCATGATAGTGCATTAAGGCACAGTAGAATATTGTCACATATGCTTCCTTCTATTGTATTTGAGAGCTTTTATTTCCGAAGGTGTAAATTGGCCAACGAGGAGCTTTTAGAAGCACATTTAATGTTATGCTATTGATATGTCTCAATGCAAGATTCATGCATTAGTCACTGACATTTAAGTTGTAATGAAAATGTATTATTAGTTATCTTAACTACCAGTTAGGCCCAGTCTTCTGTTCCTTGTTCACCATCCCATTACTTCATCAACCCTTTTCAGGACCTCTAATTACTATTGTATCTCTGTGATGGGTAACTGTTAATATTGCTACAGACTATTGAGAAGATTCTTAAATAGTTAAGTTTCATGTTAAAGAATGAAAGAAACATTTTCACTGTTTTACAAATCACATAATGATTACAGACACAATACCAATTTTATGTTAGATCCAAGTATTAAGAGTGTATGGAACCCTGTAGGGAATTCAAGATATGAGAATAATAAGGGGGAACTCATTAGAAGGGGATCTAACATATTAGCTATATTATTCAAATATTTTATGAAAGGTTCCTTTAAGTTTTAAAGTGAAACAGCTAGACTTAACCAGCTTTATATAAAGAGAGGCCCAATTCTGAAAAGTGCTCATCATCCTTAACTCCCAGTGAAGTCAATAGGACATGACAATACTTTGCATCTTACAGGATTGGCCTCTTATTGGGACAAAATGCAGTTAAAAAGCTAATACACTTGTGAGCTGCATATGTTACAAAAGCAAACTTGTTTCTAAAGAATAAGCTTCCTAATAATGATCAAAAGGAAAATGGAATCATCTGTAAAACGAAGCACTTATTTCCACAATCCTCTGTATACAGCAGCTGTTGGAAGCCACTTGAGAAAAAACAAATAAAGCCTCTTTAAAAAAAAAAACTGAGAGAAGAAACTGTTAACATAGAAACCACAACAGCACCACAAATGGCCCATATGCTGAATTGCAACTGAAAATAACACAAATACTATTTCTGGGGAAGATCTTTAATGGAAAAACAAATGGGTTAGCATGCTGCTTTTCAAGAAGGCAGACTTTAGCAAATTCAGGGAGTTGGTAGGTAAGATTCCACAGGAAGCAAGTCTAGGGAGAAAAACAGTTCAAGAGTGCTGGCAGGTTTTCAAAGAGACATTATTAATGTCACAAGAGCAAACTATCTCACTGTGTAGGAAAGATACAAAGTATGGCAAGAGGCCAACCTAGCTTAACCTGGAGATCTTCAATTATCTTCAACTCCCAAAAGAGTCCTACAACAAAGAAGAAACTAGGTCAAATTATAAAGGATAAATATAAACAACTATCACTAGTAGACAGAAACAAAATTAGAAAGACGAAGGCACAAAATAAGAATAAACTAGCCAGAGACATAAGAGTAACAAGAAAACATCCTAGAAAATACATTAGAATTGAGAGGAAGATCAAAGACAGGCCAAGCCTATTACTCATCTGAGGAAAGAAAGACAATAGCAGAAAATATAGAAAGGGCAGAAATGCTAAATGATTTTATTGTTTGTTTTCACCAAAAAGTTTAGTGAAGATCAGATATATATCATAATGAACACCAGTGAAAACGAGGCAGGATCTGAAGCTAAAATAAGGGAAGAAAAAGTTATATTACTTAGGTAAATTAGATGTCTTCAAGTCTGGAGATAAAATTCCAAGTCTGGAGATAAAATTCACCATCAGAATACTATAGGGGCTGAATTAGGAGATATCTGAGACATTAGTGATTGTATTAAAAAACTCGTTCATGAGAAAAGAAATTCCAGATGACTGGAAGAGGGCATATATTGTGTTCATCTATAAATATAGGGAATGACAGACCAGTAATCTTAACTTCAGTAAGTGAAAAGATAATGGAGCTAATAAACAAGGAATTAGTAAACATCTAGAAGACAATAAAATAAGCAACAGTCAGCATGACTTTATCAGGAATAAATCCTGTCAAACCAAATCCATGCCTTCCTTTGAAAGGGTAACAAGCCTTGGGGATATAGGGAAGCAGAAGACATCTCAACTTTTGTAAGGTTTTTGATCCTGTCTGGCATGATCTTCTCATAAACAAACTAGGGTAATATAGCCTATATGGAGCTACTATAAAGGTGGTGCATAACTGTTTGAAAAAACGTTCCCACAGATAAATTGTCAGTGATTCACAAATAAGCTGTAAGGGGATATTAAGTGGGGTCCTGCAGTGATCAGTTCTGAGTCAGGTTCTGTTCAATGTCCTCCTAAATGAGTTAGATAATGGCACAGAGAGTACACTTCAATTATGTCTGAATGATATAAAGCTGGGAGGATAGGATTCAAGTTAAAAAATGATCTGAACAAACTGGAGAAATGGTCTGATGATGAAAGGGTGAAATTCAACAAGAACAAATGCAAAGTACTCCATTTAAGAAGGAATAATCAGTTGCACACGCACAAAATGGGAAATGGCAGCCTAGGAAAAAGTACTACACAGAAAGGATCTGGGAATCAAAACGTCATTCTGGCATTTATTAGCAGGAGTGTTGGAAGCCATATGGGAAAAGTAATTCTTCCACTTCATGCTGCTAAGGCCTTAGCTAGAGTATTGTGTGCAGTTCTGGACATCAAATTTCAGGAAAGATGTGGACAATTTGCAGGAAGTCCAGAAATGAGCAGTACAAGTGACATAAGTCTAGAAAACATGATGGAAAAAGGAAAAGACTGAAACAATGGGTTCACTTAGTTTGGAGAAGAGAAGACTCTGGGGGAACATGATAACAGTTTCAAATACATAAAAGATTGTGAAAGGGAGCATGGTGAAAAAATGTTTTTCTTAACCTCTGAGGATAGGGCAAGAAGCAGTAGACTTGAATTGAAGCAAAGAAGATGGGACATTGGGAAAAAATGTCAGAATAGTCGAGCACTGAACAAATTTTCTAGGGAGGTTGGGAAAGTTGTTAAGAACAGGTTAGACAAACTGGTGTGGTCTTGTTACTATGTAGACCTACCTAGAGTGCAGGAGACTGGACTAGATGAACTATTGAGGTCCCTTCCAGTCCAGAATAAAAATCACTTTCCTTCCAAAATAGAAGCAGCAACAGAAAGTTATGACAATACAAATACTGAGCACCAGAGAAAATTACTAGTTCGTTAGTAAAGTAAGCAAATAAAACATTAGTGTTGTTACTAATGCACAAAGCGTTTAATTATTTTGTATCCACAAACACATACACTCAGTGTCAGTCAAGAAAATAGTTTTGCTATAAAATGATTATTTTGGTTGGGCCAAAGAATAAGGCCCAGATCCTGTTTTCATTTACGTAAATAGAATTTGTATCTGCTTCCAGTGGAATCAAGATTGGCTCTAAATTAATCTAATTATCCTTTCTCAGCTATAACATGAGAATCTTTGACTTTAGGAACATAAAATATAGACCATACTTAAATGATGGTGGGAGTCTAGCCTGTGAAGCAATTGCTCTAAAAAGGTATGTCTAGACAGTGTCTCTATTTCAGGACACCAGAGGTATCCCAAAATTGCTATTCTGTGTCTTTTGAACCAGCCTATTTTTTCGAAATTATGGACTCTCTATTTTGACTTCCCCTGAAAGGACATTTCAGAATAGCAATTTATTTCTAAATTTGGTGCTGTATAGACGGCACCAAATCTCAAAATAAGCTATTTTGAAATTAGATCAAAATAAGATAAGCAATTTGTGTAGCTCAAATTGCATATTTTATTGTGACCTATAGGTGCAGTGTAAATGCACCCAAAGAGATTTGAGGGCTGTGGTGTATAATAGACTGAACATGATCTTTGAGTCTGACACTGAGATAATGCAATCCTTGAATGCATAAACAGGGGAATCTCAAGTACGAGGAGAACAGTTATGTTATCTCTGTGGCTACGTCTAGACTGCAAGCCTCTTTTGAAAGAGGCTTTTTTGAAAAAGAGCATCTAGACTGCAAGCAGTACTTTCGAAAAAGCAAGTAGCTTTTTCAAAAGAGAGCACCCAGGCAGTCTGGATGCTCTCTTTTGAAAAAGCCCTGTTTGCATTCAAGAACGCCTTTTTTCGAAAGAGCACTTTTGAAAAAAGGCGTTCTTCCTCGTGAAATGAGGAGTACCGCCGTCGAAAGAAAAGCCGCGTTCTTTCAATTTAATTTCGAAAGAACGCGGCTGAAGTCTAGATGCAGGTAATGTTTTTTCGAAAAAAGGCTACTTTTTTCGAAAAAACCCTGCAGTCTAGACACAGCCTATATGTAGCTGTCAAGGTTGTTCTCCGCTCTGGCAGTTTGGGTCCAGAAGGTGGGGGCCCACAAGAGTCTTTAAAAATACCTTGTCTCTATAGGTGTCTGCTCAAAAACTCCCCAAAGGTTACAGATTCCCTTACCTTGGGTGGTATGCTGCTACCACCCAAGAGGAAAAAACCAACCTTTCTAAGACAGGAAGATTCACCTGGGAACTTCTTCCAGAGATGTATTCCAAGCCCTTTTACCACAAAGGAGCTTGAAAAAAACCCCACACTGCAATCTCTTATAGACACCTCCCAGTCTTAGGCACATATACGCAGACCTCCTATTATCTTCCAGGACACAAGAATCAGATCAGAGTTTTAAAAGAGGTGATTTTTTTAACAAAATAAAAAGATATACTTGGTAAAGTATACTTGTTTTCTAGGTGTTATAGAGCAACTTAGAAAAATAGATTACAACACAGAGAATTGCCTTCCTAGGATTCAGCTTTAGGGTGAATACACTGCATTGTTTTTTCGGAATAACAGCTGTAACATTGCAATTGTGTTATTTCAGAAGAAAATCAAAATACTGGAGGGCTTTTTCAGATGCTGGTAAACCTTATTCCACAAGGAATAATGGCTCTTCCAAAAAAAACTTTTTCAGAAGACGCTGTGTGTGGACGCTCCACTGCTGCGAATAGCTCCTCACCAGGGCCATTCTAAAGTTATTCCTCCCGAATGCCTCCTGGGATTCTAAATCGAGGTAGCATGTCCACATTAGGGGAGCCTGCCTCAGACTCATTTTGAGGCTTCCCTGTAGCGTGGATAGTCTATTTCGAAATAAGCTTTTTCTGATATCTTCCAGAGTAGCTTATTCTGAAAGAAACTTGCTGTGTAGACGCATCCTTAAGTACATTGTATGGGATTGTGGGCACATGGATTCAGCACAGAGGAATTTAACCAAACTACAAAACAAGGAAAATAACCTGATCGCATCTAATTAAATATTCCCTATCACTTACACATCCATATCTTCAAGTCCAGTCCATTTCTAGGCCTGGATATTCCTTTTCTAGACATGGACATTACTGCCTGGTTCAATTCATCCTTTTCCCCCAGCTCAAGGTTTGAACACCCACAAAAGAAATACAGTAGCCTTTTCAATTCAAATCTCCACAATTTCTTTCCATTGGTTCTCCTGGCTCCCTGCCAATATTTCTTGGCTACCCTGGGTTTAACCTTTTAGTTACTGTATGCTGGGATATTAAGAAAAGGGCAGAACCCCATCCCCTCCATCACAGTAGCAAAAGACTGTGGCCAATTCTAGGGTCCAAAAATCAAGAAGGATATTGATAAACTGTAAAGGGTGCAGAGAAGCCCCACAGCAGTGATTAAAAGGGTTAGAAAACATATTTTAAAATTACAAAATCAAGGATCTCAGGGTATGTCTACACTACCCCGCTAGTTCGAACTAGCGGGGTAATGTATGCATACCGCACTTGCTAATGAAGCCCGGGATTTGAATTTCCCGGGCTTCATTAGCATAAGCGGGGAGCCGCCATTTTTAAATCCCCGCTGCTTCGAACCCCGTGCAGCGCTGCTACACGGGGCTCGAACTAGGTAGTTCGGACTAGGGTGCCTATTCCGAACTACCGGTACACCTCGTTTCACGAGGAGTACCGGTAGTTCGGAATAGGCACCTAGTCCGAACTACCTAGTTCGAGCCCCGTGTAGCAGCGCTGCACGGGGTTCGAAGCAGCGGGGATTTAAAAATGGCGGCTCCCCGCTTATGCTAATGAAGCCCGGGAAATTCAAATCCCGGGCTTCATTAGCAAGTGCGGTATGCATACATTACCCCGCTAGTTCGAACTAGCGGGGTAGTGTAGACATACCCTCAGTCTATGTAGTCAAACAAACACAAGGTTAAGAGATGACTGGATATACAGTCTAAAATTATCTACACGGAGAACAAATATTTAATAATGGGCAATTCAGTTTATCAGAGAAATTTATAACATGATCTAATGGCTGAAAGTTGAAGCTAGACCCTAGGGGTGGGGAATTTGGCTTGGGGGTCACACGCTGCCAGGTATTTGGGTTGGCTCCTCTTGGCAAGGCTAGCCTGGCCCTGCTTCCCAGTAGGATGTTTGAGTCTGGACTGAAGGGTCAGTTGGGCCAGATGTGACACAGACTTCATAATTTACCACCTCGGGACTAAGTGATCAAATTGGTCCCTTCTGGCCTTGGAATCTATGAATCCATGAAAATAAAGGATTTATAAAGTCATGCTGGCAAATAACTGTAAATAACAAGATATTAAATTGATCTTTCTCACAATTTTGGGGGAATCTAAAGAGATAATATTGACGTTGCCATCACAGTAGTATCTGAATACCTTAAATTAGTGCATTAAACAATGTGACTACACATCTGTTATATTTGTTCTCTCATCTTCTCCGCAAAGAGAGAAGCATGTGTGGAGGACTGTCTTTTTTGTTATTTATTTATTAAATAAACATGCCTGTACCTGTATGGTTATATTAAAGAAGGCAAGACCAAAGAAATGCACTTTGCATTTAGAGTGGAAATCAGAGAATGGAAAATAGTTTCAGGGTAAGTTCATTCCGCAGTCTCGAATTGCCCCTTCCCACATAGATTATCTTTATTCTCATTGTTGAGCGTTCCATTGTACCACACAATCAGAGATAAAAGCAATGGCTTTTGTCCCAAAGCTTTAAATATTCTAAAATATCCTGGGCCCAAACTATGGAGTGCTTCGAGGATAAGAATCAAAACCTTGCATTTGATTGGAAATTATATAGGAAGCCAAAATAGCAAGTGATTGCATGTAGATATTGAAAAGAATTGGAGAGACTTAATCCTTGTAAAACCCAGGTGAGGGATCTAGTGAGAGAAATGCTGTTTTCCCTGATTATTCTTTGGTTATATCTACACGATGGGATAAGGTCAAATTAAAATATGCAACTTCAGCTGTCCACATGGCAGGAAGTCGAAGGGAGAACAATCTCCCTTCAACTTCCCTTACCCACGTGGAAGCAGGACTACCGGCATTGACTGGAGTGCCCCTCGGTCCGAATTAGCCTTCTTCACTAGACCTGCTAATTCAAATGCTGGAGGATTGACAGAGGCAGCTTTGATCTTCTTTGTAGTGTAGATATACTTTTTTGGGTGCATCCCTCCAGGAAGGAGTCAAACTATTTTACTGCATTATCCTGGATTCCTGTGTCTCTCTAAAACAAGACAGCAGTACCTCATGGTCAACTGGGTAAAATGCTGCAGAGGTCCAGGAAAATAAGAACAGATGTCTATCCTCTATAAACTAACAGAAGGAGATCATCCATCAATGCCATTAAAAGAGTTTCAGTTCCGTGTTCTGGCTTGAATCCAAATTGTCTTGGGTTTAAAATGTTAGGGTACGTCTACACTAGCCCCCAGATTGATCTAGGGAGGCTAATGAGGGTGACCGGAAATGCAAAGCAAGCCCAGGATTTAAATATCCCGCACTTGATTTGCATGTCACCACTTTAGAAATTGACTAGCCCGAAGTAACTGCCCGCGTCTACACACGGCAGTGAAACGGGATTCCGGAATAAAGCCCCTAAATTGAATTAGGTGGTAAACCTCATTCCACAAGGAATACTATCTAATTCGATTTAGGAAAATTCTTTTTATGAACGAGGCACTGGCTATTCTCATCAGGAGTGGCTCCAGTTTTTTCATGACCCTCTCTCACAAACCTGGAACAACATGGGTCAGAGTCACAAGTTTTGGGTCAGGACACTTTTAGGTGTCCAGAACCTCTTGATAGGTGAGTGTACTGAACTCAGGGAATGCAGGTGTGTGGCTGGCTGGTGGGTGCAGGCGGGACAGATTCATGCTGTTTGAGAAGGCTTCCCAAATGTGTGCTATCCTTTCAGTGAAGTAGAATAAGTCTTTGCCGAGTTTGGTACTGATACACATTTCTAGGCATTTAGAATTGATGCTAGCTCCTTGGGGTAGGATTTGAGAGCCTCAATGGAAGCTGATAGAAAGGTCTCTTGGTAATACATCCTTAGTATGCATTTTCAGGAATTCATTACAGGCAGTCCCCGAGTTACGCGGATCCAACTTATGTCGGATCCGCAGTTACGACAGGGCTTTTCTCACCCCGGAGGATGGGAGCGGTGGGACGCCCAGATGAGCCGCGGTCCCATCGCCCCCGTCCTCCGGGGCGAGAAAAGCTGCTCCCCGTCTCCCTGGTCTGCTGGCCAGACCAGGGAGACGCGAAGCAAAGCCTCGGAGGACGCCCGCAGCGGGACAGCCGTGGCGCGCCTGGGCTGTCCCACTGCGGGCGTCCTCTGCAGCTTTGCTCCCCGTCTCCCTGGTCTGACCAGCAGACCAGGGAGATGGGGAGCAAAGCCTCGGAGGACGCCTGCAGCGGGACAGCCGCAGCGCTTCTGGGCTGTTCCGCTGCGGGCGTCCTCCGCGGCTTTGCTCCCCATCTCCCTGGTCTGCTGGGGGAGGAGAGGTGCATTTAGTGCCCCCTCCCCCACAGCAGACCAGGCTTTTCTGCCCACGACGCCTGGGGTAGAGCAGCTGGGGCACTGCTGGCTTGGTCCCGCAGTGCCGCTCCTCGGCAGCACCCCAGCTACTCTGCCCCAGGCGTCCTGATTCAGACGCTGCTGGTCAGTTTCAGCAGCGGCTGAATCAGGACGCCTGGGGCAGAGCAGCTGGGGTGCTGCTGGGTTGTTCCAGTAGCGCCGAGGAGCGGCACTACTGGAGCAACCCAGCAGCACCCCAGCTGCTCTGCCCCAGGCATCCCCAAGTCAGCTGCTGCTGAAACTGACCAGCGGCTGACTACAGGAACCCCGAGGCAGAGTTGCTCTGCCCCCGGCTTCCTGGAATCAGCCGCTGATCAGTTTCAGCAGCAGCTGACTTGGGGCCGCCTGGGGTTCTTAAGTTGAATCTGTATGTAAGTCAGAACTGGCATCCAGATTCAGCCGCTGTTGAAACTGATCAGTTTCAGCAGCGGCTGAATCTGGACGCCAGTTCTGACTTACATACAGATTCAACTTAAGAACAAACCTACAGTCCCTATCTTGTACATAACCCAGGGACTGCCTGTATATGTTTCCCTATTTGAGTAAAACTTTCTTTGAGTTTGTCTGAGCATGGGCCATACAATTTGTCCCACAGTGACTAATATATACTTATTCAGTCTCTTGCTAATTTAGAAACATGGCCAAACAATAAGATATTTGGATCATAGGAAACAGTGATTGGGGGAGAGGAGAAAAATCTGTATTACAATATGTAAGGCAACCCATGTCCATCCGAAATTGCTCTCCACAATGTATCTTGTAATACTTCTGTTTAGATCTTTATACCACACACATCATAGTAGAATCTGAATACCCTTGAGAGATGCTGTCTAATAGATATGACAGTCATAAATCTCTTCCTAATGCTTAGCTTCTCCTTTTTAGACTGCTATCCGATTATTTCTGCAGTAGTTATCTCATTGTATTACATAAAATAATTCTAACTCCCTCTAAATGATGATTACATTCTTCAACATGTAGACTATCATGGTCACAACCACATTGAAGTCATTCTTAAACCAATTATAAATATGTGGTTCTTTCTTTTTCTTTTTTTTGGTAAATCAATCCCTCCAGTAATAGCAGTTGTTGTTTTTCTCTGAACCTCAAATAATCAGACCATTTTCCCTCTCGGCCAAAATCTATTACTATCATACAGATATAAAATAAGAACCAATTCAACTTAAGAACATATAAGTAATAATATATTGTATAGAAATATGAATGGTATTGCTAAGTGGGAAAACTAGAATTTAATATGTTTTGCTATTATTAAAAGTCTTAAGAAGGCAAACATTAGCATTTAGCTTATTCGTTGCAATATCATTGGATGCCTGCAAGACAACCAACCATATAGGCAATTAAGATACAATAGCTACAAAACTGCTCTAACTAAATCAGGTATATTATTGTGCAATCAACCCTAAGCCACTTCTCAATAAAACACATCATATTCTTTCCCCATCTCTTAAAAAAATCTCGATCCTTTTCCTGTGGCACACTGTATTGATTTCAATGGTAACAAGGCAAACAAAAAGCATAAAACCTACCTGAAGTCCCTTTATCTCAAGTCCATCACAATATATTTGTCTAACCATTAGTAGCAGCAATAATAAAACAGGTTAAAACAGGAGTCTGAAGTATGAGTTTTATCATTCCCTGTTATCTGGCTTATAGGTACAGTATATGGTTGATCTTTAAACTAACTAGCTAGGGCCAGGCAAATTTACCATTCTGTACAGCTTCTAAGGTTAACAAGGCTCACCTACCAAAAACACTAAGGTGATTCTGGGTAAGCCAAATACTAGTAAAAAAAAAAACAGTTGAGTTTCCTCCCAGAGACTGATATCACTGAGGACAAAGAAAACATACTGCAGGAGCTAGAGAGACTATTAAGGTGTCTTTCCAATAGAAGTCACCACACACTTGTCTCCGGGCAAGGCATTGTCCTCTGAGAACTAGCAAGAAACACAAGTCAAATGGATCTTTGTGAGGGCTGTCAAGGAGTAGAAGAAGTCTGTCATCCAAATTCAGAATCTGTAGGGTGAAATCCTGGCCCCAATGAAATCAATGGCAAATCTCCCCATTAGATCATCAGGACATCAACCTTCATTTAAGGAAACAATTGAACCATGATAACAAGTTGTATTCACCTCTCACCATCCTTTCCTTCAAAGAGCCCTTACTGAGATACCAAGGGCAGCACATGTACATTAACTGCAAGAATACTTATGATCTAAGCTGTTTGCAATGGTACATGGTGGCAGAAAAGGCCAGTTGTATTTTGGAATGTGTACATAGAGATTTCATGCCAATAGAAAGGGAAGACACAAAGGTTTTAATACTATATTGCTCTACTGTGACTAGTGTTGCCAACTTTCTGACTGAACAAAACCAAACATCCTTGCCCCACCCATTCATCGAGTCCCTACCGTGCTCATTCCATCTCCCCTCTCTCTCTTTGTCACTTGCTCTTCCTTACCCTCACTCACTTGCTCATTTTCACCAGTCTGTAGAGAGGACAGTTAGGTCAAAATGGACACCTGGTCACCCTAAGGGGCTGAAGTGACAGGACAGAAAATATAAAAATAGTTATGTATGGCTTGGTTAACTGACAGATGTTGTCAGTGTAGCTTTCTACAGCTACTTGAAGGGCAAAAACATCAAGGAGT
Source organism: Pelodiscus sinensis (assembly GCF_049634645.1). NCBI lineage: Eukaryota > Metazoa > Chordata > Testudines > Trionychidae > Pelodiscus > Pelodiscus sinensis. Next base: position 43,928,003 of record NC_134711.1, on the reverse strand, counting down.
CAGAGGAGCTACTTAGCATAATGAAAAGGAAGTATGCAAGAATAAGGGGATGGGATTCAGAAAGGGAAAATTAAGCTTCTCATGAGGAACCTCTTGACAATATGCTGTATTAGCTTGGAATCATTTAATAAGAGAAGCCATCAAGCTTAATCTTTTGGCAAATTAAAAAAAAAATAGATTGGACCAACCAGTGGTTATAGTGCAGCAGGAAACAGTTCTGCAGTGGCAGGAAGATGGGCTAGGTGATCAAATAAGACTTTTTTCCCTCTTTTAACTCTGTGAATAAAAGAACCACTGCCATACACCTGCCAGTATTTCTGCCCCTGGAATGAACAGTATTTCCTCTGTAGAAGCAGGACACAAAGAAGGACACAGGAAAAGTTGAAACTTGAGTTGATAGTTTATCATTTTAATTTGAAAAGACTCTGGACTAATCCCTTGTTTATAATTAATTAAAAAGATGGGCAAATAAAAGTGAAAGCAATGCTGTTTTTCTCACTAAGGTTAGCATTATATTAACAAAATAAAAATAATCTGAAATCCTGAAATATATTTTTGCCTTAATTGCTGGAATCCTGTCTCTCTATATCCATTTAAATTAAATAACAAGCTTTTATCAATATGCTTCCTCAGAAGCATCACAAATGATCTCATAGAAATTGGAATGATTTGTATTCTCTGTAGAGCTGGTATGGAAATTAATTCAACTCATTCTTAGACAATATTTCCTTCAGGAAGCAGTTCAAGTGACATGATGGGAGCAGCACAGCTGATTAAATCTGCAGCTGCTTACTTTGTATCTGGCCTGATTTTAGAAATTCTACTATCTCTATGCCTTAAAAAATTAAAAATATATAACAAAACTCCCCCTCTAGTCTTTAAAATGCTCTGTATTACATTTCTAACTCATTTAACTATATAAGGCCCTGCTCGTGTTCTCTTTCAAATGCATGGTAAAATTTCATGATTATCACTGAGATAAGTTCAGAAGATAACACCGTAATAGCTGATGTTAAGGAAGGATAGATGAACCAGTGTGAAAAACAAAAATTGGGCCAAATGTAATTCTTCAATCAAATCTTTCAAGGCAAATGTCCTTTTTTGGCTAAGTATTCTTTATCATGTGCCATTAATAAAGAGTCACAGAAAGAGTAGTTTTTTTTCTAAAGCTAAAAAAGTAACTTGCTTAGACCAAGAAGACAGTATTATCTTTAAATTACTTTCTTTCTGTTTTGCTATATAATTTCTTCTTGGAAACTTTCCCAGCTACTTCTTCCTGTTTCAGTTTAAAAAAAAAGAGTACATATATCTATACATTTTCCCTGCCCTTTTCTGTATGATCTATTTTAACCATTATTAATATTTAACAAGAAACTATTGATCTGAGGTGTGTTGTTTGCAGAAATCAGGTTATCTTCTAGCCTTGAGGAAAGTCTTTATTCACATGAGGTATTAATTACCAAAGGCCTGGACTCCAATTGATGCCACCTGTTTCTTCTGCATTAAGTACCTTGATCAGTTTCAACCACTCAGAATCACAAGGTGCAGCAACATCCAAACAAAATAGCTGGTGCTATCTTATATCTTTCCTATGTACTATATCTCCTAGAGGGAAAATAGCCAAAAGACTCCTTGGCTATGTCTACATCAGATTATTTTTTTACTTATAAGTTCTCAGTATGGTCACTTGCAAATTCATGATTCCTCCTAGTGTTGTAGACATGCTGAGCTACCTCGCTGACATTCAGATTTACTCCTGACCTTCTGTGAGCCTCTATCTCTTCTGATATACTTTTCTTGTTCTGTAGCACTATGAAGTGGTAGCTCTAGGTAATCAGTCCTTCCTCTCACATGTTATAGAAGTCATGGAGCTGAGATAGCATCCCTGTGATAAGTAAGTAGACCTGATACTGATGTTATAGGAACTATTTGCCTCACCTAATGATGTGCATTTCCTAGAGTTTAAGGCCAGAGGGAATAATTAGATCATGGTCCTAATTTACCTCCTATTGGCCCAATAGTAGTGTTTGATTAAAGCATGACTTGTGTTTGGCTAGGGCATACCCTCCAGAAAGGCATTCAATCTTGCAATGAAGACTCCAAGAAATGGAGAAAGCAGCATTTCCTTCGGTGGCTTGTTCCAATGGTTAATCACCCTTTCAATTAGATTGTTGAACTTTATTTCCAAGTTGAGTTTGTTTGGATTCAGCTTGAAGCCCTGGGTTCTTCATGTATCTTTATCCATTAGATTAGAAAGCCCTGTGGTATTAGTGTTTATTATTTTCTGCCTATGACAGAAAAAAATAAGCTAAAAAGGATGATCTACATTTTGCAGATCTCAGATTTACTTCTCTCACCGCAAATCATTGTCCCAGCCTTCAGAATAAGACTGCCCTCGCCTCATCACTGTTTATCATTTTTTAGTCATCTGCAAATTTTATCAGCAGTGATTATACATAGCATCTAGATCAATGAGGACAATGCTGAAGAGTATCAAGCCTAGTCCCATTACAACTGCCCTATAAACACTCCTATTCCATGATGCTGATTACTACTTTTTCAGTTCTATCCATCGGAGTAAGAGTTGCAGAAAATGCCCCTTGTGAATTTATAAATGAGGTAGATTTAATCTACCTGGATTTCAGCAAACCATTTCATTATTAGTTAAATTGGAGGTGATGGAGATTAATATGACAATAGAAAACAGGGTAAGGAACTGGATAAGAGAAGACTACAGTAAGTCATGCTGAAGGGTAAACTGTCAGGATAGAGGAAACAATGAGTGACTCGGTGCCACAGGACTACTCGTTGTTTTTAAAGTTACAGACTAACACGGCTACCCCTCTGTGACTTTTTAGGACAGAGGAAAGGTACTAGTTCCAGGATCAGTTTGCGAACTAACCTGTATTTAATATTTTCATTAACGCCATTGGCACAAAAAGTGGAAGCTTATAAATAAAATTTGCATATGACAAAGGGGTGGGCGATATTGCCAATATGGAAAAGGACCAGAATATCATACAAGAAGATCTGTGTGATTTAGGACATTGTAGTAATAGAAATGGTATTAAAATTAATAGTGCAAAGTTATGCACTTAGGCCTGGGCTACACTAGAGAGGAAGGTTGACTTAAGATACACAACTCCAGCTATGTTAATTATGCAGGTGGAGTTGAGATACTTTAAATCACTGTCCACACAGTGGGAGGTCAATGGAAGCAAACACTCCTGTCAGCTTCCCTTACTCCTTATGAGGAGCAGGAGTATGGGTTGCCAACAGGAGCATTCCCTTTTAGTTGGAATTAGCAGTCTTCACTAGACCCACTAAAATGAAACCCGGAAGATCGACCGTGGCATCATTGATCTGAGTAGAGTAGACATGGCTTTAGGGATGAATAACAAGAATTTTTGATCACATGATGACCATGAACTGCCAATGTGATGCAGCCATGAAAAAGGCCACTACAATCACAAGCTGCATCAGGTGAGGCATTTCCAGTACTGATGTTAAAGTGTTATCACCATTATGCAAGGCACTGGTGAGACCTTATCTGGAATACTGTGTGAAAATATTGGCCTCTCATAATTAAGATAGATGAATTCAAACTGGAACAGGTGCAGAGAAGGACTACTAGGATGATCAAAGGAATGGAAAAACTGCTTAAATAGAGAAGACTTGAGGAACTTGATTTATTTAGCCCAGTGATGGGGAACCTCTGGATCTCAGGCCACATGTGATTCATCAGGGTTAGTGGCTAGTGGGCCACCAGACAGTTTGTTTATCTGAGCATCTACAGGAACGGCTGCTCATAGCACCTAGTGGTTGTAGTTCACGTTTCCAGCCAATGGCTGCTGAAGGAAGTGGTGGCCCGGCCTGTGACACTTCACACAGCTGCCTTGGCTGGAAACAGTGAATCATTACCACTGGGAGCTGTGAGGCTCAGGTAAACAAACCCTGTCACAGCCCACCATCAACTAACCCTGATAGATGGCGTGCAGCCAGTGCACTGGTGGTTCCTCACTCTTGACTTAGCCTAAGGAAAGGAGAATAAGGGTAGATATGATTGCTCTCTACAAATGCATCAGAGGCATAAACACTAGTGAGGGAGAGGAATTGTTTAAGTTAATGGCCAATGTTGTCACAAGAACTGATGGCTTTTGATAAAGTTAGGGTTGAAACTAGATGAAGGTTTCTGTCTTCCAAAGAAGTAAAGTTCTGGAATAGCCTTCCAAGGGAATAATGGGGGCAAAAAAAAGCTAAGATTGAGCTTGATAATATAATGGAGAGGACGGTACAATGAGAGTGGCTCCAGTGGCATATTCCTCATCTATAACAGCTGTTAGCAAATATATCCAATAATTGGAAAGGTGGAAAAGTAGAATGAGAAAGTGTTGAGTTACTACAGCAAATTCATTCTCAGGTGTTTGGCTGACAGGTCTTGCCCATGTGCTCAGAGTCCAACTAACCATTATACCTGGGGCCACGAAGGAATTGTCCTCCATGTCAGACTGGGGGAGATTGTAGGGACTTCTTGCCTTCCTCTGCAGCATAGTGCATAGGTCACTTGCTGGTTTGGACTGATATAAATGGTATATTCTTTGTAACTTGAAGTGTTTAAGATTTGAGAACTTGAGTAACTTAGTCCAGGGTTAGTCCAGGAACTTAGTCCAGGAATTGGTGAATCATGATCTGTGACATGCAATGTCCAAGGGGTTAGACTAGATAACCATAATGGTCCTTTCTGACCTGAAATTTTATGGCAGCGGTCGGCAACTTTTGGCACATGGTCCATCAGAGTAATCCACACCCCTGTGGCGTGCGTCATTTCCTGTAGTTACCACAGTCTAGGAATGGTGAATTATGGCCACTAAGAGCTATAGGGGACATTTCCTGAAGATGGTCAATGTAAACAAAGTGTCTCATGACTTTCCACTCAATTACCTGATGGGCCACATGCCAAAGCTTGTGACTCTTGTCTATGATTTTTTTAAAAGAGTTATACATGTTTTTAAGAACGGGAAATGAGACTAAATATTTTGGTTAGTAGTTGAGCACAGAGTCTGACTTTAGGCTAAAGACATGGCTGGCAGTCAAAAGGAAAAAATGATAAAACATTCTGAAACAGTTTCTCAATCTGATGTTATCAAGATCATCATCAAATTTAATCATATTAGCTGATGCAGTTACATTTTCACATCCTGACAACATTTTTGTGTCTGCTCAATATAAAATGCTACTTTCTATACCCAAGATGATCAGCTTTTGAAATTTGCTGGTGTGTTGTTTGAAAAGGCAGGATTTCAAGATTTAGTTTGGAACAGGTTTATAGCTGACAGAGTGAACAGTGATAATGACTTTATGCTTGTACAAACCGGTTGTAAATATCATCTTGTCAAATCTTCCAGTTTGACAGCTGCATGTTCTCTACTGTAAAATTTTTCACAGGGATTTCATTTTTTAACTTACAAAAAATAGTGTGTGGCCACTTGGAATTTTGCTACTTTACTAAGTTTCGTTTGGGTTTATTTTTGAAATATACAGTAATTTTTCTTTTCAATTGGATGCTTTTTCCACAAATGATTTCTCTTCGTATAAACATAATATTTGAGGTCCAATAAAAAGAGTGAGTTCTTGTTGAATTGCCACATTCTTCATAAAATCCTGTTTTTTCTGCTGCATGGCTGAGACTTTTTAATTGAATAAAATGAATAACAGATGACAAATAATGAATAACAAGTATTGAATGTTCTTCTTGGCATTTTTGTTTCCAGAACAGTCATTCCCCATCCACTTTCAACATTCAGACCAATATTTTGGAAATGGCTATTCCTCACAGAAATATGAAAATAACGAATCAATGTGTAAAAGAGAATTAATTTCTCTCATCATTTAAAAAAAACGTTCAGTCATGTAGTCTCAGAGCAGGAGCACTGCAAGGAGATTTCAGAGTTATCACCAATAATAAAAAATTCAGAAACCAAGATTGTGCAACTTTACTCATGTTGAGTAGGTATCTCAGGGTATGTCTACACTGAAAAGTTAGTTCGAACTAACAGACGTTAGTTCGAACTAACTTTCCTAGGTGCTACACTAGCGCTCCGTTAGTTCGAACTTAATTCGAACTAACGGAGCGCTTAGTTCGAACTAGGTAAACCTCATTTTACGAGGACTAACGCCTAGTTCGAACTAGCTAGTTCGAATTAAGGGCTGTGTAGACCCTTAATTCGAACTAGTGGGAGGCTAAGGCTTCCCAGGTTTCCCTGGTGGCTACTCTGGCCAACACCAGGGAAACTCTATTGCCCCCCTCCCGGCCCCGGAGCCCTTAAAGGGCCACGGGCTGGCTACTCACTTTGTGCCAGTTGCAAGGCTGCAAGCACCCATGCCTGCACAGCCTGCACCTGCCACAGGATGAGCCAGCCATCCGAGGGCTCCCAGCCCTCCACTGCTCCCCAGGACCAGCCTGGCGGCTCCCAGGAACCTGCCCGAGGGAGCAAAAGGCGGGCGCCCGCCTGGTCAAGTGCAGAGATCGTGGACCTCATCGAGGTTTGGGGGGAAGCCTCTAATGTCCACGATCTCCGCACTAGCCACTGGAACGCGGCCGTCTATGGACGCATGGCTGCCAGCCTGGCCGCCAGGGGCCACCAGCGCAGCCGGGAGCAGCTGCGCTGCAAAATTAAGGACTTGCGGCAGTCCTACTCCCGGGCTTGCCTGCCAGGGGCCGACCCGGAGGCCTGCCCCCACTTCCATGCCCTGGACCGCATCCTGGGGCCTCATGCCGTCCCTGCCCCCCGGGACGTGATTGACCCCGGGGCAGAGGGACCGCTGCAAGAGACCGAGGAGGAGGAGGAGGGCTCTGAGAGCCAGGAGCCTGCCGCCAGCCTGCCCAGGACCCGGGACCCCCGAGGCACGCCACAGACCCGCTCGCCTGCATCGTCAGAGGCCGGGGAGGCGTCCTCCTGTGAGTACCCTCGTGTTCCCCTTATGTGTACGGGGGGCTGTGGCGAGAGGGAGCCCCGGGACCGTGCGCCTGGGCCTTGCCCACCACGGAGCAGCAGCTGAGGATCCTGCAGGGGCCCTGGCCTTGCAGAGGGGAGCTGGGTTTCACACACCTGGGCCCCTGGGGTAATTGACCGCTGGTCTTCTTGCACCACAGCTGCAGCACCTGGGCCTGCAGGGCGCACCACCCCGCCTGCAGCAGCCGCCCGTGCCCGGGCAAGCAGGACAGCCAGGAACCAGGAGGACTACCAGAGGCGGCACCTCTGGTTCCTGGATCGACAGCTCCGTGTCCAGGACCACTGGGTCCAGGAGGACCTCAGGCTGCGCCAGAGGAGTCTGGAGGCCCTGGAGGAGCAGGGCCGTGCCCTGTGAGGCCACCTCCAGAGCCTGCTAGACCGCTTTCCATTTCCTCCTCCCCCTGCTCCCCCTCTTGCTCCCCCTGCTCCCCCTGCTCCTACTCCTGCTTCCACTCCTGCTTCCTCCACACCCCCCGTCCCTCCTGCCCCACCCTCCACAACCATTCCCCACCAACGCCCCTGGACCCGCAGTGTTGTGAGACGGGAGAGGCAGCCGGACTCCCACCCCTGAGCTTTCCTTTCCCTTCCTCCCTTCCCTCCCCTCCCCTTCCAGCTCCCTCGTCCCAGGTTTCCCCCTCCCTTCTCCCACCTTCATTCCTCCCTCCCCCCACCCCAGTTCTGTGAAATAAACAGACGTTTTTGTTTGAAAAAGAGGTGTCTTTATTTGACAGTAGGTAGGGAGGGGAAAGGGGAAGGAGGGGGGGTAGGGTGGAAGAAGGCCCCAGTGGGGCATGCAAGGGAGAGGTCAGTCCTCCTCCTCCTCCACCTGGAAGCTCTCCCACAGGGCTTCCCGGATCCGGACGGCCCCCCGCTGGGCTTCCCGGATGGCGGCGGTGCGGGGCTGACCGTAGTGTCCAGCCATGCGGTCAGCCTCAGCCACCCAGGCTGGCAGGAAAGCCTCCCCCTTCCGCTCACACAAATTGTGGAGCACACAACATGCCGCCACCATGGGAGGGATGTTGTGCTCGGCCAGGTCCAGATGGGTGAGGAGGCATCGAAAGTGGGCTTTCAGTCGTCCGAAGGCCCCCTCCACCACGATGCGGGCCCTGGTCAGCCTGGCATTGAAGGCCTGGCGGTAGGGATTGAGGTGCCCCGTGTAGGGCTTCATGAGCCAGGGCTGCAGTGGGTAGGCGGCATCCCCCACCAGGCAGACGGGCATGTCCACGTCCCCGACCCTGATGTGGCGGTCGGGGAAGAAGGTCCTGGCCTGCAGCCGCTGGCACACGGAGGAGTTGCGGTACACCCGTGCGTCGTGTGCTTTGCCGGACCAGCCCACATTAATGTCCGTGAACTGTCCCCGGTGGTCACACACGGCCTGCAGGATCACGGAGAAGTACCCCTTTCTGTTGACGTACCGGGACGCCTGGTGTTCCGGGGCACGGATGGGGATGTGCATCCTGTCGATGGCCCCCCCGCAGTTGGGGAAGCCGAGGGCGCCGAATCCCCGGATGACAGCGTCCGGGTCGGCGAGGCAGACCACCCTGCGGAGCAGCACCCGGTTGATGGCCTTGACCACCTGCGGAGAGAGACACAGCAAAGTGCCAATCAGTGGGGCGCCCGGGTGGCTGGGAGCGTGCGTGTCCTGGCAGTGCCCCACGCCCCACTCCCGGAAGCAACCCCCCTGGCGGCGTGTAGTACGGCCGGGACAGACCGACCCCTCCGGTGCGGGGCGCTTTTGCCTCCTCCTGCCCCCCCCTTTGTCCCTGGGGCGGCCCATCCCCTCCTCGCAGGCCCCTCCCCCCCGGCTCGGTGGCCGACGAGCGCCTTACCTGCATGAGCACCGCTCCCCACGCCGAACTGGTTCCCGACGGATCGGTAGCTGTCCGGTGTGGAGAGCTTCCAGAGGGCGATGGCCACCCGCTTCTGGAGGGGGATGGCGGGTCTCATGCGAGTGTCCCTTCTTTGCAGGGCAGGGGCGAGCCACTCGCAGAGCTCCAGGAAGGTGTCCCTCCTCATCCTAAAGTTCTGGGTCCACTGTCGGTCGTCCCAGCGCTCCAGGACGATGCGGTCCCACCAGTCGCTGCTGGTGTCCAGACGCCAGACGCGGTGGGGCACGCCGGTGCCGGGGCGCCGCCGCGGCTCCTCCACGGCCCCCAGGGCGGCCAGGCGGAGAGGCAGGGGGCTGACGTTCCCCAGGTGGTGCCAGGCAGCCTCGAGCCATTGGTGGCAGGCTTGCAGCAGCAAGTCCAGAACGTGCACCAGAAGGTGCAGGGCGAGCCGTGGCTCCATGTTACCACCTGCAGCGCCCCCCCCCCCGCCCCGAAGGGAAGCACCAACACAGACGGGCACAGAGACCGACGCTTTGCTGTCCCTCGGCGAGGTTGGCAAGCAAGCAGGAAAAGCTGAGAACCGGCTGTCCAGGGGGGTCCCTTTAAGCACGAGCCTCAGATAGCCTCAGACAGCAGCCACACAAAGCAACTACTGACCTGATGCCCTGCCAGAACCGGTTTCAGCTGCCCTTAAATGCCCCCCTGCGTCCAATCAGTGTGGACGCGCTAGTTCGAATTAGCAAAACGCTAATTCGAACTAGTTTTTAGTTCTGGACGCGTTAGTTCGAATTAGCTTAGTTCGAATTAACTAATTCAAACTAAGTTAGTTCGAATTAACGTTGTAGTGTAGACGTACCCTCATTCCTCAAACAGACTATTTGTTTCCAGTTAGCCTCCTTCACTATGGCCAGGTCTATACTAGACCCTGCAGGTTGTCTTATGGTATGCAATTCCAGCTATGCAAAATGCATAGCTGGAGGCAGGTTACCTTAAGCTGAGCCTTGGAGTTGTCCACACTGCCGAGGCAGATGAGAGCAAATGCTCCCATTGGCTTCCCTTACTCTTCACAAAAGGAGAAATACTGGACACCGGGGAGGCGGGGAGATGTCCTCAGTGTTCGATTTATGGGTCTATCCTAGACCTGCTAAATCAAATGCCATAAGATTTATCTCTGAAGGGTGGAGCTGCCAATAAGTATAGATGTGCTGTATGAGTAAGGATATTAGAATTTGGACAAAGTGAACAGTTTGGAAACAACCTAGAATCTCAAAGTCATGGCTACAAAAAACTTTACTCCATGATTAGTCCTGTTAAAATCAGTGGGGCTATTCATGAATGAAGGGACTAAACATGAGTAAGGGTGGTACAAACTGACCTTTGATGAATACTTATGAATAAAACATGCATTCAGAGGAAATAAGGATCAGTCTGAAAAACAGAAAACATGGGCTAACATTTGCCCAATTCTTTTATAACAATCAGATTCACCAGATTAAATGCCAATTGGCATTGGAAAAGTTCAGAAAAGGGCAACAAACATTATTAGGGGCCTGGAACAGGTCCCATATCAAGAGAGATTAAAAAGACTTGGACTTTTCAGCTTAGAAAAGAGGAGACAGAGGAAATATGATAGAGGTCTATAAAATCATGATAGTCATAGAAAAAAAGTGAAGAAGGAAAAGTTATTTAATCTTTTCACAATATAAGAACTAGGGGTCACCAAATTAAATTAATAGATATAAGGTTAAAACAAAAAAAAGGAAGTGTTTCCTCACTCAGCACACAGTCAACCTGTAGAACTCCTTGCCAGAGGATGTGGTGAAGACTAGGACTTGAACAGGGTTAAAAAAAGAGATAGATTCATGGAGGTTAGGTCCATCAGTTTGCCAGGACTGGTAGGAATGGTGTCTCTAGCCTCCATTTGTCTGGAAATGGGTGACAGGAGAGGGATCACGTGATGATTACCTGTTGGCTTCCCTCCCTATGGGGCATCTGGTATTGGCCACTGTTTGCAGACAGGATACTGGGCTAAATGGAACTTTGGTCTGAACCAGTATGGCCGTTCTTATGTTCTTATGACTGATGTAATCATAACAAATATGTATGTCTAAAAGTAGCTTTTCTGCTGTGACATCATTTAATGGCTCCACATGTGCATGGGTTTCTGCACAGGTGGTTGCATAGATGAGCCTTGAAGAATCAGGGCCTTAGGTTATAAAGGAAAAAAACCCAACATCTATGTAAATCATTGTCATAGGGAAGGAATTAACTAAAAGACAGAGGTGAATAATTCACAGTTCCCAGAATGTTGTTCTACAAAAGACCTGAGTACTGGAGGGTTATTCCTGTGGGAGCCTTAAAAAGGCAGGGGTGGCAGAAATTATGGTACAACCTGAATGTTAAAATGAAAATATATATCTTGAGGCTTCCAAGGGACTGTAAATATTTGAGAGACTGGATATTTTGTTGTTTTATTTTATTTCATAATAAATCTCATTTGTTTGAACTTGTCCATTGTTGCCTCTTTTCAGCAACATGGGTAGATACCGATCAATAGTAGTTGTTGATGTCTGTTTCACCAAGTAATGATTTCTTAAGTAGAGGTCAGTGGCCCTTGAGTGGTGTAGGGTGCAAGGTGATAGATATTTCTTTACAGGAGAAGTGGTGACAATATCAGAATTTAGATATTTTCTCATCTTTATTGCTAATGAAGGGCATGGATCAGAGGCATAGGTGGTGGCTCACTTTTGCTTTGAAGATTGAGGTTCTCTGAAATCTATAATACAAATAACATGTTTATTTTCACTCAGTTGGACACATTCCATCAATCTAGAAAACAAAGCTAAGCCCAAACCTCTATCTGTGAAAAGTTGTCCAAATTTATATCAATTACTAAAATATATCTATTAATATTCTCTCTCCCACAAATACGCACAGAGAGAATATTATATATATATATAGAGAGAGAGAGAGAGGAATGAATATAATATTCTCTTTTTGTGTATTTGTGAGAGAGAGAAAAGTAATAGATATATATGAGAGGGAGATGCTGTTAAACAGTACTTTCTCCAAACAGGCGTGCGTGCGTGTGTGTGTGTGTGTGTGCATACCTCCCCCCATGGTCCACCAGCTCAGCACGAGGGGGCTCCGTGGCCGCCTTCCTGGTGGTCCACAGCTCCAACTCAGCTCCCCGCCTTCCCCTCACAGAGGGAGCCAATGCTGGCGCTGCACCTCGCTCACCTGCCTCTCCCCCACGTGGTTGGAGCACTAGCTCCAGTTCTCTGCTGAGCGGGGGAGAAAGCCCCGAGCCTTGCTGCGTGATCTGGCTCACAGGGAAGAAGTACTCCCGCTCCTCCAGATGGAGGAACAGCAGCATGTGGGCGCACTGCCTTGAGAGGGAGAGGGGGAGCACTTCTTCCCTGCAAGCTGGATCACGCAGCGAGGCTTGGGGCTTTCTCTCCCCCCAACAGTGGGAAGCTGGCACTGGTGCTCCAATGGAATCCGGGCAATGGCAGCAACAGGAGGCAGTACCTGGGACCAGAATGGGGCATGAAGGCAAGTAAGTGCCCACACCTTCTCATGACCAGACCCCTGCACCTGCCGCCCCTTCACGCCACCCCCAGCCTGCTCCTGCACCCTCCATCCTGGCCAGACAACCTGCACCCAGACTAATCTTGCAACCTCCCCTCAGCCAGACACCTTACTCCCAGCCTGCTCCTGAACCTACTTTTGCTCCTGCACCCTCCCTTCTAGCCATGTACCTTGTTCCCTTGTTCCTGCACCCTCCCCCCTCCCCTGGACAGAAACCCTACTCCCAGCCTGCTCCTGAACCTACTTTTGCTCCTGCACCCTCCCTTCTAGCCATGTACCTTGTTCCCTTGTTCCTGCACCCTCCCCCCTCCCCTGGACAAACACCCTACTCCCAGCCTGCTCCTGCTCCCTTCCTCCCATCCAGACCTTGCACCCTCACCTCTTTTGCACTCCACCCAAATGCTGCACCCCCATTCCTATCACTGACTGTTCTGCCCCTCACACTGAACCCCCCATTTTTGTCCCAACCCCAGATCCTAGGGGGTCCATAAAATCCACTGTCCATGGAGCCCCAGAAGAGTAAATCTGGCCCGTGGGAAGCCATGAACCTCAGTCCCCCTTGTCCCTCTCCCTTGCCCAGTGGGGCTGGAGCACCAGAAGAGTGAAGTGTCTCAGTTGAGAGCCACCTCAGTGAGGGTTGGAGGGTTTGGAGGTTTTTCTTTTCTTCTCAATTGTGTGGTGCCCAACTGATTTTTCTGTGGATTAGTGGCTCCCAACCCAAAAAAGGTTCCCCACCCCTGCCATAAATAAATAAAACCTGGGACCCTTTTGTATTTGACACAAATTAACATTTTACTTTATTTAAAATGAAGGTTGATAAACTAACATGAGAAAGGTAAAGTGCTTAATCTGTTTGATAACTGAAAATAATATTTCCTTTCTAAGTGGTTAAATTAAACCATTCTCCCTGGCTGCAGCACTAGCAAAACGGCTTGGGTGTAATTATGTAATGTTTCCAGTAAGCAACCAATGGTCCACAGAATGTTTTGCATTGAGTCAGGTGGGCCAAAAAGTTTGAGAGCCACTGCGTTAGCGGGATTGGAAAGCGTTGCAGAGGTGTAATGAGGGTGTTATGTGCCCAGGGGAAAAGGAAAAATTTGCTCCCCTCCACCGCCGCCGCTGTGTGGTGGGGCCGCTAACCTTGCTGACCTCGACCCTAGGAGGAGGGGAGAAAAGCTTGTACTGCATCTTCCCCCACCCCTTCCAGTTTGGGGCCAGGCCCTGCATGCACTAACCCACTGGCAGAGATGGAGGAGGGTTAGGCTGGGGGCAGAGAGGCAGGGATGATGCTCCAGCTGACGCTGGTGGGTGGAGAAGGAACAGGCAAGCTGAGGGATAACAGGAGGAGTGGAGGGGGACTAAATTGGCTCCTCCCTAGCATGGCACCTGGGGGCAACTGCCCCCCTGCCCTTCTTGCTAAGCCACTGCTCCCCCCTCCTGCAGATCTATCATCTTGTGTATGTGCAAGATCTGTGAGAGTCATCCCATGAATCTACAGTTAGTGTCTGTGGCGCCAGCTTCTGGAGGGTGTCTCAATGCTGCCACATTCACCTCCAAAGAGGGGGCTTCCCAAAAAAGGCCCTTGTTGCTGACCCTCAAGGTGTCCACAGGTCCAGTCTCCTTTCAATGGGCCCACTTCCCAGGGTTCATTGATCTTGGATCTGGCTTCCAGCCCATCTCCAACCCTTGCAACTGCCCAGAGGTGCTCACCTTCTGCATTATCCATTCCCACCTCATTCACCCCACAGGGACAGTCTCTATGGGTATGTCTACACTACCCTCCTAGTTCGAACTAGGAGGGTAATGTAGGCATACCGCACTTGCAAATGAAGCCCGGGATTTGAATTTCCCGGGCTTCATTTGCATAAGCGGGGAGCCGCCATTTTTAAAACCCCGCTGGTTCGAACCCCGTGCAGCGCGGCTACACAGGGCTCGAACTAGGTAGTTCGGACTAGGCTTCCTATTCCAAACTACCGGTATATCTACCGGTACCTTCCTATTCCGAACTACCGAGGTGTACCCAGGCTTCATTTGCAAGTGCGGTATGCCTACATTACCCCGCTAGTTCGAACTAGCGGGGTAGTGTAGACATACCCTACCTTTCTTGTTTTATGGACTATACTACCAAGACATAATACAAAGTTTCCATGTAAAAGGACTCATTAAAAAGCTAAAAACTTCAATGAGAGAATGATTAATACAGACACATATCTGCATCTGCTGCAGGGAGTCACCCCTGCCTCCACCTCCCACCCCTACCCCCAGAGTCTACAACCCCTTTGCAAAGTGAGGGAGGGAGGGGAAGGAAAGGGGTAATCATGAGCAAGCCATGTCCAGGAGCCATTCCCCTATCCAATGCTGATGCTGTGTTGTTTCAGGCATGCTGAAATTCTGTCACCTCTGGAATGGGCTGGACAACTGTTTAACACCTGCACGTGGTGTTTTGGGCAGGGGGTAGTGCGGGCTGCTTTTCTGCAGAGCCCCCATCAGAACTGCTACTGCTGGAGGGCAAAGGAGGAGAATAAACAGAAGGATTTGAAATTAACCCACGTAGTCTTAAGTTCCGTAGGCAGGGAATGAGTCGTCCACATTAGGCCCTAGCTGGAGTATCGTGTGCAGCTCTTGGTGCCACATTTCAGGAATGATGTGGAGAAACTCAAGAAGGTCCAGAGAAGAGCAACATAAATGATAAAAGGTCTAGAGAACGTGAGCTATAAGGCAAGCCTGAAGGAATTGGGCTTGTTTAATTTGGAAAAGAGAAGACTGAGGTTACGTATACACTAGCCCCCTAGTTCGAACTAGGGAGGCTAATGAGGGTGACCAAAATTGCAATTGAAGCGCGAGATTTAAATATCCCATGCTTCATTAGCATGTTCCTGGGCGGTTGCTATTTTGGAAACTGACTATCCCGGAATAACTTCCCGCATCTACACACGGCAGTGAAACGGGAGTTCGAAGTAAACCCCTTAACTCAAATTAGCTCTTAAACCTCATTCCATGAGGAGTAACAGCTAATTTGAGTAAGGGGTTTACTTCGAACTCCCGTTTCACTGCCATGTGTAGACGCGGGCAGTTATCCCGGGCTAGTGTGTCTCCTTTGTGCAGGGGTGGTTTGATCGCAGCATGAGCTAGCCAGGGTGTGATTGTGATTGTGGAAGCCCCCACCCCCACCTCACGGTTGTTCCCCACGTTAGCCAGATTACATTGAGCCAGGTTATGTCAGCCTGTGCTGCAGTCACGTCTATGCTATCTGTGCAGCCCCCAAACCACTGGAAACTGAGCTTCTAGTCCAGCCTGGTGTGTGACCTCTGGCATGTCACGGCCCCCTCTGTGCCTCATTTTCTCCAGCTGTAAAAAGGGGACAGTGCTGGCCTCCTTGGGAAAGCCCTCTGAGGGCTACCAATGGGTGGAGCGAGAGCTGGCAAGGATTAACCTTGCCTTGGTCATGTGGGCTTGGGACCATTCCAGTGCGCGGATGGTGCCGTCAGTTACTTGACAGTGCTTTGTGTCCATATGAAATCGAATGAGCTGGTCCAATGACAGGTGGGTGAGTGGCTGAAAGTCAGTGAGTAGGGAACCTGGTGCCAGGTCCCAGGTCACTGGAAAATTCAGAGTATGGGAAAGGGGGCTCCCCACACCTCAGCTCTGAGGGTACGTCTACACTACAGCGCTAGTTCGAACTAACTTAGTTCGAATTAGTTAATTCGAACTAAGCAAGTTCGAACTAACGCATCTAGAACTAAAAACTAGTTCGAACTAGCGTTTTGCTAGTTCGAACTAGCAAGTCCACATTGAGTGGACTCTGAACAGGGCTTAATGATGGCCGGAAGCAGTGCCGGCAGGGCATAAAAGGAGGACTTAGAGCATGGAGATACTGTCTCAGGCTAGCCGAGGGCTGCGCTTAAAGGGTCCCGACCCCCACCCCGGACACACAGTTCTAAGGGGTGCCCCGCTTGCAAAGAAGTTCTGGCTTGGAGTGCCCTGAGTGCCCACACTGGGCACATCACACCACTCGGCCACCAACCCGGCTGCACTTGCCGCAGGCTGCCATCTGGGGAGAGGGAGTAATTGGGGGGCTGCAGGAGAGCTTCCACCCCCAGAAGCCCGCAGAGCCAGCCCAGTCCTCCCCATCGGGGGCTCGTACCCCATTCCTCCCTCACCTCCTTCCACTTACCCTTCCCTAGCCCCCCTTCTTATTGATGTACAAAATAAAGATAACGTTTCTTCCAACATTGACTCTGTCTTTATTGAACAAAACTGGGGGAGACTGGGAAAAGGAGGTGGGAGAGGGGAAGAGAAAGGCTGGGAGAGGGGAGGGCAACTAACATGATCAGGGGTTGGGAACAGGTCCCAGATGAAGAGAGGCTACAGAGACTGGGACTGTTCAGCTTAGAACAGAGGAGACAGAGGGGGGACAGGATAGAGGTCTCTAAAAGCAGGGGTTGGGTGGAGAGGGTGCATTCAGAAAAGTTCTTCCTGAGTTCCCATAAAGAAGGACTAGAGGACACCAAAGGAAAGGAATGGGTAGCAGGCTTGAAACTAGTAAGAGAAAGTTGTTCTTGACAAAGCAAATAGTTAACCTGTGGAACTCCTTGCTGCAGGAGGCTGTGAAGGCTACAACTAGAACAGAGTTTAAAGGGAAGTGAGATCAAGTCATGGAGGTTGGGTCCATGGAGTCCTATTAGCCAGGGGGTAGGAGTGGTGTCCCTGCCCAAAGTTTGTGGAAGGCTGGAGAGGGATGGCACGAGACAAATGGCTTGGTCATTGTCTTCGGTCCATCCCCTCCAGGGTCCCTAGGGTTGGCCGCTGTGGGCAGACAGGCTACTGGGCTAGATGGACCTTTGGTCTGACCCAGGACGGCCATTGTAAGCTCAGGGCTCAGTGTCGGGGGTCTCAGTGGACCCCCTTGATTTTCATGCACACCTGGTCCTGGGTGGCCAGGCTGGCAGCTCTCCTGCCCTAGACGGCCACTTTCCTGTGCCTAGTGCGGAGATCGTGGACGAGGTCCACGATGTCCGCACTAGCCCAGGAAGGTGCCCGCCTCTTGCGGTCCAGGGCAAGCTCCCGGGAGCCGCCAGCCTGGTCCCGGCAAGAGGGGGTGGGCTGGGGGGCATCGGGTGGGTGGCTCTGTGCCGTGCCAGGTGCAGGGTCTGCTAGCTGGGTGCTGGCAGGCTTGCACCTGGCACGGGCACCGTAGCCAGCCCGTGCCCCTTTAAGGGGTCCGGGGCCGGGAGGGGGGCAGACGAGTTTCCCTGGTGTTGGCCAGAGTGGCCACCAGGGAAACCTGGGGAGGGCTAGCCTCCCACTAGTTCGAACTAAAGGGCTACACAGCCCTTAGTTCGAACTAGCTAGTTCGAACTAGGCGTTAGTCCTCGTAAAATGAGGTTTACCTAGTTCGAACTAAGCGCTCCGCTAGTTCGATTCAAATTCGAACTAGCGAAGCGCTAGTGTAGCGCATAGGAAAGTTAGTTCGAACCAACGTCCGTTAGTTCGAACTAACTTTCTAGTGTAGACATACCCTGAGTGCTTGCAGGCGGAGTTCACAAATGACAAGGCTCTTCTCGCTTCCCTTCCTGCCAAGCCATCACTTTACTCTGGGTCCTTAACGTGTGCTGTCCCATGCTTTGGCTGGGCACTGCTCCGGGGTGGGCCCAAATCTCCTAGCCTGGAGTCACAGATGTGCCCACAAACGTGGGGTTGGGGGGCACAAGCACCTGGAAACATGAACCTCCACCCTGCTGTTCTTGCCCCAATGTCCCCCCCACACACACTGTCCCTCCCCCACAAAATGCTCCTGAGCTACCTCTTCCTCCCAAGACCTTACACCCCACTTGCTTTCTCCTCCTGCCATTGCCAGCCCTTACGAGCCTCTGGCCCCCTGCCCCTTGCTCCGTGCCCCCTGGCCCTGGCCTCCCCAACCATCAGCTGGAGACTGGCAGGTTTTCTACCAGCTGATGCCAGAGGGTGAGTTGTGGGATCACAGGGAGTGACCAGAGCATGGGCCAGGGGCACTCAAAGCCCCAAGCATTTGCATGATGTGGCCCATGCTGCTAACAACTAGCCGACCGCTCTGGGGGCGCTGCCTTCTGGGGCACCCGGCTAGGGGCTGGCAGCACAGGCACATGGCTTCCTCCAGCTCCCCTACACCATTGCTGGAGGGGTGCTGCCCCACCCCTCCCCCAGAGCCAGGCAGCCCCAGCCCCCTTCTCCCCCTCTCTAACCCAACGCACCCAGCTCTCCCCAGAGCCAGGCAACCCCAGCCCCTCCCCCCCCCACTCTAACCCAATCCCCCTCCCCCTACCGCAGAGCCAGGCACCGGAGGTATGGGACGGGTAACTCTACCTTTGAAGTGGCCACTCCCACCGCCTGGCTCTGCCTCAGAGGCATGATTGCACAAGGAGCACGTGGCCTGCCAGCTCCAGACTTGGCACGATGTGTGGGGCTGTGTGTTCCACTTCCACCCCAACTCAGTGCCCCCCTAGCGTGGCTCCCAGGGGCAACTGCCCCTCCCGCTACCCCCGTCCCTCCTTGCTACGCTTCTGGAGTGCTGTGTTGAGGGGATGGGCAGGCAGGTCTGGTGGCAGCGCAGCAGGGCTGAGGACATGGTACTCCCTACCCATGAGGAGCAGCGCAGGTCTGGCCCCGGTGCCAGAAGCCCTGCCCACACTCACCTGGCATTGGCCTCACTGAGCAGGTCGAGCAGCAGCAGGCAGAGGCAGCCGAGGGAGCGGGGGGACCGTGGCAGCCACACTGCCCACCAAGATCCCAAAAGTAATTTCTATAAAACCTTTATTACTGTATACATTTTTAGTGTTACAACAAAATCATTTTACCAATCACTGTTTCCGCTCAAATTGTTCATTAACCTCTCTTATGTACACACATTGCATGACTATTTTGAATTCATTTATATTAAAAAAAAAATGTGGTCCACATTTACCAAAAAAACACTCCCCCCCGCACCAGAAATTCTTGCATATGGGACTGCTTCAAAGCATTTCTAAAAGTGTAAAGGAAAATAAAACAAAGGTATTAGTCCATCAAGAAATGTATTCACAAAAATCCTAATATAAGGTGTAATAATATGGCTTTCAGCACAGTGCCTTCTGAAAGGCATCAGTTTCAGTCTAATGTCAGGAATGACATCAGTTAGATTCCAAAGATGAAGGCTTCTTAAAACAAGGAATAATAAAAAAAAAAAGACTGAACTGGTTGTTCAGCATGATAACAATAGAAAAGCCAAAATGGAAAGACAACATCATACTAAATGAGTATAAGTAGTAATTAAGAATGCTCATTTCAACAACAATAGCAACAAATAGGATGCATAGTCTAGATGTTAATGTGCCTAAAATAATGTTTCAGTTGAAGGGTTTTTTTCCCCCTTAGGTCCTCCAAAAACTGAAGAAATTGATATCAACATTGAAAGACAACTATCCTGGGGATAAAGGTGACCAAGTATTTAACTTCAATCAAAGTTTTGTTTGCAAAATTTACATTAACTCACATGTGTGCAGTGTTTATTATTAGCTTTATTTTGCTGCAACACTAGTACTTTTCTGTTACTGAGAGGAAATTGTTCATAACCATGGTTAAATGGTAAACAAAACCTGACAGGAATTAGCAGTCTGGCCAGCAGAGCACTTTGAATTCTGCTCAGGAAGTCACAATAATGCTAGGTGTTGTGTTTGTACCCTTGTGAATATAAGACAGAGTATATCTACTGCTGTGAGGATACATGTGCTTTTAATGCTTTCCACTTTGTTACCTTGTCACAAAAAAAGCTAGTTTCCCTACAAAATACATCAGCAGAGTACAGTGTTAGCCTGATGGCAAAATAAAGCTAGAATGATAAAATCAAGCCACATTTGCATGAACATAATCTGTATTTTGACACAGAATCTCTCTAGAGTGTATTTGCAGCAGCAATGCACTTGATCTTTTGTGTTGTTTTAATCTATGCTTGAACTAGGTAACAAACATGTTGATAGCTTCCCTGTCATACTTCTATGTTATAATATTTTCTCTTGCTTTTGATATTCTCTTTCCAAACCAGCAGTGATGAGAAATGGGCATACACAATAACCATGCACACCAAGATTCTAAGATGAGTACTGGTCAGACCATCATTTTCCAAGTGCTTGAGCAAAAAGGACTCAGCAGTGAGCTCAGAATTGCCAGTTGTACTTCAAAATTGTATATATCTCATGATGCATTCACTTCAGAAGTGTTTCAAACCGCCCGAGCCTCATGGCTGCTGGTCTAACCAAACAAAGAGGATTTATTTGAGGGTGCTATTAAACTCTGGCAAATGACTGTTACAATGGCATTGAGGAGTTTCTTGGAGTGTAGTATCCTGTTCCAGTATAGGTTGTAGTTTATTGATAATGCGTTGGACGGGTTTAAGTTGGGAGCTATAAGTGATGACAAGTGGTGTTCTATTGTTGGTTTTCCTGGGTCTGTCTTGAAGTAAATGGTTTCTGGGTATTCGTCTGGCTCTTTCAATTTGTTTTTTTATTTCTCCGGGTGGGTAATTGAGATTTAAAAATGCTTGGTAGAGATCCTGAAGTTTCTGGTCTCTGTCAGTAGGATTAGAGCAGATGCGCTTTTATCTAAGGGCTGGGCTATAGACAATGGATCATATGGTGTGTCCTGGATGGGAGCTTGAGGCGTGTAGATAACTGTAGGAGTCAGTGGGTTTTCTGTAGAGAGTGGTGTCTAATTTACCATTGGTGATTTGTACTGTGGTGTCCAGGAAATGGGTCTCTCATGTAGAATGGTCCAGGCTGAGATTGATGGTGGGGTGTAGGTTGTGAAAGTCTCTGTTGAATGTATCCAGTGTTTCTTGGCCATGGGTCCAGATCATAAAGATGTCATCGATGTAGTGTAAGTAGAGAAGGGGTAAAAGGGGACGGGATCTGAGGAAATGTTGTTCTAAGTCAGCCACAAAGATGTTAGCGTACTGTGGGGCCATGTGGGTATCCCAAGGCTGTGCCACTGATCTGGAGGTATAAGTTGCCCCCAAATTGGAAATAATTGTGGGCGAGAACAAAGTTACACAGGTCTGCTACCAGATTGGCAGTGGTATCCTCTGGGATAGTGTTTCTAATTGCTTGTAATCCATCTTCATGCGGGATGTTGGTGTAGAGAGCTTCTACATCCATGGTAGCAAGGATGTCATTATCAGGGAGGTTATCGATGTTTTGTAGTTTTCTCAGGAACAGCTGTGTAGGTAGAGAACACAGGTTGCATTTGGTTAATATGTAACCATGAGACCTACTATGGAGATATATCAGGTCCTGGAGCATCCCCATGATGCAGTTATAACTACTCAATCAGAATCAGCACATCAGGTCCCTCAACCTTCATGGCAGGAACATGAGATTGGCTCTGGAACCTCGTTTGTGTTGGGGTTGATTAGAAATCACCCCACCAAAGGTGGAACTTGTAGGCCCTAAAGCTAGCTTTAGTATTCAATTTTACTTAGCAGTAATGCAAAGAACCTAAGGTCTTAAGCAGTTAGCATATTACATAAATTAGTATAAAGCTTTGAGACACTAAAGCTTTATAATAAAAAAATAGCCTGACAGTTACCCTGAGTTTTGGGGTACTGGGAAAGTTTGCAAAAGCAGGAGAGTTTGTACATAACAATACTAAATAACACTGTTATTACTGCAATAACAATGAACTGATACTAGGCTTGGAGATTTTAAAATAAAATGTGGGCAAATGCTTAACCATGAACTTGGCTTGGCCAGGAATTGACATATATGCTAATTAGTTGAAAGTATTACAGTAATATACCAGCCTATAAGTTGAGGATACTCTAACATTAGAGTGTGGACGTTTGATATGAATGAAGGGGTCTGTACATTTGAATGAATATCCATGAGACCCTATAATAGGCCAGACCACCATATAAAGTGTACATGTGAGGGGTAGGGAGGAGGAGGTTTTTGGTTGATTCTGGATTTTGCTCATTGGGCTTGTTTGCCAACAGCTTAATAGTTGTTACTGCATTCCCTAGTCTGCTTTCCATTCAGTCCCATCACCTTCACCTATTACCTTAGGATTAAAGTCCTTGGGTTCTTTGTCATATTCCTGGCTGAGAAGAGTCTCTCCCAAGCCTCCTTGCATGGAGGATTTCTCTTTCTTTTAGGCGTTCCTCATGCTTCTTGTCTTAGACAACTGCAGGGCTTTATGATGGAATATGAATATTTGTACCATTGCTGTTACCACTGTTATACAATTGAAACAATTTTTTATACAAAATATATTAAGTAAGGTGTCAATGAAAAGGTACAATCTGCCATGTACGATTATGCTGGTTAAATCCTATCAACTTTGTACCTAAAGTTAAGAATACTGCTATGTATTTGTATCTCAAATATGTTTGTTCTTGGGATGGCGCCCACAAAGTCCATCCAGTCTCACCAGCCCATTATGAGTAGACTCTTCATGCTTGATGGCCCATTAAGAAGAATCAGCTCTCCAAATAGCTCTTTATGAGGATGCCTCAGAGTGTGTCCACACAGCAGGGCTTCATTTGAAATAAGCTACACAAATTGAGTACATCAATTGCGTAACTTATTTTGAAATAGCTTATTTTGAAATTGGGAGTGTCTACACAGCACTTATTTCGAAATAGAGCACTCTTCCTCTGACTTCCCTAACTCCTCGTACAATGAGGGTTACAGGAGTTGGAGTAAGAAGTTCTCCAGCTTGACCATACTTTGACATTATTTTGAAATAATTGCTTGCTGTGCAGACGCAGACTAAGTTATTTCAAAATAACACTACTTATTTCAAAATAATGTTGCTGTGTAGACGTACCCTCAGACAGCAAGAAATCAAAGGCTACCTACCTCTGTGATTCAACAAAACTTATAAGGACATGTGATGTGTACAGGAGACCTCAGATACCAACTTTGTCATTAATTCTCTGTATACAAGAGCTATGAGCATTGTTTAGGACTATAACTGTCCATGCATATGGCAGAGAATATAAAAGACACCTGAGACATCTGCATTTTGCCTCATTCCTGCTGCAATTCTCTGGACTGTGGATTTACAACTAAAAGGAATATTTTCAACTGTTCTCTGAAGACCCTCCAATATTTTGAAAGTTACTAGACTTTTGCAAGCTAGCAGTCTATTCCATCATTGGTATTGTCCTGATCTGTGAACACTGAAAATCACTAGTATGTGTATCATTCTTTAACCATTTAATAACTCTCTTTTTATTAATACATTTGGATTAGGTGGCAGTGAAATATTTGGGTAAGAGTTATATATACAGGCAGCCCCCGGGTTACGTACAAGATAGGGAATATAGGTTTGTTCTTAAGTTGAATTTGTATGTAAGTCAGAACTGGCTCCAGATTCAGCTGCTGCCACTGAAACTGACCAGGGGCTGACTACAGGAAGCTGGAGGCAGAGTTGCTCTGCCCCCAGCTTCCTGGAATCAGCCTGATCAGTTTCAACAGCTGCTGAATCTGGAGCCTGGGACAGAACAGCTGGGGCGCTGCCCGGTAGGTTCCCACAGGACCAACCCAGCAGCACCCCAGCTGCTCTACCCGAGGCGTCCCACAACAAAAGCCTGGTCTGCTGGGGGGGGGGGTGCACTAGCTGTGCCCCTCCTCCCCCAGCAGACCAGGGAGACCCGAGCAAAGCCACACAGGCGGAGGGACCCCGCCGCCCGTGTGGCTTTGCTCCTTTGCCCCCGAGCAAAGCCGCACAAGCGATGAGATGCCGCCTGTGCGGCTTTGCTCCTGTCTCCCTGGTCTGCTGGGGGGGGGTCCAGCAAAGCCACTGGACCCCCCCAGAAGACCGGGGACATCCGAGCAAAGCCGCCGCCTGGGCGGCTTTGCTCGTTTGCCCGGGAGCAAAGCCGCCCAGGCGGCGACTTTGCTCGGGTGTCCCTGGTCTGCTGGGTGGGTCCAGCGGCTTTGCTGGACCCCCTCAGCAGACCAGGGAGACCGGGAGAAGCTTTTCTTGCCCCGGAGGACACGGGCGGCGACTCGCCGCCCATGAGCTCCGGGGCGAGAAAAGCCCCGTTCGTAAGTGCGGATCCGACGTAAGTCGGGGACTACCTGTATTGACCTGAGGTGAGTTTCTGATCCTTTGGTATTAGTGGAGCCACAGATATGGTGATCTGGGTTTTCAATAGCTTTTCACTATATTACATCAGTTTGCCTGGATGGAAACCAAGGTCTGGATGGAAACCCTAAAGGGGACTAGGTTTGGCTTCTTCTCAATTTGGTGCTACAACAACTGTTTTGCTAATGATTTGATTAATCTAATGATGAGATAAACCACCAGTTTTGGGCGATTGTCTGCCTTGCTCCCGGCAGTCTACCCTGAGTGTGGCATTCTCAGTGTGGCTCATCCCAGGCACAGTAGCGAATGATCTGCTCAGGTCCTGAAGCTCCTTCTATCTGAGCCTGATGACTTCTGATTGGCTGCTTTCCTGTACCCTTTCCAGTCAGGTCTGGGGGGCACACCCTCACTGCTCCTTTTCTGTGGAGGGTATGGCATGATCATGAAGCCACAAACAGAGTGTTTCAGAGGCACGGGTACATTCCATAGACTCTGATGTCAACATTTTGTCTTTTATCTAACTTGTTACCTACGAGCCCTGTGCTCTTGGAAACCAGGGAGTGACATTCATAGAAAACCATCCTCCCCCACTGCCCCTAAGCCTTTGCTAGAATCAGACAAAGCAATGAAAAGGCCAGGGAAGACACACCTAAACTAATTAAGGAAACACCCCAGTCTCATCTGCATTGAAGATAGAACTCATTAGCATACAGAATGGAGACCAGCTCTTCCAAGGCAGGAACCGCAGTGAACTATGGGATACCGAAAGCAGAGAAGCACTGCCTGATGGGAAATCTCTACTCCAGATGCTAATGAACCCAGGCCTGCTCATACCCAAATTAGTCATTAGCAGACCAATTCTAGTAACGATCCTATTGACATCTAAAATTCTGAAACTGCCTAGTTGCATTGTGAGCTCGTTCAAGGAACATCACCCATAACCAGGTGTGATCAGTCTCTATTGTCTTGCCTCTTTCTCTTTGAACTATTGTCCTATCCCTATAAAAACTCCTATCCTTGCCCCAAGAAAAACTGATACCTGGATTTAAACTGCATCAGTTCCATTGAGACTTCATCATCTCCTGTCTGATCGTGCTGTGGACTCTGCTCTGCTTGTCTCCTGCCCTCTGGACCCTCAGCTCCCATCACTACCTGGGAATCCCTATCCATGCAAGCTCCACGGAGTGATGAGATCTCTCTCTCTCTCTCTCTCTCCTCCACCCCCCCCCCCCAACTACCTCTCTCTAAGCCTAGCTTCCTGACTTTGCCCTATGTAAACTATTATATGGTTAGCTAGCCCTAACATTTGTAATCAGTTCCAATTTAGATTTAATATTGTAACTGTTTTGTGTGTTTGGCTCCCTATATATATAATAAATAACTTTCATTGTTAACCTGGTTTCTTCTCTCTCTCTTTCACTCATTCTTCCTCAAGGGGTGTTGTTTTGGCTTCCTTATTCTCTCTGCAACAATGTTTCTTGTACCCAAGCTAAAGATCCCTGTAGTGCCCAAAATCCTGTGGGGTTTGCTCATCATGTGGTTTATCAGTGAATGAATGTGCTGGGAAAGTGGGGATAAGGGGGACTGAACCTGGGGGCTTATGAGGATGGCAGCTTAAAGTATTGTTTAATCCAGCCCACTGAGTCCAAAGGCACATGAGTGTGCAGTGTGACATTGCTGTTAACCCAGCCTGCTGAGTCCAGAGACATATGAGGGGGTCATCTTATGAGTGCTGATTACCCAGTCCTCTCAGACGTTCTCTGTTAGTGGGTGTGAGTGTCTTTGCATGATGCTAAGGTGGTAAGAACCCCATTCTGAGGAACCTAGTTCCTGCAGGAGAGCTCCAGTGGGAGAGGGAATTGGCAGCAGGGAAAATTCAGGTCCATATGAGAGCACAAGAAAGCACAAGCAGCACACTGATAGAATTGTTAACCTTCCCCCAGTCCCATAAAAGTAACCCTAATAAATGAGCATACCCCAGAGTATTAGGCAAATCTGGTAACAAACCAGCTCCTCTGGGGATCTCTACACTGCAGCTGGAAGCGTGGATCATGACACACACAGACAGCCCGATGGCTACTGTGCAAAAATAGTAATATAGCTGAGATTAGCATGGGCTGCAACTTGGTTTAGCTGCCCATTTACAAACTTGCTCAGAGTGCCCTGGGTACAAACTTGGGTGGCTAAAGTGAGCCCATGCTATTCCTGACTACACTGCTGTCTGTCACGCTAGCTTGAGCAGAACTAACATGCATCTGCCCACTCTCGCATAGCTGAAGATGTACCCTTTGTTATGAAATGGCTTAAGTTGCTTACTGATAGCTAGAAAATCCACACACACTATGTGCTAACTGAACTGTATGGGCAATGAGAAGCAGAGCAGATAGAAGGGCTGCCCTGGGAGGATCTCAGATGGCCCATTTGGAGAAAAAATACTTCCTTGCTGTGAACAGACCTAAAGTTCTGGAAGGTTAAGTAACTTATACTTACTTGATAGGGGTAAAGGGAATTATCACATTTGTGTAGGGTATTCAATTGCAAGGAAGTAGCTTCATCAGCATGTGGCAGTTCTAGGCTGTTGAGCCTCATAAGACATTTAACTCATCACTTCTGAGGAAAAACAACATGAAGTGTGCTCAGGGCCGCAGCCTTTTGAATCTACTGCCACACATGAAACTAACCTGGATTTGTTTAATTATAATTTAGGTGATGACTTGAGACTTTCTGTGAAAATTTCTTCATCAACTGACACTGAAGCTGATAGTAAACACATATATAAATTTTTAGCTATAATATCTACATATATTTCTAATATTACAAAGCAAAGCACTGTAGTATTAGGAAATGCCCGGCCATGCATTCCTGCATTGCCCAGGCCAGGAAATGGAAGCTGGTTTTTTTAATGTCTGTGCAGAAGTATGGAACACTAAAGACAAACACTTTGTTAGTGCTAAATATGGTAGATGCCTCCGAACCTCCAACTCTCTGAACAATGAGAATTAAAGAAAACACACTTGTCATTGAAAGACATGATTTTTCACGATATTCTTATTACTTGGTGAAATTCCTTAAGTTGCCTGAATAGTATCTATGTTTTCTCAAAAGCCATAAAGGGTACCTTTCATAGACTATAGTATTGTTGAGTATCAGAGGGGTAGTCGTGTTAATCTGGATCTGCAAAAGCGACAAGAAATCCTGTGGCACCTTATAGACTAACAGATGTATTGGAGCATAAGCTTTTGTGGGCAAAGACCTACTTCGTCAGATGCATGCATTCATCTGACGAAGTGGGTCTTTGACCATGAAAGCTTAAACTCCAATACATCTGTTAGTCTGTAAGGTGCCACAGGACTCCTTGTCGCTGTAGCATTGTTGATTATTGAAGCAGAGAAAATCAGCATTTGCGATTGTAATGCAAACTAAAGCTAAACCCTTCATAATGCCAGCAGCTGTTTGCAGTTAAACAGGGTGTCCCACTGGGAAAGCAATGTAAAGAAAGAAATATCAAAGCAGAGATGCAGCAAGGCTTAATGCCATAGACCTTCCTGCTACTGTCCCCCCAGCCTCCAATCTTCCTCCTCTCAACACTAATGAAAACTACTACTCACTGCCCTTGCTGTTTGATTATTTCCATAATTCTAATCAACATTCATTTAAAGTGTTCTTTTCCTATTTAAATAGAACAAGTCAACCAGAAATCCCCATCTCCAGAAACAAAACCCTATCTGAGCCCCAGTGTCAGAGATGAAATGGTTAAATCAAGTATAAAATTTATAAAATGTGTTAAAATGCATTTGCCATAAGTATGTATTTATATCATGCATTAAGCATAAATACAACATTTGCACAAAATAATTTCAGTTATTTATGTATGCTGGATCACTCCCTTAAAGTTTGATTATGAAGTCTGAAATGGAATAAGATCTTTGAAACATCAAATGATTGCTGATGGCTGTGTTACTTTCTGGGAAATTAAAAGGGTAAGGCTATCTCCTCCAGATGCTGACCAAACAAAAATATAATATTGATGAATTTTGCAGTAAAAGCTCCCAGATTAAAAAAAAAATCTCTGTATAGATTTGTTACATTTCCATCCCACGTAACTGGTGTTCTTTATATGGCTACTATAGTTAGTTGAATTTTAGCAGAAAAATCAACAACTGATGAAGCCTAAAAATATATTTTAATGAGTGAACGGGTTATGTTTTTTTTTAAAGATATCAGGTATTTGTTTGAATTAAAAGATTCCCATTTTCTTGTTTATGTTTCTATTTCATGGTCTTTGATCCAGAATATTAATAATTTGAACTGCATAAATATCTGCTTAATGACTTTTTCATATTTATGCTGATGGTCTAAAGTTTTTAGTGCTAGTGTCAGCAGAATATATTGAAGAATTTTTTACAAATTTTGGGCCAAATGCTGCCTACTACATACAGCTTCTGTCTTAATACTTAAAGCTAGTCCTCATTTATGTTTAGGAATCACTGTGATTTATGTCAGTTTCCCTCACTTCTATACAGCTCTAAAGGGTTCCAACTAGAGAACAGATTCAGGACCATCTTTTCACTGACCTGTAGGATTCACTTACATGATGGTAATTGGCTATTGCTCATTTTGCTGCTCCTTCCCATACATCAGGTTTTGGCCTTAAGTCCTTACTTAGAAAAGTGTTCTATATCTTGGAACATTAAATTAAAGGTGTTAAATAGACACAAGTTACTGAATGACCTTCCACAGAGGGTCCCCAGAAGGATTATGCCATGTTCTTCCTTCTCACATTTGCCATCTTCCTTCAGCAATCAATTTCTTTCTACTCAACTTCACTTCTGCATTAACCAAGCCTTTCCAACACTTATTTTCTTTAGAATCTCTCCTGAAATCTCCCGACCCTTTTTGCCCAGAATCTTATTTTTTTTCTGAAAATGGAATTGGTACTGCCCAGTAGGAATTTTCACCTTCTTTCCTTCTACCCTTCACCTCTTCCATTTTTTAATTATATGCCTTCTATTTCCTGTAACTAGAACAGTTCCCTTTGTCTTCCACCAGGGACATTTTTTTTAATCATTTTCAAACCTTCCCATTTTCCGTGAAATCTTCCTTTACTGGTTTCCTTATCAATGATCTCTGTACACCTATCCATTTGAACTATATTCCATTTTTAATCTTGTCTGTGGTAAATCATAAACTATCCAGGATTTCATACTACTGATAAAGTTTTCAAATGTGCCTATCTGGCTTGCTAACTACAAAAGCAGCTTCTGTTCCCTTGGAATTCACACCTCCAGATCAGTTGCTAGAAGTGGGCCTCATCCTCCTTGATTGGATCACCTCATCATCTCCAGCCTGATCCTGGCCTGCATATTTATTCCTGCCTCTGGAAATTTCCACTACATGCATCTGACGAAGTGGGTCTTTGCCCACGAAAGCTTATGCTCCTACACTTCAGTTAGTCTATAAGGTGCCACAGGACTCCTCGTCGCTTTTATCTGATTTAGGAACTCCAAACACATTGATTTCAAAAGAGACTCAGGCTCTCAAGTTACATGGAGACTTGAAAATGTTACTCTAAATTTGTAAAACACTGAACATTTATGGTACTATATAATACATTCTTAGTGATAGTAACAAGATTAATAATACATGCAACATTTTTCAGCATCCCTCTGATTTAAACCCCAAAATTCCTAGAATGTTTATACAGAAATGAAAGAAGATACCACATAGATAAATACTTGTCTAAAAAAGATAAAAGCTGTTTTCTAGCAAAAACAAGATTTGCCTGCTTCATTCTTTCAATTTTTGCTTGTTTGTTTTGCATTTTAATCTTTATTTATTTTACTTCTACTGCTCATCTGTAGGGCAAAGTCACTCTGATGTTGGGCTGTTACATTAAGTGAAACAATGCATTCCTTATATGCTAATATCTACATCCCAAATCAACAAGAATACCTTTCCTCAGGAAAATAGATAATTAAATTACCTTTTCCTCAAGTAAATAGTTTTTGATCAAGACAGGCTTCCTGAAAAACTCTTTGATATGAGTGAAGTAGTGTCTCAAACTAAGCTGTCAATCTCTTTCATGAATCCTCAGACCAAAAGAGACTTCCTGATGGAGTTAATTTTGCATACTGTTCAGTATGGATTTATGGATGACTGTTTATTAAAGATATGAATGTTTGTCAAAATAACAGTGTGACAGGATCAGGTACCTTTCCTTCTTTTATTTTTGAGTGAATTTAGCGCTTATTGAAAGTGAATGTTGCCGCACTAGATACTGAAATCCACAGTTTAAAGAACGACACAATTGGCTTCTCCATGATGTGTTTCATTCTTGACCAAAGAAGTACCTGGATGGTTTTTGTGAGGGAAAGCTAGTAATGCAAAATCCAACCCTGTTTACTCCTGGAACTCTTTGCTGAGGCTGGCAACAAGGATGGCAGTTTCAAAGGTTTTTTTTTTTTTAACATGAATACTCAGGGGGTAAGTCTAGACTACATGGCTCCATCGACGGAGCCATGTAAACTAGTTTACCCGGCATAGGCAAAAAGCGGGAATTTAAATAATCCCCACTTCATTAAAACAAACATGGCTGCCACACTGTGCCGACGATCAGCTGATCCGGCAGTCTAGACGTGAATCTGTCAGCCGATCGATCCCTCATGACTCCTGAAATGAGGCTTACAGGATCGGTCGGCAAAGGCTTCTCCAGCTGACTGATCTGCTTCTAGACTACTGCGCTGTGCCAGATCAGCTGATTGTTGGCACAACGTGGCGGCCATGTTTATTTTAATGAAGTGTAGATTATTTAAATCCCTGCTTCTTTGCCTATGCCAGGTAAACTAGTTTACATGGCTCTGTCGATGGAGCTATGTAGTCTAGACGTACCCAGGTAGAATTGACACATTAATTTCACAAAGGCCACCAAGCAACCATCAGTCAAGAGTATGAATGGGACCAATTTCTAAAACCACTTCTATGTTAAGTACCATGACATAGCTGGAGAAACTAAGGATTAAAATAAAGTCAGCCTATAGCTACACAGACTCCATATAAACAAGTGAGCTGAAAATAATGAGAAAAACAGCCTAGTATCTGGAATTTTAGATGGTGTTAAGAACACAGAATTGGACTAGAGGCATATAAAATGTTTTTTTTTAAAACCACACAATTATTCATAACAGCAAATTGAGCCACTACAGAAAACTGATCTGAACGTCTAACAGAAACATGCCTTGGGCAACAAACACATTCCTGGAAATGATGAACCTTAAAGGAATATGTGAAAAAAATGCTTCTGACTAGTCCCATGTCTTACAATGATTTCCCATAATAGCTGGAAAGCCCTCTATAAAATGTGAAGTAAGTGTAAGTATACAAGTATCCTCTGTACATTGTTCATAGAGAGATTAAAACCCCACTTGAATATAGTCCTGGATCTACAATCCAATGTTCTCACAACCCTCAGCTCACACATCTGTGGTGAACATAGCCTGAAGCAATTCATGCAGATGGTAAGGTTAGGAGCTTCTCTCATCTCAGCTATTTTTTACAACAAAATATTACATTAAATATTTAAACACATATAGGGATTACTGGAAAGGATCATCCATGAGAAAGTATTGGAAAAAGGAGAAGAGTAGAGCTTAGAATATATTTATTTTGGAACTGCTGACAAATCTCCATGGGGTAGTTACTGAGGATTTTTGCAAACCAAACTATAGGATTCAACTCACAAACTTACCAGGATCTGCACAGTCCCCATAGGTCTGATAAGGATTTAAAAATCCAAACTCTGAACTAACCTGTAGGCTAAAATGTTTTTATGGAACCTAATCATAATTTCATAGTATCATGAATCTGATGCAGAATAGAATTCATAATGATAATAATAATACCTCTCTCTCAAATAGCACTTTTCATCAGTGGACCACTGCACTTTGCAGAGGCGGTCAGGACTATTATCCCCATTTTACAGATAGGGAAACTGAGGCACATCAGTGTGCCTTGTCCACGGTCATCTATCAGGCTAGCGAAGAGCCCAGAATATAACCCAGGTCTTTGAAGTCCTAGTGCTTTGTCCTCCATCCCTCAGTGCATCCTCCACTTACTTGTAATGCCATTCAATTACTTTCAGCCCAAGGGCAAAGTAAGCACTACTAAATCAAAATGGAATTGTTAGTGTTTGTTGGCAAGAACTGTAAATATCCTCTAAACTTTATAAACCTCTTTTCTGATTTATGAATCAATGTAATGGGACAAAAGCATCTGTGGCCTACCTCCAGTTATGTTCAATGATATCTGAGATTAATTTGGCCAGTGATTTCAAAGTCAGGGAGCTAAATTTGCTGCTAATTGTAGAATTATAAAGTAGCTTAGAACAAAACTCTAGCTGACCCTGACATGTGTGTGCAGGGTGTGGGAGAAAGTGCAAGGAGACTCCCACTAGAGGTGAGGAGAGCATAGTGTCAAGAATGGCAAAAGGTATTGCCATAGCTCAGTTTCTCACTGTTGGGCTGCCTGGCTGCAGTGAGAGAGGCAGTAAGCTGTACAGCTTAAACGGTCTATCAGCAGGTGAGTTGCCTTGCTGTTCCCAGGAGTTCTCAGAGGTACTCTGCCTTTCTGAGACTCTCTACCCGAGGGATGGTCTAGACAGTATTTGTTCCTACCATGGGGGCAGGAGGCTGGGCTCAATGACCTCTCAAGGTCCCTTCCAGTCCTAGTGTTCTATGATTTTGATACGCCCCCCCCACCTATGAAATGGTTGTGTTTGCAAAGCATCATAGCACCATGAATGCTGGAAAGGAGGCAAGTAACATTTACCCACATGTGGTGTAGCTGTTCCCAAAAGAAATGCTTCTGGAAATACATGTCTAATTATTGAAAATCGAATGACTAGTCCTTAAAACTTCCCATGTTTGTTTAGTCACATGATATGAATCCAGCACTACTGAACTGTTTATTTTAATCTCCTCACATTTTCCAAGCTGTAGCAAGGGACAGTGAAAATACATCGCATGGGGGGAGCCATTGTGGTCAAAGCCTGGAATAGTCTTCTGAGTATAGAAATAGCTTGGGAGAGAGAACTACGATGACATTCACATTACCCCCATGTCTAGCCTTCATTAAATGTTGAGGAAAAGTTTCTTTCCTAGCATGTCTTTAAAGATAATTGGATTTTCTCTTTTTTTCACTGAGCTTAGCATTGTCAAGGATTTCCAGCCAGAAAGCTTTGCTTGCACTATTCCACCTGAGGGAATGGCACTAAACTGAATATTCACTCTCATTGTCTTATTAATAACCTGCCTGCTTATTTTCTTCTATGTTTGTGCTGGGAGTTTAGTTGCCTTTCTTGGGAAGACCTGCTGTAATTGAAGGTCCTGATTCAGCAAAGCACTTAAACATGTACTTAGCTTTTAGCACATCAACAGTACATTCAAGATGTATTGAGGCCTTATTTATCCACTGAATGACTGACCGAACCTAAGAATAAACCCCATAGCAGTACAAATCAAAAGCCAAAAGGTCATTCATTTACAGCATAAATTATGCCATTTAAAATACTGATTGATAAGTCAAAACCAAGATGATATTTTAGAAATGGTGTCTGGTGTGCTATTAGGCAGAGAAATAGCTAGGACACTGGTCTGCTTTTGATACAAGAGTGGCATGATTCAATTTCATATCTTCCATGAGATCTTACAAAGTGTAAATCTTCATTGGTGAGAATTACTGCAGCCACAAGCCATTATTTCCAATTATCCTAATGTTCAGTTACTAGCTCTCATGACAGATATGGAGTTAAATCCTGTCAGAAGTGTGTATAGTGTAAAAAGTGTATATATTTTCTGTCTTATTTACATGACAGATGTTAATGCTATTTAGTACAAATTAACATGCTATGACTTCACTTCCTTGTTTCCAAGGATTTTCTTACAGAAGACAAGTGGTAAATGACCAAAGCTAAATATTATTCTCAAACCTTCTTATGAAATTAACTAAAAAACTGAATTAGTAACACACCCGCACGCATGTGCACACATGTGTGTGTGAGTTTGCTTTATTCTCAATACCTGTCCAGCTGATCTTAGCTGGAAAATGGATTTAGGGATAGACAGGGTGGGCTTCCTTCCATCTTATGTGTGACTGCTACTTTACTTTGTATTTTACTAACATAGATTAAATTGCAGCAGAGAGCTGGAGAAACTGAACAGCCAAGGGCCAATGGAAGCATATGATTGCACAGTAGGAAAAAATGAAAGGAAGATTAACAGAAATGTATCCCACCAAATGTGTTTGCATCTCATAATCCTTTCTTTTGGGCTGTGCATCAGCTCCTTTCCCTTTCCAGAATGAGTTCCCTCTATACCCTGCTCATTCTGAAAACACCAGAAACCTAATTGTAGCTGAAGTGGTTTCAGTAAAATGGCTGCTGTTAGGCAGCACAGAGGGTGAGAGAGAGTTAGAGAGATAAAGAAAATAGAGAATTGATATCTGAAGTGAGGGAGAGGGAGAAAACAAGGAGCATACCAAACACAAGTGGTGGAGCGTGTGAGATGATTATGAATAAAGGTTATCCTTCTGCTGTGTGTAATGAAAAGGAGTATGCTATTGATCGTTGTTACCTGACTATAAAAATTGTTTTGTTTATTTGGTCCAAGCCATTTACTTGCCATTTCCTTAAAAAAAAATAGTTTTCCATCCTTCACATTCTTGATGCAGTATTTGAACATTCAGTCTTAATTTGAATTTACTGAAGATTGTATATTCAAATTGACTATTTTTTATAAGAATTTATTTCATTTTAAACGGATACACTTCATATTCTATATTTGACATGATTTCCAAAAAAATTAGGACCAAAAGGCCTTATCTTCATCAGTGCAAGAGTTTTTAGAAACTTTACAAGGTTGAAATATTTAGAAACCTTTCAGTTTAAGCGATTGTTAAGGGCTGCATTATCTATCTGCTAATCTGTCCTACCTAATATACCTTATCTAATCTATGTGTTTTTTTTAACATATGCCCACTATTCCATGAGGGATTTGATATTTATTTACATGGCTCACCCAGAGCTTCAGTTTTCCTCTCCTTCCTTCATAGGACTTTTTTTAATTATGGGAAATATAAGTTGAATAGTGGATTTGCATTTTGT
The DNA here is from genome assembly GCF_049634645.1 of Pelodiscus sinensis. Taxonomy (NCBI): domain Eukaryota; kingdom Metazoa; phylum Chordata; order Testudines; family Trionychidae; genus Pelodiscus; species Pelodiscus sinensis. Next base: position 43,892,316 of record NC_134711.1, on the reverse strand, counting down.
TCTGAAGGCAATAGAATTCATGGCCATCCTAATGTGTTCCCAAAGGATACGTTTAGACTACATGCTTTCGAAAGAGATCGTCTAGACAGCCACAACTTTTTCGGAAAAGCAATCCACTTTTTTTGAAACAGAGCACCCAAGCAATCTGGATGCTCTCTTTTGAAAAAACCCTGTTTGCAGTCAAGAGTACCTTTTTTCAAAAGAGCTTTTTCGAAAAAAGGCTTTCTTCCTTGTAAAATGAGATTTACTGCTGTCGAAAAATCCACCACGTTCTTTTAATTTCATTTCGAAAGAATGCGGCGGCAGTCTAGATGGAGGTGAAGTTTTTTCGAAAAAAGATCACTTTAAAAAAAAAACCCTGTAGTCTAGACATAGCCAAAGAGAGTATCAATCTTAGGGTAGTTCCAGTGATGAAGAACTGAGTACTAAGGTTGAAAATACTAATAATTTGGATATTATGTCACCAATTTTTAAACTAAGTATCTTAGGGTGTGTCTACACAGCAACTAACTGCTGTTATTCCAAAATAACAATACGAACGTCTACACAGCAATTCCATTATTTTGAAATAAATTCAAAATAATGGATGGCTTATTCCAACTTCTGTAAACCTCTTTCCATGAGGAATAACGCCTCTTCCAAAATTACTATTTTGAAATACCAGTAGTGTGGATGCTCCACTGCTGTTATTTCAAAATAGCTTCTCCCCAGGGCCATTCAAAGTAATTGCTTCTGGGGCTACAAAGCAAGGTAGCATGTCCACATTAGGGGAGCCTGCCTCAGACTAATTTTGAGGCTTCCCTGTAGTGTAGATGCACTATTTTAATTTTGGAGTATTTCCTCTGGAATAGCTTATCATATATATAGTAGCCCATTGTCTGTGAGTCTGTAACGCTGACGTAGATGGCCATGCCCCCTGGCTGTGTACATCAGCACCCCGACCCCCTTTCCCTCTGTCCATGGTGGTTCAGCCGAGCGCTGCGCCGCTCAGCTGGGCCCCAGCGGGGGAGCAAGCGGTGGCTGGCCCAGAGCGGCAAGCAGCAGCCGCTTAGCTGGGCCTGGCGGGAGTGCCTCTCAGCTGGTCCCAGCTGATTGGCACAGTGCTCCACGGAGGGGGAGGGAGAGGGAGGGGAAGGGGGCGGGGCGCCATGCAGGGAGGGGAAGGGGGCAGAGCTGGCCGGAAGGGGGACAGGAAACAGAGCTGGGGGGGATCAGGGGCTGTGGGGCTGGAGGGGAGGATGGGGGGTCCCGGAAGAAGGGGGGAGGGAAGCAATGCTGGCGGGGGAGAGGCGGAGGGGGGGCTGTGGGACTGTCTGGCAGGAAGAGGGGGCAGGAAGCAGAGCTGGGGGGGATCTGGGGCCGTGGAGCTGGACGGGAGGAAGGGGGTGGGAAGCAGACCTGGCGAGGGGGAGGGCTTATTTTCCGGAGAATCGCGTCTAGACTGGCACTTTTCTCCGGCTTATCCCCAAGCCGGAAAAAAGCGACAGCCATGTAAATGCAAATGCCGCGGGGGATATTTAAATCCCCCGCGGATTTGTAATTCCGACTGGTCTCATTAGCATCCCTTTTCCGGAAAGGGGTGCCAATGTAGACACAGCCAATCAATATCAACAACAGAAAAAGGGGTAAAAAAGTTGATGGTACAAATTACTTAAGATAGTTCTGTCCAAAATAGACTACTAAAAGTAACAAAGGGATCTCAGTAAAATGGGTGGTATATTTTTATATAATATGATAGGGTTTAAATTAGTTGTTACCACTCACGAAAGAGATCTTGGAGTCATTGTGAACAGTTCTTTGAAAACACCCACTCAATGTGCAGCATCAGTCAGAGAAGCTAACAGAATGTTGAGAATCATTAGGAAAGGGATGGATAATAAGAAAATATCATACTGCCTCTATGTAAATCATGGTATGCCCACATATTAAATACTGCATGCAGATCTGGTGGCCTCATCATAAAAAAGAGATAGTGGAATTTGAAAAGGCTTAGAAAAGGGCAACAAAAATGATAAATGCGATAGTTTACATAACAGGAGAAATTAATAAAGCTGCCAATTTCCAGCTTGGAAAAGAGACAATTAAATGGGGATGAGAGAGGTCTATAAAATCATAACTATTGTGCAGAAATAAGGATTCTTATTTACTCCTGATATGCAGCATGTTTAAAGCAAACAAAGGAAGTATTTCTTCACACAACATACAATTAACCTGTGGAACTTTTTGTCCGAGGAAGTTGTGAAGGCCAAGACTATAAGGGAGTTAAAAAAAGAATGGGATAACTTCATGGAGGATACTTCCATTGGTGGCTATTAGCCAGCAGGGTTGGGGGGAATGCAAAACCATGCTCTGATGTGTCCCTAGCCTCTGTTGCCAGAAGTTGGCAATGGAAGCTAAGGGATGGATCACTTTCTGTTCTTTCCTTCTGAAGCACCTGGTATTGGCTGCTGTTGGGAGACAGGATTCTACGTTAGATGGCCATTGGTCTGACTCAATACGGCCATTCTTATGTTCTTAGTGTGCTAGGTAAGTACTGAACAAACCAACACCATTTTGCAAGCAACTGGCTATGACTAGAATTGAGGCTCAGCAGTTACACCAATTTACAGTGAAAATCACCAAAATTTTTAATGATATTTACTTATGCTAATCAATTATTTAACACCTTACACACTTATCACCCTTCCAGTATTTCACTTAATGTGGCAAAGTTCTGGCCATGCCCCGTAGGTCTCATGCTACTGGCAGATAATATTAGCCTCAGAGACTTGGTGTGGTCCTATATATAACCCCTTTTTCTTTACAGGAAGCAGGGTCCACAGCTTAGGGAGCTATTTTCATCACAGGTTGGTCCATGGTTTTGGGGTGAAAACCCCCTGATAGTCCTGGTGTCCTTTCCTGGGACAGGCTCTGTGTTGGTGTGGGGGGGGAAGGTTTGGGGGGAACCCGAGCCAGCCTACTACACCGGGTTCCAACCAGGGACCCTAAAGTAGCAGCAGTCAAGGTTGTTTTCCTTTCCGACTTGGCAGCTTTTTCCGTGGGCCACTTCTCCAAACAACCCTTCCAAAATGTGTCTCTCTGTTTTGGCACCTGTTAACCAGCTCTCAGCTCACACATAGGTTCTTCTTGTTTCGCTCTTTTCTCCTTCCTGTCCGTCACTCTTTCTCTTCCTCCTCTCCTTACCTAAGGGAGGCCTTTTAAAGCAACTCCACTTGCTGTAAGTGGCTGCAAGTTTGAGTGACTTGCGCAAGGGAGCAATCTAGTTTATTGTCCCCAGATGTTTTCTTGACTTCATTTATTGCAGCAGGCTCTAGTAGTTTACTCTGGAAAAAGAAAACCACTTATTCAGTGTCCTGTATACCTGCCTTCTACTAGAGCGTGGCAGGTTGCTGCCTTAGGTCTGTCACATTAGACCGTTCGGGTCCCTACTACTTGGATAGAATGGGCCAAAACAGACAAGATTTGTAATATTAAATGTGATTGCTTTAAAATTGTTCAAATCTCTTCAATTAATTCCTTGGACTTATAAAAGAGTTAAAATCTAAAATATGATTATGGGATGTCCCACTAAAGTGTAGGTAGCCTTAGTAAAATAAATTATATTAAAAAACAGAAGAGGAAGTTAACTATTTTAAATAGAATCTTAACTATTGGATGGGAGAGAATTCTTTCCATAATGTTGTATGGGCATCAGTCTCGCTTTGGATAAACCCAGTAACAATGGAGGATTTCAACTATCCCCGTATTGACTGGATAAATGTCTCCTCAGGACAGGATGTAGAAATAAAGTTTCTTGACACCTTAAATGACTGCTTCTTGGAGCAGCTGATACTGGAATCTATATGAGGAGAGAAAATTCTTGATTTAATTGAGTGTAGGTTCTGGTTCAAGAGGTGACTATAGCTGGACTACTTGGAAATAATGACCATAATATAATTAAATGTAACATCCCTCTGTTGGGAAAAAAACACAGCAGCTCAGCATTGTGGCATTTAATTTCAGATGGGCAGACTACACAAAAATTAGGTTAATTTCACAGAAATTAAAAGATACAGTACCAAAAGTGAAATATCTGCAAGCTGCATGGAAATTTTTCAAAGACACCGTAACAGAGAATCAACTTAAATGTATACCTCACATTTAAAACATGGTAAGAAACCCCCTAAAAATAAAAGAAGCAGATAAAAGAGAGAAAAAGGCATCATTTAAAAAGTGGAAGTTAAATCCCAGTGATGAAAGTAGAAAGGAGAATAAACTCTGGCACATGTTGTATAAAAATATAATTAAGAAGGCCAATAAAGTATCTGAAGAATAGCTAGCCAAAACTCAAAAAGTAATAGCAAGTTTTTAAAGTATATCAGAAGCAGAAAGCCTGGTAAACAACCAGTGAAGCCAGTGGATGATTGGGATACTAAAGGAGCGCACAAATGATATGGTCAATGCAGAAAAATTAAATGAATTCTTAGCCTTGATTTTCACAACTTTACGAATGATGGAGATTCCCAAACCTGAGCCATTCTTTTTGGTGACATACCTGAGCCTCTGTCCCAGTGGCAGCTGTTGGACCAAATTGATAAACTAAAAGTTATATGTTACCAGGAAAGAACTTAAATATGAAATTGCAGAACTTCTAACTGTAGTTTGTAACCTATCCTTTAAATCAGCACTTTTGTACCAAATGAGTGGATCATAGCTAATGTGATGCCAGGAGCAGTTATTCTAGCCCATAACTGATCCTGGCAGTTATGGGCTAGAATATCTAAATTAAGTACTAAGCAAACAGGTTAAAACTATATTAAAAGAATTGTCAGACACATGATTTTTCTGAGGGAAATCATGCTTCCCTAATCTACTAGAATTCTTTGAGGGGGTCAACAAGCATGGGAAGAAGGGGGAGCCAATTGTTATTCAGATTTCCAGAAAGCTTTGACAAGGTCCCTCAACAAAGGTTGTTGAGTGAAGTACTCTGTCAGGGGGTAAGTGGGAAGGTTCTCTTGTGGAATGGTAACTGGTGAAAAGATAGGAAACAAAGGATAGGAATAAATGCTCAGTTTTCATATGAGAGAGTTGATGCTCCCCACGGGTCTGTGCTAGGACCAATTTTATTCAACATATTAATAAATTATCTGGAGAAAGGGACAATTTTTGAGATAGCAAAATCTGCAGTTGATAAAAGACTGCTCAAGATCATTAAATCCAAACAAGACTGTGAAGGGATGAAAAGGGGTCTCTGAAAACTGGGTGAGTGGGCAACAAAATAACAATGTTAATAAATTAAAAGTAATGTATATTGGAAAACATAATCCCAAATCTACACATAAAATAAAAGGACCTAAATTAGCTGTTACCAGTCAAGAAAGAGATCTTGAAATCATTGCGGACAGTTCTCTGGGAATCCTTAGGAAAGAGATACATAATAAAACTGGAAATATCTTATTGTCTCCTTATACACATGGGTCACCTGCATCTTGAACACTGTGTCCAGATATGGTTGTTTTATCTCAAAAGAGGGAAACAAAATAATTAGGGGTATGAAACAGTTGCAATATGAGGAGAGATTAATAAGACTGGGACTTCTTAGCTTGGAAAAAAGATGAGTGTGTGTGTGGGGGGAGGTATGATAGATGAATATAAAATCATGATAGAAGTAGAAAAAATAAATAGGAAAGAGTTAATTACCCCGTCCCATAACATAGGAACAAGAGGTCACCAAGGGTGCATCTACACTGCAGAACTTAAATCAAAATAATTTACACTAACTGAGCTACGTCAATCGCATATTTTATTTCAAAATAGTTTATTTCAAAATCGGGAGCATCTACACAGCATTTTGAAATAGAGCACTTTTCCGCTGACTTCCCTTATTCCTTGTACAATGAGGATTACAGGAGTTAGAGTAAGAAGTCCTCCAGCTTGACAGTATTTTGACACTATTTCAAAATAACTGCCTGCTGTGTAGATTCAGAATAAGTTATTTCGGAGTAATGCTGCAGTGTACACATACCCTAACAATGTCCCTTTGAGCTGCATGGCGGCACAGCTTCGCAGGTTATTGATCAGGTCTGCCCAATCAGTCAGCCCTCTGGATGGCACCCTGAGCCTCTGACTGGGTGGGACTGATTAAACACCTGTGAAGCTGTGCTGCTGCTCAGCTTTAGAGGGAATGCTGGTCACCAAATGAAATTCATAGGCATCAAGTTTAAAACAAAGAAAAGGAAGTATTTCTTCATGCAACACACAGTCAACTTTGGAACTCCTCGCTAAAGGATATTGTGAAGTCCAAGACTTTGATAGCATTCAAAAAAGATATAGATAAATTCGTAGAGGGTAGGTGAATCAATGGCTATTAGCTAAGATGAGCAAAGATGGTGCCCTAGCCTAGGATGATGGGAATGGATGACTTGATAATTACCTGTTCTGTTTATTCCCTGAGGGGCACTTGAGACTAGCCACTGTCAGAAGACAGGATACTAGGCTAAATGGATCTTTGGTCTGATCTAGTAAGGCTGTTCTTACATCCTTCTATTGGGTTCAATCATCTCTGCAGTCCCAAATGGGAAGCTCAGTTTTATAAACGCTGATTTCAGAGATCATTGGAAGGAGCAATTCTCTGATTTTTATTGGACACATGCCAACTAAGTGCTAAAATTTCACCTTTCTATTTCTCTGCTGCTTGTAGACATTATCCAATATTTGGTGCTGATGTATAACAAATGTCCTCAATCCTTTTCTTATTGATTCATTTCAGGGACTGTATTTCTACATTAGCCCACACTGTTAATTCAGATTTCCTACCCTTTCAACATTTTCTTTCAAAAATTCCAAGTTATACACTGGTTTATATCTTTCTTGTCCCATTAAATTCATATTACTTCTTGAGTTCAGCATTTATTTACAATGAAAACCAAAAAAACGTCTTACCGTTTTTCAAATTTGATTAAGACATTTCAAATGGTCTCAGGGTTTGAAACAGGACAAGAGACACACTCCACACACAGGCTATATCTAGACTGCGGGAGGGTTATCCGACAGTTTTGTCAAAAGAGGCTTTTCCAAAAAATGACCCATCTACACTGGGCCAAATTTTGGAACAACATCCTCTTTCGGAAGAGCCCTTCTTCCTTGTGGAATGAGGAAGACAGGACTTTCAAAAGAGCTTGTCTTCTCTTCCACAAAAAATGTCAGAAGAGCAGACACGTTCCCTGTATGCGGTACCTCTGGTATCCCGGAAAAACTCCATAGTCTAGACATAGCCATAGAGAGATATTATTAACAAGACAAATATATGTATATTTTATCATTTGAGGTGAAAGACATATTGATGGGGCAAAACAATTTATCCATGGAATATTTGATTTACAAAGCAAATAGACTGATAGTTTATAATTTGCAAAGAAAACCTGGGGCTTGGATTTTTTTGGTGTAAGTTTGCTCTGTTTGATCATCAGTTTTACAGCAAATTATTTTTAGTTTTTTTAGTTCACAGATTCCCCACTCATCTCTTATAATAAGCAATATACTATTTTTCATAAGAATGCAAAGTTTTAAAATAATTTTAAAATTATGTTACCCATGCTTGGTAAAGCTTTGGAGTTCTTTTTAGGTATTTTGAGAGGGAGGAGTAGGCTTTATTAATATGCAAATGAGAGATTTTGTCTAAATGACTTAACAATTGTCTCATTTAGCCATTTCTTGGGAAGTGGAACTCCCAAGTTTGGCTGATCTGTGCATCCTTCAACAAAGTATCTCAAATTATATAAATCATTGACTTATTGTCTTTACTTTCTAGGTGGATTCTACGATGAGATAAATACAGCTTTCACACTTTGAGGGCCTGGAGAAATTAATAATTATTATCATAAGGTGCATCTGTTCACTATCCTGCTTACACACATCATGCATCATGAATTCTTTCTTCAAATTACAGTTACCTGGAATGGAACTACTATTTCTCATTATTACCTCCACAGTTTAGATTGTCACCTATACAGCTGTATTTACATATCATATTTAGGATGATCTAAATAAACCTGCTTGACTTTCATTTATTTTATCTGTTGAAATTACTAGGACAAAGTCATTCCTGACATAGCTCAGTTCATACCAGTGATGTTACACCCAAGATAAGTTTGGCCCACTCTCACTGGTTACGTCTACACTGGTCCCTTTTCCGGAAGGGGCATGTAAATTTCACCAGTCATCGTAGGGAAATCCGCGGGGGATTTAAATATCCCCCGCGGCATTTAAATAAAAATGTCCGCCGCTTTTTTCCAGCTTTTAAAAAAGCCGGAAAAGAGCGTCTACATTGGCCCCGATCCTCCGGAAAAAGTGCCCTTTTCCGGACGATCGGGGCCAGTGTAGACGCTCTTTTCCGGCTTTTTTAAAAGCCGGAAAAAAGCGGCGGACATTTTTATTTAAATGCCGCGGGGGATATTTAAATCCCCCGCAGATTTCCCTACGACGACTGGTGAAATTTACATGCCCCTTCCGGAAAAGGGGCCAGTGTAGACGTAGCCACTATGTAATTAAGTGTTACAGAAAACCAAGATGTGTATTTTGAGTTTCTCTGTGAAAGATCTTTTCTATTCCCTGTTCTTTGATTTTTTTTTAATATGAGAAAATACTACACATTTCTTTAAATAAGGAAACAATTACTTTGAAAATGCACTGAGTTTGGGTACACAGATATGCTGAAATTCAGCATGTTGCAACTAATGTCTTTGCTAATGTTAATAACGAATCAGTAGCAAGTTTGATCATTAACAAGAATATAAGGAACTACATTTATTTTGAATAATTAAAAAAGGATAAGTACAAAGCAAATTAGCTGAAACTAACTAATAAGTTCCCCACTGGAAGTAAAAGTATGAATGTTTCTAATTAATAATAACTTAAGGGTACATGTGAGTAATGTCACAGCACCTGGCATTGCCATAATATCCATTGGATTTAAGCAATTGTTTATGTGCTATGCTGAATAAAGGCCTTAGTGACTTACATTCCAGTACTGCAAACACTTGCTATAAACTCTAGTAGATGTACCCAGAGCAGTTCAGGTCCTTAACTTTTATCTTTTTGGGTGTGTGGGATTCAGGAGTCATGGCACAGTGTGGAGGGTGCAGGAGTCAGGGCAGAGGGTTGGGAGGTGTGTGGGAGGGCTCAGGACAGAGATATGGGAAGTGAAGTAGTCTAGGAAGGGGGTGGGATGTAGGAATCAGGGCAGGGGGTGGTGGGTGATGAAGGGTTCAGGGCAGGGGGCTGGAGATGTGGGGAGTGCAGGAGTGAGGGTTAGGAGGTGAGGAGGGGCCTCAGGGCAGGGGGCTGGGCAGTGGGTGGTGCAGGAGTCAGGGTTTAGGGGTGAGAAGAGGCTCAGGGCAGAGGGTTGGTGTGGGGGGGCTGGGGTGAGGGATGAGGAGTGGCTCAGGGCAGGGGGCAGAGGATGTGGGGTTGCAGGACTGAGGGTTCAGGATGAGAAGTGGCTTAGAGCAGGGGATTGGAGTTGGGGGGGGCTCAGGGCAAGGAGTGCTCAGACCACAGGGCTCAACATAGGGGACTGGGAGGTCATGGGGTAGGAGGAGGGGGTACCAGGGTACCTGTGGCAGTATAGGTGGTGCTGCTCCGGTAGCACCTCCTCCTCCTCAGGGCTGCACTGCTAGGTCCCGGCAGGTGGCTCCTCCCCAGGGAGGCCAGGACTGTACTACCCAGCCCCAGCCAATGGCTCTTCCCAGGAGGCCAGGACTGCACAGCCCAGCCCTGGCAGCAGACTCCTCCTGAGAGTGATGGTACTATGCTGCCTAGCTCCAGCCAGTGGCTCTTTCTGGGGGGCAAGGGCTGTGCTGTCTTGGTAATGGTGCTCCTTGGGTGGGGGATGGGAGATGAAGTAGCAGGGCCTGCATTGCCTGATCTCCTGGGAGGAAAAAAAACCCAGACTGGGAAATGAATCACTGGAAGACAAATTGAGACAAGGCTCACTATCTGGAGCTTCTTGTCTTCCTGCAAGGATATAAACTGAATCCATTCTGTTCCTGTAACTCAAGAGAAAACCCATCTAATTTAGCTTATTGTGGAGCACAAGATTAGAGGAGACTAAATATGCATATAGGCAGTTTGTTGTTCGAATGTTGCTAATGTTTTGTCCTTTTGGCTAATTAAGACACTTGGATTTAACTTGGCTGTTGGTCATTGTCACTTGTCACAGATTCCCACATCAAGCAATTGCTTGAACCCCATCAGGCCTGTACTGCAATAATTGGTTGGCATAAATATGGTGTTGCAGCCAGATCCTAATGTAAGAGTGGGAGACTTGCAAGATGCCACTCGAAAGAATAAGGACAAAAGGCCTATCACCTGAGTGAGGGAGGGGTACTTGGAGAGACCTTACAGAGAAAATAGGTAACCCCATCAACATTTCAAATGATATCCAGAATCACGGCATTAAATCTTACTGTCTGGACATACTGTGTTTAATTTTACTCACATTATTCATCAGGTTTTTTTTATATATTTAAAGTTTACTTAGAGTTTGCAAACAAATGATCAGTAAGAAAATCATGTATCACTAACTCAATGATGTTTTGCATTCATTTTTGAAGAGGGCCAAGAACAGCTTCTAAAATTTCCTTGAAATAAAATAATCTTATTTGAGGTAATTTGTTCAACTCAAGATCGCCTTTTTCTAGAGTGGTACAGACTATGCAGAAATGGCACACACTTGTGCCAAATCGTATGGATGAAAATAGACAACAAAGGGCATTTTGAAAGCTGAGGCGAACTGCCAGGCCAGGAGGCATACCAGATGCAGCTGGGCTTTGTATATCAGCCCACTCAATAACTGCAGAAAAGGTTTGGCAAGCAAAGGAATGGAAATGCAACATAATTCAACATGGCACATTGCTGTGCCAGTGTAGTTGATCTGAAATAATGCTGAAACATTGGTGAAGAAAAAAAAAACTTGTAAAACTTCTACTATGTTTCTGAAACAATCAGACTAGTTCCTGCACACCTGAATATACACACAAAGGTAAACATAAGAAATTTGACAATTTTGCTTTTTTTTCTAGGATTCCATTTTATTGGAATAGGCTATGCTATTTTATACAGCATAGTAGAAGTGCCATTTAAATCATTTTGTAATCCACAGCTGGCTATCTAGGGCTTGATCCTAGTCCTTTTGAAGTTAATGGAAGTTTTGCCAATGAAGATTAATGAAAACTGTATCTGGCCTTAAGAAAATGTCACTTTCCTTCGATTCTTGTTCTTGCATATGGTGATTAAAAAAGAGAACAAACAACCTAAAAATACTTCCCTTGGTGTTACCCTTGAGAGCCCTTACCTCGGAGCTACAAAACACACTTTGTGGTTCAGTGTAGAATGGCAGATGTGAACAATTTTGCTTTGGGGGCATAAGACTAACTCTTACTAAATAATTACTGTAAGACAATTAATCGTGGTTAATAATGACATTGGGCTACAGATGGAATGAATTTTGCTAGCAAAATACACAGATGATAAAATGAAATGAAAGGTTGGCTTTGTTAGTACTTGATGCCTGTTTAATGGAAGTTAGGGCCAATGGCAATGATATTTTAAGCCATTACAGTACATTGTTGAAGTATTTTAATGAGATCCAGCTAAATTGAAATGAGACGAGAATACCATACACTTTCTTTCCTGGTGTTGCGAGAAAAGTAAAATTCTAATCAAAGCACTTATAAGGGAGCAAAAGATGCATAGGGCCAGATGGATAGGCAATCTCTATCAAGAGTAATATAACCCTGTCATCAAATAAAAATTCACTGCCTGTATATGGCAAAGAATCTCTAATTTATTCCTGTTTTCTGATTAATGCTCTGTGAATGGCTTTTTGGCTCCGTGTGTTTGGAATCATATGTGGCCATGGGGACCCAACTGTTTGATGGACTTATATATGGATCTCATTAGGAACTGGTGATAGTCTTTATGTGCAAAATAGACAAAGAGACACTTTTCCTTATATCCTAAATATACGTCAGTGGAAAGTGGGTTTCCCAACAAGGCCAACAGTTAGCGGGCAGACCGCAGAATAAGCTTATAGTCAGCAACTTAACCTCCCTTCTAATCAAACAAAAAAATTAGATAAGTGATGGAAATTAGATCATTCAAGAAGCGCGACACAGACTATTACTCAACAAAAGGCATTTCAGGCCTCAACATAGACTCATACATCTGCCAAACACACCTGACTGGCTTCAGTATAAACACATATAAAGGAAAGAACAAAAGGAGCTTGCTGAAGATCACCAGCAAGGGAAGAAGAAAGGTAAACAGATGATAAAAAAACTGAATTCCAATTACTGTTGTTCACAGTAACTGCACTGACCTTTCGGGGAAAAAACCCACAAAATTGTGTTGTAACAGATGTATTGTCTTTTCAGGTTTTTTTTTTTTCCTTTAGAATCTTTTCAAACAAACTAGATGGAAGCGGTAACTATTTAATTTTCCATAAAGGGCTTACTTACAGTGTCTACTTAGGTAATGGAGAAAATAGTCTTAAGTAAGCCTTAATTAAGTACAATGATTTTTAAAATGTGTAAGTCATATGTAAAAGTTAAAAAAAAATGATTGAAAGTCCCTGAATCACTTTTGAATATTTACTCGGTTACTCAGTTGTGATAGACTCTTTTCAGTATATTGCAAGGTTTAATGGTAGTTCGAATTAGGAGCTTTAATTTGAACTACCTAGTCCTTGCCGCGTGTAGCCGAGGGCAGGTAGTTTGAACTACCGGGCACTTAAAAATGGCAGCGCCCGGGAACATGCAAATAAAGCCCGGGATATTTAAATCCCAGGCTTCATTTGCAAGTTCGAATGCCTACATTAGCCACCCTCGTTCGAACTAGAGTGGTGGTGTAGACATACCCTAATATACTCTTCCAATAACAAATAGCTGAAAAAAATAAGCAGCTATGACAATTGTTCCTAAGAGATAGGAATTAACTGTCAGTTTTCAGTATGGAAGGAAGTACATAGTGGTTGTGATGCTGGCAGACCAGGTCATGGCAGCATCTTTTCAGCTCAGTTTGCTTCTGCATTAGTATAGATCAAAGTAAAGACTGGATATATAAGAATGTATAGGGTGTTTAAACGTAATGAAAATTAATGGGACATTGCATTATTTTCACTTTTCTGTTTTGTTTACAGAACAGTATACATGTACACTGTATATACTTCTTTAACTAAATAACCCATCAAAGAAATATTGTGAAATGCTAACACAGGACTTGCTAACTTCAAAGTAAGTGACTATAATGTATGATTGTTGAAGGTTAAAAGCCTTGGTGCATTCCTAGCTCCCCATTATCAAAGTAAAAAAATCACAAAGCTATAGACACTGCCAGTTTGTCTACTGTCAACAGAACATAAAAGAATGGATTCAAAGATTCTTCATCTCTTAACGCTTTGGACTCCTGACAGGGAAGTGTACCAGAAATTTAAAAACTCTGAAAAACTTTTGAGAAAATGGCAGTTTATTACATCATTGGAACCATTTGGAGTTATAGCCTGTGATTCACCTATACAGATAGCTTGCATGTTTTATCCCCTCAATAACTCTCATACTTCTTCTTAGCCTAATACATGTTTAGCTTGTTTACTATATAATTTCCTGTCAGTGTTCTCTTTGGTGTAAAATTTTGAGCACCAATCAAGCTGGGGAAATGGTTGGTCAAACTGAGGCGGTGTGATTTTTGGCTAAAGTCACCATCACAAAATAAAGTTTGACTGAGTGGGAAGATAGGCTAGAGATCCTAAAAGGACTATCTGTGATTCCATGGTAAGACTAGTATACTGATCCAGGAGTTCACATTTCTTCTGGGCATGGTAGAATCTAATCACAGAACACATCACCAGCCTAAGGTATCTGCCTTGTTTCTGACAGTCTGTGTTCAGGTTGGAATCACAGTTGTGTCTTCCAGGTGTCTGCATTAGAACCAGTGTTGTTCAACATATTGTTAAATCATCTGCAAAATGAAGTAAACGGTGAGGTGGCAGAATTTGCAGATGATACAAAATTGCTCCAGTTAAGTCTAAAGTGACTGTGAAGTGTTACAAAAGAATCACACTAAACTGGGTGATTGGGCAACAAAATGACAGATGAAATTCAATGTATGCAAACACAAAGTAATGCACATTGGAAAATAATCCCAATTATACTTACAGAATGATGGTGTCTAAATTAGATGTTACCACACAAGAAAGAGATCTTTTGTGTCATTGTGGATAGTTCTCTGAAAAAATCCATTCAGTGTGCAACAGCCATCCAAAAAAAGAGAAAAGCTAATAGAACGTTAGAAACCATTAGAAAAGGGATAATTAGTTAGACAGAAAATATGATAATGCCTCTATATAAATCCATGGTATACTCACATCTTTAATACTGCATATGGACCTTGTTGCCCCATCTCAAAAGAGGTATATTAGAATTGGAAAAGGTACAGTTAAGTACAACAAAAATGATCAGGGGCGTGGAGGATCTTCTGTATGAAGAGAGATTCAAAAGACTGTTTAATTTGGAAAGGGTATGACTAAGAGGGGATATGATAGAGGTCTATAAAATGTTGACTAGCATGGAGAAAATGAATAAGGAAATGTTATTCCTACACATAACACAGGAACAAGGGATTAACCAATCAAATTAATAGGTGGAAGGTTTGAGACAAACAAAAGGAAGTGTTTCACACAACATAAAGTCAACCTGTAGAACTAATTGCCAGGATATATTGTGAAGGCCAAAACTGTAGCAGGGTTAAAAAATTAGAACTACATAAATTCATGGAGGATAGGTCCATCAATGGCTATTAGCTAGAACAGTTGGAGATGGAACACCATTCTCTGAGTGTTCCTAGCCTTAATTGCCTGAGGGTGAAAAACAGAGGGTAAATCGGTCAGTGACTGACTGTTCTGCTCCTTCCCTGTAAAACACCTGGCATTGGCCATTGTTGGAAGACAGAATACTAGACCAGAAGGACTATTAGTCTGACCCAGGATGGTCATTCTTTTGTTCTTATGACATATTTCATATATGAACAAGTTACTGTTCCACATGGAATATACATAACATTACATATGAGTGAACTGAAATGGTTATTACTTTGCTGTGTTTATCCCATTATCCATCAATAAGATATACATTTAATACATTTTTTGTATATGTTGCTACCAAATTGAGATTGTTAAGAAGTTAGTATATTGATTGAACTAAGTATTTGTGATAACCTGCAGTGGGCATTAACAATAACTATAAGTATAACTAGCTTGATATCAACCAAAGTTAATTGAATACTTGAGGGATGGGACTAGCAGTAAGAAGAATAAGAAAATTAGGTAGGCTTTTAAAAATAAACTTTTCAAACTGTGGATGAAATTCTGGCCTTATCTGAGTATTTGTACATTGAGGCCAGATTACGGATGTCAATATGGACTGGAAAAGGTCAGGGTTTTCTGCTGATTGGGAGTCTGACTTCATGGATAGGTAGTAACACTGTGTCCAATAAATGGCATTGCCATAAGTTAATTGCTGTTCATACTTTCTAAGGGACTTAACATACCCCATTATGTCTTGAAACCATATCCTGCTTTGAGATGGCTGGGTAAAAGAAGGTTTAATTACACTATCAATAAGCGTAGAATGGTAGTTGGATGTGTGTTTGGCAGATTGAAATCCCACTGCTGTTGCTTGTGGATCTGTTTGGATTCCATGTCATCAGTGCCGTTCTCTCTACAATCTTCTTGAAGCCAAAGGTGAGCCATTTGCCTTTAAATGGACTTATAACAGTAATGGATTACTGAAATGGTGTGCTCAACCAGAAAGTGCACCTCTCCATAGCTGAAGCAGGATATAACCAGGCAACAGACATCAGGGATGTCCTGTGCTCCCTCGTTCTTGACATGCCTGGAATGGAAGAGGGAGAATAGTGTGTTTGGTGTTCAAATACATTTATAATGATACTGTAAACGAGGTACTTTATAGTGTGCAATGAAATGAAAATCTTTATTTATGAACAAGGCTGTATGACAAAAAAAAACCAACAATATTAAAGCACTGGCAGGCAGACCAGATGCCATTAGCTTACCAAAACACCAGTAACAAACTAACGCCAAAATAATTAATTAAAGTGCATAAACCAAACAGTGTACCAATAACTAAATTACAAACAAACAAATTCCATATTTCTCTCTGTTCCCTGACCTCCCACCCCAATTTTGTTTCAATTTCTGGTAAATTTAGCACACTCTTGACATTGCTGCATGGGGATGGAGGCCTGCATAAGTGAAGGAATTTGCCCTACCCAGCTACTGTTACATCCTGGTTCCATGGGCCAGCCAATCTGGAACAGGATGTGGTTCAGCTGCAGCATGAGCTGTCCTCTTGCAGCCACAAGTGAAAACTGCATCTGCAACTAGTGTTTCTGCCTAATATGCATGTACAGAGTGTATAGAATTACACAGAAATTAAATACAGTGAAAGCTTTGTTATCCGGCACGCATGGTGAATACTGGTTGCCGGTTAATTGAATGCGCAGGATATTCAAGCAAAGGGTTAGGTAGCTTAAGGCAGGGTGTCAGAAAAGAGGCGCCTGCTGATGATATCATCCAGCAGTGCTGAGGGCAGGCTGATGGGAAGGAGGCACTGTCTGAGGATGTCCACTAGCAGTGCAGAAATGCTGGTTTACAAAGTTTTCTGGTTAACAAAGTGCCAGGTAACAAAGCTTTCACTGTACTATGTTTGCATTAACTCACTTTAGTTTCCAAAAGAAAATACATTAAAACTAAAGTTCTCATTATCTGGGAAGAACCTATATGCAGAGAAATAAACAACTATGAATGTGAGAGGCTGATGAGATGGCTAGGGGGTTGTTTTTAACATGAGAGGCTGTAGCCATCCACAATGCTGGTGTTTTTAGTGTGCTTCTCATTGCTCATCCATAGTTTGCTGTTCATTGTTGAAGTTTTAGATCATTGCTTTAAAATAAAGGCATTTTTGATTTAACGAATAACACTTCTTTCTGTGGTGAACTAACATTGAAAGCTTTATAACAGAAGTGCATTTTAAGGAGAGGACTGAAGGAAGAGGCAGTGGTCATTTGTAGCCTCCCACAAAAATCAGTGCAGTCGGTCCATTGCTTTTAGTGGGAAATGTTTCAGTTCTTTTACATATAAGAAGAATCTAGGAGTTCTAATCGGACATGAGCCAGTTGAGAGATAAAACTCACAGTATCAGGAAGAGGCACTTTCTGTGAGGCATTTTGATTCTACTGCTAAGTATTTTTGAATTTATCCAATAATAGATGTTCACATTTTCAGAACCATGGACTCATATTCAATGGCCTGTATACACTGCAGTTCAGAACACTTCATGAAACAAATTACAGTATCTCTCTCTCGTACTTTCCTATCAGCCACATTTGGAAAGATGAAAATATTGTTTCTGCTTTGTATCATTTTCTTCCCTGTCTCAGAAGATACAGCAAAATATACATTTGTCTATACATAAATACATTTCCAAACATAGAATTTAACTTTCTTCCATGGCAGATATCTTGATTTAAGGCATTCTCATGTGAAGTGTTGAACTCTTGAATGACAGTGTATGTATAATCATGAAATAATTATAGTATGTGTATCTGAAGCAAAGCTCAGGTTTTTCCATGCATTGTTGCTGCTCACGAGGACCCAGAATTTAAACAGGGTAAACCAGGAATTAAATAAAATATTTATTTATTTTTGCAGCTATCCATTGTGGTACTAATAAATCTACTCAGATGTAGAAATATTAAAAAGATTCATAAACCGATATATCACTCTAGCATTCTCTTTTACCTCTCAGTTTCACATGTTTATAACTGGTCCATGATTAGCACTCCTAGATGCTACAGGAATACAAATAATAAATAATAATGTCCTTTAACACATTATCTCAAACAAGTCTGAATTCTGCATTGCAAAACCAACCAACCAATCATCCAGACACTTTGGAAAAGAGTTAGTTGTTTTAATAGTCAGGTGAAGCAACTGACTTGGTTCCCTTTTTAGCATTCAAAAATTCATATCTGGGAACCCTGAAACGAACAGAACAAAATTTGTCCTAAATAGTAATTTATTGTCTGAAAAGTAAATAAAGTAGTTAATTCTCATGATCATAGCAGTTTTTAAGGTCTTTGTTCTAAGTTGGATATTTCATGCTTTGCAGGAAATGTTTGGATCAGATAATACATTACACTTACAACTGTCATTTACACCTCAGTGGTTCTATTTTTGTGAGCAATATAGTTCTAATGATTTCATCTTTCAAGAAGAAGGTTTTGCAAAGTACTGCTTAGAATTTAAGTTGATCTTATATACCCTTTTGCAATATTTGGAATAAAGGCACGTTATTTTCTGGATATTTGAAATGTAACAGGGGAATTATTACAACTCTATAATGTTCAATGCATAAATATAACATGCAGTTTTGTGATGATAATTATTTTAATTCGTTCTACTGTGAGAATATTGTTCCTAAATTACCAGATGTTCTCCCTCATATGATACCATCATTTTTCCCTTATGTAGAAGATTTTGTTACCTACATCCCTTGGATGACCAAGTTCATCCTTGGTACCATTTGAATGGTGTTAATGCAACTCCACTAGGGATGAATTTGACTCAGAAACTTTGGTCTATGTCAGTAATGTGGCAGCAAAAATGGGACAGTTAAGATAGTAGATAAGCATGGTAACTTAAATTGATAATATCTGCTTGACACTAAGAAGCATGGATTTAACCCAGATACTGGTTTTTATGGATTAGTACAACAATTTGTAATTTATCCTAAAGCCTGCTAACCCTTAATTTCCCACTTCAGATTAATCGGTATTGCGAAACCACACATACCTGAGAAGTAGGAACTGCAGAACACTCATGCAAACACAATTTGGAAGGGTGGTACCAGAACACTCCAATACCAAGTGTGGTGCAAACACACTTCCCAGAGATAACAGGAACACGTTGACGCCTTCTAAAGATAGGTCAGGGTGACAGTGTAAAGATTAGAGATGTTTTCAGCCAACCAATGTGTATAAGGTAAATAGTGCGCAGGCCCACTGACAGGGGGAGGAAAAAGGGGACCATTGCTCCCAGGATGGGGGTGCAAAGGGTCCTGGGCTCCAGCAGGTACTGCTACCACAGCAGTCCAAGCCCAAGGCTCTTTAAATTGCTGCTGGAGCAATCTGAAAGGCTGTGAAGGCAGTGAAGGAGAAAGAATGGCGCAGCATGGCATGCTTTGGGCAGTACTGAGGGCTGGTTGCCCCAGCCATGCCCCTTTCATCGCAAGTCCTGCCCCTTTTGGGAGAGCAGAGCTACCCCCCCCCCCACACACACACACAATTTGCCCAGGGGGCCAGTGAGGCTGTCAGCTCTGCTGGAGTTGCCAACTTTATAGTGGCACAAAACTGAAAGCTTTTGTCCTGCTCCTACCCCACCCCTTCCCTGAGGCCTCTGCCCACCCCTCCCCTTCCCTGAGGCCTCTGCCCATCTCTCCATCTGTCCTCCCCCACTCCTCAGTTTCACCAGGCTGGAGCATGGGTTGAAGTGAAGAAAGGGATGAGGGCTCCAGATGGGAGTGTGGACACTTGGTTGGTGCTGGGGAATCAACGGTTTGAGGTGTGGGAAGGGTCTTAGGGCTAGGGCAGAGTGTTGGGGTGCAGAGGGGTATGAGGACCCTTGCTGGGGCCAGGGATCAGGTGTTTTGGGGTACAGAAGGGGGAGCTGGGCTGAGGCTGATGGGGTTTGGAGCATGGAATAGGGTGAGGGCTTTGGGAGTGAATTTGGGTGTATGAGATGCCCAGGGCTAAGGCAGAGGGTTGACTAGCATATTGGGGGGCTGAGCTCTGGGCTGGGGCCAGGGATTGGTAGTTTGGGGTGCACGAAGGGCTCCAGAATGAGGCCAAGGAATCAGGGTGTGAGAGGTGCTCTGGGGTGGGCCAACAGTTTGGGGGGTGGGTGGCAAAGGGCTTGAGGTTGGGAAACAGGGTCGGGGTATATGAGGAGTTGGGTCTGTGCAGAGGTCACCAAAGGTGGCTCCTAAGAAATGTCCAGAAGGTCCCCGAAGCTCCTAGAAGGGGGAGAGTGAAGGGAGGCTCTATGTGATACTTGTCTGCACTGACCTGCAAATCCCATTGGTTGTGATTCCTGGGCAATAAGAGCTCTGGTGCTGGTGCTTGGGGTGGGGGCAACACACAGAGCCTTGTTAAGCTCCCATTTTCCTAGAAGCTACAGGGACCTGTTGGCCACTTCCTGGGAGCTGCACGGAGTCAGGGAAGGTAAGGAGCCTGCCTTAGCCCTGCTGCACTGTTGACTGGGCTTCTAACAGTCTAGTTGGCTGTGCTGACTGGAGCCACCAGGTTCCCTTTTCAACTGGGTGTTCTTGTTGGAAACTATACCTGGACACCCTGAAGATCAACTATACAAGGTGGGGGAGCTACATGTACCTTGCTTGTATTGGTGAAGGAGTGTCTTTGGCCAAGCCCAGGAGAGAATGGAAAGTCCTGATATTCACTGAGATAGGCCCATCGTTATAAATGCAATGGGTTTTGTTGTTGGGATTAACTTGGGACTATCACTAGTATGCTGAAATACTACTGAACCATAAAGAATATGGAATTCCCCATAACAACAGATATTTGTGTACTAATGTCAATGTAGATTGTTATCTAGGGAGCTAAAACCATGCTTCATTGACAATAAACCTGGCCGGGTGCCTTTATTATAAATAAAATCTTGTAGTCTTTGTGAGCAGTTCAGCTGAGGTCTGCCGTGTCAGCTATCTGTGCAGAGTTGGGACATCATTCACTGGGAACACACACAGTCAACAACAAGTTTTACTTAATCAGATTTTCAAGCCAAGAAAAATCAAGGGAAAGAAATCCCAGCGAGTACTGCCACAGATTTTTTGAGAATCTTCTTCTTCCAGTAGAAGAATGGTCATTAGACCAGACTGAATGCACTACAAATTGCTCAGCCTACAAAGGGCCTTACTGTCTTCAGTTAGGCCTCTGCAGTGTTCATTGAGGAATTGGGGCCTACCTGTCTTGTATGGCTGTTGTCCCAAATCCTGAAAGATTAGGGTTGCCAGGTGTCTGGTTTTCAACTGGAATGTCCAGTCACATGGAAACTGGCAGTGTTCAGTCAGCACAGCAGACCAGATGCTAAAAGACCAATTGCCTGCAGCCTTCACCCTTATAAAGGTGGGAAAAGAAGCAGCTACTCCTCCAAGCTGCTTAAGCGGGTTGATCTTCCTGCCCCCCAGACTCAAGGAGAGAACTGGCTGGATCCTGGATTGGACTTTAAAGGAGGAACCAGCATCATGCAGGGTGGGATCCAGTCTCTCCCATCCTACTGTGCCCCAATTTCTCCACCATAGTACCTCACTTCAGGAACTGACCTTCCCTCCACTTGGCTCTTTACTCCAGGAACCACTCCCCCACTTCACTGTGGCCCCATTTTCCCACCCCAGACTCTTTCTCCAGATTCTTGCTGTGTTCATATGTGTGCCTTGATTGGGTAGGCAGGCAGACTTTATAACAACTCCTCCCCACCCAGCTGTGCTGGCAGTCAGTGAGTCCTGGGTTATGGAGGAGTGTGTGGCATGGGCCGGGGTGCAGAGAGCAAGTGATGAGGGGGGACATATGGGGCAGGAGATGAGCTTCAGAAGAAGAGGCAGCACAGGGGTGGGGCCTTGGGGAAGGGACAGGGTAGGAGTGTTCAGTTTTCAGGGATTAGAAATTTGGCAAGCACGTGAAAGATACTAAACATTGTTCTGCTTAGCATTGTAATGCCTTAGCTCTACTTAGCCTGCTGCCTAGTGGAATTTTCAGTCCTGACCTCGACAACCCCTCGTCCTGTACAATGTTTGGGGAGCCATAGGTGTACAAGGAAGAGATTTAGAAAAGAAAAGAAAACACCAGCTGAGTGGGGAGCCACCTAAAGTCCCAGGAATGAAATGCTGAAGAGAGGGGTCAGCAGAAGAGAGTAATTTAGGGACTTAAGCTGATGGGCCACAGACAGGTGCTTCCCTCCACTCAAAATCTATGTTTGCAAACCTTCTCATTGAGTTAGGCACTTAAGCCAAGTCTGTTGCTGAAGCAGTCCAAGCTGCAGCAGCTGAAATAGACTCTATCTCCTGGCCCCATCTCCTGTTCAGAGTTGATACTTAAATTTGTGCTTCATTCCACTGCTCTCCAGCAGTCCCTCGTGCAGGAATTCTGGTGTTCTACCACCTACCAGTGGACTGCCTCCATGTACAGTAACCAACAGGTAACTATCCTAGATGGGTTTAGATATGCTCTGAGAATGTCCACAATATCAGGTCCATCTTATGAGATAGCTGTTCCCCTGCCCAGTTTGACAATTCCGCATCAGGGCTGAGTGCTCTGAATGGCTGGTCAGCTGTGGGATGGTATCAGCACTTTATGGATTTGCAAATGCCAGCCAGAAGAAACTTATGTGCCTAGGGGATTTAGGAGTCTATGGACTTGGACAGCAGCTACATGGTAGCTTTGAATATGTCATTGATTCCTGTATAATGGCTTTAGGTACTGAGGTAATTTTAAGGATGCAGTGTGGCTAGAGCAAGAGGAATATGGAACTAAGTTTAAACTCTTTTTAATTTACCAGAAGGGTGGTGAGCTTTGAGGCATAGACATTTAGTGGAAAAAAGATCCAGGTGAGATAAAAGAAATGTTTAAGGAAGTGATTATTGAAACCTTTTAGCTGTAAGGTCTACTCCAATTGTTGTCTACGATTACAATTCCATTGCACCAAGGCATGAGAACTAAGTGTTGAGCTTTTTAAAACATATGCCAAGTATATGCTTTAGAGTCATTATTAAAGGATAGGAAACGTGTGCATGTCTCACTTTCCTTTTTTAATCTTCTATGAGGTAATTTTCCTGGGTATACCTGAACCATATCAACTTGTTCAACTATAAAAAAAGTAACAAAACAAAGGAGAATTAATCTATCATATGGGTTTTTTATTAGCTTATCAATGAGAGTATTTAATTTTAACTACTTACACAATACATTTTCCCCATCATTTATCTGTAACAATTATTTTTCATAGAATCATAGAACACTAGAACTGGAAGGGACCTTGAGAGGTCATTGAATCCAGTCACCTGCCCTCAGGTCAGGACCTGGCACCATCTAGACCATCCCTGATAGATGTCTATCTAACCTGCTCTTAAATATCTCCAGAGATGGAAATTCCACTATTCCCTTAGGAAATTTATTCCAGTGTTTAACCACCCTGACAGGAAGTTTTTCCTAATGTTCAACCTAAACCTCCCTTGTAGTAGTTTAAGCCCATTGCTTCTTGTCCTATCCTAAGAGGCCAAGGAGAACAATTTTTCTCCCTCATCCTTGTAACACTCTTTTAGGCATTTTTACTCATCTTCTATAGACTCCTGATTTTATTTTACTAAAACATGGCTGCACTGAGTTATTTTATGATTTCTACATTGGTTATTTCAAACTCACATCTATTCAGACAGAAGTGAATGACAGATCAGCAGTCTAGAGAGAAGACAATTAGAAATGTGGGACTATGGTATAGAATTAGGATCTTGTGTTAATATCTAAATCTATTAAACATTAGGAAGTTCTGTAACAAACAGGCTAAGTAATTTTAACACCACTTAATCATGGTCTTAGGCTACAAGCAGCTTACTATGACAAAAGCTTCATCCTAGTGAGAGCAAATTGATTTTGGAACTTTACCAGATCATTTACAGAATTTGTTTTCATCAGTAGTCCCTGATTTGATCTAATACTCACCATGTGATCTGAGCTGTCAAGGATTTGTATCTAGAGTGAGTTCAGCACACATAAGTAATCCTGATCAAAGCAGAGTGTCAGTTGGCTTTGTTAAGTACTAACTATTTTCTCCAAGGGTAATATGACAAAGCTATCCATTAATGGAGCTAAGTCTCAAGCAGGACAGGCTAATGGTGGTTAAAAGATGGTCAAATATTTAGTAATTGGATGCCCTCCAAGATTTTAGTTTCAAGGTGGATTCCACTGGAGCTGAGACTGGAAAGGAACAGAAGAGTTAGTCATCCAGAAAGGGAACAGAATGGCAACTGCTCCTAATATACATAAGCTATGAGCTATTATAGTTGTATTTTGTTTATACATGTGTTCACTCACTGAC
The DNA here is from genome assembly GCF_049634645.1 of Pelodiscus sinensis. Classification (NCBI taxonomy): domain Eukaryota; kingdom Metazoa; phylum Chordata; order Testudines; family Trionychidae; genus Pelodiscus; species Pelodiscus sinensis. The sequence goes on along the minus strand of NC_134711.1, from coordinate 43,868,093 downwards.
ACAGTAAGTAATAAGAGAAATGGAGGCAGGCAGTACAGTTCTCATAACATTAAGCCTAAATTTAGAAAAAAAAAGTTGCCAGTCCATCCGTCTTTGCTGCTGTATGGCAGATGGGTTATCCTGAAAATGAAAATAATTAAGCTTTCCTGAGAAGAACATTGTAACTGCCACTTACAAAATTAAAATGAAAGGCACAGTATGTAAAAGTGCAGGATTTATGTAATTACTAAAGAGAAGGCACAACTAGAGGTCACAACATGAAGTTCAGTGGAGAATAGCTTTTCAGAACAATTAAAAGTGCTCTGAGCTCCGAGAACTAGCAGAGTAGTTTGGAATTAGAAGGTCTGAACTGGCCCACCTTTCACTTTGTGTAGTCATTGGTATCCACTCAGATGCTACACAAGGTACAAAGCTCTGGAGAATCAAGCCTTTGGTGTATGAATAGAGCTATGCGGGGGTGCCAACGGGAGAAAGGGGGTAAAGGGGACAGCTGCCTGCAGGGATGGTGATTTAAAAGGGCCCAGGGCTCCCAGCCACTATTGCAGCTACCTCAGCATCAGCAATAGTCAGAGCCCCAGGCCTTTTAAATTGCCACAGTTGGCATGAACCCTGCATCCCCAGCAGGGTTGAAGGGCTGGCTGGGGGAGGCTAGGCCTCAGCTCCTCCCCTTCTGCCTGTAGACCCACCTCTTCCAGGGGGCCCAGAGCCAGCTCCTCTCTCCCCCTTCTCTCCCTCCCCCCGAGCCCAGGGAAGATTCTCATCAGCCCAGGGGTTATGTACATTCTTGTTATACTATTCTGGCCTAGTAGAAATACTACTGGGCAAAAAATGTCATGACTTCTGTAACATAGTTAGGTCTACCTAACCCCACTGTGACTGGAATTTTTCTTCTGTCGATTTAACTACCAACTTTTAAGTTGATTGAACTATAACAGCAATGAAAAGAAAAGTTTTCTGTTGCTGGAGTAAGTTGCTGCACCTGTACTGTGTAGTGCTTGTTATATAGACCATATCCTAAGTTTTCTTGTGGTCTTTCTCTCTTGCTTACAACATGCCCTGTATGTTTTCAGGTGAGTTTCATCTGCTCAATCGCTTCATCTCCAGAATTTGTGGAACAGAGTTTTTCAATAGGAATCTTCTTATGCTCTTTGAAGGGGAAAAGGAGTATTTGTCTGTGAACACTATTGTCTATTGCTACTGCAAGGCCTTAGACATACTTTAAGATGGCTTCTAAAGTTAACAAGAGAAGAAAATGAGCTGAATGGATGGAGTTCGGCAGAAGAGCTTTACAAGAAGCACTACATTTCTTTCACTTCAAGATATTTTTGTTAACTGAAAGGTTTGAGGGAATATAAGGGCTTTGAAGAATTGAGTGGATTGTGCTGTTTTGAAGATTGATTCACCATAGTGCACATTGGAAGAAAAATACAATACACCTAAAGATGAAAATGCCAATCAGATAATCAAGGCCAAAACAATTAATAGGAAGAGGCAATAGGAGAATAATAATAACAATCCCCCTTTATTACCACTTTCCTAATGTACCTTAGATATTACACTATAGGGGTGTTTTAGATGTATAAGAAATATGTAAAAGTCTATGCAATGTTTATAATTGGTCTATGGAAGATTAACATTTGAAAGTCAATAAATGGTCCTGATCCTGCAAATTCTCGGTGCAAGGAAATCTCATTTATGTCAGTGTGAGTTCTGGGTACTATGTGTTTGTAAGACTAAATATATGAGGGATTTAATTTTCACTTGTGTACTCATCCAAAATTATATCAAACGTTTGGCAGAATGGGTGCAATGTACTATAAAAAATTGAAGATCTAACAAGCATGAGTATAAGAGCATTGCATATATTATATATAAAAAGTACCATTGGTGGATCCTAAGAAGTCACTATTACAACACATAGAAAATGACAGCAAAGCAAGGAAAGAAGAGATACAGAGAATGACTGAAGTAACATTGCATGATGCCAAAAGTTGGCAAGGAGCAATGGGTCTGCACCAATTTATTTGTAAAATGTTTAATGTTCTTTCCTGTTTCCGCTACAATTCTGTCCTAGCTGTCTTGCATACACGGAGGGCTATTTGACACATACATACAGGGCCAGAAAAAAGAAGCAGGAAGGAGATAGGAAGAAAGACAAAACTATAAAAAAAAGCAGAGAGTGGGGGTAGGACAGGTCAATTGGTTTCTGTAAATTATAGCCATCCTTTGTCATCTAAGCAGTGCAGAAAGATACAGGAAATTGCTATAATCTTTGGTATATTGTGTTGCTGTCTTCTTGAGAAGTTTATAAATCAATTAATTAATTTGGGGGCGCATTAAGTAGTTTACATCTAGAATATTAATCTAGATTAAATGAACTATGAATACATAAAAATAAGTTGGTGGATAGCATCACCATCAATTATACACAGAATACTCAACTAAAATGTTTACCAACACTTTCTCTGAAACTAGGCAAAGGCATACAAAATATCAGCGAAGTGCACATCCCAAACTTCCCTCATCAGAAATTATCTATTTTTAAATTAGAAAAGTGGACTGTCAGATTTGGGCAATTTCAATTTACTTTCAATATAGAAATATTACAATTCTAGATGTATTCAAAACTTATTGGGTTTGAGTTACAAAGATTATATATGAGCTTTTTTATTCCAGTGTGAGTAGGTTTGCCCATCCCTAAATTCTGCTTTGAACTTTGCAGTTGTATGAGCTCAGACTGAAACTCTTGAATTTGTCAGAGTTTTATCCTGTGTCTATACTTGGTCATCTCAGCCACTTGTTCCGGTCAGATTGACTATTTTCCCACCTTCGATATTTGTATTTCTACATCACATGCTATAAATGAGATACATCCAGCCTGATTTACTTAGCTTCATTAACACTTGTTCTACAATTGACAGGTAACTTCTTTTGCTGCTATATATACCCTGGATTTTGTAATTTCCACTCCAACTCATCTGATGAAGAGGATTTTACCCACAAAAGCTCATGACTTCATAAATGTCTTAGTCTCCAAGGTGCCACAGCATTGCTCATTGTTTTTAAAGTTACAGAATAACACAGCTTCCTCTCTGAGGCTATGTCTAGACTGCAGGCTTCTTTCGAAAGAGGCTCTTTCGAAAGCATCTTTCGAAAGAGCCTCTTTCGAAAGATCGCGTCTAGACTGCAGGCGGATCTTTCGAAAGAGAAATCCGCTTTTTCGAAAGAAAGCACCCAGCGAGTCTGGATGCTCTCTTTCGAAGACGGCCTCTTTACATTGAAGAACGCCTTTTCCCGAAGAAGGCTACTTTTCCCGAAAAAACCCCTGAGTCTGGACACGGCCTGAGACTTTTAACCTAACACAGTCATTTCTGTAAACTGGTTATCCCCAGCATGGAAACTGGAAAGACCTATCATATGGAAGGAACTACATTGTATGGCAGTCAGGAAACTCATTTAAATATTAGCTCTCAACCTGCCAATGAGCTGTACAGTAGAAGCTATAGAACCAATTGTTGGTTTTTTTTCTGTTTTGACACTGTCATATTTGGGATACCTCAGCGCAGCATGCATCCAGCATCCAGGGCCTTCCAGCTCTGGCATTGTCTCAAAATCCACAGAGATGTTCTTCTCCAAGATAGACACCCCTTCACTAGTTTAATTCTAATGGCCAAAAATGAATACTAAGGACTGCTGGTATCCTACCTGTGAAGAATGTGAAAACTAGGTAATATGGGAAACTTTTCTTAGCAGCTGCAATGAGTTTGGGTTTCAGAAATGTAATTATATGAGAGCTTTTAATCAAATTTATAAACATGATCCTCGGAGGGAAATACATACTTGTGTTTTGACATCTTGTCCCTTTGATTTCTACTTGCCCATTGTATAATCAAAGGAAAGATTCACCAGTAAAATAATGCACATCTTTGTTGGAATTGCCTTGGAGAGGGAGAAATGGATTAGTGTTTACCCAGGCCAGCATTCATAATGGAAAATGGTTCTTAGCCAACATCAAAGCCCCTGCTGAAGAGGCTTATTTTTAATTAGAAAAATGAATGTTGAAGTACATGGTTCTTAACTCTAAATGAGCAGACTTTAAGGAGAAATATTTGTAAGGATTTTTATTTTATTTTTGTACTGTCTTATTTATGTTTTCTTCTCCCTTGAAGCACTCTAATTGTATTCCTATAGACTGCTGTGATGTTTAATAATGAGTGCAGTACTGGTCACTTTGTGTTTTCCTCCTTTTGTTATATGCAACAAACCCAGATCCAGCAGATGCTTCTATTGATCAACCAACACACATTTTGTAGAATCAATTTGGCTCTCTCCAAAAGCCAAATGCCTGTGTGGTTTAATCCAGAATTAATCCGACAAGCCATAGGAGTAGACTATTAACCCAAGAGGCCATTTATTCTCTTTGTCTACCAGCATTCTGAAATCTCCTGTCATCACTGCATTTAACTGCTGTAAAAATCTGGTTTGATTTGGTTCCATCTATGGGCAGGCTGCCAGGTTTTAATAGTGTTTTGAGTACTTGGTGAAATACTTTACCAAAGAGGTGAGTCTTACAGCACAACCTGAAAGTGGCAAGTTTTAGATTCTTTCCAGTCTTACTCAAGAGCACTGTTGAGATAGCCCTACTTCTGACTCCTTTGCATTTGAATCTCAGTTCTGTTAAATGTAGTGTTTGTGGTGATTATGGCAGTGGTGCTGGGTGATGGGTCCCACAAGGTAAAGGTAGTTTTGGGGTTCGCATACACCTTTCCTATCAAGACTCTTGTAGATAGGTATCCGAATTTATAGATTGGTGAATAAATGGAAGGTTAGTAGAGGTTGCACAAAACCCACATACTGGTATTATGGATTTGTCTTAAAGTTTTTTTGTGAATTAAAATGAACTGACAAGAGAAATATCCTAAGAGAACAAAGGATATTTCTATAGGGTTACAGAGTTACCTAGAATCCATTTTGTTTACACTTCCATAAATGTATGTTACTCTTTAGATAACTCTGGAAAAGGTCTGGAAAATACAGACTCGTAGCAAATTTTGTTCTCATTTACACCCGGGCAGCTTCAACAGATGGAGAACTAGTGGAGACAGAGCCTACTGCAGAGCTGGGAGATTGAACACTGTGCAACCCCAGCACATTAGAAACTTGGTGACAGTAGCTCCTGCCCAGAATCAGCCCTTATGCAAGGAGCAACATATTAACTTCTGAAGAGCTGCATGAAGCTCTGGAGCCACGGGTTGGCCATCCCTACTACAGACTGGTTGGTGTTCTGTCATACTAAGAGGGCACCTGATTTGTTAATTCCAATGATACTAGGCAGTAACCTTGGTGAGCTAGTGAGGAAATGTGACTTCCCTCTGACCCGAAGGGGAACGGATGACTGCTACTACACTATAACAGGATTTATCTCAAGTATGATTTTAGAGAGGCCAAGCACTCATATCTCCACCTGAAGATATCCAAAATCCATGGCCACCTTTGAAAAATTTGGCTTCAGTGAAATGCCGTGCAAGCACACTGTTGTGCCTGTTTGTAATCAGTTACAAGACTGAGGATGAACAAATTAAAATGTCTTTAGTGGTGTAGGAAATAATAATTTCATAAACAATTTATTTTGCAAGGAAAACAGAAACAGGTCACTTTGTTTAAGTAATCAACAAAGTATATAAAAAAATATCCTATGAACTTAAGCACAAAGCGCTGTTACCACAGCAATCCTCTGTCTGACTTTCTCTTCATTCACTATTGTGAGACTGATGGCCATCACATCTTTTGTAAAACTTACAAAACTTTTATTAAATTTATAAAACTCGTCCCCAGTCTAGGGAACATCCTGGGAGGATCATTCCCTTTTGTATCTTCTCAGTTTGCTGCTCATATGTCAGACGTTGGAGTCAGCAATTTCTCCTAATGTGAGAGTTCACTCAGCACTCTCAGATCCACTCCGTTTTCAATGAGAAAAGTATTAAGAAATAAAAATAAAAAAAGGAAAACAGGACTAATTTCCTGAGTCCAGACTCCAGATTCCTAAAGGGAGGGATGGTAAGGAAAACTCTATGGGTGGAATCCAGTTCCCATTCAAGTTACTGGCAAAACTCTCACTGGCTTCAACAAGACCTGAATGTTTTTCTTGCCCTTTTAAACAATACCTCTTTGCAGTTCTATTACTTACTGGCTAATTTCAAGCAGGCAGGAAATCATTTCTTTAGCTAAGCTTTTCAATTTTGTAAGAAATGTTTTATCTTCAACTGGTGCCTTTAAAAAAGACCTTGCCTAGCATAACCAACTTGACCAACAGCTCTCTGGCCATCATCAAAAAAGCAAGGCCCTTTGCTGCTACCAGCATCTGTTTTTTTTTTTTATAAAGGATTCAGTGTTCAAGCACCTACAAAACCAGATTCCACTGAAAAACCCAAATGGATAATGCACCGCTCTAAAATACATCACAAAAAACCCTACTCTTTGCCCTTCAGATTCTCCCTGTGATATGACACATCATCAATTTCCTACTTTAAAATAGTTTTGCCAAAAAATCTGGTTTGTAGGAAAATGTGGAGTAAATGGACCTGAGCAATGACCCACTGAAGGCAGTAAGAAATCTAACAATTACATTGTGGAACACTGAGCTTGCCAGGCAGACTACAGATTGCCCAGCTGGCCAAAGCTATCCACAGTTGTTCAGTTTAGCAGAAGGCATGCCATATATCTATGTCAGCCTCTTTCTACTATGTCAATCTAGAAATACTGCTTATGACAGTGAAATTGTTACCAGAGCAAATGACATTCCAGTGCTGAGGGATCAAACAGCTAAACTTAGACGCCATATTTAAAAATATACTTCTCTTTGTCCATGATTTTTCTTTGGCATGGTGAGTAATGTGCAGAATTATCCAAAATCAACAGAAGAGTTTAAGTCCATGTCCTCTAGCACTGTAATTATTAAATTTTATATCTATGTATTTGTAAAATATGACAATATTATCATTTTAGCCAATATTATATAAATGTAGGTGACTTTGTGTTCTTTGCATTTATGCAGACTGCAGACTAGACTCCCAGGATGCTTTTCACATATGCCAAACCTCACTGGGTAAACTTTTTAGCACATGAACCCTATGGAATCTCTGTGAATGCAGAACCTTGCAGAGGTGATACCAAATATAAACAGTGTGCTGGAATAGTTGGTATAGATCTTTAACTAGATAAAGTGTTATAGAAACAGGGATTTCCAAAGCTTTCATCCCTGCAAGAGAGTGACTGGGCCAGGCAGGTGCCACAACCCGCTCCTGTCAATACCATCTGCCTCAGTAGCTCCTGTGTGCCTTGAGCATTCAGCCCTGTGCACTTAGCAGTAGCCCTGTACTGAACACCCTAGCAAGCCTCACAGGCAACTCTTGCCCAGGAAGAAGGGAAGGGTTTGGAGGATGCCAGTGCCAGACAGAAGCAGGAGATTGTGCTGGGCTTGTCCTTCACCTCTCCTTCACCTCAGAGCAGGGAGCTGGGGCCCAGCCCTTTCACCCTGGCTGGTGAGGTTCTGAGGCCGTGACAAAGTAAGGGTATGTCTACACTACAACATTATTTCGAAATATCTTACTTTGAAATAGTTCATTTGCAATAAGTTATTTTGAAATAACACATCTACAAATAAAATGCATTTTGAAATAGCATTTTGCTATTTCGAAATAGCACGTCCACACTGAGTGGATGCTGAATTGCATTTAAGGCCAGCCAGAACCAGGTCCAGCAGAGCATCAGGTCAGGAGTTTCTTTGTGTGGCTGCTGCTTGACGCTATCTGAGGCCTGTGCTTAAAGGGACCCCCCCGGACAGCCAGTCTCAGGTTTCCCTGCTTGCTTGCCTACCTCAGTGAGGGACAGCAAAGCATTTTCTCTGCGTGCTCTGGTTGCCTTCACTTGGGACACCACAGCACTCTGCAACATGGAGCCAGAGCTGCCCCTGGGCACTCTAGTGCTTCTCATGGACGCATTGCTATGAGCCTGGCTGACACTTTCTGCAGGCTGCCATCCGGGAGGTCCATCAGGGGGCTGTCAGTATCCAGGAGGCCCTGTGGGAGAGTGTCCACCCTGAGGAGCACTGAGAGCCTCCCTGGTCTGCCCCACTGGGGGCTTGTGCCTCATTCTTCTCCTTACATCCTTCCTCTTACCCCTCCCTAACCCCCTTCCTGATGTCAAATAAAATACATGTATATTCATGAACATAAACTCTCTTTATTTAATAAAACTGGGGGAGTGGGTGAAACTCTGGTGAGACTGGGTAAAGGAGGCAGGAGAGGGGAGAAGAGAGGGTGGGAGAGGGGAGGGGGAAACCTAGAAGAAGGGAGCTGGAAGGGGGAAGCAAGGGGAAGAAGGAGGAGGGGAAGCTCAGGGCTCAGGTTTGGGGATCTCGCTGGACCAACTTGATTTTCATGTGAACCTGCTCCTGGGTTCACATGTGGCCTTAGGTGGCCAAGCTGGCAGCTATCCTGCCATAGACGGCCACGTTCCTCCATCTAGTGTGGAGATCATGGACGTTGGGAGCATCCCCCCCAAACCTGAATAAGGTCCATGATCTCCACCCTGGACCAGGAAGGCGCCTGCCTTGTCTGGGCCCTGTCAGGCTCCTGGGAGTTGGCAGACTGCTCCTGGGGAACAGTGGAGGGCTGGGTGCCAGTGGCTTGCTGGATCATGTTTTGGGGCCACTGGGTTAGGGGCAGTGGCTGCTGGCTCTGGACTGGCAGGCTTGGAGCTGGCACAGGCACTGTGACCAGAGTCTACCCCTTTAAGGGCTTGGGGGAGGGGAGGAGTGTTCTTGTTTGAGACTGGAGTGGCCACCAGGGCACCCTGGGAAGGCTAGAGGCCCCCTATTTCAAAATAAGTGTCTACACAGCACTTATTTCAAAATAGCTATTTTGAATTTGGTGTTATTCCTCGTGGAATGTGGTTTACCAAATTCGAAATAAGCGCTCCATTATTTCGAATTATTTTTGAAATAGCAGTTTGGCTGTGTAGATGCTAGTAACGTTATTTCAAAATAACTTTGCTGTGTACACATACCCTAAGTGACTCAAATGTGAGGCATTTGGCAGCTCCATTTACTCACATGTACCCTCCAGGATCCTCCAGCTGCCTTGGGAGCCACTGCCATTGATGTCCAACCCCTTCTTCTTGCCCTCCCCCACCATTTTGTGGATCTACTTCACCCTCTACTGCTTACTGGGGACATTGTGCTTCTTGGGGCTTGGTCAAGGATCATTGCCAGCCACCAACTGGGGAGGAGGAGGGTGCTCCTGGCTTGAAGTGTTTTCCATTATATAGAGGATTTCTAGATGGATTCAAGAGCTCATTGATACATTCTTTAATGAGCACCAAAGTGTAAGGTTCTTATGCCCTGGTCTACACTGGAGAGTTATTTCAAAATAACCCCCCTTACATCAAATTAGTAAGTGGAACATGTACTCTACGAAGCCCGTTACTTCAAAATAACGGGCTGGTTATTTAGAAATCTGTACTCCTGCCTTCCTTGGGGAATAACACTAATTTTAAAATAGTTATTTTGAAATAGCATTAGTGTGGAAGCTCTGCTGCTGCTAATTTAAAATAATTGGTCTCCAGAGGCCTCTCTCAGCGGCAGTTCTGACTGCTCTGGCCAAACCTGGCTTCTCCACTTCTCTTCTCCTGCAGAGCTTAAAACTTCAGTCAGCAAGAGAGGGACTTGTCCCACATGATGAACTGTAAAAGCCCTGTACGACACAGAAACTTACGAGGGAGCCAGGACTGACCCCAACACTTCCTCAGAGCTTCTTGCGGCTGCCAGCACTCCTGTTGCTCCCCTGGCTGCCACTGGTGAGGGATGCAGGAGAGCTCTGGCCTGGACTGGCATGGAGATCCTGGATCTCTTTGAGGTCCAAGGGAGGAGACTAACCTCCAGGATTCTGCACCAGGAAGAGAAATGCAGACATATACGGCTGAATCGCTGCCAGCCTGGGTGACAAAGGCCACAGCTGGACACTGGACCAGGTCTGGATGATGTTTAAGGAGCTCCGGCAGGCCTACTACATGGCCAGGGAGCAGAGCAGACACTCCAGGGCAGCACCACAGCTGCCACTATTAAAAGCTAAATGCTGTCCTGGAAGGGGGGCGGGAAGAGGGCTCACAGGAGACCATACCCATCAGCCAGGACCAGCTCCTCATCCTGAAGCCAGTCTCCCCTTCCCAGAATGTCTCCCAGGCTTCAAACAAAACTAGGGAAGGACCTTCAAGTGAGCTCTATAACTTTCCCTATATATACGTAGGATAGGTGGCAGGCTATGAGCGGCTGTGTGCTCTTCTCTCAGTCTACATGGCCTAGGGGTTGCACAACAGACAATGCATGTGGGTGCATATGGCGTGCCAGTCCAGAGCACTCAGCCTGATGACTGTCTCATACAGGAACCCCTTGGTCCTTCTCACCAGGTTCCTGGAGATGCCTGCCTTATTCCAGCTTGCATGGTGGGAAACCTTCCCATGACAAGCCACTGATACGGAGTCTGGGATCATGGAACCATGCAGCTGTGCCACACACAGCACTGGATCATGCCCATACTCAGGCAGCATTTGCTCCCGGTCAAGTACAGGAGGCTGATCCCATGTATGGGAACCAGCCGGGGGGAGAAAGAGGAGGGAACCCAGTAGCACTCTCTCTGGCAAGTAGTGTCTGCTGCTCACACACGCCTCCTCCAACACACACACACACACACACACACACACACACACACACACACACACCCTTCTCCAGTGGGATAAAAGTTATCTCTGCTGACAGGGAGGAGCATTGAGCTGACCAGGAGCAGAGGAAGGCCACATGTGACCAGCTAGCATGCCAGCCAGAGGCCACGTGCTCCCCCCTAATCTCACATGACCTCGTGCATGGAGCGGACCACCAACAACTTCTCTGCCCCACCTATGGCTTCCCCACCTATCCCTCGCCCAGGGGCAGATGGGGCCCCAGAACATAGGGCAGTGGAATCTTTCAGGAGCCAAAGCCTCCCTACCAACCACAGGCAGGTGCATGCTTCCCCACAAGTTGGATGCAGCATGGAGCCTTGGGGCTTTCTCTTCCCCCTCTCCCACAGGCAGTCGGTGCTGACACTCTAATCCTGCAGCAAGGCATGAGGCTGGAGCACCAGGCAAGGGAGGCAGGCACTGGTCCGAAGCAGGCAGCGGTTCCCTGCTGGGTCATGGAGTGTTGGGCCCTGGACCTAGAAATAGAAGTGAGGCTGGAGGTGGCTTCCCCACTGGAACAGTGGAGAAAGCCTCCAGTGTTTGGGAGTGGAGAAAAGTAGTAAGTGCCCCCCGCTCAACCTGTCATGCCCAGACCCTGCATCCCCAGTGTCTCTCACACTCCTCCCCCGTCACACCTCCAGCCTGCTTCTGCACCATCCCCTGGCCAGATACCCTGCCCCCAGTCCACTTTTGTCCCCTCCCCACAGCGAGACACTCTGACCCCAGCCCGCTCCTTCCCCCTCCCCTGCTCTTACCCCCTCTCACTTGGCCTGACGCCCTACCACCAGCCCACTCCTGCACCCTCCCTCCTGGACAGATACCCTGACCCTAGCCTGCTCCTGCACCCTCCTCTGCTTCTATACCCTTTCCCAGCCAGACACCCTGCCTCCAGCTTGCTCCTGATCCCTTCCCCCAACCAGACACCCTGCCCATTTAGGGCCCAGCCCCCATCTGGGCACAGCATCCTGTCCCCCATCCTGATCCTGGGGCAGGCCAGATGGTCTTGCCCCCATCTGGCTGCAGGAAGGGCTGGTGGCAGCCCTGCTCCTGCTGTGGCAAATGGTAGGCAGGGAGGCCATGATCCGGCTGCGGCAGACAGATAGGGGATTGGCAAACATGGTGAGAAGGGGGCACAGCCCCCTAGTTTTCTTTTAATGTAGACCATGGTCAAATGTTACTCAGGAAGGCAAGAATTGTGGCCAAACTCAGACATTACTCCCCCTTGAGTAACTGTAAACTGTATTCTCTTAGGTGCTAATGGAGAGTTCAACTACATATCAATTACATTTATTATCTTGAAAAATTGGATGCTTATTTTATTTTGTTTTTATTTCTACTTTATATAATAGTTGTTTTTCTTTCCTTACACTCTGAAAGGATTTTGTTATACTGGCTGTCAATCATCCACACTGCAGAATACAGCTATAACTTGTTTGGTATTGCAATTTAAATTGAATTTTACTGTTTCAAATTTTGTTCTGTTAATTACTGCAAATTGTTGTTGGATTACACTCACATACCTGGTGAGAGTCCAAAACTGTTGGAATCCTTTTAAAGGTTGCTTTAACAGAAGTCTGTTTTCACTCTGTGTGAGCTGCTTTAATAGGTGTGAAAATAGATATTTCTATTTTGCATAACGGCCTCTGACTTGCTAGGTGACTTTTCTAATAGCAGTTAGAGTATCTAATATTGCAAAACTGAAAGGCACAGCTCTTGTTATGTAAAGCTTTATCTTTTGTAACATTGAAGGTCTTTTGGAAAGTTAATAATGACTCACAAATCAATGCCAAATACATAGGCTAGGCTTCTCCCCTTCTACAGTTTGTGGATTTGCAGACTGTAATTAAACCCTGAACTTTCTTTTAGTTTCCCACTAGAGTACCTCATCATTTGCTGTGCTGCTTCGACACAATTACCATTTCTGCTGTCTTGCCAGTATCACCCTGTCCCTCAGGAAATGGTTGGTGTACAAAGGCATAAGCTTCAAAGAACAAACTAGATCTAGAAACATCACCACAACCACTGCTCAGTATTACTCCAGAGCCTTGCAGAATACTAATACTGATTCAGTGATGCTATGAATAATTAAACATAATTGGCATTGTTTCAAACAGTTTCCAAATGTCCTCAATCATATTCATAGCAGAAAAGACTAGTATTGCAAAAAATACGGGCTTTGAAGGGTCTGCATCATGAATACTAGTTGAAAATTACATGCTAAAAATATGACATCAGAAATCACTCCTGAGTTTACAGGACAGAATTAATCTGTATATGTATTTGGGTAGTATAAGTATTTTGGTTTCTTCTACTGATATACTTGTATTTTAGCTTGTTGCTTGGCAACACTATTTTTAGATGCACAAGAAATGTGCATCTTTGCAAATTAATCTCTGAGACACTGTTGCTGAAACCTTTTCAAATAGCTTCTTTTCCTGATATTAAAATATAAAATCAATGCAATAGCAATTTCGTTAACATCTGAAATGACCAGAAGAAAAAAAAGAAAAAGAAAGAAACCAAAAACACTTACTTTACAAACCTGCTCTGGGGCATCATTATCTGCATGTCACAACATAGCAAAATTTAAGAGTGCAGAAAATGTGAAAATAGTTGAGGGTCACCTAATAAGACTTACTTATTGTGCTGTAACAGCTGCCTAGGATTTTTTTAAATGAACTAATGTATCAGATTTGTATGTGTAATTGTTTATTAAAAATGAGGTTAAAATGTTCCTGTATTCTTAAGTGTAAAATCACTGGGCACTGTATGGTTATAAAATTGGTTTATTTTAAGAATCAAGAATTTAGTACTCTCTAGAGCTATTAGAAAATCAGATCAAAGTTGATTGAAAGTTTTCAGTGGAACAATTTTCCATTAGTAAATTCAGCTTTGCCAAAGTCAAAACTTTTCATTGGAACAATGCAGTTTTAGCAAAATGCTAGATGGGAGAGTGTCAAAATGAACGTTTTCAATATTCTCATTTTGATTATATCAACATTATACTGTTATCTTATATTTTAAATATTATATTGCACATTATTGAAACAAAACATATTACCTTATCAGTGAAATGTTTTCAAGTTTCCAAAGAATTTTTTTTTTTCAAAATTTCCATTGTGTAAGAAATGTTGAAATATCTACAATCAGAAATTCCATTTTCTGACCTGGTATATTGTAAAATAATGCACAAAAATTCAAAAATCATTAGAACAGATTTTTATTTTAGTTTTAGAAATATAATTGCAATGTCTGAACTAGAGAACAGCAAACCTTTGATAACTTTGATAACTTAGACTTAAGATTGCTAAGAGAATTTCCTGTCAATGTGGTCATTAAGGATACCCCCAGCTGAAACTACTTTTTTGTACTTGGAGGCTTTTATGCCCCCTCTCAGTCATCTCTTCTTCTAGACCAAACAAACTTAATTTTATCATCTTTTGCTTTATGTATATGCAAAATATGCAGCTGCGTAGGGCATCTGAAAATATGGGGTACCATTGGATCTTAACGTCCATCCACCCATTTCTTCCTATGCCTACACTGTGGGCTTTGCTTCCTCTGGAGGGGGTTAGTTAACTTAGGGCTTATCTAGACTACACTAAAGTGTCGAAAAAGGATATGCAAATTCCACGGGAATTTGCATATCTTCTTCCGATCTCACTTTCGAAAGTGGAGCATTCAAAAGTGAAAGTGGTTTAGTCACGTTTTTTTTGGCAACCCTCTCCCCCCCTTTGTCGAAAAGCCACATAAACCTCATTTTGCCCCTAATGTGAAAAAGCCTGCTAGACCTCTTAAACATTGAATCTGGAAAGAGCCATTCAAGTGGTAATGAAGCCATTTAACATGCATGTACCAAACCCCAGGTATATACTGTCAGTTTCTGAATTCACTGTGTTAGACTACAGGGCCTGAGAGAGTAGGTCCAGGACCCATTGCAAGCCAGGACTGAGCCAGGCTGCTGGCTAGCTTGCTAAAAACCATTACTGGCGGGGAGAAGGAAATGCACATAGTCTATAGTATTAACCTATAAGCTTTTGCTTATCGGTTAATTGACTATACTATTACATCCTTAAGATATACCACAACTACTACTTCACCCCTGGTAAAGGAGGATATTAGATTGGTTTGTCATGAATTGTTCTTGAGACAACCATTTTTTATTTTTATTTTTCACCTTATTTTCTTCTAGGTGCTTGCAAATTGATTATTTAGTTACTTATTCCATTGTTTTTCTAGGTACTGATGTTGAACTGGCTGGTCTGTAATTCCCTGAGCTGTCCTTATTACTCTTTAGATCTTTTCCAGTCCTCTGGGATCTCTCCCATCTTCCACAAGTTCTCAAAGATAATTGCTAATATCTCTACCCTCAGTTCCTTAAGTATTCTATGAATGTATCAGGCCCTACTGACTTGAAGACATCTGACTTGTCTGTGTAATTCTTAACTTGTTCTTTTCCTATTTTAGCCTCAGCTCCTACCCCATTTACAGTGATGTTCACTATGTGAGTCATCTAGTCAGTACTAATTTTCTGGTGAGCACTGAAAAAAAAAAGCATTTAACACTTTGTCCATAGCTATATTTTCTGTTATTGTCTTTCCCTCCTCATTGAGCAATGAGCCTACTCATCCTCCACTCCCTTATTCTTCCTCTTGCTTCTCCCGTATTTTGAAATGTTTTCTTATTACCTTTTTTGTCTCTAAGTAGTTTAATCTCATTACGTGTCTTGGACTTTCTCATTTTGTGTTGTTTTCTTTTAATATGTTAATTCTTCATAATTTGACATATTTTCCACATTTTTGTATGATATGTTTTGGAGTTTCAGGTCATTAAGATAAGGTTCTGTCACAAGTTTTCAGTTTAACAAGAGTTTTAAAGTTTTATTTTCTGGGAGTCTTATTAAAATGTCAATTTATATATAAAGTTTACTTTGAGCACTGTTTGAACCTATCATAATAGTTTGATGGAAAATTGTTCAATATGGAAAGAATAATGAGTTCCAGAATTATCCCTTTTTGATGTCCTTCACTGGTGATTTGTTCTGGCGTTCTATGCAAGAAAACTAAAACACCCTATAGTGGGGCAGCGGCCACACTTTGAAGGTTGGAAAGATTAAAGCAGGCTTGAGGGAGTCTGAACAAACCCAGCCAATGAGAGTGCAGCTAGAGATGGACAATCAGGGCTAGTTGGGCCCTATAAAAAGGCTGCAGGGATGAGAGGAGCCCTGTTGGGCCCTGGCTAGTGAGGGTCAAGGACTGGTTTCCCTGAAGGCACTTCACCTTGGACAGAGAAGTGCTGGGAAGACTCAGGGAAGCAGAGTGGGGAAAGCTTCAACCTGATTGTAGCAGTGGCTGCAGCCTAAGGGCTGAGAAGTTGCAAGGGTCATGGAGAAGCACCCCAGGGACAAGAGGAGGGCAGGACATGGCTGCTGCCAGAGGGTCAGGACCCAGAGTAGTGAGTGGGCCTGGGTCCCCTCCACCCTTGCACTTCACCTTGCCACCATGGAATGTGGCCATTATAGACTGTTGTCCCTGAGGTGGGGAGCTAGACTCTGGGGATTACAGCTGGCCATTGAGGCAGGTATGAGCCAGAAGCCTGAGGACTACCAATACCCCAGGAAGAAGGAAGCATAGAATAGTGGACATTGCCAGATAGCAGTGACCAAAAGAGTCTGTTGTAGTCCAGAGACTGAAGTGGATTCTGCCATAGAAATTGGAGACAGCAGAGCAGAAGGCAGCACACTCAACTCACTGTGGCAAGGTTATGGCTATGCCCTGTGTGTCTCATGCTACTGGCAGATAACATTAGGCTCAGAAACTCGCTGTGGTCCTATACACAACCCCTTTCTCTTTACAGGAGGCAGGGTCCACAGCTGAGGGAGGCATACTCATCACAGACTGGTCCATAGTTTTGGGGTGAAACCCTCCTGTTCGAACTGGTGTCCCTTCTTGGGACAGGCTCTGTGTTAGTGTGTAGGGGGAATCCAGGCCAGCCCACTACTCCAGGTTCCAGCCTAGGGCCCCTAAAGTAGCAACAGCAGTCAAGGTTGTTTTTCCTTCTGAATTGGCAGCTTTTCCCTGGGCCACTTCCCCAAACACCTCCTTCTAAAGGGTATCTCTCTGGTATCTATTAACTAGCTTGCAGCTCGCTGCTGCTGCTTGTTCCTCCCTTTTCTCCTTCAGTCCGTCTCTCTTTGTCTTCCCTTCTCCTGACCCAGGAGAGGCCTTTTAAAGCAATTCCACTGGCTGTAATTGGCTGCAGGTTTGAGTGACTTGCCTGAGGGCGCAATCTAGTTAATTAGCCCCAGATGTTTTCCTGTCTTCATTTTATTGAAGCAGGCTCTAGTAGTTTACTCTGGAAAGAGAAAACCACTTATCCAGTGCCCTGTATACCTGCCTTCCAGAAGGCTTCTACAGCCACCTACTCTCAGGCTGCCATGCATCCTCCTTTCCCTACACTCCTTCTCTCTTCCTGGAGTGGAAGGTGTATGGGGGGGTATGTGTGGGGGGGAGCGGGGCTACTGCTATTTTGGCTGGCAGACAGGCAGGCGGGCAGGCCTTGGCTATACCTTTATTCTGGACCAGGTCCCCTCTTTTCTTGACCTGTTTTGCTTGCAGGTAGCTTCCTTCCCCCACCCCTTCACCTCAGCTAGCTATTGAGGGTGCCAGAGGAGAGGGTGGGTGGAAATGTCTGCTGCCTTGCCACAGGCAGGGGAAGGGGGAGGACTCCCTACTTGCATCTTCTTGGTGGTCTACCTGGCTCCTTTCTTCTTCCGTACTGCAGGCCTGGACTCCACCTTTCCTGCTGCTCCCCCAGGGGCAGCTGAGGTAAGGGGGCTGCTTTGTGGCAGCTCCTGGGGTCCTCTCTTCTCACAGCTTGCTCTGTGTTGAGGGAGGAGGGGCTTAAGGGGCCCACTTTCCGTCAGGGTTCCTAGGCGGTGGCTGGTGCAGCTCTTGTGGGGCACTGGGGGTGAGAGGTGGTTCACCTCCCCCCCCTTCCCCCGGTTCCTCTGCCCCTGAATTTCTGCATTGCTGCAGGGGCCCTTTCTGTTCTCGGCTCCAGTGCTTGCCTCTCTGCCCCTCCTTTGCTCTGCTGGGTCCTGCAACAAGTCCTGTAGGCCTGCCACTCAGGGACCTGTGGGCACACTGGTTCTTCTTCCCTCTCCCCTGCAGCAGTGACTAGTTACCCCCATCTGCTTTCTTTGAGCAGGCACCACCTCACCATCTGCCTTCCCTCTCCACTATTTCCCTCCCCCCTTCTTGTGTTCCCATGACCCCCCTCTGTTATTTTTCTTGGTGTTTGAGCCTCCCCTTCTCTTCTTCATTTTTAGTTACCTTCCCTCCACACACCATTTCACTCCCCCGTGTTCTTAAAATAATTTACCACCTCATCTCCCCCGTGCAGCCTATTACTGCTCCTGCGTCTGGATGTTCCTGCATCCGAGCAGAGTTCCACTGGGTGGCATCCACTGGCTCTCAAGGAACAGCGGGCGCTGTCTGGGGTTCTCTCATTAGTCCTTAGACCCTCACACCCACACCTGTTTTTCTTTTTTTTTTTTTGTCCCCTGGAATTAGTTGGCATCTAGGCCTCTTTGAATTCTTCCTGTAGGCTGGGGAGGGTCCTTTAGATGTGGGCAAGCTAATGCCTGACCACCTCCTAGATCCTAATAGGACCAGAGTGTGGCAGGCTGTTGTCTTAGGTCTGTCAAATCACTGAAAGAACTAATTCCCAGACTAACCATCAGGAGATGCTGCTGTAATGAATCCAACCCAGTATACACTCTAAAATCTGTGATTGTGTAACCACCACCAGGCAGATTTGAACCTGGGATTTCGGGAGTTCAGTATAGGAGCCTCTACCCTTTGCGCTAAAATCCAGCTGTCTCTCAGCCCATGCTGTAGAGGTCTCTTGTTTTTATCTGTTGCTGTAGTCTAGGTGCCATTGCATGGGACAGTGAACCACACTAGGGCTTTGTCTACACTGCAAGAAGTCTTGCACAAGAAAATGTCCACACTGCCATGTGCAAGCTATGCTTTTGTGCAAGAGCATCCATGGCAGTGTGAATGCTCTCTTGTGCAAGAAAGCTCTGATTGCCATTTTAGCCATAGGGCTTTCTTGCGCAAGAAACCCTGCCACGTGTCCACACTGCCCTCTTGCACAAGAGAGCTTACACCTGTTAGAAAAGAGCGTAGCGCCTGCGCAAGGAGCCCTCTCTTACCACACCGTACTGTAAATCTTCTTGCGCAAGAGCAGGCGGGCAGTGTGTACACTCTGCGGATTCTTGCGCAAGAACGGCTGTTGTTGTGCAAGAACCCGCCAGTGTAGACATAGCCTAGGTGTATGGGTTACAATGGCATCAACAGGTTTCTCCTCATGTTGATTCATAGAATGTCAGGTGTGTATTAGTGTTTATAGATAACATGATTTTAACTTTTACCTCCAAACCTGAGAAAACATGCACTAAGACAAATCTGCTATAATAAGGCTTCTCACAGTAAAACACCAATGAGATCTAATTATCCAGTAGCATAGAAGAAAGCTCCCTAAGATGGAAAAGAGGTGACCATGACTTCAAATTTTACCTGTACTAACTGTGGTGTATATTCCCATCTCACCACTTTATTGTTGATAAAGGCTATGAACCTCAGTTTTATAAGGCAGAGGGATGCAAATGAAGACATTTGAAATTGCAAATAAAGCTGGGATTTAAATATCCCATGCTTCATTTGCATATTCACGTTATGGCACTATTTCGAAATAACAGATGCTGTTAAGATGCGGTTATTCGAGAGAAAACCCTCCTCTCAAAATAACCCTTATTCTTCACACAATGAGGTTTACTAGTTATTTTGAGAGAAGGGTTTTCTCTCAAAATAACCATGTCTTAACAGCGTCTGTTATTTTGAAATAGTGCTATTTCGAAATAGTACCATAACGCGATTATGCAATTGAAGTGTGTGATATTTAAATCCCGGCTTCATTTGCACTTTTGAAGTGCTTCATTTACATCCCTCTGCTGATAGAGGGATGTAGTCTAGACATAGCCTGAGTGGCCAACTCATTTTTCAAGTAGGTCAACAGGCACAGTCAGGAATAAAGCCTAGAATTCTAACACAGATTTTAGCTACCCAATCACACTTGTATTTCAGAGTAAAAACACTTCAGTTAACATAGCTCTAACTACAAAACCATACTTGTCTCCCAGAAAAAAACAGAAAATTAAGATTTTTGTTATCGCCAGTCTTCTACTGCTGTCTAGCAAACAGTTGTCTAATTCGTGGGGAATGGTTGTGTAACCCCTCCTGTTCACTAGCCCAGTGTGAGGTTATCCAGCATAGGGGAAGCTTTGTGACTTCTTACACAACTGTGGGAGAACAAGCCTGAGGCTCCTTGGTGTGCTCTACATTGTGTATTAGTGTGTGTGCACCTTAGACCAGGCCCACTCAGACAAACCACCAGGAACAGGCTTTATTCTGTAAAAAAAAAACCAAAGAACAGGATCACAGTGCAGCAGCCCCTTCTCTCAGCATGCAGCATGCGTGCTGCTTCTAGCTCAGTCCCTGCTGAGACCCTGCTGGGGGCAGAGGGTACATGCTAGCAGGAAGAAGAGAGTTCTCCCAACATGCCGAAGTTTGTAGTCCATAACTTGTAGTTCCCAGGACTGCTGTTGAAGCACACTGGACCTTGGGCTACAGTTGTATCAAATCTTCTTATTTCATCAAACTCATGTCTAGCATAAAACTTTAGCAATGACCTCTGATGGCCTTGGCTAAACAGATAGCACATCTGATTTTCACATATCCCATACATTTGGCAAGTTATTCTGCCTGAAGCAGTGTTGGCGTATTTTGTCAACAGGATTGTAGGCAATTGGAAAGTGACAAAACATGCAGAAGACTTTCCTCTTGACTTGTGTTTCTACGCTTGTCAGTTTTTAGTCATGTCCTTATAATGGAGTGTTAACTGTCACTAAATGAATTTAGACACGTTTTTATTTGAAAAATCTGTGATCTTATGATCTTCTAAATTATTTTAAAACTGGAGAGAAAGTTTACATATGAGAGTACAACCATGATGTTGCAGGAGAAGAGGAGCTATTTAGTAGGGAAAGGTGGATATGCTAAGAATGGAAGTGGGAGTGAGAGAGGCAGGAGGGTGCTGGATGGATGTATTCAGAGAAATATATAAGGTGCTGGACATAAGGTAGTAAAGAGGCAAGAGGAAACCAAGATGGGGGCAATGATATGAGGAAACGGGGACTTGTATATATCAGAGGACAACAGAGGCATAGGTTGTAGATGTGGGTAGGAACAGGAGATGGAGGGCTTTAAAAGTGAACACAATGGGTATGTCTAGACTACATGCCTCTGTCGCCAGAGGCATGTAAATTAGACTACCCGACATAGTCAATGAAACCAGGATTTAAATATTCCCGGCTTCATTAAAATAAAAATAGCTGCCACGCTGTGCTGGCTCAGCTGATCGTTGGCACAGCGCTGCAGTCAAGACACGGATTAGTCGACAGGGAATGCCTTTGTTGACTGCTCCTGTAAACCTCATTTCATGAGGCACGATATTTAAATCCCAGCTTCATTGACTATGTTGGGTAGTCTAATTTACATGCCTCTGGCAACAGAGGCATGTAGTCTAGACATACCCAAAGGCTGTGTCTACACTGGCAAGGTTTTTCAGAAAATCATCTGATTTTCTGGGAAAACTTGCCAGCTGTCTACACTGGCCCCTTGAATTTCCGGAAAAGCACTGACGATCTAATGTAAAATCATCGGTGCTTTTCCGGAAAAACTATGCTGCTCCCATTCGGGCAAACGTCTGTTTCCGAAAGACTTTTGCCCAAAAGGGCCAGTGTAGACAGCACGGTAGTGTTTTCCGCAAAACAGCCCCGATCGCGAAAATGGTGATCGGGGCTTTTTTGTGGAAAACCACGTCTAGATTGGCCACTGACGCTTTTCCGCAAAAAGCGCTTTTGCGGAAAAGCGTCCTGCGAATCTAGATGCGCTTTTCCGAAAATGCTTTTAACAGAAAACTTTTCCGTTAAAAGCATTTTCGGAATTTCATGCCAGTGTAGACGTAGCCAAAGAGTTTATGCTTGGTGTAGTGGAGGGGGAGTCAGAGAGAGGAAGCAAAATCTGAGGTAGTTAGAGGGATAATCTAAGACAATGACCTTTGCAGCCATAGATACAAACAGACCTATGGGGGAAGTAATATGGCATTTTGTGATTCCAAAGAGAGCACAAGGAGGTACAATCCTTCTCTCAGCTCCTTAGAATAGAAGAAGTCTGCACATTTAACTGTCTTATGAGCCTACCAGCAAAGCCTCCTTAGTCTGGTCAGTGCTATGGGTGTGGCTGAAGGTATATAGTCTTTCCCAAAGTAAGAGATTGCTCTTAAGCCTTGCTCTTCATCTGTGGCCAGTTGATCAACATGAAAATGAAGTCCTCAAAAGGAATGTTACATTGCACAATTTGAAGTTATGGTTTTACTCTGGTTAGGTTGTAGAAGATGATTCTTTTTCTAATTCTGCTGAAGGGATATTGCCTATTTTACTTGTATGCCTATGTAATTTTTATAATATGGGAACAGAAGTGCCAGCTACAAAAGCTCACTTCGCTATCACTCGAATCAGACTAGATCTAGGGTCTAATAGGTTAAAAGGGAAAAAAAATATCCCTTCAGCTGCACAGATATTTGGATGACTAATTCAGCATTTGAATAGATTCTGTTTAAACTAGAAGTAAAACATAAACCACTTTGAGATGGAGTACATGTCTTATGCACAAAGGAGTCTGGAGACAATGGAATTACACAAGTTAGGAGTATTTTAAACTAAAGCAGAAAAGGAAAAAGTTTGCATTAAAAAGAAGTGGCACAATGATACCTTCTGTTGCAAACATCTCTTTTCTCTCTCTGCACTTATGTCAAGAATAGCTAGAAAGGACAATTCCAAACAGTAGCTGCTTAAGATTAAAAGGATTTTGCACGTTGCTGATCCTCCTCTGTGACATACAAACACATTTAGAAGATCAGGACCTGAAGGCAATAAGTAGCACTGGAAAATCATTCTAGTCACATGATCCAGCAAACAGGTTGTTGGACTCTGCATAAATATTGTTTAACCTTGCATTCCTGCCTGACAAGAGTACTCCAATAAACTCTGCCGATTGCCCTGCAGTACCGTTCTTCCATGAGATTAACATGAACCTCATTGCTGTTTACAAAGTTCATTGCTGAACAACAAAAAACAACAAATCATATCAATTTCATGCACAGACACAGTTGTAACTGGGGGTTTTGTTGCCACCCAACAAAAGCCTCTGTGGAGACCTGCCAGAATTCGTTGTTTAGTAACTGCTTGCTTTTCCAAGTCTCATTTTCCATCCACTAATACAATATTACACTGTTAGTCACTCAGAGTTAAATTTGTAAGTAGGCAATCACAGCGACCGTGTGTTGTTAGCTCTAGTTATAATATCTTTGTGTACATCAATCCCTATTACACCAGTTCTACCAGCCAAGTGAAATTCACACTTTTTTTTTCTTTCTTAGCCTTCATAATCTGTTATTCTTCTTACCTATCAGGATCCCATGCCTGATTAAATATTTGTTAATGGTTTTGGGGAATATTTAAGTTTTTATTGCATAAAATACTCAAAGACTGCTGTTTCTAGACATTGTGCAGGAGTTACATTTAAATATATCCATAAGCAAAAAAGAAAAGTAGCCTCTCATACATCATCTAGAGCTTTGAGAAGGATTCTGGACATTTGATGATTTATGGGTTTTCCCTAATTATACCATTATCCCTGATGTCTCAACAAATCTTCCAAATCTCTGAAGAGAGTTCAGGTAAAGGTCCTAAACCCCTTAGCATGGAGAAACACGTTACTCTTGTCAGCTAAGATTCAGTGATAAATTGGACAGACCCATTGATATGGTATAAAAGTAATAAATATAGTGCAACTAGAACTGCATGTTCATTCTAAGAGGATAGACAAGT
This sequence comes from Pelodiscus sinensis, assembly GCF_049634645.1. Classification (NCBI taxonomy): domain Eukaryota; kingdom Metazoa; phylum Chordata; order Testudines; family Trionychidae; genus Pelodiscus; species Pelodiscus sinensis. The sequence continues at coordinate 43,844,305 of NC_134711.1, read as the reverse complement.
CCTTGCCTAAATCTGAGGGGCAAATAAAATGCTAAAGATTCATACATTTCTTTAGTCCTAATGTCTATTGACTCCCATGCTAATTGCTTTCATTCCACCAATAAGAGGGAACCTGAAGAATTCTGGCAATTTAAAAAAAAATTCTTTTAACTTTAGTGGACATAATATGAAACAAGGCACTGGACAGAAAGGTAGTGTTGTAATTACAGACACAACTTAAAGGTCACAGTAAGTGTCATATTTTGAAATAATAAAATAATAATAAATAAATAAATAACTTTATTATTAGTATTGAATGAGATCATTTCTTGAAATAGTCCAAAAGACATTTGTTAACATTTATGGTTCTGTTCCTGAAATTAAAAACACCACAGGTATGAGAAAAAGGTGAAATATCAACTTTTAGAATGTCTTCTTCTTCTTCCCTTAGGCAATTATGGTCATCATTTGAGCATATAAGAATAATCATAAAAAAATCACAGTGCCGGTTTTGATGATGGAAACCATATATTTGATGTTTGCTATTATTATTTCAAATCAGGGGATGTAGCAACATGCACCTCTTAGTTTCATCACCACTGCAGGGCTGTTATTCAGTTGGAGAATCACCACTTCTGTTTCATCTCTTATGGAAAGGCTGGATTTTGAGGGGGTTGGGTGAGAGCTGACAATGCATTTTCATTGTTTTTTGACTTTCCTCCATGGTTGTGTAGCCAGACAGCCCCTCCCCCCCATCTCATCCATCTTATTTGCCTCTCTCAGGTTCCCGAAGCATACAGGGCAGAGAAGGAGCAATAAAATCAGCATAGTCTATGCTGGCTCATCTGATCCTGAGAAGCTGAAAACATAGATATGAGGAGAGAGCGATTAAGACAATAAGCTGGCCTCGAGGCTGCGAGAAGTACCCGGCTGGCACCCATGTTGATACGAACACACAGTCCCTGGGAGAGGAATTTCCCACTGAGAAAAGAATGCCCAGTACTTCCAATTTAGTTATCTCTCTTACAAGTGTAAATTAAGTTCCCAACTCCCTTGTAAGAACTGGTCTCACAAAAGACAGACCAGCACCATTTGGCATCACAGATAAGAAAGAGAAATACGTGACCCAATAGGTAAAAAATGGGTACAGCAGTGCACTCACTTTTGAGTGTCAATCTACCCTCTACCTGCTGGTCGGGTTAGGTGTTTTGACCTCCCGAGGTTCCACGGGGACGCCCACCTCATATTTTCGTCTTTCCGAGGAATTGAGGGACCGATCCTGGCATGACACGCTGGGACCGAGTGACGCAGAAGGGGGTAAAAATTGTACCCGTATGTGTTCTTTTGTTTTAGTGCATGCATAGAATAGATCTCTTTAAAGATTAAGCTGTCATTAGGTACCATTATTCTCTATTTTCTATCTTTATTTTCTTTGTAACCATTTTTTTAAGATCTCTCTCTCTCTCTCTCTCTCTCTCTCTATATATATATATATATTTGCTAGCAGTTAAGAAATAGAACAATAGCCATTGCAACCATATGATTTATAAGCTTCCTCAATAAACCTGTAACTGTTTAAGCTTTAACCTGACTCCTTCAGTTGCTGTAACAGAACCAGGCACAATTTAAAAGAACTTCAGCCGGTCTTAAGGGATAGACATAGGGAAAGCTTGGGCGTTTGGATTTGTGTCACTCCAGGTGGCAGATCCACTGGGGCACCTTTCAGTCTTTCCCTAAGGCTGCCCGCTGCGAAGGAATTACGAATTCTAGCAGCTGAAATCTAAGGTGTTATAAGCTCTCCCTGTAAACTCATTGGGCGCCCGTCAACCTCCTCCAGGTTGCCCGCTGTAAGGGACCCCGGTCCCAGCAGTTGAAGTCTCAGGTGTATAGCATGTACACACTGCCCTGACCGTCGGCTGACAGGTTGGGAATCCTCAACTGACTACTTTGGGACATCTTTTAAGCCCTCTTTTGTGCCATCAGAGCAGCAGAAGGAAGACTTAGTAGGGCCAAGATCTTGTCTCAGTAACACTTTTGCATCCATATTCCACCTTAATTATTTTAAATCTTGTGCTTTGGTACTCTACTCAAATGATATCATTTAAGGAGTTTTGTTTATATGGCTAATTAACAAAGGTGTGCAATACTTGTGCCAAACCTCTCAAGGATTGAAAGCTTATATCAGGGACATAACATTTCACTTTTATCTAATTAGGTGCAAAAATGGGATAACTTGTCAAACCTTTCTGTTTTCTCTCCTGATAGCAAAACACTGGTTCCAACCTCCAAGCTAACTCCTGATATGCATGAGTTGTCAGTAACCTTGCAATCAAACAGACCCTAGATATAATTACCACATTACTATATTTATGGAGAAACAGCACGTATGTAAATAACAACATAATTTAATATTGATGAAGGTGATGGGTTTATATAAATACAGAAATTTAAATAATTAACTACCACTAGAATGTATTTGTTTACTTACTTTGCAATTTTAATTAATAGGAATGCCATTTATTCATTCAAATTCTAACACCAAAAAAGTCCACTTGTTCTTTTGAATCCAGCCAGTTGATTCTAAACCAACATACTTATAATTAGAACATGATTAAATGAACGTACATTTTAGCATCTCTGAAATTCATCACACAGCATGATTATACCTCCTTTCTTAGCCACTATTAACTATGCAAATAAGTATTCCTATTAAAAAAGGAAGAAATAAAAAGGCCATTAAAATTCTGCATATTTAAATTGTATTTATTTAACTAGTAAATAAAGATGAAAAGCCCGAGATGTAAAATACTTACACTGTGAATTACTATTACATTATTATTTTTAAGCCTACTAGGGCGATATGGTCTAGAACAGATGAAAAATCCATAAAAAAGGTGCACAACTGATAGCTAAAAGAATAGCTATTGATGTTTCACTGTCAGACTTAAAGGAGATATCTAGTGGGGTCCCACAGCAGACTGTCAGGGGTACAATGCTATTCAAGTCTTTTATTAATGATTTTGTAATGGAGTGGAGAGTATTCTTATAAAATCTGCAGATGACACCTAGCTGGGAGAGATTGCATACATTTTGGAGGACAGACTTAGAATTCAAAATGACCATAGTACATTGGAGAATTTGTCTGAAATCCAGATTCAGGTCGAAACTCTCCAAATCAGGACTCTTTGGTCTGGCAACATCCATGGTCTGGCATGGATTTTGCAGGATCAGAAAGTCCCAGTGAAGGGCCAGCAGCAGGGAACCCTGCAGGCCGGCAGAGCAGCAGGTTTCCCGCAGCAAGTTGCTAGTGGAGCTGCCTAGCGCATGGCAGTGGGAGTGCCCTGCAGGGCTGGGAGACCTGGCGTGTGGCTGCCTGGCTGGGCTGGGAGCTGCAGCAGTGGCAGCGGTGGCCTTGCGGGCCAGAGCAGCAGCACACAGTGGAACGCAGCTGCCTGGGAGAGCCGAGAGCCCCAATGCACAGCTGCCTGAAGGACAGAGCAACTCCAGCATGTGGCTGGTCTGGGGGTCCAGCAGGTCAGCAGGGCTGGTAGCATTTGAGCAGCCAGTTGGGAGGCCAGTGGGCCAGGACAGAGCTGGGGTGACTGGTGGCAGGAGGGCCAGAAATGACCTCCCCTGGTCTGGCAAAATCCTTCATCTGAGACTGGTCAGGTCCTAAGGGTGCCAGGCAAGGAAGGTCCAACCTGCAATAAAATTTAAAATGGCAAAGAACTACACTTAGGAAGGAAAATCAAAATGTACAACTATAAAATGTGGAATAGCTTGCAAGGCAATATCACCACTGACAAGGAGCTGTTTAATGGATCACAAATTGATACATTTGAAAATGTAATGCATTTACAAAAAGGCAGATATCATTCTGGGATGTTTTAACAGGGGTGTCATGTGTAAGGCACATGTGTGCCTTAGTGTGTTTCAGTGACCCCTAGAGCTATGTCGGCAGGAGCCTAATGCTCCTGGTAGGACCATCCATGCCAGACAAGTCGAAGGGTAGAGCCCAGACTAAGTGTGATTCACTGGTCTTCCAGGTTGGGGGTTCGGCTCAGGGCTAACAACCCTGACCTAGGTGAAACAAAATTGTTTTGGAAACAGCAATGAAGAATTCTCCTACAACTTTGTGCGATGGCCTTTCTAAGCCCTCTCTAGGGAAAATGACCAAAGACAAACAAAAATGGAGAACCTTCCTTGCTGCCCTACACACCAGTGGGTGTAATAGGCATTAACTAACATGTGTAAGGTATGGGAGATAATTTTCTCACTTAGTGCTGGTGTGGCTACATCTGGAGTAGTAGGTCCAGTTTTGAGTACTTCATTTTAGGAAAGATGTGGACAAATTGGAGAGGGTCCAGTGGCAACAACAATGATAAAAAGTTTAGAAAACCTGGCCTCTGAGGAAAGGTTTTAAAAATAGGCATGGTTAGCCTTGAGACAAGAAAACTCTTCATGTTTTCAAAAATGCTACAGGCTGTTGTAAGGACATTGATCAATTGTTCTCCATGTCTACTCTAGATAGCATACAATGTAATCAATCAGCTTACTCTAGAGTAAGAGAGATTAAATTTACATATGAGGACAGTCTTCTAACTATGAGGGTCGTTAACAAGCCCTCCTGGGGGGAGGGATAGCTTAGTGGTTTGAGCTTTGGCCTGCTAAACCTGCAATTATGAATTCAATCCTTGAGGGGGCCATTCAGAGGTCTGGGGCAAATCTGTCAGGGATGGTACTTGGTCCTGCTGTGAGGACAGGAAATTGGGCTCAATGATCTCTCAAAGTCCTTTCCAGCTCTATGAGATACAAATATCTCTTTACTGTTATCAAGGGGGATTGTAGAATTCCTGTCATTGGAGGATTTTAAAAACAGGTTGGACAAAAAGTTGCAGCAGGCATCGTGACACCCTAAGAGCATCCCAATATGATCTGACACACAATTGTTATGATTTATATACAAAAAGTGGCATTTGAAAAATGATTAATCTGATAATATTCTTGCTTGATATATGCCTGGGAAAGTTTTAAAAGCATTTTATAGATATGTGCTGGAAATATATTCTTAAAGTATATTTGCTAAGTAGTGCATAAACAATGTTTTTTCTAAACAAAGGAATGTGATTCCACAAGATGTAGGACAGAATGAGGTACCTCTAACTGCTGTTGGGCCACCAGAGCTTTTGTTTACTTGAGTGTCCATAGGCATAGCCGCTTACAGATCTCAGTGGCCGCAGTTTGCCATTCTTGGCCAATGTAAGCCATGGGAAGCGGTGACCCACTTCATGCCACTTCCCACTGCTCCAGTTGTCCAGGAATTGTGAACCAATGAACTTTGGGAACATTTAAGTAGAGGCCATTTTGGTTACCCTTTATCTGAGGAGATAAAGGGACTTGACTGAGCACTTGGAGATGTGTAAAGAGCCCTTGCCAGAGATTTTTGTCAGCCATTCTGGAAAAGAGACTTAGTACAAAACAATTATTTGAACAAAACATGCTAGTTTGTTAAATCAGGATTTAATCTTTGAAGCATATTTTCACTTTTGTTGCTTATATCCCTTTCTACATTCTTTTGGTGTCACTCAAATGTATGATTTTTGTTTAGTAAACATGTTTTACTTTTACTATAGTCAGTGATAGGTTCTAGAATTAAGTGTGCGGGAGGTGCTGCTGCACCCTCTGGCTTGCAGTGGTTCCCATTATATACAGAATTTACAGTTTGATTCCATGGATCACAGTACCCCCACTATACAAATTGGTCCAGCCCCCTATAAGCAGTTCAGATCTTTTATTAAAACCAATCTTTGTTAACCCCTGTTAAAGTAAGATGCTGAATATTAACTCTTTAAGGGAACAGCAAACTTAACCTCTGTGAGGGTACGTCTAGACTGCAAGGCTACTTTGGGATACCCAGAGGCATCTCGAAATAGCTACCCCATGTCCAAGAAATGTGTCCACTTTTTTGAAATAATTTTTGAAATAGTAGATGCACTATTTCAACATCCCTATAAACCCTGTTTCATGAGGAATAAGGGATGTCTTGAAATAATGCTTTATTTCAAAATTTGGTGCCATGTAGGAATGCCAAATTTCAAAATAGCCTATTTCAAAATAAAATTGAAATAATCTATGAATTTGCATAGCACAAATTGTGTATCTTATTTTGATTTTAGCGTGCAGGCTAGATGTACCCTGAGTGTTTCATGAGGGTGCGTCTACACAGCACCCTTTCTTCTAAATAAGCTATGCAATTTGTGCTATACAAATTGCGTAGCTTATTTCGAGCTTATTTCAAAATAGCTTATTTCAAAATTTGGTACTATTTTGAAATAAAGTGCTATTCAGACAAATCCCTTAAACCTCCTGGAACGAGGGTTACAGGGATGCTGGAATAGCATGCCCGTTGTTACGAAATATATTTGAAATAATGGACACGTTTAAAGATGAGGAATTGCTATTCTGAGATTTTTCCGGTCTAAACACAGCCTGAGACAGCTGGGTACTACAGAGCTACATCTGTGAGGCTCTCGGGATTTGGGGTTCATTGATTGTTACCTGCTAGTCAAGGTCTGAATGAGCAGAGTTCTAAGAGTTTGCTGGTAGGGCACACAAGCTGGTGTGTCAGAGAGCTGATACATAGCTTAGCAACAGCAAAACTTTCAACTGCTAAGACTGAGGGGCTGTGTCTAGACTGCATCCCTTTTCTGTAAAAGGGACGCAAATTAGACACATCGCAATTGCAATTTAAATCCCCCCAGCTTCATTTGCATAAAAATGGCTGCCGCTTTTTTCTGGCTCGGAGCTTTGTCGGAAAAAAACGCCAGTGTAGATGCGGATCTTTCGAAAATAAAGCCTTTTCTGAAAGATCCCTTATTCCACTTTATTTTCCAAAAGATCCGCATCTAGACTGGCGCTTTTTTCTGGAAAAGCTCCGAGCCGGAAAAAAGCAGCAGCCATTTTTATGCAAATGAAGCAGGGGGGGATTTAAATCCCTGCTTCATTTGCAATTGCGATATGTCTAATTTGCGTCCCTTTTACGGAAAAGGGATGCAGTCTAGACACAGCCAGAGTGATTCCACAGTAATTCAGTTCTCAGCAGCTGGTAACAGATGGTCTATATTTACCTGGTCGTGCCTCAGTGCAGAGGGCTGGACTAGATGACCTCTCAAGGTCCCTTCCAGCCCTACAATTCTATGATTCTGTTATGACTGCTTTTTATGCAAGTAATTTTACTACTACTTTATAGGCCATTCATGTTTTGCTATTTTCTTTGGCTAATGAGCTGCAACAGAGCTGTCTCCATAGAAAGATGAATTCATATTTTGAGAAAAACTACTAAACAAATTCAGTGGGGCAACCTGGGCTAAAATAATCATTTTAGAAAAAGAAAAGAGTTCTCTGAATTCAGTTGGTTTGTTGACCTTGAGAGAGTCATTAAAATCCTCTGCTTAGAAGTTTAATTTTCTTATTAGTGCAACATCCGGTCAAAGTCTTGCTTTTTATTAGATTAACCATGTGAAAAATGATTTCCCAGAATTTTGCTTCAATCATGCTTGCTCTTCTTTTATTACTTACGCAAAAAAAAAAAAAAAACCCACGGTTCCAGCAAAGTTTTATTTGCATGCATTCATAAGGAAAACAAATTTGGAGCTTTTATATGAGATTTGTCTAATCAATAAACAAAGTTCTTTTAGTGATTACACAAAATGAGAAATCATTAATATAGGTTTGGCAGAGGGTCCCCTCCATAGGATGGTTTGGGGCAACTGCCCTGGGCCTTAAACTTTGGGGGTTCCCTGTAGTGCTGAGGGCAGCCCAGGGGAATAATGGGGGACCTGGCACTGGCAACAGGGGTCAACCTACCCCCACGCTCACTGCAGCAGCAGGAATTGGAACAACCAATCCCGTCTGGCTCCACTCCACAGGGTCCCAGCCATGTCGCTCAGGGGAGGGGGACTGAAGGGAATGGGTCCCTCCCACCTCACACTCATCATCATCAGCAGCATAAAGCAGAGTGACTTGGCCCCAGCCTCCTGCTCCACCGGCTCTGAGCCACATTTTCCACGTCTTGCTGCTGGTGAGTACAGGGGATCATTCTACCTCTTCCCCCAACCCTCTTACCACAAGCAATGCAGCTGCAAGCTGGAGATGCAGAGCAGTCTGGGACTGGGTTGTTCCACTTCTAGCTGTCACCAGTGAGTGCAAGGGCAGGAGTGTCCCCCTGCTGCCATCTCCAGGCCCCCCGCTAATCCCATGTGCTGTGTGCAGCACTTCTTGGGGTGTCTGTGGTCATTCCTGCACCCTTGTGGCTAACCTGCGTCCAGCTGTGGCAGGTGCTGGGATGGCCCCTTCCCGGCCGGACGTGTATGGCCTCCCCTGAGCCTGGCAGCAGGATCCCACCCATTCTCAAAGGCTGCCTGCTGCATCTGCGTGCCACACATTAACACTGCATGTGGTTGCACATGTGTGGACTGCAGCACAATGTCCAGCCTGAGCAGCCCAAGAAACGCTAGCCCTCCACCCCCTGTGTGTCTGTCTCCCCCGCCCTGTGAATGTGACAAACTGAAAGTACTCACCTGAAGATCCCTCCCAAGCATCAGACAAGGCCTGGGAGTTGTCCTAGCTGACAGCCACTAGCTCCAGCAACAGAGTTACAGTGTCCATCTCCACCTCCTTCTCCTACTGGCCCTCGTCGTCCTCCTCCTCCTCTGTGACCTCCAGCTTGGCAACAACAGGGGGGGTCTTGAGGCTGGAGTCCACCATGATGGGTGAGGAAACAGATTCCTCACCCCCCAGAATCTGATGCAGCTCATCGAAGTAAGGGCAGGTGTGGGGTCCTGCCCCTGAGTGCGAGCTGCGCTCTCTGGCCCTGACATATTCCTGTGGGCCTCTTTGATCTTACTCCAGACCTGTTCTGAGGGTGGTGTCCACGCTCCACCATACATTCAAAGAGGTCTGCATTGTGGCGCTTGGAGCGGAGATCCTGCAATGTGTCCTCCTCACCTCACAGCTCGAGAAGGGACAGGATCTCCACTCTGGATCAGGAGGGTGTCTGCCTCTTGGTCCCCCTTGGTGGATTCTGGGACTCCTAGGGCTGCTCCCTGCAAGGGGCAGCGGTGTTGGGGGGCTTGTGGCTGTGTCATCAGAGAGCAGGCTTGTGGCAGGGAGAGCCACGGAGTCAGGGTGCTGCTCCAGCAATGGCTTCCTGCCTTGAGACTTGTCCAGGATGTCTGCAGCTTTAAGAGGTGCCACGAGACAGGAACTATAGAGCTGTGATTACTTTGGACAGCGTGTCCACCAGGGCACCTGTGTTATTTCCAAGAGGCCTATTCTTTCAAAAGAAAACCCTCCTCCCCATCCACACATGCCTTTTTCCAATAAAGCTCTTTCGGAAAAAGTGTTCTTCCTCATAGAAAAAGGATTACCACTCTTGGAAAAATCCTTCTGTTTTTTCGATTTATTTTCAAAAGAATGCAATTGTAGTGTGGACATAATTTAAGTTTTGTCAGAAAAACAGACGTTTTCCCAACAAAACTCTATATTGTAGACATACCCCAAGACAGCTTCCTGCTGAAAGATTTAGTGAAGCTCACCCTTAAGTCACCACACCCTGCTTATCATAGAAGTGTACAACTGACTATTCAGCAGAATTCTGAGTTTGACAAAGACAATCGATGGTAATATAGATCTAACACTCCAACATGTTCTGTATAAAGATATATTATTTTAAAAAAATTATAAAGAAAACTCTGATGGTCTATGGCTATCAGAGCATCTGTGCTTTTTCTGATAGGGGTTTCTTGCACAAGAAGCCCCTGTTGTTTGTCCACACGTGCCTTTTTGTGCAAGAGTTCTTGAGCAAAAAGGCTTATTCCTCGTAGAAAGAGGAATAACTCTTGGGCTACATCTACACTGCTTCCCTTTTCCGCAAGAGGAAATGCAAATGGAGGACTCATTTGCATATGTCACGCTTGCATTTGCATTTCCTCCTCAGATCCCTTTTGCTCAAAAGCCATTCTTCCTCATGTTTTCAGGAAGAACGTCTCTTGCACAAAAGGGGTTTTTTTTTGTGCTCAAAAAGGAGATGTCTACACAGCTCTTTTTTGCACAAAAACCTCTTGTGCAAAAGGGATCCGAGGAGGAAATGCAAATGCGAGTGCGATATATGCAAAAGAGTGCTCCATTTGCATTTCCTCTTGTGGAAAAGGGAAGCAGTGTAGACGTAGCCATGTGCAAAACCCCCTGTCTTCTTATGATCTACTGTACTTTTTCTTGCTCAAAAACGTACTTTTAGTGTGGATGCGCTGCGAGTTTTTGCACAAAAATTCTGCAGTGTAGACGTAGCCTAGATGTGTGAGTTACAATTGTGTAGCTGAAGCTGAAATAGCTTTTGGCACTGTCTACACAGCAGGAAGTTGGAGGAAGAACACTTTTTCTTCTACTTCCCTTACTTCTTGTGAAATGAGGATTACAGGAGTTTTCCAACTTTACATTATTTCTAAATAATGGTTTGCTGTGTAGACACGCATTTTGTTATTTTGAAATAATGTCAGTTATTCCAAAATAACGCTACTGTGTAGCGTGAAAAAAACATTTCTTGATATCTATTTAAATCTCATTTTTCTATATTTGCTCTTTAACCTGTTTGTCGTAATTTATCTGAATTAGATTAATATAATACCATACTATTGATGACTATTATCTAGGCCAGGGGTGCCCAAACGTTTTTCAAAGAGGGCCAGATTTTATGAAGTGAACAGGCGTGAGGGCCGACCATTTTGCCTGACATTCTTTGAACCATTAAAATTAAACGCAAATTAACTATTTTATGCAAAGTTTATTGCAAACGGCATACTTTTCATTTCGTCACATGGATGACAAATCTAAACAGGTGTTAAATCACTCTGCCTTTCATATCTGAAGGCCAGATGAAAAAAAAATCCAGGAAGCTGAAATATATGTCAGGAACATTGTAAAGTACATTACATATTATTGGTAATAAAGGTTGTCTGTCAACTTTTAAGTTCAAAAAATATGAACAGGAACATAACACCAAGTATACATGTTGTGTCCAAATATATTTATAACTGATTTAGACCAACTGACATTAACTGAGATTTTACAATGTATTCATCTCAATACATATGGATTCGTTGGGGGCCATAAAAGATAGATATTGCCAAATTACCTGTGGGGCCGTATTAAACCGGAACACGGGCCGCAATTGGCCCGCGGGCCGGACTTTGGACATGCCTGATCTAGGCCAAAAATAAATAAGGCCTTTATAATGACTTCTTTTTATATTAATAATCTTCTACTAGCCCCATTCTTTCAGAGTGTTAATTATATTCAGTGCCTCAATTTAAGTTGGGGAAGGGAAAAACAACACCTCTGCATAAATCCAGATACTCACAGAAAGTTTCGTATTTAGAACTGCAAGTAATTCCCTCTTATTGTATTTTAGCTCAAATTCAGTTTCATTCAATTTATATTTGTATATTTTAAAGTACGTTATTGTCAAAATACCTGTAATTTCACTTGACAGCTCAGTCCAGGTTTTAGCACAGTCACATTAAGATGCAATGTGCCAGAACGATCTGCATTCACCATCACTCTGAAAACTATGGAGAAATGTATTCTTGTATAAATTTGTATCTTGGTAGTTTTCACCATAAAAAAGTGATTTAAGGAATCATTAAATAAAAGCTGAACTTTGGTTCATAAGCACATCAGAAAGTCAAAAGTGCTATATGAATAGATGCAGATATTACATTTCCTCATTCCTGATTCTGCCACTATTCACATGGATGCAGTTTTGAACCAATGCTGCAATGCTTTCTTAGGGAGCACTACATTAAGTTGTCTTTCAGATGACATGGAAAACCAAGGTCCTGATCACTTGTGGTCCTTGATAGAGCCCAGAAACTTCTTGCAAAAGTAGGAACATTAAGTAGTATGCAATTCTCAGAGCTAGAATTTAATAAGCTATTTTTCACCCTGTAGTTTCTAGTAGATAAGTCATCTTCATTTCTCATAAAAAATGTGTGGTGTCATTGGTTTAGGATGGCTGTCACATTCCATCTTTGAAGTAGTTGTATTTCAGAAGGGGTGAATGATGCCTGTTAAATCTGCAAACACTTTGGGATCCTTCCAGTTGAAATTCATTATATAAAAGTACTGTATTGTGTTATTAGTATATTACTGATCTACAGTATTCATCTCATTTTGTGACATCATCTGATCTGACTATTTTATATCAAGGAAGTCTTCAGTTTACCTATAGAACAGGTACAGTAGGGCATTGCAGTAATGCAAGCTTCCCCCAACACTATGCTACTGATGGAACTAAACTGAAGGGAGCACCTAGTTCCATATTCATGTTCATTACATATGAACAAAATAATGGTCATAAAAAACAGACCAATAACCCATTTAGTCTGTTATCCCGTCACTGCCAGCCAGTGGTCTTGTTTTACTCTGTGCTTTGGTGGACCTGCCCCCCACTTGGGGGCGGGGAGGGGGAATCAATGAAGACCAGCTCTGCGTTAGCCTTCAAGGCAGGCTCTTTTATTCTCCTTCCACACAAACTCAAAAAATATGGAAGAGTAATAAAAGTGATACACCAGACAGGGGCTAATATAGCAAAGTCCTCCACCCCTCCCCACGTAGTTGCTTGAGGATCACATTGTTCCCCTTGCCTCAGAGGACCACAGGACCAACCTGCCTGCTGTAGCCTTCCACTGCTGTTGAGGAAAATGTTTGTCTCCTAGCAACCCCAGGACAGACCTAGGAGTCTGTTATATCTGGACACAGCAGAGAAGGTGATATAGACAGACACAAAGGATCTCCTTTAAGCACAGCTAGCTGCCATGGAAACTTATCGTTCAGGTTGCAAACATGAAACCAATATAAAACAGGTTTTCCACTGGAGAGGGGGAGAATGCTAAAATATTTAAAGGGAGAGCATCAAATATCTCCACCCTACTTCAAATACTTTCGAAATGTTTATGTGCATTATTGTTTACATGGCTAACAAAAAAACATTATATAACCTAACTAAAAGTTGCCGGTGGACTCCTGCCGGCTATCAAATTGCAAGGGATAAGCAATCTGCCTTGGAATAGCACTAACTAAACAATTTATAATTTCAGGTGCACAACTTGTTCTCACACTCTTTTAGGATAACATGATAATGGGGGTGAGGCAGTGCCCGGAACAGTAGGAACAGTTGGTGGTAATGAATCAGCTTGTTTGGAGAAACTGTTGTATCAAATCAAATTGATAAAAATAAAGGTTTGTAACATAGGAAGTTCAGCTGGGGAAACATCATCAAGGTCCAGTGCATTGGTAGCGAGTTATATGGGTCTTTGGTGCCCCAACACCTAGAATATTCCTGGCCTGGGGCTGGGCTCCACCAAAACTCACCACCTGCCTGTGCTCTCTGCCCTCAGCATCCCTTGGATCTCCTGCCTCCCTGGGAGCTGGAGCAGAGCACAAAGACTCCGCTCCACTCCCCCAGCTGCAGAGATTCACATGCTGGCAGCCAGGGTGAGCGAGCAGCCAGAAGCTGCTCTAATCCTGCTGTACCCTGGCAGCCCTCTTCCCTGGGACATTTGAAATTCCCCAGGGGTGGCAGGCAGGGCTGGAGTACTTGTGTGTGGAGTAGCAGGGGGACAGGGAGTGTACAGAATGGCAGATGGGAGAGAGAAGCAGCAACTGGTGACCCTCACCTCCTCAGGAGCCATTGCTAGAGGAGTGTACCCACAGATAAGTGTGGCACCCGCATCCACTCCCCACATTCCCTCCTGCACCCCCACTCCCTCCACAGTGCAGGCTCCCTCTCCACCTACACCCTATACTGCCCTCAAAGTCTCTCTCCCCCTCCAACCTGCAAACTTCCTCCCAGAGCCTGCGCCTAGAACCCTCACCCTCTGTCCCACTATGGACTTTGCAATCATCACACAGGTATTGACATTTGTTTGCTGGTTCAGAGCTCCAAGAGAATGGATTCCTCTCCCCACACCTTGATGATGTCCAAGATCTCCTACACACTCCAGGCTGGTGCTCTTCTGCACCTCTGGGAACTGTAGCTCATGGAACTCAAACTCATAGAACTTGTAGCCTCATGCGCTGCTCAGGTTTTCAGCTTGCTCTGGGATGTGCTTGACACACTGTCCACATGGGAAATGGAATTCAAATTTTCACAGGGCTTCCCTGGTCACCTGGAGAGCAGTAAAGTCACAAGTTCTGGCTAGAATGGTCACAGCAGGGCACTGTGGGATGTCCCACAGGGGCCAAGAATGTTGACTTTTGCAACACTGAATCTACACTACCATAAATGCAACCATGCAAGGTTAAATATTGTATCAAAATCAACTTCAGCAGTCCTTAAAGTTGAATGAACAGCCTTGGTAGTGTGGACTCATTGTCTATAAAAGAGCCATTGAAACAAAAAGTAATTCAGCACTTTTGCCAATTTTGCATTTTCGATTATTGTCTCTCCCACCTCCACTTTGAGTAATGGGACAACATTGCCCTTGGTCTTCCTCTTCTTGTTGTTGTTTATGTCTCTGGCTAAATTAATCTTATTTTTGGCTTTGGTGTTTCTAATTTTGTCTCTACATATTATTTATTTATATTCATCCTTTGTAATTTGTTCTAGTTTCTGTGCTTTGTAGGTCACTTTTTTGAATTTCAGAAAACGGAAGATCTCCTAATTACCTACTTCATATCTTTCATATGCAGTGGGATAGTTTGCTTTTGTGCCTTAATAATTTCTCTTTGAAAAAGGGTCAACTTTCTTGCAGTTTTCTCTTAAACATGATTCCAATGGGATCTTACCTACCAACTCCCCGAGTTTGCCAAATTCTATCTTCTTTAAATCAGTTATATGTAGTGTGCTATTTTCCCTCCTATCATTCCTTAAAATCGTGAACTCTCTCATTTTATGATTCCTTTCACTTAAGATGCCTTCCACTTTCAAATTCTGAAACAAGTTCCTCCTTTTTTGTCAAAATCAAATCTAGAATAGCCTCTCCCCTATAGTTTTTTCTGTCTTTTGAAATTAGAAAAAATGTATTTAGCTCATTTCAAAAAACTTGTTGGATAATCTTTGCCCTACTATCTTATTTCCCCAAAATATGTCTGGGTAGTTAAATTCCCCTTTGGATGATTTTGTTAATTGTTTAAAAAAAGCCTTATCCACCTCTTCCTTGCTAAGTGGCCCATAGTAGATTCCTTCTGTGATATCACCCTTGTTTTGTATCTTTTATCCTTATCCAGAGACTTTCAAAAAGTTTGTCTTATATTTCAATCCCAACCTCATTCCAAGTATATACATTTTGATATTTAAGGCAATACCTCCTTCCTTTCTTCACTGCCTTTCCTTCTTGAGCAAGGCTTTTCCCTTCTGTACCAAGATTCTAGTCATGCATATTATCCCGCTTTGCATGTACGCAACTTTTTATGATGTTCAAAATGGAGTACCTTGCATTTGTCTTTATTGAATTTCATCCTACTTATTTCAGGCTATTTCTCCAATTTGTCCAGACCATTTTGAATTTTAATCTGATCCTCCAAAGCACTTACAACCCCTCCCAGTTTACTGTCATTCACAAACTTTATAAATTTATTTTCTATGTCATTAACTAAATCACGGATGAAGATATGGAGCAGAACTGGGCCCAGATCCATCACTATTAGCAAGGCTGAAACTAGTAGTCCATCTGGAATTGTATTGCAAGTTTTAAATTGCTCCAAACATTTGAGAGAGAAACATTCTTCATTACAGATGTCATTAAACTCACCAGAATTGTTCACAAATGTTGCCATTTTCTTTGCTTTCCTGTTGGGCTTCATGCTTTTTGGTCATGTCCTCTGCCATAGGGAAATGTGTTTATTAGTGCACTATCTCCATTCAGTCTGCCTCTTCTGGTTGCATGCCAACACTGCAGATGACAATTCTTCCTTTACCTGTATTTGACCTCTCTTTGTTGGGGTGTGTCTAGACTACATCCTTTTTTTGAGAAAGGGATGCAAATTAGGCACCTCAATATTGCAAATGAAGCTGGGATTTGAATTTGCATAATGGCAGCCACCACTTTTTTTCGAAATGGGGCTTTTTCAAAAAAAACCTGGCAGTTTAGACAGGGATCTTTCAAAAATAAAACCCTTTTTTGAAAGATCCTGTAAATCTCATTTTTTGAGGAGGTTCTCAAAAAAGGGATGTAGTCTAGACTCACCCTGATGATAGAGACTCAGTCCAGACTAAGGGTATGTCTACGCTACCACCCTAGTTCGAACTAGGGTGATAATGTAGGCATACCGCACTTGCAAATGAAGCCCGGGATTTGAATTTCCCGGGCTTCATTTGCATAAGCCGGCCGGCGCCATTTTTAAATGCCGGCTTGTTCGAACCCCGTGCCGCGCGGCTACACGCGGCACGGGCTAGATAGTTCGAACTAGCAAGCCATTCCTCACTATCTGTACACCTCGTTCCACGCTTTTTAATTTACAAGCCCGTTCCACGAGGCGTACAGATAGTGCGGAATGGCTTGCTAGTTCAAACTATCTAGCCCGTGCCGCGTGTAGCCGCACGGCACGGGGTTCGAACAAGCCGGCATTTAAAAATGGCGCCGGCCGGCTTATGCAAATGAAGCCCGGGAAATTCAAATCCCGGGCTTCATTTGCAAGTGCGGTATGCCTACATTACCCCGCTAGTTCGAACTAGCGGGGTAGTGTAGACATACCCCAAGTTGTTTACCTGTCTGCTTGCATATGACTCATCAAAATCGATGTTTGCTGTTTCCTTCTTGTTTTCTCTCAGTAACATCTAGGCAGCAACCAGATAAAAGGTCTCCTAATTAATTTGTCTACAGTAGCTCCAGACAGAATGAAGGAATCAGCTGCTGATTTTAATTGCCAATTCCCCTTTCTGACTGGTTGGTTCATATTGCCCCAGCAGTAATCTGTCACTTTGTGCCTCTAGGTAAACTATCCTCCTCATTTTTAGTATAATAGGCTTACTACTTCCTTCTTGAGCAGACAGAGATTGTATTGGATATTTGTGGGATAGAAATCCTTCACCACCAAATATTACATTTGGATCCTGCAGGGAAGACAGTAGACACAGAGATCATTTAAGCTTGTAAAACTGAAACAAAGATGAGACTTTTCACATGGGAAGGGAGAAGAAATAGAGCGCTAGCTCTTGAAGGGATAGGACATCACCAGGTCACCGCTTATATCTTTCAGGTCAGAATCAGAGAAAATCATTATTGGGTAGCAGGTTAAACACACAAAAGAATAGTTCTTCACACAACCTGTGGAACTCCTTGCCAGAAAATGTTGTGAAAGCCAGGATTTTAACAGGCTTCAAAAAAGAGCTAGATAAATTCATGGAGGATAGATCCATTGATGGCTATTTTCCAGGATGGGTAGGAATGGTGTCCCTATTTCCTGGAGATAAGTCTACACTATAGAGCTTTTTCAGAAAAATGGCCGTTTTTCTAAAAAAAAACCTTTGATTACATCCACACTGCAATCACGTTCTTTTGAAAGAAAATCAAAAGGACATTGGTAAATCTCTTTCTATGAGGAAGAAGCCTTTTTCTGAAAGAGCTCTTTTGGGAAAAGGCATGTGTGGATGGGGAAGAGGGAGTTCTTTCACAAGAAGAAGAAAGAGGAAAAAGCACAGATGTCCAGGTGGCCACTCCATCCATAGTAATCACATGCGAGGTAGCATCCATTCAGTCTGGATGCTATCTTTTGAAAAGCTTCTTTCAAAAGAAGCCTAAAGTATAAACATAGCCTGTTTGTCAGAAGCTGGGAATGGATGACAGGGAGGGATCACTTGATGGTTACCTCTTCTGTTCACCCCCTTTGGGGCACCTGGCATTGGCCGTTGTCAAAAGACAAGATGCTGAGCTAGATAGACTTTTGGTCTCACCTAGTAGGTTCATTCTTATGTTTTTATTACTGCTGCTTAGTGTTGCATAAAAAAAGCTTCCACCTGAGCTTACTTGATTTATATACATGGATTTTCTAACGCTACACCAAACTGTAAAGTCTAAAGGTATGTCTACACTTGCAGCCTAATTCGAACTAGGGCTGCAAATGTAGGCATTTGGAATTGCAAATCAAGCCCGGGATTTAAATATCCTGCGCTTGATTTGCATCTTCCCGGCCAGGCACGGTGTTTTTTTTTTTTTTTTTTAAAATTTACAAGTCCGAAGTAACTGCCCGCATCTACACGTGGCAGTGAAACGGGCGTTTGAAATAAAGTCCTAGTTCGAACTACCTGTTATTCCTCCTGCAATGAGGTTTAACAGGTATTTCGAACTAGGGCTTTATTTCGAATGCCCGTTTCACTGCTGTATGTAGACACGGGCAGTTACTTCAGGCTTGTAAATTTCAAAAATGGTGCCCAGCTGGGAAGATGCAAATCAAGTGCAGGATACTTAAATCCCGGGCTTGATTTGCAATTCTGAATGCCTACATTTGCAGCCCTAGTTCGAATTAGGCTGCAAGTGTACAAGTACCCTGAGGTTTTAAACTGCAATTTATTGCGATCTGTGTCAAACTGTATAATCTGTGTAACTCTCAGAAATTTACTGTAAAATGCAACTTTGTAACTCTCAGCCTCCTTGCTTGTAACTTTCCCTAAACTGCATTCTCCCCTGAGTGAATGGAGAAAGAGTGTGAGTGTGAGTATGTTTGAAGAAGGACTGGAACAATGGAGCACATTTCAATGAGTCATCACAGTCTGCGCATATTCCCTGCTGGATAAAGGGAAGTCTGGGCATGCTCCTGATGATGAGGTGAATGAGTCACAGGAGCCATTCAGACACTATATAAAGAGAAGGAGAACATGTGAGACTCTCTCTCTTTTTCCTTCCCCTGCTCCTGAGAAGCTCCTCTCCAGTGTCTGTCCTCCTGACCAGCTTCCCCAGCCATGATGAGCAGACAGACCCTCCAGGATCCACATGCCTTGGCTCCTTCTGCAATGGAGATGTCTGTGTAAGTGTGTGAGTGCCTGAGGGCAGGAATGAATGGGTGTGAATGAGTGAATGAATGGAGGTGTGTGTGCTTGCTTGTGTGTGTGTGAGTTCTATCTTCTTTAGTTTAAACCTTTGGTGGCTGCTGTATCCTCTTTAATTTTACCTAGTGGAAATAAACCCATACTAGTGTAACCCTGGGTGGTCTCCAGTGAGAATATTTTTGGGGTAACACTTAGGTGGTTCCCAGAAACTACCTGTTTGTCTTCTCCTTATGCCAGGGCTTGCTGATTCCTGGCTCTGTAGACACACCATCGTGATACATTCTAAATAGATAGAAATTACTCAGTCACAGCAAAAATCCCATATATTTAAATTATATTTTCAAGCAACATCATTCCAGCACAAACATAGCTCTGTTTTATAATCTGCTTTTCCATGTATGATTATGTTTTAAGTTCTCTTTCAACATTATTTATTAATATATTTTCTATCTGCACGTCTTCCAGTTATGAATCTGAGGGTTCATTTTCTATCTGCACGTCTTCCAGTTATGAATCTGAGGGTTCATACCCAGTGTTTAGAACTAAATAGTGGTGTTAATGGTGTTACAGATCTGTAATATTCTTCTTTATTTTAACCATGTACTCTGTATTGAGCAAAACACTAAAGACAGTTGTTGCCTTGAAGAGCCTACAGTCTTAGGCTTCAATCATATACTTAAGTGTTTCCATGAATTGGGGCTTTAAAGATGATACTGAGGAGACATGAAATAGTGGAAAAACCACAAGAGAAAAATACATTTGACTTCCACAGTGGGAAGATAGCTGTTGTATCACTGTTCCAGAAAGTCCAGTCTGGACTCCCTTCTGCAACCAGAGAGCTCTGCTGGCATATGCAGGGAAAGGGGAAAATTATTATTCGTTAGAAATGGTACCGAATTACTGTGTATGCTTATTTTACCCAAAAGTCAATTAGGAGATCTTATTCTCACTGACAAAATTATTAATTATTATTAATTGCATTTTAAATATATTTTATTAACAGATTTACCTGCAATGATGCCATACTCTTGCATCTTCCATCACAGATCCTAAAGACACTAAATTTATTAGTTTCCCCATTGCTATTTGCATTTACATATTATTCCCCAACCTGTTTATGATAACTTATTAGGATTAGACAACACCTAGCTTGGAGTTCAATTATGGTTTTGAAATAACATCTATGACTGCATTATTTGCAGATTATGATGTGGCTTTTCTATAATGACTAGCCAATTAGCCTGTCATAAGATGGAATTTTCAGGTCTTCTCTCCTGAGCGCTTTTGCTCCGTGTCTCTCTCTCTCTCTCTCCCCTCCTACTGCCTACCCCCTCTCTCTCAGCTCTCCTCTGCCTCCTGCCTCTCTCTCTGTCTCTTTCTTTCTCTTCTCCCCCTCCTGCCTCTCACTCTCCCTTTCTCTTTTCCTCCTCCTGCCTCTCTCCCCTCTCTGTCTCTCCCTGCCCCCTTGCCCTTCTCCTTCCCTCCCACTGTGGCGCTTGGCTGAGTGCTGCCTGCTCAGCCGGGCTGCCATGAGGGAGGGGGATGGGGCAGTGACGTACACGGCCGGGGACCATTTTGTGACAAATTCATTAATTACATCGCTGAACAATCACTTGGACTTTTTAATAGTAATGATTCAGTAATGCTCATTGGGAATTAGGGTACATTCATGGAAAGCAAAAACAAAACAAAACAAAAACCTAGCCAACCACACTGAAGAGTAATTTTTTTAATCAAAACTATGTCAAAAGAATAGAGATACATGAAGACAACTGTTGTATTGGTCCCAATTCACAGGTATGTGGATGAAAACAGTAGAAATATATGAATATTGAATATTTATTTTCAACACACTTAATAAATCTCACTCGTGTGCATTGAGAGAACTTCATTTTCAATTACTTTGAAGGCCCTTTTCAATGTATCCCCATCCTACCATGAAAGGTTTTGCTATAAAATATTTAACATATAATTTCTCTCAGTGAGGTATTTGCAGTCCAGTAGCATTAATTTGTTCCACCAAAAGAAATATTTTATGAAACAGTTGTCTTTTTTATTGCATTTTTTTAAATTTCTACTGTAATCTACAAACTTGAGATAAGCAATTTTTGTATTTAGGTGGGAAGGTATTCTAATAAACCAATTTCTATTTATTTGGAAAGGTAGGTGTTGAGGGACAGGTCCCCTCGACGGTCCTGAAGTCCCAAAGTTTGTGTCACTGCTCCCTCTACTGGGGTAAAGGCAGCTGAGAGGCTTAGGCCGCAGAGTATTGTCCCCTCTGTAGAGGTAAACACGACCTGGAGGCCTAGATCATAAAGAAGTCCCCTATATCAGGGCAAATACAGCCTGACTTCCTGGTTCACAGAGAAGTCCTCTCTGTCTGGGTAAATACGTCCTGGTGGCCTAGTTCATAGAGAAGTCCCTCTATCAGGGTAACTATCGCCAGAAGGCCTAATCCACAGATAAGCCTCCCAAACTGCTAGGGAGCAGGGTTGTTGTGGGGTGGAGAGGTAAGGGGACCCAGGCCCTCCCACTCCACCGGTTCGCAGCCCAGGGCCCTGTTGGCAGTGGAGGAGTCTGCTGCCTGTTCAGCAGGGACTGCCACCGAAGCGCGCTGAGCTCTCAGAGGACAATCCTCTGCCCTGGGCTACTTCCTACCATTCCCAGCACGCTGCATAGCTCTCAGGGCATCACTCAGCAGTTTGGGGCCTCCCTGGCCAGGGCTGTGACTGCTGGGGCAGCTGTTGGGGCTGTTCAGTAGCTCGGGCCTGAGCTCCCTTTCACTCTGGTGGCCAGCCCCAACTGAGTGGTTCCAGAGGCTTTTATATCCTGCCTCTCCTGTAAGCATGCCTAGCAGAGCTGTGGGGGTGGGTCTTTTTGGCCAAGACAACTCCTTGCTCCTCAGTGAGGGGTAGATACACCCAGTCACAGTAAGCTTTTGAAAATTGGGCTTCTGAAACATTTCATTTTCATTCAACTTTCAGTAGCCTACATTTTTATCTTCTCCATTCAGGTCTGTTTGGAATTCAGGAATGTCTGTGTGACTCTCTTTGTCCCAGATTGGTTTAATTTTACCCATACAACTCACAAATTCATTTAAAAATTGTCATTAATACAATTAATAAAAGAGAAAGCACAATCATGATTCTTCAAAAGTCAGAGGTGAAAGTAATCTGGTGCATGGTGGTGCGCAACTCCAGCAAGAGCTGGCTGAGCCGTGGCAAAAACCAGGAGGGAGCTATTTAAAGAGCTGTCAGGTATCCAGGGTGCAATAAGACAGTACCTGTAAGCAATGCAGAGTCACATGCACAGCCAGACACAATCTGGGGCTGCTGACAGGGAAATCTGCCTGAGAGTGCTGCTAGTCAGGAGCTGCTTAGGTAAGTGTTTCCTGGCCAGAGCCTGCTTCTGTCACCTCAGACCCTCCCTTCCCACAACTCCCTCCCAGACCCTGCACTCCCTCCTAAACCTGCCATCAGGCCAGAATCCTCTCCTGCACCCATACCCCTTCCAGGACGGTGCATCCCATTCCCCTGCCCCAGGACATATCCAGTGTTCCCTCTGAGCTGCACAGCAGTGCTGCTTCACAGATGATTAATCAGCCCCACCCAGTCAGTCAGCTCCCTGCAGGGAGCCCTGAGCCTCTCACTGGGCTGGGATGATTAATCACCTGTGAAGCTGAGTTGTGGCACATCTTAGAGGGATTACTGGACATAACCCCCTCCTTCACCCAAACTCTTGCTCAGACCTTAAATTCCCTCCTGCATGCTCTCTTTTGCACCCAACCTCTGTTTTTGACTCCACAGCCCTTCCATAGAAAAGTGAAGCTCTGGGCCATTTACCAAAACTTTGGAATTGCCCTCAATCAGAAATTATTGCCCACCCCAATCTAGTCCATTATATGAGCCTTTTTTTTTTTTGAACAAAGCTATAGTTGGTGCTAGAAAGGGAGAGGTTATTGAAATGGCAGCACTCCTGGCCACAGCAAACTTAGAGCTGTTGCTGATCTGTTCTAAGATGCACCACTATTGAAAAATCCATAAAGGAATGCACATCAGCAGAGGATAAATGTGAAGTGGCAGGTAGGTGTGAAGTGCAACTACTCCCCATCCCTTCCTGCTTACTGTGCTGAGTGGGAAAGGTGCAGAGAAGCCTGCCTGTAAGCACAGAGGCACTAGCAGCAAATCCATCATGTAGAAGAATTCTCATCTGGGCATTCAGGACTGTAACCTACCTGGAGAGTCTAGCCATATTTATGTAATTTTAAATTATGATTGAAAACAATTTTTAAAATGTTAGCGCCTTCTCCACTCCCCCCCCCCCCCCCCCCCCCCCCGGATAAGATTTATATGCTATGCCATGTCAGGCCACTTTTGTCATAATTTATGCATTTCAATTAATAATTTAAATGGGAGAGTTGTAGAACGTGACTCTAGCTAGTATTGTGCAAAAATCAGTATTTCCCAGCATTAACACATTTCTTACTTCTATAATGCATGAAAATGACACAAAGGGAAATGAAAATGAAAGGAGAGGCTCTCTCAAAGAGGAATAAAGAATCGTTATTTTGTACCTAAAGGCCAGATTTTAAAAAGAAGGGCATGCATTTGAAATATATATATATATATATATATATATATATATATATATATATATATGCTGCTTCGCACTTCAACTGTGAAATACTGCATTTGTATGTGAAAGCAGACACAAGTGCATGACAATTCACTATCTGTAAATGAAAACCACATACAATTTAGATGCACAATTCTCTAATTCATATATGCAATTGTTTTGGTGCACAATGCTGGGTTTGCAGGCATAATCTAGCAGAAACTGTTGAAATATTTGGAAATATCATGGATAATGTTATAATAATGGATAATAAGGATACGGAAAACAGTGTATTGTATAGAGAAGGAATATCAGGAATTTAGAATTATAGAGGATTGGCAAAGGAAGAGACCTCAGGAAGTCATTTGGTCCAAGCCCTTGCTTAAAGCCAGCCCCAACTAAATCAATCCACTAGGGCTTTGTCAAGATGGGCCTTAAAAACCTCTAAGAATGAAAATTCCACCACCTCCCTAGGTAACACATTCCAGTGCTTCACCATCCTCCTAGTCAGTGAAATAAATTTCCTAATATCCTACCTAGACCTCCCATACTGCAAATTGAGACTGTTACTTCTTGTTCTGTCATCTGGCACCAGTGAGAATAGCCTAGTTCAATCCTCTCTGGAACTCTCCTTCAGGTAGTTGAAGCTGCTATCCAATCTCCCTTCATTCTTCTCTTCTGCAGACTAAATAAGCCCAATTCCCTCAACCTTTTTTCATAAGTAACTTCTCCCAGTCTCCTAATCATTTTTGTTGCCCTCTGCTAGACATCCTTCAATTTTTCCACAACTTTTCTGTAGTGGGGGGACAAAAACTGGATTCAATACTCTAGATGTAGCCTCACCAGGGACGAATAGAAGGTAATAATCACTTCCCTCTGCTAGCAATGCTTCTACTAATGAAGTCTAATATGCCATTAGTCTTCTTGGCAACAAGGGCACACTGTTGACGCAAATCTAGCTTTTTGTCCACTGTAACCCCCAGGTCCTTTTCTGCAGAATTGCTGTGTAGCCCATCAGTCCTCAACCAGTAGCAGTGCATGGGCTTCTTCTGTCCTAAGGGCAGGACTCCATACTTGTCCTTGTTAAATGTTATCAGATCTTTTTTGGCTCAATCCTCCAATTTGTCTAGGTCATCTCTACCTTCCAGCATATCTCCCTCTCCCCCCAGCTTAGTGTCATCCACAAACTTGCCGAGGGGGCATTTCATCCCATCCTCCAGATAATTAATGAAGATGTTGAACTAAACCTGCTGAAGGACTGATTCCTGGGGCACGCTGTTTGATACGGGTTGCCAAATAAACATTGAGCTATTG
Organism: Pelodiscus sinensis; assembly: GCF_049634645.1. NCBI lineage: Eukaryota > Metazoa > Chordata > Testudines > Trionychidae > Pelodiscus > Pelodiscus sinensis. Next base: position 43,819,356 of record NC_134711.1, on the reverse strand, counting down.
ATCCCAATGATCTGGCCAGCCTTCCCATCCACCTTTTAGTCCATTCATCCAAGTAATACTCCTTTAACTTGCTAGAAAGAATACTGTAGGAGACCAAAAAAAAACTTTGCTAAAGTCAAGGTATATTATATATCCACTGCTTTCCCAATATCCACAGAGCAGCCAATTATCTCTTCATAGAAGGCAAAGAGATTGATCAGGCATGGCTTGCCCTTGGTGAACTTCTATCCACCTCTTCTCATGCTACAAGAATAAAAAATGTTTAGAGAAATTGAGTGATGGGAAATTCAAAACTAATTTTTTCACACATAGCATAATTAATCCGTGATATTCATGATCTTAAAATGTCACTGAGATCCAGAGTAAGATTTACAAAGATCCTAAAAGTACAAAAAGTTACATGGTTTTGGGGACTTATAAAAGCTACTGAAGTAGGCTAGGCACCTAAGTCCCATTCACTCCTGCTTAAGTGCTTTTGTGCATCTCACAAGGTGTCTGTCTCTTCAGGTACCTAAATACTTAAATATAATGCCAGAACTAGCTTGTGGAGAGCTTAGCAACCCTGTCCGTATACTTGATAAGCAGCTGCTACTCTTCGCTGTCACAGACATCTAGCTGGATCCAAATACTCCTATGCTTTGTATGATAAAAGCAGCATTTGAAAGTGGCACCAAACCAATGCATTTATTTTCTAATGTTAGATTTCTCACAAATGAAATATCTATGTCATTCCATTTTCTAATCCCCTTCACTCTCTCATGTCAGATTGTTTAATCATTTTGAAAGGATATGCAGGGGAGAGGACTGAACATTAATTTTTCAGAAGTGTTTAATGTAGGTGCTGCGTGATGTCCAATGAAGTCGGTTATTTTTAAACTACTGAATATTTGCAAAAATAGTCTAAAATTATCATTTGTGCTGAAGGGCTCTGAAGGACTTATTCTGTGAGATGCTGAGTGCTCCTAAAAGAGTAAAGCACCCTAAGAACCTCAGCACCTCATCAAGTTACTCAGCACCTCATCAAGCTCTCAACTTTCAGGATCTCTGTAGAAAAAAAGTCTGAGGGCACATCTATACAGCAGCGTTATTTTGAAATAACCAAGTGAGAGCACTACACAGACCATAAATTCAAAATAATATTAAAATAACGGGTGTCTTATTTCGGATTCTGTAACCCTCACTCTACGAGGAATAACAAGGAAGCTGGAGTTATTTAGAAACAAGGGGCCTGCAGGAAATCCCACAGGTGCCCTGCTGGCCACTCTGTCCACACTCATCAGAACTCTAAAGTGTCCCTTTCCCTGCAGCCCAAAAAAGCTGCATCCACGGCGGACACAGTGTGCGGCTCACGGCAGGCCCTAACAGCCTTGATCCACATAGCAGCTGCCAGCTAGCACTTTCTGCCACCATGAGCGACCCTCTTGCTCCCACCGAGTCCTCCACGGCTTCAAGGGAGCAGGCAGCGAGCTCCCAGGACCCTGCCGGGGGATGGAAGAGACATGCACCTTTCTGGTCTGGTGCGGTGATCCTGGATCACATTGAGGAAAGGAGACAAACCCCCAGGATCCCTGCACCAGACCAGATGCAGGAATGCAAATATCTATGGCCAGATGGCCAGTAGCCTGGCCACCAAGGGCCACATGTGCACCCAGGAGCAGGTGCGCATGAAAGTTAAAGAACTGAGGCAGGCCTATGCCAAGGCCAGGGAGCGCAGCTCCCACTCCAGGACAGCACTGCAGGCCTGCCCATATTATATGCGACTCCACCACATCCTAGGGGGTGGTTCAGTCCCTTCCCACCTGTTCGTGGCCTGGGGATCATGCAGCAGCCTGTGAATATGGGTACACATGGTGCGCCCGTCCGGGGAATACAGCTCCAGCAAGCTGCAACGGGGGACCCTTGTGCTCTTGCCCACAGAGTGTCTGGAGAGGCCTTCCTTACTCCTGACATGCGGGTGGAAGCAGGGCTGATCCATCTGTGTGGCCTTCCATGCAGTCATTGACCACTTGGTGGCCGCTCCGACACCAGCTTCTGCCCCTCTGGCTTCTTCCCCAACCACCCTCCCCGTGGCCACTGAGGGCCCCGCACAGGAGGTGGTGGAATCAACCAATGCAGGCACCACTTTCAGCCCCAACCCTGATCCGCTCCTTATCCCTCTTTTCCCTTCTACCTCCCTTCTCCCCCCACTTCCACTTCTCTCCTCCCCCTCTCAGGTTCTTTCTCCAGTCCTTCCCCAGTTACATTTACCCCAATAATAAAAACAGAGTTAATTGTTTCCAAACAAAAAGTACACTTTATTATCTGTGCGGGAGAGGAGAGATGGATAAAAGGAGGGCAGAAGAAGGGAGGGGTGGGATGAAAGGCAAAGAGGGGCATTGCACACGCCCCATGTGAGGAGGCCCAGGGAGTGTGTCATTTGGGTCCTTGTGTGAAACTCTCCCTCAGGGCCTCATGGATATGTACAGTCCCCTGATGGGCTTTCTGGATAGCAACCATCATGGCTGCTGAAAGGCTCTGCTTATCTGGTTGGCCTCTGCTCCCTACCCTGGCAGGAACACCTCCCACTTGCTTTCACAAATATTGTGAAGGACACAGCACACCATCACCTCCCGGGGGACATTCTGCTCGCTGAAGTTCAGCGAGGTCAGGAGGCAACAGAACCTCCTCTTGAGGCATCCAAAGTTGCCCTCCACCACAGTATGGGCCTTGATGAGCCTGGCATTAAAATGTTCCTTGATGGATGTCATGTTATTGGATTTTAAAGATCATTGCTGCACCCATGGGGGAGGTGTGTTTGCCTCAAAAGTCTGTACAAAGCGGGCCATGTGAGGTGTCAAATAAAAGCTTGTGTTTTACCGATTCTGTATATGCTATTAATGTACTTGTATGATTTCTGTATGTGGAGTTATAAATATGTAATCTGTTCTTATGATGGACGATTCTCTGAGACAGAGCAATAGGCAAAGAATGTTCAGCCAATGACTGTGTTAATTAGCAAGGTTCCAGGGACAATGGATCTCTTCAAATACACACGTAAGGAATGCATCTGGATACCTGGAAACCTGGATACCAGGGCATAATGGATGTCAGCATGTGAAATAGATAGGTCACTCAACCATGTGACCTGCTCTGGCCAGGAAGATGCCAAGAGAAGTACATAAGTGCCATGTGGCAATCTCCATCTTGTTTTCAGTTCTGCTACTGATTCCAGATGCAGCCTTGTGAGGAACAGTGAGCCAGAAAGAACCGTGGACCCATCCTGACATATGATGTACACCAGAGACTTTTAAGATAGCAGTTTGTAACATCTCCGCTGACAGCCTGCATTGAGGACTTGATGATTCGATGCATGTAATATATTCTCCTTCATAACCTTACTCTCATGCTTTTCTTTCTTTTATGAATAAACCTTTAGATTTTAGATTCTAAAGGATTGGCCCATGATCTTGTGGGTAAGATCCAGAGTGTAAATTGTCTGGGAACTGTGGCTGGTTGGTTTCTTGGGACTGGAAGAACCCATTCGGGGTAGGTGAGATTGGGTTCTGTAACCCCTCACCTGCGTATTAGGCCTGGGGCTGATTGGGGCACAGGGATAGCTGGGATGTCTGAGGGGTTTTGCTCGGTGTGATTGGTTTGTGACCTGTTTGGGAAGGTCTCTGATCTGGGGCTGTAAAAAGCCCTTGTTTTGAGCAATTCGCCCTGAGCGGATGCCCTCAGCAGTGCGCAGACCCAGCCCTGTCCATCACAGTGGGGCCAAAGGGGGCTGGTGTAATGCTTCATAAGCCAGGGGAGAAGAGGGTAGGCTGAGTCCCCTACAACACAGACTAGCATGTCCATGTCCCTGACCCTGATGGTGCAGTCGGGGAAAAATGTGCCGGTGTGCAGTTTCTAGACCAGGCTGGTGTTTCAGAAGACACATGCATTGTGCACCTCCCCCGACCAGCTGATGTAGATATCCGTGAACTGTCTGGGGAGTCAACAAAGGCCTGCATTATCATTGAAAAGCACCCCTTCTGGTTAATGTACTCAGATGTTTGGGGGCCTGGATGGGGATGTGGGTGCTGTCAATAGCCCCTCCTCCTGCAGTTGAGGAAGCCTATGGCAGCAAAGCAGATGATGATGGAGCCCAGGTTGATGACCCTGCTCAGCAGAACTGTGTTGATGGCCCTCACCACCTGCAGAATTGCATGATTGCCAGGACCTTTGGGAGGGGGAAGGAAGAGAGCAAGCCCAACCCCCCACTCTCTCCACACACACCAGGAGCAACCCCAACTTGCCCCATCCCCCATCAGGGCTTTGTGAAGGCAGGACTGAAAAACCTCCTGGGGACGGGTCTTCCAACACCCCCTCCCTCCTTCCCTAGGGAACCCCACTCCAGTAGTTCAGTTCAGCACCCTCCTGGGGCAATAGCACAAAAGCACCATACCTGAATGACCATGGCCCTGATGATCAATCTCCCACACTGAACTGCTTCCCGATGGATTGGTAGTTGTCCAGCATGGCGAGCTTCCAGATGACAATGGCGACCTACTTTTGGAGAGGATTGGCGGGTCTCATCTGGATGTCCCATAACCAGAGGGCAGGGGCAAGCCACTCACACAGCCCCAGAAAAGTCTGTTTCCACATGCAGAAATTTTGGTTGTTCCATCACTCCAGGATGATCTGGTCCCACCAATCAGAGCTGTTGTCTAGTTTCCAGAAACAGCAGTGCACGGTGTGCAGGGAAAGGTGGGTGGGGTTAAGCTATATGAGCAGCACCTGGAAAGCAGAGGGGACTTACCCCACAAGGAGCTGGAGGGTCCTGTTCCTGGAAGGCAGCCTGCAGAAATGGCAGCAGGAGGTGCACAAACACATATAAGAGCCATCAACTGTTGAGAGGCAGGTCTGGGTCCATGGCTAGAGAGTTAAGGTACCCGCAAGGGCAAAAACAGCAGGAAAAGGAAAGGCTTTGCTGTCCTTCAAAGAGGTAGGCAAAGGAGAAGAGCCTGAGACATAGCTGTATGGGAATGCGGGGTGGGGGAAGGGGCCTTTAAGCTCAAGGCTTAGGCAGCCTCAGGCAGAAGCTCCCAGGAAGTGAGTGCTGTCCTGATACCCTGCCTGAAATGCTTCCAGATGGCCTTAAATGTCATTCAGTATCCAATGAGTGTGGACACTCTATTTTGAAATAGCTCAGCACATGGGCTTTTGCTGTGTAGATGGTCTATTTCGAAATAAGATATTTCAAAATGTATATTCCAAAATAGCTTATTCCGAAATAAGTGTACCGTGTAGACATGCCCCGAGCGACCATCGTTCAAAGAAGCCTGCCCAGTGTGTAATAGCAGTTAAGAAAACAAACATGCTCTTAGGATGTTTTAAAGAGATTGAAAAACAATACTAAGATCAAAATGTCAGTGGCTGAAAGCTCCCAGAGTTCCATGGTCTAGTTTCCCAGGTTCTTACAGTGAGCTAGGCTGGTGTACTCAATCCAGTTTGCCAGCCCCATGTCAAGAAAAATAACAGTAGAAAGTGAAATTTCAGAGGGTACTAATGAAAACAGAAAAATGGCATGTGAGGGCTCACATAATCAGAGACATTGCAAGGAATAGGGGCTCAAATCCATGTTCGCTATGGCTTCTCTCTGGTATCTGCATAGCCAGTTTAACTAGCCCCTACCAGATAGACATAAGGCAATTTAAGTGGCTCTTCGGCACTTCCTTGTTCATTCTCTGTCATAGGAGTATATTGGGGCAGGCCTGAGAGTGAAAGGCTTGGCCAGGATGTGTGGTCGGGGTATTCTGAGGGTATATCTATATTGCTATCAGGCAGTTTGATTGTAGCAGATGGAGGCATATCCAAGCTAATGTGGGCACCAGTAGCAATGAAGCCGCAGTAGCCCTGGCTGCGTCTAGACTGGTATGATTTTGCGGGAATACTTTTAACGGAAAAGTGTTTCTGTTAAAAGTATTTCCACAAAAGCGCGTCTAGAATTGCATAGATGCTTTTGCGTAAAAAGTGCTTTTGTGCAAAAGCATCCATGGCCAGTCTAGATGCGATTTTGCGCAAGAAAGCCCCGATCGCCATTTTAGCCATCGGGGCTTTTTTGCGCAAAACAGTTTGCTGTCTACACCGGCCCTCTTGTGCAAGTATTCTTGTACAAGAGGGCTTTTTTCCCCGAGCGGGAGCGTGAAAGTATTTGTGCAAGAAGCACTGATTTTGTACATTACAAAGTCAGTGCTCTTGCGCAAATTCAAGTGGCCAGTGTAGACAGCTGGCAAGTTTTTGCGCAAAAGTGGCTGCTTTTGTGCAAAATCTTGCCAGTCTAGATGCACCCGGGTTGTATATGTATCTGCCTGCAACTCTGGGTTGTTACTCAGCTATGATACATCAGAGGGACCCCTACAAAACTTCCCTAACTTGTGCTGCAGGCTGGACCAGCCCCAAATCTCAGAGCTGCATAAAGTCATCTTTCCATTTCCCTACTCTGGGCTGTGCCTCTGGCATTCCTTGGACATAGCAAATACTGGTTATTGATGCTCTAGTAAGTAGGTAAGATCCTGAAGTAGGTAAACCAAAAGTGTGATCTTCTAGCAGCTCTTACTTTTCTATATTTATGAAGGTGTGCTATAGAATGAGCCTAGGGTTTTTTGTGTTGTTAAATTGATTAAATCCTTTATTAATTCAACTTATTCCCAAAGATTTATATGCAGGGGGTACCTAGTATTGCTGAATATAAGTGGTCCCCTCATCTTCAGATCAGTGCATTCCCATTATATGGCCAAATACTGAATTTCTATACCATTTGTTATGTAAACTTAGCTATTTTTCAAATTCAAATTATCAATAGCTTATGTGTACTGCAAAGAACTTTTGAAAGTGCCATACTGAGAAGCTGTATTAGTGCTCCAAGACTTTTTGATAGGATTGCAGTTGAGTTTCATTTTTAAATGCTTTTGAGAAGCTTGTTATGGCTTTAAATGAGATCTGTTGCTAGTAGCAACTGTTTCAGTAATTGTAAAATCTATAAACCTGACAGGACTATTTAAGCCTCTTAAAAATTTATAGCTTATTAGATTTAATTAATATATTCAAATGTGAGAATTTATTAATTATTTAAAATCCAAATTAATATTTCCATACATGTATATTTTCTATTAAAATAGCATATACAATACTCTGAATAGCCCTAGAACATGCTGTTTGTCTACAATGTTATAGTGGCGTAGCATGTTTAACAACACAAAAAACCCTAGGCTCATTCACAAAGATAAAAACCTGGTTTAGGTAGGTCATAGATGGAATTAAGGTGAAAGACTCAATGTAGGAAGATTAAGGTGTATTGCCATAGTTACAATTTGAAGGAATCTTGCATTACATGCATTATGTCTGACTCTATCTAAAATTACCATAGCCAACACGACACAATTTAGTCACTTTTCTTATAAACTAGCTTGCCCAGCCCAGTAAACAAAATTCAGCATGATTTCATTTCCTTTGAAGTGATGATATTCTATAAAGTGTTAAAATAATACATTTAAAAGTGTTGCTTGCTGCTAGAATAGAGTGGTATCTGCAAATTTCTTTGAGATAACCAAATACAAGAATCTGAAATAAATAATACTAATATTAATAATAAAAGCAAAATTGTTATTATTACAATAATGTAGAAAGTTTGGATAAGAATATGATTTTTTTTCTGCGCATGATATATATTCTTAGAAAAAGGTGACTTTGAATTCGAAGGGTATGGTCACCATCTCATAAGTTTCTCGGGAGAGGACTGGACTATGAAGTAGTATATGCCATCTCTGAATCTGTGGGTTCAGAGATTCATGAAGAGTTCTTTGGGTGTCTACCAGAAACCCCAGGCTATATGCAGTAATTCTTGGTCTAGGTTAGGGATTTCATTTCCTCTGAAGACCCTTAAAGGGGACAAAGTGTTTTATAACAGCAGATAGGTTAAACCATTTTTGACTCTCAGATTCAGTGGAATAAATTCATAAGTGATGTATAAGGGAGTGTAAAATACTGTATCTTATATGCTCCGGGAGCCAGAAGAAGCTCTATGCTATACTATTTTAGACTCTGCTCTGAAATTTGCCTAAACTTTGCTAATAATTCAGTCCAAACAACAAATATAGCTGAACTAGAACATGTAATGGCAGAGGACCCTAACATAATAGACATTACCAAAACAAATGATGAAAATTAACAAGGTTGGGTTTAACTGTCTATAAGCCAAACAGATAGATGTAGGTCAGAGAAGTGTGAATATAGCATTGTACCTAAAAGTTCCCATAGACTGTTATGAGATAATATATCTGAGCAGAGAGGACCATACAGTAAAATCTGTTTGTACACAAGCCTACAAATATGTTACAGGTTGGACATCTCTCGTCCAGCACCTATGGGACCTGATAGGTCGTGGAGGAGGGAATTTTCTGGACAATGGGAAGTCCCCTGATACCAGCCCCTCAGCCTGCTGCCCCTCCCCGCTGCCAGCTCCTTCAGCCCAGCTGGGCTATCTGCAGGCCAGCCTCAGTCCCAGCTCTGCTGCCGGCCAGCCAGGCAGCTCCAGTCCTACTGCTGAATGGCACATTGCCCAATCGCGCTGTTGCAGCCCCAACCCTGGTGCCAGGCAACATGTGGCCCCAGCTGCGCTGATTCTGCTGGGCTGCTGCAACTGGCTTCTCCTCCCAGACTGCTGTGACCTCAGCCCTGGTTTTGCTGCTAGACAGCCCCAATCACGCTGTCACTGCTACTGCTATCGCTGCCCTGGCTGCTGCGGCTCCACTGGCTTCTAGGCTGAAGTGGCCCAGCCAGGCTTCCCTTCTTGGATTGCTGTGGTCCCAGCCCTGCTGCCGGATGGCAGACAATCCTGATCGTGATTAGCCCAGGCCACTGCAGCCCCACTGCTATCACATTCAGAGGATTGTATCAGGCGCCCATCTGCTGACCCTCCTGCTCCAGATCTCTGTCATCTGGGAACATCTATGGTCATGCTGGACCACAGATGTTGCCGGATGAGAGAATCCCGGATGTGAGAGGTGCAATCTGTACTTGAATTAGTGTTCCAGCCCCCATGCCTGGAAGAGGACTTTGAGAGCTCAGGGTTGAGGGAGATCTAAGAAGGGAACTAAATTTAATAAAACAGCAATTGCTTTAAGTCCAAAAGGGACCACAAGATCATGTAGACTGACCTCTTGTATATTTCAGGCCACGCACACCACGCAGTACTCAGGCATTAAACCCAATAACCAAAATTAGACCAAAGTATTACAGTCCTCAGGAGACTAACTATCAATGGCACAGGCAGAGAACAGGAAGGACTAAGGTGACTTCAATTATCAGCATATAACCTAATGAATCAAAACAGGGGACAACATTTTAGAGAGGCAGTTTCTTAATACTTCACATGTTTCTTTTAGGCACAGCCAGCCTATAGTGCTCAAGAAGCTATTCTTGATTTATTCCTAAGTAACACACACTAATCGGTGCAAGAATAGCTATAGTTGAGAGGTTATATGTATAGCACTACAGCTAAGCACTACATCTCTGAGCTCCTGGCTGAATCTTTATAAGATACACATTTTTTGATAATTTTTCCCCCCTGAATCTATCAAACTATAAAAATAGTTTACTAAATCTCAATGGGCTTTTTTCTCTGGAACACTAAGGCAGACTAGCTAAATCTGGAAAAAAAAACACATTTCTCAAAAAATGGAAGCAGACCATGAAAACTGCCAAGCTAGCAGAGACTGCAAAGCCCAGTGATCCAGCCACCAAGGGTCAAGCAAGAAATTACCTTAAAGATTTACCACAGTTCGGACAGTAAGTTTTCAGAATTCAAAAAAATCCTTGCAGTCCTCCTAGTACCGACTCAGTGAAAGGGTGAACATATTTCAAAACTGCATTAGAGCAGAGAGGGACACCATCTGAATCAGCACAAAAAGTGACAGGCACTCATCTGCAATTCTCAGGAAACAAAGCCACCCATCTTAGGGATGAATATTAAAATACTAACAAGAAAGTTGTTACTTTGATATGACTCCTGGGTCTCCCTAAAGGAGTATAAAAGCTACAAGCCTTTCCCACTAAGTAGATGCTCAGATAACTGGATATATATGTAAAAAGGAAAAACAAATATATAAGGTTTCTCAGGCACCAAGCTGCAAGAATGACTTTCACTCCAACTTTTAACTGTCCAGCTACTCTACTTCAAAAGTAAGCAGCATACTTTAAAAGCTATGAAGAAAAGGGGACATATTTTTTTACTCAAATGGGTGAAAAGTTGTTATTTTTTAGGGTTTTGATCCCTTTTTCCTGTGGACATAGAAAGTGTTTAATCAAGTAAGGAAACTATTCAGGGATCGGGATATTAGAGATATCTTATATTCCATGACTCTGAATATTTAAAAGAGCATACATTTTATTTATAAAAACCTGTGAAGAAATGAGTAAATTTGCAAAGACTTAAGAGCAGAAAACTTTCAAAACCTTTTTTGTGTTAAATTTACGCTAGCATGCAATTCAAATGGCGATAACATTTCTTAAATACAAGATATTTAAATAATTCATTTTTCTACTTGGTATGTGCTTAGCATTAATAATTACATGTTAATTAATAGGGAATAAGAATGTCATAGCACCCTCACCTTTGATTGTCCTGTTAGCAAGCAGTCTGCATTTCCAATATAGTCCACATACCGCAATAACTCAAGGATCCCAGTTATCTTTGGCTGCGAATAAGCAAATTACTAATGTACCATTGACTTCATGGGAAATAGTCATGTGAGTGAAGTTACAAATGTGCAGAAGTGCTTTGCTGGAATGGAATCACAGTCCTCTGCATCTTGCAGAGCTGAGAGGTATGCCTAGACTTTTAATGAGACAAAAATAGCACTGATAAAAATACAATGATCATTTAATTTTTAGTTGTACGGCAATATGCATTCTCATACCTACTGCAACACAAATACAGAGGGGATTAAACCTCTATTCCAGTTAGTCTACATTGGGTATAGGACATGTGGAGACAAGATGGCTTTATGCTACATCATGCTTCCTTGATCCTGGGCTCCGCTGATGGGCCAATAAATCCTTTAGAGCACTTACTTTAAACTGTGCTTGGCTGCTTCTGACTAGCCATCTCCTTATTGACAGTTTATTCTGAAATTGTCCACTGTAGAGTTCCTTGCACATTCATGAGGCATTTGGCATTTTCCATTGTCAGAACCAGGATACTGGACTTGATGGACCCACGGTTTGATCCAATAAAGCAATTCCTATGTTAGTAAGAGTTAGTCCCATGGAACACAAGCCTCCTTTAGAAATTTTGCTCATCATCACACTTGCAATCTTTGGACAGATAAGGTTGAAACAGAAGCATATTAATTGACTGAATATAAAACATGTATGTAAAATTAAACATTTTCTAGCATGTTAGCACTGAGATTTTTCATCATGGTTTTGCCTATTCTTCTGTGACAAATAATTGTAATTCCCATTAGAAATCTCATTCTTTTTTCTGATATCATATCAGGTGGTTAAAGGAAACAGCTGCAAGAAGTGAAGCTTATATTACATTTACATTCATACTATTATCAGGGATGCATGAATACACAGCACCTCAGGGCTAATTTCTGCAGCAATGTTAACTAAATTCAGAGCCAGGTTTATGAAATTTTCCTGACAATTTCACAGCAGTAAAAGCTGCATTATTTATAACAGCAGGAAATAGAATACCTGTATTTTAAAAGATTTTTTATTTGCTCTTATAAATTACACAGTGAAAGCTGGTTGTACTAACAGGAAAATATCTATAAAATCTAATATTTTCCACAGAGTCTCTCAAAAATAATGTACACTGTTATTCTTATGGCAAGATGATTTAGCAAACCATATTGCTAAAGGCAACACACACTTTCTCTTTTCATTAGCAAACATAAAGTGTATGAAACATAAACATTGTGTGTGTGTGTGTGTGTGTGTGTGTGTGTGTATTCTACTATATATTCTTTGCGTTTTTTATAACAAGCCACAACCATGTAAAAGGAACAGTTTTCCATGTCGAAATCAAAACTGATCATGGGACTATGTTGATTCTGAAAACAAAATCATTTAGATGTAATTTCTTTTCAATAGTAACAAAACATTTTAGTTCATCACTATCAATCTATTCTGTTCAACTTTTATAGCTACTATAGTTTTGATTTTAGTATTATATATTTAATATTTTATATGACATGTTTTAACATTACAGAAATGATTGTAAAAATGGAAAAATTTACCTAATCAAAATGAAACTTGTCAGCATTGTCAAAATCAAATGATTTGGCATTATTGAAAAAAAAAATGTTTCAGTGTTTCTAAATCAATTGTTCAGAATTTTTGTTTTCTTGGAAATTTCAACTATTCATCCTGATTCAGAGTGATTATTTTTAAAAAATTAGAATTTCTCTCATAATACTTATAAGTATGACTTCTATAACTAGGTATTGTAGGAATGTTCGCATTTTTGCCAGCTGACTAGCACAAGTCAGACCATCCCAAGCATCCAGAAAATGTTAGTGAGGCCCAAGAAATAAAAAGATTTACTTAAAGATTATAAAAGATTTTAAAACAATAATTTTACCTCCTGATTTCTAAGCCTTTCAGGCTCACATTCTCCAGCTTTTCTCTGCAATTTTGAGGACTAGAAAATTACTTTTTTTAAATGAAAGTTGAAATCCTCCCATGTTACATGGTTCTAAGATTCTTGCTGTAAGAAAATCACGATTCTCAATAAAATTACAAGAGTGGAAAGACTGCTTTGCTACAAGGGTAATGTAACACTAAGAGGGCTGTCATTTGCTTTTGTACTATGAGAAATGGTTAGTAAGGCTATGCCTACACTTGTGTGATTCCCAGGATACTTGTACATGTATTGCTAGCACAGTACTCTCACTGACTGCCCACATATGTCAAGCTGGGCATTGTTACACACTATACACAGGGATGTGCTCTTACCCAAGTGGCATCCCCTTTGGAGTACATGATAATGAAAAGGGGCTGAACTCTCTATTAAACATGCATGGGGTATAAGAGTGTATGTCTACACTACAAGGTATTTCAAAATAGCATGTCAACACTACAGAGAAGCCTCAAAATTAGTCCAAAGCAGGGTCCTCTAATGTGGATATGCTACCTCAATTTGGAACCCCAGGAACCAGTTGGAGTAATTACTTTCATTGGCCCTGGGGAGGAGCTATTTCAAAATAGCAGTAGTGGAGCATCCACACTACCACTATTTTGAAATAGCAATTTTGAAATAAGCATTATTCCTCATGAAATAAAGGTTTATTATTTTGAAATAACAAGCCTGATATTTCAAAATAATTTTTAAATAATGGGCTCAGTGTGTGGACTCTCACCTTATTATTTTGAAATAACATGATTTAATTCAAAATAATGCTGTAGTGTAGACATGCCCAGAGGCATTAGCATAATCCATTATAAAAACCGGTGCTTGGCAAGCACACCCCAGTGAGATTTTCTGCAACTTGCCAGGACATAGACCATTTGTGGGTCACTTTACCTACTATGAGTCTCTCTAGAAAGGATGATGTGACTATGCAAATTTTGAGCATTCTATATTACTTCTGCCTACTTTGCTGTGTTGTAATGTTTGTGATATTACTGACTGGGATAATAAAACTATTATACATTCAGAGGGTCTTCCCTAAGCATCTCTTCTGCAACACCAAGGTCCTCACTTTCAAACTAAATGTAATATTGTGGCTGAGGCAGAGGTTAATGAACCCAGCCAAAATATATCATGCTAAATTGGGAACTCTAGTTTATACCTAATTGATCAGGCAACACACTGTCAGTGCTGGCCAAGAAAGGCACAGAGAGAGGCATAGTGACTGCTCATTAATATGTTATATCTTCTGCTAAATGCTATAACATGTACGTCTAGACTACAGGCTTTTGTCAACAGAGGCTTTGTTGACAGATACTGTCGACAAAGCTTATGTCTACAAAGAGCGTCTAGGGGTTTGGAACGGGTCCCATATGAGGAGAGGTTAAAGCGACTGGGACTTTTCAGTTTAGAAAAGAGGAGACTGAGGGGGGATACGATAGAGGTATATAAAATCATGAGTAGTGTGGAGAGGGCCGATAAAGAAAAGTTATTAATTAGTTCACTAAATAGAAGAACTAGAGGACACCAAGGGTGTGTCTAGATTACAGAGTTTTGTCGACAAAAGTGGACTTTTGTCGACAAAACTATACCTGTGTTTACACTACCGCTGAGTTCTGTCGACATAACGTCGACAGAACTCAGCAGTTTTGTCGACGCTGGTAAACCTCATTTTACGAGGCATAACGCCTTCTGTCGACAGAGTTTCTGTCGACAGAAGGTGTTATTGCATGTAAACTGTCCTTTGCGTCTACACTACCATGTCGACAAAGCAGCTTGCTTTGTCGACAGAACTGAATGTAGTGTAGACGCTCTTTGTCGACAGAAGTTTTGTCGACAGTATCTGTCGACAAAAGCCTGTAGTCTAGACGTACCCCAAATGAAATTAATGGGGAGCACGTTTAAAACTAATAGAAGAAAGTTCTTCTTCACACTGCGTGTAGTCAACCTGTGGAACTCCTTGCCAGAGGAGGCTGTGAAGGCTAGGACTAAAAGGGTATGTCTACACTACCCTGCTAGTTCGAACTAGCGGGGTAATGTAGGCATACCACATTTGCAAATGAAGCCCGGGATTTGAATTTCCCGGGCTTCGTTTGCATAAGTGGGGCGCCGCCATTTTTAAATCCCCGCTCGTTCGAACCCCGTGCCGCGCGGCTACACGTGGCACGAACTAGGTAGTTCGAACTAAGCTTCCTAGTTCGAACTACCGTTACTCCTCGTGGAATGAGGAGTAACGGTAGTTCGAACTAGGAAGACTAGTTCGAACTACCTAGTTCGTGCCGCATGTAGCCGCGCGGCACGGGGTTCGAACGAGCGGGGATTTAAAAATGGCGGTGCCACACTTATGCAAATGAAGCCCGGGAAATTCAAATCCCGGGCTTCATTTGCAAATGCGGTATGCCTACATTACCCTGTTAGTTCGAACTAGTGGGGTAGTGTAGACATACCCTAGTAGAGTTTAAAGAGAAGCTAGATAATTTCATGGAGGTTAGGTCCATAAAAGGCTGTTAGCCAGGGGATAAAATGGTGTCCTTAGCCTCTGTTTGTCAGAGGCTGGAGAGGGATGGCAGGAGACAAATCGCCTGATCATTGTCTTCGGTCCACCCTCTCTGGGGCACCTGGTGCTGGCCACTGTCGGTAGACAGGATACTGGGCTAGATGGACCTTTGGTCTGACCCAGTAAGGCCGTTCTTATGTTCTTATGTTTATGTTCATAGACTACGGCCAGTTCTGTCGACAAAGCAAGCCGCTTTATCAACATGAGAGTATAGATGTAAAGGACAGTGTAGATGCAATAATGCCTTCTGTTGACAGAATTCTGTTGACAAAAGGCATTATTCCTCGTAGAATGAGGTTTACCACCATCGACAAAACTGCCAAGTTCTGTCAACATTATGTCAACAGAACTTGGCGGTAGTGTAGAAGCAGATATAGTTTTGTCGACAAAAGTCCACTTTTGTCAACAAAACCCTGTAATCTAGACACACCCTTGCAGTGGTTCATGGGATTTCAATAAAATCACTGATTTACAGTCACATGTTGCTCCAAGATCACTTTGGGTTACAAGGGTGTGCATGATATGGTGGAGGCTGAGCTAAAGAATGTAACAAGAGTGGGTATTGTCAGAGTCTTACCAGCATCAGATTTTGGTTCTTGCTGCACCTATGGGTAAAAGTTCTGAATTACATGCTTTTCTTTCTCTAGGTCTTCCTCTAGGAATTCCTCCAATGTCCCTGCTGAATCCTTGCCCTCATTGGTAACCTGGCACACAGAGAGCCTGGCACAGTTGAGTAGAGGGCTATGAATCTCCTGAATACTTGTAGCCCTGGAGAGTGCCTGATTCAACTCATTGTAGCATGGACATGTGCTAGGTTCCTGCCTGGAGCATCTGTTGGAGTCCTTCACCATCTAGTATGGAAACCTGAGCTGCTTTGTGCATTCCTGGCTCTCAGACAGAATTTGGTGAATGCCCCCCTCCTCCAGCCACGGTGAAATCTCCCAGTATAGATGTATAGTCCTGTTAGTACCAATGAAGTCATGGAGAACAGTACAAATAGTGCCCTCTGTCCACAATTGATCAGCACCCTGGTGTGCTTCAGAGATCAGGCAGTAGCTCTTTCAACATGATCTATGATCACAAGTGCTGATCAACAGAATTCATGGATGAACTTTATATTAAGGGCTCAGTGTAGGCCCTACTGCCACTGAAAACGAGTGGAGGATCAGGCAGCAAAAGGATCAATGCATTGCTGGAATGGTCCAGGAGGACTATCAATAATCTCAAATTAGTTCAACTCTCTTATGCAAATTCACAAGGCGTGAGTCCATGCCATAGCAGAGGCATATACACATCCATATCTACCATGTATGCTAGATTTTGCACACCAGACTGTCCTCCAGGAATAAGTTCCAGGGCTTTAAATGTGGACAATAGGAAAATTACAGTGCAACAACTTACATGTATCTGGATACAGTCACAGTGTAGAGGTACTCTAACAGTGTATGATTTAATATCTCTGTGCCTTTACTTATTATGTGTATCTGTACTGGGTCTTTTCCTGCTTTCCTTCTCTCTGTGCAGAATTGAGGGCTGTATTGGTATTGTATTCTCTCACTTTAAGAATGTGTGGGGAGGAGACGTTACCCTGGGCGTGCTTGCAGAGTAGGTGGTACTGTGGCAAAGTATGAAATTGGAAAGCTTCAGAGGGGTAGCCGAGTTAGTCTGTAATGGAAAAACTTAAAAAACAATGAATGGTCTAGCAGCAACTCAGGGTATGTCTACACTACCCCCCTAGTTCGAACTAGGGGGGGTAATGTTGTCATATGGAGTTGCAAATGAAGCCCAGGATTTGAATTTCCCGGGCTTCATTTGCATAAAGCCGGCCGGCGTCATTTTTAAATGCCGGCTAGGTCGGACCCCGTGCCGCGCGGCTACACGCGGCACGGACTAGCTTGTTCGGATTAGGCTTCCTATCCGAACTAGCTGTATGCCTCGTGGAACGTACACGCTGTACGTGGAATGTTCCACGAGGTGTACAGCTAGTTCGGATAGGAAGCCTAATCCGAACTAGCTAGTCCGTGCCGCGTGTAGCCGCGCGGCACGGGGTCCGACCTAGCCGGCATTTAAAAATGGCGCCGGCCGGCTTTATGCAAACGAAGCCCAGGAAATTCAAATCCCGGGCTTCATTTGCAACTCCGTATGACTACATTACCCACCCTAGTTCGAACTACGGGGGTAGTGAAGACATACCCTTAGAGACTAACAAAACATGTAGATGGTATCATGAGCTTTCACGGATATAACCCACTTCTTCAGAATTTTTTTTACTTCAATTTTTATGAAATTGGATTCAGTCTGAAAAAAAAAGCCATCTTGAAGCAAGGTGGGGTAAATTGTGTCATAAAACTTTGAAGAGTAGCTTGTTTCCTGCTCCCCTCCCATCTCTTTCTGTTTTGGGGTTTATGTGTTACCATTCTGAATTCTAAGAATAAAGCAGAGTTATGTTGCAAAAATCCAGCAAGAATATTTGGTTGTTTATCTAATTTTTGTGTCAATGCCCTGTACATAACACTTTCTTACTCTAGAAGCCTCAACATTTTAATCCTTTCTTCATATAGAAATGTTCATGCTTCACATAATTTTTGTGTTCTATCTGGAATCACCTATTTTTATTGTATCTGTTATAAATTAGGGTACGTCTAGACTACATGGCTCTGTATAAGGAGCCATGTAGATTAGGTTTGTACACACGAGGCATAATGGGGCGGTTGACAAAGGCTTTTGATGTTGACCGCGGAGCATCCAGACTACCGCGCTGAGCCAACAAACAGGTAATCTGCACAGCGTGGCAGCCATTTTAATGTAAATGAAGCAGCGATGATTTAAATCGCCGCTTCATTTTCCTATGTCTACAAACGTAATCTACGTGGCTCCGTTGACGGAGCCATGTGGTCTAGACGTACCCTTAGAGTGACAGTCATTGCACATAGCTAGCCATTTTGACCAGGTCTTTTTCCTGAATCATGTCTGTGAACCGTGCCAATTATATCTTTCAATACACTACATTGTGCATGTCAGAACTGAATTTCATCTGCTATTAAGCTGCCCATTCACATAGCTTTCACAGGTCCCTCTGAAGTTCCTCACAGTCTCCTTTAGTCCTGACTAAGCTAAATAATATATGTCACATGCAAATTTTACTGCTTCACTGTTCATGGCCTTTTCCAGGTCACTACAAATACAGAAACGCAGGGCACTCCATTGTTAACCTTTTGCCAAGTTGAATATTGGCAATTATTCCACTCCTTTATCTGTTTCTTTGCCGGTTTCTAATACATGATAATACTAAGACATCTAACCTCATAGCTAATTAGTTTTCTTTGTAACCTCTTATGAGAGATTTAGACAGAGTTTTCTGTCCCAATAAATTATCAGATCACCTATATCTATTATTTTGCTGATGTGCTCAAAATAGATTTTAGAGGAATGACTTTCCTTTACAGATGACCTGCTGTCTTGTCCTATCATATTATGTTAATCAAGTGTTTGATAATTCTATTTTTACTAATACTTTCAAACAGTATACCTGATATTGAAGTAAGCCTTCCCTGTTAGCAGTTCCCTGCTCACTTCTTGCAACTTTCAAAAAATTGGCACTGTATTTGCTACCCATCAGTTCTCTGGGTTGTTCTTCATGTGAAATTGCAGTAGAATGATAGGTTTAGAATGGACCACAAGGGTCAGAAAGGGACAGCAAGGGTCAAATTAGCCAGTTCTTTTGTTTGCAGCTCAGCCATAAATTTATCTGGTATTTTGCCCTTTTTAGATTAAAAAAATCCATGGAGAACTTGTATTAAGACTGTTTTTCATCAATGGTGACCTAAATGTTCAGGAATGGATGATTGCCAAAATTAGAAAATCATCCACATGGGAATGCATATAAATTATGAAAGCAGACACTGCAGATTTGCTCAATAATTTGCTAAAAGGACTCTTGTTTTAGGGACATTATAAATCATCTATATGACAGACAGTCTTATGGCTCATTGTACTGAGGTTTATACTGCAAACCATGGTGATAACGATGTTAAAGTTAAACAACAGGATAACTACTATATATTTGAGACAGTTTGTCTATCTGTGTGCCTGTTTGATGAAGAATTCTTCCTAAACAGTAAGAGCTAGGACCACCAAATTCAGTGAACAGCTTCCTCTTATCATAATTTAAAGCAAGTTAATGGTTTGGTTGTTCCAGGAAAATGGGATGTACCTGGGATGGGATTGATCCTCATAAAAATACAGAAAAGAGACAGAATCACCATGCAGGTGAAAGGGGCTGGCTTGGGGTGCACCCTTTCCCTTCCATCTAGGAGTATCCCATCCCTTAGCCTCCCTTAGGGATAGGGGTGGAGGACTGAAGATTCCCTTGTCTCCCCCTGCCCCCATGCATACAGGAACATTGCTGGCTGTCCCCCTCATGCATCAGGGAGTGATGAGAAAGTGTACAGGTTGCTGTATTCCTCACTCTGGCTGGGGAGCATAGGGGGAAGATGAACCTGCACCTTCCCCAGCTGGGGGACATGCCGCTCTCCCCAGCTGTGCTTGCTAGGGATGCAGAGGCCATGAAGAGGTGCTTCTCTCCCATTCCCAAGTTGCTGCAGTGAGAGAGGGCTGGGGTAGTACTCTCTCCGTAGGGCAGCCTGCGTTCGGAACCCCTCATCCCCACCTCCACCCCAAAGCAATGATTTAAATAAATCATGGACATTTCATTTTATTTTCCAAAAAATAAAAATTAATTGAGTTAAGGACCTGAGCAACACTGAGTAAATATTCTAGTGGTTTATATTTGAAACACTACCTACAGGACAACTGTCACTAAACAGTGTGTACATTTCAAGGAACTTGAGAATTTTAACTTGCCATATGCTACCTATTGCTTGCTTCACAGAAATAAGTATAAGATACAGTATCTCTGAATGTAATCATTTACTTTTTTCTGACATATACAGAACAAAAAGTATTATCATTTTCCAAGTGGTTTCGTGTACATTCATCCATCATTTTGGGGGAATAATGTACAGAGTAATTTACAGATTGCTTCTCCCACCCCCCTTCTTTTTCAGTGACTCTGGTGCTCCTGATCTTGCAAACATAACACCACTGAAGACCATAACATCTCTTAATATAAAGAATCTTTATAATCATTTCCACACTGTTCCGGTGACATATATCAATATTAACATGGTCGCGGTATGCTAAGGGGATGAGTATGGCAGTTTGAGAGTGAGTTCAGTCCCTTAACCTCCCTGCAGAAGAGGCCAACAAGTTATAAATTATGATAGTAGTTTTTAGTGAGGTGGACACCTCTCTGGGGAGCACAACCTTAAAGTAATTTCAGAAATGATATCAAAAAGTTATCAGAAGGGTTGCTCCCAACATAATCTGGATCTGAACCCATTACCTAAAAATTAGAGGTTATATATCTTCCTTGGAGAGGAAGGATTGTTTGATTATTAGCCTGGGACACAAGGCAGGTTTAATTCCTTATTCTTCCACAATATCCTATAAGATCCTGGACAAATCACTCAGACCTAGATTTTCAAAGGAACTTTGATGGCTAACTCCCATTGTTTTCTAGCCTGGCTAAGCTGCAGGCCAGAGGATTGATTTCATTGGGAATTAAGCACCTGAAAAAACCTTTGTGAATCTAAACTGACTCACTGATCTTCAGTTCCTCTTCTATATATCAGGGATAAAAATACTGCCCTACCGCACATTACATAACAGATTTGGGAATATTCAATTGCTATGGTAAAGGAAACCATCTATATACCTAGGATAGAGAGTCCACTTTCCATCACACTATCCTTTACCAGTCTCTTGACACAAAATTGGTTTCAGTATATTTTCTCCTCAGTTGCTTCTCTTACCTATGATGTATTTATTCTCTGTTGTCTATGTAAGAGCTGTGGCCTTAAAGCTTAGAGAGAAGGGAGCTCAGTATTATCAACTGTTGATGAAACTGCAAAAGAATAGTTCAGAACTGCCTAAGAACTTTAGATGATCAGAGGTTCCCTGCTGAGGGAGGTCTCTGATGGTATCTGTTGAAAAGAAAGGAGAATATATTGAATGGCTGAGGCCTCATTTACATTTCAGTTTTTTGATGGTCTGGGGCTGTGATGTATTGTCCATTCCACACAAGGAGTGAAAGGATTAAAATGTCTAGGTGGGCTGGAGGAGCAACTAAGGAATAAAAAGAAATAATTAGTGATAAAAAATCCCATCCAAAGAACAACAGAAGTGGGCAGTTTAAAACCCATTATATGAGAGTAGAAGAGGTTGCAGAGATAGTGAGAAGGCGAGGTAGGAAACAGCTTGGGGATACAACAATAATTTCCCAGGATATGCAGACCTTGACTACTTGTGGAGGATAGGCTTGGGTTCCCCTACTAGACACTGGGGAAGTGGGACCATTAAGGGGCAAAGAAAGAGAAGACTCCCTCAGAAATGGGTCCCAAATACCCCCTTAAGGGAGAAAAACTAAGCTACTGAGAAAGATAGCAGACTCATACTGCACTGTATTTATTTTATCATTAGCTGTACCAAGCCACTAACAAAAGTAAACTCTTATTTCACCACTCTAGTTACTAAGAAGTTCCTAGGCATCCCAGTCCTTATCTCACCACTCCGAGGGTAGGTCTAGACTGCAGAGTTTTTCCAGGATTTTTTTTTCAGAAGAGCAAACGCATTTTTTCGGCATCCCCGTAAACCTGATTTTATGAGGAAGAAGGGATATTCCAAAAAAGGTTTTTTTTTCCCCACATTTGGCCCAGTGTAGATGGGCCAAATGTCTGAAAAGCCTCTTATGGAAAAAAAAAAAAAGCAGAAAAAGATATGCAAATTGCAGTTCACAATTTGCGCATCTTTTTTCAGAAGAACTGTGTAGTCTAGACACAGCTTGATAGTGGACTTTATGATGACTGGTTACTGAAAAACAATTTAATCACAAATAGAGTCCTTTTATTCTCAAGGGATCAGACATTTAGCCAGAGCAATATATAACTCATATTTACCTGATAATCATGCAGCTACTAATCTTTTAGTAACTAAAATCTAAAGATTTATTAATAAAAAAAGAAGTGAAAATGGTTAATAGTTCATATATATGCAATAATTACATTAGCCTTCTATCAGGTTTGTTGCAGTGATATCATAGATTGTTGGCTGTGAAGTCTGTCTGGTAACTGCCAAAGATTCAAAGGTCCTCAGTCCATAGTTCAATATGCTATAAATCCACAGTCCATAGAATCAGGGCAGGAAAGAGGCAAAAAGGTTTTATCTCAAGGGTCTTTTATACTATTTGCCCATATTCTTGGAAATGTATTGGTTCAAAAACAAATCACAGCACCTATGGAAAGTTGCTGGTGTAAGATGGAGTCCAGGGTCCCATGAGCATATTCCAAGTCCTTTCCTACCTTGATGACTCCTAGAGGCAGCCATTGTCCATATTCAGGACAGCTCTTTCTGCAGATGCCTTATCTGGTGGAATGAATTTATTTTATGACCCATTGCTGGAGTGAAGAGTCTTTAATAGACCATTAAAATTGAATAGTCTATTCACAATGTGTTTGCTAGACTGGATGCAAACATCTTGTGGGTGTCTCCTCAGAAACAAATACATTTGAGATACAGATATGTAACCAATATTCATAACTTCAGACACAAAGGCTACATCTAGACTGGCCCCTTCTCCGGAAGAGGCATGCAAAGCAGGCAAGTCAGAATAGGGAAATCCGCGGGGGGATTTAAATATCCCCCGCGGGATTTAAATAAACATGGCCGCCACTTTTTTTCCGGCTTGGGGAAAAGCCGGAAAAGAGCGTCTAGACTGGCACAATCCTCCGGAATAAAGCCCTTTTCCGGAGGATCCCTTATTCCTACTTGCAACAAGAGATCCTCTGGAAAAGGGCTTTATTCCGGAGGATCGTGCCAGTCTAGACGCTCTTTTCCGGCTTTTCCCCAAGCCGGAAAAAAAGCGGCGGCCATGTTTATTTAAATCCCGCGGGGGATATTTAAATCCCCCCGCGGATTTCCCTATTCTGACTTGCCTGCTTTGCATGCCTCTTCCGGAGAAGGGGCCAGTCTAGACATAGCCAAAAAGATACATTCACATAAACAAAAAAATTATACTTAGCAGATCATAACTTTTCCCACTTATCCTGCATATGACACCCTTTGAACACGTTTTTTTGCAGTTTTTTTAAGAGTGGTAATATCAATTATAGAAATTGTCATACTTCAGTCACTGAACATCACAAGCACTCAGAACAGCCGAGGCAGCACTGGCCTGCTAGAATCCTACTTAACTTCTTACAATTTCCTTCTATGATGAAAAAAATATTGTTATGAATCTATCACTTATCAAATATATATGCCTATAGTACACCCATAACAGCCTCAGCCCGTACATTACACATGGAAAACTTAAGGTTAAAGTCTGGCAATAGGCCTTTTTCCCCTTTCGTATGAGTGATGGCAATGAGCTAATCTTCTCTGTTTCATTCCAATTTTAGTATAGGTTCTGGCTTAGGGTTTAAGGTCTTTGGCAATAGGCCTTTTCCCCCTTTCATCAGACTGATGGCAATTAGCTAATAATAAAGACATTCCTTTCCATTGTGTGCTGGCACTTAGAACAGTTGCCTTTGAAGGCAGGATGAACTGACACCTGTTTTTAATCAGGTAGGTTTTCAGAGTTCTACAAATGGAAATGTTGCCAAAGAGAGATATGATATGTCTATAAAATACTCTGAAAGGACTTAATGACCAACAATTTAAAAGGGCAAAAGTAATATGTGCATGTGGAAGACCCTAAATGCAGTAGAACCACTCTAGTTCAGCAGTGAAAACAAATGTGAAGAGACCATGCAGGAAATTTCTCCAGTCCTATAGGCTGTAGAACTCAGCTCTGCAGTGCCTCTCTTCATGACAATTGGGAATCAGTGTGTTGGTGATGATGAGCAGGATCCCCAGCTGAAACCAGGAACTCCAATTGTTCATGGGATCCCACTACTAAAAGTGGAGGATTCAGTGGCAATTCATTTTGGTGGAGAGGAGGAGGGGAGTCTTTCCCCTCCACCCGATCCTATCAAAGTCCCAATTTAATACTTATTGGACCAACTGTACTTCCTGTTCTTTGGTACCAAACAACAATACAAATGCTCTGTCCTTCCTACAATCTATTTGATTGAATGCTTGCTTATATTGCTAAATAGAGGACTTTTACCTTTTTTAAAGCACTTTTTTTTGTCCGGTGTGTAGCATTTACTCCTTCCACTTGGTACTTAGCATCTGAGCACAATGCTTAAGAGTTGACAAGAAATTGGGAATAGATATAAAAGGAGTGCAAGTCTCATGGTTACTTGGGCTAACACCCTACTGCATTTCTTCTTTTGAAACTAAATCCCTAGATGTTTCCCACCAGGGTCTGTACACTTCCTAACTGATGTTGAATTTCCCAGTCTCTCAGTGACTTCAGTGAGGGTGTGTCTAGACTACATGGCTCCGTCGACGGAGCCATGTAAAGTAGTTTACTCAACATAGTCAGTGAAGCGGGGATTTAAATAATCCCCGCTTCATTATAATAAAAATGGCTGTTGCACTGTGCCGACGATCAGCTGATCTGGCACAGCATGGCAGTCTAGACGCGGTGCGATTGACAAGGGAAGCCTTTTTCAACCACTCTGGTATGCCTCGTGAAACGAGGTTTACTGGAACAGTGGACAAAATCTTCCCTTGTCGACTGCACCGCGTCTAGACTGCCGCGATGTGCTGGATCAGCTGATTGTCGGCACAACACGACAGCCATTTTTATTGTAATGAAGCGGGGATTATTTAAATCCCCACTTCATTGACTAAGTAGAGTAAACTACTTTACATGGCTCCGTCAACAGAGCCATGTTGGCTAGACACACCCTGAGAGTTGAAGCCCCTCAGCACTTTCAGAAGGTGTTCGGCTGAGGTTGAGGTCTTATGTGAATATTGCTTCCCTCCCCCACCACCATGAAAAGGACAGTGTAACACCCTTGATGTTCTTCCTTTAATCATAACTATGTCTGGACAATCGCTTTCATCCTTTGATCCCTCATTTAATATCTACTACAAGGATTTTCCTTATGCTGCTGCATTTTTTTAAAAGTCAGACTACCTTGAGGGACATTCAGGTTTTTTTTCTAATCTTTTCTCTCCAGCTTTAATCTCTAAATTTTAATGAGGATTGGTTTGATTCTTTTCAAACTGCAATCTTACATTCAACTTCCACTCTTAGTAACCTAATTGATCATTTAATTCATGTGAAAAAGTTTTGTATGAGTTTAAAATTAATCTCTAAATATTAAAAGGATCCAAAAGGAAGCCAGAATAGAGATGACACCATTGTAGACTTGAGGTATCTAGGGAACATTTGGAGTTGAACACTTGGGAAAACTGATGGTATAAAGATGTCATTTCAACCATGGTATATTTATCTAGCCTTATTCCCTGAGGCAAATTCTGCCCTGAAGATTTGTGCTGCATTGTCTTTTTAGGCCCAAGTCAGCAGCAATGAAAAAGCCTCACTGCATTTTAGGAATTAATAGGAAAGGCATAAAAAAGAAGACAGAAAATATCATAATGATGCTATATAAATGTTCTAACTAGAATACTGAATCCAGTTTTGGTCTTCCCATCTCCAGAAGGGAACTGGGAAAAGTTCAGAGAAGGGCAACAAAGATGATCCAGAGTATGCACTGGCTTCTATATGAGGAGCAACGAAATAGATTAGGGCTGTTCATCTGAGAAAAGAGATGACTAAGGGGAGATATGATGAGGTGTAGTGAGGCGGAGTGGCTGCCCACTAACCTGGAGGAGGAAAAGCCCCTCCCTGATCCCTCTTGGGAAGAGCCTGGTCCCCTCACTCACCTGACCAGAAGTCAAGAGGTGGTGCTAATACTATAAAAAGCCAGCCCAGGAGATCAATCAGGCACCAGCTACTTGAGGAACCAGATGCTTGCCCTGTGCTCCTGAGCTGGGAAACTGAGGACTGGCCTGGACCATTGTGCTTGCAGGAGGCTAAGGACTGGCCCAGACCAGCAGAACCACTGATGGATGGTGACTGGGAGGAAGGTCAGCTCCTGCCAGAGCTATTGAGCCCCAACAACCCAGAGGAGTTGCTGGGAGCCTGGGTATATGCAGAAGGGGAGAACAGAAGAAGCCCAAGGATAGCTGACATTAGTCAGGCTGAAAGAGAGCACTGGTCAGCATGTTGCAGTGAGGATCCCCGCTGACTCGGCAGCAGGCTGTGCTGCTGCTGTTAGGGCCCTGGGCTAAAACACAGTGGAGTGGGCAGGCCTGTGTCCCCCTGCCACCCAATCCCTGTGTGGCAGTCTACCTCCTCTGCCAATTCAGGCCAACTGCCTGTGTTTGCTGGATCTCTGCACGAGCAAGGAGACCTGAATGTCTGTTTACTTTATTGTGAACTACTGACCATATAGACTAACTGGGCCTCCCTCACTGTTTGTTTGCTGCCCTACAACTACGGCCTGGACCTCCCTAACTGAACTAAAACTACATGATTTCTATAAAATTGTGAATAACATGGAAAAGGTGAATGGCCAAAAGTATAACTGGGTTTTAAAAGAACTGGGATTTTTCTATGCAGATTGTCCAGGAATTATTTGGAATTTTAAAGAAATGAAAATATGAGAAAATATGCTCCCAAATTTAGCTGCTTTATCTGCTACATTACATTACAAAACTATTAATTAGTAAAAACAATTTGCTTATTGTTTTTATAGTAACCATATGTTAGTAGATACATTATGAGTTTCCTCTTATGTCTTTTAAAGTTACTAACAGAAAGGCCCCTGCTCCATCTGAATTGCATGGTCAGTTACAATAACTGTTCTTTGCAAACTGTTGAGGGAGATGGTAAAATATTTTCCAACACATGATTTATGGAAAGTTTCACAACCTTTTTTAGTTGAAATCTAGCCTAAAAATTAATAGTGATTAATTGTGTGATTAATTGCGCTGTTAAACAATAATAAGAATATGATCTATTTAAATATTTTGGATGTTTTCTACCTCTTCAAATATATTGATTTCAATTACATCACAGAATACAACGTATATAGTGCTGATCCTGGGTTTTGCGTGGCGCTGCCCCTTTGAAATGCCATGACGGCGTTTCAAAGGGGCAGCACTGCATAGCTGGTTCCGGGCTTCATTGGCACTACCTCTTTGAAATGCTTCAGCGAGCCCAGGGTCAGCTGTGCTGCGCTGCCCCTTTGAAACACCGTGGCGGTGTTTTAAAAGGACAGTGCTGCACAGCTGACCCCGGGCTCCACGCAATATGCCTGTGATTAATGTGTGCTAATTTTTTTAACATGTTAATTCTGCTCTGCATTAATTGCAGGTGTTAACATGTGTTAATTGACAGCCCTACTTAAAAGATATTTAAACGTGCTTAATTTTAAGTACGTGAGTAGTCACTTTGAAATTAGATAAACTACTGACATACTTAAATACAGGAATGTGCTGAAGTCCCTTCTTCCAGCCCAAAGGAAATGGAGGAAGTTACTAATAAGAGATGAGTAGGGACAAAAAAGAAGATTTATAACTAGACTGGACAAAGCAATGGTAAATGTAAGAAAAGGAAAAAATCCTGCCTTGGCAGGGAGAGGTAATAGGAATGTGTATTGAATCCAATGGATCAATTACGGTTTTGTATTTCTTTATATTATTGCATAAACCTACAACTGTGGATAAGCAGATTTTTAAAAGTTAGTGAATGGAGATCTAGAAATGCTGAGAATTTGTATGATGCAAAATTCTTACCTACCTACCAGTAGTTACTGATTGATTCTTCATCCTGGAGTAAGCATTTTATTATTGGAATAAGAAGTACAAACAAACTGAGCCAGCTTCCCTCTATATCTTAAATACTCCTTACACGTGTCCCACAAATTATTTTCACTTAGAAAGTGAATATTCTTCTTTAGAGTCCTCTGGGACTTTAACTGGTTTTGACTGATGAGAAATATATCGCAAATGTGCTTGAAAAATGGAGAAGTGAGAGTTCCTGGCTTATGTCAGTATTACTGTGCATCTGGTAGAAATACAACAGGATGCTAATGCTTCTGTGAAAGGTTCTGAATCACAATAGTAAAAGATAACACTAAGATCAACATTTTCATCAGAAGCCTCTGATGTTTTGCCTAAACATTTGGGTGCCCAGCTTAAGAAAAGATAGTCCTGATGTTCAGCAATACTGAGCAGCCATTGCTCTGACTACCTTTATTGGACTTGTGGGTCAGCAACTGTGAAAATTAAACCCCTGAATTGCCTAAAATGGGACACCTAGGACATGATGCTAAAAATGTTGGCCTATGTCTGGAAGTCTCCCACACACAGTTAAGTCCTGTGGGCAAATGACCATTGTTTACTCTTCAGGGCTTATGGCTATACCATATGATTGTAGACAAGTTAGGATATAATAAAGGCCTTATTTCTTTTCTCTAATAAAACATAGGAAGAACATGTCTGACACATTATGCATAACCGTTCCAGAGAATCAATTTCTTAGCACAAAATAAATTTCTCTATATTTTTAACCTATATTTATTCCCACTATACTTGTTGTGATGGCACGTTGGGGTTTTCCCATCTCCTGCACCCCCGTAATGGCACGAACAGACTCCAGCCAGTAGAACAGAGGGAGTTTATTGCTTCTCCAGGATATAGCACAGCACAGATGTAATCTGGTTACAGGGCAGGCCTAGGATGCCTCAGCCCCCCTTGATATGGGGGAGCCTGGGCCCCTAAATCCTAGCCCGTTGCCTGCTGCTTCCTCCATGATACCAGCCATAAGCCTAACTAACTCACTTCTAGCCCTGCCCCCAGCCAGGGCTCCACTCCCCTTCTTTCCATTGTTCCGCTTCCTGGGAGATAACTGGTCAGACAGATTCGAAGCCCCCTTGAATAATGACTCATCCCCTGCCCTGCTGGGCCGTGCTGCAGCCAGCAGACAGTGGAGGTCACTCACCACCCAAGCCTAGCAACCAGCAAGGGACCCAAACTACGTCACACTTGTATTTCTAATTTCAAAGCTTTCCTACCACTAGTGTATATATAGATATAGATATAGATATAGATATAGATATAGATATAGATATAGATATAGATATATAATTTTAAAAGGAATTAACCAGCATTGAAATAGCACTATCATGTTGGAAAGGATATATAGAATCATGTAGAATTTTCTCAATATTTAAAAATGTATTAAAGTACAAATAATGCCAGGAGAAAGGTTGGAAATTTTCAAGTATGTTTGAGTCATATATAGAGTAATCCGATAGCAGTGTAATGTAGAACCTCTGGCTGGTATTATTACAATCTAACTTGGCTTTTAGAAATAGTATTGTGGGAATTAAACATATTTCTGGAATGAAATAAACTTAGACCAGTTCTGATCTCACATACTACAGTTCTTATTCTGGTGTAAACATAGTGGCTACGTCTAGACTGGCATGATTTTCCGCAAATGCTTTTAACGGAAAAGTTTTTCCGTTAAAAGCATTTGCGGAAAAGAGTGTCTGTGGAAAAGAGCATTTGCGGAAAAGAGCGTCTGTGGAAAAGAGCATTTGCAGAAAAAAGCACTTTTTGAGGAAACGCGTCTGTGCCAATCTAGATGCGGTTTTGCGCAAGAAAGCCCCGATTGCCATTTTCGCGATCGGGGTTTGTCTGCGCAAAACAGTCCTGAGCTGTCTACACTGGCCCTTTTGCGCAAAAACTTTTCCGAAATGGCAAATTGTCAGGTGTGTTATCTTCATCCAGTTCTTCAATTAGATTTTGAAATTGTCCATGATTGTCACATCAATGAGGTGATTTTTTATAAACTCACTTTCAGAGTAAGGCTTATTTACATGAGCTATGTGGAAGGCCACACAATATGAAGCTAAACTTATCAAATGCCAGCAATGCCCCACTGCCATTGGCCAAACTGGACAGTCTCTACAAGAAAGAATTAATGGACACAAATCAGATATCAGAAAAGGCAACACACAGAAACCTGTTGGAGAACACTTTAATCAGCCTAGGCACTCATTAATGGATCTCAAAGTTACCATGCTGTTTCAGGCCAGTTCCACAAGCCAAATACACAGGAAAGGGTTGAAACTTAACTTCATTTACAGATTTGATTCCTATCAGAGAGGAATGAATAAAGATATTGGCTGGCTGGCATACTACCTTCCACACCCTAATGACTTAACCAGCATCTAAAGAAGTGTAAATTGTTCTTATCAGTCTCTTGTAACTTGAACAATCTAATTCACAATTTTTTTTCTCTATTTTTCTTTTTCCCGTCCCCTTTCCTTATTTATTCCAGTTAAGGACTAATTCAGCTACCCCTCTAAAGCATTACAGTCTGTGATTGGTTGGCAAATCTGGTGAAGAAATGGGCTTTTACAGCCATTTGTTTTTTTCAAAGTGCAGAGTTCAGAACTATGTGGGAATTCTTGATCTATATGTGCATGGCTCAATGCAAAATGATACTGCAAGTTTGAAGATTTCAACTGAGATACACATCTAACATAGAAGGCATTTGGCCTTATCATTACATTCCATTAAAAATGTTTATTCTCCCAGTCGTTTGAAGCTCTGATTTTCATCTGTGTATTTTCTTTTCTGTTTGCTCTTTGCTTCTGTTGTTATATGGTGTAAGAAAAAAAATTGATAAATTTTTCCAAAGCAGAGCGCACAGTGTTTACACTCATATTTCTGAATCCAAACTGAGTAATATGTGCTTGTCATAATAGTCACGTAACATCATAGGAGTGACATGGAAGACATAGCAGCTATGGAAACTAGTCTTTGTGTGCTTGCTTGAGCAGAGATTTCAGGAGACACATATTAACTTCTGAAAAGACACATGCAGCTCCAGAGATGCCAGTTGGCTACTCCTATATAAGCAGATAATAGTTCTGTGTTTACAAATATATATTGCTAGAGGTTGACAATGAAATCAAATGAAGTCACTGTAGTCTGTTAATTCTGAGATAAAAAAGAGATGTTAACATATAGATGAATTGTGAAAGTAGTACTAGCATTGTCTGCATTTCTCTTTGAAGCATGTAGTAAACTACCTGTAAATGGCAGGAGATGGGTAGTTGCCTTATACTAATTCATGCAGCTAATTACCTATGATGGTTATAGTAATGCTGCATGCTGTCAAGAGGCTGCTAGAAGACTATAAAAAGAACTCTTGAGCCCTGATTCTATGATCTCAGATCTGGTTAAGCTTCATCGGGGGAAGTTTGAGTCATAAGATTGAGGTCTCCAGTTCCATTCTGGTCTGGACCACTCTGATATTGAACATTGGAGCATAGCCTGATGAACTAATTCTGGAAAGAACTGACTAAGAACTTTATTCCTACTTGTATGTATAATGATCATGTAATCAATCTTTTCTCTTTTTAACTAACTAAGTTTTATTACAATAAGTATGGCTGTAAGCATGTATTTGGGCAAGATCTGAAATATTAATTAACCTGATGGACAATGTATACAATCCTTTAGGACTGGTAGAACTTTTTATATGATAAACAAGATTTTTGGTGACCCTTTTCATATTTGACTTGGCTGAGTTGAAGGTCGAAGCTGAGTTACTTTAAGGGAACTGTGTTTTGGGCTTCTGAGTAACCAGTAAGCTAAATAATCACCAATTTTAGGGATTCTTTCCAGTTTGCTCTACCTAAACAATCTCACCCTGGCCTCTTGGCATTCCAGACACAAGTGTCTCGATAACTGTGACCGGCCCATAGTCAAGTATTAAAAAAAAAAAAAGCTCTGATAGAAGGCTTGTACTCAAAACACCTTGGATAACACATTGCTATTAAGAATGATGTATGATAAATAGAATCACATTTGATATAGGTGAATTCTGATGGGCAAAAATTATTCATCTGTGGAGTCAGGATTGAAGCAGTTCAAAGTTCAGCAGAGTACACTTGCCCAGACTACATAGTCTCCAACAGAACCTCAGGGTGGAATGATTGTGAAGATACAAGATACTCCTGAAAATCGATTCAGTGTATTAACAATTGAGGGTCTTTGGCAGGAAAGACTTTTTTTTATTGTCAACAAAATAAATCCTTCAGACTGTTTTAGTTACTTTATATTCCAAATGGAAAACATGATTGTTATTCTCTTTACAAAATATAGTGCTTGTTTCAGCAATAAGACACAAAATAAAGCATGTGTTACTATGAGATACCACTTGCCTCAGGGGGTGCTGGAAGGAAACATAAAGCTGATTGCCTTCAAAGACAACTGAAATATGGGTTTATACTTAGATACACCTCAAAATATGTTGTTATGATTTTAGACTGTCAATAACTAGCCTTTTGCTTCCTAGAAAAGTGTATACCTTTATTCCAAAAAGGAAATGGAAAAGGGGTTTATGCTTATAGTATGTTTAATTTATATAATATATACACAAAAACCTTATGAAGGTTGCTAAGAAAAACATTCAAATGTTGGGTAATATTAGAACAATCAGAACAGTTGCCTGTGCAGTCTTAATTCAGACTCTTTTTTGTATGCCTTCTGATGATCACATACAATTTTTTCATAGCGTTCCTGCCTAGTTCAGTGCCCAGAGTGGATGATGCTAAGGCAACAAATCCAGGCAGCTAGTAAAGGGCCCTGTAGTCTCTAGGGGTATGTCTACACTACAGCACTAATTCAAACTAAGCTAATTCGAATTAGTGCATCTAGACTTAAAAACTAGTTCGAATTAGCATTTTGCTAATTCGAACTAGCATGTCCACACTGAGTGGACCCGGAACTGAGGTTAAGGATGGCCGGAAGCAGTGTCTGCAGGGCATCAGATTAAGACTTAGAGCGTGGAGCTGCTGTCTCAGGCTAGCCGAGGGCTGTGCTAAAAGGGACCTGACCCCCATCCCGGACAGACAGTTCTCAGGGGTTGCCCGCTTGCAAAGCAGTCCTGGCTTGGAGTCCTCTAAGTGCCCACACTTGGCACATCACAGCACTCGGCCATCAGCCTGGCTGCACTTGCCGCAGGCTGCCATCCGGAAGGGGGGTCAATCAAGGGGCTTCAGGAGAGTTTCCACCCTGAGGAGCCCTCAGAGCCAGCCCAGTCCTCCGCATCAGGGGCTCGTACCCCATTCCTCCCTCACCTCCTTTCACTTACCCCTCCCTAGCCCCCCTTCCTGATGTACAAAATAAAGGACACGTGTGTTCAAAAATAGAAACTCTCTTTATTGAACAAAACTAGGGGAGACTGGGAAAAGGAGGTGGGAGAGGGAAAGAGAGAGGGTGGGAGAGGGGAGGGCAACTAAAATGATCAGGGGTTTGGAACAGGTCCCATATGAAGAGAGGATAAAGAGACTGGGACTTCTCATCTTAGAAAAGAGGAGACTGAGGGGGGATATGATAGAGGTCTATACAAGCATGAGTGGTGTGGAGAGGGTGCATAAAGAAAAGTTCTTCATTAGTTCCCATAATAGAATGACTAAAGGACACCAAATGAAATGAATGGGTAGCAGGCTTCAAACTAACAACAGAAAGTTCTTCTTCACAAAGCAAAGAGTCAACCTGTGGAACTCCTTGCTGCAGGAGGCTGTGAAGGCTAGAACTAGAACAGAGTTTAAAGAGAAGTGAGATAAAGTGATGGAGGTTGGGCCCATGGAGTGCTATTAGTGAGGGGGTAGGAATGGTGTCCCTGGCCTCTGTTTGTGGAAGGTTGGAGATGGATGGCATGAGACAAATGGCTTGGCCATTGTCTTCAGTCCATCCCCTCCAGGGTACTTAGTGTTGGCCGCTGTTGGCAGACAGGCTACTGGGCTAGATGGACCTTTGGTCTGACCCAGTATGGCCATTGTAAGCTCAGGGCTCAGGGTCGGGGGTTTCAGTGGACCACCTTGATTTTCATGCCAACCTGCTCCTGGGTGGCCAGACTGGCAGCTATCCTGCCCTAGACGGCCACTTTCCTGTGCCTAGTGCGGAGGTCGTGGATGAGGTCCACGATGTCTGCACTAGACCAGGTGGGTGCCCGCCTCTTGCGGACCTGGGCAGGCTCCTGGGAGTCACCAGCCTGGTCCCGGGAAGAGGCGGAGGGCTGGGTGGCAGCGGGTGGCCGGCTCGAGCCGTGCCAGGTGCAGGGTCTGCTGGCTGGGTGCTGGCAGGCTTTCACCTGGCACGGGCACCGTAGCCAGACTGTGCCCCTTTAAAGGCTCCGGGTCCGGGAGGGAGGCAGAAGAGTTTCCCTGGTGGTGCCCAGAGTGGCCACCAGGGAAAGCTGGGGAGGGTTAGCCTTCCACTAGTTCGAATTAAGTGGCTACACAGCCCGTAATCTGAACTAGTTAATTCGAACTAGGCGTTAGTCCTCGTAGAATGAGGTTTACCTAGTTTGAACTAAGCGCACCGCTAGTTCGAATTAAGTTCGCACTAGCGGTTTGCTAGTGTAGCACCTATCAAAGTTAATTCGAACTAACATCTGTTAGTTCGAATTAACTTTGTAGTGTAGACATTCCCTAGGATCCTGCCTTCGTTGTTTCAGAACTTGGGTGGTGAACAGTCAATGAGATTTCAAAAAAGCAAAGTGAAAACACAGAAATGTCATCAGGTGACATCATACTGACATGCACAATGGTCATCAGCAGGACTGGAACCTTTAGCTCTACTACAATACATAGACCTCCCCTGTTTCTAGCTCACAGAGTAACTGATAGCAGCAGTAGGCTGCCATCGTCTATGTGGACACTTTGCCAGTGTG
This sequence comes from Pelodiscus sinensis, assembly GCF_049634645.1. Taxonomy (NCBI): domain Eukaryota; kingdom Metazoa; phylum Chordata; order Testudines; family Trionychidae; genus Pelodiscus; species Pelodiscus sinensis. The sequence goes on along the minus strand of NC_134711.1, from coordinate 43,784,358 downwards.
TTTCACAGATAGCATCTGACAGAAGAGGAATGGTGAGACTCAGGAATCTTGGGTTTCATTTTAGGCTCTGGAGTGGTCTGTGCCCTAAATGACACTTCTATACACTTCCTTTCCAAGCTTAACTCCTTCTGCCGCATGCCTCCCAATATGTCCCTCCACTCTGACACCCAGTCTAGTTTCCCCCCTTTTTTGGCTCCTTGTGTGGTCTGTCTCTCTTCCCTCCATATTCATCCACAGCCCCCACTGATTTCCAGGCCCACTCTCCTTCTTGATGCTCTATTGTTCTATTTGGCCAATCAATCTCAGTTTCCCCCAACCGCATAACCTAGTTCCAAGTTCCTGTTTCTCCTTGTCCTTCTCCCTCCCTCCCTCCCCAGCCTCCAGACCTAGTTAAGCATTGTCACCATCTCCCAGGCTTCATGTTCTAATCTACTCCTCCTAGTGCCCACGTCCAGCTCTTGTTCCATCAGCAGCTTCCTCCTCTGCACTGCCTGGTCCCAGCAGTGGGGTTGTTGAGGTAACAAATGATTCAACCTCCTTCCTTTCAGTTCTGGTGCCCAACACAGGTACAACCCATAGCAGGGTTGAGCCACAATTGCAGATAAAATCCTACTCAGCCCCAGACTGGAACATGCTTGTTGTGAATGGCATCTTTGGGGGAATGTACAGCTTAAAATGAAGAAATCTTTACTGACATGTACAAAATGAAATTTTTCGATAGTTTACAATAGGGCCAAAATTGGGGAGATTTTCATGAGAGTGGCATAAGACACATCTCCCACACAAAGCTCAAGACTCTGCCAAATTTCAAGTCTACATAAAGCATTCTAGAAACACTCACAGAAAAGTCTGTTAGCATTTTTTAACATGGCAAAATAATGTATTATTTTGCTAGTCTCATTCTCAAAAAGGGAAACGTGATGTACAAATGAAATGAGGGTCTTATAATGGGAGCTGTTGGGTAATTTTATAACACACATAGTGAGGCTATGTCTACACAGCAGCGTTATTTCAGAATAATGTCAATCCGCGTCTATGCTACAAGCAGTTATTTCAACATAATGTTGAGATAATGTTGAGCTGGAGAACTTCTTACTCTGAATCCCATAACCCTCATTATATGAGGAATAAGGGAAGTCAGAGGAAGAGTGCTCTTTCTCAGACTTCCTGTTGGGTAGACAGCGCCAAAAGCCAGAATAAGCTATTTTGACTTAATCTACGCAATTGACGTAACTGAAATTGCGTAGTGTATTTCGGCTTTATCCCTGCTGAGTAAACATGCCCAGAGTGTGCCATATTCTGATATATTACACCAGTGTAAATCTAACATAACTCCATTTTTGTCAAAGAAGATGGCCCAAATTAAAACCATTAACCAGAATATGAGAACTCCTGTGGTACCTACTATATGTATATTTTTGTTAATCTTTAAGGTGCCACAGGACAACTCATTGTTTTTAAAGTTTCAGACTAACACAGCTATCCTTTTGAGACCAGAATACAAGACTACATGAACATGGGCTGACCATGTTTTCACAGCTGTGAAATCTCTGGGTATGTCTGCACTACAGAGAAGATCGAAGCTGCTGCTATCTATCTTCCAGGGTTTGAATTAGCAGGTCTAGTGAAAATGTACTAATTCAAACAGAGAGGGGCACTCTGGTCTATGCCTGCAGTCCACTTCCACAAGGAGTAAGGGAAGTTGAAGGGACAGCATGCTCCTTTCAATTTCCTTCATTGTGGATGCCAAAAGTTGAGTTAAGGTATTTCGACTTCAGCTACACAATTCATGTAGCTGAAGTTGCGTATCTTAACTTGACCTTATCCCTTAGTGTACACATACCCTCTATGAACCACTTTTCACGTATCTCCCTTCTCCTGAAGATTTGCTTACTAGTCACACCCTAGACATAATTTCTCCCACTCAGAAAGGATTCACATCTCATATATCAGCAAAACTCAGTGTAAGAAGTCACACAAATGAATACAAAAACAGCTTTACTGAAATCCAAGCAACATGAAACTGCAATGTTTCCCATACCTCCAAATGAATATTAATAATTTCTGTGTTATCCTTAATTTACTTGTACTTAGATCTGGGATGAATTTCTCAGAATTTTTTGTGATTTTTTTGTGTGTGAATTTGAATTCTTTTTCAACAAGCTCTACATGTAACCCAAATCTGGAGACAAATTTGAGGACACTGCTCAACTAGATTTATCTACAAGAGATTTCAAGAGGAAGCAGATTTCCAGCTAGAGTATACTAGGGAAATATGGGTGATGCTTACTGGGTGATGCTTACCGGTTACAGTTAACTGGCAGAGGCACTATAGCCTGGCCACTCCAACTGAGCCACACTTAATCTGTTGGGGGTACATCTACATAGCACACTTATTTCGAAATAGTATGTCAACACTACAAGGAAGCCTCAAAATTAGTCTGAGGCAGTCTTCCCTTATGTGGATGTTCTACCTTGAATTAGAGCCCCAGGAGGCACTGGGGAGTAATTACTTTGAATGGCCCTGGGGAGGAGCTATTTTGAAAGAGCAGCAGTGGAGTGACCACCCTACTACTATTCCGAAATAACTATTTCAGAATTAGTGTTATTCCTCATGGAATGAGGTTTACAGATTTCAAAATAAGATGTCCGTTATTTCAAAATAATTTAAAAATAATGGAATTGCTGTGTAGATGCTCAGATTATTATTTCAAAATAATGTCAGTTATTTCAGAATAACTGTTGGTTAAACATAATTTTTAACTGCTTAACTAATGATACAACAATTTGCATCCCTACTGAATAATGCAATCCGGACAATTCAGGAATAGTTCTGCAGCTTCTTCATTGCTCAGGAGTAAGATTCTTTATTCTTTCCACATACATCTTCCCCATTATAGCTTGACTAACTGGACTGCATACTGGGGCCAGAACTGACTCCTTAATGTTTTATGCTAATCAGCTGAGTTGTTTTTAGTATATGTCATTTGCATCTGAATATGGGTTTTTCCAGTAATTCCAAATCTTCCTGCATTTCACTGAGCTGCTAAATCCATTAACATTCACTAAGACCAACTTAATATTACTTTGCAATGATTCAAAGGACTAAAAGAAAGTGAAGAGATAATAAACAACGATGAGACCTGAACAGAATGAGCATTAAATAAAGCATATTTAATCTGAGAGCTGGGAAACTTTGTACATTTATCATGTTCAGAAATATACCCAAACCACTAATTTAATCTGCATAAACTGGATACACTCTGGCACAAATGGTAAAGTTCTGACTCTGCCCATATTGCCAAGGAAATAAAAAACTACAGGATTTGACCCATTTTGTATGATGTAAAACTCAGTCCAACATCTCTAAAGATATACAATAGCTGAACTACTCAGTACTACTCAGTACAGTACTCAGTACTGTAATTCTCTATTGTTAAATGCAAATTTCGGCAGAAAATTGCCTAGCTTGCAATCTGAGAACTTTAACCTTATGTTTTTTGTGTTTGTAATTTTTAGAAAAAAATTATGATGAAATGTTGAATACCACAGATGTAACAAAAATTACCAAAATGTTTGAAATATCTAAGACCTTCTTTTCTTATGTGTTATAGATATTAGTCTGAATAATTTGGTAATGATATATGGTGAAAATGCTTAAAAAATGATCAAAACAATGCAATTTTTGAAAATTCAAGCAACAGAAAGTTAAATAAATGTGCTATTCATATAAGACTATTTTTCCCCTGGAACATTATATAAATGGATAGAATAGGGAAAAAAACACAAATAAGTTGCTCTACAGGTATATCCTAACTGAACGTTTGCTTTTGCAGTCCCCAAAGATAAATTTGAACTTAAATTGAGAAAGAAATTATCAAAACTGTCAAACCTTTTCAGATTGTTTGAAGACTATGGACAACCTTCCTTTTAAAGGTAGCTATGATAAAAAATAAATAAATTAGGAATACTTTGCAGGAAAAAAATCTGCTTCAGATCTGCTTCAACAATTGATTTATATTTGTTAATGTGGGTCTGGACAAAATCCATCCAGTCTAGCAGAATCTCGCCAATTTAGCCCATATCAGAAATGTGTGTCACATGTCTGAAACCTAAGCCATGAAGATTTGTTCATGTTTCCAGCCAATGGGAGTGGTGAGAAGTGGAGTGATGCTTCCTATGTCTTCCCTTGGCTGGAAACAGTAAACCGGAGCATATGGGAGACACAGGACTCAGTGACTACAGACCCTTAGGTAAGCAAAGTAGTGTGGGCTTGCTAGTGGATTTCTCAAAGCAAAACACTTTGAGAAACACTGTTCTAGAGAAAAATTATGATTTGTAATCCATCTATTTGCTTTAAGAAAGAGATTCTGTTACTAGCATAGATTTCCATATTACACAAGTGATGATGCACTTATTGAAATCGTAGGTGGCTAGGTATATCTTCAATTTTTTTCCTAACAGAAAAAGGAGGTAGAGTAAATAAGTGATAAAAAGGGGGTTTCTGGTTCTATAGCTAGAACAGAGTTAGAACCACCCTATTTGCCTCACTGATGTGACCAGCCCCCCTCCTGTATTTAATAGGACCATGTGTATTCAATAGGTAGGCATTTGCCTTTCATTTGGTCAAGGGCAAATTCCAGAGCAGACACACTATGTACATGCTCTACAAGAATAGGGCATTTATAATCACGGACAATGCTCATAATCAGTCCCAAGTTCCAAATTTTTCTCACTGTAGAATCAATGGACACAAAAGAGAAGAGGGATACATCCCCAGAGGGCATTTGGCAAACATTCTTATTTGGCAGCTCCTGAGAACATTGATTTAGTTAGAAGTGATATACATATTAAGAGTTATTTCACAACATTCCCATACGTAGTCATGGAAATGCCCCTGGAAGGAGTGCTACCCTTATTAATGTGAGCAAACTCATGCATTTGGTTTTATAAATGTGATTGCAGGAGAGGCGATACACCAGGGGCCATATTAACAGCACCATATCTTTTTGATTATCAATTTCATTCAGTGCCATATATTGTCTCTCAAAATGTAATCTTCCTCAATATAAAGGAGAGCATTACCATGGGAAAGTGGACTCTCAGGTTAATTTCACCCATTCTTGGATGCAGGAAAAGCAAGAATGTATGTCAATTTAGTTTTAAATACACTTCTATTTTGATTAATGTAGAGAAAATGAGAGCACTTTTGGATACGTCAGAAGTGCACAAATATACAAATGCTTCACTCAAAATTCAACTCAACACTTCCAATATTTTATACTTTGACCACTCAAAGCACATAGACAAAATTAATGGTTTATCATCTGATCACATCACTATTTAAAAGCAAAACTCAGCAGGCATTTAAATAACCTCTTCTATATACTAAGTAGTAGAGCCCCTTGCTGGTCTGTGCATGGCAGTGTGGCAGACAAGTATGGATTTATATATTTTAGTAAACAACACATGTCTACTATGTATTGGAGAGAGTTTGCTTGTCTGTGAGTGAGCAAGTGAGCTTTTCCTTCCCTATATCTGTTTGTTCAGAAGCTCCTCCTAAATGGTAAAAGCTAGGACCATCAAATTTGGTATGCAGCTTCCTCTTATGCTAACTCAAAGTGAGGTAAGGGTTTGGTTGTGCACATGGGTGAGCTGAAGCTCCCACCTCCCCATGCCTATGTGGACACATAAAACCATACAAAAAAGAGACAGATCACCAGGTGAGAGAAAGGGGCTGGCTGGGAGCTGACTGACTCCCATACCCCAGGTGTCCTTTAGGGAGGACAGGCGGCTTCAGCTTCCCCCTCATTCACACAGGAACATTGCTGGCAGTGCCCCTTCATCAGGGAGTAAGGGAAAAGTGCACAGTTTGCTCCATACCTCAATCCTCAGATGAACCTGGAACTATCCCAGCTGGCGGACATGCGCCCTTCACTTGGCAATGCCCGCTGTAGCTCCAGCAGCCATGGAGAGGTGCTTCTTACCTGGCCCAAAGTTGCTGCAGTGAGAGAGAGCAGGAGTAGTCTTCTCTCCGTAGGGCAGCCTGCATACTGCATACTCGTCCCCAGCCCCAGGTCAGAGCAATGATTTAAATGAAAAAAAAAATGAATTGAGTGAAGGATCCAAGCAATGCCTGGTAAACTTTCTATTATTCCTATATAGTTCACCAAGCATAAGATGTATAAGATTCAGGATAAAAGATTGAAAGAAGCCCGTCTTCTTGCTTTGTCCATCAGGATGAATACATTGTCATAATGTGTGGCTCTTAACAAGACTATAAATTTCCTGCAGTACTCACTCTCTCTATGGGGAGGTCTTACGGGATTAAGTATTTCAATTTCAAATTTTAAAAATTGCTAGTTACTAATGCCACATAAGGAAACTCAAGTGTTGGCTGAGGAGAATCTCAACAGGCAAAGGATGTGCTTTGTATAAGTCAAATAGACTCATCAAGCAGTGAAGAAACACTTAATAAGAGACACTGCAGCGTGTTTGATTTCATGGAAAGAAGGGGCAACGTCTTTCCAAATGAATGATTGTACATTTAACAGCAAAACTCATACTCATTGTCACGCTATCTGAGACGCTCACAACAGTGAGTGACAATCTCAAGTCAGACAGTCAGAACACAGGGCAGATACCTCAAACTGGTGGTATATTCTTATAGAGTTCACCCATACAGCAACAACTGCACCATCTTGGATTATTATATTAGTCTTCCCATGGAGTCAGTCACCCTTAGGCTCTCCACTGCAGCTTGCCACCCAGATAAACTGGGTTAGTGATGAAAGTTCCCATCACAGCATGGGCCTGTAGATTTCCCACTGTTGAACATTTTGAAGTTAGCATGCTTCCTATTTACAATTTCAAGGCTTCTATCCCACTAGTGAGCTGCATAAGTTTTCATGCCGGTATGTACATTGAGTACATTCTCATCTAAACATGAATGCATCTTTTGATCTCGGGCTCTCAGACTAATTATGTACAGGTGTGTGTGTGTGTGTCATGTAAATTTTAATGGAATATTCATCAGGTTACAGATCAATGAAGACTATATTATCACATTTCTTTGAATGATGCCAACACATAAGTGAATTGACGTGATCTCATTGCAGTGCCATTTGAACCTGCTTTGATCTCCATTAATATGTGAGTGAATTAGCCTGCTGCCTTGGCCTGAGCTAGAGCCCTACAAGACAGCAACACACCCATCTCGCCATTCAGTATTTAGTGGGATTTCCCAAGTAGTCCTAAAAAGCAAATTTCAATGCATTTTTCCCTGACTTCTCTAGCTTCCCAAAAGACAAGTATCTCTTTATTATGTGTTTGCATAGGGCCTACCACAGCATTACAGTGATTCAAGATGGGGACCTATACTCAGTCCACAAACTACTGTAATACAAACTAGTATATTATGTATTATTGTTATTACAGTACTATCATTAGTAAAAGTATAATTAAAAGCAAGGCTCCAAAGGGGTCCAGTGACTCCTTAAGAAAGCAGATAAAAGTACTATGTTCCTTTTAGCACATTTTGCATACAGTGCAGACAGAGCTACTAAAGGAAGATGTTTGTGCTGCAATATAAAAGGCATGTGCAGATAAAGTATGCCCAGATGTTAGCAAAACTTACAAGAAAAAAAAAAGAGGTTTGCATAAGCCAAACCTGCAACTCTGACTATCTTCAAACAATAAAAGGAGCTAACAAAATGCACAAACAACATTAAGCTCTTGGCACAAACTTGAACTCTGGGTGCCATATTTGTCCTAGCTCCTTTTTTGGGGCTCACGTGAGCACTGCAGCTCCTGACTTTTTTGTGAGCAGTGACATGTATGTATTTGTGGGAATGGCTGCTTGAGCCTGCTCCAATAACCGTGCACCCAAATTAGGGTTAGGCAGACTCTGCCCTGAAATAGCATAATACTGGTACTGATCATAGCATAATGAACTACTCAGTGAGATTAAAATCAGCAGGAGGTTCGCTGGGACATGGGCCTGCTTTTTTTTCCAGTCATGCACATGTACAATGTATAAGATTTAAAGTACCTGCTTACAGCCCGAAAGATTCCAACTTTCAGTCTGAAGTCAGAAGCGATGCTTTCTATTACTGTGAATGTAATTATTCCCCCTTGGCTGAAATCAATGGATTTCATCAGAAGGATGGATATTAAAGGAAAGTGATTTCTCTGAAAAATGGCGGGCTAGATGCTCAGCTGGTGTAAATTGTTGTTAAGTGGGTCCCATTTATACTAGCTGAGAATCTGGCTCACTATGTTCAAGGTGCAGCTGCCATTCTAAATGAGAGCATTCATAATCAGGACAGCTTCTAAACAGAGATTTACAGTTGAAATAGTGATGTAAAAAGACATTGACTCAGCCTTGGGAAGTGGTGCTATTGGATCTAATACTGATGACTGGCCTTGTCTACATTGGTGGTGACATGTACAGAACATGTAGCTACAGGTCACAGTGGAAAGCAGTCTGAATTCATACTACAGTGTGTCGCTACACATTGGAAGTGGAAGGCTCTGTCTGGGGAAGGCAGTGGGGAGCTACCAGAGCCTTTATACCTTGCCTCCCCCTGCTGTGGGAACATGGCAGGACATATGTAGAGAGCCATGAAGGGGACATTCCTTAAGATTCTGATGTGTCTTTACTCCACTTGCCTAGTTAGTGACTCACCTACACTGATGTTTATACCTGTGTGGGGTCAGGGGAGAGGGGAGGGGAAGAGAGAAGCATAGTGTATTTACTATACATGCCACCATAAGGAGTCTAGACACATGCTCTGAGATTAGTCCCAACATTTCAATTGACTTCAAAGGAAGCATTAGACCCATAATTTATAGGGAATCATTTCAGAGTGGCATATAAATAAACCTATAGTTCTTAGTAAATTAATTACTGCAGACACCATTTGTAGTCTCACAATGGCAGATGTTGTAATGGCTTAAGAAGTTGTATTGACATAGATGAGTAGCCCATCAGGAACAAGGGAGAGTTTCACTAGTTAAACTTTTTCTATGTCACTTGAGTTGATCAGGTGTCTGGTAGTTCATCTTTTTGTCATTCTGGTCCTGAGTGATTTAGCAGCCTATATTTTGAACAACTAAAATTTTAAAAATGCATCAAATTAAACATAGGAAATACAAGTATGTAGAAAGTTAACCAGAAGTTTCTGAGGTGAAATTAAAATGTTAGCTGTGAATTGGTTTCTAACTTGCCTTCATTGACATGCATGTTCACTGAGTATTAAGAATAAATAACAAAATGTTTTAATGTAGTGAAAAACTCTCATTATGTTTGGTGACCTGATGGGCAATTCCTGCCTGTATAAAAAAAAAGATTTTCATAACATTGATTGTGTCTGAAAGAAGAAAAAAATGTGGATTGTATCAGTGGAGTCTCTATTAAAATTGCAAGTGATTGATGATTAACATGCTGTCACAAAAGCTAAACTTAACAAAGGAAAAATGTGTTGTTTTATTCATAGAAGGGAAATTAAAGATGAATTATGAAATTAGTAGAAGCCAAACAAGAAAAAAACTCCAAAATAACTTATCATTAATAATCACTTATACTTGTCTAAAATATGGCCACATACTGGTGATATATATCAGTGTGGATAGATTCTGTACATACACTTTAAGAAGTTTCTCAGTCTCACTTTTGAAATCTCACTTCAGCCTTAGGCTGAAGATGGTACAAGTTTGGTATTTATTTTAACAAGCCCTTTATCTGACTATTTTTGCTGTCCCAGGTAAACTGCCTCTTTTTTAAAAAACTATCCCATGATGAGTGGGCTTTACCTATGAAAGTTCATGATCCTATATTAATTTTTTTAGTCTCTAAGGTGCCACAGGACAACTCATTGTTTTTAATGATACAGACTCAGGGCATAACTATGCAGTAGTGTTATTCCAGAATAATAGACATTATTCCAAAATAACTTTGCAAGAATCTACACAGCAAGCCTGTTATTTCAAAATAATTTGGAAATAATGAGTGTCTTATTCTGGATTCTATAACCCTCATTGTACTAGTGTGTGGACAGGGCAGGCAGATGGAGTTATTTTGAAATAAGAGGCCTCCAGCCCTTCTCACAAGTGCCCTGATAGTCACTTCTTTTGCACTCATAAAAACTGTAGCCCCCCTTCCCCTGCAGTCCTTAAAGATGCAGCCACAGGGGAAAAGGCTTGTGGCTCACGGCAGGCCCTGGTAGCCCTGAGCAGCTGCCAGAGCAGCATTTTCAGCCACCATGAGTGACCCCACTGTTCCCTCCTCTGCTCCTAGGAAGTCAGCAGCCAGCTCTCAGGGTCATGCCCAGGGACAAAAGAGGCATGCACTTTCCTTGTCTGGTGCGGAGATCCTGGAACTCATTGAGGTCCAGGGAGAGGAGGCAAACCTCCAGGATCTCCACACTAGGTGCTGTAATGTGGACTTCAATGGTTGGATGGCCAACAGACTGGGCACCAACTGCTATATATGCACCCAGGAGCTGGTGCGCATGAAGGTAAAGGAGCTAAAGCAGGCTTATGCCAAGGTCAAGGAGCACCACAGGCCTACCCATATTATGCTCAATTCCACCACCTCCTGGGGAAGTAGGTCAGTCCCTTCCCCACCCCTCTCATTGTGGATACAGGGATGGAGACACCCATCGTTGCCCTCGCAGGGGGCATGGCCAATAAGGAGAAGGAGGAAGAAGAGAAAGAGGAGCCGGACAAGGCCAGCACCATATCCATGCTTGCCAGACAGGAGGTCATGCTTGCCATAGAGACAGTATCCCCATGTCTCCTGGGCATCATCCAAAGCTAGGGAAGGCCCTCAGGTGAGTGCCATTACTTTCCCTACAAACACATGGGTGGAGGTAAAGGGCAGAGAGTAGCTGCTGTGTGCTCCTCATTCGGCTTTCTCAGCCTGGGGATCATGTATCAGCCTAAACATGTGGGTGCTCATGGAGTGCCAGTCCGGGGCACACTGTCCCAGGAAACAGCAACAGAGGACCCTTGTTCAAGGGTGTCTGGAGAGGCCTGCCTTATTCTCTACATCGGGGTGGGACAGGACACCCTCCCACTGCAAGCCACTACTTAAAGGAGGCTGAGGACATGGAGACACACACACACACACACACACACACACACACACACACACACACACACAGAGCAGTTCCCCACCTGGCACACTGGCATGCCTGCACTCTCAGGGCAGCATCCACTCCCAAGGAGAGTGCAGTGAGGCACAGGAGCATCTGCCACTCACACATACCTCCACCCAACACCCTGTCCCCACTCCTCCAGCAGCCCGGGATACAAGTCCTTTCCTTGTGGGACACCGCCACTGCCAGACCCAGCATGTGCACAGCATGGAGGGAAGGTCAGCCACCTCATAGCTGTCCTCCCACCTGCAGGCTCCAGTCTGGCCAGCACCATCCCATGCCTGCTTGTCCCTGGAAGTGGGGGTAGAGAGGCTCCCACCGGAACATCTGTGTCCCTGCAGGAAAGTCCCTACTGTCTAGGCCATAGATGGCCTTGCTTGAAGCACATAGCCTTCATCAGACCTGTGGCCTTTTGGTCTCAGCTCAGAGCAGAGGGCCAGGCTTCATGCACAGTGTCTCCTGGGATGACTGCCTTTTGCTTTGTGCTTGCAGCTGGTTGAACTGCAAGTGGGGAATGGTTGACACCTCCTGTGCCATCCTCCTGACCCTGCGTGATCCACCAGTGCAGGTGAGCCTACAAGGAAATCCAGAGGGAGCATATCCCTTCCAGTTCTAGTATTCTATGATTCATATCACTGCCCTTAGAGCCCTGCAGCGCTCCATGGACTGGCATGTTATCCCAGGGTGTGTCTAGACTACACCTCTCTGTCAACAAAGAGATGTAGATTAGGCACATCGAAATTGCTAATGAAGCAGAGATTTAAATATCCCATGCTTTATTAGCATAAACATGGCCACTTCTTTTTTTCGAAATGTAGCTTTTTAAAAAAAAAACAAGCAGTCTAGACGTGGATCTGTTGAAAATAAACCCTTTTTCAACAGATCCTGTATTCCTCAAAATATGAGGTTTACAGGATCTGTTGAAAAAGGGTTTATTTTTGACAGATCTGCATCTAGACTGCCATATTTTTTTTTTTGTTGAAAAAGCTCCATTTCGAAAAAAAGGGTGGCCAAGTTTATGCTAATGAAGCACTGCATATATAAATCCCTGCTTCATTAGCAAGTTCGATGTTCTTGATTTGCATCCCTCTGTCAACAGAGGAATGCAGTCTAGACATAGCCCCAGAGACCCACGTAAGCAATTTGATTCTGTGGGCTGACTATGATTTTGAGTGTCTCTGCACAGAAGTGAGGTTCAGCCTAGCACTCCCATATCTAATCACTGGTAAGATTGACACAGCCTCATTCCACGAGGAGTAACAGTTAATCCAAACTAAGGACTTAGTTTGGATTAACTTTAAACTGCCGTGTGTAGCCACGGGCAGTTAGTTCGGACTAAGGGGGATTTAAAAATGGCAGCCGGACGGGAACATGCAAATAAAGCCCGGGATATTTAAATCCCAGGCTTCATTTGCAACTCCGGTTGCCTGATTTGCCTACCTAGCTTGAATTAATGAGCTAGTGTAGACATACCCTGGGATCCTTATGTGAATCCCTCCCTCAAGGCCTCCCAGATACTCATAGCCAGCCCCCTGATGAGCCTAATGGATAGCAGCTGTATGCGGCTGGTCAAAGGCCCTGCTGATCTGGTCAGCTTTTGCCCCACACCCTAGCAGGAACATCTCCCCCTTGCTTTCACAAATATTATGAGGGACACAAATCACTGCCACCACATGAGGGACATTCCACTTACCAAGGTCCAGCTGGGTGAGGAGGGCAATGGAACCTCCCCTTGAGATGCCCGAAGGCACCCTCGGCAATTATATGGGACTTGCTGATCCTGGAATTATAATGTTCCGTGGTGGGATCACGGTGTCCAGTGTAGGGCTTTATGAGCCAGGGGAGCAGAGGGTAGGCTGTGTCCCCTACCTTGCAGATCAGCATGTCTGTGTCCCTGACCCTGATGGTGCAGTCAGGGAAAAAGGTGCCGACGTGCACCTTCCAGAAAGAGGCTGGAGTTTCAGAAAACATGTGCGTTGTGCTCCCTCCCCAAACACCCGACGTAGATGTTGGTGAACTGGACACCGTGGTCAACACAGGCCTGTAGGATCATTGAAAATACCTCTTCTGGTTGATGTCTTTGGATGGCCGGTGATCGGGGGCCTGGATGGGCATCATCAATTGCTCCATGCCATTGGGGAAGCCCATGGCAGCAAAGCCGGTGATGATGGAGTCCATGTCACCCAGGTTGATGACCCTGTGCTACAGGGTGGTGTTGATGGCCCTCACCACATGTACAAGGAGACAAACAAACGGAGAATTACAGGGCTGCCAGGGACCTCCAGAGGCCCCTGAGCCCAATCCCTACCTCCCTCCACACACCACAGCAATAACCCAGACTTGCCCCATCTGCCCACAGGGCTTTGTGCAGGCAGGACTGAAAAACTTCCCAGAGAGGGGGCTTCCACCTCCTACCCACCTTCCCTAGGGAACCCCACTCCAGCATTCAGTTCATCAACCTCCTGGGACAATAGCATGAAAGCACCATACCTGCATGACCACAATCCCAACAGTCGATCTTCCCATGCCGAACTAGTTCCTGATGGATCAGTAGGGGTATGTCTATACTACATGGCTCCGTCGATGAAGCCATGTAGATGAGTTTACTAGACATAGAAAAATGAAGCGGCGATTTAAATATTCGCCGCTTCATTTACATCAAAATGGCCACCGCGGTGTGCCATTCAGCTGTTTGGTGGCGCAGTCTGGATGTGCCGCAGTCAACAAGGGAAGCCTTTGTTGACTGCTCCATTATGCCTCACTTCATTTTTCTATGTCTAGTAAACTCATCTACATGGCTCCGTCAACGGAGCCATGTAGTCTAGACATACCCTAGCTGTCCAGTGTGGCGAGCTTCCAGATGGCAATGGCTACCCACTTCTGGAGGGGGATGGCTGGTCTCATGGGTGTTGATGAAGGGCAGGGTCAAACCACTCACAAAGCTCTAGAAAGGTCTCCTTCCACATGTGGAAATTCTAGAGCCACTGCTGGTCGTCCCACCACTCCAGGATGATCCAGTCCCACCAGCTGGATCTGGTGTCCAGACACCAGAAGCAGCTGTGTATGATATTCAGGGGAGGGCGGGTAAGGTGCCCAGAATGAGGTGAGGAATTGCCCCACAAGTAGCTGGGTGCCCTGTTCCTGCAGGGCCATGAAGGCAGCTCTCAGAAACTGCAGCAGGAGGTGCACCAAGACATATAAGAGCTGTCAACTGCTCGGAGACAAGTCCAACTCCATGGAAGGAGTGCTGAGGTGTCTGTAAAGGCAACCACAGCAGATAAAGAAAAGGTTTTGCTGTACCTTAATGAGGCAGGTGAATGAGAAGAGCCTGAGCCACTGCTGAACAGGGGAGTCCCTTTAAGCTTGAGCCTCAGATAGCCTCAGGCAGCAGCTCCAAGAAGTGAGCGCTGTCCTGTTGACCTGCCTGAAGTGCTTCCAAGTTGCCTTAAATGACATTCAGTGTCCAATGAGTGTGGATGCTTTATTTCAAAATAGTTCAGTGCTATTTCAATGGGCACTTGCTGTGTAGACGTGCTAGTTTGAAATAGTTTTCCGAAATAGTTTATTCTGAAATAAGTGTGCAGTGTAGACATGCCCTCAAATGGCTACCCCCTGAGACTTTTTGCATTTGATGTAAGAGTTGGGTTTGCAAATAAAAACCTGCTTGATAAAACTGATAAAGTATATCAAGCCCGATGAATTTGTACAGTATTTCAACTGTTTTTTCAAATAACCTTTTGTTTAAAAAAAAGGATTAAAGGTTAAAGGAAGTAGAAGCTGCATCAATGGGCTCAAGTCTCAATTACCTCAAATTTGTGTTGTAATATTAATAAAAGAGGGATCAGTATGGCCATTCCTACAGGAAAAAGAACTTTTGCAACCAACCAGGCTTAATAGGATATCTTCTGATTTTAACAAGATATTGAGGTGAACTACAAAGGAACATCAGTGTTGCTCATTAAGTGTTCTACAATTGGTAGAATGAACAGCTGGTGATAATGTTCTCCAAAAGATAATTCATAATGATAGGAATTTTTTTGATGTAATACATAGCTGCTCAAATTTTGATTTCACCTTACACATCATCATAGCACAGAGATTCTTTGTTTCCAATTCCTCTAAATTTCTTTCTCAAAAACAACATCCTATCAGCCAGGCAAAGAGGGACAAGTAAGACCCCTGGAAATTTGATAAATCCTATGAGAACAATTTACTCTAATTATTATAAACATCACCACTTCACACTTCCCTTTAAATAGAGGATTATGTTTATGTCTTTTTCACTACAGTGCAGAGAACATGCTAGGTGCTATACAGACATATGTGAACTATTTTTTCCAAATTGTTTACAATTTAAAAAGTACACTCAAGCTCATCTGAAGAAGTGAGTTTTGCCCACGAAAGCTCATGAAACTATATATCTATATCATTAATCTTTAAGGTGCCACAGAACTTCTTGTTTTTTTAAAGTTACAGACTAATATGATTACTCCTCTGAGACTTTCAGAAAATAAAATGTTTGTTCAAAACCTAAGTTTCAATAGACAGATATGCCTAGTGCCAAAAGCAGTTGAAATACAGTTTGAGTTTCAAGGGCTACCCCAGCTATGATTTGATAATATGCCATTTTCATTCATAATAAATGAGTTTTACATTTCCATTACGTGATTTTGGGCCCAATCATATATGTAGTAGCCCAATGTCTATGACTCTATAACGCTGAAACTCTGGCTGTTCCCTCTGGGCAGCGCTGCTGCTTCCCACCATGGCACTCGGCTGACTTCTGCACCACTCAGCCAGGCCACCGCATCGGAGCAAGTGGCACAAGCAGCCCTTTGGGATCCGCGCTCCCCGTGCAGCATGGACAAGTGTGCATCTCTGACGTCAGGAAAGGGCTCCGGATTCAAAAGGAGGAAAGTGGAGCAGACACAGAGGATGCGGAGGAGGCGGAGGACAGCGAGAGAGAGAGAGTGAGAGAGGGAGACGCAGCAAGAGGAGGAGAAGAGAAACACAGAGTGAGAGGCGGGAGGGGGAGAAGAGAAAAAGAGAGAGACAAAGAGAGAGGCAGGAGGCGGACGAGAGCTGAGAGCTGAGAGAGAGAGAGGACGAGGCAGTAGGAGGAGAAGAGAGAGAGAGAGACCGTTTGTGTCACTTGTTCCCACGTGGCGGTCTGGCTAAGTGGTGCAGATGTCAGCCGAGCACCACGGCGGGAGGCAAAGGGGGGCAGGGTGGGGCAGGGCAGGGCGGGGTGGTGACATACACGCCTATGGAGCAGGGCCTGGATGAGTGTGCATCCCCAATGGAGACAGAGGAGAGTGGAGAAAGAGTTGGAGACAGGAGGGGGAGAAAAAAAGAGAGAGACGGAGAGAGAGGCAGAAGACAGAGGAGAGCTGAGAGAGATAGGGGGAGGCAGCAGGACGAGGAGAGAGAGAGAAAGAGACTCAGAGCGAGAGACCGGAGGCTCAGGAGAGAAGAGTGACGTGGAGGAGAGACCTGAAAATCCTGTTTTATGACGGGCTAATTGGCTATTATTGAAATAAACAAGCACCTCTTGATGGTACAGTATTTAATAGACATCTTATTTTTACGTTTCACATCTTGTCAAATGTCATAATTCATGAGCAATGATTCACCATTTGTTTGCTCATGGATTTGTCTCATAATGAAAGCTGATGACAGATACTAATCCGATAGATGCATTTGAACATTCAACAAATTCTGTTTTTCAAATGCATCCTTTTCAATATACCTTTGATTTTATTTTTTCTCACCCAGATGATGTGTATCAGATCCTCACATGATGTAGTCTGTGTCATTGTATTGAATTAAATGGAGCAGCACCAGTTTACATCAGCTAGTGATTTGGCCCTATTATTACAAAAGTTTCAAATCTTGATATATGATTTGATCGTTTTTCATTGATACAGTAATCGCTGATTCAAATAACTTACAAGTACTGGACTTAGAGCTAGACCAAAACTTCACATTTGCCTACCTCCTTGAGGGACAGCAAACTTTTCTCACCATGTGCTTTGGTTGCCCTTGTGGGCACCACAGCACTCCAGCCATGGAGTCGGACCTGCTGGAAAGCAGTAGCCAGCTCTTGGACCTCTTGGTGCAGTTATTGCAGGCTGCCCCCATAACTCTGCAGGAACAGGACCAACCACTCCCTGTGGGGCACCTCCTCACCTCTTTCCATGTGTTGCTCATGCTCATGCAGCACAACCCCTCCCCTGCAGACTGTGCACTGTGCTTCTGGCGACTGGAGACAAGTTCCGACTGGTGGGACCAGATCATCGTGGAGTGGTGGGATGATCAGCAGTGGCTCCAGAACTTCCACATACAGACGGACACCTTCCTGGAGCTCTGCAAGTGGCTTGCCCATGCAAGTCACAGTCATGGAGGTATGATTCTTTCATGCTATGTCCCAGGAGAGTGGCAAACTACCTGAATGGGGCTCCCAAGGGAAGGGGGGATGGAAGATCCCTCCCTCATGGGTTTTGCAGCCCCACTTTCCAAAGTGCTGCCAGGAGATGGGGTAAGTTGGGGGTTCATCCTGGTGTGTGGAAAGGGAAGATTGGACTTGGAACTCCTGAGGGCCCTGGCAACTCTGTGATTCTCTATTTCCTTCCACAGCTGGTGAGGGCCATCAATACCATCCTGGGCAATGTGGATGGCTTTGCCATCATGAGCTTCTCCAACTGTGGGGGGAGGGGGAGATATTGACATCACCCACATCCCCATCTGGGCCCCCAACATCCAGGAATCAGATCAGATCAACCGCAAAGGATACTTTTCTATGGTGCTGCAGGCTCTCATGGACCACTGAGGCCACTTCACAAACATCAACGTTGAGTGGTCAGGGAGGACACACAACGCCCACATCTTCAGGTACTTAAGCCTGTTCCAGAAGACGCACCCTGGCATTTTTTCCCCTGACCGCACCATCAGGGTTGGGGATATAGACATGCCCATGTGCACTGTGGGAGGTGCAACCTACCCTCTGCTTCCCTGGCTGATAAAGCCCTGCACTGGAGACCTGGACCCCACCAAGGAATGTCTTAATGCCAGGCTCAGCAGGGTCTTCATGGTTGTGGAGGGTGCCTTCGGCCATCTGAAAGAGAGGTTCCATTGTCTCGTCACCTGCCTGGACCTTGGTAAGCAGAACGTCTCCCAGGTGGCCTCAGCCTGCTTTGTCCTCCCCAATATTTGTGAAAATAAGGGGGAGACATTCCTGCCAGAGAGTGGACCAGAGACTGAATGGCTGGCCAGGGTCTTTGAACAGCCATGCATGGCTGCCATCCAACAAGCCCATCAGGGGCTATGCGCATCTGAGAGGCCCTGAGGGAGAGTTTCAGACAAGAACACCTGTGACACTTTCCTGTGGGCCTCTCCACAAGGGGCCTCTGCAGTGCCCCTCTGTGCCTTTCCTTCCACAGTCCTCCCTTCTCTTGCCCTCCCTTTCCCCCTTCCTCCCTCTCCCTCTGCCCTGCAGACACAATAAACAAGACTTTTTGTTTGGAACAAGAAACTCTTTTTTTAAATTTAGGGTAAATGTAACGGGGGAGGAACTGGGGAAAGAACACGTGTGGGGGGGGAAGAGAGTTGGAAGGGGGAGGAGAGGCTCAAGGATGGGACTTGGACTGGTGCCTACCTCAAGCAGTCCCACCGCCTCATGTGTGGGGACTTCAGTAGCTGAGAACGTTAGGGGGAAAAGCTGGAAGGAGGAGGGGGGAGCAGGAGCGGGTGCAGTGGGGGGAGGGGAGGCGGCAGCTGGACTGCTCAATCATGTCAACCATGAGTTTGGCGGTGGCTTTGTATGCCGCACACATGCTCTGGGCCTCCTGGAACAGCTCCTGCCAGGTGGAGCAGCGCAGCTCCCAATCAGCACAGTGCTCCTTAAGATCTGCGTCCAACCTCTGGTCCTGCAGGTCTAGAGAGCACTGGAGGGAATGGAGGCAGGCTATGTGCTCCTGCTGGAAGTCCTCGTGGTGTCGGCGGTGCCTGTGGGTTATGCAGGAGGATGGTGCGGGAGATGTGGCTTGTGCCCCACTTGCAGATGGTTCAGAGGAAAGTGTGCCTGTACCCTAGCCCTCAGCTTTTAGCTGACAACAAAGGGTCTCAAGTCAGACAACAGTGATATGGTTGGAACAAGGCCATCTGAGGTCTGGATAGCAGGCACTTTCCTGCAGGGCATGGATGTACCAGGGGAGGGCATGGTGTCAGTGCTGGCCTCCTTGTCTTCCTTCTCCAGCACCTCCTCTTCCTCTTCCACCTCCACAGTCCCAGGGTCTACCCCCTAGTCCTAGGGTCAAGCAGGCATGGGAAGGTTCTGGACAGACCAGGAGCCTGAGGGCAGGATGGGGGTCAATGGGGTGGCTCAGCTTCCCTCCATGCCATACACACGGTGGGTTCAGCAATGGTGTCACCCCACAGGGAGAGGACTTCTATCCCTTCCCTCTGGAGGAGAGGGAGGGAGGGTATTGGGAGGTGTGTGTGAGCAGCAGACATCACTTGCTGGGGAGGGTGCTACTGGGGTCCCTTCTACTTCCTCCTCCTTTCAGGAGGCCCCCCTGGCAGGGGACCGGTGTCCTCTGCCTCACCATGTCTGCCCAGGAATGAACGATGCCCTGTGAGCATAGGCATGGCTATGTGCCATGTGCGGCACTGCTGTGTGTGTGTGTCCCCCTGACCTCAGCCTCTTTAGTGGTGGTTTGTGGTGGGAAGGTGTCCCATCACAGGGTCAGGAGCAAGGCAGGCCTGTGCAGGAACTCTGTGAGCCAGGAGTGCAAGGTTCCTGTGTGACAGTCTCATTGTGGCTGTCTGTTCTGGACTGGCACTCCATGTGCACCCATGTGCACAGGCTGCTGTGCAATCCCTAGGCTGAGAGGCTGGGTGAGGTGCATGCAGCCCCTCACCACCCACTGCTCTCTCCTTCACACCATGGGTGTGTCTAGACTACATGCCTCCTTCGACGGAGGCATGTAGATTAGCCAGATCGGAAGAGGGAAATGAAGCCGCGATTAAAATAATCGCGGCTTCATTTAAATTTAAATGGCTGCCCCGATCTGCCGATCAGCTGTTTGTCGGCAGATCGGGGGAGTCTGGACGCGATGCCCCGACAAAGAAGCCTTTCTTCATCGACACAGGTAAGCCTGGTTTCACGAGGCTTACCTGTGTCGATGAAGAAAGGCTTCTTTGTCGGGGCATCGCGTCCAGACTCCCCCGATCTGCCGACAAACAGCTGATCGGCAGATCGGGGCAGCCATTTAAATTTAAATGAAGCAGCGATTATTTTAATCGCGGCTTCATTTCCCTCTTCCGATCTGGCTAATCTACATGCCTCCGTCGAAGGAGGCATGTAGTCTAGACACACCCCATGTGTGTCTAGGTGAGGAAAGCAATGAAACTCACCCGATGGGCCTTCCCTGGCCTCATTTGAGCCCTGGCACACATCCGAGGGGGGAGGGGAAATGGCTCCAGGGACAGGCTGAACTCCTGGCTGGAGGGCATGGTGTCAGTGCTGGCCTCCTTGTCTTCCTTCTCCAGCACCTCCTCTTCCTCTTCCACCTCCACAGTCATGCCCTCCAGGAGGCTGATAACAAGAGTCTCCTGCTCAGACTCCACAACAAGGGTGGGGGAAAGGGACTGACAACCTCGATGCAGTGGTATTGGAAGGTCTGGGGTGCCACCTGGAGTGGGAGCTGTGTTCTCTGGCCTTGGTATAGGCCTGCCTCAACTCCTTCACCTTCATTCTGACCTGCTCCTGTGTTCAGTTAAGGCCCTTCTGGCCCAGGCTCTTAGCCATCCAGCCATAGATATCAGCATTCCTGCATCTGGTGTGGAGATCCTGTGGGTTCTTCTCCCCCCCTGATCTCAATGAGTTCCAGGATCTCCACACCAGACCAGGATGGTGCCTTCTTCTTTCACCCCAGGCAAGGGCTTCAGAGATGGCTGCCAGCTCCCTTGCTGCTATGGAGCACTTGGCAGGAGCACAGAAGTAGCTCATGGTGGCAGGAAAGACAATTAAGGCTGCTGGTGTGTGGCACAGGGCTAGCAGGGCTTTCCTTGTGCCACAAGTCCTTTTCACTGTGGCTGCATCTTTAAGGGCTGCAGGGGAAGGAGTTGTGATGAGTGTGGTCAGAGTGGATACCAAAGCACCCATGAGAATCCCTGGAGGCCAGTTATTTTGAAATAACCACATCTGAGCTGCCTACACATACCCTATTTTGAAAGAACTATTTTGAAATAGGTATTATTCCTCATGAAATGAGGGTTACAGAATTTGGAATAAGAAGCCCATTATTTCAAAAGTATTTTGAAATAATGGGCTTGCTGTGTAGATGCTCACTTTGTTATTTTGAAATAATGTGAATTATTTCAAAATAACACTGCTGTGTTGACATGCCCTCACATATACTTCCTGTCAATTCCTTGGTTTGTGTTATACCAATGGCTGCCTCAGACAGATTAGAGCAGGTCTTAGTAAATGTAAACATAAGTTATTATATGAGGGCATAACTCACATGACTTAACTCCTTGGTTTGGCTCCATGAATCTAAATAAATCTGATCAATTATTGACTCTGAATTATTAGCCTTTTTTAACAACCGTTGCATAAGCATTAATGTCTTCAAGACAGTGAGATTGTTTTTCTGCTATTGACAAGTCTGGTCCTAAAACAAAACAAAACAAAAATCTCGAAATTCTTTGGCCCTGCTCTGTTACATTCTGCATATAAGGATGAGTTTAAAGAAAGGACATATTCCAACAAAGTTTGGGTTACTGGTAATTTATACTGAATCACAGGAAGTTTATTTTTGTAAGAGGTCTCCCTCCAAATTGTAAATAAGGACTATACTACAATATTTGTTTTCTTCCAGAAAAATAAGCTTTGCTAATAGACTCTTGAAGCTAAATATTAGCCAGCATTTCTTACAAAATGGCCTATGTTAGATGTGTTTAGTTGTCCCATCTGTGTTTAGTTATTAAAATAGTGAGTTTTCCTCCTCTTTAAATGATTTAAAACATCCAAGGAAGATACAACACCATGAAAAATCATGAAGACTGTTAACTCCAATAGGTTTTTAAGTGAAATGAATTCTATAGTCTGCTATTTGATTGTCAAACAAACAAAAAAATGCAAGAAAATATTTACCCAGATATAAACTATAGCATGTGAACTTTCAGAGGGATGGGTTTTTCAGGGAAAAGTGTGGCTGGGGAATTGAAAAGCAGGCTTATAATAGCTTCAACCTTAACTGTGGCAGCTGCTCCAGAATAATACATAATGCTTAGAAAGAAGGCCTAGAGGATTGATCCAGGGCTAAAAGGCTATGAAAACTCTGATGCTAAGGGTCAGAAATACACTTTACATTTTTCCCCAGAGCAATGAAAAAGTCCAGTCAAGTGGTGTATTTGCCATTCCAAGTCTCCAAAGTGGTTGTTGGACTGTATTAATTTTAAAATCTTTAAACATGATGCTAAGCCTCATAAATACTGTTAAAAGTCATAACTTAGAGATTCCTTTATTGGCAAATGTAAGGCTGACCAACGCTTTTCAAAGCTAATTATGTCAACTGCATTTTAAGTGGGGAGGAGATTTACATTCATGGCAGGTGACAAAACCTGGTATTCAAAGTCTGTGATCAAAATGTTAATCTCCTAGTTGATATTTTAGCAGCTTCATTTTCTCCAGAGAAACCAGAAGTCTTCCTAAATCTTAAAAACCTTAAGATTTCAGGCATTTGAACTATGAATTTATTATTCCATTGAATTCCATGGGGTTGCTGGGATTCCAAGCAGGTTGCAAAAGTTAGCAGGAATATGTATTTGTCAGATATGCTATTAGTTATCAGATACGTATTTACCAGATATGCTAGTCCTCCTCTAGACTGGTTGTCTTGCTGCATCAGAATTCTTTTAACATTTCATTTATTGCATCAATTCCATGGATGCTCCAGAGTGGGAGCACCTAGAGAAGAAACAATAGTGAGTACTCAACGCCTCCCAGCAGGTCTCACCTTCCATTCTCCCCACAGCACCTCCCAATGGTGGTGGGCCCTGATGATCAGCTCCTCCTTCTCTCTCCCCCCACCCCAGCACCTCATGGCTACCAAGGATCAGCTGCTCTGGAGTGTGCAGGGGGTTCTAGGGGAAGGGAGAGGAGCAGGGGAATGAATGGGAAGGGGCAGAGCAGAGTAGGAAGAGGCTGGGAGACGTCAGGGAGAATTTCCCCTGATACCAGGTGGGGGAAGGGATGTGACCAGCCCCTTCGAGCTGTTGGGACTCAACTCTTCAGCACAGTGGGCTGGCTGCTAACTGGGAGAGCTTGGCTGCGTGTGGGTGGGGTGGATTCTGCTCCCTGCCCAGGTTCAGGTTCAGCCTGGAGGTGAGCAAGCCAGAAGCCCGTTCCACTCAACACGTTTTTGGCTTGTTCAGCTGTGATTCCTGGCAGGTGAGACCAGGCAGGGAGTGGAAGCCACCTCTCCAGCTGGACACTCAGGCAGCTACCGGGCTGTAGAGCAGAGACTAGAAAGGGCTGGCATTAGAAGCAGCTCCCTTCCACTCTCTACCGGGTTGGCCTCCCACCAAGGATAGTGGTGGAATGTGCCAATTGAAGTGAGAGGACAACACACTCTCTAGTGCAGGTAACATGTGGTGGGGAGAGCGCAGTGCCCCTAATCTGGGTGCAGGGTGAATGTTGGACCAGGGGGATATGTGATTTTCTCTTTAGACCATGCCCCTAGTAGGGGGAGACACCCCACCCTGGGGAGCCCTGAGAGGAAGGGCAAGGAAGTGGCAAAATGGGACCAGAGTATTGGTAGAAAGAGGTGGGGTGGGAGACTTGAGGGAAGAGGTGGAGTGGAGGTAGGGTCTGGGCTGTACTGGGGGTTGAGCACCCCCTACCCTAGGAAATCAGGATGCCATCTCCAATGATTTCATTGACATCACAGTGGAACAAAATGGATATACTAGTTGCCATACCCAAGAGAGCACTACAGACACATTTTGTCCTTTGTAACTTTATATACATATACATATACATATACATATACATATACATATACATATACAGAGCAAACTTTTGGGAAGACACTTTATATTGCTCCCATTATGAAGAGTTCAAAGAACTCTAGAACCACTAATAAGTCACAGTCTCACAATATCCTTATCTTCCAGGCATGTCTTTTACCCACATCCTTCCACAAGATGTGGTTTATTTCTTGGCAATGAGATTGTTCAGTTTCCGATATTCCAGATGTAAGGGGATTGTTGGCCCCTTACTACAAATCAGTGGGAGGTTTTTGGTTGTCTAGCTCCCAGTACCAAAAGAAAGGAGAAGGGTCAATGGAAAATCAGGAGCATGATACTGACAGTGCCCAAGGCAACAGGGAGAGGCCAATGCTCCATGTCAACCTGAACTACAGAATGGGCAGACTAATGAGTGAGTCAGGAGGACCAAGGTACCCCAGCCTCCATATGACATGGATTTTCCTGGGTCAGACAGAGTGGGGCTGAGCTGAGGAGAAAATAATGGCCCAAGCTGACCTGGGGAACAGAGCAGAGAGAACCAGATAAGCAGCCCAGAGAGCAGGTCAGTGCTGGGAGCAGGGCTACTGGAACAAAATCTAGAGAAGCAACCCAAGAAGTAGGTCAGTGCTGGAGCAGGGCTGCAGAAGCAGCCCAGAGAGCAAACCTGTGCTGGGAGAAGAGTTGCAACCACAAGAGGGGCCAGAGAAGCATCCCAGGTGGCTGAAGGTGGAGCAGTATCTGTGTCGAGGAGACTGGAGCAGTCTGGACCCATCTGTGGTGAGCAACTGAGGCCAGCAAGAGGAGACACACTGGGCAAAAGGCTTAGTGCTGAGAGGTGCCACCAGCCAAGAGGCCTTGCAGGCCAGACTTGGAGGGAGCTTGTAACACCAATTGGGGCTGGTACTGGGGAGAAGGGTTCTGCCAGATAGAGCCCAAAGGTGTGTGGCCACTACTAGAACAAGTACCTGACCTTCACCAACCCTGTGGCACAGTCAGGGCCTGTGAAGGAATTTGGGATGTTGGAGGAACAGACTGTGAACTTTTCTCACATTCCAGAGATGTCTGTCTGTAATGTTTGTAATGTCCCTGTGCCCAGAGTAGCGTTATGTGTTTCCCATTTTTTCCATATTATTTTTTAAATTGATTGCTGTTAATAAAGTGTACTTGCCTTGAACAGTAGGTAATGATCAGCGGGACAGGGAAGCATCCAGAGTTGGGGAGAGAGCACCCCGAATTGCCGACATCTTAGCCCCTGCCCTATGTGACCATAATAATGTTCGGTTCGAGCCCCCCAAGAAACCTGGGCTCAGTCTTGTCGGGGTTACAAGGACTCTGTCACACAGGAGAGTGGAAGGGAATCCCTTGAGGTCAGGGAGGACACTGAGTAAAGGAAATGGGAGCAAGGATTCATGTCCCTTTGCTAGCCCATTTCACTGGGGCAGTGTAGAAGCCAAGAAAGTTCTCAATAGCAGGACCATTCCCCCACTTACACTGATATATAATGGCTACTACTTGACTTTTCAGTATTGCATAGACGGTTCCCTGTATGCATGAGATACCTAATAGTCTATGGAACACTGAACCCTGGTTCTTCATCCATGGAGACTGATACCCGACATCTACAGTGTTAGTGGCTGTCCTAAAATGAAGTCAGAAGCAAACTTTTATTATTCCCTGGTTCCCTCCCTCCCAGCTCACATTTTGGAGAAAGAAAATTGCCTCAGGCACATGGGGATCTTCTTTTCCAGGCCATGCCTATTTTGTCTGTGACAGAAACCAGCTTGATCATAAACATGTTAGAACTGTTAACTGTCTCAAGGACTTTTCAATAAATTAGCTCAAGTCAAGCCTTTGGTGTGCTAGCATATGCAGGTTCTCCCTGAGAACAGATTAATGGCAATATATATCACTAAGATAGGAAAGGCTATTTCTTTCAGCTATAGCTTGGAAAATTCTATTCTTTTGTCAAAACTACTGGTTTTGCCAGACATTCACATTGCAGGAGAGAAAAGCTCAATGTCATTTGGCTTGTCCTTATATTCATCCCATGGGAGGAAGCACATGAGGTGAAAACTGAATAATCAATGGGGTCTTTCTAGCCATCTTTTCATAGCACTTCTAACACTGAAAAATAGAAGTATTAGAACCAATCCTATTTTCATTCACCTTAGGCAGCAACAATCCTGTTAAATTGCAGAGGCTGCACCAGTGTAGACTTTCATATCCAAAACATAACATTCCTGCTGTACTGGGGAAAAGCTGAACTTGTTTCTGTAACCTGTGTTTTGCATTGTCTGAATATACTGGGAAATTGCTTCAGGCCATCATTTGAGATTCATAACTGTAGGATCAACTACTTTGGTAAAAGTAATGAGGAGTCCTGTGGTGCTTTAAAGACTAAGAGTATGTCTACACAGCAGCGTTATTTCAGAATAACTGCTGTTATTTGGAAATAACATAGTACATGTCTACACAACAAGCCATTATTTCAAAATAGTGTCAAGCTGGAAGACTCCTGTAACCTCATTTCACGAGGAGTAAGCGAAGTCCAAGGAAGAGTGTTCTTCCTTCGACTTCCTGCTGTGTAGACAGCACCAAAAGCCTAATTTAGCTATTTTGACTTCAGCTATGCAATTGACATAGCTGAAGTTGTGAATCTTAATTTGTCTTTTGCCCTGCAGTATAGATGTACCCTAACAGATTTGTTTGGGCATAAGCTTTTGTGGGGAAAAAAACACTGACAAAATCCAAATGAATCTGTTAGTCCTTAAGGTGCCACAGGATTTCTCATTGTTTTTGCAGATACAGACCAACAAGGCTACCCCTCCTAGACTTTTGATTCTGATAAGTTTGACTCCCATTATTTCATCCTTGGTCAATGCTATCTACTACTGCTAAAGTGACCCAAAAACCTCCTCTAATCCTAGCCAAGTGCAGAGATTGAGCTATGAACCCAAGATGCAAATCACCTCAAATGGAGCAGAGAAGTGGGTGTGAAACTAGCAGGCCAGGTTATGCCAGAGTGTAATCAGTCCTATTCACTTGTGTATTTCATGCTTTCATCTCTTTTGTGATTGTGACATGGCAGACTAGATCTGGACACCCTCTGCTGAAGGCTTTGCAGCCTCACCCCAGAAAGATGAGAGGAGAAGTCTGCCAGGCATCTTAGAGAATCTGTAGGGAAGAAGCCAATCACAGGCATTGTTGAAGAGACCAAAGGAGGCCAGAAGCATTATGAAAAGGAAGCAGACAGGCAGAGTAATTGGTTACTGCCTGGAGCTTGAAGAGGGAGGATGGGGTACTTGGAAGATCAGCAGGACTCAGGACAGATCACTGCAGACAGGGCTGAGCCCATGGATAGCTGATGAAGATTCCTGGCTAGCTGGAAGAGCAGCAAGACATTGAACAGGTCAGTTTGGGCAGGCTGAGTCCAGGAAACTAAGCCCAGAACTTAGCCTCACCACCTGAGGATACCACAAAAGTCCCTGCTGATCTGATTGAATCCAGGAAGGGCTGCTGAAAGGACACCAGCTGAGCATTTTTCTTGAGCTGTTATAGAAGGCAGTGCCTCTGGTGGGAAACCTGGGTGCAACAGCTGCATACCAGAACCATGGGACAAAACTGGAGACTGAACCCTTTGCAGAACAGTGTGTGTGCCTTGGCCAGTGAGATGTGTCACTGAAGACTGATCAAAAGAACTAATGACTGTGGGAGGAGAAGCACTCGCAAGAGGAAGGTACCTCCCCATTACAGGAATCAAAAGCAGAGCAGGCTCACATCTCACCAGAAGGGAGGCAGTTGGGAGATGCAGATCCTGATGCTGTTACAATGACAAACAGGAAAAATACAGCATGCTCAGTTTCTTCCAGATGTTAGGAAGCTTTTGTATCAGACCTGATTCTCAGATCATTGACCTCCTCCCCCTATTTTTCACTTTCTTATATAATGAATACATTACTCAGAAATACTTACTGGGCATTTCTATTGCTATTTTGCCTAATCAGGAGCACATGAATGTACTGCATACTAATTCAAGAATTGGTTGTCACTGGTATTGAATACATAATTTATTGCTTTTTCACTCACATTGGAATTGCAAAAAATGTTTTACTCACGTTTCCTGCTAGATAAGAAGGCTTTCTTTTCAAACACATTTCAACTTTTTTTTTTTTTGCCTATTTGGTTTTCTTTCAAGTATCAATGTAAAGGAAGAGTTTACCATTACATATTGCAGAATTTCCAGAAAAATGTACGTACTTTTAACAATAGACTGCTAACTGACAGAAAATCAAAATACACAATAATGATATTCAAAGAGCTGTATTACAGCCAAAGCCAATACATATAGATAGCATTCTCAGTCCCCCCCCCCCGCCCACAGCATAATCCCCTTTCCCAGGCCACTGCAACTCCAGCACCTCCCAATCTAGTAACATGGGAAATTCAAGGCTGGCATTATCCAGAGACTACAAATGCAGCATATGTACACATTGACAGCAACAGAAAGCTGAAGAACTTCACTCTCTTGGGCATCATGCTCCTGAGTTGCCTTCACAGACTGTAATCCCTGCAGCCAACCTCTGATAACAACCTGGGTTATTCCAAGTGTCCTAATGCTTGGACATTCCCTGTCATTAGGGAATAAACTCAAATCAGTGGCAGACATTGCCCTGTTATTGCCATATTTTTTCTGCAGTGTTATTGCCCTTCCTACTAGGGCCTCTGAACAAAGAAAACGGTTAGAGCATGTCAGTTATTTTCCCACACATTGCTTATTTCTTCAGAAACTCTGGATTCATTGAAACTGAAACTTAACTGAAACATGTTAGTTTTGATGAACATTTGATGGATTTTTTGATGGGAGGAGGAAGGTCATGAGGGGGAGGAATAGACAACAATGTTCCAATGTGGAACAAAATGTTGAAACATCCTATTTTTTCATACAATGGAATTTTTATGTCTCAACCAGCCTTCAAAACAACTAGCAACAGTCTAAGGACTTGAGACGATGCCCACTGAAACCCACATAAAAACTGTGACTCAAGTTGGCTTTTGATCAGGCCTTAATCTCATCATGTAATCTGGCTTCCTGTGGATTTTGTTCACATCTGGCTTCTTTGTTCACCGACTCCCATCATCCTTTCTAGACCATCCACAGGCTTTAAATCATGATAAAAATGAGGCAGGAGCTCTTCCTTCATTATCTTTTGTTAAAATTAAAATAATAATAAAGAAAGATAATCTACAAATGTGGTTACCATGTATTAACTGATTCTCTTAAAGCTTTCTGCATCCTTCTGCAACAGAGAGAAGTCTCTTTTTGTTTTTTTTAAATTGGCAAAGCATCCCTCACCACATAAGCTCCACAGATCTTCTATGTAGAGGTGCAGGCAAATCAGTTCAGTATTGTCTGCAGTACTTAATGGGTGTCACACACAAACTAATGTATAAATTGGCTTTTATCATGGCATTTATCACAGTCCTTTTGTTCTGCATGGGGCTGCTTCCCTTTTCTGTTAAGGCAGCTGAATGAGCAAGAGGTGTTAGATATAGTTTTTAAAAAAAGGTTTAGGGCTTAGTTCCATACTGGTGTAAAAGGTGATTTATGAAATGAACATGGATCTCTCCAAGCACAAGGTGTTCTCATTAGCACATGATGAATAAAATGGCACCATAGCAGGTGTATATGCCAGCTAAGTGAGTTCAATGTTATTTTAATTTGATATCACATTTGTTCACACTTGGTTCTTAATAAACACAACTGACAATTGTATGTGTTGAAAATGTTCAAATGGAAACCAAAAGGATAAAAACAATTACTAAAGTCTACATAAGTTGTGCACGCTGACTATGACAACTGCCAGAACATGCAATACAAAATATTACAACATAATGGTGAAGAGTCTGATTAACACAATAAAGGCACTAACTTAAAATTAAAACAACAGCACTCTTAACTCAGCAGATTTGGACCCATCAACACAGTGCATATTGTTCTCAGTAACACTGTGCCCCAACTCTGGGGCTCATGGCAGGCTTTTATCAGACTTCCCAAAACAAAATCCAAAATATATCTCTTAGTTCGCAAAAATATATGGAAAACCAAATGAGCAAAGATTTAAAGAAATCCATAAAATAAGAATATAAAGCACAGGGCTGAAGGTGCAAACATTTCTGAAGAATCTGTGCCAAAAAAGTGACATAAATCTCTAACCTCTAGAGTGCTACTTCATGAGAATGTTGCTGTATCAAGTTGACAATGAAATTGATTTGCTATATAGTAAGTGTTGTTGCCTCCCCTACAGAGTTCAGCATAACCTCTTCTGTCAAAAAAGTAATCATGAAACGTGTTGAAAAATTAGCATGTGCGCTCACCACTGCTTGCAAGAATTTTTTTCACCCATATATCACAAATGTTTACTCTTCAGGAAGTCTTCACACGGCAGGCACAAAAGATGAATAACTTTCCTCTGTGAGGATAGTATTATCTCTGTTTTCTAGTGACTGAAACTGAGGCACAAACTACTTTTGTGAGTCACAAAACATCAGACAGGGAGTGCTGGGAATAGTAACCCAATATCCTAACTTAGGAGCACAGATTTTTCTGGATAAGAAAGAAATTATAGCAATATTAACTACAATATTGATTGCAAGCGAACAGCTATAGGGACAAATGGAGAAACACTGAAGGATGGCAGGAAGTCTTCTTTTATAGCTGAATTTAATCAGAAATACAAAGGGCATTCCTAGGCCAAACCCACCTGCCCCAATCCTAAAATGACTAGCTTTAGCTCTTATATCAAAAGAGAAGTGTTTTGGGAGATAAAATTTGCATGGATCCAGGTAAGGAAGTTTCCCTACATATCTCCCATTGAAAGAACCATAACCAGGTCTTGGTAATTGCTTTCTTAGTGCCTAAGGAAATAATTTTCCAAATAATTATCTAACACTAGTGAGGGTTTTCACCTATTATCAGTAACACGGTAACCTAGTCTTGATGCAATATGAGTGAAATATCTATCTTCTCCTCTGGGCACTAAAGGGAGACAAGATAGAAGAAATGTCATAGAAATAGTAATATGTTGTCAAAATCTGACTACAGTGCACCTTCAAAAATGTTCTACCTAGATCAGGGTCCATGAATACATAAAATATTCCCTGGGAAAGACAGCTGAACAAAATCCTCAGAATCTTTCTTTCCCTACCTTCACAAATCCATTAAACTTCCACTTGTCAAACCACCACATTCCTTATTCCCAGCCTTTCATACTCATAAAAATTCATTTAGTTGACTCACTTAGCTTGCATCTTTCCTTACAACAGCAGTGGGGATGGTAATGCATAGCTGTGCATTGGTTAGTAAGGTGAAGAACTAATTCTGCGTGGTGGACTGAGCAGTTGTTGTTATTAATTATTATTATTATTATTATTATGAGATTATAGTAGCACCATTCAAGGATCAGTGGAGCCAGGTTTAGATTTTTTAGGTGAACTTCACTCCTCCCAAAGATAGCTGATTCCTGTTCAACATAATCATACCATTGTATAGGGACAGCATGATGATTTTGAGGATTAGCAGAATGATTTTTAGGGATCTCTCTCAAACTAGTCCATTTTACTGTAAGAGTTGTGTGGAGTGGGTGGGGATTCTCTAGGCTTTCCAGTCTATGCTTTACATTCGGCTCTTGCTGTAGTCCCCTTAAACTTAGCAAATGGTTATACCTATTCATGGACAGATTCTCTTCTGCATTATGGCTGTTCTCAAGTAGACCACAGAGGCGATAATCTGGCTGTAAATGTCCAACAGAGAAATCCTCTTTTGGTGAAATGCTTCATGCTATCACATGTATGCTACAGCCAGATGAGGTACATGTATCTCTCCCCCAGTGTAGGTGTTGCGGCTCAACAAACAAAACCCTATGACATCGATCCTCCATAAAAGAGTATGCTAATGGTGCATTTGTGGAAAGCATAGCCATTTCTCTGAATCATGCTGGGTCTAAAACTGAGCTTTTCCAGAGAATTAGGGAGCTATAACCAGCTCCGGATGCTTCTCCTATACTGAGCAGAGCTCTGGTGCGGGAAACAATCTGGCCCCATATTTCAAGACAGTCTCCTTAAAGAAAAGGGCAAGAAACTTCAGTTCGGGGAATATTAGTTCAGGGAGCATCAGCTCCGTGGGTTCAGAGATGGATTTGAACTCCTCAGCAGCTGCCAAGAGGCTGTTGATCACAGTTGTTGGTGACACTGTTTGTGGAAGAGTCAGTCTGCTTCTGTTCCCTTGATTTCCCCTTGTGAAAAAGGGATGCAGGGAAAGGTAGAGATTACAATAATTCTTCTTACTAAAATTATAACTTTAGTCTCCTACTGTAGTGCTCAGACACACTCACAGCAGGCAGGCAGGCAGACCTGGAACAGCAGTCAGAGCTATGGTGAAATGTGCTGAGACAGGGTTACCATATCTAAACTTTGAAAAAAGAGGACACTCCTGAGGGGGAGTATATCTAGCTGTATCCACCAACTCACCTTGTACTAATGTGTTATATACCATATACATTAGTACAAGGTGAGTTGGTGGATACTGGTACAGATACACTCCCCCTCAGGAGTGTCTTCTTTTTTCAAAGTTCAAATATGGTGACCCTAGCTGAGGTTACCATAGAAGCTGGAGGGCTAACTCATCCTGGTTGGGCAGGGAGTTCTCCCAGCAAAACTCTATAAACTGGAAGTTACTCTGAAGAGGAAAAGGACCAAGGTGAGGGCTACTGCTGCCAGAACCCAGAGCCAGTTCTCTGGGGGAATCCTGCATGCATGCCTGGACTCTTCACCTCACACCCATTAAGTCCTGCTCTTTCAGTGACTGGCTCCAGACATCTCCAAAATGGCTTTTCCCCACTTCAGTGCTTCCATTGGTGGGCATTGCACTTCCTATTGGTCAGAATAACTCTTCTTCCCAGGCCTTTGCTTGTCAACATTTGACTCTAGCCCTCCCTTCTCTCAGGCACGGGGCCTCTTCTTCAGGCACTATTCTGTCCTCCCGAGACCCAATAGGGATCCCTGTCAGTTGAAGTCAGTGGTTCTCAACCAGGGTACAAGAACTCCTGGGGATATGTATAAACCTAGGGGTCATCAGAAGTCTTCCAAGTGTATGTCAACTCATTCAGATAGGAGCCACAAGGAGATGCAAAAGTGAAGGGGGTGGGGGTTACTGTGACTGATGCCTTCTTCCATCTTCTCATGCCAATTACACCATCTGAGACTCCGTTAGACATCAGCACATTTACTGTAAGTACTGATACAGAAATCAAACTTGCACATTACCTATGAATTTGACCCTAACTTGTAAGTCTAAGGGAATCGAAAAAAGACAAGGAGGACTTGTCTATGTGGAGACATAGTGTATGGTAATCTGAGGAGTGAGTCTACAGCACACTCATTTGCTGTGCATTAAACTGTAGTGTGGATTCTAATAGTGCAAACAAAAAGTTTTGTAGTGTGCCTTGAGTTTCTGACATCACTCTATCAAAGCTTGCTATGGAATATAGTTTACGTGGTGATGTAGTGCTCTGGACATTCACACCCTGACTTTCTGGATAGTAAGAGTGTGTCTACTTAGCACCTGTGAAGTGAAATTTACAGCTCAAGTAGATATACAGATGCTAGCTCCACCCTAGCTTGTGCCAGAAATATTATGGCCGGACATCTGAACATGTACCTTGGGGTTGATTGAGACTGTACCCCAATGACTAACCTGAGCTGCCACCCATACCACTGTGGCCACATTACTGGTTTTGAGTACTAATTCAAACAGAGCTAGCATCTATATGCCTATCCAAATTAGGAATTACATCTCCCAGCTGCTGTGCAGATGAATACTAAGTCACTACTAGTCCAAAGTTCTAAATTAAATCTAGAGTCTACATTGGTATAACCCACACATAAGGTAAAATGGAAACACATGAGTATTATGCCAACTTCCTCAGAATTATTCAGGGTCACTTAAATTCATCTTTGTATGTATCTAATGCATTATTTTTCTTTTTGTATTTGAAGTGTTCCTTTTTGTGAAAATTGGCATCAACATGTAGGGATTTTTTTTTCTTTTCCTTTGAACAAAATTGGGGAAGCCAGTCTGGGGAAAGGGCAGTTCCATATTTAGTCTTGGCCTAAAAGATCTAATCCATCACTGCATGCATGTAACTCTGATAACTTGTCACACTTTCACTTGGCAGGGATTATATTTCCTAGTTAGAAAACATGAGCTCTTATATCTTTATCTTTTAAAGAGTTAGGGTATGTCTACACTACCACCCTAGTTCGAACTAGGGTAGTAATGTAGGCAACCAGAGTTGCAAATGAAGCCCGGGATTTGAATTTCCCGGGCTTCATTTGCATAAAGCCAGTTGCCACCATTTTTAAATGTCCGCTAGTGCGGACTCCGTGCCGCGCGGCTACACGCGGCACGGACTAGGTAGTTCGGACTAGGCTTCCTATTCCGAACTACCGTTACTCCTCGTTTCTGAACTACCTAGTCCGTGCCGTGTGTAGCACGGAGTCCGCACTAGCGGACATTTAAAAATGGCGGCACCTGGCTTTATGCAAATGAAGCCCAGGAAATTCAAATCCCAGGCTTCATTTGCAACTCCGGTTGCCTACATTACCACCCTAGTTCGAACTAGGGTGGTAGGGTAGACATACCCTAAGAGACAACACAGGGATGGAGTCTTGCTGATTGCATTGCCAATTAGAACAAATGTGGTATGTTGGTATACACTTTAGGCTAAATTAATAGCATTCACTTGTCAACAAGTTGCTGAATCCAAAGTGGCCTGCACTTTTTAAAAATAAATTGCTTATTTATATTGAAATGCTATATGTATCAATTTCAACAGCGTTAGCTCAAAGTTCTCACTTATAGCAAGCAATTTCCAACAGATTTAGCCTATTTTTCTTTGTGAAAGGTTAATACAACACAGTTTAGTAATATTAAGTTGGTATAAAAATGTAGACACTTACTGTGATGGACCAGGCCAGGTCTGGGCACAGCTGAGAGCGTCCGCTCAGGGTGAATTGCTCAAAGACGGGGCTCCTTACAGCCCCAGACTAGAGGCCCTTCCCAGATAGGCCAGTTACACCAAGCGCTTCAGCTGCCAGCCTGGACAGCCAGAAGCCTCATGAGCAAAACCCCTCCGACACCCAGCTCTTCCTATGCCTCTAACAGCCCCGGGCCTGCACACAGGTGAGGGGTTACAGAACCCAATCTCATCTACCCCGAATGGGTTCTTCCAGTCCCAAGAAACCAGCCACAGCTCCCAGGTCAATTTACTCTCTTGATCTTACCCACAAGATCACGCTGAGCCAATCCTTTAGAATCTAAAATCCAAAGGTTTATTATTAAAAGAAAGAAAAGCATGAGAGTAAGGTTGTTAAAGGATAATACATTACATGCATCGAATCACCCAATTCTCGATACAGGCTCATAGCAGAGATGTTATAACTGCTGTCTTAAAAGTCTTTGGTGTACATCCGATGTCAGGATGGGTCCACAGTTCTTTCCGGCCAGTGGTTGCCTGAAAGGCTGCCTCTGGGATAAAGGGCTGAGCTGAAGACCAAGATGGAGTCTGCCACATGGCATTTTATATCCATCCCCTGGTTTCTTCCAAGCTGGAGTGGGTCGTGTGGTCAGTGGCCTGGCATTCTATCAGATGTGTCTCTGGAACTTAGAGATCTATTGTCCTTGGGTATGTCTACACTACAGTGATATTTCAAAATATCTTATTTCAAAATAGCTATTATGAAATAGCTTATTTCGAAATAACA
Source organism: Pelodiscus sinensis (assembly GCF_049634645.1). Classification (NCBI taxonomy): domain Eukaryota; kingdom Metazoa; phylum Chordata; order Testudines; family Trionychidae; genus Pelodiscus; species Pelodiscus sinensis. Next base: position 43,748,344 of record NC_134711.1, on the reverse strand, counting down.
CGTCTACACACAAAATGCATTTTGAAATAGTGTGTCCACACTGAGTGGATACTGAATCACATTTAAGGCCAGCTGGAACCAGTTCCAGAAGGGCTTCAGGTCAGGACTTACTGTGTGGGGCTGCTGCTTGAGGCTAACTGATATCTGTGCTTAAAGGGACCCTCCTCCCCCAGACAGCCAGTTCTCAGGTTTCCCTGCTTGCTTGTCTACCTCGATGAGGGACAGCAAAGCATTTTGTCTCTGCGTGTTCTGATTGCCCTCACTCGGGACACCACAGTACTCTGCAACATGGAGCCAGAGTTGCCTCTGAGCTCTCTGGTGCTTCTCTTGGACACGTTGCTGCAATTCTGGCTGCACTTTCTGCAGGCTGCCATCCAGGAGATCCATTGGGGGGCTGTCAGTATCCAGGAGGGCCTGAGGGAGAGCTTCCACCCTGAGGAGCACTAACAGCCTCCCTGGTCTGCCCCACTGGGGACTTGTGCCTCATTCCTCCCTCACGTCCTTCCATTTACCCCTCCCTAACCCTCCTTCCCGATGTCAAATAAAATACACGTATTTTCATGAACACAAACTCTCTTTATTTAACAAAACTGGGGGTGGAGAATGAAACTTGGTGAGACTGGGGAAAGGAGGTGGGAGAGGGGAGAAAAGAGGCTGGGGAGGGGGAAAACTGGGAGGAGGAAGCTGGAAGGGGAAAGCAAGGGAAAGAAGGGGGAGGGGAAGCTCAGGGCTCAGGGTTGCGGGTCTCGCCGGACCAACTTGATTTTCATGCAAACCTGCTCCTGGGTTCGCATGTGGCCTTTGGTGGCCAGGCTGGCAGCTATCCTGCCATAGACGGCCGCGTTCCTCCATCTAGTGCAGAGATCATGGATGTTGGAGGCATCCCCTCTAACCAGAATAAGGTCCATGATCTCCACCCTGCACCAGGAAGGTGCCTACCTTTTTGGGGTCCTGGCAGGCTCCTGGGAGCTGGCAGACTGCTCCTGGGGAGCGGTGGAGGGTTGGGTGCCAGTGGCTTGCTGGCTTATGTTTTGGGGCCCCTGGGTCAGGGGCAATGACTGCTGGCTCTGGGCTGGCAAACTTGGAGCTGGCGCAGGCACTGCAGTCAGAGGCTACCCCTTTAAGGGTTCCGGGGAAGGGGGAGGGAGAGGAGTGGTCTTGGTTGAGGCTGGAGTAGCCACCAGGGCACCCTGGAAAGGCTGGAGCCCCGCTATTTTGAAATAAGTGTCTACACAACACTTATTTAAAAATAGCTATTTTGAATTTGGCGTTATTCCTCATAGAATGAGGTTTACCAAATTCGAAATAAACACTCCGCTATTTCGAATTTATTTCAAAATAGGGGTTTGGCTGTGTAGACGCTAGGAAAGTTATTTCGAAATAACTTTGCTGGGTATATATATCCCTTGGAGCCTCACTCATCAGCATAGCCACTGAGTGCACACAGAGAATTTTTCAACATCAACACAGAGTACATATTTATAACTACACATACAGATATTATACAAGTATATGAACTGCATATACACAATCAGTAGAGCATAAGCTTTCATTTCACACCTCACATAGCCCCCTTTGTATACACTTTGGGGCAAATACCCCACCATGGGTGCAGCAGTTATCTGGCTGCTCCCCTTAAAATCCAGTAACGTGACACTTACCTATACTGTTTATTAATTACTTAGCACAGATAGTGGGGGAAATGACTTCCTTGAATATCACATTCAATTTATATTCATGAAAATGTTAAAATTAATTAAATGTGTGTGAAATAAACAGTTGAATGCTGACAAAAGTTTAATAGTTAAGTGCCCCACGTGTTAACCCTAATGTTGTATGTTATATGGTCTCAAACTATTTTAGAAAGAGTAATGCTGAGATATAATGACACAAAAACATTCATAATGACACAAAAGAATTCATAATTACAAAACAATTCTTAACTCTAATTCTTAAACTGCAGTAATTGATCTACAGTGAGATTTATTCTATAACCATGGAAGGCAATGGCATTTACAACTAGAATAAATTTAAGTAAATGAAGAGGAAAATTGTATTCTGTGTAACATTTTAGTTCATTACAGGCTTAAACAACTATGCCAATCCATGTTCATGAATATAAGTTATGATACTCACACACAAAATTAAATAAAAATGGTATCATCAGGAAACAGTCCATGTTATACACGCATAGAAATTGTTAAATTAGAACTGATTTACTTTTCTTATGGGTTTATTGGCACTCTTCAAGAACATAGATAGCGGACACTAACATGGCAGATTCTTTTGTGTTTCCCGCTAGACGTATAAATACTGGAAATACAGCCTCTCTCTACTGCTGGATTTGCTGCTGTGTCTTACTCCATGCAATGTTGATTCTGTTTCTCATGCTTTAGTAAGTTCCTCTGTAGTTCTGTTTTGTTGGTCACCTAAGGGTCTCAAATTTAAATTGCTTAATACTTTGACACTTCTGACAGAGACTAGCCAATTAGCCTGTCATAAGATGGGATTTTCAGGTCTCTCCTCCACGTCGGTTTTCTCTTCTGAGCCTCCCCCCCCCCACCTCTCTCAGCTCTCCTCTGCCTCCTGCCTCTCTCTGTCTCTCTCTTTCTCTTCTTCTCCCCCTCCTGCCTCTCACTCGGGGGACCGCGGAGCACAAATGGCCATTTGGGCTCCGCACTCCCCGTGCTGCATGGGGAGCGCGGAGCCCAAACGGTCGCTTGCACCACTTGCTCCCACATAGCAGCCTGGCTGAGTTGTGCAGAAGTCAGCCCAGCACCATGGTGTGAGGTGAAAGGGGGCAGGGGAGTGACATTCACAATGAGGGGGCGGGGCCTGGAGCCACTGTCACCGCCCTACCCCCCTTCACCTCCTGCCGTGGCACTCGGCTGACTTCTGAGCCACTCAGCCGGACTGCCGCGGGGGAGCAAGCGGAGCAAGCGGCTGTTTGGGCTCCCTTGTGGAGGCCCAGCTGAGTGGTGCAGAAGTCAGCTGAGTGCCATGGCGGGAGGCGAAGGGGGGCAGGGTGGTGATGTACACACCCAGACCTCACCCCCTGGCCATATACATCACCGCCCCTCCTCCCTTTCCCTCCTCCATGGTGCTTGGCTGACTTCTGCGCCGCTCAGCTGGGCCGCCGCGGGGGAGCAAGCAACCGTTTCGGCCCCGCACTCCCCATGCAGCACGGGCTGCCCAGAGGGAACAGCCAGGATTTCAGCAACAGCACCGCCCAGAGGGAACAGCCAGCATTTCAGCGTTACAGACTCAGACACTGGGCTACTATATAAATGATGAGTGTTTTCCCTTCAGAAAATCTTAACATTTTTCTTATTGACTGTAAGGGCACGTCTACACTGCAAGCTTATTTCAGAAAACGCTATTCCAGAAGATATCTTCTGAAATAACTTATTTCAAAATAGAGCCTCAAAATTAGTCTGAGGAAGGCTCCCCTAATGTGGGCACGCTATCTTGATTTAGAGCCCCAGGAGGCACTGGGGAGGAATAACTTAGGGTACGTCTAGACTACATGCCTCTGTGTCCAGAGGCATGTAGATTAGGCTACCAGGCATAGGAAAATGAAGCGGCGATTTAAATAATCGCCGCTTCATTTAAATTTACATGGCTGCCGCACTGAGCCGACAAACAGCTGATCAGCTGTTTGTCGGCTCAGCGCTGTAGTCTGGACGTGCGGGTGTCGACATCAAAGGCATTTGTCGACCACCCAGGTATGCCTCATCCCAGGAGGCATTCCTGGGTGGTCGACAAATGCCTTTGATGTCGACACCTGCGCGTCCAGACTACCGCGCTGAGCCGACAAAAAGCTGATCAGCTGTTTGTCGGCTCAGCGCGGCAGCCATGTAAATTTAAATGAAGCGGTGATTATTTAAATCGCCGCTTCATTTTCCTATGCCTGGTAGCCTAATCTACATGCCTCTGGTCACAGAGGCATGTAGTCTAGACGTACCCTTAGAATGGCCCTGGTGAGAAGCTATTGTGACATAGCAGCAGTGGAGCATCCACACTCACCCTCTTCTGAAATAGCTGTTTCGGAAGAGATGTTATTCCTCGTGGAATGAGGTTTACCAGGGTCGGAAGAAGTCCTTTGATCTTTGGAGCAGAGTTTAACAACAAATTTGTCATGTGACTTCAACCAGTATTGATAGCATGCATCACTGAAACCTGTATAAAATTAAAAGCAAGCAAGCAAACAAACAAGCAAACAAGCAAACAAACAAGCAAACAAGCAAACAAATCCCTAGTGCTTAACGGCAACACTTAATTTTCTGAAAACCATTGTGGACATTTAAAACCTTCCAAATATCAGACCCCCCCATAAGATCATGAAGAGCTGTGGGGGGCAACCAACCTGAGGGCTGCATGTAGCCCATTGCAGTAATCTGATTGCAAGACATTTACCTGACTTTGACCATTCTTTGTTCTTGCCCAATGGGAGCTGTGAGATGCAGCACCTGCAGGCAAAAGGACTGAAGGGAAGTGCTAGCCACTACTTCACACAGCTCTATTCTGACCTCCAGTATGTGACTAATTAAAAAAAAAAGACATGTGTGCGGTTTACCAGTTTTCTCAGGGAGCCCCTAATAAGATAAACCATGTTTAAATAAAAGCCGTTATGACCAGAAGGTACAATACTGTGGTCTGCAACCCAGTGATCATGTTCTGATAAAAAATCTTGTGCTTCCTGAAAACACAAACTTGTAAACCATTGGAATTTGAGGCCATACATTGTAGAGAATCAAATGCCTGGGTATCTCCAAATCAACTAATATCTGAACAGAATGGTGGCCCATTGAGGACTTTATATCAAAACCACTTACTTCCTTGGGGGCAACATGTCAGAATAGATGCTCCATCAGGTATCAAGCCTACTCCTCGACCTTGATCATTTAATCAAGAGTAGAGCCCTGGTGGCCAACAATTCTCCCCCAACTCCATAGGTGGTACTAATCTTGTGTCAGACACTGCTACTATAATGGACATATTTGATCCATCATCATAGATTGATTTATCATGAACCCTCAGATATGTCTTCTGGGTCTGTTATACTGTCATTTGAGCCAGAACAACCTGAAAATGCAAGCAAAATGCCCTATTCTTCCATTCTTTCCTGTGAAAGAAATTCTTAGGGAGGGCAAAGATATATGGAACAATCCCCCTAAATCTTCAAGTGTAGGAAAAAAGTTTGCTACAGATGTTCCTTCTGCAATAGGTAATTCTGAAGTGGATGCCAAACCTGAAGGCACATGCTTGTGCAAGAAGATATGCAAATGAGGCATGGTGTTGAATATCACATGCGTGCCTCATTTGGATACCCAATGAGCTTCCATTTTTGCGCAAGGGTCTTTTGTGCAAGAAGGAGCAGTCTACGCTTCTCCTTTTTGTGCAAAAGCCCCTTGCGCAAAAATGATGGCTCATTAGGTATGCAAATGAGGTGCAGTAATATTCATTGTTGTGCCTCGCTTGCATATCTTCTTGTGCAAGAATGCACAATGTAGACATAGCCTTCAAAAATTTTAATTAACACCTCGGCTACGTCTACACTGGCCCCTTTTCCGGAAGGGGCATGTTAATTTCACAGGTCGTAATAGGGAAATCCGCGGGGGATTTAAATATCCCCCGCGGCATTTAAATAAAAATGTCCGCCGCTTTTTTCCGGCTTTTAGAAAAGCTGGAAGAGAGCGTCTACACTGGCCCCGATCCTCCGGAAAAAAGCCCTTTTCTGGAGGATCTTATTCCTACTTTGAATAAGGGCTTTTTTTCCGGAGGATCGGGGCCAGTGTAGACGCTCTTTTCCAGCTTTTCTAAAAGCCGGAAAAAAGCGGCGGACATTTTTATTCAAATGCCGCGGGGGATATTTAAATCCCCCGCGGATTTCCCTATTACGACCTGTGAAATTAACATGCCCCTTCCGGAAAAGGGGCCAGTGTAGACGAGCCCCTCTTGTAGAGGAGGAAGAAGAGATGGCACAATACTTAAGGAGGTTCCTGTGAAAAGTCAGGTCCCCTCAGCAGTTAACATATGATGTGGTTGAAGTCAGCAGTGAGATGTCCTTCCTCATAGCACACTGTGGGGTACTGGTGCTAAAAGATTTTATAACCCAGGAAGAGTCCAGCCCAGGGTGTGTATTCTTTAAGGATGGACTCAAGTGTTTGTCATGATGGTTCTCACTGACAGCTGCCTAAATTGTGCCTATTCCAGTGAGCCTATATTATACCCAGAATTGAATGTTACCCTATCTAGCAGAAGAAATTAAGAATGTATGCATTATATTTTAAATATATCTGCTTTTCTTATTCTGGTTTGTTAATGGGAACAATAAATATTTTTCTGAGGGGTGGATAATATAGGCCCCCTTTACTAGAGGGGGCTCTGAATTTTATTGGGAGTGTTCCAGTTGGAAAGACCTTGTGTGCTGGAATCTAATTTAAAGACCAAAACTCCCATGATGCACTGGGGGGAAAGACTGAGAGACTTCCTCTTCCAGGGAGTGCAGGGTGAGCTGGCAGCAGGCACCATTTTGGGAAAAGACCTGCTGATAGGAAGCCAAAAGCTGCTGCAGAGAGCAGAGATCTTCAGAGATGGTTGGTGGCTTCCCTGGAACCCAGGAAGAGACTACTGCTGTGCCTAGAACTAACAAAGATGGGCCTGCAGTGAAGGAAATGTGAGTACCCCCACCCTTGTTTGGGAAAGTACTTGCAAGGGGAGGAGCACAGCAGAGAGACTGAGTCTGAGTCTAAAAAGAGGCAGAGTGATCTCATGAAATCGGAATGCAGAGCTGCTTACAATTGGTGGGTGGAGCCAACTGCAATCCTCAGAGGGTTTCTGAAGTTTTTTGCCTAGGCTGGACTGATAACGGAATCAACAGAGTTCTGCCTGCAGCTTCACATCTTCAGGTGTGCCCATGCAAGTGTGTATCTTGAACTCTGAATCAGAGGTGTGTACACTCCAGGGTGGGATGAATGGTGTCAGTGTAAATGACAGTTAGATAAATTTCAATCACTACTGCAGTGCTTCCCAATTTTATTTGGCCACAGAAGCCTTTTCAGCTTAAAAGAATTTCAAGGAATCCCTAGACTTGCCAGGATAAAATTTGTCAAGCAAAAAAAAAAAAAAAAAAAAAAACCCAAAAAACAAACCAACAACAACAACAACAAAAAACCCGCCCCACCAGAATTGGTCAAGCAAAAAAGAAACAATCCTCCCCCCAAAAATAGACTGTCTCTTTAAGAGGGAGCAGGGACGAGGGAACCCTTACTTTCCCTTCACAGAACCCCAGGGTTCCACGGAGCACCAATTAGGAAACACTGCACTACTACAGTATTGAATATAAATGCTTTTATTTAAATGCCCCCTGTGAATTTAAATTAGAGGTGACATTTAATCTTAATCTGTTATATCCCATTTCTTTAAATGGCTAAGGAAAAGTGCACTAACTCTAATTTAAGTACAGGCAGTCCCCGAGTTACGCGGATCCAACTTATGTCGGATCCGCAGTTACGAACGGGGCTTTTCTCGCCCCGGAGGACGGGAGCGGCGGGACGCCCAGGTGCGTCGCGGTCCACCGCCCCCATTCTCCGGGGCGAGAAAAGCTGCTCCCCGTCTCCCTGGTCTGCAGGGAGACTGGGAGCAAAGCCTTGGAGCACGCCCGCAGTGGGACAGCCCGGGCACGCTTGAGCTGTCCCCCTGCGGGCGTGCTCCGCGGCTTTGCTCCCTGTCTCCCGACCAGCAGACCAGGGAGAAGGGGAGCAAAGCCGTGGAGGACTTGGGCGGTCCCGCCACCCCCGTCTCCCTGGTCTGCTGGGGGGGGGGGGCGGGTGCAGCTAGTGCCCCCCCCCCCAGCAGACCAGGCTTTTCTTGCCTACCCCTGGGATAGAGCAGCTGGGGGCTGCCCGGTTGGTCCCGCAGCGCCGCTCCGGACCAACCCGGCAGCACCCCAGCTGCTCTGCCCCAGGCGTCCTGATTCAGCCGCTGCTGGTCAGTTTCAGCAGCGGCTGAATCAGGACGCCTGGGGCAGAGCAGCTGGGGTGCTGCTGGGTTGCTCCAGTAGCGCCGAGGAGCCGCTCTACTGGAGCAACCCAGCAGTACCCCAGCTGCTTTGCCCCAGGCGTCCCCAAGTCAGCCGCTGCTGAAACTGACCAGCGGCTGACTACAGGAAGCCCGAGGCAGAGTTGCTCTGCCCCAGGCTTCCTGGAACCAGCTGCTGATCAGTTTCAGCAGCAGCTGACTTGGGGATGCCTGGGTTTCTTAAGTTGAATCTGTATGTAAGTCAGAACTGGCGTCCAGATTCAGCCGGGGTTGAAACTGATCAGTTTCAGCAGTGGCTGACGCCAGTTCCGACTTACATACAGATTCAACTTAAGAACAAACCTACAGTCCCTATCTTGTACGTAACCCGGGGACTGCCTGTATATTGGATAGTATTTTTGAATTAGACCCATGCCACAGATGATGATGATGGGAATGGGCTGATTCCTAGAGGTTCCCAAGGCATGCCGTTGAGTGTGTACAGGGGTCAGTCAGATGAAGGCACTACCAAATTTAAATTACTTTAAGAGTAAAAGGACTGTACCAGAAGGGTGGATAGAGGATTCCCACCTATCCAACCAACCTCACTACAGGGATTCTCAATATTTCCATTCATGTTAACCACATCAAGTGCCCAGACACACAAATAATTGTTGCTTGCTCCTGAGTAACCCAGGAAGGAAAGGGAGAAGTTACACATAGATTAAAATACTCGAATATGTAGCCTTTTAAATAAGCCTTGCTTTTAATTACTAAGGTCAAACCTGTTTGTTATAGCCAGAAAAAAGCTCCCCACCTCCAATATATTTTATATCCTCCATCCTGAGGTATCCCAAACTATTGTATACATTCATAGACTCTGGGTTGGGAGGCAGCTGTAAAGTCCTATTTCACAAAATCAGTTAAACATGTGTGTACCTTTAAGCATAGACCTAATTCCCATTGTTTTCAGACCTTGCATAATATGCTTCAGCACTTTCCTACCGAGGGAGAAGCTTTCTTGATTCAAAGCTTGGAAGAGCAAGTTTTGTCCATAAACATAAGATTAGAAGTTTGTTCCAATAAGTGCCATGGGACACAGATCTATTACAACTGACAAGATTTCAGTTTTTCCTGTCTCTTCTTTCACTAAATTTTTTTAGTACTGTAGCTTGAGGTAATAGTTACATTAGTACTTAAGGAAGGGTTTTGTGTGTGAGTGAGAGAGAGAGAATCATTGTAACATTTTTTAACAACACAAAGTTAATGGATTTCCATTTAGCTTGCAAAATAGTAAGATGGATATGACATTATTGCATTATTCTAATTTTGTGTTCTGCCATGTGTTTGTCTTTGCATGAAATTGCTACACTTCTTGCAAAAGTTCCATTGTGTATTTTAGTTACTAACTAAACCCAGATTTCTTCATGGCACAATGTAATAAACTCCAGCTAAGCTATTATACCTCTCAGCTGAAAATATATATTTTTACAATTATTGCTCTATTTTTAGATTTCTGGCTGTCTGGACTTCAGTCATCTATTGCCTTACCTAAATTTAATAGGCATGGGTGCATAAATATTTGAAATTCTCCAGTGTAGGCAGTTGTCAGCTATTGATATAATTGCTTTTGAGAAACTGTCACACAGTAGAGTAAGAGGATCCAGCATTCAAGTAAAACAATCCTTATGATGTCAGTAGTTCTGCAGATTAGTTTGACAATAACTGGCATATCTCTTTTTCTAAAAAGACTCCAATAGAGCTAGCCTAGAGTAGAGAGTATAGTGTTTCAATAATGTGGTGTTAAGATTGTATCTACTGTATATGGACACAGACAATACAATGTTGAAGTTCTATGGCTGTGTTGTGAAAATGCCTTGACTTCCTCAGTTAGTTTTGCAAAACTGAACTTGACAACTTCTTAGAGACATGAAATACCATTTAGTAATATGGTAGCCCTATTTTAAACTTGCCAAAACTAAAGGGAAAGGTCTAACTTTAAGTGGTCGAACAGAACTGAAGATTTAAGATAGTATTTCCATCATGTTTTTGTAGGTCCATATGTAACTTGGTATATTGCAATGCTATAATGCTGGGGTTTTAAAACAGTGGTAATTATACCAATATGACTTAGGCCATGTCTATACTTAGGCTGTGTCTACATTGGCATGATTTTGCACATAAGCAGCTGCTTTTGCACAAAAACTTGCTGCCTGTCTACACTGGCGGGGAGTTCTTGCGCAAGAACACTGATGTTCTAATGTATGAAATCAGAGCTTCTTGCGCAAGAACTATGATGCTCCCACTCAGGAATAAGCCCTCTTGCGCAACTGTTCTTTCACAAGAGGCCAGTGTACATCGGCAACATGAATTTCTTGTGCAAGAAAGCCCGATGGCTAAAATGGCCATCGGAGCTTTCTTGCACAAGACAGCGTCTACACTGGCACGGATGCTCTTGCGCAAAAGCACATCTTTTGCGCAAAGGCACATGCCAGTGTAGACGCTTTCTTGCGCAAATACTCTAATGCAAAAACTCTTGCGTTAAAGAGTATCTGCGCAAAATCTTGCCAATGTAGACGTAGCCCCACTGTTCAAGAGATCAATCAAATCTAGTAAGGACTTGCTAAATCAAATGCTGATGGTGCATCCAATCAGTGTGGATACTCTACTTCAAAATAGCTAAGCGCTATTTCAATGAGCATTTTGTGTGTAGACATGCTATTTTGAAACAAGCTATTTTAGAAGATTTCTTTTGAAATTGCTTATTCCAAAAGAAGTGTGCAATATAGATGTGCCCTGATGGAACTGTGCTAACAGGCAGACCTAGAATTAGTCTTTAAATAATGACAGTAACAAAGTAAAATAACAGGCTTAACATCTCCACTAAAAGAGGAAACCCAGCATTTGGGGGCCTACCTGCAGATGAGCAAATTCAACTCTGAAGATTGGATGAACTGTTGCAAATAAAACCTTCATGTAATTCAGAACATGGAGGCATTTGCCCTGCAGCTACACAAGAAGGGAGAGCATCTTGTATCTTACTTCAATATCTCGTTGATGTTGTTAACTATGTTGGGTAGCTTGCTGTAGGACTCGAAGATGATACTAGAATAGAAGCTCTTTTCATGTTACATCACTTTCATTGTTCAGTTACTTTTTTGTATTTCATTTGTCCTAAAGGGCTCAGTACCTTATGACTGACTCATTCTCAGCCCCTTTAATTTACTCATACATTGCTCAGAAAAGCAGTGGAACTGTCAGAGTGATGTGGAAAAAAAATACATAATTAAAGCCACATAAGTCACTGCAAAAATTACATAAAAGATCTGCTGCTCTATATGAAATTCTTGTAGGGTCTTAGTCTAGTTCCTAGGGAATACACAAACTTCCATGATAAGTAGCAATCATAACAGAGATGCCAAAATGTGAAGAAGTATGTAGCCTGAGGCTAGGTCTACACTGGAAAGGTTGGTGACAAAAATATTGTAGACATTCCTAAGTCACCAAATTATGTTTATAATTCTTACATATTAATTTTAAAATTCCTCTTTGATATTTAAGGACAAGCTGAAGTATTTGGTGTATACTTTCTAAAAACTAGCAAATGTTATATAAAATACTTCTTAGTGCACAGTGCATAGCCATATGTGGTTTGATTAGTGCATAATGCAAAGACATAGAAATCAGTAACTCTACAGTTATATTAAACTGAAGCCAGCTTGATGATAAAGTGTCTACGTTTTAATATGGTATTAGTAATACATTATTTAAACCACCCTGACAACAGACACGTTTGACAATTATTTTTGACTGTTTCATGACCAATTTTAAAATATGGGTTAACGTTCAGAGATTTTCAAGAATAGAATCCTAGATGTGATCAACATGGCTTTCAAATAACAAATGTAGATGTGGGAACTTCATGGTAATTTCATTCCAATGAGAAGGAAATGGTTTGATTGAACTCAAAGGTCTTGTTTCACAAAGGAATTTAGATTCTTAACTGCTACTTTAAATACCTAAATCCAAAGTTTAGATCCCCCAAACCCCAGTGCTGCTGCTGCTCAAAGTCTCTAGAACATGGAGTTGAACCTGAGCCTCTCACATGAGCATCTGGGGGGTACATCAGCACATGCGGTTTTGAATTTTCTCATGCTGTGCTTGGCCCAATGACTATTTATTATTTTATAAGAGAGTAAGTAAGTATTTTATAGTAAGAGAGATTGAGAATGCCTGCATCACCTAGTGATTAGGTAGAAAAGTCTATGAGAAACTGCCCTTGTAGACTAGCGCATTTACCTGAAAGGCTGGAGAACCAGATTCTAAAAGTCTCAGTGGGAGGATGTGAATCTCTGTCTCTCACCTTTTGTGTGTGTGTGAAACCACCACAAGGCAGATTTGAACCTAGGACCTCTGAAGCAGAGTATAGGAGCCTCTACCCTCTGACCTAAAAGTCAGCTGCCTCCAAACCCTTCTTGTAGAGATCTCTTGATCTTAACTGTTGTTGTGGTCTAGGTACCACTTGCATTGCTCGTAACAACACTAGGGCTATGTCTACACTGGCAGCTTCTTGTGGAAGAACAGCCGTTGTTCCGCATAAACTTGCCGGCTGTCTACTCTGCATTCGTGTTCCTCCAGAAGTAAATTTACAGTATAGCGTTGTAAAACAGGGTTTCTTCCGGAAGAGTTATTCCTCTCCCCATGAGGAATAAGCTCTCTCGTGCAAGAGTTCTTCCAGAAGAGGGCAGTGTAGACAGGCAACATGAATTTCTTGCACAAGAAGCCCTATGGTTAAAATGGCCATCAGAGCTTTCTTGCAGAAGAGAGCATCTACACTGCCATGGATGCTCTTGCACAAAAGCACAACTCTTGCACAAAAGCACATGGCAGTGTAGATGCTCTCTTGTGGAAGAGTTTTTGCACAAGAACTCTTCTGCAAGAAGCTGCCAGTGTAGACGTAGCCCTAAGGTGTGTAGGTTACATATGCTCTAGCCATTGGACTCAAGTACAAGGGGACTGCTGTCTCAATTTCTTTGTGAGAAAGGGCCTACTCACCTAACTCCAGAAACTTCACAGCTATGAGGTGACTCCCTTTCTGGCCCAGACTTTGGTGCCTAACTCATGTTGGTGCATGGGACTTAGGCCACATTCCTCTCCTCAGCATTTCCTGTTGGTTAGTTTAGGTGGCTCCCTGTCAGCTTTCTGGCTTGTGTGCACCCCATTCTCAGGCACTCAAGTCTCACCATGCACTATACAAGGAGACTGTGGACTGATGTCAGAGCTATGGATTCTAGCAGATGGCAGGGTGGCTATATGTCAGGCATTGCAATGCTGAGTCTAAGTCCCCTTTGTTGATCTAGCCCTAATTACCTTCTTTCATTTCCTTCTCTTACCATTAAAAGGAATAGCTTGCAAAGACCAATGGAATCTTAGAAAGGTTAAAAGGAATGTAATACAATGAATAAAAAACATGTCAGAAAATTAATCCACAGAATATATATTTAACCATATGGAATCTCCTAGAAAGAAGTAATTCTGAAACCAGGGCAATAGGAGAGAGTTTAGGTGTTTGTATGCAGTGTGATATGACAGTAAAATAAGCCAGCAAGGTTCTGAGTTCTTTAATTAAAGTAATCAGATCATAAAGCAAGCAGATGATGTTCTTCTTTACCATTTCAGTGATCCTTCATCTGTAAGGGTATATCTACAAAGCACACGTATTTTCAAATAAACTATTTTGGAAAAAAAATTCCGGAAAAGCTTATTTCAAAATAGCACGTTTACACTACAGAGAAGCCTCAAAATTAGTCTAAGGCAGGCTGCCCTAATGTAGACATGCTACCTAGATTTAGAGCCCCAGGAGGTAATTACTGGGGAGTAATTACTTTGAATGGCCCTGGGGAGGAGCTATTTTGAAATAGCAGCAGTGGAGCATCTACACTACTGCTATTCTGAAACAGCTATTTTGGAAAAATCATAAAATCATATAATCCTAGGGCTGGAAGAGACCTCAGGAGGTCATCAAGTCAAGTCACCTGCCCAAAGCAGGACCAATCCCAAATAAATTATCCCAGCCAGGGCTTTGTCAAGAAGAGACTTAAAACCTCTCGGGATGGAGATTCTACCGACTGCCTAGGTAGCCCAGTCCAGTACTTCACCATCCTCTTAGTGAAATAGATTTTCCTAATATCCAACCTAAACTTCCCCCACTGTAACTTTATATCATTGCACCTTGTTCTGCCATCCGTCACTACTGAGAACAGCACCTCTCCATCCTCCTTTCAGGAAGTTGAAGGCCGCTATCAAATCCACCCTCACCTCTTCTCTTCTGCAGAATAAAGAAGCCCAAATCCCTCCGTCTCTCCTCATAGATCATGTGCTCCAGCTCCCTAATCATTTTGGTTTCCCTCTGCTGGACCCTCTCTAATGCGTCCACATCCTTTCTGTAGTGAGAGGCCCAGAATTGGTCGCAATACTCCAGCTGTGGCCTCACAAGTGCTGAATAAAGGGAAACAATCACTTCTCTAGATCTGCTGGCAATGCTCCTCCTAATGCACCCTAATATGCTATTAGTCTTCTTGGCTACAAGGGCACACTATCTACTCATATCTAGCTTCTCATCTACTGTTAACCCCAGGTCCTTTTCTGCTGAACAGCTGCTTAATTACTCTGTCCCCAGCCTGTAACAGTGCTTGGGATTCTTCCGTCCCAAGTGCAAGACTGCATTTGTCTTTGTTGAACCTCATCAGATTTCTTTTAGCCCAATCCTCCAATTTGTCTAGGTCAGTGTTTCTCAACCAGCAGTATGAGTACTCTTTGGGGTACTCAAAAAAAGTCTGGGGGGTACATCAGCATAACTGAAATTTGGAGAAAACTGAATTTTTAAATTTTTACAGTGCTTTTTTTTTTTAACTTTTTACACCCAAAAATTTCATCACCTGTCTGCCTACAATTAAGTTGTTTAAACAAATGTGTTGCAATGGTAGAAAAAAAATTGTGTGTCTGAAAACTAGGTACTGGGGGTACTTTTTTTTTTTAAATAGGGGTACTTTATAAAAAAAGGTTGAGAAACACTGGTCTAGGTCACTCTGGACCCTATCTCTGCCCTCCAACATATCTACCTCTCTCCCTAGCTCAGTGTCATCTGCAGACTTGCTGAGTGTGCAGTCCATCCCCCTCATCCAGGTCATTAATATAGATGTTGAACAAAACTTGCTCTAAAACTGATCCTTGGGGCACTCCACTTGAAACCTACTGCCAGCCAGACATTGAGCCACTAATCACTACTCATTGGTCCCGACAGTCTAGCCAGTTTTCTATCCGTCTTACAGACCATTTACCCAATCCATACTCCCTTAACTTGATGGCAAGAATACTCTGGGAGACTGCATCAAAAGCTTTGCTAAAGTCAAGGTATATCACACCCACAGACGTCCCCACATCCACAGAGCCAGTTACCTCGTCATAGATGTTAATCAGATTTGTCAGGCATGACTTGCCCTTGGTGAATCCATGTAGTCTATTCCTGATCACTTTCCCCTCTTCCAAGTGCAACAAAATGGATACCTTGAGGATCCCCTCCATGGTTTTTCTGGGGACTGTGGTGAGGTTGACTGGTCTATGGTTTCCTGGATCATCCTGCTTCCCTTTTTTAAAGATGGGCACTACATTTGCCCTTTTTCAATCATCCAGGACCTCTCCCAATCTCCACGAGTTTTCAAAGATAATGGCCAAAGGCTCTGCAATGACATTTGCCAACACCCTCAGTACCCTCGGATACATTACATCCAGACCCATGGATTTGTATATGTGGTTTCAGAATTTCTCTTTTTCAGAAGATTCCATATAACTAAATATATGTTCTGTGGATTAATTTTCTGACATGTTTTTGTACAATTTTAATTTGAAGAAGTATTATTCCTTGTGAAATGAAGTTTACAAATTTCGAAATAAGCCAACTGTTATTTTGAATTTTTTTCAAAATAATGGAATTCCTGTGTAGACACTTGCATTGTTATTTCAAAATAACATCAGTTATTTCAAAATAACTGTGCTGTGTAGATGCCCACTAGTACATCCTCCAGTGCTGGAGATGCACACTATTACATCCTCCAGTGTTGGAATTTTTGTATCAGAACAATGTACACAAACTGGAAGGAGTTCAGAGAAGCAGAAGACAAGAGGTTTTATTACACTCACTATCTTAAAAAGACTTCTGAAATTACCAATTTAAAAAAAACCACATTTCATAATCAAAGTACATAATGAACCAATATTTCTTAGCTCTCTGGCTGCTTCTTCAGCTATCTGACAGCTGTTTAGTGTTTTTAACCTGCTGGTTCTCTTAATAGCATCAAACCACAACACATCACTAAGTTAACCTTAAAACAACTGAACAGCCATCTATTACTCCATTATACATTTCAAACATAGAAAATGGCAAAAATATAAAATTACATCAAATCTGATTACTGTTTATAGAGTGGGAGGTAGGTGCTACCATAAATAGCAACACTGTGTAGAAAACATCTCACACTTTTAGTCAAAATATATTCTCAGACTGTAATTAACTCATCTTAATAGAGGAAGTTTTTGTTTTACATTTATAAGCATTTTATTGTAAAAACCTTTACAAATTTTCTACATATGGCAAAATGGACCAAATTTCCATTACTACCTAATAAAAATAATAGTCCACAGCAGTCACAATAGCTGAGCTGTGCAAGTCACCTTCGATATAAAGCAGAATACATGTTAAAAATGAAGTATACAATTACATAAGCCCCGCAACTTTAAAAGTCAACTACACAAGTTTCAGGATGAACCGTCCAAACAAAATATTTACAATACCTTGACAAGCATGGTTGTTCAGGACAGCACAAAAAACTTTGGAGGGGAAGATATTTATTTTGGATTACAAAATGCAAAGTCAAACCAGAAGAGAGGAACTGAAATTGTTTAGCCATAGCAATGAATACAATCTTAAATAAATGCAATGATAATATCCTGGGAACACCACGGTATAATAATAAGTCAGGCCCATCAAGGAAAACTTGAAAAAGTATTATAGGGCTGTAAGAAGTATAGACAACATATTGTGGAAAAGGCAGCTCAATTTAATTGATCCATGCATGCACTGTTCCAATTTGTCTTACAACTCTATCTTTCTAGGTGCCCCATTTCCATGTTATGTGAATATGGCATATAATTCCTAGAAATAATGTACACAAATATGAGAGGGGGAGTTGCCTGATTTGCTATCCAGTTGCTCCTTCATGTTACTGAAGATGGTTCTGGGAAACTGTGATGCTTACATGATTGAAACATAACCTGTTACATCATTAATATTGTGATTGTAAATCAATTGCAACAAATCTTGTCCAAAGTACATCATAAGGTGTCAATATAAAATCATTGCAGAATAATTATCCTGTTTGTATGCATGTATCATTTTGCATCTGAAGTTATGAATATTGTCTGTTTACCAGTATTTCAAATGTGTTTACTCCTGCAATAATGTCTAGCAGGTAGGTTACATCCTGTCTAGTCAGCATATTGTGAATGGGCCATTCAATTTGATGGCTCATTAATTAACACAGTGTTTTATAGAAGAAGCTTATCCCTGCCAGAGAGACTTCCTGCAGATATTTTAGCCAGAATATGGAAAATGGCTGCTCCTATGACTAATCAAAGCATGCAGGGACATGTGACTTGCTCATGTGACCCTGGACTCCATCTTGTGCCTGAAATTTTCCAGGAACTAAGACTGAGAGCATTAGCGCCACATAGGAGAAGATAAAATGCCCTAGAAGCATCTCCATTTTGTCTCTTTCTTGCTCTAATCTCTGAACTATGGATTTACTCTAAAAGAGGCATTCTGGCTAATGGACTGAGGACCTTCCAATCTTTCTGGAAGTTACCAGAGACTTTACAAGTCAATATTTTATTCCATCACTGCTTTAAACCCGATACAAGATTTTTTCAATTAATATACCTATATGATCGCCTTGCTCATTTTATGCTCTCTTTATTCTTTTCTCTTATAAATTAACCTTGAGATATTAGATACAAAAGGATTAGCAACAGTGTGGTTATTGGGTAAGGTCTGAGTAATATATGGACCTGGGTATGTGACTGATCTTTATTTGATTAATTGGTTTTCAATAAACACTCACCATAATGTCTAGTGCAGTAGTGGGCGACCTGCAGCTTGCAAGCAGCATACGGCCCATCAGGGTAATCTGACTGCAGGCTGCAAGACATTTTGCTGATATTGACTGTTGTCAGGCTTGGTCTGCCCCACAGTGCCCAGTGGTCGCTGTTCACCGTTCCTAGCTATTGGGAGCTATGGGGTGGAACCTGTAGGCAAAGGGGCCACAGGAACATGCTGACAGCTGCCTCCTGAAGCTTGGGAGCTATGTGTTGGGGGTGGTGATGGTCAACATCAGCAAAATGTCTCGTGGCCTCCACTCAGATCACCCTGATGGGCCTCTGGTTGCACACCAATGGCATAGTGTCTCGGTGGTGAAACAAGGGCTGAGATGCCTAATGAGACTGCAGTTTGGACTTCTTGTCAGTGCAGTGAGACAGAAGTTCACATTGGTTTCTGGGTTGGTACATCTTATGATAAAATAACCACCAGTTTGGAGGTGAGTCTGTCCTATTTCTCAACCCTGAATTTGTCACCCTCAGCTGAGACTCACTGAGGTACAGTGCAAGAAACAGCTCTGTAGGAAGGACAAACATTTTAAAGATACCTGTAGAGGGACAGAGGCTTAATACACAGGCACTCAACAGTAATAATGGAACATCTATCCTGAATTTCCATATGGATGCCTACAACTGGTCAAATAATTCTCTGCAAATAATGTTAATCACAAAGTTTGCCCTTTTTTCTGCCTATGTATTATTATTCACAAAGTATTCCTGATTACTGCAATCATACTTGATTCTATTCATCAAATAGTTTCAATGATATTCCAAATATTCATTAACTGTTCACTTTGACTCTTTGTTACTCATTATTTGTTATTGTGATGAGTGATACGATCTAACACACATGGCTTTTTTCTGCTCCCTGATTGAATGACTACAGCTTCTCAATTATAAGATTGATGTGTTTGCTGAATAGCAAATAGAGAATAAGGTTTCAAAGAGATGACCTTTACAAAAAAGGTAATTTGTTCTAAAACTCATGGAACTTTCAGAATTCACAAAAATTTCCACAGCTGCCTAGTGGTCACAAGTCATCACAAAGATGGCCTATTTATCTATAAATGTATAATAAAAATATTTGTAAATAAGACTACCAGTAACTCTACTATGTGCTATCACTAATTTCCTAACGAACATCAAAGTGTAGGCCTTTCATCTGTACTCCAAATATAATTTAGATTTTTCAGTAATTGAAAATTGAGTCATGGATTTCAAATTATAAATCTAAAAGCCTATATCTGCTTTGGTCTTAATTACCTATTGTATGCTCTTTTAATTGTGGTACATGAACTATTGAAACTGGAACTGCAATTGGGACACTGAATTTGTCAAACTATTAAAATGACATAATATTGGGGATATTAGACCACTATTGTTCAAACATTTTATTTTCCTATATTCTTTCACATCTTAGACATAGCCCCAATATAAATTGAATCAGGTACACTTTTTTAAAATGAACAACATATTCACTATGACAATTCACACAAAATGTAATATGAATATTTTACCCCACAATTAAGGATAATAGAATATATCCCCTGTAATTGCATTATTTCATTATGCCTAATTTCTACATGACTAAACTCTTGGTTAAAGTTCTTTGGGCTAGCTTAGCAAACTCTTTTTTTCTTGACTCTTCCTAATTACTCTGGAGTTTTGCTGGGAGCCCAAAGCTGTCAAGCATCTCCTTTAAGGGTAATGATTTGACAGATATTTTTTCAAAATCAGTGTGCACTACCTAGATTTCTTGTATTTCTAGGGTCCAGAGAACTAGAGCAATGATTAAGTGCCCCAGTAATATGGCAGTGGTTAAAAACAAAACTGCACAGAAAATGCTGCATTCTCTTAATAATTAACTAGTAAAACAGTAGCAGCTAAAACTACTTTGTCTTTTTCTGTTATTCACTATTGCATCTGCTCTAGACCCTTCCCAAACTCTCTTCTATTTGGTATCTGGCCATAATTTTAAACTGTGCACATATTGCTAAAGTCTGGAAGGAGTGACTTATGCAAAAAAGATTAAAACACTGTCCATAGTTGGTAAGGGTTGTTATAACACTCTAAACTGTTTAGAATACATTTATTTGATGGCTTTTACCTTTTTTCCTGTCTGGACGTTGTCCACGAGTGTATCACAATTTTCTGAAATTTTTCACAAAAATTTGTCACGATTTTTCCTTATTAAAAGTTATAGAAATAGTGTATGGCTTATTCTTGGCCTGTTATTAATTTATGATAATTTTAAATATTTGGCATTCAAAATTCAGGCTATTTTTGTAGAACAAAGGCATATTTCTGATAACTGGATGAGCTCAGGTTTCCATTGTGAATACCTATGCTTACATGCTTGAAATGTCTTTACATAGTGGCCTCAAGCCTTCATTTAAAATTAGTTGAACATTAGGGAAAGCTTCCTCTGGTGAGTTAACCAGGAAATCAGTTGGATACTGAATTTACAAGAAAGGAGCTGATGGCTCTGTCTTACACAGAGGGAACAGAGATAAATATGTAAACCTTGGCTAACATACTACCCATTAGCTTCTTAAGCCAAAGCCATCTGTCACTGAGTATGAGGGAACAAAAACAGAAACTTTTTGAGGGGTGATGGAAGAGATTTTCTATTTCACTGAAACTAATATCAAACTCCAACATAAAATAGCATTAAAAAATCAAACCCAAAAAACAACTGAAGGCTGTATCGCACCTGCAAAGGTGTTTTTCCCTTTGCTCTTGTAATTAATCTTCTACAATGGAAGAGTGATAAGAGAGTATATATATATATTGTTATGGGTTAGGATAACCTTCTTTGAATCTGATTGGTGTAATCACTGTTTTTCATTTAGTATAGCTGTAAGAAGCCAATAAGTTCCTTTAGGAATTCTGGCATCTAAAACAATAGTGGCCTGTATCCTAGACATGATCAAGCCCAGTGTATATAATTGTTACCAGCAGCAGGGGTGGGGAGTGGTGGGAGCAGCCACAGTACATATCTCTCTTTCATTGAAAAAAAAAAAGGGGTGGACATATGAGCTTTTACTGAGTAAAATCTTTATGCCGAGTAAGACAGATTTATTTGGGGTTGTGTTCCTAGATGCTGTCAACAGCCTTATAACTGATCCCTCCCAGAGCTGAGCTGGTTCAGCATCTGTGTTTCTTTCCCGGAGGCTGTTACTTCAACTTTGTGCCTTGGCTAGAGGAGACCAGAGTTTCTGGCCAAGCACAACAGGGTGGTGGGGTGTCCCAGAAGGCAGGTAGATAGACTCAATGGTGTGGGTGACAACACCAAAGCAACCTCTGTGATCCAATCCTTTACAATTATATTTCAATATCCCATTGAAATGAATGAGGAACTGCCCAACTCTAATCTAGTTTGTACATTCCTGGTGGTCGAGTGGGTGGTCTCCTGCTTACTTCTGCATGGGGCAAGGTAAAGCAGTAAGTTGGTTTTGATTTTTACATAATATAAGAGAGACGGAGAAAGTGCTATGAGTGGGAAAACAGCATGGGAAGGGGAGCATTCGTTGACCAAAAACTAACATGGTAGCACCAAGGACCCATAAAGTAGACCCCTAGGAACTAACCCAGTCCATTCAATCAATAGTTAGGGCTGTGTAGGTTTTTTTGGTCATGTTTATGTTTGCAATGATACTATTAAAAATTAACATTAAACAATCCAGGTAACTTCCCCCAACCCTGACCTTTTTTTTTTGGAGGTTATGGAGCCTAACACTAGCCAAGGAGAAACAAGTAGAGGGATGAATTCTCACCTCAGGCAATGGAGTGACAGCAGAACTGCTTTATAGAATCTAATCTATCTGGTGTATACAGTGGCATCCTTGGCTCTTATTCCCTTTTTTGAGGGAGAAAAGAATCACACACTGCCTCGCCCTTGGTCTTTACACACCTCATACATCTGAACTTCGCGTTGTTCTGGCAGTACATGTGATATACATTAACCCCCTAACCCAGCTCTTCCTCATGCTCCGTGGAAGTCCTCTAATTCCCTTCCTGGGGAATCACTGCACTTACAGAGATAGGGCTTTGGTGTCCTTTTATACTTAAAATAGAAGGAACTGCAATCAATCACTGTGGTGTGACAAATGTTGAGTTTTCAGTGGTACTCATGTAATATAACAGGGAGATGAATTAATTTTAGTAAAAGTTTCCACTATCTGTATAATCCAAATGGGAATTGCCAAGCAATTCATGATGCTATTAACATACTCCTGCCTAAATTGACAGTGTCTGCTTTTAAGTGTAGCTGAAATCAGTCTTCTGGATGTAGCTATCCGTGTTTCACACCATCTTCCATTAAAAAGGAGAGATTCTATTTGCTGGATTATTAGCATTTCTCTTGCTATGGGTATGTAAAATAAATAAATCTCATGTGGGTGGATTGTCCCCTTCTCCAGAAGATCCCAATGGGTTGGGCAGTAGGAAAAAAATGGCATCCTTCCACATTGTCAATTTTGGGGCTGGTTCTTCTCCATGGAGCAAACAGAAAGTCTGGCCTCAAAACAAAGTCTTTCCATTTCTCCCAAACACAAATATTTTGAGAAAGTGCTGCAGGTTCAAGGTTACCTATGGTAAGCCACAGTAACGTGTGTGTCCCCAGCTACTACTGTCCCTGAAAGATACTCCTTAATAGGTGGCATACAGTACACAGAGGTCTCCACATGTTGTACTAACTTTTCTACAGGGAATGCTTCTTGTTTTTAAGTTGATATGGCCTTTAGAAAAACTGGCCTTAATTCCTGATGTTCCCTCTTCCAAACTATAAATGTCTGACCTTATAAAACTTACTCTGTATAATGTCATGGAAATCAGCATTGGGATTCTGCTCATATGTATATAGGAATTGGAGCTCCCCATGACCAAGTGGAAGTGACATGTCACCTTAATAGCATCGTCTGATCCTTCCTGGAATCTCATGGATACTCCTAGAAGACATTTTGCTATTAGGATGGTTACAAAATTTACTTACCCTATTTTGGATTTATACTCTAGGTATTTATAGCACCAAGGACCTTTGAACTTTAGCTCCAAGTGACAGTCAGTTGCAGCCACGAAGCTGATGGGTGAAACGTAAACATTTCAGATAAACAATTTGATTTGAAGATGCATTAAAAAGTCAGCATCATAATTCATACTTATCCAAACATTTCTGCACTGAAGGTCTTGATTTTCAGCACATTTTCTAACTTTGACTAGAAATAGTCATCGCATGTTTCAAACACTGTGCAACAACATACTCAAAAGCAGAAAACATGGACAAACAGGGTTAAAATCTAAGGAATAAGCACTAATTACTAGCTCTGTGCAGACTCACATTCCCAAGGTAATGGAATCCTGGAACCTTGCTCATTGACAAAATGTCTCCGTGCTAAAAATGTCCTCCTTCCCAACACCATATGCTAAGCCCTGTAGCACCAGAACCATTTTTTTTCCTCTGATACTCATGGGTGATGTTACAGTTTCTCTCTACTAACTCCTTCCATTTAGTTTTAATTCAACAATGATTTTCCTTTTTTTTTTTTAAGGCTACATTTTCAAGGTTTAAACTGCTCCAAAATTTAAACCACTATATGCATGTCTATTTATGGATTCTGTGGCCAACAACATCTGTGATGGAGATATATTGATCTTCTTAGAAATTACACCATATTGTTTTACTTTATTTTCATGCTATTCCATTGGTTCTATACTTTTTATGATAATTCCATTGGCAATTTACTACTACGAAAAAAGGATTAATTCATTGCTTCTGCACAAGTGCCAGATGATAAGCAGTATTTGTAGATTTAGAGAAGATCATAAAAGTTTAGCAGTTTGAATTCTATGTGGGTCTGGCAAAATGTGATATTGTTGTGGTGCAGTCATTGCATCTAATTTTAAAATACTCCTTTGTAAGAGTAGCCATTAACATCAGTGTTTATTGACCCCTGTCATGTGAGAGGAATATAAGATTTTGTAAAACTAGTTCATGTTATGAGTCTGGGAAAAGAAGTTAATCTGTCTGTTCTAAGCACTCCTGTGTTACACCTCTATTACACAATATCATCAGCAAACAAAAATATTTGGCAAGATAGAGTAAATAAAACCCACTCTCAGGTAGAGGATCAGGTGGTGAAGGTGGTAGTTGAATTGTTTCCAAATTTTCCGGGAAGAAAGTGATACTAAAAAGAAACCAGAGAAGGATCCCCACAGTGCATTCTAATAGAAACATGAAATGGATTGCAAACTACTACTCAGAGAAATTATAAATGTCAAAGATATTTTGATGCACACAATAATGTAATGTACAAAAGGCATACTTTCTTTATAAGAAACTAGAGCTTGTTGAATTTCCCCTCAGAGTATTGAAAAATTTCTTTTGTTCGAAACGAAACATGTCACAAAAATTACTGATATTATCGAATGTTCAATTTTTCATGATTTTTAATCAATATTTTATAGAAATTACATTCATTGGAGGGTTTTTTTTTTGGTTTACTAGACAACACTGGCTCTATGTGAAACCAGCCACAAGGTGAAATTATAAGCCATTGTGTTACAGGCCTACATAATAAAGTTAAAATATGTGACTCCAAGGTGTTAGCAATTAACTAATTATATGTAATTTTAAAATCACAATGTTTCTTGAAGTCCAAACCTTAAAATTTTCCAAATGCTTTCCCCAAACCACTATGCTCTTCAACTCCTGCTGTCTTTAAATTGACTATCCTACACTGCACTTCGAGCATCAGATTCTGCACTCATTTCTTTTGTAATCCCCTGCCAAGGCTTCTTGTTTCTAGTGCTTCTTGGCTCCTCTGCATCTAGTTCACATAGGCACAGTATAATAAACATCAGAGATGAAATCCTGGCTCCATTTACTTTAGTAAGGGAAGAGTTTACTCTCGACTCACAAGGGATCATGTTCCTGCCTTTGAAAGGAAAATAATATTTTTTGTCATTGTTTAAGGCATTTTCAGAAAGACAAAGACATCTATAAAACATTGTACAATGGAAATGTACACGCCATGTAAGTTCATTTTTACTGACTCTTAATTTGAAATGATTGATACAGGAGAAAGAACAGAATCTTACTTTTCTTTCCATTTCAAGACATCGTAAAAGATAGAAGTTTATCATCTTAATTTAATTTATACTCAAATCCTGAAGTTTAGTCTAAACTGTGGCTCATGCAAAATTATTGCCATCAATAGAACATTTTACTTTAATACTTACTGCAGGATATGGCCTTTCAAATAAATGTGATTGAAGACTTCTCTAAGTATTTAGTTTTTTTCATTTATTGAGAAGTCTTTGCACTAAATATATTTTGGACATTTATTTTGGACAGTTAAAAACACTAGGAAGGTTTTCCCCTGAATTACTTTGATATAATTCTGGAATACATCCTTTCAAATCAGTAGAGTTATTTCAGATTTACAAGGGTGCTTTAATCAATGTCTCAAAAACTCTGGTATTAAAGTGCATACTACATTTTTTAAATCCTAGTCATCACTGATAAAATAGTGGATTGATTTTTTTCCTCAAACTTTTGTGGAGCCCTGCGGCAGGAAGGTGTATCCACAGTATATACTATATTGTACGTCTGGGACTAAATTTAGAGTCAGATTAACAAGATTTTTATTCCCTGCCCCAATATCTAAATTGGTAACAGGAGTCAATACAGATTGAATTACTTACATTGTATTCTGTTGTTAACTATTATCACATGATTTATTGTAATTTGTCAAAATGGCACACTAGTAACATGACTGAAACACCACATCATAGTGTGACACTGAGCCAGTGAAGGTTAAGGAACCAGAAGGCTAAGTGATATAAAATCAATCATAAGAACATATTAGAGAAGTACTGAAACAGTAAACAGGGCCATTCCTTGAAGATCATTCTTAGACTAAATTATTTGAAACCTAAACCTGTATTAGAATTAGAAATAGATACATATTGTATTTGTCTGTTAATCTAGATGTTAGCTAATTAGCTAATCTAATTAACTTGGAGATAATAAACTTCTGTTGTTGTAACTATAATATACTAATTCAGAGATAAAGGAATATTAATATTTAGTTGAAACTTGGGTGTGTAATAGTAGAATTATCTGTATTTCTTTGTGAAGTTGTAGTAAACTGTCATGAACTGCTTAAATAGCTGATTATCTTATGCTAATGAATGCAGTTAATTATCAGTGTGTGCCTAGGAAATAGAGATTTATTTAAAGCAACAATGTATATTATCTATTATTCATCCAAGGAATGCCTGCTGTGAAGTCTACTGTGAAGGTCTACTAGAGAGCTATGGGTATGTCTACCCTAGGAAATTATTTCGAAATAACTAAATTTGTCTTAACAATGCACAATTTTACAAACTTGAAATAGTGTGTTCCTGCTATGTGGAAACCTCAAAATTAGTCCAAGGGAAGCTCTGTTAATGAAGCACTGGGAAGTAATTATTTTGATTTACTCTGGGGAATAGTTATTTCAAAATAGCTGTACCAGATCATCCACACTACCGCTATTTTGAAATAAGTATTTGAAAATTAGAGTTATTCCACAAGGAAAGCAGGAGTACAGAATTCAAAATAAGTGGCTTGTTATTTCAAAATAACAGGCTTGGTAGTGTAGACACTATACTTATAAATTTGACTAAAGGGGGTTATTTCAAAATAATGCCCTTGTGTAGACCAGGGTTATGAAAGAACTCTAGGGCCTGATCCTTTTTATCTCACCTCTGCTCAAACTTTGTCAGGAAAGTTCAAACTGCAAGACTGAGGTTTCCAGGCATATACTGGAATTTCCTTGCAAATCCCCATGGAAGAATTGAAACAAACTCTCCAAAAAGGACCAGCCTATTGAACTATAACTTTTATAAAATTCATTCTGTAATCAATTAAAAAGCAGCAACCCTGTAATCTCTTTATTGAAACTGACCTAAGAAATTATTTCATGTCTGTGTGTATTATGATATTTTAACCACTGTAACTTTTCTTTTTAACACGTTTTAGATGAGTTAATAAGAATTGGCTATAAGCACATATCTGGTTAAAATCTGAAATATTCATTCACCTGCTGGGTAATGTGCCTAATCTCTTGGAATTAGTGGAAATTTTATGTATATGGTGATCAAGATTTTAGGTAATATTCACTATATTCAAGTGGGCTGGCTGTGTGTGAGCCAAAGGCTAGATTGCTTAAAGGTAATTATCTTGGGGTATTTTGTTTAGTTTTTTGCTTTTTGTTTGTTTGTTTTTGCTTCTTAATAACCAGTAATGTATTGCATAAGCTATTTTTTACTGATGTGATATAAGAATAAACCACCCATTTGAGGGTTCATCTTCTTCGTTCTTTGCAGTTTGCCCCCACTAGCAACCAGAGTTTACACATTGTAATACAGAAATTGACAACCTCCAGTTTGGTCTTCTGCAGTATTCTGACAATGGCCGCTATTAGAAGACTCCAAAAAATGCAAGAGATCCCATAGCAAAGGACATAATAAACATCACATAGATATTTTTTCTTGACTTCCATGAGAAAGTGGTTGGTTTATGCTGAAATATGATGGTGTACATCTATCTATCTATCTATCTATCTATCTATCTATCTATCTATCTATCTATCTATCTATCTATCTATCTATCTATCTATCTATCTACTATAATTATTTATAACAGAGAGGTAGCCATGTTAGTCTGAACTTGGTAAAACAAAAAAAGCAGTTATGTAGCACTTTAAAGACTAACAAGATGATTTATTAGGTGATGAGGTTTTGTGGGACAGACCCACGTCTTCAGATGTTTACAGTTATAAGCAATATAAGTGGCTACTCCTTATTGAAAATTACTAAACTCTTGTCTTCAATGATATCTAGTAATTAATTCCATGCTTGGTTTCATCATGTAGCCAGCCCCTCCCATACTTTATCCCTTTTAAATGTGCAGTCTCTCAGTTTCCCTAATATTCTTTTGTTCTTATATTTTGAGAGGGTAAAGAGAACCACTCAGTTTACTTACTATATATATCACTTCAAAAATTAGGATTAACTTAAAAATGGCTACCCACTAAAGACTTGTAAATCTCAATTTGTTCTATTAAGCTGGGTAAGCCCTATTTGACCATTTTGGAGTCCTAACTAAGTCATACATCCCTCCTTTTCCATACACATATTTCCTCCCACCAATCTCCAGCTCCCTTCTACCTTGTGATTACAGGCAGTCCCCGGGTTACGTACAAGATAGGGACTGTAGGTTTGTTCTTAAGTTGAATCTGTATGTAAGTCGGAACTGGAGTCAGCCGCTACTGAAACTGATCAGTTTCAACCCCGGCTGAATCTGGACGCCAGTTCTGACTTACATAAAGATTCAACTTAAGAAACCCAGGCGTCCCCAAGTCAGCTGCTGCTGAAACTGATCAGCGGCTGATTCCAGGAAGCCTGGGGCAGAGCAACTCTGCCTCGGGCTTCCTGTAGTCAGCCGCTGGTCAATTTCAGCAGCGGCTGACTTGGGGACGCCTGGGGCAGAGCAGCTGGGGTGCTGCTGGGTTGCTCCAGTAGCGCGGCTCCTCGGCGCTACTGGACCAACCCAGCAGTACCCCAGCTGCTCTGCCCCAGGCGTCCTCATTCAGCCGCTGCTGAAACTGACCAGCAGCGGCTGAATCAGGATGCCTGGGGCAGAGCAGCTGGGGTGCTGCCGGGTTGGTCCGGAGCGGCGCTGCGGGACCAACCGGGCAGCCCCCAGCTGCTCTATCCCAGGGGTAGGCAAGAAAAGCCTGGTCTGCTGGGGGGGGGGGCACTAGCTGCACCCCCCCCCCCCAGCAGATCAAGGAGACGGAGGTGGCGGGACCGCCCAAGTCCTCCATGGCTTTACTCCGTCTCCCTGGTCTGCTGACCTGGGAGACGCGGAGCAAAGCCTTGGAGCACGCCCACAGCGGGACAGCCCAGGCACGCTGCGGCTGTCCCACTGCCGGCGTGCTCCGCGGCTTTGCTCCCCATCTCCCTGGTCTGCTGGTCGGCTCCCGGGCTGTCCCGCTGCGGGCGTGCTCCAAGGCTTTGCTCCCCGTCTCCCGACCAGCAGACCAGGGAGACGGGGAGCAGCTTTTCTCGCCCCGGAGGACGGGGCCGGTGGACCACAGCGCATCTGGGCGTCCCGCCGCTCCAGGCCTCTGGGGGGAGAAAAGCCCCATTCGTAACTGCGGATCCGCATAACTCGGGGACTGCCTCTACTGTTCTTGGGCATGAAATGGAATTTTTGAAAAAAAAAATTTAGGAGCATCCAAATGGATTTTTTTTTTTTAAGTTCCAGGTAGGCAGCTGGGGAATCAGACAGGCTGAGGAGACAGCCAGCCTGCCTTGTTTTTGTTAAAAAATTTCCCACAGAACATTTTTGTTCTATTGAATTATTTTTCTTATCAGAATAATCTTCAGCGGAATTTTTTTTAAACCAGCTCTAGTCATGAATAATAATAATAATAGAGATTTCAAATTCCCTCTTCCACAGACAAACTCCAGGTTAGAGTATAAGAAGAAATATATCACAATGATGTTTATTCTTGCAAAAATTTCACTGCTTTTCCTATTTGACCATGTTTACCCATCTATAGTATCCGCTACCTAAACATTCTCTTTCATCAATAGAAGAGAGTAATATGTGGAAGACTGCAAGCTATCTATACAAATTACTTATGCTTCATTCATTGTCTAGCAGGATCGGGTTGTGCACTGATTCAGTCACATAGTGATGACCATTCCCTTCTAAAATCTTCTTCATGCCACAGTACAGATTCTTTGGATATGAGAAATGAAGATGGGTCCTACATCTGCACTGGTTAGGCCTCAGTTGGAGTACTGTGTCCAGTTCTGGGCACCACATTTCAAGAAAGATGTGGAGAAATTGGAGAAGGTCCAGAGAAGAGCAACAAGAATGATTAAAGGTCTAGAGAACGTGACCTATGAGGGAAGGCTGAATGAATTGGGTTTGTTTAGTTTAGAAAAGAGAAGATTGGGAGAGGATATGATAGCAGTTTTCAGGTATCTAAAAGGGTGCCATAAGGAGGAGGGAGAAAACTTGTTCATCTTGGCCTCTGAGGATAGAACAAGATGCAATGGGCTTAAACTGCAGCAAGGGAGGTTTAGGTTGGACATTAGGAAAAAGTTCCTAACTGTCAGGGTGGTCAAAGACTGGAATAAATTGTCCAGTGTGGTTGTAGAATCTCTATCTCTGGAGATATTTAAGAGTAGGTTAGATAAATGTCTATCAGGGATGGTCTAGACAGTACTTGGTCCTGCCCTGAGGGCATGGGACTGGACTCAATGACCTCTTGAGGTCCCTTCCAGTCCTAGTATTCTATGATTCTATGATCTTGGTCTCTTTAACTGGACCACAGAGTAATTGCAAAATACTCATGTTTGGCATAATTTATTTTGGTAGCATGCTCAAAGGCCCAAAGTTCAAGTAGCACATTCAAATTGTAAGACTCTTAAATTCCTAGTCACTTACTTCCAATCCTGACAAGTTGCATAGGATGCATGCTCATTCTTTGTTGGAGGGAGTGATGTGTGTTACCAAACAATGACTCATTCAGTCAATTAAGGAATGGTGTTGATTCCACACATCATGGGGATTACCAGAGGTTAAGCAAGTAAAAAGGAAGAAAGTCCAGGGTCTCATTAAGAACGTAGATGACTCATATCCTCCACCACATGAGATTTATTTTTAAATCAGAAGTAATGTCCCAAAAAAATCTCTTAGTCACACAAGGTGTTTTCTCAGATCAACCAACTTATTGAGGCAGTGAATGACAGTCTGAGTAAAAACTTAAAAAGCAACAAATAGTCTAGTAAGCACCTTAGGGTATGTCTACACTGCCACCCTAATTCGAACGAGGGTGGCTAATGTAGGCATTCGAGGACGGGTGTACCAGTAGTTCGAATTAGAGAGCCTAATTCAAACTACCTACTCTGTGCCGCGTGTAGCCGCGGGCACAGAGTCCGTACTAAGGGGGATTTAAAAATGGTGGCGCCTGGCAAGATGCAAATGAAGCCCGGGATATTTAAATCCCGGGCTTCATTTGCAACTTTGAATGCCTACATTAGCCACCCTAGTTCGAACTAGGGTGGCAGTGTAGACATACCCTAAAAGACTAACAAAACATGTAGATGGTATCAAGAGCTTTCGTGGGCAAAACCCATTTCTGCAGATGACCGAAGTATAATAAGTCCAGATCCAAGAATAAATAAGGGTACGGGGAGGGGGAAGAAGGAAAAAGGGGAGGGAATGAAGAAAAAGAGAGATGGTGAGTAAATAGTGCAAACAGTTACAAGAGGCTGTTAAGAACCATTAACATCTCCATTGTTTGGTTGGTTGGTTGGTTGAAGTCATTAAAAGGTGGAAGATAGTGTGGGAGCCATCTGATATCCCTGTTCCGACCATTAGCATAAGAATTAAATTTGTGAATGAAGTTATGTTCCAATACTTCTCTCTGTATTTGGCTTCTGGAATTTGCCTGAAACAATTTGTGTACCTTTTTCTGACAAAAATGTGTAGTCTAGCCATACCCCAAGGGGGGAGCACATGGAGGAGCAACAGTGCTGGGTGGAGAAAAGAGGCAACATGTCACTGGCTATTCCAGATTGTAGCATGTAGTCAGTACTAGCCAGAAATGGGATGGGAGGCTGGGCCCTCTTGGCCAAGAGCCCATAAAGCAGGGCAGGGCAAGATGTGGCCCAGCAGCTGGATCTGGTCTGCCTAACACTTTGATCTGGCCTCAGAATGCATCTGGCCACTTTCTGTTTATACCCTGCTGCCCTTACCACTAAATTTTCAGGCGATGGCTCAGGCAGCAGGATCCTATTTAAATGTCTGCTGGCTCCCAGGTATAGCGCTACCATAGCAGGGGCAGAGCTATGAGCCTTTAAACAGTTACAGCAACCTAGGGCAGCTGTCAGTCAATGTGGTAGTGGCAGGGCCAAGAGCCCTGAGCCCTTTGCTATGTTTTAATTCAAAGTTTGCAGTCCCAGACAACTCTGAGGATAGGCTAGTCCCTAGCCCCATCCTTTTCTGCTCCAGGCCCTGACCATTCTTGGGGTGGGGTGGGGGGAAGCCGGCCTGTGACCATGTTGTAAAATTCATTAGGTGCCCCTCTTGTGAAAATTACTGCCCACCCCTGCCATACACAGTGTGGGCTGTGTTGATGGACCAGCATGGGGAGTGCTTCATCTGGGTCTCACCCCCCCTCTTGCATACCAACTCTCATTATCAGACACTGGCCCCCCTCACTGCTGGTGGGCAGGCAGCTGGCAAGCTGGGATCTAGTCAGCAGCAGTATGGGTCAGTACTGTTTGGGGGGCATGACAGAATATTTGGGATACCTACAGGAGGGTTTAAATACAGGACAGTCCTTTAAAAATGGGACATCTGGTCACCTAATACACTTCTAAGTGCACAAAAGTAGATCTGCTTTCATAGGCTATTCTTCCAGAATGCCGCACTGTTTATGAGGGAAAGGACAATATTATATACAGTTGCTCAGTCGCACCTGATCACATCTTTTTAATAACTACTGAAGCTTGACCTTGACTTTGATGTTTATAGGCTAACAAAAGGCATACCCCTAAGTTGAACAACAGTAGTCAGGCAGACAAAAGACCAGACTTTATTATAGAATGTATATTTCATTTCATTTTGTGTGTGCTTTCCCATATTATTTTCTATTCTATGAGGTTTAGAGATGGAACTACTCACTACTCATTTGTTTCTCTTTACATTCAGATCAGTTACTTGATCATGCAGCCATTCTCTTACTAAATTTATAGCAAGCAGAAGGATTTTTTTAGTACTAATGAATTTTCCTTATTAATGACTTCAATGTACACTGAAATATTAGCCTATAAGGGGAGACATAGGAAATGATGCACACTCTGTCATTTTTCTCTTTCTGCTACCCTTTATGACATATTTAACCAGTCTGACCTTTGTACAAACCTAGGATGCAAACTCTCAATTTTTTGTAAGTGGAAAAGAGGTATAAA
This sequence comes from Pelodiscus sinensis, assembly GCF_049634645.1. Lineage (NCBI taxonomy): Eukaryota > Metazoa > Chordata > Testudines > Trionychidae > Pelodiscus > Pelodiscus sinensis. Next base: position 43,715,071 of record NC_134711.1, on the reverse strand, counting down.
AGTTTTAATAAGACCCAAGACCCAAATTCGCTAGTATTGGAATAAGGTAGTAAAAACGCTTCACTGTTTCAGATAGGGCTCCTGCCTCCTAAAGAGGATTTACCCTGAAAGCACACAGATATTATTACCACCAACTTGGTTGCTTGGCTTTTCAACCAGGAGCACAGCTTTACTTTCCTGCTGGGATGTCAAAGGAGCCCTGCTGATGGGCAATGTTTAGGTAATGAGCTAAATAAAAGCCACTCTAATCCTGATGGTTCCTATTCCCTTATCAGTGAGAGCCATTCACTTCTAGGGCTTTTTTTTGGCCCATTCAGACTTTTTACTAGAAGAGAGGTTTTGACTGCTTTCTGACATAACATTTTTGTTCCAGGGACCCCTGAATTAGATGCCGAAAGACTGGGTTTATACTGGTGAAAACCAATATAAATCTAGATTGAATCTGACCATTTTAAACATTAGGACCCAGAGCCACAAGGGGATTTAAGGGTTGCAACACACTGCATCATGGTGTCCAGCATTTAAGTGTCTAGAAAAATCACAGGAACAACAATGTGAGCCACAATGCTTAAACTAGGCACCTATTCACCACTGAACTGTGGATTCAATCTCCCTCTCTGGCTCAATGATGACTCCACTGTGGATAAATTCTTAAATGGTCATTGAGATATTAAAACTCTGAAGTTCAATGGTTAGAACACACTCCTAAGAGTCCCAAATCCCTCTGTCCCTATCACTCTTCCTTTTTTTATCCAGAGTGGTACAGGTTCAAGAAGAGAGACTGAGGGAGCCTCATATCAAATTAACCAAGACATGGGCAAAATATGGCCTGCGGGCCGCATCCAACCTACCAAGATGCTGGATCCAGCTCACAAATGCAGCGGGGAGCCTCAGGCAGGCTGCTTGTCAGCCCCACACATGCCGCTGAGAAAAGCGGCTGCAGTGGGGCCCTGTTTGAACAGCTGCGAGTCCAGGGTAGTTCACAGTTTCTTGCCAATGGGAGCTGCCTATTATCAACAGGAAACTTGTGAAGCACCCTCCCCCTTGCCCTTAGGCTCATAGCTATTCAAAGACCGCATGGCCCCTGCAGCCAGTGCAGGGATGGGGCAGACAGGGAGTCTGCTTGAGAGGGCTTCTGCCAGGAGTTAAGCAGGGTAAGTCTCCAGGCCAGAGTCTGCCTCTGGTACCCCAACCTTCTACCCCCCTCTTACACCTATATCACCTCCCAGATCCCTTACCACAGGTCTCAATCTAGGATCACAACCCAAACCCTCTGCTCTTCCTTCACTCCTACCCCACACAACCCAAACCCTCTGCCCCCCTCCTGCACCCATATTCCCTACCAGAGGTCACATCCCCCTCCTGTCCTAGGTCACAACCCAAACCTTTCGCCCTCCCCCGCAACTCTACCCCACATAACTCAAACTCTCAGCCTCCCCTTGTGCATATGTATCCCCACCCAGATCCTGCTCTCCAGCCCTCTGCCCCAGTTCAAACTGCCACCTTCACCCAAACTCCCTCCCAAATCCCACCCCTCCTCCTGCATCCCTTACTGTAAGCTCCATTCTACATCCAACCTCCATCCCAGACCCAGCACTTCTTTTATTAATATCATGGAAGCGTGTGTCCCTTGACCACTTTCCAAATATTATTGCCCACTCTTCGATTATCCCATAGTTCAGTCACTAGAGAATTCATCTTACCGGTGGGAGACCCACATCTGTTCAAATATTTTCTCCCATTGTGGCAGAGAGGGGGGAATTGAACCTAGGTCTCTGACATCCCAGGTGAGTGTTCTAATTCCTCGCCGGAAAGTTATGAGAGGGGCACTGAAACCACCGTGTCTTCCTTCTCTGGCCAGATTTCAAATGGAACCCAATGCAGCAGGCAGCCTCTAAACATGGATCAATTTCTATCTTGCTCCAGTTCATGAATCATTCTGGAGTGAGTGGAAGATGCATCTCTGGATGGATGGCATGAGGCAGCAGTGTACATTTAGATGGCAAGGGAACGTTTTCCAAAACTTGGGTTCTGCTGTGACCTCTGAGCTCTGTAGGTGCCTGAGGGTATGTCTACACTACCACCCTAGTTCGAACTAGGGTGGTAATGTAGGCAACCGGAGTTGCAAATGAAGCCTGGGATTTGAATTTCCCGGGCTTCATTTGCATATTGTCGGGCGCTGCCATTTTTAAATGTCCGCTAGTGCGGACTCCATGCCGCGCGGCTACACGCGGCACGAACTAGGTAGTTCGGATTAGGCTTCCTATTCCGAACTACCGTTACCCCACTCGAGGAATGGAATGAGGAGTAACGGTAGTTTGGAATGGGAAGCCTAATCCGAACTACCTAGTCCGTGCCGCGTGTAGCCGCGCGGCATGGAGTCCGCCCTAGTGGACATTTAAAAATGGCGGCGCCCGGCAATATGCAAATGAAGCCCGGGAAATTCAAATCCCGGGCTTCATTTGCAACTCCAGTTGCCTACATTACCACCCTAGTTTGAACTAGGGTGGTAGTGTAGACATACCCTAATTTCATGTGATGCCTACAACTGGGACCTAACTCAAATGCTACCTAAATTCTGGGGGTTAGGTACAGGAATGGCTTTGTGTTCACAGATCTTGGCAGTTAAAACCCATGTTCACTAGCGTGTTTATCCTACTTGTGAAGCATGTTAGGGGTTCTCCCAGAAATTCATGGATATAGCTTTATTGCAAACCATGTTGTTCCTTCAGGCCATATTGTCAGTAAAAATTTAGCCAAAATCATTCAGAAAGGACCTTGCACGATGTCTGGACCTCACAGACTACATAAGTCAACTAGTAACACTAGCTTCCTATTAGAACTATCACAGCAGAAAAAAAAATATTGATCCAAACACCTCTGAACTTTCAATGAGTTTGGAACTGGCCAGGACCCTTGTAACATTATCTTATCTCTGTGGTTCCTATAGCTGAACTACAAATTAGTGGATCATAAGTCAGTATATCAACAGAATGGGAAAAAATTAAATACTGAACTGAGTACAGTATGGTTGCTTTTTTAGTGAGATGACTGCAAGCATGCTACAAATGAGCATCAAATCTGACAGCTGGGTAATTTTAATTTTAATATAATTGATACCTTCGGGAAAACAAGAAAAATACAGTAAAAGGCTTCTATCATAAGCAAATCTACTGCACACATCATTTTCTTCAGAAAGTTAACATGTGCTGGTATGAGAACGGAGATTATAGAGCTAAAATATAAATTATTCTGTAGACAATTAAGTAATCCCTTTGGAAATGAAATAGGAATAATGGGAAGACAACCACTGTGAGATGTTTTTTCTGAGGAAACCAAAATGAATTAATAGGTTTTCAACATTTCAAAATTAAACCCAAGTGAAATGCTGTTGTTGGAGCTGGGAGGAGATTTTTGTAGTATTGCCTCATTTTACAAGAATTAAATAAAAGTTTTGAGCCTTAATTAATTTAAATGCTGGTACAATATGGCTGTTGAGATAGACAGGATTTCATCTAACAATTCCCTTGTTTACTCTAATTTGGATGCTTTAATAAAATAAAGAAAATGCCAGTTACTAGCACCCAGAACAGTGTACCTCAGAGAATTGTACCACAAAGTGCCAAAAACTCGAAGTTCAGTCCACAGTGATTAAAAAGCATAACAATATGTCTAATAAAGAAACAATCCAATTTAAAATATGCTCTCAGCTACAGTAATACATTAACTTGTATGTGATAATGGGCCATTATGTCTGATTCATTGAAGGATAATAGGTAGATGCTTTCTCTTTCAAAATATAGATGAATAAATGTCACATACATTCACATTTATCTTCTTGAGTTGTATCATATAGTCCCAAAAATAATAACCAACATTATGATTAAGGTCCCAGTTAGGGACTAGTGCTGCCACATGCAGAATAAAGAGGAAGTTCAGCAACCAGGCGCTACAGCTCTTGCAAAGGATTTCCTGACATATTGACATGACCCTTTTCCTTTTATTCAAATTCTAATTTCACAGGAGAGGGCTACAAGGGCTCTCTTTTCCTCTTTGTTACCCCGAAGCTTTTTTCAAACATACAGAAAGCTTTGGCTGCTTTAAAAGTTCTGCACAGGCTCCAACAAATCTGCCATTTTGGGTTCTTCTGAAGACAAAGTTCTTTGTGGCTCTTCTCAGAGAAAGAGCAGGAGTTTAAAAAGCTAGCTCCTTTTACCTATCAGCTAATACCTGAACAGGAGTGGCTAATAGGGGAGTTTTGTGAAGACATTATCCAGGTGAAGAATGAGTGTTTACATGACCTTTGGGGTGAATTTGTTTGTTTGCGTGCTTGCTGTTTTACTGTAATATATAGTGTGGCCAGTTTGTTTCAGGGGAGCATGCATTGTGTCTAGTAAAGATAGCTCTCTGGTGGAGGGAATTACATTTATTTGGAAGAGACAGGTAATATTAATGAGAAATCCAATTAGAAAATATCTGGGTTTTTCATGACCAGAAGAGCCTCGTGGTGAATGACTTTCTGGGTATTAAGGTTGCAGATCTCTTAAGACATCCAGAAAGTCTTATGTGCAGTGCCAGAGACTTGGTACACATAGGTACCAATGACTTAGGGAAAAGTAGGAGGAGATCATAGAGTACAATTTCAAGCTGATAGGTAAAACACTGAAGTCCAGGACCACCATTTTCTGAAATGCTTCCAGTTCTACGTGCAGGGCCAGCTAGACGGGCAGAACTGTAGTAGGAAAAAGACGATGGAGTAGGAAAAAGAAAACCACACGGGAAGGATGGGCTCCAGCTAACCCAAAATGAAATCAGATTGGAAGTATGTAAAATTAACAAGCTAGAAGAATTCTAAACTAAGTGTTTGGAGAAAGATGACAGGTGCACAGGAACACACCATTTGGACAGAGGCATCCCTTAGGGGAGGATCTATTAATGGGGATTTTCTCTATCCTACTAAGAAGGAGACAATGAAAGCTGATAAAGTTCTGGAGACAATGAAAGCTGATAAAGCTCTCCAGAACTGGAGAGAAACAGTCAAATGAAAAATAGTCTGATTCAATTACATCATATACTGGCAGACAGCTAAAAATGACAAATTGTCCAAGTCTAAATACTAAGATGGATAAATTCGAATATCTGGTATTTAAAAAGGATATTAATATAATAGGCATCACAGAACTTGGTGGAATGATAATTCCACTGTACAAAATATATAGGAATGACAGAGCCAGTTTTGCTTGTGGCAGAATGCCACTATTTGTGAAAGAAAGTAGAGTCAAATAGAGCAAAAATCTCAAATCAATCAAAGTGTACCACAGAATCTCTATGGACAGGAATTCCATGATTAAATAAGAAGAATATAGCAGAAGGAGTATACTATCAAACACTTGACTAGGACTGTGATGCTGATTGTGAAATACTCTAGGGGAGATTAGAGAGATGATTAAAAATAAAAAACTTGAGTAATAGAGGATTTCTGCTATTGAGTGGGTACATGGATGACAATACTTCCACTACAGGGAGCCACTGAGGCTGGGTCAGACCCAATGCTAGCATTCTCCCCTGGTTCCAGGAAGCTCTGCACCCGCACCCAGCTTCCTGCCCCATCACATTTCTGCTTCAGTGAGGAGGGGAGGTTACTTTATGGGGAACTGCTACCTCCTATGCCCAACCCAGGAGGTCTTTCCTAGTTTTACGGTCTTGAGTACGTAAGACATTAGAATTAAAACTTAGAAAATTATTTCCTTATTACATCTTGCCCAAGCTCCTCCAGAAATGCAGACACCTATAAACTGACCTATGGGATAAGCATGGGAAAACAGATATGAATGCTTCTCTCTCTTTCAAAAGTCAGAGACTGCTCAGGCAGGGATTATTAAAAAAATTACAGCAGCATCCTCTCCCATAAGCCCTGGTGAAGAAAAGCAGTTACAAAACATGCTAATGAATAATGATCATATTTACTCCTCACTAAAACACCGCAAAAAAGATGGTTTGAAATAGTTTAAGCAATGCTATCTGTGCATTTCAAGAAAAAAACTTTAGATGTTAGCTTCAAGAGAAAGATTTTTTTTCCCTACTATGGCTAGAAAACTCTGCAGCTCCAATGAAGACACAGAATCCAAGCATTCTGTTCTTTACCTCACTGAGTCCATGGGACAAATGGGTGGGAGGCTGGATTTACAAAGATGCAGAATCCTAAACTCCAACTCCACAGTTCAGACCTACCTGACTCATTAGCCATGCTCCTCATCAGGTTCACCTTGTATGTGAAATGTGAAGGTATTGATATTGTGTTTATCAATGCTGTGTGTGAAAACCCTGGACTACAATTGCAGCAGCATAAGATTAGTAGGCTTTGGCTGTGGGAACTCTGATGAAGTTTATGATCAACAAAAGGGAACTTGTGGACAGTATTAACTACCTTGAAATTCTTCCTGTGATTTATCTGCAGTCTTGGGGGTGGAGAAGCATCCAGTTTAACTTTTTCTCCCACTGTAGTATTCTACCAGATCTTTCTCCATGGAGTTTACACCTTGAGGGCTAGCATATAGGCCAATGTCAGGAAAAATATTGCACAGAAAGCTATTCTATATTCTAGAAGTCACCAGCCCTGAATAATTTGCCAATTATATTTGTATTGATTAAAATGCCATTTTGGAATAAATAATTAGTGAGCAGGGAAATTACTATGAGTCTTTCATAAATAACAATATAAAGCTTCAGACTCTGGATTATCAGCATGCTACCATGGTACCACACAGAACAGAAACTGTTCCATTTCATCAAATGCACTGTGACGCTGGTTTCAAAAAAACAATGAGTAATCTGACATCAAATGAAGCTCTTACGCTTTATTGCAAAATTGCTCTAGATCTCTGGACATATCTGATTGTAATGTCAAACCTGTATCAAGGGAACCTAGGGAGATTTCACTCTTTTTAAGTATTAATTCACTTCCATAATGACAATAAAGTGCTCCAGGCATTGTATTTCAGGCCTGCTATCTTACTTCATAGGAGGTTAAAACCGCTTGGACTAATGTTTTATTCTGCCACCCAAGGTGTGCTGTAATCAGCCAAAAAAGGCACAGCTTCTTATGTCTAATTGCTTAAGAAATATGATTATTCTCAGTAGGTATTATTCAAGTGCTGTTTAAATATCACAAATATGCTTCTTGGAAAATTAGCCTCATTGCTTATTTATTACCATATCAGAAAACACAAAATTACTTATAGGAATTTACACCAAAATACATATTCTCACATGAGAACACTTGAAATTAGAAACTACATTAATTTTCACAGTTCGAGGATAAGCTAGGAACCACTGAACTTTTTGTAATGAGCTGATTAATTATTTTTGTACACAAGCTGTACAAAAATTTTATTTTTCCAGTAATTTTCATCTTGAATGCATTTAATTAAAATGTTGTGTATGAAGGATTTTTAAAACAGTTTAAATTATGGCAAGGACACATTTAAAATAAAACATTTTGCTATTACCAAGATACAAATGAGGTTATTCTAAAATAAATAACTAAACACATAAAAATACATGACAGTTGTTTTTAGAACTGACAGTTTGTGTTGCCCCATTTGACCTGAGCAATTAGCTGACATTTTCTATTTTTCCATTAGAATGAGAAATCCATGTTATGAGTTAGATCTATTCTTACTGCATTCTTATCTACAAAATCCTGTTTTCCTTAACATGGTAGAAATAGTCAGTTTCCCTGCTCAGAATTCCCAAGTCTGCCACTCCACAAATCTGTGCCCCAAATGCTCTCTTTGCCTAATCTCACCTTTACAACTGTCTCTGCAGGATTTTCTGTCCTAAGCGCACACATACGCACAAAGTCTGCAAACCAGTATCCTAGTTTCTAGGTCAGCAACCAGATGCATGGGTCACTGTCTCAACTGCTCCTTATAGAGATCTAATCTCTTGTCCAGCCCCTAGGTGGTGTCTCCACTGCTTCTGGGGCTATCAAAACCACACCATCACCAGTGAGGTGCGTATTTGCCTCACTGATACTTTCCCTGGAGTCCTTTCTGTTGCTTAAATACAGACTGTAAGTTTTCTAGGGAAGGGATCATGGCTTTCTCAATATTTTTATACTGATTAACACAATGAGACTGCTTCCACATTTTCAATGAGACTTTTGGGTACTTCCTCCATGCAAATAATTAATACTACTATACAACACTATAATTCAGCTGTGGGAAGAAGTAACATCATTTGAACAGATGTCTAGTTGTTTATTTTGGCTTTCAAACTCTGCATAGGCCTTTCACTAGGCCAAGCTAATAGAATTCACCACTAAATGTGAGGTTTTCTCTGTGTGTGTGTGTGTGTGTGTAACCCCAACCATTCCTTCATGAGCTATGTGGGAACAAGCAATACTCCTTTGTGTGCCTGGGCACCTGATGATGTCAACAGTAACAAAGATTGGGTCTGTCTACACTGCATGCTTATTTCGAAATAAGCTATTCTGGAATAGTTATTCTGAAATAGCATGTCTACACTGCAGGAAAGCCTCAAAATTAGTCCGAGGCAGGCTTCCCTAATGTAGATGTGCTATCTTGATCAAGAGCCCCAGAAGACACTGGGGAGAAATAACTTAGAAGGGCCCTGGTAAGAAGATATTTTGAAATAGCAATAGTGGAGCATCTACACATGCCTTATTTCAAAATGGCTATTTCGGAATAGGTATTATTCCTTGTGGAATGAGGTTTACAGATTTCGGAATAAGCCATCCGTTATTTTGAATTTATTTTGAAATAACGGAATGGCTGTGTAGACGCTCGCATTTTTATTTTGAAATAATGCTAGTTATCTCGAAATAATGGTGTAGTGTAGATGCACCCATCCTGACTAATCCAGTGGTAAGGTTGGATAGGTGGGATTCTTCTTCCTACCCTTCATATATGAAGGAAATTAATCTTGATGCTATCTCCACCTGTCTGGCCCTGTACAAATTTTCCAGGAGGCCTGGAGGGCCTCCATGAGTAAACCTGAGACAGTCTATGCACTGGATCTAACACAAAAGTACCAAAAAACCATCAACCACCAACCTCTATACACTTAGATTAGAACTAACACACCTTCACTTACCAATTTAGAAAAACTTGACATAACAGATTGAGATTAATTCAAATGTTCCAACTAATATAAATCATCATAGTGCACATCAATAAATCAATTAATAAGTGCAAGTTACAGAAGTAAATGAAACATAACCAATTTATATTCATATCAACATCATTTACCCTATCCTTGAGTGTACACCGTATTTCAAATTTCTGAATGCTTGTGTGGGCTATTTTAACTTCTTAAAACTATGGACAACACCCTATTGGTCCTATAGAACAGGCAAGCCTAGAGAACAACGGGCAGAGCAAGTCTAATTTAGAATTATTCCAAGCTACATAACCCTTGTGAGGATGGGCAGTGTTTTGGTCACATAACCCTAGATCCTGGATAGACAATAAGACCCTGTCATGTCTTCTCAGACCACCTGCAGTCCTTTTGCAGCCCCTGTGCCCTGCAAGCACTTTTCCCACAAAACAAAGGTGGTGCTTACTCACATGGCCTTCACTGCAGGGTTACCTCAGTCAGCCCTGGGCACAGCAATAATCTGTATCCTGGCTCCAGTGAAGCCTGGCAATAGCCTCAGCAGCAGTTCCTGGCTTTGACAGAGCTCCAAAAAGTAATCTCAGCTCCCCACCAACAGGGAGCCCACCACATATTTTCCCTGCATCCTCTTGAAACACAAATCTCTCCTTCCCAAGGCTTCATGGGAAATATAATCTCAAAACTACATTGCAGCATTCAGGATCTTCCTGACTAAAATATTCTACATTATGTTTAAAGCCTCTCTTGTAGAGGACACCTGTATATTCATGTACCTTCCTGATTAAAACGGAAGTAGGAAGCCAACAGATGCTTAAAGGTTTCTAGGGAGAAACTCTGCAGTAAACCCAAGACAGAGAAAAGGAGAAAAAGCAGATTTATAGACAATACCATTCTCCTTATTCAAATAGGCTACGTCTACACTGGCATGATTTTCCGGAAATGCTTTTAACAGAAAAGTTTTCAGTTAAAAGCATTTTCGGAAAAGCGCGTCTAGATTGGCAGGACGCTATTCCACAAAAGCACTTTTTGTGGAAAAGCATCCATGGCCAATCTAGACGCGCTTTTCCGCAAAAATGCCCCAATCGCCATTTTCGCGATTGGGGCTTTTTTGCGGAAAACAGTACTGTGCTGTTTACACTGGCCCTCTTGTGCAAATGATTTGTGCAAGAGGGCTTTTGCCCGAACGGGAGCAGCACAGTATTTCCGCAAGAACACTGACGATCTTACAGGAGATCATCAGTGTTCTTGCGGAAATTCAAGCGGCCAGTGTAGACAGCTGGCAAGTAACTTTACTTCAGTTACATGACACCAATCATTCAACAATGGTGGTCTTGCTTCCTTTATGGGAGCAAACCCATCACAGAATGTAAGAGCCCTGCACCCTCTTTGTGGGGAAAGGATGGTGATTTTCCCTTCAGTTTCAAAGCACATTCTCTCGCTAGAACTGAATACAACCAATAATCTAGGTGCTCACCTTGAACTCTCTCTCTCTACAAATTCCACAAGCTACTTTCTGCATCCAGAGCCAGAGGGATCAGAAACGTGGTTCAGTCTAATTTGTTGTATAAGGCACACATCAGCAAAACTGTAATCCTAACTGGAATACAGTCAGACAACAAAAGTGTTGCTTCTCAGTTTTCAGCACAATATAATAATAAGCAGCAACCCAATACAATAAGTAAGAGAGTCTGAAGCTTATTCAAATTATTATTATCCGTCTTAGCTCTCGAATGATGAACACTCTCTGAGGGTATGTCTACACTACCCCCCTAGTTCGAACTAGGGGGGTAATGTATGCATACCGAACTTGCTAATGAAGCCCGGGATTTGAATTTCCCGGGCTTCATTAGCATAAAGCCGGCGCCGCCATTTTTAAAAGCCGGCTAGTGCGAACCCCGTGCCGCGCGGCTACACGCGGCACGGGCTAGATAGTTCGGACTAACAAGCTATTCCGAACTATCTGTACACCTCGTTCCACGAGGCGTACAGATAGTTCGGAATAGCTTGCTAGTCCGAACTATCTAGCCCGTGCCGCGTGTAGCCGCGCGGCACGGGGTTCGCACTAGCCGGCTTTTAAAAATGGCGGCGCCGGCTTTATGCTAATGAAGCCCGGGAAATTCGAACTAGGGGGGTAGTGTAGACATACCCTGAGTGTTTGAGTCCTAGCTGCTGGAGTCATGTGATAATATTGTTTCAGAGAAAATACTGAATATTTAAACCTAGAATAGCTAACAAAACCAGAAAATAAAAAAGAATGAGGAACTTGTTTTTACATACATAGATCAGGATTGTAAGTCAATTTCTAATATTTTGGACATTTACTATATGGTTTTAGATCACTTGATGACACACTGGCAATATTGTTATAAATCTTGGGCAAAAAATCAGGTCACAAGCAGGAACAATTTAGTCTGTGGACAACAAATGTCACGGCTAAAAGTGGCCAAAAACTTAATGTTTTAAAGCAATAGATACTGTTCATTTTTCAAAAAGGTCCATGAATATTATGTGGTTCAGAAATCTGGTTTGGCAGATGGGAAAATCAAACCCTGAGAGGCATCTATCCTCTGTAAATTTTATCTTGCTAGAAGTTTGTCAGACAGAAGAACTACTGCAATGTATATTTTGTCTATCAAATAAGGTCTGATTCTGTGAAAACACCATTTTCTGTTTATCTTCAGTTTAAAAAAAACTAATTATATAGCAGCCTAGAGGAAGGATAAATTCTTTGAAGAATGGTACAATTTTTCTTTATTTAATGCACTCTAAGCATGATAATCCAATATGTGGCAATGTGTAAAGCAGGCATTAATAAGAAATATAAGAGTAGATAGCTCACTAATCAGGAGTTCATTTCAGGATTCAGATTTAGATTTCAGGATAGATAAGTGATAGCAAGTGGCTGTGAGAATATTTGGATAAAGTAGCACACTAGATATTATTCAGATGTCAATTTTAACTGCCAGAAAACTTTAACAAAAAAACCCTCTAACATTTAAAATAATGTAGCAACTTTTATTCAGTAACATTTCAATACAAATTCAGCCTTCAACTTCCTTGAAGAAGTTACCCTTTTCTCTTTTGGATCAGTTGGAAAACAAAAATCAAATCCATTTTCTTGTTGTGTAAATAAATTGCAAGCAGAAGTACCTTCAGTTTTTATCCTGTACTTTTGCGACTGCCTGACTGATCAATAAGCATTTATTTATTTTTATAAAGATAAATTAATGGACATTTTAAACAGAGAGGCTATTTCTACACAGCAGCGTTATTCTGGAATAACTGACATTATTCCGAAATAACAAAGATCGTGTCTACACTACAAGCCTTTATTTTGAAACAGTGTTGAGCTGGAGGACTTGGTACTCCAACTCATGGTAACTCTCATTTTATTAGATTTAAGGGAAGTCGAAGGAAGAGTGTTCTTTCTTCAACTTCCTGCTTTGCAGACTACGCCAAAAGCCGAATTAAGCTATTTCGACATAAGCTATGCAATTGATGTAGCTCAAGTTGCATAGCTTAATTTGACTTTCGCCCTGCTGTATAGATGATTCCAGAAGGATTCCAGAAGGAATCATTAGTGGGCAGTGTAAATGTGTAAGGGCAAAACACCTCCAGCTCCTATTTTTCATTCTTTTGTAATAAAAGTGGAATGAGGTTCAAACAAAAGGTCAAATGGTGTATCCTCCATACTTCTCTCGACTGAGGATGATGAAGAGCCCCATGTCTCAAGGCAGAACTCCAGAAAGAACTATCACAATCAAAACTCACCATTTTATATAAGGAGTGATCCTCCTCTGCAATCACTTCAATGATGCAGCATGTTCCAGCTCTCCATGCAATGGGAGAAGGGTTATAACTGTCTCATTGCCACCTCTTCTCAGCTCCTTTGGATGGTTTGAAACCCAGGGTGCTAGGAAAGAGCTGCCTCTTGCTCCCCAGCTCCATATGTGTGGCCAAGTATGAACAGGATTTATTCCCTTTATAATGGGCCTGATACAAAGTCCACTGACATACTTAGAAAGTTGTCTCTTGACTTCAATGATATACATTTTGATCAGAGATACAGTGAGGGTAGTATTGTATTGGGACTGCAATATGAAGATGAAGAGCTAGACTATAATTTTATAATGGCATAAATACAAATCAAGTGGAGGGATTAACAGATAGTCAGATTGGTGAGACAAGTAGCGCTATTGACACACATTGTATTGTATCTGAACTATAAGCAACTGCTATGGAATCCAAGTATGGTGACTTTAGGAGTGGCTTAAAGGCACGACTAGGAAAGGAAGAATTTAGAATCATGATATCCAGAAAGGAAAAGGGTACATTACACTTGAATCTCTTTAATCCAGTATTCCCAGGAAATAGGGTATGCTGGATTAAGGAATTTTTGCAGACCATGGAGGGAGCTGGGGTGGGGTCTTGGAAGGAAGGAAGTGACGAGCTGGGGGCAGTAAGCTTATCTGGTCCCCGCTTCTGGGTGCACATGTGGCTCCTCACCCTCCACTTTTCCCAGGCACCACCTTCTGCTGCTATGGGAGCAGTGGGAGAAAAGCTTCTGGAGAAGCACTTTGCTGCATTGCTGTTCCCTCCATCTGGAGGGTAGGGTGAGTGGCAGCATGCAGAACCACTTCCTCTTCCCTCTGCCAGGATCTGAACCACATGTAGTCCCATATCAGACACACCTGGGCTACATCTATGCGGCTCTTGGGCAAAAGGGGATTTTTGCACAGAAAAGAGACATTTACACAGCTCTTTTTTGCGCAAAAACCTCTTGCACAAAAGGAGGAAATAAAAATGCGAACGCGACATATGCAAATGAGCACTGCATTTGCATTTCCTCTTGAAGAAGAGGACTGCAGTATAGATGTAGCCTGAGTTCAGGTGTAATGGCAAGAGATGACCATGAAACGTACAAAAGTTAACGGTTGGGAGGGAGAAGAAAACTAGCTTTTAATGCTATTACAGATGGTTAAAAACAGACTAGATAAGGCAGAAATACAGTGAAAATAACAGAAGTGTTGACAACAGAGGAAAGAGGAGAAGGTTTAGGGGGTAGATATGATGAAATAATTTTGTATTTAGGACCATTTACATCTGAAATCATGCTGGGACATACAGGAGAAGACTGAGATACATGTGAAACCACAAGACTAAACAGAAGAATTTGTTCTGTGATGTTTTTTGCAAGTTTTAGGGCTGATATTATATGAGATGATCAAATGCAGTTCACTGTGAGAATTTTATAGATGGCATTAGAAGATCAAGCTGTGTTGCTCAGCTGTAATTGGACACCAAAGTCCTAATATATGCTGTCTGATCCTGATTAGAAAAGCATGATTATTGTAATCAGTGGGATAACCTACTGGCAACTAGCAGAGCTTTGACTCTTGTCAGGGACAAAAGCCAGCACAGGAAGTTATAGGTTAGAAAGGTAAAGGGAATTTTTAGAAGATTTCCATTCCCCCCCTCCCACACTTTCTCAGCCATGTGTACCTTGCCCCAGACATTGTATATGCAATAATTAGGTTAAATTTTTTTGAGTGGATGAAGAGTTTATATATCATTTTTTCTCATCACATTCATGCAAAGAGAAAGGATTGTACATGTACATACAATCTTATGCACTTCTCTTTATGACTGAAGTCTAGGGACGAGTTGTTGGAATCCTGCCCTCTGTTGTGTGAAAAGGTTTAAAGTGCAATGTAAAGTATATCCAAGGAAACTTAAAACCTGCTTTTGCAAATATCCGAGAGAAACTCTACTACTTCCATCTTTGGGGGAAGCAAGCACAAATGTAATTAATTCATTTTTACGTTCAAGTGAATACTTGCCAAAATTATTTTGTGATAGCTCAACAGCCTGGGATACAATGCATGCAGGAAGAGATAGAAGCAGACAACCTGTCAGCACTGTTTCTCTTCAAGTCACAAACAAAGTGGCAGGCTTATTCAACAACCAGTTAAATCTTCAGTAGCAATTCCAACACATTTCCAGTAAAAGATTCGCCCCCTCTCCCATGACTTTGTTTACTTATTTTATACAGCAAAGACTTTTCAAGAGCACCGGTCCTCTATTGCTCAGCTATACTGCATGACAGCTCACTATAAACTGAACATTTGTTTTATGCTATATCACAAAACTACAAGTGTTATAGTCCCATCTAGATTGGCAGGCACGCAAAGCCATTTATTTCTTTTCTGAATATACAAAGCATTTCAATTGCCATCACAAATATTAACAAGAATGACATCCATCCATCCACCTACCTACCTATGTAGGGCCAGTTTCTGATACTCACTTTGAGGAAAGGTAACAAACATGGTATTAGCACTATTGAAATATAACATCTGAAAATAGATCACAATGTCAAAAACTGGCTCTATATTGATATAACACATATGGCTAGATTTTGTAGCCCTTACTTACATAGGTATTCCCAATAAGGGATATTTTTAGAAGGTTAAAACTAATGTTAATGCTTTGCAAAGCCAATGTTTTCATACTGACATTCTTCTTACTTCAGACAAAAATGAATCTGAAAAAATCAGATTCCAAGAAAATATTAAGATCCCACAGTAAACTGATACTAATTAATTCCTTTGTAATACAACCAAACAACCAGATTTTACTGAAGCATGACTAATGATTTCAGTGCAAGAAGCATAAATAAGTGCTATTTCTATCACTGAAGCTATGATAATTTAAAAACAATGAGAGTTTTGTATTTATGTTCTGGATTTTTACAAAATCAATTAGATTGTTGCCTAAAGAAATAGAAAAGAGAATTTTTTTCCAGAAAAAAATAGTGTTTCTGTTGATTCACTTTAAGCTACAGTGGTCTGTAGTAATATTTTGACAGTTCATTACCAGCATGACATTTAATATATTAGTGTAGTCTTTGCCCATTGCAGCACACTGTAATCAATTTCAAGCAGCTAAAATCTAAATTTAATTTTGCCTCTGTCTACCAAAATCTCAAGCAAGTTACCTTTTTGTCACAGCACATTCCAGTAGCTTCCTTTGATAGCTTCACGGGTTGATTAGTGAAAGAAATGTTATTTGTACTCCAGTTAGCTAGATTATACCTAGCCTGGGTGTCTCTGCACCTCTTGATTACAGTGTAGACGTGATGTGAGACATGAACTTCACTACATACTTCACTTTTGAACTCACCCCTGACTTGAAACTGGAATAATTTAGAACCTGCTTTTCCAAAGCACAGAACACCCAAAATTCTAACTGAAGTCAATGGAAGAAAGAGTGACTTACATTTTTACAAGCTCCACTGTACTGACTGAGACCCCATGGGACTCTCACCCCTCATCTCCATGTGAACCAACTATGGCTATGTCTATTGGCATTTCTACTGTGTGTGCCTAAGGAGAAGGCACAGTCAACATATCATTCAAGGGATCAATCCCATTATTAACTGGGTGGAGGAAGGGTATTTTCCCATTATATGGCAGAGGTTCCGATGATCCCACACATATGTGAGAAAAAAAATAGATGAAGGAACAAGCACTCTTTGTTGCACATGGAAAGAACTTGTGATATCTTAAGACATGGCTAAATGAGGCCTAGTTCTGCTTATATAGACACATGATGGGGACACATTACGAGTAGCTTCCATCATACATCTTTGTGCACCAGACACACAGCGTGTGGGTATTTACATGGCTTTGAATAGCCCTGCTGGACATGATATCCTACAACATGGCAAGCAAGCATGAGGCTCTGCACCCTGCTAGCTAGTGGATTAAGGTTGACTCAAAAAACAAAAATCATACTAGGCCTGTTTAAAGGGTAGCAAATCTACCAGTTCAAAGTGCCCTGCCCTCGGAATCAGGGAGAAATTCCAGCTGTGTTAGCCACAGTTTCTTCTCAGCACAGCCCTTCCTTCAGCACCAGAACTCAGCCGTGACTGTCTCAGGACTGACAGAATCATATAGAAATTAAACACTGATTGTTGTACTCTGCTAACAGTGGTAAGATGTGGAACACAAAAATATCAACTGACCACATATTACCTGTCACCACCATTTTTACTCCTTTTTATTGTATATTTAAAGAGAAGAGACATTATAAGGAAAAGAGAAAGAAATTGTGTCAATCTGAATAAAGAGAGCAGAAATATCTGAGATGAATATAGCATTGTCCTAAAAATACCATGAAGTTGTTAGACTTAATAGCTAATCAAACTGAATTGTGCTGGTGAGTGTCTCTCTTAAAAGTATATTTCATTTCTACTTCTGTATAGAAGTACCATGAGAAAAGGCATTCAAATAGCATTTAGAAATAAATCAAGTGTTTCTACTGTGTGTCTTTTCTGGTTCCCTAACTCATTATTGTAATTATTCCCACAAATTAAGGGTACACAAAGGAGACAGAATACAGGGAATATGTCACATAAGAGTGAGTGAAAAGACCAGAGTTCTCTTATTGATTCCTCCTCTTTCAGATGCTGTGATCAGAGATAATCCTGTTGAGTCCTCTGTGTCTCAGTTTTTCTGATCTGTGGAGATGATGATGCCGACATGAGCAATTTGAATAAAATGCTGAGAGAACATGGATGAAAACTCTGTAATACTGCTCATAGTTAAGATAGAATTCTGTATCCTAATGTATGCGGCATGCCTTTCATGCTCTTTAACTAATGATGGCATTTAACCACATGCTACTAGCCCCACAACACTGGACTTTATAGTTCATTCATTTTATTTCTAAAACTCACATTCATAAAGGATAGAATTCACATTCATGAGGTTTGCACATAAACAATGAGCAATAGGGTGAGTCCCCAAAACAGGAGCACAGCATTGCTTGGTTGTACAACAAAATAAAAACATTCTATAACATAATAAAATAGCTGGACCAAGGATATTGGAGTCTCTTTTCTGGGATTCCTGGTTTTAAAAGGTGACTTGTTTGGAAGTAGTAGTTATTTTTTCCAACTGAACCTTAGTAAAGATTTCACTTGGGAAGAGCACATGCTACATGGAATTGTAGCATGTTAAACCATAATTATTAGCTGTAGTCGTAGTCCTCAATTCCCAAATATCTTCATTCTCTGTTGTTTACCTTACAGGAGAAATAGATTGCAAAAGCTATAATATTAAATGTGAAAAATGCGAAGAGCGTAATAACTTTCCCTCTAAATAGAGCCATGATTTTATTGGTTGCACACATGAATACAAATAATAAAAACACTTAGGCTACAGCTACACTGTAGCCTTCTTGTGGAAAAGCTTATGCAAATGAAGCTCGTCATAAAATATTGCTGTGCTTCATTTGCATAATTAATGAGCAGCTGTTTTTGCACAAGAGGCTTTGGCACTAAAGAGTGCCATGTAGACGGCTCCTTTTTGTGCAAAAACCCCCTCTTGCGCAAGAGCCGTTCTTCCTCATTTTTTGCACAAGACGTCTCTTGCATAGTTTATTTTGAGTGTGTTTCAAAATAGCTTATTTCATAATTTGGCACTGTCTGCACAGTGCCAAATTTCAAAATAAGCCACTATTCCAAATGTCCCTTAACCCTCGTGGAATGAGGTTTACAGAGATGTTGGAATAGTGAGCCCGTTATTTCGAAAGATATTTCAAAATAATGGGCACACTGTCAAGATGCAGAATAGCTATGTTGGGGGGGGGGGGGGGGGAGGCAGTCTCACCACCCTGGCGCTTCCAGCCATCCGTCCTGGGAATTAGCTCTCTTACTTTTCTGCATGCTTCTCTAGGTGGCATCCTCCTGAATTTATCCTTGGTCACAGCACACTCTTCCAGACACTACCCTCCGGTAGTGCCCATACCAGTGTCTGAGCCCCCTTTCCAGGGGTTGTTGTTTGCTCCACTCAAACCCCAAGGTCCTCTCTTTCCCAGGGCACCCTATTCTCCTCCCAGGGAGCTCTCAGCTCCCCTGTACCCACCATGCCTCAGTGACCCACTGTCAGTCTTCATCTAGCCCCTGCCTCAGGGCAAACTGCAGTCTGTAATAGCCACTCACCACTGGCAAAGGAGTGTGGACCTACTACCCCTGCCTACCATGGCTGCCTCACTACAGCCCTCATAGCCCTGGGCCTTGCTTCAAGCCCTACAGCCTGAGAGCTTGCTTGGCCAGAGCTCCCCCTAGCCCTGCCTTGCTTCCCCAGCTCTGCTCTCACTCCAGGGAGCTGCCTACTTTCCTAATCACCAGATTCTTACTGCTCCATGCCCCCCTAGCAGCAGACTCTCCTTTATATGGCCCCCAGCTGGGCCCTCAGTAGCTAGAACTGCCTCAGCTGGGGCTTTGCTCTCAGGCTTTGCTCCAGGCTGGGGTTTTGCCCTTAAAGGGCTAGTGCAGGGCAAGTACCCTGTCCCAAGCTATTTCAGGATACCGGAAGTATCCCAAAGTAGTACCGCAGTGTAGATGTACCCTTAGGGTTGTGCAAGAAGAGTGCTTGCGCAAGAAGCTGCCAGTGTACATGTAGCCTGACAGTATAGCGTTGTGAAACAGGGCTTCTTCTAGAAGAGTTATTCCTCTCCCCATGAGGAATAAGCCCTCTTGCACAAGAGCTCTTCCACAAGAGGACAATGTAGACAGGCAACATGAATTTCTTGTGCAAGAAGCCCCTATGGTTAAAATGGCCAGCAGAGCTTTCTTGCGCAAGAGAGCATCCACACTGCCATGGATGCTCTTGTGCAAAAGCACATGCCAGTGTAGACGCGCTCTTATGGAAGACTTTTTGTGCAAGAACTCCTCTGCAAAACAGTGCTTGGGCAAGAAGCTGCCAGTATAGACATAGCCTTAATGTTCAGCTCCAAATTGTAAACTCCTTGTACACTGCAAGAAGGGGTTATGATTTAACTAGGCTAGCTGTGGAATTATATGCTTCAGCATAGACTGTGCAAATTTGCCTGGGACTCTAGGTAGTTCGTTGGATGACTGGCCCACACTAAATTCCATACTATCATAACTTCACTGTTATTTGTATTTGAGCTAGCTTTATTAAACCTACTTGGGTATCTCTACACCTGATTATACTGTAGGCATGTCCTGAGAAGAGTACTTCACTATGTACTTTACATCAGAACTCATCATTGACTAGAAACCTGAATCTTCTAAGGCCTGATTTTGCAAACCATGGAACAAACACAACTCTATCTGAAGTCAATGGAAGGGTGACTTGCATCTTTACAAGCCCACTGAGGCGCTGTGCGATCCTCATCACTAAATTACTAATTACAGCTGCGTGCACTGACTTTAAAAAGAAACTTTTTAGGTTCCATACAATATAGTTACAGTTAAATTATTGTGTTTCCACTGCAATCAACAAATGTTTGGCTTCAAATAATTATGCATTTATTATATGTACAAATCTAAATCCACATTAGCACAAATCACAGAATGCAGCAGTCATGCATGCATAAACATCAGGAAATAATCATTGGAATGATAATGGAAAAGCATTTAATATTGTATAATTGAAACCTTTGCTTAATTGCTGGCCATCAACTGTTCCCATACCATTGTTTTTCACATAGCAAGACATGTCAAATGGTTTGGGATTATTACAACTTTTGCAGATATTAAGCTATGTTTTAAATATCTCTCTAAACCTATTTTCACATGACCATAACTTCAGTTACAGGGCTTACATTTTCCATACTTGCTTGCAGCCCAAAGATAACTTTTGGAAAATCCCCACTTCTGTTTTCAACTTATAACAGTGATCAAGGAAACAGAATTGAAAAAATATTTTCCCTCAGTGATAACAAACATGACAAGAAATGTGGCTAGTTCTCAATAAGGCATAGTTTATAAGCTAAGAGGCCTGTGCTCCCTCCCTCCCCCACCCCACTGGCATACAGGGGAGCCAACAATCATAGATTTGTCCGAGAGAATGCAGAAGAAGAAATTACTAGTTCTGTAGTATCCTTACTTCCTTTTAATAATGTCTAAACTTCCCACCAGATGACTGATGGGCATTCATGTGGGGTGGAGATGGATAGAGGACAAGAATGAGGGTATAGATGTGGTCACGTTCTGAGGGATTATTTTACCTGACTCCTGCAAAGTAAATCAATAGAAGCAGTGGTTGATATGGGTTCCCATCTGTGACATACACCTCCTCTAAAAGATCAGTTGCAGTTTGGGATGCCCTGTAGCTCAGCTGGACTTGTAATGTCAGCTTGGTCTGAGAGTGGTGAGCCAGACTCGCAATGTGAAAGCAAAGTGTGGAGTCACTGTGAATGCATTTATCTTTGCACATGCATTGGCAGAGGATCAGGGGTGGAGAGAGAGAGAGAGACCTTAGGTTTGGACAGCAGAACTGCTGGTGGCATTCACAGGTGCTATGCAGTCCCTCATGCAGGAATATCTCGTATAGGTGAGCATAAGGCCCACTATCTGGGGAAAAATACAATTCAGAAGATAAAATTCTTTGATCAATCACCTCCAAAGTGCGTTCTGTGTGATCTACTAACATTGTAATACAGCCAATGTGTATTGGCTTTTTGTGGTTTTACTAAGCAATCTAGTAGCACATTCTCTCTGTCTACTCTGGTGGGGGAGGTTGCTAATCTTGGGTTGATCTGAGACATTTGACTTTGCATATGAAATACCCACAGCAAAATCCATCAAACTGTCTGCTTAAATATAAAATCTAGGAGAAAAAAACCCCACCAGCATTAAATAACAGAGGATCCCACAGTGTTAAAGCCTCTTTACGGTGTTTGCTGCATTGCATAATAAACTGCAAAATCTTAGCATTCCTTTAGTAAATATAGCTTTTTCTGCTTTATTTCTGGCTCTGCCATGAACTTCCTTTGTTTCTTTGGGCAAGTCACATTAATATGGCCTCCTGTATTCACAGGTGTGCTGTATGTAAGACATGAAAGGCAGTTTTTCAGATCTACTCAATCTTTTGCTGCAACAATGCATATATTTCTGGGTACCAGGCTTTAGGATAGATGTGAACAAATTGGAAAGAGTCCAGAGAAGAGTAACAATAATAATAAAAGGTTTAGAAAAGCTGACCTATGAGCAAAGGTAAGAAAATGGGCATGTGGAGTCTTGAGGTAACCCCTTTCCCTCCCGGGATAACTCAGCAGCAGGCAGCATTGACCCGTATACCAGGAAGCCTTATGCAGTCAACAGTACAGGAGATCCTGAGTGTCCCAGTGGTGATGTTTAATAGGAGGGAATCCTCTATCTGTCCATTTGTTGCAGTCCCTTTCCGTGTAAGGAAATTAATCTTGGTAGTGTCTCTACCTGGCAGGGCCTTGTACACATGCACGCTGGGATGCCTGTGTGTGTGAGTGGGGCGAGGGATAACTCAAGAAATAAACCTGAGTTAATATATGCAATGTGTCTAACTCCACAGTATAACTCAATACAAAGAACATACTCAGATTAGCTAACCAATCTTTGCTAAACACACGCAAAAATAACAGATGGAGATTAAAAATGTTACAAACACCTTAAGTCAGCAGGCACTTAAATAAATCAAATTAATAAATACATGTACATTGGTACAGGGCACCTGAATTACTTGAAGCTGAGGCCAGACCTCTGTTGATCCTGTAAAACTCTCCAGCCAAGTCAACAGGGGACAGAGTGATTCTAACATGTGAGTCAATCCAAGCTGCACAGTCCCCCTGAAGATGGGAGTTGTTATAACCAGAGATCAGTAACCCTGGATCCCGGATAGGTAATTGAGATTATTTTCTCTTCACAAACTCAAAGAAACCATGTCAAGCTTCTTCACTACCCCCCTTTCCTTAACAGCATTTTCCTAAACAAAAAGGTGATGAGTTTTGCTACTGCCTTCACTGCATGCCAAATTCTGTCAGTTCTGGCAACAGCAGAGCCTTTGATCTTGTTCTGATGAAGCCCAGCAGTAGTCTTTTCAGTTTCCTGCTTGGTTGAATCCCCAGTAGTTTTTCAACATCCATGCCTGGCTTTTTAGCAGCAACATACGAGTAGGTCCCAGCTCAGAGTGAGCTCCACAAAGCAATCCCCCTGATCTGGTAACACAGTCTCAGTTCTCAAGGCACCAAAGCAGCAGACTAGCACCCTGCATGGCCAGAGCTCAAACATGACTCCCAGCCACTCAGTAGCCACACTTTTTTTAAGCCCCTACAAAACAGAATTCACCAGATGATGCCTCTGCTGCCAGAACAAGTCTCTCCTAAACCCTGGAAGTGACAGCTTCCCTTCCCCAAGGTGTCAGGTGATTTGTGCTGTCTGTCATGCTTTTGTACCAGCCATGGACCGGCTACAGAGCTTACTTCTGAGCAAGATACCCACTAGGTGTGTCCATACTAAAAAGATCTTTTAACTCTCTGACTTCCCTGAGGTTAGCTTATATAAGGCCTTTTACATATAGTCCCACCTAACGGCTGAACAATGTAACAGTTTAACTTTGCATTTACGTCACCTCATTTAAGTTTAACATATTTACTCTATCACACTGTCTTTGAATCATATTGTTTTTCTAATTATATGACCCATATTCATAAAAACTTGGTCACCTGGCTATCTACCTGGAAACAACAGTTTCTAGTTGGCTTGGAATCTTTTCAGTCTTCTCTGTGTCCTGTACTCACCACCTCTGGTGTTTGATCCGTTGATCATTGTTTCTCAGAAACAAGCTGTAGATGTCAGCAGTTTCAGTTGAACTTTCCACTGCTGGTACCAATCACATATGATCCGGGCACTGAATTCTTTTTACTTAATAACACCTGAAGTTGGGCTTCTTTTCCTCTATCCAATTTCACATAAACATGGTAACCTGGTGGAAGGCCTGGGAGGTCTCTAACTGAATGATGTCTGTTGTTAAAGTGTTCATGAGCTGTTTTAACACTTTTATCCAATTTGGCTACTCACTTTATGTCTGGTGACTTTGGCGATAATATTTTCCAAAATTGGAGCCATAGTTCTGAGTTATCTTCTCATCAGGAATTGCATTAGACTATATCCAGTAACTGTGTTAGTGATGATTTGTAATTCAGAAAAGTAAGGAATTGATCTTCCTTCTAAAGGATTTTCTTAGCTGTTTTTACAGCTCTCCCTGCCTTTCCATACACTTGTGGTTAATGTGTGCTGCCAATAATATGATCAAAATAATATTTAATTTGGAATTACTTAAATTCTGCTGCAGTGAATTGTGGCACGCTGTCCATCACAGGATGTGTTCTGGAATATTGAAATGAGCAAAAGTGCACTTTAGTTTCTTGATAACACAGCAATATGTTTGTCTTCCAAATATATAATTTCTGTATACCAGGAAAAATAGTCTACAATGACCAGGTAATCATGTTCTCAGAATTCACATGAAACAGCTGCTCATCTTGACCACATTCCATATGGTAGAGGTAGAGTGGTTCAGCACTATCTTTTAATTTATTTATATTGGATCACCTCTCAAAATCCCCAGTATCATCAAATTCTCCATCAAGTTCGTCTGCATTTTTACTAGGTCCATCATTGCTGCCAAACAGTGACTGAGAAGGTTTGTGGTCTTTGATTACAAGTCTCTGAGCTGGCGACAGACTTCCCTGGTCCATGGCGGGGTTGGCTTGGTTCTGGTTCCCCACAACCCTTCTGGAAGGGGAGGAAGGGCCAGAGGCAGAAAAGGCAGCCAGCCCTGAGTGTCATGTGGACTGCACCGCCACGTTGCCCAGCACCGCCTAGCATCCCATCAGCCTTTCCAGTGCCTATTTAGCACCTGAAAACTCCTGGGGGTTTTGCAGATGATAACTTAGAAATTAACTGCTAGGAACAGTGTTCCTAACTTTTATATAAAGAAAAAATATAACAAATACAAATTAAAGCCATTTTTAAGTTTATTTGTAAATTTAGAACAATCAACAGCAAAATTTTTCCAATCCCAAGTTTTGAGGTGTCAGTTTTGAAGCCATAACACAAGTTTGATACTTTGTATGCTATCTTTAGTGGAGATAAATACAATCGGCTTAAAAGCCGCTTAGCCTTGCAATTATCATTATACTTTAAATTTTTTATGGTCCAAATTATGAAGAGGAGAATAAGATAGTTAATATTTTCAATGAATGCTTAAAAGTAAATCAGCTACTGAAAAATAAACAAACAACATGCTAGATCTGAGCTAAAGCAATGCAAAATGGGCTAACTTGAATGTGTATAGTTCAGTGGCCCCTTCCCCAACCTGAGCAGCCCTGTGTTTACTGGAGTCATAGAATCATAGAATCATAGAATAATAGGACTGGAAGGGACCTCGAGAGGTCATCGAGTCCAGCCCCCCGCCCTCAAGGCAGGATCAAGCTCCGTCTACACCATCCCTGACAGATGTCTATCTAACCTGTTCTTAAATATCTCCAGAGAGGGAGATTCCACCACCTCCCTTGGCAATTTATTCCAATATTTGACCACCCTGACAGTTAGGAATTTTTTCCTAATGTCCAATCTAAACCTCCCCTGCTGCACTTTAAGCCCATTACTCCTTGTCCTGTCCTCAGAAACCAAGAGGAACAAATTTTCGCCTTCCTCCTTGTGACACCCTTTTAGATATTTGAAAACCGCTATCATGTCCCCCCTTAATCTTCTTTTTTCCAAACTAAACAAGCCCAGTTCATGAAGCCTGGCTTCATAGGTCATGTTCTCTAAACCTTTAATCATTCTTGTCACTCTTCTCTGTACCCTTTCCAATTTCTCCACATCTTTCTTGAAATGTGGCGCCCAGAACTGGACACAGTACTCCAGCTGAGGCCTAACTAGTACAGAATAGAGCGGCAGAATGACTTCACGAGTTTTGCTTACAACACACCTGTTGATACAACCTAGAATCATATTTGCTTTTTTTGCAACAGCATCACACTGTTGACTCATATTCAACTTGTGGTCCACTATGACCCCTAGATCCCTTTCCGCCATGCTCCTTCCTAGACAGTCGCTTCCCATCTTGTATGTATGGAACTGATTGTTCCTTCCTAAGTGGAGCACTCTGCATTTCTCCTTATTAAACCTCATCCTGTTTACCTCTGACCATTTCTCTAACTTGCTAAGGTCATTTTGAATTATGTCCCTATCCTCCAAAGAAGTTGCAACCCCACCCAGTTTGGTATCATCTGCAAACTTAATAAGAGTACTCTCTATCCCAATATCTACATCATTGATGAAGATATTGAATAGTACGGGTCCCAAAACAGACCCTTGAGGAACTCCATTTGTTATCCCTTTCCAGCAGGATTTAGAACCGTTAACAACAACTCTCTGACTACGGTTATCCAGCCAATTATGCACCCACCTTATCGTGGCCCTATCTAAGTTATATTTGCCTAGTTTATCAATAAGAATATCATGCGAGACCGTATCAAATGCCTTACTAAAGTCTAGGTATATGACATCCACCGCTTCTCCCTTATCCACAAGGCTCGTTATCTTTTCAAAGAAAGCTATCAGATTAGTTTGGCATGACTTGTTCTTCACAAACCCATGCTGGCTATTCCCTATCACTTTATTACTTTCCAAGTGTTTGCATACGATTTCCTTAATTACCTGCTCCATTATCTTCCCTGGGACAGACGTTAAACTGACCGGTCTATAATTTCCTGGGTTGTTCTTATTCCCCTTTTTATAGATGGGCACAATATTTGCCCTTTTCCAGTCTTCTGGAATCTCCCCTGTCTGCCATGATTTTTCAAAGATCATAGCTAAAGGCTCAGATACCTCCTCTATCAGCTCCTTGAGTATCCTGGGATGCATTTCATCAGGACCTGGTGACTTGCTGACATCTAACTTTCCTAAGTGATTTTTAACTTGTTCTTTGTGTATCCTATCTTCTAAACTTACCCTCTCTCTGCTTGTATTCACTACGTTAGGCACACCTCCAGACTTCTCGGTGAAGACAGAAACAAAGAAGTCATTGAGCATCTCCGCCATTTCCAAGTTCCCTGTTACTGCTTCTCCCTCCTCGCTAAGCAGTGGGCCTACCCTGTCCTTGGTCTTCCTCTTGCTTTTAATGTATTTATAAAAGGTCTTCTTGTTTCCCTTTATGCCTGTAGCTAGTTTGATCTCATTTTGTGCCTTTGCCTTTCTAATCTTGCCCCTGCATTCCCGTGTTGCTTGCCTATATTCCTCCTTTGTTAGTTGTCCTAGTTTCCATTTTTTATATGACTCCTTTTTTATTTTGAGATCATGCAAGATCTCCTTGTTAAGCCAAGCTGGTCTTTTGCCATATTTTCTATCCTTCCTACACAGCGGAATTGTTTGCTTTTGGGCCCTTAACAACGTCCCTTTGAAATACTTCCAACTCTCCTCAGTTGTTTTTCCCTTCAGTCTTGCTTCCCATGGGACCTTACCTACAAGTTCTCTGAGCTTATCAAAATCTGCCTTCCTGAAATCCATAACCTCAATTGTGGTGGTCTCCCTTCTACCTTTCCTTAAGATCATGAACTCTATTATTTCGTGATCACTGTCCCCTATACTGTCTTCCACTTTCAAGTTCTCAACTAGTTCCTCCCTATTTGTTAAAACCAAATCCAGAACAGCTTCTCCTCTGGTAGCTTTTTCAACCTTCTGAAACAGAAAGTTGTCTCCAATGCAGTCCAGAAACTTATTGGATAGCCTGTGCCTCGCTGTGTTAGTTTCCCAACATATGTCTGGATAGTTGAAGTCCCCCATCACCACCAAATCTTGGGCTTTGGATAGTTTTGTTAATTGTTTAAAAAAGGCCTCATCCACCTCTTCCACCTGGCTAGGTGGTCTGTAGTAGACTCCTAGCATGATATCACCCTCGTTTTTTACCCCTTTTAGCTTAACCCAGAGACTCTCTACACAGCTATCTCCTACGTTCATCTCCACTTCAGTCCAAGTGTGTACATTTTTAATATACAAGGCAACCCCTCCTCCCTTTTTTTCCTGTCTGTCCTTCCTGAGCAAGC
This sequence comes from Pelodiscus sinensis, assembly GCF_049634645.1. NCBI lineage: Eukaryota > Metazoa > Chordata > Testudines > Trionychidae > Pelodiscus > Pelodiscus sinensis. Next base: position 43,687,030 of record NC_134711.1, on the reverse strand, counting down.
CGTACCCTTCCATACCAATATTCCAATCATGCGTCCCATCCCACCAGGTTTCTGTAATACCAATGATATCATAGTTGTATTTATTGGTTAGCAATTCCAGTTCTTCCTGCTTATTACCCATACTTCTCGCATTTGTATATAGGCATCTAAGATACTGATTTGATCTTGCCTCCCTGTTGTGCCCTGACCCTCCTTTCTCCTTGCCATTATAGGCCGTAGTCCCCCCCATTTCCAACCCATCTCCCAGTCCCGCACATTCAGCACTTACCTGTGGGCTTTGCTCACCTGCCCCCGACAAACCTAGTTTAAAGCCCTCCTCACAAGGTTAGCCAGTCTGTGTCCAAACAAGGCCTTCCCGCTCCTGGAAAGGTGAACTCCATCTCCGCCAAGCAGTCCTTCCTGGAAGAGCACCCCGTGATCAAGGAAGCCGAATCCCTCCTGGCGACACCATCGTCGCAGCCAGGCATTCACCTCCAGGATGCACCTCTCTCTGCCCGGGCCCCTACCTTTGACAGGAAGGATAGAAGAGAATACCACCTGCGCTCCAAACTCCCTCACCCGTACTCCCAAAGCCCTGTAGTCACACTTGATCCGCTCAGTGTCACACCTGGCAGTATCATTTGTGCCCACGTGGATGAGTAGCATGGGGTAGTAGTCAGAGGGCCGGATAATCCTCGACAATGCCTCCGTAACATCTCGGATACGGGCCCCTGGCAGACAGCATACCTCTCGAGATGAGCTGTCAGGGCGACAGATGGGTGCCTCCGTTCCCCTCAGAAGAGAGTCTCCAACCACCACTACTCTACGTTTCCTCCTCGCAGTGGTGGCAAGAGACTGCTCAACCTTGGTGGTGCAAGGCCTGGTCTCCTCCACTGTGGGGGGTGACTCCTTGTCTCCTGCTGAAAGTAAAGAGTAACGGTTATGTAACAACACAGTGGGAGGGTTAGGAGCAGGGGTGGAACACTGCCTGCTGCCGGAAGTAACCAGCTGCCAGTGCTCACCCTGCACCACTGCCTCCTCCATAAGTGGCTGGTCAACAGTCCCACATCCTAGGACAGTGACCTCCGTGGACTCCACAGGAATACTGTCCAGGAATTCCTCATGGCTTCGAATGCTCCTCAGCCTGGTCACTCCCTCTGCCCAACTCCCTCTTCAACTCCCCTGTCTGCAGTCCCCTGTCCGCTTCGCTCCCCTGGTCGTAGTGAGTCAGGAGGAGCTTGTTCCTCCCAGGCTTTGTAACAGAGCAAACTGTGAGAATGAGGGCAGATCATAATGAAATCTGCAGCAATCATCTTCTGAGCTGCCTTCCCCACTCACCACTCCCCGAGCCTGCTTGTCTCAATGAATTTGAAAACAAATGCTGCAGAAGCTCCCAGCCCTGCCTTTGGATCTGCCAGATATACCTCTGCATTCCCATTGATAGAGTAAAGAATAGCCAGCTGGGGCTAGGGCGTCACATTATTGGATTTTATGGGGAGCAGCCAGTTCACTGCTGCCTCCCAAAGTCTATACAAAGGGGCCCATGTGAGGTGTCAAATGAAAGCTTATGTTCCATTGATTCTATGTATGCTATTCGTGTACTTGTATGATGTCTGTATGTGGGGTTAAAAATAGGGGCTCTGGGTTTGTACTGTATATGTTCTCTGCCTGAGACAGATAAATGGGCCTGGACTGCCTGTTGTAAAGAAGGATTGTTCAGTCAATGACTATGCTAATTAGCATGGCCCCAAGGACAATGGCTCTCAAGGTGCCTAATACACACCTGAGGAATGCGTCTGGAAATCTGCAAACCAGTCAGTATCTAATGGCTGCTGGCATGGGACACAGGGATAGGTCACTATATGACCCAGTCCAGATTGGAAGGTACCAGGAATAAATGCCATGGGGCAGACTCCATCTTGTCTTCAATTCTGCTACTGATCCCAGATGCAGCCTTGCAAGGAACAGAGAGCCGGGAAGGATTGCTGACCCATCCTGACATAGGGTGTGCACCAGAGACTTTTAAGATAGCAGTTTGTAACATCTCCGCTGAGAGCCTGCATCAAGAACTTGGTAACTGGTACATGTAATGTATTTTCCTTAATAACTTTGGGTATGTCTACACTACCACCCTAGTTCGAACTATGGTGGTTAATGTAGTCATTCGAAGTTGCAAATGAAGCCCGGGATTTAAATATCCCGGGCTTCATTTGCATCTTGCCGGGCGCCACCATTTTTAAATTCCCCTTAGTGCGGACTCCATGCCCGCGGCTACACGCAGCACAGGGTAGGTAGTGCGAATTAGGCTTTCTAATTTGAACTACTGGTACACCTCGTTCCACGGAGTCTGCACACGGGCATGGAGTCCGCACTAAGGGGAATTTAAAAATGGCGGCGCCCGGCAAGATGCAAATGAAGCCCGGGATATTTAAATCCCGGGCTTCATTTGCAACTTCGAATGACTACATTAACCACCCTAGTTCGAACTAGGGTGATAGTGTAGACATACCCTTTATTCTCAACCTTTTCTTTCCTTTATTAATAAACCTTTAGATTTTAGATTCTAAAGGATTGGCCCAGAGTGATCTTGTGAGTAAGATCTAAAGTGTAAATTGACCAGGAATCTGCGGCTGATTCTTTGAGACCGGGAGAGCCCGTTTGGGGTAGGTGAGATTGGGTTCTATAACCCCTCACCGGTGTGTAAGGTTCAGGGCTGATTGTGGCATAGGGAGAGCTGGGATGTCCGAGGGGTTTTGCTAGCGAGGCTTCCTGCTGGCCGGATTGGCAGCTGAAGCTCTCTGTGTGACTGGTTTGTGACCCGTTTTGGGAAAGGTCTCCAGTCTAGGGCTGTAAGCAGCCCTGATTTTGAGCAATTAGCCCTGAGCGGATGCCCTCAGTGGTGCCCAGACCCAGCCCGGTCCATCACAAGGGGGAAGGGGAGAGAGAATAGTGAACTCCCTTTCCAATCAGTGTGCCCGTCTATGAGAGTGCGGGAGAATCTGGCAAGGCACAGCAGCATAGGTAGCTTTTGGGTGGTTGGGGAGGGGAGAAGAATGAGCCGGGGGAGTGACTGTTCACCATTGTGTTTTGCATTTGTTGCTGTAGTTCTGTTCTTACCAAGATGGAACCAGTGTCTCTGGAGCTCTGATTCTAACCCAGCTTCTCTTGATTTCAGACAGAAACCAAGCATCAATTTGCATTAGGTCTTTCGTTGTGCTTGATGAGTCTGCATTCCCTTCACTCCTGATAGAAAGAGGAGAGGTAGAGGAGTAAACAAAGAAAGCTGCCTGCATTGATCTCACTCTTGGCAAGAGGGGAGGCAGGAAACAGTGTCCTGCTATGGTAGGCATTCATGCTAAAATTTGGCATTCATGCTAAAATTCGACACTCTCCGCAGGGGAATTAACAAAGACTCCAACTATCTTACCCATTACAAAGATAGCGTCCCCAATTATCACCTCTAATACTATTAACTCACAGACATTTCCCCTTCCCCACCTCTAATATAATTAACTCACTGGCATTCACCTTCCCCCCCTCCCCCCGCCATCCCCTTTCTGTTCTGTAATGTGATTTGTCCTTTTCATGTGTGTTCATTTTTTTTAAATTGTATCCTTTGGTATATATGGTTGTGACTATTTTCTTCCATTATTTGATCTGAGGAAGTGGGTCTGGCCCACGAAAGCTCATCATCTAATAAACCATCTTGTTAGTCTTTAAAGTGCTACATAGTCCTGTATTTTGTTTCTGCTATGGTAGGAAACTTTGGGTGGGCTAAACGCACCGTCTGCCTCTAACTGGCACCCTTGGCCCTCAGCACTGCCTGAAATATGCCATGCGGGACTGTAACAGTGATTTAAAGGGCAAAAGGTAGCAGCAGCAGTTGCCTGGACCCCCAGACTGTTAAATTGCTGGTCTCTGAGGCAGATGCCTGCTTGCGCCTCTCCCTCCCCCCATTGGTGGCCCTGCATGAACTCTGAATGCATAGGTTTTATACTCATAAGTGGTTTCTGTGGTGAAGAGGCCCATGCAGTTCAGAACACCTCCAAGGCTAATCATAGTTGTATCATATGACTTCAAAAGTGGGAGGGACTGGAGGTGAATGTAAGTCCCTTCTGAAATGACAGCACCATCAGCTACTGAGTCAGTTTTAAAGTCTTGCCGTGAAATTCAGTTTCAGTCTCTAGTCAAGTTCTATGTCGTCACAAGTGACAGATCCTAGAAACAATGGCTTCTGATTGTCTGCAATATAAGCTCTATGATTCCTTTGGGGAAGCTAACAGCTCCACAATGTCCATATTTTGTGTATTTATTATACCTTTTTCCTTTGGCTGGACATGCATCTTCTTTTGAGAGTTGGATTTTTCCACCTCTTGGGCATGGAAACTGAAATGTATATCTCTTACCCTCGGGGTCTTATGGTACTAACTATTAACAGTCATACTGTAACTCTTTACCACTTCCAAGCTAAGTCCTTATTTTTCAAGTTTGAGAAGTTTCTCTTGGTTCTGCTGTCTCACCAATCAGACTGATTTGCTAATTGAATAACTGGGTCTATCTTTAAGGTTGTTTTCTGTTGTAGCTACTATGAAAAATGTGTATCTGTTAATCTAACGAGCAGCCTGTCTCTGATATTTTTATGCTTTTTAATCCTAAAATCACAGTTTTAAGCCAATGCTTGCAGAGCTCTTGCAAAACATTCAACGTTTTCCCTCGGTTCTTGAATTCTCTGAAGTAAACATGCTCTTTCATAAACCACATTTCTCTGAGGTATAAAGCATGCATCAAATATAGCTAGTACCCTTTCATACTTATCTTTGTGACTGGCTTAATAAAGTTAAAGGCTGTGAAGATATACCTGTTTGCTTCCACATCCTTTATTAAATAAAAGAAGTTACCTGTATAGCTCCAGTTATTTGTGGAACCTGTTTGCAATTCAAAATCTTGCAAAATAACTTTTTTCCAGTCTGTCCATAGTGAAGCTTTGTCAAAACTGAAGTTCCTTTGGGCATTGAAAAGCGGCATCATGATGAAATCCTGCAACTTTTGTTACTGTGTTCCTTCTGTTTTTCTTCTGTTTCTGTTCTCCTGTGGTACTAATCCCACTATCAAAACCATGTCGTGATCCTATACCACATATGGATTGGATACAGAGTTTACTTCTGAGCAAAATACACATTAGATGTGTTCATCATAAACCCTTTTAATCCTCTCACAGTTCTGAATGAAGTTAGTTAAAATAACATTTTTTTACACATAGTGTCACTACTTTGTGAACAGGATAATACAGTTTAGCATGCCTTTGCAGTCTTCAAGGCTGCGAGCAGCACTTCTCAACTAGAACACTTCTAATTAAGTTCCTCTAACAGGGGATGACTATGCAAAGAAAAGAACACTGAGGCTGTGTCCAGACTCAGGGGTTTTTTCGAAAAAACTTCACCTGCGTCTAGACTACAGCCATGTTCTTTCGAAATTAAATCGAAAGAACGCGGCTTTTCTTTTGATGGCGGTAAACCTCATTTCACGAGGAAGAACACCTTTTTTTGAAAGTGCTCTTTTGGAAAAAGGCATTCTTGAATGCCAACAGGGCTTTTTAGAAAGAGAGCATCCAGACTCACTCGCTGCTTTCTTTTGAAAAAGCGGCTTGCTTTTCCGAAAGTTCCGCTTGCAGTCTAGACGCTCTTTTTTGAAAGAGACTTTTTCGAAAGTATCTTTCGAAAAAGCCTCTTTCGAAAGAGGCTTGCAGTCTAGACATAGCCTGAGTGGGGACCTGATAACAGCCTTCAGGTATATTAAGGGCTGTTGTAACAAGGACTGTGATCAATTGTTCTACATGTCCACTGAAGGTAGGATTAGAAATAATTGGGATATTTTACAGCACTGGAGGTTAAAGTTACATTAGGACACACTTTCTAAGTATTAGGTTAGTTTAGGTCTACAACTGACTGCCAAAGGGTATTGTGGAATCCCTATCATTTGAGGCTTTTATGAACAGGCTAGACAAACACCTGTCCTGGGATGGTATAGATTTACTTGGTCTTGTATGAATGTAAGTGGCTGGACTTGATGACCTCTCTTTCAGGCCCTACATTTCTATTGTCCTATGATTCTATTATTTTACCGTTGGGGAGCTTATCTTATATATTTTTTAACTTTAGTCCCTTTAAATTCAGATTCATAATGTCATATTAACTCAGCTTTCTGCATTTGCTGTATTTATATGAAACACTACTAAGCTTCTAACTCTCCATACTTTATTAAGAAACTGATACATGTTTTTAGGTAAAATACAAAACAGCATCTCCAAGAGCATGAAAGATGTTCTCTCTAGTATTTTTGTAATGTTATTTCAGGATAAAGTGTTTCAGAAGCACTATGGCAGGGTATTAAATTTTAAAGAATACAGAAGCAATGCAAGAGATATATATGTATAGGGGTAGTACAGTATGATCACATAGCAACCGTGAAAGATTATGATTTTTAAAAACAGAATAAAATGCAAAGAAAAAATACAAAAATAAATGTATGCAAAATACCAGTGTTAGAAATAATTACATACAGGAGCAGCAGAAGATATATTTGTTAGACATTTAATAAGCAAGACTTGTGTAGTGAATATGAAAAGGATAAGAAGTAAACCTGAAAACAGGAGAATTAATCTTAAGGTTTTCCTTTGCTATCCAAAATATTAAGTGGATATATCCTCAGTGCTGCCAGCTGCAAAAGCAACTCCATGGTTTCTGAGAGTCTCACTACTATATATGATTCACTGTCAGTAAGAGACAGAAAAAATACCCCTGTGCAAACAGTCAGACATATTAGTGATTAGAAACAGGCAATGTGTTCATCCTTCCTGTCTCTGATCCTGGACTCAAGAGACTCTGGCATCTTCATTTAAAATACATCTGTTCTAAGTGTTGTATTTTCTGTTCTTGATGTATAATTCACAATAGATTAATAGACTGGTTTATACATGCTTTTCAAGTCCGATTGAAGATGTGCCAGTTGTGCTTATTTGAAAACAGGGTTACTGCATCTTCTCCACAGTAATACACTGAATACGGTTCAAGAGGAATATCCATTGCTCTTGGAGTACTTATTCCACCTCTTGTCACATATACCTGTTATGTGTGTCCAGATGCTTTGTAATTTAATTCCCAGAAATACTGTCTCTCAAAGGTGGTAATTCCTGGAAACATATTTCAAGGCAAAGCAAATCAATGACTTGAGTGCTGAAATCAAATTTCAGGTTGCATGGTATCTTCTTCCAGAGACATGTGTGCATGAATGATAATTCAGTCCAGGAAAAGGGATATGGCATCATAAAGCAGATGATGTAAAATTCAGCATTAGCACTTACACTTAGACAATACAACTGTATGACCCTATAACCCATATTTTGGCTACCAGGAATCTCAATCATTTCCATGTTTGAAATAGGTTTATTACATACTATAGTCATAAGCAAGGTATTAAAATCAAGGCAGGCAAACAGAAGTAGATGTGGGAAAAAGGCAGAAATAGGTAACAATTTTTTGCAATCATATTCTGAGCCATTATATGAACCTAATAATGTGTTTAATTGAAATGTTCACGAGCTGGTAGTTGTTCACATGTCAGATCAAATAACAAGTTGGTATTATGCATGTTTTAATGCAAAAAATGCCTTGCTACAAGAAAATATTAAAATTTCAAAAATCGGGTTTATTTCCCACTGAAAAGACCTCACTCAGGCATGAAAAGGAACTTTCAACTCGTTTTTTTTCCCTCTAGAATAAGAAACCTCAGCATTTCAGATCATTAAAACAAAGAGAAAGCAGAAACCTTGCATTTTGTTTTCAAATTGATCTGTGAATGTTTTGCACTGTATTAGTCTTAAACAAGATTGGTATTTGTAGAAAATGGATTGTACTGGGATCAGTTTACAGCTTAAACTAGAAGTTTGAAAAGGGCTCAGTATTCTAAAAATATTATATATTAATGCAATTGTGCTGATATTTAGGTACAGCATGTCTTCTATTTTACAAGACCTACTACAAGATCCTTATCTCCACTATGTTAATAGCTTGGAGCAGTAGGCTACCATGGTAACATATTCAGTATCTTTAGTACAGAAGTCATCATTACAGCATGAGAAAAGAATTAGTGTTCATTGTTTAAACTCAGTTGAACTCCCCTTCAGATTAATTTCTATGATATATGTACATCTGATCTATCTCCATCATCATCAAGATGATACTTCTGGTATTGTGCCACCAAATACAATTCTATAACACTGTTAAGATACAGGCAGTCCCCGGGTTACGTACAAGATAGGGACTATAGGTTTGTTCTTAAGTTGAATTTGTATGTAAATCGGAAATGGTACATATTGTAGGGGAAACTCTAGCCAAACATTTCTCCAGAGCTCAGTTTTATTCTCCCACACCTCACTTCCCTCAGTCCTTTATTCTCAAGCTGACGTGTCTGCTGAGAAAAGCCGCTCTGCATCTCCCTGGTCTGCTGGGGGGGGGGGGGGGGAGGTGCTAGCTTCGCGTCTCCCTGGTCTGCTGGGGGGAAGCAGCTAGTGCAGGGTTGCCTCACCCCGTTTGTAAGTAGGGATCCGATGTAAGTTGGATCCATGTAACCCGGGGACTGCCTGTATATTCCCAGGAAACATATACAATACTTCTAGAGCATCTGAACTTTTTAAAGTTAATACTCACTGCATATTTCTTATTGTTTTGCTTATGTACCTTTTCTAAGGCAACAGTCATGCAGAAATACTGAAATAGGCTCTTCCATACAAACATGACCAGGATTATTCAGCAGTTTGCGTACTTCAAAATGTTTTTTAGAAAAATCATAATGTTTTTGAAAACCAAGGAGACAAAATATTGCAGGAAATGATTTAGAAACATTATAAATCAGATTTGGTCTTGTGCTTGCATGGATGAGCCAAAGGAAGTGGGGAATGGGTGGTGGCTACCAAGAAAAGGGCAGCAGACACAATTGTGTTTCCTATTCTAAGGAAAGAGCTCATGGATTGCTTGCTCCTTCCTACCACACCAGGGGATGCCATTGATCCCAAGGGCGATGGGAAAAGGTGAGGGAAAAAGTCAAATCATGGTTCTTTCACCAGCTAGCTGAACTGGCTTGGCACAAAGAGGCAATCACACTGCATTATTACTTTAATGCCTTGTTAGGATAGTAAATGTGTCTATTTAAAAGCTGGTTGGGAGGGGGGGGCAGGAGGAGGAGTTGCAAGCACTTTGGAGACAGGTTTAGAACTCAAAATTATGCTGACAAATTGCAAAATCAGTCTGAAATCAACAAAATGAAATTCAATAATGACAAAAGCAAAGTACTACACTTAGGGAGAAAAAATCAAATGTACAAATTCAAAATAGCGAATAAATGACTAGTTGGTAGAACTACTAAAAAGGATCTTGGGATTACAGTGTATCTCAAATTGACTAAAGTCAACAATGTGATGCAGCTATGAAAAAAGCTAGGATTCTAGGCTGGATTAACAGGAATGTTGTACACAAAATATGAGTGGCTTTTGCTTCAGCCCCAGATGGTGGGACTTGGTCTTTGGTCCTCGGCCCCTGCCAGTCTTAATCAGCTCTGGTAGCCACATTAAAATGGGGTGGTGACCAATGTTCCCTCTAATCTTTCCCATCCTTGTACAGATTTTTTTCCATCCATGTGCAGAAAGAAATGTAATGTGCACTGAGGCATGTGTGAATTTACACAAAATACTGAGCTGTGGGTACTCTACTAATCAGCTGGGTGGATTTGAATCTCTCTTGAGTGGCTGCACAAGTGCATGGCTTACAAGGAACCCTGGCTGTGACTGATTTTGGAGTCCTGAGCCACAGTTTGATAACCGGTAGGTTACATATCAGAAAAAAATTAAATATGCATCTGCACATGGATGGAAATGATCTGCACATTTTCTAGATATTTGATCATTTTTGTTGTTCTTCTCTAGGCTTTCTACAGTTTGCCTACAGCTTTTCTAAAATGTAGCACCCAAAACTGGACACAGTGCCTCACAGAGACCTAATCATTGTGGCATAGAAGAATTACTTCTTGACTGCGTCTAGACTGGCATGATTTTCCGCAAATACCTTTAACGGAAAAGTTTTCCGTTAAAAGCATTTGCGGAAAAGAGCATCTAGATTGGCACGGAAACTTTTCCGCAAAAGCACTTTTTGCGGAAAAGCATCCGTGCCAATCTAGACGTGCTTTTGTGCAAAAAGCCCCGATCGCCATTTTCGCGATCGGGGCTTTTTTGCGCAAAACAAATCTGAGCTGTCTACACTGGCCCTTTTGCACAAAAGCTTTTGCGCAAAAGGACTTTTGCCCGAACGGGAGCAGCGTAGTATTTCTGCAAGAAGCACTGATTTCTGACATGAGAATGTCAGTGCTTTCGCGGAAATTCAAGCGGCCAGTGTAGACAGCTGGCAAGTTTTTCCGCAAAAGCAGCTGCTTTTGCGGAAAAACTTGCCAGTCTAGACACAGCCCTTGTGTGTTGCTCACAACACTCCTGCTAATACATCCGAGAATTATGTTTGTGATTTACAATAGCATTACACTGTTGACTCATATTTAGACATTGTGATCCCCAGATCCTTTTCTGCAGTATTCCATCCTATCCAGTCATTCCCCATTTTGTATGTATGAAACTGATCTCATTCCTACCTAAGTGGCCCACTTCACATTTGTCTTTACTGAGTTTCATCCTATTTATTTCACACTAACTCTCCAGTTTGTCCAGATCATTTTGACTTTTAATCCTGTCCTCCAAAACACTTGCAATCCCTCCCAGTTTAGTATCATCTGCATACTTTATATTCTCTATGCATTATCTAAAATATCAATAAAGATATTGAACAGAACTGGACCCAGAACTTACCCTTGGTAGACCTCTCTGGTTATGCTCTTGCAGCTTGTGTTTGAATCCCTGATAACTATTGTTGGGAAATCATTTTCCAATCAGTTTTGCACCCATCTTCTAGTAGCTCTATCTAGGTTATATTTCCCCAGTTTTTTTTATGAGAAGGCCTTGGCAAGCAGTATCAAAAGCCTTACTATAGTCCAGATATTCAAATTTACTGCTTCCCTTTAGCCATGAGGCTTGTTACCTGTCAAAGAAATTCTTAGGTTTGACTTGAGTTGTTCTTGACAAGTCCATACTGACTGTTATTTATCACAATTCTAAGTATTTGCAAACCCGATTGCTTAATTTTTTGTTCCATTATCTTACCAAGTACCGAAGCGACAAGTCTAAGCTGTTTTGTGTAAAAGCTAAGTTACCCAATGAGGAATAGAACCAGGTCTCCAGAGTTCAAGGTAGAATCAAAACCTAAGCCAGGAATCTCAATATTATTAATGTATGGTAATATCATTTCTATTGATTTCAAATTATAATGTAAAAAGAAAAAAATGGAACAATAATTGCTCTTGTATTGATATTTTGTAATAGTTTTTTTTCTTAACTGTTACAGAGGACATTTTTCTGGCTGTGATTTTGCATATTAGCAATAATCCACTGCTTGAATTACTCCCTGTAAAATTCTAGCCATCCATTAATATGCTAAGCTTTTCTAATATATTATATAGGAAAAACATTATATGTTAATTCTGTACCTCCATTATCTTAAGCCCCTCACATTCGGTATATTAATATTGCAACTATTTTGGTAGAAATCCTTACATTCAATACCCTAGTGCAGGGGTTCTTTTCTGACAACAACAATTACTACACAACTCCAGCAGCAGGGAACACAGTCTAGGCCCTGTCACTCTAGGCAGGGGGGTGATAGCTACCCAAGGTCTTCTGTTCTGGGAAGGGGGCATATAACCTTAGCTCTCCTGCTCCAGGCTGAAGCTTTCAGGCTTTGACCATGGATGGGGGGCTCGGGCTTGGGCTTTGGCCCTTGGCTCCAGAACATCTAACAACAGCTTTGGTGACCCCATTAAAATAGGGTTGTAACCCACTTTGGAATCCTGATCCATATTTTGAGAACCTCTACCCTAGAGAAAATAGGGTGTATAAAAAATAACATCCACATTACTGTGGTCATCCTTAAACTTCCAATGGCCACAGGTTACTATTTACTTCATTTGTTTTAATTACATTTAAAATAATAAAGAGATACTTACCCTAGGATGTAGATCCCCTAACATCATTCAATGTTGCAACAATCTATGAAATATAATCTTGACAATATGAAAGTAACCATTTCAAACAGGCACTCCGCTAGTTAGCTACAAAACCTCCATTCCTTCCTCATTCTGGGGCAGATTCTCTCCTCCTTCTCCAATAACTCTATAAAACATGCTGTTTGCAGCATGCCAAGAAAGTGAACAAATAGAGGCTATTGGTGCAAGAGCCTAAAAAATAAGCTCAATATTAATATTAAGTACTGTTCAATATTATTTATTAAAATTAATATAAATGCTAAGTTGTTGCTTCAGTATTTGTAGTATTCCTCAGGTTTTTCCTATAGTAAGCATAGGCATAAATAGGAAATCCTGCTTTTACTGAGTTATTTTAACCTATTTACCTCTTGCAAAGCTGATATATTTTTAAGGCTGGCCATTCTATGCTTATCATATAAGCCAACTGGAAGTAAACCATGATATGAAAAACATTTAATTTATACAAGATGGACAAATACTTTGGAAATTTTATAAACCCTTTTTATCACATGCAAAATTTGATTAGCCATTGATAAGGACTAATTGCTTTTAAAATTGTCATTTCTTAAGTGAACAGGGATCTCAAAACTCACAGAAAATATTATGCTTATAGGCACCACTAAGCATGAATAAAATATTTAACACATAAAATCAATTCCAACCAACCTAGTACAAGGTTAGAGGTTTAAATGTTGTTTGTAGTTCATATCAAGGGCTGTGTCTAGACTACACCTCTCTGTTGACAGAGAGATGCAGATTAGGCAGGTCGAAATTGTTAATGAAGCAGGGATTTAAATATCCCATGCTTTATTAGCATAAACATGGCCACCGCTTTTTTTCGAAATGGAGCTTTTTCAGAAAAAATCAGCAGTCTAGATTATGGATCTGTTGAAAAATAAGCCCTTTTTCAAAAGATCCTGTAAATCTCATTTTTTGAGGAATACAGGATTTTTCAAAAAAGGGTTTATTTTTCGACAGATCCACGTCTAGACTGCTGGGCTTTCTTTAAAAGTTCCATTTTGAAAAAAAGTGGAGGCTGTATTTATGCTAATGAAGCACGGGATATTTAAATCCCTGCTTCATTCGCAATTTCGACCTACCTAATCTACATCTCTCTGTCGACAGACTGGTGTAGTCTAGACATACCCAAGATGACTAATGAAGCAAACATACACAGAATACCATTAACTGTATTATATTTCATTTATCTTTGTGCAGATATTACTGAACATATGATATTCTATTTACAGTAGACTTCCGATAATCCGGAACCTATGGGACCTAGGTGGTGCCGGATTATCAGATATGCCGGACTATCAGAAGGTACTATAAAATGGTTATATATATACACTGTATACATTATATACTGTATATAAGGTGTTCTTAACCCTTTTTAATTATACATACTGTATACAGTACACTGTAATGTTTTCGGTTTTTTAAGCCTTTTTTACCCTTTTTGCTCAGTTCAGCTGCTGCCGCTGTTACCTTGCCATTTTGATGCCGGACTATCAGGAGTGCCGGACTATTGGAGTTTCACTGTATATATCTTCCATTCACAGAACAAAATCAGAAGCCAAAAACTTGTAATCATTTAACTTGCTTCCTGGTTGACTATTGCATGTGAACCAGCCCCCCAGAATATCAAAGTAGATGAGAAAAGAAACAACTTGAATCAGAACATCCTCCTGTATTTATTGGATGAACTCTCCATCAAATATATTGATGGATTCAGACAAAAGAAAAGCGATAGTCAGTAGCTTAACACAGAAAATGTTATAGTGAACATTATTGTGACATGAAATGTGCTATCTTAAACTACTTTGATCAGAGAATGCTAACATGTGTTAGATCTTGGTATTTAATTCTTTTGCCCTTTGTCCTGCCACAACCCATTACCAAGACCATTTGTACTGCAACACCATAGAAAAGTATTTGGACTCCCTCGAGTAGCCATTCACAGCCTTTGATTTCACACACTATCAGGTTTAGATCAGATATATTTCCCTGAGCGGATGGCTGCCTTTTTGATAGATAACTACTGCCTTGGAAAGTCCTCATCCCTGAATCAAAGTCTGATGGCTGGGCAAGGGCCAGCTCTTTTTCCTACATTTGTCACTGGAAGAAATTCAGGGTCACTTGTCAAAGCACCTTTCCTCTGGGCAAAGGATGGCTGGCCAAAAGCTTTCCACTGCAGATGGATTGTTTAAAACCACTTAATACTTATGTTTGGGGGAATGTACATAGAGGAGATGATTTGGATGGTTGTACCGGAATAAAAATTTAATAGAAAAACAGGAAGCTTTTACAAAGTATTTAATGTAAAAAGATCATCGAACAGTTTCCCACACTAATGTTTCAGGACCTAAAATTTCCATATCTCCATGTAGACTCCCCTCTTCCCTCGTCCCTAAGGGCTATATCAACTCTTGCTACACAAAAGGTGAGAAAATAAACATGCCACAAATGACACATTAATTTTTGGAGATTTGGAGGCACAGAAAGAGCAGTGTCCAAGGAATATGGACTCCCCATAGAATAGTACACAAGTCTCTTTTATACACTCCACTGGACACTCTTTCTCTCTAGCAATACAGCTGCCTGTCTTGCAGTTTTGCCATTGATCCTTCAGTGTACTCCTTGTATTCTGGTGATTGAAACTTAGATGAGCAGTTAATATTCCAAGGACCAGGATAATCTTCCACAAAAAAGGATTCCACTGAAAATACTCTAGTTTGTCCAGTGAGCATGCCAACTAGAGCTGTGTTCTCGTTTACATCTTCTCCCTCTGGGACGCTACATTCTCATTTCCTCCGTAAACCCCAGCTGCATTTGGATCCATGGATGGGTGAGTAAGCAGCTACAGCACCCTTTCTCTCATTCTGAACTTGTGTATTTAACATGTGGTTTTCTTCCCCCACGTAGAGCATGGTGATGTTGAAGTCAACATCAGAATCTCCAGGAATTATTATTGAACAGGACTCTAATAGCAACTGCAAACTGGAGTTCTGTAAATTGAACAAAAAATATCTACTCGTCACCTAACAAAGCTGAAGTTTTAAGTGCTATGTATGATAGTTAAAGAAAATGCCTTAAACATATTATGTAGTGTGATCTAAAACAATGGATCCCTAGTATTCAGCAGAATGACCAGTAATGGGGCTTGGATTTTTTTTTTTCCCCAGCAAGTTTTTCCTGTCTGTAATCTGTCAAATCTGCTTTCAGAGCAAGTATAGCTAAAATTCAATGAACCTAATTCTATTCCTTCTCATCAGCAGCTGAATCATTTAATAACTTCTGGTCACTTACTGTATAGATAATCATAGACAATAGATATGCATAGGTGTCCTACTTTGCCATTAGGCCAGGTCCTTAATTACTGGTGCTGACACACAAAAAGGGAAAAATCCAGTTTATTTCTTTGTTAACTGGGGATATTTGGTAGAGAATCACTGAGGAACAATATACTTGGAATGGCGTGATGCCATTTTTATGTCACTTCTCAGAGTAAAATAGCATTTTAAGATTATCAGCTCACAGGAGAAGATGCTCCAAGTAAAATCTCCCATTGATATCAATAAAGCCAAAATTTCTCCCCATAACTCTTAGTTGTTTGTAAAAGGGCACTGTGATGGAAAACACAAGCTTATTTAGCTTTTTGTACTTATAAATATTATAGCATTAATCTAAAAATGAAATAATTTACAACAGACCACAAAATCACAATATTATACTTCATATAAACTTACATTTTCAAGGAAATCAAAACCAATCATTGGGTATAGTTAATGCAACCTATGTTGTGTTCTATGCCTAAAGATAACCTAAATAGAAAATCTGTAGGCAAAATAGGATCACAGTGACAGTGCAAAATCAAAATTTTAAAGTTATTGTAAAGAAGTTTTCTTCTATCCAGTATGAGCACATCCAGCCACAACCTAATTCTGTATCCCCAAGCACCAATACTCTTTATAAATGCACAACATATGAAGTGCGGATTAGTATAAAATACTTCCCAATGTCCTTAAGGAAAAATAACATAATTGGATTGATTTGAGTTATGCTATCACATTTATTACAATGAGCATCATTTATGAAAATGGTGTTGCAGATTTATTTGGTCTAGGACACAGTGTCTCTAAAAAATTTTTTGGAGGCATCATTTTATTTATCATATTTCTTGTTTAATACTCAGGGCAATATGTTATCAGCCTTACTGGTTCTAAGTAATTATCACTACCTTTAAGACATATATAATTGAAATCGGGGTGAAATAGAAGAATTTCTTAGGGTACAGGTAATTCGTAGAGTACAGATAATTCTACTATAATGGATTTAGCTCACGGAACTCACATCTCCACGCTTTAACACTTGGAGGGAATTTGAACTAGAGCAGGCCAATTTTCAGGGTCTCTTGAGTTCTTCTTTGCTTTCTGTCTTTACTAGAGTTATTGTACAGACTTTTAAATATGTTAACTCTTAGATCCTATATGCAGACAATGGAGAAATATCTTTGTTTTGAATAATGGATGATTTCCACCACTATTAAACTTGAATATCCCTTGTATCATCAGATGGTGCAGTATTCTTAGCTCCCTAACATACTTTCCTATATTAGTCATTCCAGACCTTTTTGTGACAAAATGCCAGTTCATCAGATTAACACATATCACATTTAATCACTTTTACTTGTCTTCTCTTACATGCAATCAAGCCATTGACTCGCATTTCCACTCTGCCAACGACAGCCTCTGGTGTCCCTTACTCTGTTTTTTTCTCAAATTCTTTTGTGCTTTCTCCTATGCCTCCTTATAAGCATCTGGAAAAAAAACCCACTAAATTGTCTTGCTTTAATCTGTCCATAAAATTATTTTCTGCCATGATCCTTTCAAAAATCTTGACAAAGGCTAGATATGCTTTAACCATTGCTTATTACATTAACTACAGTAAAACTCCGATAGTCCGGCATCCAACTGTTCGGCACTCCCGATACTCCAGCATCAAAATGCCAAGTGCTCCTGACCAGCTGATTAAAAAGCCTGCTCAGCACATGTGCTGGCTGTAACCAGAGGGAGCATAAGTTGGGGGGGGGGGGGGGGAGAGTGGGATCGTGTTATGGTATGGAGAAGAGCATTTTCCTTCAGTGAAGGGGAAAGGGGAGGGGAAGGAGAGGAGGATCAGGTTACAGCACGGAGGAGAGGTGAGGAGGAAAGGGGAGGGGAGAAGAAGAGAAATTGTGTCCTGGCTAGCTGTTAAGCAGTGCAGCTGTACTGGACCTCCCAATTCTCTGGCAAATCTGATAATCCGGCACCACCTAGGTCCAAAAGGTGCTGGATTATCGGAAGTCTACTGTATAATCATTTTTATGTTATGTGTTGTGATGTGTTGTGTTGTGCTATGTTCCCCTAGTTTATTTTTGCATCCACCTGTTATCTTTCATCATATATTTAAATTGTAAATATTTTGGGGGCAGGGACCATCTTTTCAGCATATGTACATGCAGGGGCCTGATCCAAATCGCACTGAAATCTACAGAAAGTTTCTCAATGTCTTCAATAAGCTTTGGGTCAAGCCTAGAGGGCCCAGCACAGTGGGCCCAAGATCCAATATTCAGGCTTTGGGGCATGTTATAGTACAAATACATACAGTAATAATGTCACTGTATTATCCAGGGTAAGTCACTAACATGTCAGCACACATTACTATTTGTAATATTCAAAGTTGATATAGGTTGTGCTATATAGAAATGCAAGGGACTCCTGGGTCATTGAGTTTAGTTCTGTACTATAGGCATGTAGATTAGCCAGATCGGCAGAGGGAAATGAAGCCGCGATTAAAATAATCGCGGCTTCATTAGCCGCGATTAAAATAATCGCGGCTTCATTTAAATTTAAATGGCTGCCCCGCTCTGCCAATCAGCTGTTTGTCGAGGTTTCACGAGGCATACCTGTGCCGATCAAGAAAGGCTTCTTTGTCGGCGCGTCGCGTCCAGACTGCCCCGATCTGCCGACAAACAGCTGATCGGCAGAGCGGGGCAGCCATTTAAATTTAAATGAAGCCGCGATTATTTTAATCGCGGCTTCATTTCCCTCTGCCGATCTGGCTAATCTACATGCCTCCGTCGACGGAGGCATGTAGTTTAGACACAACCTAAGTGGCAAGCCTATTACATAATCCCATTCATAAACATATTAATAGCCATCTTAAAACTAGTTAAGCTGTTTGCTCTACTACACCTATTGGAAAACTGTTCTAGAACCTCAGTTCCTTGATTGTTAGAAACCTCTTTTTCATTTCCAGCCTAAATTTATTTGTGGTCATTTTATACCCATTTGTACTTAAGACAACATTTTAATCTAGCTTATATACCACTTTTCCACTGATGTATTTATAGATATCCTTCATATCAGCCTTCATTTTGCTAGGGTAAATAAGCCAAGTGCCTATAGTCTTCTCTTATAAGATAGGCCACTAATCAACCTAACAGCCCTTCTCTGCACCTGTTCCTGTTTAACTTCATCTTTCCTGATCATGGATGATGAGAACTGCATACAGTATTCCAGATGAAGTCTTACCAGTCTCTTTTACAATGACATTAATGCTTACCTATCTCTGTTGGAAATATTTTGTCTGATACATCCTAGGATCACATTTGCTTTTTCGCTGCACATTACATTAGTGACTCACAGTCATCCTGTGATCAACTAATGCACCCAAGTCTTTCTTTTCCCCTGTCATTTACAATTAATGAACCCCCAGCTTATAGCAGAAATTCTTGATTTGAATTATTTGACCTTTGCAGAGTTTCACTTTTCAATTTCTTTTACTCCAGTAATCTAGGTCATCCATTTCTTCCTATGTAATATTCTGCTCCTTCTCTGTATTGATGGTGCCTCCCAACGTGAGCAACAGTCAGTGATGGTACACTTAAAGAGGCTGTCTGAGAAATTGGATCCTTTGCATGGACTCCTCAGGTCTGGCCCCTTCAGCTGTGCAGTAGAATGGCACTAGTTCTACTGAGTGGACCTCAAACCTCAAATGTTTTATTACAAAGCCTACTATTAAAGCTACAGTAAGAGCTACAGTAATTAACAAGAGCTGAGGAAATAGTAAAACTATCAAGAATATTTCTTCTAATAAAAGCATTGAGTTAATTTCACTAACTGTAGGGTTATCCCATTGGTCATTCATGCATATTTAGGTAACTGACACATGTGTTAGTGGCAACATTTGCAAATCAGGAACATGTACCAAATTTGAGCCCAAATAAACATTCATCTGAAAACTCATACCAGTGAAAGGCATTATTCATTATCTGTAATTCTACCATTTAAAATGTGTGTTACCCAATGACAGAGAAGAATATAACTTGGGTGACTAAATAGAAAATATCAATAGTAGCTCACAACTAGTCCATAGTTAAATATTTTTATCCAAATTATTCAGGGAAACATTTACAAATATTGATTATTTAGGACAAACGGAGTCAGTTCACAGGTAAGTTGGTAACAGTAAGACTGGGTATGTCTATACTACAGTGCTAATTCGAACTAGCTTAGTTCGAATTAGTTAATTCGAACTAAGCTAATTCGAACTAACGCATCTAGAACTAAAAACTAGTTTGAATTAGCGTTTTTCTAATTTGAACTAGCATGTCCACATTAAGTGGACCCTGAACCGGGGTTAAGGATGGCCAGAATCAGTGCCGGAAGGGCATCAGATGAGGACTTAGAGCGTGGAGATGCTGTCTCAGGCTAGCCGAGGGCTGTACTTAAAGGGACCCGGCCCCCACCCCAGACAGACAGTTCTCAGGGGTGCCCCACTTGCAAAGCAGTCCTGGCTTGCAGTGCCCTGAGTGCCCACACTGGGCACATCACACCACTCGGCCATCAGACCGGCTGCACTTGCCGCAGGCTGCCATCTGGGGAGAGGGGGCAATTGAGGGGCTGCAGGAGAGCTTCCACCCCCAGAAGCCCGCAGAGCCAGCCCAGTCATCCCCATCGGGGGCTCATACCCCATTCCTCCCTCACCTCCTTCCACTTACCCTTCCCTAGCTCCCCTTCCTGATGTACAAAATAAAGAAAACATGTGGACAAAAATAGAATCTCTCTTTATTGAACAAAACTCGGGGAGACTGGGAAAAGGAGGTGGGAGAGGGGAAGAGAGAGGGTGGGAGACGGGAGGGCAACTACAATGATCAGAGGTTTGGAACAGGTCCCATATGAAGAGAGGCTAAAGAGACTGGGACTTTTCAGTTTAGAAAAGAGGAAACTGAGGGGGGATAGGATAGAGGTCTATAAAAGCATGAGTGGGGTGGAGAGGGTGCATTAAGAAAAGTTCTTCATTAGTTCCCATAATAGAAGGACTAGAGGACACCAAAGGAAAGGAATGGGTAGCAGGCTTCAAACTAGTAGCAGAAAGTTGTTCTTCCCCAAGCAAAGAGTCAACCTGTGGAACTTCTTGCTGCAGGAGGCTGTGAAGGCTAGAACTAGAACAGAGTTTAAAGAGAAGTGAGATAAAGTGATGGAGGTTGGTTCCATGGAGTGGTATTAGCCAGGGGGTAGGAGTGGTGTCCCTGCCCAAAGTTTGTGGAAGGCTGGAGAGGGAAGGCACGAGACAAATGGCTTGGTCACTGTCTTTGGTCCATCCCCTCCAGGGTCCCTAGGGTTGGCCGCTGTTGGCAGACAGGCTACTGGGCTAGATTGACCTTTGGTCTGACCCAGGACGGCCATTGTAAGCTCAGGGCTCAGGGTCGGGGGTCTCAGTGGACCCCCTTGATTTTCATGCACACCTGCTCCTGGGTGGCCAGGCTGGCAGCTCTCCTGCCCTAGACGGCCACTTTCCTGTGCCTAGTGCGGAGGTCGTGGACGAGGTCCACGATGTCCGCACTAGCCCAGGAAGGTGCCCGCCTCTTGTGGTCCAGGGCAAGCTCCCGGGAGCCGCCAGCCTGGTCCCGGGAAGAGGGGGTGGGCTGGGGGACATCGGGTGGCTGGCTCGAGCTGTGCCAGGTGCAGGGTCTGCTAGCTGGGTGCTGGCAGGCTTGCACCTGGCACAGGCATCGTAGCTAGCCCGTGCCCCTTTAAGAGGTCCGGGGCCGGGAGGGGGGCAATACAGTTTCCCTAGTGTTGGCCAGAGTGGCCACCAGGGAAAGCTGGGGAGGGCTACCCTCCCACTAGTTTGAATTAAGGGGCTACACACCCCTTAATTCGAACTAGTAAGTTCGAACTAGGCTTAGTCCTTGTAGAATGGGGTTTACCTTGTTCGAACTAAGCGCTCCGCTAGTTCGAATTAAGTTCGAACTAGCGGAGCGCTAGTGTAGCACCTATCAAAGTTAATTCGAACTAACAGACGTTAGTTCGAACTAACTTTGTAGTGTAGACATACCCAGAGGTAATTATAGCAAATACTAATTATTATTCACCATCTTTATTATCAAGATTACACTGGATTTAGTTTATATCTTGCAACTCATTCTAACTTTACTGATTCAGGAGACAAAACTGAGACAAAAAGTAAAATGCATTACTGGAAAGTCAGTAGTTACTTGAAAACATTATCCTTGAAAAAGACAAGAGTGAAGGTTGGAAGTATATTCATATTTTTCATCACATTTTCTGTAGTTATTAAGAACATTGCTGAGTTATATTCTTCCTGAAAGTTTCCATCCTATATTCTGTATTTGTTTTATTTAGGACTCATTTTTCCATCTCCTGTCATATCTGTATCATGTTCTGCCTTGTTTCCAAAACAATGTCTCTGGTGGTGAAATTTAGAGATGGAAACAAGCCCACTTTTGTTTTAAATCTCAAATACCTTCATTTTGGGGATGATGGGACAGTTGTTTTGATTAGGACCATCATAGAGACATCTGTATATTGAGCATGCAACCTACCCATACCAACTGGTGGAAGAACTTGTTTGGGCCAACAATAAAATGCAGATGGTACCATTTGCGAGGGAGGGAGACACTCACCAAGGGACAATACATAGTTCCTCCCCCTGGGAGTCATTGGCACTCATTGATCAGCTGGGAGAGACAGTGCTGATTGGACAGCATTCCTCAGCTCCAAGGATTTAGCTCACCACAGGGGCCTTATGGAACCTCTTTCAACTCCATTCCAGCAGTCCACCCTACCCACCTGAGCTATGAATGGGAACTTGGCCTGATACATGATGTAGATCTAGCTAATGATCTTTTTAGAGGGTCAGGAGGGAAATGTTTTTCCTCACATGCATCAGTTGTCAGAGGGCCAGAGATTTTTCCCACAGTGGGGTGAGTAGCAAGGCACTTAGGGTATGTCTAGACTACATGCCTCTGGCGACAGAGGCATGTAGATTAGGCTACCAGACATAGGAAATGTAAATAATCGCCGCTTCGTTTAAATTTAAATGGCTGCCACGCTGAGCCGATCGGCTGTTTGTTGGCTCAGCGTGGTAGTCTGGACGCTCCGCGGTCGACATCAAAGGCATTTGTCGACCTCCCAGGTAAACCTCATCCCAGGAGGCATACCTGGGAGGTCGACAAATGCCTTTGATGTTGACCGCGGAGCGTCCAGACTACCGCGCTGAGCCGACAAAAGCCGATCGACTCAGCGCGGCAGCCATTTAAATTTAAATGAAGCGGTGATTATTTAAATCGCTGCTTCATTTTCCTATGCCGGGTAGCCTAATCTACATGCCTCTGTCAGCAGAGGCATGTAGTCTAGATGTACCCTTAGTGCCTAACTGAGGTACTAGAGAAGAACTGTTTGCTGCAATTTGAGGCCAGTTTCCAGTATGTTTCAGAGAGCACAATGAATGTGTCCCAGAAGTAAAAAGCCTGGGATTTTGGTGCTGGGATTTGGGATCATGTTGTAGGGTCAGATCCCCACCGCTGCCTCCTCTCGTCCCTCATTGAAGCAAGGAGAATCTAACCCATTTAATGAGTTATATCATGGTAAGGATCATTGTAACCCTGGTGCCAATTGATGGGTTATATGATAAGGAGCCCTCTGCATTGGAACCAATTAAATGCCTGATACAGAGCGTATAGGTGATAGGTGGCTGCTCCCCTGTCCTGTGTTAATGTTTAATAAAAGCTGCAGCCTGCATATGTCTGTCCTTTGTACCACAGGGCTACATCAAAAGTTGTATCTAAAATATTTTTAACCTGGGATTGAACCCATCTCTACTGAAAACCTTCAACATAATTAGCATACAATTCTTCTTTGGAAATCAAAATGGAGTAGCAGAGTTGTATATTTGTAATGTGTCAATGATTTCCAGATCAATTTCTCTCCATTTAAAAGTAAATTGATTTTTTTCTCACTCACAACTCGGCAAACTTTAACTAGAATTTGAAAAGGCAAGCAGGGTTTCTTTTTAGCCATCCATCTTCCCTGCAAAATTTTCTGCAGACAGACTCTGTTCTCTTTCATCACAACATACTGAGGCGAACAGGGTCGGGCAGGTGTAACTGACTACATAATCTGAAGCCAGCAATGTTGCACTGGTGTCACTGAGCTCCTCCTTTTCTCTTTATTTCAGGTGATGTAAAGTGTTCAACTTGAGCTTTACAGGGCCGAGTGAGTTTGCAGAGCTGGCAATTACTCATGTCCCTTTTCTTGTAAACTGAGCACTTTTAATTTTGACACATTGAAACCCCAATACCATTTTTATCATCACTATTCAGATTAGCTTCATACTTCATTATAAAATGTATATGGACCAAGCTGAATGCTGAAATTTGTCCCACAGTCTGTCAGAGTTTGGACAATTCCATCCATATCTCTCTAGGTTTCTGCTCACCAAGTAACTATGGGTATGTCTACACTACAATGTTAGTTCGAACTAACGGACGTTAGTTCGAACTAACATTCATAGCCGCTACACTAGCGCTCCGCTAGTTCGAATTTGAATCGAACTAGCGGGGCACTTAGTTCGAACTAGGAAAACCTCATTTTACAAGGATTAGGCCTAGTTCAAACTTACTAGTTCGAATTAAGGGGTGTGTAGCCCCTTAATTCGAACTAGTGGGAGGCTAGCCCTCCCCAGGTTTCCCTGGTGGCCACTCTGGCCAACACCAGGGAAACTCTATGCCCCCCTCACGGCCCCGGACCTCTTAAAGGGGCACGGGCTGGCTACAGTGCCCGTGCCAGGTGCAAGCCTGCCAGCACCCAGCAAGCAGACCCTGCACCTGGCACGGCACAGAGCCACCGACCCAATGTCCCCGAGCCCACCCCCTCTTCCCGGGACCAGGCTGGCGGCTCCCGGGAGCTTGCCCTGGACTGCAAGAGGTGGGCACCTTCCTGGGCTAGTACGGACATCGTGGACCTCGTCCACGACCTCCGCACTAGGCACAGGAAAGTGGCCGTCTAGGGCAGGAGAGCTGCCAGCCTGGCCACCCAGGAGCAGGTGTGCATGAAAATCAAGGGGGTCCACTGAGACCCCCGACCCTGAGCCCTGAGCTTACAATGGCCGTCCTGGGTCAGACCAAAGGTCAATCTAGCCCAGTAGCCTGTCTGCCAACAGCGGCCAACCCTAGGGACCCTGGAGGGGATGGACCAAAGACAGTGACCAAGCCATTTGTCTCGTGCCATCCCTCTCCAGCCTTCCACAAACTTTGGGCAGGGACACCACTCCTACCCCCTGGCTAAGACTACTCCATGGACCCAACCTCCATGACTTGATCTCACTTCCCTTTAAACTCTGTTCTAGTTGTAGCCTTCACAGCCTCCTGCAGCAAGGAGTTCCACAGGTTGACTCTTTGCTTTGGGAAGAGCAACTTTCTCTTACTAGTTTGAAGCCTGCTACCCATTCCTTTCCTTTGGTGTCCTCTAGTCCTTCTTTATGGGAACTCATGAAGAACTTTTATGAATGCACCCTCTCCACCCAACCCCTGCTTTTAGAGACCTCTATCCTGTCCCCCCCTCCGTCTCCTCTTTTCTAAGCTGACCAGTCCCAGTCTCTGTAGCCTCTCTTCATCTGGGACCTGTTCCCAACCCCTGATCATGTTAGTTGCCCTCCCCTCTCCCAGCCTTTCTCTTCCCCTCTCCCACCTCCTTTTCCCAGTCTCCCCCAGTTTTGTTCAATAAAGACAGAGTCAATGTTGGAAGAAACATTATCTTTATTTTGTATATCAATAAGAAGGGGGCTAGGGAAGGGTAAGTGGAAGGAGGTGAGGGAGGAATGGGGTACGAGCCCCCGATGGGGAGGACTGGGCTGGCTCTGCGGTCTTCTGGGGGTGGAAGCTCTCCTGCAGCCCCCCGATTGCCTCCTGTCCACAGATGGCAGCCTGCGGCAAGTACAGCCGGTCTGATGGCCGAGTGGTGTGATGTGCCCAGTGTGGGTACTCCGGGCAATCCAAGCCAGGACTGGTTTTCAAGCGGGGCACCCCTTAGAACTGTCTGTCCGGGGTGGGGGTCGGGACCCTTTAAGCGCAGCCCTCGGCTAGCCTGAGACAGCATCTCCACGCTCTAAGTCCTCCTCTGATGCCCTGCCGGCACTGCTTCCGGCCATCCTTAAGCCCTGTTCAGAGTCCACTCAATGTGGACTTGCTAGTTCGAATTAGCAAAACGCTAATTCGAACTAGTTTTTAGTTCTAGACGCGTTAGTTCGAATTAGCTTAGTTCGAATTAACTAATTCGAACTAAGTTAGTTCGAATTAGCGCTGTAGTGTAGACATACCCTATGGTATTTTCCACTTTGATCTGTTCCTTCTGTTGCCACCTTAAAGCACCTGGTTATGATCAAAATGGCAGGTAAGATACACATTGGACCTCCCTGGTCCAGCACCTTCAGGACCTGACTGGTCCCAGATGAAGGATTTTCCCAGACCAAGGGAGATCATTTCAGGCCCCTTGCTGCTGTCCTCCCTTGTTGCCCCCCCCCCCCGCATGCTTCCAGACTCCCCCCACATCCCAGCAGAGCTGCATGCCAGCTCCCAGCCCCTCCCTAGCCCAACTGAGCTGAACACTGGCTCCTGGCACCCTTCACCCCACAGTGCAGCTGAGCCATGTGTCGACTCCTGGCCCCCTACCTCCCTGCAGTGCACAGGGATTCTCTGATCTTGGAGTATACATGGTTATGATGGACCATTGATGTCACCAGACCAGAGAATCCAGGATTTTAGATGTGCAACCTATAGTACATATAATTTGGAAAAACACGGGTAGGAGACTTGATGAGGAGAAGAGTTATTGGTTCTCATTGTAATGGATAAAAAAATTACAAATTTCATGTCACTTAAAATGATTTGTCCTTGGTGTTGATGGTGGTTTGATGAAGCTGGTAGGGAAAGAAAAGTGAAAACATTTTTGTACTTACATTGAAAATATTTCTGTCTCTTCTGTTACAGTAAAGCAGAAGGGAGAATAGGTTTTTGGGGGTGAGGGGTTGGTTTTGTTTTGTTTTTTATTTTAGTGATGTTTCTCCCACATGCAATAGTTTTGAGAGTTTATTTAGGAGAAATTTTCTCTATGTTCAAAAAAGTTGAACCCAGAAATCCTTTCCAAAAACAAGTGTAAAATGTGTAATCATAGGACTGAAAGGATCTAATGTAGTCCCCTGCAATATATAATATCTGGACTAAATTGCAATGTTCTTTATTCAACTACTGACATCCCGGTTTTGAATAAATGATTGAACAATGTTTACATAGAATATTTAACTGTCATTTGTTGTACATAGTGGAGGACATTGTGGCGAGAAAAGAATAATAATGTAGCATGTCCCATGTTCCACTATGAAATATCTGATTTAAGAACCGTCAACATAGTGACAGACAAACATCAAAAGCTCTAGCAGTCAAATGAGTTCAGATAACCATCCAAACTTCAGTCCAGACAAACAAGGACACACATCTCAAAAGAAAAGGCAGCAGCAGTTCTGTGTCCAGCCCTTTTTGGAAATATTGTACAAAAGAACAAATGTCTCAAAAATTTACATAGCCATCTCCTACAAATAAAATATGTATTGATATAAAACTTCAATAGTTTATGCATTATCATCAACATCACCATGATAAAAAGGTAAGTAGAAGTTTTGCGCTTACACAGCTGAGTTCATGATAATGCGTAAGAATCTCACAGTACCTTAGCACTTCTGGGTATTGTTTTTGTTTTTAAGCTGGTATTCACATACCTACCAACATTTTGTCACAAAGAGGTAACCATTTACATCTGCTTATATAAAGTGTTGCCTGATTTAGTGAGGGATTCTCATCTTGTTCCTTGCTGGGCAAGATGGTTACAAAATGCAAATGCCTCTCATCAATTCATTATGATTTCCCCTTCCCCAAATATTTGTTCCCTAACACGGCTCTTTGGAGCATGCTTCTCTGCCTCCTGGGCCTGCTCTGATCCTTATTTTCTCTCTTATCTATAAAAATGCAGCAGCTTCATGATGCTGTGGGAGTAGCACACACGCAGAGGCAGCCCAAGGCCCCTTTAACACCCAGCTGGGCTGTGGAGGGATGCTTACCATATGCTGGGCTCCAGCTGCTAGTTCCATTTGAGCTGGAAGGGGATAGGACTTGCCCTGTATGGGCTGTTCTTGGGACTAGATCAGACCACCTCTGGGAACTTCCCCCAGGTGCAGGAACCTCTGTGCCCCCTCTCCCCCATTCCTGCCCCCATTTCTGCCAAAATGGAAGGGAGGAGTCACTTCATGAGGAGCTGCCTCCATGTCCACCCAACCACTGTACAGTAGCATTCAAAGGCTACGTCTACACTGGCAGGTTCTTGCACAAGAACCCACAGAGCGTCCACACCTCCTGCCCACTCTTGTGCAAGAAGATTTACAGTACGGCGTCGGAAGACAGGGCTTCTTGCACAAAAGCTACACTCTTTTCTAACAAGAGCTCTTGTGCAAGAGGGCAGTGTGGACACGCAGCAGGGGTTTCTTGCACAAGAAAGCCCTATGGCTAAAATGGCCAGCAGAGCTTTCTTGTCCAAGAGAGCATCCACACTGCCACGGATGCTCTTGCGCAAAAGCACATGGTAGTGTGGACGTGTTCTTGCGCAAGAGTTCTTGCACAAGAATGCTTGCGCAAGAAGTTCTTGTGCAAGAACCCGCCAGTGTAGACATAGCCAAAGAAAGGGCACCAAAAACAAATTTGCCCAGGGCTTCATTTCCCCCTGAGGAAAGCCATGGCTGCACAGATTGGTAGCTACTTTTCCCCAGCCAATAGGATAATAGATAACTTTCTCCCAATGACACAGGAGGATCAGAACACTCTAACGTTTATGATGAAAATTACAGAACTGGCAGCTGAGTGTGTGCTCAGCAGAAACACATAAATAAGACAAAATCACTTTATCCAGCTCTTCAGAAACCTGAAACAGCACTTAGGGTATGTCCACACTACAAAGTTAATTCGAACTAACGGACGTTAGTTCAAATTAACTTTGATAGGCGCTACACAGGCAAACCGCTAGTTCGAACTTAATTCGAACTAGCGGAGCACTTAATTCGAACTAGGTAAACATCATTCTACGAGGACTAATGCCTAGTTCGAATTAAGTAGTTCGAATTAAGGGCTGTGTAGAGTTTTGAACTACCCCATTCATCTAACAACTCTAAAATCTTCTGCCACTCTATGGAAGTGAGGGAACGGAACTGGGCAGGGCAGTGGCATTAGAGTGGGAACATGGGGAAAAACCATGTAAAGTGTGATTTGAGCGCCAATTTGCCATAAAACAGTCCTGTGCCAAAGTTGGATTTGATGAAAATATGCTAACTAAAAATGTATATCTTTTAAAGTAAAAAGAATCATGCTGCGTCAAACCAATGTCCATCTAGCCCAAAATTCACCCTTTCAATAGTGGCCCAATGCTATATGGTTCAGAGGGTATGAACAAAATAGACAATCAACAAATTATTGAACTCCTGTCACCCATTCCCAGCTTCAGGCAAACAGAGACTAGATACTCTGAGACTAGTGTTCCATTCCTGGCCGTCCTGGTTAACAGGCAGCAGTGCACCTAGCCACCATGAACTTATCTAGTTCTTTTGTGAGCCCTGCTGCAGTTTTGGCCTTCACAACATTTTCCCTAGCAATGAGTTCCCCAGGTTGACTGGAAGTACTTCCTTTTGTTTGTTTTAAACCTGGTGACTATTACAAATAAACTTGGAATGTTATGTACCTACTAAGGTTGGGGTCCACATTCCAATACGCCTGTTTATGAGGCTAAATTGTTTGGATAGGAAGCTAAAACAAATTGGTTGATTTTGATTAGTGATTTATTCTGTAACATATTTACGTAAAAACATACAATAGCACTGATGTTGAGTGTCATCACTGAAATTCACAAAGCCTGAGTTGAGCACTTAGGCTCCTTGTGCAATGAATAAAATGAGAAATGTGTCTTCAAATAGGATTTACAAAAGCCACCCTGGTGGGTGACTCCCTGTCTAACCCTGCCAGCAGGATATGCTACTCTTGGAGATGGGCACTTAAATCCAAGCTGCAGAGAAGCACCTCCCTCTGCTTGGGTTTCTAACCTGTAAACCCTCTCTTGGTGTTAGACACCTTTGCACTGAACAGTGGAAGGAGCAGGATGATCTTCTTGTAACTTTTAGCCCAGTGAGAGAATGCTCATCCATGATGTGGGAGATCCACCCCAACTTCAGCTTCCCCCTTCGCCAGAAGAGAAGGGATTTGAACAGGAATCTACTACCTCCCAGGTGCCTTAGCATCGTTTGCTCTCTGGCTCCCTGAGTCTTTCATAATTGAGCCACAATGTGGTAGCTTTAATACTAGGCCAGAGAGAGGCCATGAACACACATGAGAATGATGCTGCAGTGTGGTGATCAGATCACTCCTCTGAGAGATCAAAGATCCATTTCCAGGGACAAATTATTTATCCAAATTGGAACAGCTTCAACAGATGAGAATGAGGGAGCCTTCACCTTAGAATATCCTGGTACTGCACTTCCCTGAATGGTGGTAGAGCCCTCTTCAACACTTTTCTCTCTCTTGAGAAGAAATGATAGAATCATAGAATCATAGGACTGGAAGGGACCTCGAGAGGTCATCAAGTCCAGCCCCCGCCCTCAAGGCAGGACCAAGCTCTGTCTACACCATCCCTGACAGATGTCTATCTAACCTGTTCTTAAATATCTCCAGAGAGGGAGATTCCACCACCTCGCTTGGCAATTTATTCTAATATTTGACCACCCTGACAGTTAGGAATTTTTTCCTAATGTCCAATCTAAACCTCCCTTGCTGCACTTTAAGCCCATTACTCCTTGTCCTGTCCTCAGAAACCAAGAGGAACAAATTTTCTCCTTCCTCCTTGTGACACCCTTTTAGATATTTGAAAACCGCTATCATGTCCCCCCTTAATCTTCTTTTTTCCAAACTAAACAAGCCCAGTTCATGAAGCCTGGCTTCATAGGTCATGTTCTCTAGACCTTTAATCATTCTTGTCGCTCTTCTCTGTACCCTTTCCAATTTCTCCACATCTTTCTTGAAATGTGGCGCCCAGAACTGGACACAGTACTCCAGCTGAGGCCTAACTAGTGCAGAGTAGAGCGGCAGAATGACTTCACGAGTTTTGCTTACAACACACCTGTTGATACAACCTAGAATCATATTTGCTTTTTTTGCAGCAGCATCACACTGTTGACTCATACTCAACTTGTGGTCCACTATGACCCCTAGATCCCTTTCCACCATGCTCCTTCCTAGACAGTCACTTCCCATCTTGTATGTATGGAACTGATTGTTCCTTCCTAAGTGGAGCACTTTGCTTTTCTCTTTATTAAACTTCATCCTATTTACCTCTGACCATTTCTCTAATTTGCTAAGGTCATTTTGAATTATGTCCCTATCCTCCAAAGAAGTCGCAACCCCACCCAGTTTGGTATCATCTGCAAACTTAATAAGCGTACTCTCTATCCCAATATCTACATCATTGATGAAGATATTGAACAGTACGGGTCCCAAAACAGACCCTTGCAGAACTCCACTTGTTATCCCTTTCCAGCAGGATTTAGCACCATTAACAACAACTCTCTGACTATGGTTATCCAGCCAATTATGCACCCACCTTATCGTGGCCCTATCTAAGTTATATTTGCCTAGTTTATCAATAAGAATATCATGCGAGACCGTATCAAATGCCTTACTAAAGTCTAGGTATATGACATCCACCGCTTCTCCCTTATCCACAAGGCTTGTTATCCTATCAAAGAAAGCTATCAGATTAGTTTGGCATGACTTGTTCTTCACAAACCCATGCTGGCTATTCCCTATCACTTTATTACCTTCCAAGTGTTTGCAAATGATTTCCTTAATTACCTGCTCCATTATCTTCCCTGGGACAGACGTTAAACTGACCGGTCTGTAGTTTCCTGGGTTGTTCTTATTCCCCTTTTTATAGATGGGCACAATATTTGCCCTTTTTCAGTCTTGTGGAATATCCCCTGTCTTCCATGATTTTTCAAAGATCATAGCTAAAGGCTCAGATACCTCCTCTATCAGCTCCTTGAGTATCCTGGGATGCATTTCATCAGGACCTGGTGACTTGCTGACATCTAACTTTCCTAAGTGATTTTTAACTTGTTCTTTGTGTATCCTATCTTCTAAACTTACCCTCTCTCTGCTTGTATTCACTACGTTAGGCACACCTCCAGACTTCTCGGTGAAGACCGAAACAAAGAAGTCATTGAGCATCTCCGCCATTTCCAAGTTTCCTGTTACTGCTTCTCCCTCCTCACTGAGCAGAGGGCCTACCCTGTCCTTGGTCTTCCTCTTGCTTCTAATGTATTTATAAACTTCTAATGATGCTAGGAAACAGATTTGTTTTAAAAGAGAAATATGGCCAGACACTGGGCAGGTAAAGGAGGCAGAATACACTAGAAGAATGAACAATGTGACAGTGACAAATGTCATGTTACATCCATTATTTTATTGATTGGATGGGTTTAATTGGGAGGGGATCAGCTTAATGGAATAGAAGGGGTCGAGGGATCAGGGCAGAGGAGGAGGGCCAGGTGTGGAGTGGAGCTGAGTGAAGAGACTTGGAGGGTTGGAACAAACAGCCAGTCAGCACAGGGCAGAGAAAGTAAAACCATTTTACAGTTTTTCTGGAAATGGCCAGAGGGCCCTTTTTTGCTTCTGTTCCTACTGGCTGAATCGCTAGCTGGATCCATTCTGGTGGGGAAGGGTGCAAGAGGATGGGCAGCAAGGGAGGCCTTGCCAGGGTCCTGTTGCCCCCAGGGGGTATCTTTCTTCCATTGTGCTGGGTTTGGGTGAGGGTGGGGGGATGATGGGATGAGAAGTAGCCCAAGCTGGGTGATGTTTTATCCTGTTCCCACTCCAGTGTAGCTGTCACAGCATTGGCTGCTTCTTTTCCTGCTACAATGGTGCTACTGTAGCATGTGGCTTGAGCTGCTTGCTAATTCCGGGTCCAGTCTTGTGGAGTGTTGAACCCCTCCCTCCCACAGACTCAGCACATTGCTAAGACAGGTGCCACTGTTCCCGAAGTAACTTCACCTCTAGCTCCTTCATGGCCTCTTGAGGGCATCTCACATAGCTCTCAGGCCTCTAGCCCTCACATTTCTTGCAAGAAACTTTGTTCCTCTCCTTCTATATTGGGGATTTAGGCTGGAATTCCTCCTGCAACTCACTATGAAAACATGTTTTGTAAATGTAAATAGACTATATGCTTGCCTTGCTTATCAGGGATTAGTGTCTTCCATATGGAGATACCATTAGATTCCATAGTCTTTCAAACTTTCTTCAAGGTCTGTTCCACAACTTGAGGTATGTCTCTAGCATTGTTTCTGTTAGAATTTTACAATCCCCCCTGAGTAAGCGCTGCTGTATAGCTGTGCTGACACAGAAACAGACCAAAGAAAGTGAACCGAGAATAGGTCTTCTCTCCATCACAAATGTAGGCATGATTGTAGCATGAGTACACTCAAGTTAGTTTGTATTTTGTTAGTGCAGAGAAGAGAGACTTCAGCATGGGCTGGCAGTCTGAATATGTACCCAGGGTCCTCATTGGCCTTGGAGTCAGATTGCTAGCTGGTGCTCATGTCATTGCCATGGTCTTCTATTGTTACCCATGCTAATGAGATTAAAGGTAGCCAGGTATACTTGCCCCTTGCTACAATCACGTCTGCATCTGTAGTTTAGACATACTTGAAATTCTTGAGCTGCATGTAGGCAGCTAAATAAGGGCCAGGTTTCAAAAAAATCTCAGTTTCAATTTAAGGCAACTAGATGAGGACCAAAAAGAGTTCTGTCCTGGGTGCACCACTTGCCCCACAGAAGATATAAATTGCAGTACTATATTTATCTTATACCTAGGCTAGAAAGGGTTAGACTGTTATTGGTAAATGTCTTGCTAAATGTCAATATCCCTGTAAAAGCGACAAGGAGTCCTGGGGCACTTTATGGACTAACAGATGTATTGGAGCATAAGCTTTTGTGGGCAAAGTCCCACTTCGTCAGATGCATGTAGTGGACATTTCCAGAGGCAGGTATAAAAATGGAGGCCAGAATAAGGCTAGAGATAATGAGGTTAGTTCAGTCAGGGAGGATGAGGCCCACTTCTAGCAGCTGATCTGGAGGTGTGAACACCAAGAGAGGAGAAACTGTTTTTGTAGTTGGCTACCCATTCACAGTCTTTGTTTAATCCTAAAGGCTGTGTCTAAACTACATGGCTCCATCGTAGGATGAGGTTTACCGGGGAGGTCGATAAAAGGCTTTCATGTCAGCAGGGGAGCGTCCAGACTAGCGTGCTGAGCCGACAAACAGCTGAACAGCTGTTTGTCGGCTCAGCGCAGCAACCACGTAAATTTAAATGAAGCCGCGATTATTTAAATCACGGCTTCATTTCCCTTTGCCAAACAAACAAATCTACATGGCTCCGTCAACCAAAATGATGGTGTCAAATTTGCAGATGAACTGTAGCTCAGCAGTTTCTCTTTGATGTCTTGTATTGAAGTTTTTTTGCTGCAGGATGGCTACCTTTAAATCTGCTACTGTGTGTCCAGGAAGATTGAAGTGTTCTCCTACAGGTTTTGTATATTGCCATTCCTAATATCTGATTTCTGTCCATTTATTCTTTTGGTAGGGACTAACCAGTTTGGCCGATGTATATAGCAGAGAGGCATTTCTGGCACATGATGGCATATATTACATTGGTAGATGTGCAGGTGAATGAACCAGTGATGATCTGGTTAGGTGCTGTGATGGTGTACTGGTGTAGATATGTGGGCAGAGTTGGCACGGAGGTTTGTTGCCTGGATTGGTTCCTGAGTTAGAGTTACTGTGGTGCGATGTATAGTTGCTGGTGAGAATTTGCTTCAGGTTGGTGGGTTGTCTGTGGGTGAGGAATGGCCTGCCTCCCAAGGACTGTGAAAGTAGGGGATCATTGTCCAAGATGGGTTGTAGATCACTGATGATGGGTTGGAGAGATTTTAGCTGAAGACTGTAGGTGATGGCCAGTGGTGTTCTGTTGGTTTCTTTCTTGGGCTTGTCTTGTAGTAAGAGGCTTCTGGGTACATGTCTGGCTCTGTTAATCTGTTTCCTCACTTCCTCGTGCGGGTATCATAGGTTCAAGAATGCTTGGTGAAGATCTTGTAGGTGTTAGTCTCTGTGGGTGGTTAATGTAGGCAACCAGAGTTGCAAATGAAGCCCAGGATTTGAATTTCTGGGCATATTGCCGGGCGCCACCATTTTTAAATGTCCGCTAGTCCTTGTGGAACGAGGTGTACCGGTAGTTCGGAATAGGAAGCCTAATCCGAACTACCTAGTTCATGCCGCGTGTAGCCGTGGGCATGGAGTCCGAACTAGCGGACATTTAAAAATGGCAGCGCCCGGCAATATGCAAATGAAGCCCAGGAAATTCAAATCCCGGGCTTCATTTGCAACTCCGGTTGCCTACATTAACCACCCTAGTTCGAACTATGGTTGTAGTGTAGACATACCCCATCTAAGGTGTTGAAGCAAATGCGGTTGTACTTTAGTGCTTGTCTGTAAACACTGGATTGTGTGGTGTGTCCAGAATGGAAGCTGGAGGCATGAAGGTAAGCATAGTGATTGGTAGGTTTTCGGTATAGGGTGGTGTTTATGTGACCATCACTTATTTGCACCATGGTGTCCAGGAAGTGGATCTCTTGTGTAGACTGGTCCAGGCTGAGGTTGATGGTGAGGTGGAAGCTGTTGAATTCGTGGTGGAATTCTTCCAGAGTCTCCTTCTCATGGGTCCAGATGATGATGTCATCAATGTAGCGTAGGTAGAGAAGGGGCATTAGTGGACAAGAGTAGAGGAAGCGTTGTTCCAGATCAGCCATAAAAATATTGGCATATTGTGGGAACATGCGGTTGCCCATAGTGGTGCCACTGGTTTGGAGGTATATATTGTCACCGAATCTGAAATAGTTGTGTGTGAGGATAAAGTCACAGAGCTCAGCCACCAGTTGTGCTGTAGCATCATCAGGGATACTGTTCCTGACAGCTTGTCTCTGTACACACTCAGACTGACAAAACAAATTTCCCTTGATAATAAAGGCAGGCAAAATAAGAAAAACTGATGCTTGAGTTCACAACAGAGAGAATTTGAAGAGTGCTTAAAACCTATAATTTGTACAACTGTGAAAGTTTAAATTGATAATTTTAAAAATACTTAAAAGTAAACACTGACATGATTCACCAAAATTGAAGACTTTCAAATATGTTTATATCTTTCTCATAAATTATTTTCAATCTGACTGAGATTAGGTAATGCTGATATGGGGCCTGGTTCTATTACTCACTTTGCACATCATCTTATTCCATGATTGATCTTACTGACTTCAGTGGAATCACTCACAGGGGGAAATGTGTTACTCAATTTAGGGGGAAATCTGGCTCATAGGGTATGTCTACACTACAGCGCTAATTCGAACTAACTTAGTTCGAATTAGTTAATTCGAACTAAGCTAATTCGAACTAACGGATCCAGACTAAAAAACTAGTTTGAATTAGCGTTTTGCTAATTCGAACTAGCATGTCCACATTGAGTGGACCCTGAACAGGGCTTAAGGATGGTTGGAAGCAGTGCCGGCAGGGCATCAGATGAGGACTTAGAGCGTGGAGCTGCTGCCTCAGGCTAGCCGAGGGCTGCGCTTAAAGGGTCCCGACCCTCACCCGGGACAGACAGTTCTCAGGGGTGCCCCGCTTGCAAAGCAGTCCTGGCTTGGAGTGCCCTGAGTGCCCACACTGGGCACATCAAAGCACTCGGCCATCAGAACGGCTGCACTTGCCGCAGGCTGCCATCTGGGGAGAGGGGGCAATTGGGGGGCTGCAGGAGAGCTTCCACCCCCAGAAGCCTGCAGAGCCAGCCCAGTCCTCCCCATCAGGGGGCGCGTACCTCATTCCTCCCTCACCTGCTTCCACTTACCCTTCCCTAGCCCCCCTTCCTGATGTACGAAATAAAGAAAACGTGTGGTCAAAAATAGAATCTCTCTTTATGGAACAAAACTCGGGGAGACTGGGAAAAGGAGGTGGGAGAGGGGAAGAGAGAGGGTGGGAGAGGGGAGGGCAACTAAAATGATCAGGGGTTTGGAACAGGTCCCATATGAAGAGAGGCTAAAGAGACTGGAACTTTTCACTTTAGAAAAGAGGAGACTGAGGGGGGATAGGATAGAGGTCTATAAAAGCATGAGTGGGGTGGAGAGGGTGCATCAAGAAAAGTTCTTCATTAGTTCCCATAATAGAAGGACTAGAGGACACCAAAGGAAAGGAATGGATAGCAGGCTTCAGACTAGTAACAGAAAGTTGTTCTTCACAAAGCAAAGAGTCAACCTGTGGAACTCCTTGCTGCAGGAGGCTGTGAAGGCTACAACTAGAACAGAGTTTAAAGAGAAGTGAGATCAAGTCATGAAGGTTGGGTCCATGGAGTGGTATTAGCCAGGGGGTAGGAGTGGTGTCCCTGCCCAAAGTTTGTGGAAGGGTGGAGAGGGATGGCACGAGACAAAGGGCTTGGTCACTGTCGTCGGTCCATCCCCTCCAGGGTCCCTAGGGTTGGCCGCTGTCGGCAGACAGGCTACTGGGCTAGATGGACCTTTGGTCTGACTCAGGACGGCCATTGTAAGCTCAGGGCTCAGGGTCGGGGGTCTCAGTGGACCACCTTGATTTTCATGCACACCTGCTCCTGGGTGGCCAGGCTGGCAGCTCTCCTGCCTTAGACGGCCACTTTCCTGTGCCTAGTGCGGAGGTCGTGGACGAGGTCCACGATGTCCGCACTAGACCAGGCGGGTGCCTGCCTCTTGCAGTCCCGGGCAAGCTCCTGGGAGCCGCCAGCCTGGTCCCGGGAAGAGGGGAAGGGCTGGGGGGCATTGGGTGGCTGGCTCGAGCCGTGCCAGGTGCAGGTTCTGCTAGCTGGGTGCTGGCAGGCTTGCACCTGGCACGGGCACCGTAGCCAGCCCGTGCCCCTTTAAGGGGACCGGGGCCGGGAGGGGGACAATAGAGTTTCCCTGGTGTTGGCCAGAGTGGCCACCAGGGAAAGCTGGGGAGGGCTAGCCTCCCACTAGTTCGAATTAAGGGGCTACACACCCCTTAATTCGAACTAGTAAGTTCGAACTAGGCTTAGTCCTTGTAGAATGAGGTTTACCTAGTTCGAACTAGCGGAGCACTAGTGTAGCGCCTATCAAAGATAATTTGAACTAACGTCCATTAGTTCGAATTATCTTTGTAGTGTAGACATACCCATAGTAACTTGTGGTTTTCTTTTGTGAAAGAATATACTGAAGATGAGGAACCTGTTCTCTTTATCTAGTTCTATTCCTCCCTTTCTTTTTTTCATGTTCTATGTCTTCCCCCATTTCTTCACGAAAGGCTGTTCTGGTTCTGTACCTAATCTATTCTTTGTGTTCTATAAACTAGATACAGTTTCTTTTATAACATCTGCAGCACTATACTGTTCTCTGTTTCTGAAATATCTTTATGTAAAGACATTATTTCAAAATACAAAAAATATACAATAATGTAAATTTTAAAGGAGTTCTGTGCATACAAGTGAAGAATACAACAGTCAAGATTTACCTTTCATATCCAAGAACAGAATATCCCCCATAGTGTTTAACTTTGCAAAGTAACCATCAAGATTTAATTCATCTTTTCATTCTACTCCTTCTGAAGCATTAGGCATTTTTCTAGATACTTTCTTTTTTTTTCTTCTTATCTCACATTGAATTAGAGCTAAATTGTGGGATGGTTTTAAGAAAGCCTTCCTCCATATTTAGTAGGAAACAGCTTTTAATTATAAGCTTAATTTTCAATTTCTTACAAATTTCTCCCAAGCAAACCATCTCTTTTGGAACTCTACAACTCATTCCAGAATAGATTTTTTTTCTGGAAAGTTTGCAAAAATAATTAAGTGAATTTTAAATATATAGGCAAAATCCTCAGCTGGTGTAAATCTTCACAGCTTCAAATTCAATAGATCCATAGAAATTTATACCAGTTCAGGAGTTTACCAACAGGACTCTTGACTATAATTCATCATAGAAAAACATATTTTAAATGAAAATCAATATTAATGTGTAAATAAGTCTGTGTCAATTAGATGTTTTCAAAAAGTGAGGAGACTCTGAGCTTGATGTACTACTGTGTTACTCTAATCTTTTCCTGATGTAATTCCCCTGAAGACAATAGAGTGACAGTGATGACATGCTGTGTATGTCTCAAAGGGTATGTCTACACTACAGCGCTAATTCGAACTAACTTAGTTCGAATTAGTTAAATCGAACTAAGCTAATTCGAACTAGCGCGTCTAGAACTAAAAACTAGTTCGAATTAGCATTTTGCTAATTCGAACTAGTGCGTCCACACTGATTGGACGCAGGGGGCATTTAAGGGCAGCTGAAACTGGTTCTGGCAGGGCATCAGGTCAGTAGTTGCTTTGTGTGGCTGCTGTCTGAGGCTATCTCTGAGGCTCGAGCTTAAAGGGACCCCCCCTGGACAGCCGGTTCTCAGCTTTTCCTGCTTGCTTGCCAACCTCGCCGAGGGACAGCAAAGCGTTGGTCTCTGTGCCCGTCTGTGTCGGTGCTTCCCTTCGGGGGGGCCACCGCAGGTGGCAACATGGAGCCACAGCTCGCCCTGCACCTTCTGGTGCACTTTCTGGACTTGCTGCTGCAAGCCTGCCACCAATGGCTCGAGGCTTCCTGGCACCACCTGGTGCACGTCAGCCCCCTGCCTCTCCGCCTGGCCGCCCTGGAGGCCGTGGAGGAGCCACGGAGGCGCCCCGGCACCGGCGTGCCCCGCCGCGTCTGGCGTCTGGACACCAGCACCGACTGGTGGGACCGCATCGTCCTGGAGCGCTGGGACGACCGACAGTGGACCCAGAACTTCAGGATGAGGAGGGACACCTTCCTGGAGCTCTGCGAGTGGCTCGCCCCTGCCCTGCGCAGAAGGGACACTCGCATGAGGCACGCCATCCCCCTCCAGAAGCGGGTGGCCATCGCCCTCTGGAAGCTCTCCACGCCGGACAGCTACCGATCCGTCGGGAACCAGTTCGGCGTGGGGAGATCCACCGTCGGAGCGGTGCTCATGCAGGTATGGCGCTCGTCGGCCACCGAGCTGAGGGGGAGGGGGGCTGCGAGGAGGGGATGGGCCACCCCAGGGACAAAGGGGGGGAGGGAGGAGGCGAAAGTGCCCCGCACCGGAGGGGTCGGGCTGTCCCGACCGTACTACACGCCACCAGGGGGGTTGCTACCGGGAGTGGGGCGCGGGGCACTGCCAGGGCACGAACGCTCCCAGCCACCCGGGCGCCCCACTGATTGGCGCTTTGCTGTGTCTCTCTCCACAGGTGGTCAAGGCCATCAACCGGGTGCTGCTCCGCAGGGTGGTCCGCCTCGCCGACCCGGACGCCGTCATCCGGGGATTCGGCGCCCTCGGCTTCCCCAACTGCGGGGCGGCCATCGACGGGACGCACATCCCCATCCGTGCCCCGGAACACCAGGCGTCCCGTTACGTGAACCGCAAGGGGTACTTCTCCGAGATCCTGCAGGCCGTGTGTGACCACCGGGGCCAGTTCACGGACATTAATGTGGGCTGGTCCGGCAAAGCACACGACGCCCGGGTGTACCGCAACTCCTCCGTGTGCCAGCGGCTGCAGGCCGGGACCTTCTTCCCCGACCGCCACATCAGGGTTGGGGACGTGGACATGCCCGTGTGCCTGGTGGGGGATGCCGCCTACCCACTGCAGCCCTGGCTCATGAAGCCCTACACGGGGTACCTCAATCCCTCCCGCCAGGCCTTCAATGCCAGGCTGACCAGGGCCCGCATCGTGGTGGAGGGGGCCTTCGGGTGACTGAAAGCCCGCTTTCGATGCCTCCTCACCCGTCTGGACCTGGCCGAGCACAACATCGCTCCCGTGGTGGCAGCATGTTGTGTGCTCCACAATTTGTGTGAGCGAAAGGGGGAAGCTTTCCTGCCAGCCTGGATGGCTGAGGCTGACCGCATGGCTGGCCACTACGGTCAGCCCCGCACCACCGCCATCCGGGAAGCCCAGCGGGGGGCCGTCCGGATCCGGGAAGCCCTGCGGGAGAGCTTCCTGGTGGAGGAGGAGGACTGACCTCTCCCTGCATGCCCCACTGGGGCCTTCTTCCACCCTACCCCCCTTCCCCTTTCCCCTCCCTACCTACTGTCAAATAAAGACACCTGTTTTTGAAACAAAAACGTCTGTTTATTTAACATAAGTTGGGTGGGGGGAGGGAGGGGGGAGAGTGGGAGAGGGGAGGGGAAATCTGAGACGAGGGAGCTGGAAGGGGAGGGAAGGGAGGAAGGGAAAGGAAAGCTCAGGGGTGGGAGTCCGGCTGCCTCTCCCGTCTCGCCACACTGCGGGTCCGGGGGCGTCGGTGGGAAATGGTTGTGGGGGGGGGGGCAGGAGGGACAGGGAGTGTGGAGGAAGCAGGAGTGGAAGCAGGAGGGGGAGCAGGAGGAGCAGGAGGAGAAGGGGGAGCAGGGGGAGCAGGGGGAGGAGGAAATGGGAAGCGGTCGAGAAGGCTCTGGAGGTGGCCTCGCAGGGCACGGCCCTGCTCCTCCAGGGCCTCCAGACTCCACCGGCGCAGCCTCAGGTCCTCCTGGTCCCAGTGGTCCTGGGTGCGGAGCTGGTGGTCCATGAACTGGAGGTGCCGCCTTTGGTACTCCTCCTCGTTCCTGGCTCTCCTGCTTGCCCAGGCACGGGCAGCTGCTGCAGGTGGTGTGGTGTGCCCTGCAGGCCCAGGTGCTGCAGCTGTGGTGCAACAAGACCAGCGGTCAATTACCCCAGGGGCCCAGGTGTGTGAAACCCAGCTCCCCTCTGCAAGGCCAGAGCCCCTTCAGGATCCCCAGCTGCTGCTCCTTGGTGGGCAAGGCCCAGGCGCACGGTCCCGGGGCTCCCTCTCACCCCAGCCCCCCGTACACATAAGGGGAACACGATGGTACTCACA
This sequence comes from Pelodiscus sinensis, assembly GCF_049634645.1. Taxonomy (NCBI): domain Eukaryota; kingdom Metazoa; phylum Chordata; order Testudines; family Trionychidae; genus Pelodiscus; species Pelodiscus sinensis. The sequence goes on along the minus strand of NC_134711.1, from coordinate 43,645,450 downwards.
GGTGGACGCCTCCACGGCCTCAGACGACACAGGCGAGCGGCTCTGTGGGGTGCCTCGGGGGTCCTGGGTCCCGGGCAGGCTGGCAGCAGGCTCCTGGCTCTCAGAGCCCTCCTCCTCTTCCTCCGTCTCCAGGAGCGGGCCCTCTGCCCCGGGGTCAATCACGTCCCGGGGGGCAGGAATGGCATGAGCCCCCAGGAGGCGGTCCAGGGCATGGAAGTGGGGGCAGGCCTCTGGGTCAGCCCCTGGCTGGCAGGCCCGGAAGTAGGACTGCTGCAAGTCCTTAATTTTGCACCGGACCTGCTCCCGGCTGCGCTGGTGGCCCCTGGCGGCCAGGCTGGTAGCCATGCAGCCGTAGACGGCCGCGATCCTGTGTCTAGTGCAGAGATCGTGGACATTGGAGGCTTCCCCCCAAACCTCGATGAAGTCCACGATCTCTGCACTTGACCAAGTGGACGCCCGCCTTTTGCGCCCCCGGGCAGGCTTCTGGGAGCTGCCAGGCTGGTCCTGGGGAGCAGTGGAGGGCTGGGTGTCGTCGGGTGGCTGGCTCATGTTGTGGCAGGTGCAGGGTCTGCTGGCACGGGTGCTTGCAGCCTTGCAACTGGCACAAACTGTGTAGCCAGCCCGTGGCCCTTTAAGGGCTCCCGGGCCGGGAGGGGGGCAATAGAGTTTCCCTGGTGTTGGCCAGAGTGGCCACCAGGGAAACCTGGGAAACCTTAGCCTCCCACTAGTTCGAATTAAGGGTCTACACAGCCCTTAATTCGAACTAGCTAGTTCGAACTAGGCTTAATCCTCGTAAAATGAGGTTTACCTAGTTCGAACTAAGCGCTCCGTTAGTTCGAATTAAGTTCGAACTAACGGAGCGCTAGTGTAGCGCCTAGGAAAGTTAGTTCAAACTAACGTCCGTTAGTTTGAACTAACTTTGTAGTGTAGACATACCCAAATGGAGGTAAGAGTTGTAACTATAGCTCATAGTGGAAATGGTCCAGCATATTCATCAGATGTTACTTTCATTTCTGGTACCTAAAGGCAAAGCTGAATCAAATTGTTATGGACTCTGAAGGTCTCTTACAGTCTGTTTTTGATATGTTGTGCTGAAAATGCATTTCAGAGGAAAATACATGTATGTTTTAAAACTATTTGCCCCATTGCATGTGTTAATTAGTGTTGGTCAAAAAATTCTCATAAAAACTGTGGTTTGATTAAACATAGTTTATTCAGCTAAATGAAATTATTCACAAAATGTATGTTTTCTGAAGAAAATTTCATTTTTTGTCAAAAAACAGAATGTGTGAAAATTAAGATAATTCAATTCTGAAATCATAGAATCATAGGGTTGGACAAGACCTCAGGAGGTCATTAAGTCTAACACACTGCTAAAAGCAGGACCAACCCCAACTAAATCATCCCAGCCAAGGCCTCGTCAAGCTGGTACTTAAAAACCTCTAGGGATGGAGATTCCACCACCTTCCTAGGTAACCCATTCTAGTGCTTCATCCTCCTCCTAATGAAATAGTTTTTTCCTAATGTCCAACCTAGACCTTCCCCTTCAATTTGAGACCATTGCTCCTCTATCTGCTGCCATAGAACCGCCTGAGAGATTTATCTCTCATACTCCTGTTCTCTTCTCTGTAATTAGGTTTCTCTGACAGACATCATTGAAGCCATGACACTGCATGATGACTCCCCTCACCAAGCAGAAAGAGATTGTGTTGCAATGAGGAAAGTGTTCTCCAGCCTTCCATCAGGCGCCACCATGAAATAGTTTGGGGGGTTATTTGTCTTTTTTTTTTCACCCAAATCAAATGTTTACAAATGGGAAAAACAAGCAAGCAAGCAAGCAAACATATAAAATCTTCCCTACTTCCAGACATAGAGACCATCATCATTCCCTGCCCCCCTCTTAGTAGTAATGTTTAAAGATTCAATGAGACAAAGCTAAGTCTAAATGAGTAAAATATGCTGATACTGAGTGAATGTTCCTGAGAAAGAACATTACACATCAACATTTGATGAGTTCATCTTCAGTTTATCTGGGAATACTGTATTTTGACACTCAATATTGGTATATGATATTATGTCAATTTCCTGGAGAAGCACAAGAGCTTTACATGCCCTCATTCCTAGTAAGGTTTTTAATATATAAGCTCTAACAGCTAGCTAAGTGTATGACTTTTGTCCTTGTATGATAGGCTAAAACTTGACAGAGCATTCATTTTTCTACTGTTTTAGTAAAGAATATCACAGTTAATTTCATCATCTGTTGGAATTATATTAACTTCTGCATCTTCTGTACAATTATGAATAAATGAATTAACTATCTACTGTTTTTCCTTTTTTAAATTCATGTTGTTTTCTTCAACTCTTCCAATCAACAATTTTCAAAAGCTGTTTGACATCCTTAATTTTGTTCCTTTCTTGAAACTTTTGTTTATCCTCCACCTCCCCTCCCAGATGTTATGTTTATTCTCATAGGCTGCTTTTCTGGCTTTCTCACATTTCAGAAAACTGTTTTATATGTAATACTTATTCCCATTCCAAAGCCTACATTTTATTTGTGCATAATATATGGTGATTTCATTAACTTTCTAAATATTGGCATCTATGGAAACGCATTGTTCAGTAGATTTTATTGTCTGTTAATACAGTGATATATTTATCAATTAATGTATTACTTTGAACATGCATGAAAATGATGCCCTTTCAAAGTGGATGCTTTGGAGATGGAGAAAGCTATAAGACCTACTGGAAGGTTCCGAGGATGGAAAGGAAAGTGTACCAGAGTATATTGGGAATCAGAGGGTTTTGGGTTTGGTGCATGGATGAAGGTTGAAGTGAGTTTCATTGTTCAGACTGGTTTGCTTATCCTGATGTAGAACCAGTCATTTGTATAATCTACACAGGAAACTGGCTAATGCAATTTATGCATCTATGGTTTCTTGCCAGGCCTTACACAATGCCACAGTGTTTTATGACTACAAGGTTTGTTGAACTGGATCTCAGCAAGAACCAAATTTCTGGGTACTAATGGGGGACTGATACGGTGCTTGGAGCAATGCCCACTAGTCTGTGGGATGATGCAGGTTTAATGTCTCAGTATGAATGAAAGTTGCTGGGTAGGTTCTTCTCCCACTTCCCAATTCTCTTACCTCCTTTCTCACTCTTCCACAAAGCACTCAGCTGAAGAGCCACTTCAGGACACCATAGCAGCTGGCTGTACTGCATCTTAACATGGTGTTGCCCCTAGAGCTGACCTTGGCATAAAATGTAGCAGAGGGATTGATTTAGAGTTAGGAGAGAACACAGCGGGGATGGTGTATTGATTGCAGTATGAGCAGTACTCTCTACCTTTCCTTCCTTCTGTGGTATTGCACTAGCGATGAACTTGGCCATATGGCTATAACTAGGGTCCACAAATACAGTAACCTTATGCAAGTACAGTGGCTGACATTCAAATATTTCAATTGCTATTTCAAGTAATTAACATGACTGCAGAATTCTACTATACTACAGTATCCTGTGATGTATATGATAGAAAATACTATGACTATCATGGTAATGTTAACAAGACAAAAGTTAATAGTGCAAAAATTTTACTAGGAATCCTGTAGAAGACACTTCCATCTAGTGACTGCACTAGCCTATGATAAAATCCCTTCTAATGTAAATGACAAAACTGTATTACAGTCCAATGGAACAGCATCCATGAACACCAGCAGAGAATTTGGCCTGTATTTATGTTCTGTGTGCTCAGAATTGAACTAGAAAATAGATACTTAAAAAAGCCACTGAGTCCAAATGAAACATTTGTTGTTTGTTCTTCCTTGCATAATGCATGTTTCAGGGAATGTTTCTGCTTCTTAAGTGATTTGATCTCAATTAAAACAGAAGTCCAGTATGCCTGGGGCAGATTGCTGAACAGGAAAGTACTGAGTTTTTCTTATCCGTGCTACATTAGTTTGGTTACAGTTGTCATGGGAGGACATTTTGTGAGCAGCGAAAGGAAATACTCCCCCACTTAAGGGAAAAAACAACAAACCTTTAAAACAGCCTAAGAACCCAATCTTGGCTTTGCTACAAACCCTGAGCATTGTTCAATAAAAGTCACTCTCTGCCTTTCAATGTCCCTGTTGTACTAGGGGAAAGTACCCTGTGCCAAGTCAATTACTACCTCAGTATACTTCCTTCAGCATGCTGGAGAGTGCATGTCAATGCTGTGCCTATTCCTGTCTCCTGCATGCTCAGACATCCCAGGGAATTCAGCATCGCCCTTATGTTGTTACTAACAATATAGGTTGGCCATGAAATGCAGCAATGTGCACCTTCCAACTCATTTCCCCATATGGCTATCCTAGCCAGGCCACATTTTGGCATTCAGTGATCTTAGGTGCAACCTGCAGGGTACGCTATACTGCAACATTCTGTTTCTCTCAGTATTAGATTCCAATATTAGCATTTTTGCTCTAGTGAAGGTAATATTGCCAGCTATGTTTATCAAAAAACCACAAAGCTAGACCTCTAGATAATAGCTAAACTGTCTACATGTACCATGCTTCACCACTCTAAAAAAATAACTTGCAGAATTTCCAAGCTAGCCTAGTGGCTAGGTTCTTAATCTGTACAAAACACATGAACTATGGAATTATAAAAGAACGATCCCCATTCAAGTCATTGGCTATAGAATGACTCCATATGTTGGAAAAGAAGACCAGCATTTCACAGGAATTGGACCAGGAGAGAAACAGAGGGAGAGGCAACAAAAATTGGTATGGTGAGTAAAACAACAAAGGGCAAGAGTATAGCAGAGAACTGGTGATAGGGAAGCAAAATGAGGAGAGAAGGGGAAAAGAGAGAGGAGACTGACAATGGGGGAAGAAAAAAGGGAGAAGAGGAAAAACAAGTAAATAATACAGAAAAAGTTTCATGACAGTGTCAGGAAGGGCGTGGTGCTTCGAGGAAGGACAACTGAGCTATTGGCAAGTTCAGGAATTATAGGCAAAAGTCACTTGATCTCTGTTAGAAAGATGGAAAATTATATCTTAAAAGTCAAAAAAGTGGATGAAAGAGAGGGAGGGCACATTTTGTTTCGTGATCTAATGTGTTTCCAATGACATCTTTTTAAAATATAACTCCTCAGAGCAAATCATGATTGCACCTTCTCCATATCCTTTGATTAATTATCATAGCACCAGCTGCCAGTTCATTTTAATCTGCTGCAGTTCCAATCCTCATTGATAGCTCCCTGCCAAAACTTAGCCAAAATGCCACACTGGGTCCTAAACAGCCTCTAGACACCACTCCACCAACATAAAATATTTCTAAAGCTTCAGAGGGGTAGCCGAGGTAATCCCTAACAAGCAAAACATAAAAAACGACAAATAGTCTGGTAGCACTTTAAAGACTAACAAAACATGTAAATGGTATCATGAGCTTTTGTGGTCACAACCAGTGTACACTGAGGACATCTGAAGAAGTGGGTTGTGCCCACGAAAGCTCATGATAACATCTACATGTTTAGTTAGCCTTTAAAGTGCTACAGGACTATTTGTTGTTTTTTATAAAATATTTCTGTAAGGCCTGGTCTACGCTAAAGGAGAAAGTTGACTTAAGATACTTTCTTCCCCAAAGAAGTCTTTCGGAAAAAGGCTTTTTCCTTGTAGAACGAGGTTTACCAATGTTGGAAAACCCCCTCTGTTCTTCAATTTCTTTTTGAAAGAATGCGATTGCAGTGTAGACGTAAGTGAGGTTTTTTTTTTCAGAAAAACAGCCGTTTTCCCAAAAAACTCTGTAGTGTAGACATACCCCCAGCTTTTTTCAGCAGTAACTAAGAATAATTTGACTTACAGAATACAACGTGCACTCTGTAGTAACTACCGAAGAGCAAAATTTCCATTCTCAAATTGTTATACTTGCTTTTTGAGAGAAACAGTAGTCTAGACTTGATTATTCTCCATTTTTCCTGATGTGCGCTTTAGCAGTTTTGCCATTGCAGCATGCTGCATTCATGCCTGTTCTCATTGTAGGGAGAAGAAAGTGAAAAGAGCATTGATGAGCAAGAGGAAGCATGATCTCTGCTGTCACCTACGAAAAAAGAATCAGCTTCATGCTGGAAAGGTCAAGGGAAAGAGCAAGGTAAGAGACCAAATATTGACATACCTACTCAGAATCAAGCATTTGATGTAAATGCCACGATTAGCAAGCTGAAAGAGACATGTGTCCAATTACTTTGTAATAATCTTTCTGACAGCATTGTTAACATAATCATGCTGTAGTGTGTCTTCCTTTTTCTTTCCATTTCTTTTGTACAATATGCTACAGCATTGTTCAGAAGGGCGGTGTTAAAAAATCCTGCCAGGACATATTCTTTTCATTTACTTTCTGCTGCTTGGAATGAATGGGATGAAAATACATACTCTGTTGTGATGCATAATGACCTATAGGAGGCATGTCTGGTAACTTGATACCATTTCCTGCCTAATCAATTAGGATTGAGGTGCAGGACATGTCCTGGGGACCAGTGGCTCCAAAATCTCATTAATCCCGAGAAAGAAGTCCTGTACCAAGGCTCTTGTGGTATTGCGAGCTGAAAAATGAAAGAAACAGAGGAGTGTGAATTGTGTTTTTCTGAAACAGTTTCTGTTGGTGTCCATTTGAGCACACTTCTATAGCACTAACATAGAGCCAGACTTCAAAGCCAGAAGGAACCATGATATCATTTCACTGGACTTGCACACCACCGGCTACTCAATTCACCTGGTCAAGGACACTATTTAGAGAGGGTGGGGTGGGGGGTAAAGTCCCTTGTACCAGGGCACTGCTTTCTCTTCTAATGAATTTAGTCACCAAAAACTACAGTTTGGAGTCAACTAAAATTATTCACACATCTGACACAAATACCAGTTCATGGCTCTATTCTGAGATGGGGAAGGCAGCTTGCACATGGGCCAGCTATGGCCTGATTGCTCCTCCTTTGCATCAAATTAGCATGCAAAGGAACCAGTTTGGGAGAGGGATACCAATCCAAAATGGCTGATGGATGACTACAAGTGTCTGACATGTATTGTAAGTGTCTGACTTGAACATTTTAGTCAAAACGGTAGAGGGAGTAACTCTAGAAGTAGCTCCTTAATATGTGACATTCCTCATGCTATTGCTGTGCTGAGCATTGCAGAAATGGCCATGCTGAGGCAGAGATGTGCAATAAAGGCTTTTGACTGAGTGTTGCAAGTCTGTTCTTGCAGCCAAATAACCCTTAAGGCTTAAGGTATAGGAAGGGTCTCAGGAACTGATTGTGCTTGTTGCAGTGATGTGAAAACCCATGTAGTGAGCGTCTAGTGTTATGAATGGACAAAAGCACTCTGTACAAGAAAAACAATTGTATTCAAGTCACACCACAAGTACTGTGTCTGCCAGCTTCCCACATGCCCCAAATTCCTCTGAGTTTTACAGAGGCAGTATGTAATATCTTCACATGATTCCTAACAGAAAATGCTAACTGCTGACACTACGGAGTACACATTATAACCTCAAAATAATTATTACTGAATAGGCAGTTATCTTTCTGCTGTTTCCTTGTCTGCTTCTTTTTAGCTTTGTATGGTTGTATGTAATCTTGTCTGATTATACCTTAACCTGCAGTTATGTCTCTTTTCTCTTTACCTCTGTATCGCTCAATGTCATTTATTTTCTCTATCTCCCCTAAACAGTCCCTTCTTTCTAAATACCACATAGTGCAAGTGAAGGGGTAATGTGTTTTTATACAGATTACATTTTTTTTTATTTATATGGCAGCTCTGATCCAAGGTTTGGGGGAAGGATAAGAGAAGGACATAGCGAGGAAGTAAACAATGATAATCAACAGCCACATCAACAACAGATTGACCTGTGTGAAAATGGGATATTGGACTTACAGAGACGTCATTTCACTAGACGAAGTAGTATGAAGAAGGAATGAGAGAGATTTCAAAATTGGATTAAAGTTAGGGAGATTTATATAACTATTCTCAAAGATTTTATAATAATGTTTACCAACTGCAATAGTGAAGGAAGACTCAGTTCTAACTCAGGTCATGCAGCAGTGTGACGGGGCGCTGGACTCCGACGCAACGGAGGCCTCAGCCCCTCACACTCTCCGACTCCCCGTGGGTCGAGGGGGGGCGGAGCTTCAGAAAAGGAGCCCACCCACACGGAGGGGGATTCCCCCTGCCAACCCTGAGTGGGATCGCAATGCGCGTGTACCGGCTGGGCTAGGGGAGCCGGCTGGGCAGAGACACTGGCTGACGTCATCAGCCTGCGCCCCAGAGGTAAGGGGGCAGGGCTAGGGTTGGAGAGGAATTCAAAAAGCCGAGACGCCAGCCCGGAAAGGGGGAGTGACCGGAGAAGGAGAGAGGGAGGGGGGCCGAGGACATGGGCCTGGGAAGGAGCCCATGGAGACGCGGGTGGACCGGCGAGCTGCGGGCTGAGTCTAGCCCCTGAGGGAACATCCTGGTGGTCAGGGAAGACCCCGAGCCGGAACCTGAAGGGAGGTAGACCCCGGATCACGTCCGGCACCACCAAGGGGCTGGCATGATAGCCACCCGAGTCGTCGGGTAATGGGGAGAACACTCAGAGGGCAGGATGGCCTGAGACTTTGAACTAAAGGGCATGGGTGGAGGGGGTGTGATTTTGGGGGTAGGCGACCCCGATGATGATTGGGCTGTAAGCTTGAGGGGAAGCCCGAACCTTGACAAGCAGTAAGAAGGAACTGGAGAGACGTCAACTCACACTTCACTTCATACACTCACGGTATGTCTAGAGTACTTTTTTTTTTTAAAAAAACTGCCCTTTTTTTTAAAAAAAACTTCACTTGCATCCACACTGCAATTGTGTTCTTTCAAAATTAAATTGAAAGAATGCAGGATTTTTTCTGACATTGGAAAACTTCAAATTATGAGGAAGAATGCCTTTTTTGAAAGAGCTCTTTCAAAAAAAAGTGTGTGTGGCCACAGAACAGGAACATTTTTCGAAAGAAGAGGCAATCGAAAAAAGGACAGGTGCCCTGGTGGCCATTCTGTGAATAGCAATCAGGGCTTTCTTTAGAGAGAGGATCCATGAAGTCTGGATGCTCTCTTTCAAAAAAGCAGATCACTTTTTCGATCCAGTTTTGAGGTGTGCATGCTCTCTTTCGAAAGAAACTTGCAGTCTAGATGTACCCTCAGGCGGCAGCACGTGAGAAGATACTGCATTTGTGTGTGTCAATGGACACTGCTTGGAAGAATTTGTGGACGTGGCTACATGGTATGCATATGTACCAATGTGAAGAATACACATAAGGACCATCCGTTGAGGAAGAATCCCAATCTTTCCAATCTGCCTTCAGATGAAAGTTTTTCCAGCTCTTGATCAGTTTCGTCACCCTTCTACAAACCCACTCTAATTCTTCAATATCCATTTTGAGGTGCAGTATCCAGTACTGTATGCAGTTTTCTTCATGAGCCCACACTATTGATTTATATAAAGGTATTGTAATATCTTCTGTATTATTCCTCATACATTGTGCTAACATCTTTGTATTTTGGACATCAGCTACACATCCATTGAGCAGAAGCTTATGCTGAGCTATCTACAGTGACACCCAAGTTTCTGAGTTCATCTATAATGTTTAGAATCCTGCAAGGTCTCAGTAAATATTTTTTCCTTCTAATAGGCGTTACTTTGCATTTATCAACATTGCATTTGTGTGGCCTTAATTAGACCCTTATTATCTGTTCACCTTAATTAGACCCTTATGAAGTTCTTCACAGTCCTCCTGGTCCTACCATAAATCTCAGATTTTGCTACTTTACCACTCATTCCCTTTTCCAGATCATTAATTAATATATTAAACTACCTGGGACCTGTATGAAACCATTTGCTGTGATGCAATCTGACTATTTAATATTACTCTTTGGTTTTTTTTTTGTATAATACCCAGTTTTGGATTCATGGCAATACTTTACCTCTCATCCCATGACTACTTAGCTTCTTTAGTAGATTCTTGTCTTTGACCTTGTCAATTTTTCTTCACTAGCTACATTATCAAAATGTTCAGAATAATCGTCAACCTATATAATTCAGTCCCACTCTACAAAGTACAAAGGCACAGGCAGCAGCAGCCTTGCTGGGCCCCTGAACAAGGTGGGGCCACCGGCTTGGTGTTCCTGAAAGGGATGGGGCCTGGATCAGAAAGGGCAGAGCAGCACCACTTGGTGCATGGTGTAATCCTCTCCCCTCAGAGATGCATGATGCTCCAGCAGTGATTTAAAGCAGCGCTTCCCAACCTCCAGTCCACGGACTGGTGCCAGTCTGCAAACCGCTGGCTGCTGGGCAGTGGTGGCTTCCCTCTGGGGGTTTGTGGGAAGAGAGAAAACCCTGAGCCTCACTCAATGATCCAGCTCACAGGGAAAAAGTGCTGCCCCTTCCCCTCTTCTGGCTGGGGGAACAGCAGCACAAGGGCAGTGCTTCTTCCCCGTGAGCCAGATCGTGAAGTGAGGCTTGGGGCTTCCTCTTCCTTCCCTTCAAGAGGAAGTCAGTGCTGGTGCTCCAAATGCAGAGGGAGTGTAGGGAGCAGTCAGGGGGGCGAGGCTGCTGTGCCAGCACTGGTTTCCCGTTGGAGTGGGGGAGAGAGCCCCAAGCCTCACTCTACGATCCGGCTCACGGGAAAGAAGTGCTCCCTCTCTCTGAGCGGGTGGGATGCTGTTCCCCCAAATGGGGGGAAGGGGAGAGGGAGCGCATTTTTCTCCACCAACCAGATCACACACCAAGGCTCAGGGCTTCCCCGCCCCCCAGTAGGAAACCAGGGCTGGTGCTCCAATGGAATCTGGCCAATGGGAGCAGTGAAGACAGTGCCTGGATACTGGCATGGGGTACAAAGGCAACGAAGGGCCCCCCACCCCATCATGCACAGACCTTTGCACCCCCAGCCCATGCACACACCATCACACCATCAAGACACCGCACCCCCAGCCAGCTCCTGCACCCTCTCCCCTGCCCGGACACCCTACTCCCAGCCTACTCCTGCACCCTTCCTCCCATCCAGACTTCATACCCTCACCCCTCTGGACTCCACCTCCCACCCAGATCCTGCACCTTCATTCCTCTAGCTGGCAGCCCTGTCCCACACACTGAAACCCCCATTTTTGTGCCAACCCCAGAAGAGTAAATCTATGCCTATGGGACATCCTGAACCTCAGTCCTCCCTGTCGCTGTCCCTCCCTCCCCCTTTCCTGGTGGGGCTTGGGTGCCAGAGGAGTGAAGTATTTCAGTTGGGGGCTATATCAGTGATGGTTGGGGTTTTTTAAATTCTCACTTGAGTGGTAATCAACTGATTTTTCTATGGGTCAGTGACCCCTGACCCAAAAAAGGCTCCCCAGCTCTCTCATAAATAAAGAAAACATGAAAACCTTTTTGTGTTGGATATAAATGAATATTTTACTTTATTTAAAATGAAGTTTGATAAACTAACATGAGAAAGTTAAATCACCTAATCTGTTTAATAACTTAAATTAATATTTCCTATCTTACTGGTTAAATTAAACCGTTCTCCCTAGCTGAAGCACTAGCAAAATGGCTCGGGCATAATTATGTAAATTAACAGAGAGTTTCCATTAGCAACTGGGGGTCCATAGAAAGGTTTACATAGGGCCAGATGGGCCACGGGCCAAAAAATTTGGGAACCATTGGCACAAGGTGTTTGGTGATACTGGGCAGAGAGGCAATGTGGCAGATACACTGGCGATGCAGGGCTGGAAATGGGGGAGCAGGTGGGAGGCAAGTGCAGAGGTTTAGGGTGAAGGTGACAAAATGTTGGGGTTAGGGACGCAGTGTGGGAGTTAGGGTACGGCTAGACTGCAGGGCTTTTTCGGGATACTGGAGGTATCCGGAAAAAACTCTGCCGCATCCAGGGAATGCATTAGCTCTTCTGCTTTTTTTTGTGTAAGAGCAAACACGCTCTTTTGTGTTTCTGTATTCCTCATTCCACGGGGAAGAAGGGGGCTTTCGAAGGAGGGCTTTTTCCCAAAATTGGACCAGTCTCAATGGGCCAAATTTTGGAAAAGTCTCTTCCAACAAAAGTACTGAAAAAAGATACACAAAATACACAGCACATTTTGCATATCTTTTTCCGATAGATCCTCACAGTCTAGCCGTACCCTTAGAGTGCAGGAGAAGCAGGAATTAATGGCAAAGGGTGCACAGGATGGTAGTCCAGGGGTAGGAAAGTCCATGACTGCCAAGGGAAATAGGGGGGCACCATGCCTGGAGTACAGGGGATACGGACGCCAACATACAAGTTCACCTAAGGTGTCATTTCCCCTAATGCTGGCCCAACCTGGAATACATATTCTGATGGACAAGTAACATTGTATTTGTATATTTGCATATTCAAAATGTGCATAATGAATATGCAAATATAATGTTATTTGTCCACCATAACTATGTGAATGGGTTTGCTGGTCTGCAGTATAAAAAAGATTGGGAACCACTGATTTAAAGGGCCCAGGGCTCCAGCTAACACTGTTCCTGTGGTAGTGGGGGCAGTGGCTGGGAGCTCCAGACCCTTTTGAATCACTGAGCCCCAGAGCAATTGTCCCATTCCCTTACACCACCATCACCCCCTTGGCGGACCTGTATGCAAGATGATGAAATTTATGCCACCACCTATCTTTCGACCTTGATCCTCACCAAAAAGCAAAAAGAAAAAAGATAGGCTTTGTGGTGCCAAATTCAGGCTGTGTTCGACTAACAGGGAAGTGTAATTTTGAGACATTCACAGTTTTTCCTCCGTGGATACCAGTCCCCTCTTTGAGACAACAAAAGCAAAATGAGAAGGTGAGTGAAGGCAGAGAAAATAATAAAAATAACAGGAAAGAAGTTGTTAAGGACAATCTGGAGTGGTAACATTCAATGTAAGAGGGACTATGTTAAGCAACTGAGTAGCTAGAGAGAAAGCAAATGCTGTGAAAAAGAAAGGAGACTGGGATCAGCAAGGAGAAGTAAAATCAGTTGTGCTGCATTCTTTTGAGCTAACTGAAGTGTGTTGAAAAAACAGTGTATAGTAGAACAGGTTAACACAAGCAAGTGGATCACCAGCACCACAATGAAGAGGTGGTATAGAAAGCTAAAAATTGCATTTACTAGTTAGCAAAATAAAAACTTGAAAAAATCAAGGGTATAATGATACACTAGCCATGAAGGGTGTGGTTTCCTAGCCTATTATATTTACCTTTCATATCACTTTCTTATTCATTCATTCTATTCATTCATTCTTTCCTTCATGAATTTACTTATAGGCTTACAAAGAATGATCAAAGCCAAGAGACACAATCATTTATGTTATAGACCATTTGATGACTAATTAAAGGTCTGCATTTACCTACTGACTTAGGTCTATCAATTCACGTTAGCTGATTGTTTTACTTATTACTAATTATGTGAATTAACAGTGTCCCTTTATAAACCATTAGACAATGTAATGGCTCTTTTTTTCTTACTACAGCTCTGGATCACTTTTCATGATTAAGTGTCAAGGTTACATAGTTCTGGTTGCAATGATTGTACTTAATCTGATGCAGGTTCAAAGCTGACCTTAATTTTGCTTAATCTTCTTAACTGTGATGAAGAGCCCTGTTTGCAAAACAGTCTTAAATTCCTCACTTCCACCAAAAGAGTAATGGAACAGGCACAGTAAAAAGAAATCCCAACAGCTCATACCTTGTCTAAACAAAGACGTGCTGCAATAAAAAACATAGCCTGTCAGGGCCCAGCAAAATGACTGAAGATAAATAAGTTACTTGATACTCCAGGTAACCAAAGAAAGGCAGGGTAGTACTTCAGATGAATCAGCAGTTGTCAGACTTAAAGTAGCGCCTCTCTTCTTAGGATTATGCATTCTACCTTTGCTGTACAGACAGCACTGGGTTTAGCTTCATTTTTAAGGGAATATTCAACATGTGCTACAGGGATCAAACTGTAAAATCTGGATCTAGAGCTGGATTTCAAATTCCTGAAAGTGTCAGTGTTTGAGTACGGGGCTTTTATTTAACCCATTGGAAAATAAAAGATCTGATACTGGATCCTAACTGTTTGGCTCTGTCCTATCTCTAACTGAACCTGTTACCTCTTGATTTTTAAAAAATGTTTTCCTAATGATCATTAAGAAATACAATCATACATTCCAAGGTCAGGGGAGTATTTTATTATTGAACTCCGAATCTTTTTCTCTTATAAAAATGAACCATGCATGCTACTAGGAAGGAAGGTCAATTTCTGAATCAAATGCCTAGGAGTGAGCAGATCTGTGCTCTATTCCCAGCTTTTCCTCAGACTTCCTGCAATACACACATTTTTCTGCCTTGCTAAGCAACTCAGAGGCACAAGTAAAAGAGCTAGTTCTTACATAGACATATACTTGGGCCAATTTGATACCCATATGTCCCAGAATTCCAGAGAGAACAGGTAGGCTACATCTACACTGGCCCCTTTTCCGAAAGGGGCATGCTAATTTTACAGGTCGTAATAGGGAAATCCGCGGGGGATTTAAATATCCCCCGCGGCATTTAAATAAAAATGTCCGCCACTTTTTTCCGGCTTTTAGAAAAGCCGGAATAGAGCATCTACACTGGCCCCGATCCTCCGGAAAAAAGCCCTTTTCCGGAGGATCTCTTATTCCTACTTTGAAGTACTTTGAAGTAGGAATAAGAGATCCTCCGGAAAAGGGCTTTTTTCTGGAGGATAGGGGCCAGTGTAGACGCTCTTTTCTGGCTTTTCTAAAAGCCGGAAAAAAGCGGCGGACATTTTTATTTAAATGTCGCGGGGGATATTTAAATCCCCTGCAGATTTCCCTATTACGACCTGTCAAATTAGCATGCCCCTTTCGGAAAAGGGGCCAGTGTAGACGTAGCCGTAGGGTGTGTACGTGTTATACTATCACCAGAGACTCTGAGGGATGTTAGTCTGTATCTGCAAAAACAATAATGCGTCCTGTGGCACCTTAGAGACTAACATTTATTAGGGCATTAGCTTTCATGGGCAAAACCCACCTCATCAGATGAATTGGAGTGGAGTATACAGAGGCATGGGTCTATGTAAGGACAGCAAAAGAAAGAGGGTACTTGTATAAGTTAGTCAAATCAAGTCAGGGTGGAAGTGGTTCATTCACAGTGGCTAATGTAGAAATGTGGATATCAAGAGAGGGGGAAAATGCCTCTGTAATGTACTAACCAGTTAAGATCCTTATTCAGTCCTAAATTGATAGTACTGAATTTGCAATGAATTCCGGTTCAGCTGTTTCCCTTTGTAATTGGTCTTTCAAATTCTTTTGCAGAAGAATGGCTACTTTCAAATCCATTACTCAATGTCCAGGGAGGTTAAAGTTTTCCCCTACAGGTTTATGTGTGTTACCATTCCTGATATCTGATTTGTGTCCGTTTATCCTTTGGCACAGACACTGTCCAGTTTGGCCAATATACATGGCAGAGGGGCATTGCTGGCCTAGAGGACATACTACCATAGTTTCAACCAATGCAAAGAATGGTGTAAGGGGAACATGTCCAAGTCTGTGGACCAGTACCTTTTCAGAGAATTTGTGCCCTAAAGGTACCCAGAGTGAGTGCAATCGCTCTGACCAGTACACAGCACTACTTGTAACTAGGGCTGTCAGTTAACATGCATTAACACCTGCAATTAATGCAGGGCAGAATTAATACGTTCATTTTTTAAGGTGCGTTAATCGCAGGTGTTTCCACAGAACTGCCCCTTTGAAATGCCACCGAGAAGTTTCAAAGGGGCAGTGCAAAATGGAGCCAGGGTCAGCTGGACTCTCCAGCTGATCCCAGGCTCCCACAACGCTACCCCTTTGAAACGCTGCTGCAGCATTTCAAAGGAGCAGCGCTGAACAGCTGATCCTGGGTTCCCACAGCACTGCCCCTTTGAAATGCTGTGGCAGGGTTTCAAAGGGGCAATGCTGCATGGAGTCCAGGGTCAGCTGGAGTCTTATTATTGTTTAACAGAGTGATTAATCGTGCAATTAATCACTATTAATTTTTTTAATCACTTGACAGCCCTACTTGTAACCACACACACTGACTGATAATTAGAAAAAGGGATTAATACAACACTGAGGCACCTACAGAACTTAAACCATTTGAGTAGTCCTACTAGCTATGTTTAATGCTACTCACACACTGTAGTGCTTGTAATGTAGGGGCTGGAGAAATGCTGCTATGTTGGATGAGTTGTTTTCTAATTTCTATGGCACTGTGTTTTGAAATTATTAATATTAAGTGTTTATATTTCCAGAGGCATCAATCGAGTGGGAGTCCCATTGTGCTAGGAACTGTACGGATACATAGTAAATGATAGTCCCCATGTGTTTACAATCTAAAAACACAATATAACAGGTGCATAGACAAACAATCGGACACGCTGTCAGTGACGCCTATGGCTCTGGGATGTTTCTTTTAGAATTAAATCCAAATAAATAAATAAATATGGAATATTTCTATAGGGATCAAACTATCAAACCCTGTGATCTTATAGGCCTCCAGCTAGACATAAAAGATGGATGAAAAATACCCATTTTTAATTTGAATCTGTAATTTGTTTGTACACTTTTTGAATTACAAATTAGAATTTTTAATATTAATTTCTAATACCAGTAACCCCCCCAAAATTAAAAATAAACAGCTTTTTCCAAAAAGCATAGCCTACCAACAATCAACTTTGCATCTAACAAATTCCACTCAGTTAATTGCTCATCTAATTTTCAGCAACTTTTATGAAAATCTTGGCTCCTTATCACTTAGATTTAAAAAATGCATTTCTCTCTACCTATCCTCTGGAAACCTCAGTATCTTTGTGGAATAATTGATCATATACTGTTTTTCATTTGAATTTTAAAGTAGACTTTGCCAATATTTGAGCAACAGTATCTCAAAAGGCAGAAAAAGGCAAAACACAAAAGTTGTTTTTCCATACTCAAGTTTCAAAATCATTTTTTCTTCATGATTTTTTAGCAATATTGAAGTTAGTAAAACAGGGCTTTTTAAAGATGCAATGGTCCAAGGGAAATATAAATAATCTCATTTTATATAAACACATTAAAATACTTAATTTTTACTTCTATATGTATAATTAGTCTTTTAGTAATCTGAAATCTGAAGAATGTTATCATCTTGCATGATAAACTAAAATATAGGGCTTCTTTTGAGTTCTGTGTCATTGTTCTGGCTGGTAACAAAATCTGCTTTTCAAACACAAAAGGCCAAAAATGCAATGTGATGGGATATCAAACTATTGAAGAACCCTAAATATAGAGGCAGAGCTCTTCTGCTCACTCACTCTGGCAGCCACACTAAATCAATCTTATAGGTACCAGTCATAAAAAATAAAAATGTAAGGCTACATCTACACTGCAGGCTTTTTGTGCAAGAACTGTTTTGCACAAGAGTTCTTGCGCAAAAGGTCTTGCACAAGTGCACGTCCACACTGCCATGTGCTTTTGCTCAAGAGATGAGCATTTGCACAAGAGCCTCCATGGCAGTGCGCACACTCTCTTGCGCAAGAAAGCTCTGATGGCCATTTTAGCCATAGAGGTTTCTTGCCAAGAAACCCCTGTTGCCCATCCACACTGACTTCTTGCGTAAGAGCTCTTGTGCAAGAAGGCTTATTCCTTGTGGGTAGAGGAATAACTCTTGCACAAGAAGCCTTCTGTTCCAAAGCTTTACTGTAAATTTGCTTGTGCAAGAACGCACGTGCAGTGTAGACACTCCACAAGTTTTTGCACAAGAATGGCTGTTCTTGCGCAAAAAGCCTGCAGTGCCGATGTAGGCTAAGTCTTTTTGAGGCAAACGGAAACAGAGAGTATGTACAAACAGTCTGTTCAGGAAGAAACACTGGGAACAGTCAAGCTTAGGAAGAAGCTGCAGCCACACAAAACATTATGAACCATTTTTTCTGTTTTCTAAACTGGTGTAGATGAATTGTAATCAATCCATTCAGTCATGTATGACCATAGAACATTGCTAATTCTCACTAATTACTTTAGGCTGTAGAGGAATGGGTGAAAGAAGAATCCTGGATTTGGTGGACTTTAAGGCTACATCTACACTGCAAGCTTTTTGCACAAGAATGGCCGTTCCTGCGCAAAAACTTGCAGAGTTTCTACACTGCACGTGCGTTCTTGCAAAAGTAAATTTAGTGTAGATGTAGCCTAAGGGTACATCTAAACTACATCCCTCTTTCAAAAGAGGAATGTAAATTAGAGATATTGAAATTGCAGATGAAGCCGGGATTTGAATTTCCCGTGCTTCATTTGCATAATCGTGTCACGGCGTTTTTCAAAAAATGCTATTTTGAAAGTGAAACCGTGGTCTAGACATGGTTCTTTTGAAAACAAAAGGCTTTCTTTTGAAAATAAAACGCTGTGACATGATTATGCGAATGAAGCATGGGAAATTCAAATCCTGACTTCATTTGCCATTTCAATATGTCTAATTTACATTCCTCTTTCGAAAGAGGGATGTAGTTTAGACCTAGCCTAAGAGACTGCATCAGGATTGTTTTTCATAAGTCATTAGGGTACGTCTAGACTGTGTTGCTATTTCGGGATTCTGGAAGTATCCAGAAATAGCAACAACACATCTTTAAAAGCGCCTGCTATTTCGCAAAATAGTGGGCACACTATTCTGGCGTCTCTGTAACCCTTGTTCCATGAGAGTTAAGAGATTTGTTGGAATAGTGCCTTATTTTGAAATTTGCTGCTGTGTAGATACCAAAATAAGCTCTTTCGATTTAGACTCGGAATAAGCTATGCAATTTGCATAGCGCAAATTGCATAGCTTATTCCAATATAAGTGTGCTGTCTAGGCACACCCTCATATTGAATGTTACAAATTATATGCAAAGTTAATTTACAAAGGAGATTGTTTCTGCTATTTTGGGACAGCATGTAAAGACATGAATACAAGTTACATAACTAAAAGAGCCTCAAAAATTGTCAATAAACCAGAGAGACAGACAAAAAATATTGTACAGCTATCTGTGTCTGGGAAAGACATTCTTTTTATTTTGTGATAAATAATGGAATTGTGTGAAAAATCAAGTTAATGTCACCTTAAATACATCAAAAATGTTGTGATAGGGATGGTAGTTAGCCACTGAGCAGTGCGATTCTGTACAGAGAATAATTTTTAAAAAGACCAAACTTAGAAAAGTACTTAGATACCTACACTACTGTTAGGTTCCTTGTAGCATTTTCAATGCTTTTAAGTGAGTTAAGTGCCTAACTCTTATTGAAATCCATGGGAGTTAAGTGCTTTTGAAAATCCCCACTTGGCACCAAGCAACATTTTTCAGAGCCCTAAATACCTTGGAAAACCTAGTTCCCAGCCTCTAGAAGGAAACGTGTTTATAGTATATAAGAGTTAACACCTTGAAACAGACATATTTGCTGGAATGCATGATAAAGCATGCTATGAAAGAAAGTGAATCCTTTGCAGCTGGCCCCAAAGAGAATTTTCACACTGCAATGGGGTGAAAGCTTCATAGCCTAGGTAAACAGGTGTACCTAGTGTAAGATAGTGCACTAAAAATAGCATGGTGGCTGTTTTGGTTTGGGTGATAGCTCATGTTGTCTAGCCTTTCTGACCCCCGTAGGCACAAGATCAGGTAGATAATCTGTAAAGGTCACGCTATTGTTGCTAGAGCACTAGCTTGAACCAAATCAGCATGAGTCTGTTGACCTGAGCTGGAAGGTTCTCTCTTTGCTGCACAAATGTAAATGTATTGACATACCCAAAGAAATTTTCTGGGTTCTTCCTGAGGATGATGCGAAGTCATATATGTCTGTCATCAATGTTAAAAGATGCTTGAATCTGAAACAATTTTGAGTAGAACTTTCACGCTACTTGGGATACATTGCATTGATTTTTGTCCTGAATCAATAATGTTGCAACTGTGCCAATGTTGCATTTCTAGCATAGACATATAAAATAAACATGGTACATTAAACTGATTAAAAATCTAACAAATAGGTCTCAAAATGTAACGGCGAATGGGGAGTATTTCATTGTCTATCTACAAGGGTCCAACAGGGATTGATTCTTGGACCTATTCTATTTAGCATTTATTCTATTTAAATAATCACTGTTACAGTTTGCAAATGACATAAAATTGGATGAGTGGTAAATACTGATGAGGGCCTGTCACTGATACCTATCAGAGCTCTCTGGATTGCTTGGTAAATTGAGTGCAAACAAACAATATATATATCAAAATCGGTAAATGTAAATGTATTCATTTAGAAATGCAGAACATAGTTATTACTTACTTGGAAGCAGTGACAGCAAAAGGTTTGGGATTGGAAGTAATCAGATGAACATGAGCTTCTAGTTTTACACTCTGGATTAAAGAACTAATGTGATTTTGGTATGCATTAATGGGGGAATCTTTAGCAGGAGTAGCAATGCTATTTTACTTCTGTTGGCGCCACTGCGTCCCCTACTGGAATACAATGTCCAGCTTTGGTGTCCACAGTTCAAGAAGGAGGTTAATAAATTGGAGATGGTTTAAAGAACATAAGAACAGCCATACTGGGTCAGACCAATGGTCCATCTAGCCCAGTCTGCCAACAGTGGCCAAAGAAAAGCCACAAGAATAAGTACAGGAGTAGAAAACTTACCTTATAGTGATATGCTAAATAGACAGAGCTTCTTGAGTCTAAGAAAGAGAAGGTTAAAAGATGACTTGATTGTACTATGTGCATGGTGAACAAATATTTAATCCACCTGCAGATTACAACAATCTAGCAGACAAAATTACAACACAGTCCAATAGCAGGCAGTTGAAGCTAGACAAATGATGATAGGAAACAAGGTATACATTTTTAATTCAGAGCAATTAACCATTGGAACAATTTACCAATGTTCATGATAGATTCTTCATCACGGACAAGTTTTAAATAAAGAATGGATTTTTTTTATAAAAGATCCTGCTCTAGGCATTATTTTGGGGCCTTTCTATGTTATACAGAAGGTCAGACAAGTTGATCATCAGTAGTCCTTTCTGACTTTGGAATCAGTGAATCTCTTGTTCATATTTCATCCCACACTTACCAGTGGATTCAGTGGATCAACTCTGAGGAATGATGAACCAGTGATACCATTGTTCCAACGGCTTGAATATTTGAAATCTTTAAAATAAGACCTATGGAAGGACTGGATGGATCAGTATTCATATCACACTCCCCATCCATAACTGGCGTGAGTGGAGCAAGCTAATGATCCCACCAGTTGCTCAAATTTGGTGATAAATCCTAATCATGTGTTGCCTAAGACATGGTGCACATATGCTAAGAAGAAGGTTGCACAGGCTCAGGAGAAAAGGCTAAACTATATAATTGGTAGTTTAAGTTTATGCAAAGATGATCTGGAAGGCAGTGTCCTTTTAGGTCCCAAGCTGAAAATGGAAAGGAAAGATCTGCCCATCAAGTGGAATCAGCTCTGTAGCCAGGGTTGAGCCTAAGGTACATGTATATCGAATTCCAAACTTATGAGCTAGCCAAGAAAAGGGTGCTTACGTGTCTGCTGCAAGGAAATGTTTTAACATTGCCTCTAGCCTTCAAAGGCAGAAAAGGCATTTTGAAATTATTCACTTTATCAGCATATGGCTCTCGGATGCCCCTGCTGCACTCCCAGAACCACTGAAGGGTCTTCAGCAAGAAAGTGAGTCAGTAAAGATTATTGAATGGACCCCAGAGAACTCAAATGAAGGCAATATCAAGAGAGTTGAGAGGTAAAGTATACTAATCAGATAGCTGAACATTTTAAATTCACTAATGATAACCAGAGCAAGCATCAGTCTTTAAATTCTGACAATCTTCTGGCTAGTACTTCAGCTGATTCACCTTTGTTTCATGATTAGGACATATATTCCAGTGATCCATCAGTGGAACAGTATAATTTGAAAAGCAGCATTTTAGAATGCTTATGCCCCAAGAGGCTTATGTAATGACTGCCCAGAGTGAAAGAGGCACTTCTGAGGTTTTGCTAGATTTGCTCTGAACACTTAAGTTGTCTCAGCTTCAGATAAGTAAAGTGTTGAAAGAAAGGAACGTTTCTCTTCTGATGCCTGAAACAACCCCAGATACAAACCACAGAACAAAGTAGGCCAATGAAATCAAGAAGTAACTGATCTGGAAGACAAAGCACACAGCCGTCATTATGCACTCATCAGTAGCTTATCCTCTCGTTTGGTCATTAATGCGTTTTACTGAGAAAGGAACTGTTGACTAGGGCACCGGGGTTTTCACCTACTCTTTTTAATTTCCATTTGGACAACCATAACAAATGGGGCCTAAATTTAATTAACTTTGGTACCTGCAGTGCATTTGTGCTGTCATTCTTCCAGCAAGTTTTGCCTTTCCATCTGAAAATTAGCACATTTGCGAATGATGCTGCAGTCTCAGAAGGTAGTCCGACTCTGTGATGTCAACCCTAGCTAAATACTATACAGTGGCTGTACTATAAAAATTGCATCTGAACATAGCAGCCTCCAGCTGGTGACATGCTCAATATAATGGAAATACCCATAACTAGACCCCTACCAAATTCACAGTCCATTTTGGTCAATTTCATGGGTATAGGATTTTAAAATTTTAATTTAATAATTTTAGCTATTTAAATCTGAGATTTCACAGTATTGTAAAAGGAGTTGGTGGGGGGGTCACAAGGTTATAATGGGGGAGGGTTGCAGTACTGCTACCTTTTTATGCTGCTGTTGGCAGAACACCACTTTCAGAGCTGGGTGCCTGGCCAACAGCCACATCCTTCCAGCCACCCAGTTCTGAAGGCAGCACAGAAGGGTGGCAATACCATGATCCCTCATAAAATAGCTTTGCAACCCCTCCCCCCCCCCACACACACACAGCCACCTTTTTTATTAGCACCCCTATGTGAGAAACGCTGGTCTTCCATGTGATACCTGTATAGTATAGAGTAAAAGCACACACAAAAAACAGATATCATGTGAGGGAGACCAGATTTCACAATCTGTGATGCATTTTCTATGGCAATGAATTTGGTAGGGCCCTAACAATAGACCACTACGCATATGAGGCATAGAGAACATGCTTTCTTCAGCCTGACTTTCTTTACTTACCATGTGTTTGCTCAGGTTGAAAAGGTTATTTTATAATAAAGCACCCAGGCAACACTCCAAGGGTAATGCATTTTTAATATCGGTATTGTTACAAGGTAGTTGCCCTGTCTAGACATTAGAAATGTGAGACTAAACAGCAGCAATCCCTCTTTCACCCAAACATATTGTGATGGAAACAGGTAATTTTTCAGTCAGTGTATGACTTCCATCAGGCAACTACTCAAATTAAGATGAGAAATAGGGGCTCAAAATGATAGCAGTCAATGGAAAATTTATCTGTGAGAATGACAGTGATAATAACTCAAAGGGTAGTATTGTGATCAAAACTCAAGTTACTTGAGGTTTCTGCCAGTAGCTAAAGACCTCTCTAGTTAAAGTGACAGAGTTCATTGTTATATTAAACTTTTCTAAACAACAGGTATAGCATGTAGTCTCTGCACTGATAACACATGTAGTTTGTACATGATAACACTAATTTTTTCCCTCTGCATTTAATTTAAAAAAAATGCAATTTACATTTTGAAGAAAGTTATACCATGTTAAAAAAGAAAAATGAGAAAAACTGACTGGGAAAGTGAGAGAGAAAGAAAAGGAAAGACTTTTCAAGAAAACAAAAATCAACACAAACAAATCGCAGTCCATTGGGTTTACAGCCTTCAAAGTAATGAGGGTGCATACATTTAACCCGCTTTAAACCAGTGAAATCCATATATCTTTCCAGTTTAAAATGGCAAGTGTTGGCACTGTACTTCTTACCAGCAAACACAATGAAGTAGTTCTAGATGAGAAATCAGAGCCCGAAGCTAAGGTTTAGAGTTTTATAAGTTTTGTTGAGAGATGTAGCTGATACAGTAGCAAGCCATCCATTTTAATTTGCCTATATTGTAATCCAAGCTGTAGCATTGAAATGCCTAAGCCTTTCCTCCACAGTTGCCCATTTAGGTTTATTTGAAAATATCTTATCACAATCAGTTAGTATAATACTGAGAAAGATGGGAAATTAAATGTGATTGTAGTACAATAAGCAAGTACAAAAGTACCAATGTACAGCACTTAGCTGCATAAATCACGTGTCCACACAAGAGTCAGCCGGTCACTTCCTGAGTACTGGTAGGCAAAAATTTTGTCTGATTTATTTATTCTCCAAGAAATGCAGTTTTTGTCAACTCAAAACTATTCACAATTTTTTCCATGGATTTGCTGAATAGTTTTGCCCTTACATAGAAGGTGTAGTTTGAATCCCTGCTTAGAACTTGTACCCAGAGCTCCACCCCATCCCGCTCAATGCTGAACCACCAGATGATAAAGTATTCTGAGGTTAAGATCCCTCAATCTCTCTTACTGAACTTGTTCCATTTTGTGTAAATAATAAAGTAGTGATTGAATAAGTCTAGAATCTGGGTGCCTTCCTGTCCCTCTGTCATAGGGTAAGTCTTTTTCATTCGATGATGACACAAGTATTTTATACATAATAGAATAGCTTTAATAAAAAAGACTATAAGGCTATGTCTACACTGTAGGGAAAAGTCAGAAAAAGATATGCAAATTGCAAAGCGCAATTTGCATTTCCCCCCCCACTTTTCTTCCGAAAGAGGCTTTTCTGACATTTGGCCTGTCTACACAGGGCCAAATGTAGGAAAAAACTCTCTTTCAAAACATCCCTTCTTCCTCATAGAACAAGGATTACAGGGATGCCAAAAAAACACGTCTACGATTCTAATTTTTTTTTTTTTCAGAAAAGCAGATGCATTCCCTGGTATCCCAGAAAAGCTCAGCAGTGTAGACATAGCCGAAGTTATAGAAATGCCACTACTCAGTAATAAGTTCTTTTAGTAATAACAATAACGGAAGTAATAGCCCTGAATCCAAGTATATGTTATCCAACTCACAGTTCCCAACAGTGCAGAATGTAAAGAAAGGAAAAGTAAATTCCAGAATTAAAGACCACTTCCAAAGATGGTCTTTTATTCATATATACATATGGGATTGTCACAAATCTTGCTCACAAATGATTAGGTGCCCCCATATACCTAAGTAGGATTCTCTATAATATAAATACATTTTAAAAGTCCTTTTGAGTTGATGAGGACAGGACTCTTGGCTCCCACTCCACAAGTCCCTTTTGTATGCATTCATACGCCCTAACTTCCAAAGGGCTACGGGGTAGCAGCACAAACCACTTAATTGGCCTGCCATGGGGCTTGCTGAACCTGTTTTGCCTAGTCAGTATCCCAGGGTCATTGTCTCCTTGTAGGAAAGTATGTGGGTGGAAGAGATGGAAGGTGAATGACCTTCCTAAGAACATAAGAACGGCCATACTGGGTCAGACCAAAGGTCCATCTAGCCCAGTATCCTGTCTTCCGACAGTGGCCAATACCAGATGTCCCAGAGGAAGGGAACACAACAGGGAATCATTATGTGATTCCTCTCCTGTCATCCATTTCCAGACAAACAGAGGCTAGGGACACCATTCCTACCCATCCTGGCTAGTAGCCATTGATGGACCTAACCTCCATGAATCTATGTAGCTCTTTTTTGAACACTGTTAAAGTCCTAGTCTTCACCACATCCTCTGGCAAGGTATTCCACAGCTTGTCTGTGAGCTGAGTGAAGAAAATCTTCTGTTTGTTTTAAACTTCCTTCCTATTTATTTCATTTGTGACCCCTAGGGGTATGTCTACACTACCCCTAGTTCTGTTGGAAAAACTGCCCCGGGAGGACCTCCGAGCACCTGCCATGGCTGGAAGCAGGCTAGCCACAAGGGTGCAGGCACAACACCAGACACACCGAGGAGTGCCATGCACATCACGCGTGCATGCCTGCACATGCGAGGCACCACCTGCTCTCATGGGCTTTGCTGCGGGCCTCAGGTGTGTGTGTGGACACCAGGGAGGGCCAAGCCACTCCCAGCTCTTCTTCTGCCAATGAGGGGATCTCACTGTGGCCGAACACTTCCCTTGCCTGCTTATCCATGGGCCGGAGTGGGGTTTGGAAACAGGCAGCACAGTCCTCTGGGCAGCTCAAGTCCCCTGTGAGGCAGGAGGCTATGCAGGCCACACAAGGTCTTGATCCTGGGACATCCTCCTCTTCTGCCGTGAGGACTGTTGGTCGCTGCGCACAGAGGAGGGCAAGGCCTCAGGGATGGTATGTGCATGGATGACTGATCTCCTCTCTCTCTTTGTGTGCTCCATAGCCGGACCAGCCAGGACTGATGGGTGAGCCACACCACCACAGCCAGCTGCCAGAGCCCAGGCCACCCGAAGTGTGCCAGGGTCCAAGAAGACCTCATACACAAGCATGTCAGCATCCTATGTGACACGCAGCAGACTCTGGCACAGAAGTTCCATGAGGACTCGGAATGGCGGAACCACACATAGGACCAGCTCATGCAGCAGTGTGATAACATATGAGCCATCATGTCAGACATGATGGCACACTTGCCTGCTGTCGCTGTTCCTGGCTTCCACCCTCCCCACGCTATGCCCATTCCCCCTCAGCCTGTCCCCCCTGCAATGCCTCTGCTCCTTCCCTAGGTGATGCCCATGCCCCCTCCTCCTGCCCTCCCTGCCATCCTTGACTCCGCTCCAGCCCCCGCTCCTGTCCACTCCCTTGTGGTTCCCAGACCCACCCAACCCCAACTCCGATGAGGTCCCCGCACCCAAGTTGACACATCTAGTCATCCCCTCCCCCTCCAGGTTATAAGCCCCCTGCACACATTTTTTTATTGTAATATAAATACAGACTTTGTTTGCTTGGAAACAACACAGGTGTTTTTATTGAGAGGTCAGGGAAGGGGTGAAGGGAGGGACTGTGGTGGGGAAGGGATAGGGCAGTGAGCTAGAGGCCCCTATTGGGGAGGCCCTAGGGGGTATGTCTACACTACCCCGCTAGTTCGAACTAGCGGGGTAATGTATGCATACCGCACTTGCTAATGAAGCCCGGGATTTGAATTTCCCGGGCTTCATTAGCATAAGCGGGGAGCCGCCATTTTTAAATCCCCGCTGCTTCGAACCCCGTGTAGCGCGGCTACACGGGGCTCGAACTAGGTAGTTCGGACTAGGGTCCTATTCCGAACTACCGTTACTTCTCGTGAAACGAGGTGTACCGGTAGTTCGGAATAGGCACCCTAGTCCGAACTACCTAGTTCGAGCCCCGTGTAGCCGCGCTACACGGGGTTCGAAGCAGCGGGGATTTAAAAATGGCGGCTCCCCGCTTATGCTAATGAAGCCCGGGAAATTCAAATCCCGGGCTTCATTAGCAAGTGCGGTATGCATACATTACCCCGCTAGTTCGAACTAGCGGGGTAGTGTAGACATACCCGGGGAGAGTTACTGGGGTCCTTGAGAGAACCTTTCCCTCATGGCCTCCAGGATGTGCACCCCAGCCTGATGGGTCTGTCAGATGGCAGCTGGCTTTGGCTTCTGGAAGACTTTCCCCTTGAGACCGGCATCTTCCCCCCACCCCGTGAGGATGGCCTTCCTCTTCCTCTCCACAATGTGATGGAGGACACAACATGCCACAACTACATTAGTCTTTCAAGGCTTCCTTAAGTTGCAAACTTTTGTATAAAAAGTATTAAGGGTACGTTTATACTGCATCCTTAGCTCAAAATAAGCGATGTAATTGGATCAAGGCAAATTGCGTAGCTTATTTTGATGGTATTTTGAAATAGCTTTTTCATAATTTGTTTCATAATTTGTTCATAGTTTGTCTACACAGCACCAAATTTTGAAATAAACCTCTATTCCGAAATGTCCATCCTCGTGGAACGAGGTTTACAGGGATGTTGGAATAGTGCACTCATTATTTCAAAAGATATTTCGGAATAACAGTCTTGTTCAAAAGATGCAGAATAGCTATTTTGGGATACCGGAATTATGCTGAAATAGCACTTCAGTCATACCCTAAGATACTTATTCCAGAGCTGAACTACCCTTATAGTTAGAAAAAATTCCTAATATCTAACCAAGAATTTGATTCTGCTTCACAATAAACCCATTATTTTCTGTCCTGCTTTCAGTGCACATAGAGAACAATTCATCTCCATCCACTTTATAACAGGCAATAATATTTTGGAAGATTGTTATCAAGTCACCCTTAGCCTTTTCTTCTCAAGACTAAATATGCCCTTTTTTAAACCTTTCCTCACAGGTCAAGTTTTCAAAACCTTTTAACATTTTAATTGCATTCCCAGACTTGCTCCTATTTATTCACATCTTTCCTAAAATGTAGCACTCTGAACTGGACACAATACTCCAAATGATGCCTCACTGATGCTGAGCTGAGTGGTACAATTATATTCCATACCTTACATACAACACTGATGTTAATATAACCCGGAATTAAATTAGCCTTTTCACAATCAGATTGTTGATTTATAACCAGTTTGTGATCCATTATACTCCTCCAATCATTTTCAAGTACTATCATCTACCCAGCTATTCTCTATTTTATAATTTTGTATTTAAGTGTAATGCTTTGCACTTGCTTTATTGAATTTCATCTTGTTGGTTTCAGACAAATTCTTAAATTTATAAAGGAAATAATGAATTCTAATCCTGGCCTCCAAAATACTTGCAAGCCCTTCTTGCCCAGTGTCATCTGCAAATTTTATATGCTTACTGTGCACTCTGTTGAATAGTGCCAGACCCAAGGCTGACCCCAGGGGGACTAACTAAGTATACCTTCCCATTTTGACAGCAAACCTTTGATAACTACTCTTAGGGTATGTCTACACAGTAACATTATTTCAAAATAACTAGTGTTATTTTGAAATAATGTAGTCCGTGTCTACACAGCAGGCAGTTATTTCAAAATAATGTTAAAATACTGTCAAGCTGGAGGACTTCTTACTCCGACACCTGTAACCGTCAATGTAAAAGGAGTGAGGGAAGTTGGAAGAAGAGTGCTCTATTTCGAAATAAGTGCTGTGCAGACACTCCCAATTTTGCAATAAGCTGTATTGAAATAAGCTACGCAATTGACATAGCTTATTTCAAGTTAAACCCTGCTGTGTAGATGCACCCTTAGAGAATAGTCTTTTAATTAGCTGTTCAGTAACTTTTAAGCAATTTAATCTAGACCACATTTCTCTAGTTTATGAGAATACCATGTGGGACTGTGCCAAGAGCCTTGCTAAGACCAAGATATATCACATCTACTGCTTTCCTCATCCACTAGACAGGTAACACTATCAAAGAAGGAAATTAGGCTGGTTTGGCACAATTTATTTTTGGCAATTCCTTGCTGGCTATTCCTTATAATCACATTATTCTCTAGGTGCTTACAAATTGATTGTTTAATATTTTGTTCCATTATGTTTCCAAGCATCAAAGTTAGCCTGAGAGGTCTATAATTCCCTGGGTCTTGTTGTTGCCATTTTTAAATATAGGTACTAAGTCTGCCTTTCGCCAGTCCTCTGGGATCTGACCCATCTTCCATGAGATCTCAAAGGTAATTGCTAATGAGTGCAAGATTAGCCTCAGCTAATTTCTTAAGTACTATAGGATGAATTTCATCATGGCCTGCCAACTAGAAACTAACTTATCTAAATATTCTTTAACTTGTTCTTTCCTATTCTGGTTTGTGTCCCCCCACCTTGTTAATATTGTGTTGAGTATCTTATCCCCATTTGTATTTTGGAATCACTTAGAAACCCTGGTGATAGCATTATGCAAAACTCTTACTTTGATATTTTTAAGCAATCTTGTTCAGGGTAAAAAAGAAACTTTTTACTACATATGCAACGTGTGCCTGTTTGACTTTCTTTTTGTTTACATTATAGTTATCCCATAGTGTTTGTAAAGCCTAGCAGGGGTTGCTTACCTGAATTACATTTTTGAAATTTCATTTTGGGTGACTGACTGTAACTAGGCAAATAGATGTTTATTTTCCCTTACGGAGGTCATCAGTATCTGTGGATTCGTTCAAAAATGTTGCCAGTTTTATCCAAACTAGAATTATCCAGGAATATATCTTTTCTGAGTCATCTCTTACCCTAAACTGTTATTTGCCATGTTTGTAGTTTAAGGATATGTAAGCACCGCAGAATAAGACAGTGTTCATGGGACTTGAGCCTGCATGCCTGAATTTTCTAAGTTCAAACTTGAACATCCATACTAATTAGTCACTTGGGTTTTCAAATTTCCGGGGCCAGGTTTTACATTCCTGACTACTACAAGCCCATTAACCAGTTTGGTATTGGCAAGTCAAATGTGGGAGTTGGGGGTGGCTGAGGTTTCAATGGCTATTTGGAGTATTATTTACCCAAAGGTGGTGGGCATACACAAAGTCCTGACATAATTACCAGGTTTGAGAAAATGTGGCTTCCTAACTGTACTGGAGCCACTTAAGGGACTCATGTTCCTTTTGTTTTCTTACCTCAAGGAACAAAACAATTCATAAAGCACCAAGGATACAGACCCTTGTTGACCACAAAGGCCAAATTATGGATGTCAAACATGGTCTGCATTGGACAAGTACACGATGTCAGGGTTTTCCACCGATTGGGAGTTTAGCCTCATGGACTGGCTGGGACACTATTCCCCACAAAATGACATTGTAAGAAATGAAATAACTGTCTCACAGTCATAGGAGATGACATCTGTTTTGGCCAGGGGGTAATCAACCACTCTTTTCCCATTCCACCCCTGCTCCACCCACACCCCCATGCCATTCCTTCCCCAAGGCTCTGCTTCCATCCCACCTCTTTTTGCTCCTACTCTGCCCCACCCAGAACCCTCCCCTGAGCACACCTCATCCCTGCTCCTCTCCCAGCCTCTCAGAGCCTCTGAACATCACAAAACAACTGTTTCACGGTGGACAGGAGGTGGTAGAAGGGCCTGGAAGGAGTAGATCAATGGGGGTCACTGGTACGAGAGAAGTGTTGGAGGGGAGGAGGCAGGGGGAGCTTGGTTGATGGTGGGTATGGATTACCCTCTAATTTTTCACAGTAGGTGCTCCAGCCCTGTAGCATGCATAGAGTTAGTGCCTGTGCCCACATTTATTCTAGGGGACATGCACATACCCCTGTTGCCTTGGGTTATGAAACTGCATCCTGCTCTATGAGGCTTTGGAAAAGAAGGTTTAATTACTTTAGCAGGTGCAGAGTGGTGGTTGCATGTGCCTTTGGCAGACAGAAATCCTCCTGGAACTGTTCACAGAACCATTAGTATACCAGCATTGCCATTCCTATCCATGTTACAGTGCCTTATTGTGCTCTGCACAATCGTTTCCTCTGTCGTAGACCCACGAGGCTAATGAATGGCTGAACCAATGGACTCAAGCAGAAAATGCCCCTGGCACAAGAGAAGCACAATGCACTTGTGGTATAGAAATCAGAGATCCTTTTCATGCCCATACTATGGACTTTCATAGACAGAAGGTAAAAGGAGAGAAGTTCCAACATTAAGTGCTGGGCTAACACTATGCTTTGAGTGGAGAGGCAGTGATGGAGATGACTGCCTACAATATGGGGGAGCATAGTGCTTGGCATGCGGTTTTTACTGAGCTGTCAATTTTAATTGTGGATCTGAAAAGATGAATGGAGACATTTTGTCTGGATAAGACTTGTTAGTTATTCCTTATCATTTTTTGTCTTTACTGTTTGAAAAGAACTTGCAATGCTAAGTTCTGCATTGATGGTAATAGTCTTTGTTAATGCATTCAAAGCCTTTATTCCTTACAATGACTATAATATAAAAATGAAAATATTACAGAAATGACAGGTAGGCTTGCTGCCATAAAAAGACCATAAGAGAAAGAAAAATAAAGTGCAGAACACAAACATTAAGCAGTGCAGAGTACAAACATTGAGCAGTGAAAAACAGTTAAAATAGTTAAACCAGTGCAAAAATTTTAACAACAGAACACTTGAAATTATCCTACTTCTGGGTGATCCCTGCCCTTTGCTCTTCTTTCCCCGCCTAATGCATTTTGCATACACTTGAGAATGTTGCACACAGATGGAGAATTGCTTGGGGGAAATTTGCCCAGTCCAACTAGTGTCCCGTCCTGGTTGCACTGGCCACATAGCCATAAAATTGTCCACTGGATTCTTGGCTTTCATGGTACAGTGGCAGGGACTCAGGAGGTATGAGTGAAGCCAGGGCCGATACTCTCATAGTCATTAGAGAAAACACCTTCTCAAACGTGTCTTCCTGCTATGCTCCATCTTTCTCCCTTAAGAGATGCTTCTACTCCAGAAACTGTACTGCAAGCTTCTCCTCCCATTCCACAATCTCTCCTGTGCCTTTCAACTTGCCATGCATCCTCTCACTTTGGTGCTATAGCTCTGGCAGGCTTTGTGTAGGATGTCCACAACACGGGTCATCACAGATACACTTCCTCCTTGATTACCTCATGACAGTGTGACACCCCGGGTTCCTCCTGGACTACGGCTAGCCTGAAAAGATGGAAGAGCCTCATTAGAGAACAAAATGGGATGTGATTGTCTCCGTATTCCTGCAAAGATTCACTACTTCATCAGCACAAGGGCCTTTGGAATCTCAAGGCCAGAAATAATCCTTTAAATTCTGTTTTAATGTATTCTGAGGGCAACAGTAAAGTTCCCAGATGCTCTTTGGATGCAATTAAGAGACAAGTGCAAATTAAAGCATTCACATAATGCTAAGAGGATATTTAAGAATGATATATCTGTAAAACATACAGACCATTTTTTCCTTTTGGAGGCAGAGGGAGTGTGTAGCTACAATTGTCGTGATAGACTACCATGGTTATGGTTTCACAACCCTTGCAAGTATTCAATAGTCTTGAGGACTTAACAGTTCTCAGCAGTTCCTAAAGGGCAAAGGGACAGTCTACTCCAAGCTAATGGGGACAAGCCGTTCTGAAAAGGTTTTGCTGTTTATGGTGACTGAGCAAAATATCTATGAGTGAGAGAGCTGGTGACTGACAAAGGCGGGCCAAGAAGGTACACCATTCCCCAAAATATGGCCACATTCCTGGAATTCCTACTACAGGTTGGACCTCGCAAACCCGGGCTCTCTGGTCCAATTTCATTCATGGTCTGGCAGGACCAAGGATGTTCAAGGACCAGAGAGTCCTAGCTGAGAGCCCAGTGGCAGGAGGACAGCTGGGACCCCTGCTTCTCTGGGAGGTTGGTGGTGCTGGCGGGAGTGGGACTGGGGTTAGGGCTGGAGCACTGCCAGTGGAATTCTGATAGCAGGGCCGGGGCCATAGAAGCCTGGCAGGTGATCTGGGGCTGTGGCAGCCTGGCAGGAGAGTTGGGGTCACAGCACCGAATCAGGGAGGCCAGGTAGGGCCAGCAGTGGAGCTAGCAGTGGGGAGGAGTGGCGGGCGGGGGGGGGGGGCAGTGACAGAGGACCTCCCTGGATCTGGCAAATCCCCTCATTTGAGACTGGTTAGGACCCAGGGGTGCCAGATCAGGGAGATCCAACTGTACAGGAAAAGATGACATTAATCAGCACCTGTTATTGTATCAAAATTCATGAAGAAACCAGCAGGATGCTTCCAGGTGACTACAACCTCCCTGTAATTGCTGAACGCTCTCTGCATTCTTGCAATTACCTTAGTGAAGCTACTTCTTACAATACAGTCTGCTTGAACATGTGAACACACCCAACAATATGGACTCTTACTAATGCATATATTGACTAGATAGATAACACAGGAGCCAGTAGAGTTAATGCATTGCCAAAATCATATGCACATCCCCCGCAGACTTTGGTAACAAAGAGCTGCCGAGTGTTCTACTTTCCCAATACATTTTTGACAGGGAACTTCATACAATCCCCTATCATATTTCAGACAGTTAATTAGTCACCCATGCATTGCATTTCCCTGTCACTCAGCACAGTTAACAGACAGCTCGTTACACTGTGTCAAAGCTGCTTCAACATGGCCCAAAGGGAAGACAATATACAAGTCTTACTTTTTACATCCCAGCCCAGCTTTGTGACAATGTTCGCGTATCTGGTGGGAATTTGCTGGCTGATTCTCAGATTCCAAGGCCAGAAGGAACTACTGTGATTGTCTATTCTGATCTCCTGTAAACAAAGGCTACAGAAAGTCCCCCAAATAACTCCTAGGGCATCTCTTCTAGAAAAAAGTCCTATCCTGGGTTTAAAACTGGAAGTAATTAACAATCGACCATAGCCCTTGATAAACTATTTTAAGTTCACTAAAGCATTCTGCTGAGGGCTTGTATTAGATTCCTATTTTTCTTTTGAGGCTGGGAAGTAATTTTTCCCACTTGCAGACAGGCCAAGGAAGGGTGGATTTTACCCTTCCCCGTTGTGAGTCAGAGACCAGGGAATAAGTAAGGTTTTACAACATAATAGGTAGCAAGTGTGGTAGGTGTCCAGTGCAGGGACACATTACAGACGGGATATGGTTCCCTGATAAACAGGAGCTGGAAATGGATTTAAGGAAGCTGCTAAAAAGGGATGTGGGGATCTTATTATCTGGTACTACAGGAGGCACCCCTTCTTTTACCAGCATCCTCTTAAACTTTATTAGAGAAGAAAATAAGTGTCCCAGGATCAAGCTGAGAAGGGGAAGGCTGATGGCAGGCTTCTCACATAGTAGGAAGAGTAAAGAAAGGATGATGAGCCACACTGTATGCTGCACTGCCAAGTGTACTCAGACATGCTAAGTGAATAACATTGTGTCCTAATTAAACCACATTCATTTTCTAAGAAACCGTCCGTTGTTAAAAGCTTTTGTGATGCTATTGTAGGAGTTGTAGGGCTTGAAGTAGTTTTTCTGTGTTAATTAAAATTATTGGACAGCACACTGTGATGCTGATAAAACAAGTTCCAGCTCTGGCCCAGGCTCTAGAAAGTAGCTTACTACTGGCAAACTCATAACTGGGTACCACAGCAGCTCAGCTGTATGTTAGTTTTGTTCAAAATAGGTATTCGCCCCTTTCCCTCTCCAGCCATCCCCAAGCTCTGTCCCTGCTCCACCCTCACTCCATCTCCTTGCCCCTCCCTTGAGCAATGTGGTCCAGGGAGTTATGGGGAGCCTGGCACGGCCACACCAAGGGTCTCCCCTCCACTTAGCACATGGGCAGGAGGAGCCAAAGTGTCCTTCAGCCTGTTCCAACCTGCTGCACCGCCTTCTCCTGGCCTACTGTCCCCACTTCTCCAGGGCAGTGGAAAGTGGAACACTCTGGGCCCTGCGCACTCTGCTTCCTGCCACTGTGGAGAAGCCAAGTGAGGCAGGCTGGGAGGGTGGTACGGTGAGATGGAGCACACTGCTGTGCTGCTCCAGCTCCTTCTGACCATTAGTGAGTGCAGGGAGTGGGGGTGACCCCAGCTGTTGTCCCACACTGAGCCTCCCTGCCATCCCCTGGGTGCTTCCCAACCATAGGGTGGTTGGAGCAATGGCTGAGTGGCCCCTAAAAGTACAAGGTCTGGGGCGGCCACACTGATTCAACCTGTGGACTGGACAGCTCTACTGAGGCATATGATATTGGTCTAACCTGAACCAGAATTAACAACCAAGAAAAGAATTACTGCTCCAGCACTGCTTTCTGATTTGTCTCCTCCTGGATCAATGGAACACTTGAGGAATTCACTGGGCCTACACCTTTAGATCTGGCTCTTACAAAATTTGTTCATGGGCATGTAATATGAACTCAGCTATGAATGGTCAGAGCGCCTGACCTTAAAGAGAAGCATACCACATGTCTGTGTCACTTAATCAGGAGCACTGTTACTGGGCAGGATCCAAATTTCTACAGGCAGATCAGGCAGACAGCCAACTCCACTCACAGGCACTGTATACCAAGTGGATGGCTAAAACTTAAAGCACAGGTGCCAAACAGTTTCCTCTCCCTGGCTGCCATCTACAAGTCATCTTCCTTAGAGCAGGGGGATGAGTTCATCCTGCTGTTCTATGGCATTTCTGGGTACTCTCCTGCTGTAGCTCATATTGTTAAGTACTTGTTTCATGAAGGGTCATCCTGATGAATTAAATCAAGCTGAGAAGCAGCATCTGGTATTAAAATTTCCCGTGCATGTACTGATAATGAGTTTTTCTTTTAAATCAAATTTAATGTCAATGGCTTTCAATATGACTTGACCAATAAATATATTCTAGCCAAGGAGAAGAAAATGGCCACATTCTACTATCAATGGCATATTTTTACATCTAGCTTGTTCTTCAGAGATGTGATTGGGGAAAATCCTTAAATTTGCATATGCTAGTCTGAACATTTTTAGACTATATTCTGTCCTTATTTTCAGATATGGATCATATGGGGAATAATCTGATTATAGATATACAAGGTCTGCCTGAAAAAAATCAATTAAGAAGATAAAATGTTAAAAATATGGCCTCTTGCTTGTCTTTACAATGTCATGCCCATTTACAGTGTTGTAGTGGGTGTGGTCTTTTGTCTCTTGTGGACACACTACACAAAACTTCACAATTCTTCATGTCACAAGCTGAGTCTGTGACTCCCCTGCCTATATCTAGCTTCCTACTCCCAACTGTCACAAGTCCCTCTGTGTAAATAAATACTAACTGATGAGAATGAAGCAAAGGAAGAGGGCTACTCTGCTAAGAAGCACAGGTCAGAAGTTTAGTGTCCCTTTCTACTAAGCTGGTGTTGGAATAGTCTGTTGACCAAAGAGCATTTTTCATGAGATCCTGCCGTATCCATTCATTAGAAGGACAATCAGAGCGCATCTGCACTGCACCGTAGGTCGAAATAAACTACGCAATTTGAGCTATGCAAATTGCATATCTTATTTCAATGTTATTTCAAAATAGCTCATTTTGAAATTTGGCACTGTCTACACAACACTTATTTTGAAATAAACTGCTAGTTCAAAACATCCCTTACTCCTCGTGGAATGAGGTTTACAGGGATGTTAGAATATTGAGCCTGTTATATTTCGAAATAATGGGTGTGCTCAAAAGACATGGAATAGCTATTTTGGGATACCTTTAGTATTTGGAAATAGTTCTGCAGTGTAGTAATAGCCTCAAACAGATTCCCCCCAACAAAAAGTGCAGTGTCTCATTTCAAAATGGAGGTAATGGATGAGCTTTAACTCTACCCATCCCAATTACAATCTCGGTCTGAAAAAAGAGGTCCAGAGTGTGGCAAACTCTTTGTGCCACATATAATATCACATGGGATATTCCCTGGTTTCTGTGATAGCCATGAGATCTTGTTCTAATTTCCAAGAGTCATTAACTGCATGAAATTTGAAAACACCCAGGACAAATTATCTAAATTATTTTAACTCCACCATCACTGAGACACTTTAGCAAGGAACTTTGAGATGCATTGGTGTAATCACATGTACCAAACTTGATCCTCTGATTTTAAGTCCATGCTAGGAGTCTCAGACATTTTAGCTGAATTTATCTTTGAAGTGGGAGATTTCCTTTACATTGGTTAGACATAGCCCTAATCTACCTCAATTCATGCTGAACTAAATACGCAGGAGAAACTATTTGGTTCAACAAAGGGCCCAGGGGTAATCCAGAAATCTATATGCATAGTCAGAACCCATGTTTATATTCAAGTCATGTCATGGTGGGATGGCAGAAGGATGCAAGGATTTCCTATTTGGCTACAATCATTCATGTGCTGAACTATCACTGAAGATAAGATACTCTCATGTATTTAGCCTGAAAAATTGCAATTATGATGTGGCACTTGCTGAAATGAATGCTGCCAACAACCAGGATCATTTCATTTTAGCGACGCGAATATGCACACTGAATTGGTACTGAAATATAACATCAAAGAAGAAGACCATGCCACTTCAGGCCAAAAGGCTGGAAATGTCGTATCAATGTAATATGAATAAATCATGAAAAGAATCACACTTAAAGTGAAGTAATTAATTTCTTTTGCTCTAATACCGAGAAAAAGAATGCAGTAAAAGTGATGGGTGTCAAGAATGCAAAACAATTGTCAATATTCAGAGCAAAAACAGGGTGAAAAATACTGAGAGTCATCCACTTTCCATCTCTACTTACACACTTTCCTGAATGTCAGCCATTTTTGTTAATTTTTTATTTTTTGTAACTATTATTCATTGCATTTCAAATTTAAAATATTGGCTTCAACAGCTGGCAACAATACATAGCTAAACATTGCATCCTGCTAATTTTCTCTACCACTATGATTTCTTCTCCCATTGGCAGCAAATGAATAATAAGATTGCATAATGGGCAAAGGATCCTTTAAATGTAATTGGGAGTTTATGGAAAATCTAATATATAAAGGAGAATGTTTGTATGTTTGTGCTCTAATAACTTGAACATTATAAGACCTACCGCAACCAAACTTTCCATGGGGTAACCTTTCCTCCAGGAGAAGGTTTTAGGTTCTGTGGGAGGGGCCCCACTCTCCCCCCCCCATGCACTAGCTCCACCAGCGGTTCTGGGTCTGTGGCACTTGCTCAGAGGCGGCGCACAGAGGACCCCCCTCATGGCGCAGGCATGCCTCAGCTGGCATGCAAACCGGTAGGCACGTGGACCCAGGGAGAGCAGGGGCGCCAGCAGGGATGCTGTCATGGAAAAGAGCACTGATGGTTAAAACCGGCGCTGGGCTAGACACAAGGGTGGGGAGAGAGAGAAGGAGGAAGAGGAAGCAGGGTCGGCCTCCCTAACTGCCAGCCTGTGCCCCACACAGACAGAGAATCTGATTTTCTTCCACCACATCTGTCCAAGTACCAGCCTATGTAAGGTTACGTCTACACTAGCTCCCTAGATCGATCTAGGGAGGCTAATGAGGGTGACCGAAATTGCAAATGAAGCACGGGATTTAAATATCCCATGCTTGATTTGCATGTTCCCGCCTGGTCGCCATTTTAGAAATTGACTAGCCCGAAGTAACTGCCCACGTCTACATGCGGCAGTGAAATGGGATTCCAAAATAAATCCCTAACTCGAATTAGCTGGTATTCCTCCTGCAATGAGATCGATCTAGGGGGCTAGTGTAGACATACCCTAATATATAAAGGAGAATGTTTGTTAGTTTCTGCTCTAATAACTTGGATACTATAAGAGCTACCACAACCAAACTTTGCATGGGGTAACCTTTCCTCTAGGAGAAAGTTTTAAGGTACTTTTGGACCTGATCGGGGTCCCTCCCTGCCCCCCGTGGCACCTGTGGCTCCAGGCATGAGCTGGGGTGTCCCTCCTGCATGTAGCCTCCAGGGACTTGCCCCCTCCATCCCGCAAGGTTACATATCTGACCCTCTTTCCCCCCCACCTCTGCCAGCATGCAGTGCCCCTACCCCCATGCGCACAACAGCTCAGGCACCCACCCTGCCCCCCGTAGCACCTGCAGACCCGGGTGCCAGCTGGGGCACCCCTCCCGCGTGTAACCTTCCCTCCACCCAGGGTCACTCCCCACCTGCCACCCCTCTGCCCCTGGAAACTAAAACCAAAGCTGGCCAGCCTTTCTGCTCAGCTCTCTGGGCTTATCCAAGCAGAAGGAATCCATATGCCTGCTGCAGCACAGGGTGGAGAGGCCAGGTTAAACTTTCGATGAGTTACACTGCTGTGAAGCCAGCCAGCTACTGTTCGTACCGTGAGTGGGGCTCTTCTGTGTCTGGTTCCAGCCATCGGAGTTAGATGTGAGCACGGAGCTTTTGCTTGCCAAGGCTGGGCAGGTGGATCCCTGAGCCAACCTTGCAAAGAGAAGTCTCCTTGCTACTGGCTGCATGACTGTGTACTGTTCTCCTGGGGGCTGGTTGCTCAGTCCTGGGGAGAGAAGGGTCCTGCTGCTCTCATGGGGTCAGGTGTGGGCCAGGAGCCATCAGCCCTCAGGGTCTGTGGCTCTGCGGGTCCCCTGGCTCAGGGTCCCCTCCTTTCCTACATTTCCTAAATTTTTTCCTCCAGTTTCCTGAGCAAGGCCAGGTAAGTCCAGCTAGTTTGACATAAAATCAGCAGTGTAAGTAACTTAAAATTTCTTACAGGTACTGTCATAGTACAACCCAGGTCCCTGCCAGCTCTTTAAAAAAGCTCCCTGATGGCTTTTGCTGAAGCTCAGCCAACTCTTGCCAGAAGGTGCGCACTAGGGTACACTCGCTTACTTTCACTTCTGCATAAAACAATGGAGAAGATGTGACAATTATGTTTACATTCCTTTCTGACTAATCAGTAAGGGTAAGTCTACACAGCAGCAGGGTATGTCTACACTAGAAACCTTTATTTCAAAATAATGTCAAGCTGGAGGATTTCTTACTCCACCTCATGGTAACCCTTATTTCACGAGGAGTAAGGGAAGTCAAAGGAAGAGTGATCTTCCTTCGACTTCCTGATGTGTAGAAAGTGCCTAAAGCTGGGTTAAGCTATTTTAACTTAATCTACACAATTGACATAGCTGAAATTACATAGCTTAATTCAACTTTTGTCCTGCTGTGTAAACGTATCCTAAGTTAGGGAGCAAAGAATGCACTTAAGGGCTGGAAGGTTCACGGGAGAGGAGATAGGAAACAGGAAGGTGTAAATTAAAACAAATTCTCACAGATTAAATTCTGCAACATTCCCAGAGAAAATGTGCAGTGTCTTATAAACCACTCTTAGTAAAGACAATGATCCCATGACTTCCATGATTTCACAGCTACAGAATTCACAGCCAAACTCCGAATTCTCTTGCCACAGAACTGAGATCAGAATCTCATTTTTCTTTTCTTTTCCTTTTGTTAAATCACTTTCCTTTTCTTCCAGCACTCTCAGATGTGAAAGAAACCTCAAAAATGTGAACCCAGTGTTGCTTGCCTGAATCTGCAGACAACCTGCAACAAGCCATTGTGGAGGGATGAACTGCCTTAGGTAAGGCAAAGCATACTCCGTGATACTATGGCAAGGGAATTAGTCATTTTTCCAAAATGCCAAGAAAGCATCATTATTCTGGCAGAATTCATTATTTAGCTAGGTATCCGATGTTTCATTTTCTGTCTCATTGCCCCGCTGGGACTTCCCTACAGCTATTTCTTGTTCTCCTGTTTTCCCGAAAGCAGTGGTTCTTAAACCATGGAAGGCACAAACTGTGTGCTTTTTTAAACAGCTCTGGCTGTCAGCCCCTGGGGGCTGGGGCTAATTCAGAGGAGCTGTACTCATCCAAAAGGAGGGGATAAAAGGGACAGGGGCTGGCAGCTGGAGCCTGGCCATTGGGGCTTTAGCTTTCCTTCCACCCCTTAACTGCTCCCAGTCCCTTATTGGGAGTCAGCCTGGGCTGAGGCTCTTTTCTCTCCTTCCTCAGTTCCACAATCCCTCACCTAGAGGTGGTGAGAGTCCAACTGTCAACTCCAGGGTGGCAGCAGCAGCACAGAAGTGAGGGTGGCAAAGGGGCACTAAGTCTGCTGTGAAAAGTGATATTTGTCACATTGCCACCCTTATGTCTGTGCTGCCGCTGGTGCAGCTCTGCCTCAAAGCTGAGTGCCCAACCATCAGCCGCTGCTCTCCACTCTGCCTTCAGAGTTAGATGGCAGGATATGTCTTTCTGTGAGGCGAGGAAACAATGACACACACCAATGACACACACCAATTTGAGAGCCACTGACTGCCCTAATGGGGAAGTTAATTACAGTACAATGCATGCTCCCATATAAGTTACTTCAGTGGGCATTGCGGTAGCCAGAAACTCTCAAAAAAGATCCCTCTCTGTCCATTAAACTTCCACCAGCTGCATTCAATCATCAGGCTCTTTCCTAATGAGACATTCCAGAAGAGTTTTAATATATAATAAATGGATGGGCTATTTTTATGAATAATAAAACAAGAAAAATCTACTTTTTATTTTTGGTTCTCACCTGTAAGCGCACAGCCATATCAGAAAGCACAGGATATAGCTTCAATTTCATACATTTGCCTAATACTATTATAATTATTGTTATTCATCAGCTGTCAAATTAGATACCAGAGCTTATCAGCAGTGATATCTCCCACCAATCTACTGCACCTAAAAGTGTCCCATAATGCTCAGGGAAAGGACCTCTTCATTTAGGATGGCAGAAGGAAAAAGTACTATTTGTAAGGTGTTTTTCATCAGGATTTCTTCTAATGAGCTGGGGTTTTGAGTGTCTCTGCTTTGCCACAACTGTTAAACAGTTGGGCTATGTCTACACTGGTGGGTTATTGCACAACCATATCTTGCGCAAGATCTCGTGCACAAGAGAGTGTCCACACTGGCCAGAAGTGCAGCACAAGAATGCTGAGCTCTTGTGCAAGAAAGCATACACACTGGTGGGACGCCCTTGTGCAAGACCTTGGCCCCGGAACCACTTCAGCCATGTCAAGAGGTCACCAGTGGAGTCGGTGGGCATGCGCCAGACTCCCACTGGGAAACATGCTTAAAGGAACCCCTGGATGGCCATTTCCATGCGGCTGTGTGCTGAGGCACCTCAGTTAGGCATCGAGAACCACAGCCGTGTCCTCTACCTCAGCCCCTGGGCACCATCACTGCCATGGAGCCGGAGGAGGACACCACCCAGCAATGTCCCCTCACGGCCATCATTGAGGCTGTAGGGCAAAGTGGGGCTACTGGAGGAGTTGGCACAGGGGGGAAAGAACGGCTGGTGAAGGGGAGCAGGTCGCAGGAGGGCTGAGGGCAGTGAGAAGGGCAGGAGTCAGGACAGCAGAAGAGGGTGAGGGGTTGGAGGGCAGCAGGCACCAGGGGAGCTGATGGAGCAAGGAGAGGAGACATGGCAGCAGAGAGAAAAGGTAAAGGTTTACAAATATTTATTAATAACTTGGTATGCTGCCCACGGCCTGTTTGTTTGCGACCTACGGTGCAGTTTGGGTTTATGTGGGGATCAACACGTGGCTGGCGAGTGGGAGCCAAAACAAAAAAGTAGTCAGTGTAATGATCTTCTGTTGATGTGTTTTAGTAGTTAAATTCTTGGACTGTCATTGCTCATTAAAAGTGCTGTCACATGGGTAGAAATCGGGTAAATATTGCATTTTATTAATATGAGCAGAACTGACTTAAATGGGGCCTGTGTGTTGTGTAGTCTTGCCTTAATCTTTGTATTCATGCCTGTCAGTGAGAAAGATATTTGCTTGAATATGCAACCACACTTAAATTGAGGCCCTCAGCATGTTCTGTAAGTATCAGTGTGGCCTCTGAGGCTTCCAAAGTTGAGTTTCCCTAGCTCATCCCTGACAGGTGTCTGTCTCACCTGGTCTTAAATATTTCCAGTGATGGAGATTCCACAATCTCACTAGGCAATTTATTCCAGTGTTTAACCACTCTGACAGGCAGGAAGTTTTTCCTAATGTCTAACCTAAACCTCCCTTGCTGCAATTTAAGGCCATTGCTTCTCACCCTAACCTCAGAGGCCAAGCAGAACAATTTTTCTTCCTCTTCCTTATGATACTCTTTTAGCTACTTGAAAGCTGCTCTCATGTCCCTTTTCAGTCTTCTCTTTTCCAAGGTAAACAAGGCCAATTTCTTCAGCCTTGCCTTATATCTCATGTTCTCTAGACCTTTCATCATTTGTGTTGATCTTCTCTGGACTTTCTCCAGTTTCTCCACATTTCCTGAAATGTGGCGCCCAGAACTGGACATGATACTCCAGCTGGGGCCTAATGTAGGCTCATTCCCTGCCTATGGGATATGAGATTGGGTGGGTTAATTTCCAATCCTCCTGTTTAATCTTTTCCTAAGCCAGGAGGGCACAGTAGTTCTGATGGGGGTTGGTGAGGGGATGGAAGCCAGATCCAAGATCAATGAGCCCTGGGAAGTGGGCCCATTGAAAGGAGACTGGACCTGTGGATGCCTTGGGGGTCAGCAGCAAGGG
This sequence comes from Pelodiscus sinensis, assembly GCF_049634645.1. NCBI lineage: Eukaryota > Metazoa > Chordata > Testudines > Trionychidae > Pelodiscus > Pelodiscus sinensis. Next base: position 43,601,519 of record NC_134711.1, on the reverse strand, counting down.
CCTGCTTTGGGAAGCCCCTCTTTGGAGGTGAAAGTGGCAGCATTGAGACACCACCCAGAAGCAAGCACCACAGACACTAACTGCAGATTCATGGGACGGCTCTCATAGATCTTGCACATGCATAAGATGATAGATCTGCGGGGGGGAGGGGCAGTGGCGTAGTGAGAGGGCCAGAGGGGTCAGTTGCCCCTGGGAGAAAAATAATATAAAATGGATCAAAATTATAGATGCTTTGTGAATATGCTGACTTGAGAGTGGAAAGATTTCATATTATCATATATGATTCCTGGTAACCCATCTCAAATATGAAAAACTAGATTGATACGTGTTCATATCAGGAGCTGTTGAATTCAGTTCACCATTTGCAGTATCTCATTAGGATGTTTAGTCGAGAAGATGTTGTTGTTGTTTTTTATTTATACTGTGGGAAAAGCATGAGCTCACAAGAATTCCTCCATTGTTTTACCATGAGTCTCAAAACATTTGGTGTTTTTCTAAAGACCTGGAGTCAGTTGATTATGTAGGAATCTCAGCTTTCATTTAAAAAAAGTTCTTTATACTTCTGGGCTTTACAGCTAAGGAGGAAAGCTTTAAAACATGAACCCTAAATACTCAAACAAAAGGCTAATAAAAATCCATGTTTTATTTTTAAAATATCTTATGATTTGTAGACAATTCTAATAACTTTGTGTAGGCGTTCCTTGTGATTTTTGGTTTGGCAATACAGGCAGTCCCCGACTTACGCGGATCCGACTTACGTCGGATCCGCACTTACGAACGGAGCTTTCTCGCCCCGGAAGTCGGGGCGAGAAAGCCCCGTTCGTAAGCTGCTCCGGTGCCCCTGGTCTGCTGGAGACCGTCTCCAGCAGACCAGGGGCACCGGGCGGGTTCCCGCGCTTCTGAGGCTTTGCCAGAGCAAAGCCTCGGAAGCGCGGGAACCGCTGCTGCTGCCACTTGGGTGCCGGTGCCTGTGGTCTGCTGGGGACCGTCCCCAGCAGACCACAGGCACCGGGACCCAAGCGGCAGCAGCGGGCGGGTTCCTGCGCTTCTGAGGCTTTGCCAGAGCAAAGCCTCAGAAGTGCGGGAACCCCCGCTGCTGCCGCATGAGACCCGGTGCCTGTGGTCTGCTGGGGACGGTCCCCAGCAGACCACAGGCACCCGGACTGAAGCCACAGCCGCGGGGGGGTCCCGCGCCTCTGAGGTTTTGCCAGAGCAAAGCCTCAGAGGCGCGGGGAACCACCGCTGCTGCCGCTTTAGTCAAAGCGGCAGCAGCGGCGGTTCCCCGCGCCTCTGAGGCTTTGCTCTGGCAAAGCCTCAGAGGCGCGGGACCCCCCCACGGCTGCGGCTTCAGTCCGGGTGCCTGTGGACTCTGCAGGCTTTTGTTTTGGACTCTGGGGCAGAGCAGCTGGGGCGCTGCTGATTGGTCCTGCAGCGCCGGTGGGCACTACTGGACCAACCCGGCAGCACCCCAGCTGCTCTGCCCCAGATCCTGATTCAGCCGCTGCTGGTCAGTTTCAGCAGCGGCTGAATCAGGACGTCTGGGGCAGAGCAGATGGGGTGCTGCTGGGTTGGTCCAGTAGCACCCCAGCTGCTCTGCCCCAGGCGTCCCCAAGTCAGCTTCTGCTGAAACTGACCAGCGCTGACTACAGGAAGCCCCAGGCAGAGTTGCTCTGCCCCGGGCTTCCTGGAATCAGCTGCTGATCAGTTTCAGCAGCAGCTGACTTGGGGACACCTGGGGTTCTTAAGTTGATTCTGTATGTAAGTCAGAACTGGCGGTCAGTTTCAGCAGTGTCTGAATCTGGACGCCAGTTCCGACTTACATACAGATTCAACTTAAGAACAAACCTACAGTCCCTATCTTGTACGTAACCCGGGGACTGCCTGTACTGCTCTTTGATTGGTGAATTTAGAGAGGTCTCTCCCTTCAGTTTCCCTTTCCACCCTCCTTTTTTGTCACAGGTCATCAGAGAATCATAGAGACAATGAAGAGTAGGGTGAGTCCATGACTATGGTTAATGACTGGTCAGGGTGACTAACTATTATCAGCCAGTGGTCTGAATGAGCTATCTATTGCCATCTGCTAATCAACTGTAGGAAAAGGCCTTATTTATATAGACAACTTACTTTGCCACAGAGATCAGTAGACACACTTGCTGTGTCAAGGTGATCAATTTTGGCTCTTTTGGGTTGAAATTCACTTAAGACTAGGAGCTGGGAGAATGAAATGTTGTTATCCATATTGTATCATTAAAAGACCTGAACTTAATATGACCTGGCTTAGGGTCTACCATAACTTGAACTCTAAGCAGAGGTTAGTGAGTCACATCTAACTGAAAGTCACAAAAGATGGAAACAGGTTTTATTTCTGGTGTTGTAGAGTCTATTTAGGAGTCCTCAATTATATATGACACTTTACATCCAGTGTTTAAAGGCAGAGCTGACTAGAATCAATTGAGAGTCCTTGTCTTGTCTCAGTGATCACATGAGCAAAAATCATTGATAAAATCTTGTCTAGACTGATCTTGGACTCAACATGCAAGCAATGTGTTGAAGAGCAGTGCAAAGGAGGCAATGGTGGTGAGGTACCATCTTACCTAGTGAAATCATTGGTTCTGAAATCACTAAGGCCTGGAATTTGACCACAGACTGACACTTTCTTAACAAAGACTCAATTTTTGCTATTTCAAAAGTAAATCAATGTAACAGAAAACTGCAATGCCCTCTGGTAACGTTTTAAAAATCAAAATTTAAACTTTATTGAAAAAATTGGATAGTTTGCAATTGAAAATATTTGGCCTACACTTAAGGCAACTGATTTAATATTGTGTAAAATTTTGCATAATAAAGGATGGCATTTTTTTTTAAAAAAAGTTCGACTACATTTTGATCAGATCTACTTCTGATGTGATATTTGCGTGTGGTTGAAGTTTGTTGTGTGGGTGTGTTTTTTTTTCTCAACAAAAAATCCTGGTTGGGGGTGGTGGAGGGCCCCGCCAAAGTGGTTTGAATTGGGCCCCGCACTTCCTAAAGCCGGCCCTGCCCCCACCCCACCACTGACAGGCACCTGTGGAGCCACAACACCAGTGGGGACTGGTGGGAGCGCCTGGTGCTGGGACAATGGGGTGACCAGCACTGGGTGCAGAACTTCCAGATGTGCAGAGGGACATTTCACAAGCTCTGCACCTGGTTCGCCCCTGCGCTCCGGAGGCAGGATACCCGCCTGTGCCCCCCCATCCCCGTGGACATGAGGGTCACGATCGCCCTATGGGTGGGCAGGATGGATCACGGGCACAGTAGGAAGGGCTGCGGGATGGGGCATTGGCATGGCAAGGAGGGAAGCAGGGGGGAGGGCTGGACAAGGCAGGGGGAGCAGCGGGGGGGGGGGGGGGAGGAGGCTGGCCACTCTGTGCTGTGGAGCAGGGCCCATGTGCTCCACAATTGTGCCCAGGAGGGCATACATGTTGTTGCAGCACTCGAGGTACTGGCTCCATACCCGCTCCCTCCACTCCATGTCTGCGTGAATATTGGTGGTGAGGGAGTGCGCTCAATGGCGCAGATGTGGTGGCGGAGCAAGTGGTGATGGTCCCGGGTGTGCTGTGATGGGCCCTGGCTCCTCAGCACCGGCAGGATGGGGATGGAAGGTCCTTCGCTGGCAGGGGGTCCCACTGGAGAGGAAGCAGATGAAGCAAGATGGTCAGTGACCCCTGCCCCATGGTGTTCCGGGCGCCCCGTGCCCTCATCGTGCCACCGCACATGCCACAACGCCTGGGGACAGGTGAGACCAGTGTCGGGGTGTGGGGGGATTCCCCTACAGGCATCAGGGGAGCCTCAGGGGAGCCTGTGGTGGGGGGGCATGTTGTACCTTCCCCTGGGGCAGCTACTTTGTCGCATAGGTGGCCATGGATGCGTGCTGTGTGCAGCACCCTTGGGCTGCATGGGGTCTAGCCTGCGCCCTTGGGACTGGGCTGCTCCCGGCTGGACCCCCTACCCCGGGCTGGGTGTGCGTGACCCCTAGGATGTGTGTAGGGCTGGCTGCATGTTCGTGTGCCACTTGGTCTGGCTGCACAAGGTTGCACATGCTGCGTGCCACTGCGCAGCATCTGGCCTGGCTGTGCCATGTGCTGCACCCTCTCCCCTACCCCATGGCCCCTCTACCCTCTGCACACTTGTGAATGGCAGCTGTGACACTCACCAGATGATCCCTCGCCAGCCTATGAGGAGGCCCAGGACACGTTGTGGCTGCTGGGCCGGGCTGGTAGGTTCTGGCTGCCGTCCTCTTCCTCCTCCTCCTCCTTGGTGAACCATTCGCCCTCCTCCTCCTGTGGGTCCATTGGCTGGACCTCTGGGATGGCCACAGCTGAGTCCACTATGGCCTGCAGGGCCTAAGACCCCATGTCGCCCAGGATCCTGTGCAGGCAGTTGTAGTGGGGGCAAGCAGTGGCTCTGCCGCCCCCACTCTCGCTGGCCTGCACATAGGTGAGCCTCAGGTCTTTCATGTTGGCCCGGACCCATTCCAGGGTCCAGGCCAGGTGTCCCTGTGCGGCCAGTGCCTGGGCCATCTGGGCAAAGATGTCGGCATTTCTCCTCCTGGACCTGGGGTTCCGGAGGGCCTCCTCCTGGTCACAGAGATCCAGGGGGGCCTGGACCTCGGTAGTGTCCCAGAATGGAGCCTGCCACCTGGTGCCCCTGTGGGTCTGCTGGGTGCTCTGGGATGGCTCCTGGGTGGGGCCTGAAGGACCTGGCTGTGGCTGAGCGGCTGCCATCACTCCTTCTGGCAGCTCCACTAGGTGCCTGTGCCTTTAAGGGGAGGCCAGCTAGTGGGAATCAGTGAGTGTTGATTATGCGTATGGAGTGTCAGAGAGGCCACCTGTGTTTTTTTCCCAGAGGCCAGTTCTTGCGCAAGAAGCCTTTGCCATGCATCCACACTGTGCAAGAAAGCTTACACCTGTTAGGAAAGAGCATGGCTCTTGTGCAAGACTCCCTCTCAGCACGCCGTACTGTAAATTTCCTTGCACAAGAACAGGTGGACAGTGTGGATGCTCTGTGGGTTCTTGTGCAAGAATGGCCGTACTTGCACAATAACCCGCCCGTGTAGACATAGCCTTGGAGTTTAGAGGTTTAGAGCTCTGGTTCCTGTTAAGCCATGAAAAAAAAACCCCAAAACCCCAAAACAAACAGACAAACAAACAAAAACCTTGAAGCTGCTTAGCTGGAGTCATGATTCTGACCTGAAAGCACTAGCTCTCTGAAGTGATGTTTAAAAGTAGAGCTTAGCATAGGATTTCCCCTAGCCATGCTGACACCTGCCCAGTGGAAAAGGGAGTTTGCAGGAGGCATGGCACCACAGAAATCCTAGTTAAGATTACAGCTGAACCAAAAGGTCACAGGACTCTTGTCTTGTGAAAACAAGTTCTAACCTCTGTGCACTTCTGTCACACTCCAGAATTAATACCCTTTTTAATAAACAAATTCCCTGCAACACTTGACACCTGAGGAGTCAAGCTGAAAGGGCTTAATTCAGATCCTTCCTCAGTCAAGGTCCCTAGAATCCCACTCTCTCTCCTCAGAATCAGACAGGTTCCAGTATCTTCCTCACATCACTATTGTTTTTCTTTATGGGCTGCTCAACCCTGAATAGTGAGTGGTCTCACAAATCACATGATTTTGTTTCTGTTCTTTTACTGGAAAAGCACAAAACCATTTCTGGAATAAATGCATGAGGATTTGAATTTAGGATCCAGTTCCTGAGAACACTAATGCATGTGCCTTTGATATTAATTTCCACAAACATTTATTTGAACTAGTAATACCTTTCACAGAAAGCAAACATGAAATGTGCATTGTGCATGAATCTGATGCATGACATATTAGCAGGTGTATTTTAACTTCTAAAAAGGTATTTTATGGCAAGCCATTTGCCTTGTTCTTCTAGCTCTAGTGACCAGTAAAGAATACAATGATTTTTTCATAATTTTGTCTTGAAATTTGAGACAATTTAATGCTCATGCAAATAATGCTGGCCAGAATTAAGCTAATTACCGACAAATAATGTGTAAACTTCCACAACACTGCTCTTCCATGTTATCTCAAATACCAACTTACATCAACACTCCTATTCGTCCTTGTGATTGATCTGAATGATGCCAAACACTTCAGGGCTACGTCTACACTGGCCCCTTTTCCGGAAGGGGCATGTAAATTTCACGAGTCGTCGTAGGGAAATCCGCGGGGGATTTAAATATCCCCCGCGGCATTTAAATAAAAATGTCCGCCGCTTTTTTCCGGCTTTTAAAAAAGCCGGAAAAGAGCGTCTAGACTGGCCCCGATCCTCCGGAAAAAGCGCCCTTTCCCGGAGGCTCTTATTCCTACTTGAAAAAGGAATAAGTAGGAATAAGAGCCTCCGGAAAAGGGCGCTTTTTCCGGAGGATCGGGGCCAGTCTAGACGCTCTTTTCCGGCTTTTTTAAAAGCCGGAAAAAAGCGGCGGACATTTTTATTTAAATGCTGCGGGGGATATTTAAATCCCCCGCGGATTTCCCTACGACGACTTGTGAAATTTACATGCCCCTTCCGGAAAAGGGGCCAGTGTAGACGTAGCCCAGTTGTTTTGTGATGGACTTAAATTAAGGCCATCATTAGACCAACAAGCCCATTGTGGGACGTGGACTACTGTTTTGAAAATGAAGAGATATTTTCTTAACTGCATATCAGGGCTTTCAAGCAATAAAAATTAATATTGATTGATTAATCATGCTGTTAAACAATAATAGAAAACTATTTATTTAAGTATTTTGATGTTTTCTACATTTTATATACTTTGATTTCAGTTACCACGCAGAATACAAAGTGAATAGTGCTCACTTTACATTTATTTATTACAAATATTTGCGCTCAAAATCCAAATAATATTTTTTCAATTCACCTAATACAAATACTGTAATGCAATTTGTTTATCATGGAAGGTGAACTAGAATTATGTACTAAAAAAAACCCTTCCTTCAAAAATAAAACAATGTAAAACTTTAGAGCCTAGAAAATACTCTTAGTCCTACTTTTTATACAGCCAATCACTCAAACAAAAAAGTTTGTTTACATTTGCAGGATATAATGCTGCCTGTTTCTTATTTACAGTGAGAACACGTGTTCATGTGACACTGTTGCAACCAGCATTTCAAGATATTTATATGCCAGATATGCTAAGGATTCATATGTCTCTTTATGCTTCATCTATATTCCATAGGTCAGGCTTGTGTGCTAATAGTGGATTCTGTTAGATAATGATCTGGAGCAGTAAGGGTCAATGCATGTTCATTTTCATCATCTGAGTCGGATGCCAACAGCTGAAAATGGTTCGGGTTCTCTAGTTTCCTCATTAGAATGTTTCACTTTTAAGAATTCTGAACGCATGTTCCACACTTCATTCCTTTCAGATTTTGGAAGGCACTGTAGATTCTTAAATTTTAGGTCACGTGCTGTAGCTATCTTTAGAAATTTTCAGGTCTGCAAAGGAGGTGTGCTTAAGATGAACAGCATGTGCTGGGTCATCATCTGAGACTGCTATAACATGAAATATTTCACAGAATGTGGGTAAAACAGCAGGAAACATACAATTCTTCCTCGAGGATTTCAGTAACAAATTTAATTTAATTAACAATTCTTTTTAAGTGAATGTCATGAGCTTAGAAGCATGTCTTCTGGAATGATGGCGAAAGTATGAAGAGGCATATGAATGTTTAACATATATGTCATGTAAATAACTTGCAACACCAGCTACAAAAGTGCCATGCAAATGCCTATTTGTAACCCACTCACCTAGTGGGTGAGGTTCACTGTCCCATGTAATAACACTTAGACCATTTACAGTGAGAAATGAGAATGAGTGACCTCTATAACCTAAGCTGAGAGCCAACTGGCTTTATAGGTCAAGCTATAGAAGCTCCTACACTAAGCTCCAGAGGTCCTAAGTTCAGTTTGCCTGCAGGCAGTTACAAGTGAGACCTCTGGAGCTTAGTGTAGGAGTCTCTACTGCTTGAGCTATAAAGCCAGCTGCTCTTAGCTTAGGCTGTAGAGATCACTCATTATTATCTCTCACTGTAAGTGGCATAAGTGCCACTACATGGGACAGTGAACCAGGTTACATATTCTCAATTTCATGTGACAATGTAAATAAGCACTGCATTATCTTCTGCAAATGTAAACAAATGTATTTCTCTTAGGCTATGTCTACATTGTGGAGCTTTTCCGGCATACCTCTGGTATGCCAGAAAAGTTCTGCCATGTCCAAGGAATGTGTCTGCTTTTTGAAAAAAAAAAAAAATTGAAAAAGCAGACACATTTTTTTCAGCATCCCTGTAAACCTCATTCTACAAGGAAGAAGGGATGTTCTGAAAGAGGGTTTTTTTCTGATATTTGGCCCCTGGTAGTTGGGCCAAATTTGGAAAAGATGCTTTCAGAAGAAAAGCAGAAAGAGATATGGAAATTGCGGTTTGCAATTTGCGTATCTTTTTCTGACTTTTCCCTGCTGTGTAGACATAGCTTTAATGACAGGCTGAACAAGTAGGACTGAGTGGACTTGTAGGCAAAATTTTTGTTTTTGAGTGCAGTAATGTAACAAAAAAATCTTCTTTTGTAAGTTGCATTTTCATGATAAAGAGGTTGCTTTACAGTACTTGTGTTAGGTGAACTGAAAAATAGCTTTTTATCATTTTACAGTGCAAATATTTGTAATAAAAACATTATAAAATGGGCACTGTATACTTTGTTTTCTGTCATGCAATTGAAATCAATATATTTGAAAATGTAGAAAAAATCCCAAAATATTTAATAAATTTCAATTGGTATTCTATTTTTAACAATTCAATTCAAACTACAATTAATCATGGTCAATATTTTTAACATGTTTAATTTTTTTATTTACTCACATGAGTTAATGCTGATTAATTGACAGCCCTGTTATAGATCAAAATGGGAACAGCCTTGCATAACTCTCTACTTTCCTAATGTAATGGAAACTGTGGTTCTGTTGTGTAGACTCCACAAAAGGGCTTCATAGCTCTGGCTATTCTGCATTTAATGGTGGGGGGCACCTTGGTGAAAAATAAGCAGGTCTGCCACAAACAGCATATATGACAATGAGCCTACAAACCTTTGTGTCCTAAATCCTGTTTTAGAGAGGAACAGACTCTCTGCTACTTCCCCTCAGAAGCTGTAGTAGCTGGCAACAGGCTTGCTTGGTAGGATAATGTTGTGTTGACATTGATCGAATATTTGGGCCCAAAGAGTTAAAGGTGTTAACATAACTCTGTCAACGTCCAGCATTAAACAGTGTTCAACAAGGTTAAGTGTTTGTTGTAGAGAGAGGCAATAACTGTGCTTTCTGGGGAAAAGAGAATTTAGCTGAGATAGGCTAGAGCTATGGCTGTTGAAGTCTGATCCCATTTCTTAAAAGGCAAAGCATAACCGATACACAAGTGAGGTTAGAAAAGAACAGCAAAGATAGAAAATGCAATTTCTGTCACTGATATTAACTTTCACTTGCAACCTCACTGCCAGAGAAACACAGGCATGGGCTGTGTTTTTAGCCACTCCAAGACCTGACAAACTTTTATCAGCAAGGATGTGATTAGGGCATTGCTTTTTACAGCTTCTTTCCATTCACTGGCTTAGAGCAGTGTTGCAGAATTTACCATCTTGCTAACCCAGACTCTCATTGAACAGAATTAAAAGAGAAGAGGAAAAGGAAACAGAAGAAATAAAAAGCTTTAGGGTGTAGCCGAGTTAGAATGTACAGAAAAAAACAACAAATGGTCTGGTAGTGCTTTATAGACTAACAAAACATGTAGATGGTATCATGAGCTTTCGTGGGCACAGCCCACTCCTTCAAATGACTGAAGTTATGAGTTTAAGATATTCAGACCCAAAATAAATAGGAGAGGGGAAGAGGGAAAAAAGAGGGGGGTGGGAGACAGGGAGCTAGAGGGAATCAATAAGTATCCAAAGATTGGGTAGTTAAAACAAAGCAGATAAGAATCAAAGTCAATTAATAGTATCCTTCCTGACATAGGAAATAAGATGAGGAAGGAACAGAATACATAAGAAGGTACAATGGGAAATGGCATATCCCAGCTAGCAGAGATGGCAATGTCATCAAGGTCCCTCTTTTGTCCCATCTCCTCTGTCAGGATCAGGAAGACAAAGGCCTCGTGGTGTCACAGTGGATTCCAAAGTCCCAGGAAACGGTGTGGGGTGGTAGCCGTAGGGATGGAGACAGGCTGATTCATTGATTTCTGGTCCTACACTCCTCTTGTCTATCACAGTCCTTATTAGAGGAGTAGGCCATTATGTTTCGACTACATTTGTATCTATTTTGCACCTGTCCCCATGAACATCCATTGTAAGAAATTGTGATATTTTATAAACTTTCACTTGCCTTTAGAAAGTAAGATCACAATTAGGGGAAAATTGTAGGTCCAGTTATTATAGCAGTTGCCAGTCTTCAAATACTGTGACTAACTCTTCCATCCCTCTGCCATTCTGTATCTTTACAATTAAACAAACCATTTACTTTCTTTTACAAGGTTGGAGCCGGTATGCTGTGCATTTTATTTTCCATCTCACTAAATCCAGCAACTGACTTGTATTTTCCATAGAGATAATAGCAGAGTCATCCCCAAAAGCTATTTAGTTTTGGAACCAGATCAAAGGATTTCATCACATCTGAAGCTTGTCTCTTCTTTGATATCATGGGTTGTTCTGGTTCCATCTGCATATATTCATCTTCTAATATAGTCCATGGAATTGAGGAGAATAAGACATTTTGTGGATTAATGGGGTGGCAGTAGACTGGGTATCTACATGTGATGTGATTCAGTCCATTTTCCTGTATCCCTAACGCATTGTTTTTGAAGACATTATCTCAAACATTACTTTAAATGTAACCTGTGTATATTTTACTATTTTCTCTCTTCTTTGTATATAAGGCCTCTATCTGGCAAACCCACACTCATGAACATTCTTAATTTTAAAACACGTGAATAGCCCAACAGACGTTCTTGTCTGAAACTTAACCACAAAAGTGTTTGGGGAGTAAGGCCTACATATCAAACAAGAAATGTAGAAGTGGGTTGTGCCCATGAAAGCTCATGATACCATCTACATGTTTTATAGTTACATGTTATAAAGTGCTACCAGAACTTTTTTTTTTTTTTAAGAAAAATAAAGTGAGCAAAACATGTTGGGCTTGTAACATCTATAAGTAAGCAAACCTGTAAATGAAAGAAAAAACTTTAATAGGGTTTTATTATTTAAGACAATTTTCAAACTGAAAGATATTAATATTTAACAACTGCAGTCATCAATGTTCTGCTAACAGCAGAAATAGGATGGTAAAAGTATTTTCAATAAGCTCTATCACTAGAAAGGTATAGAAAGTTACAATAGCAGCTCTAAACTCACTCCACTAGCTCTTAATGACACTGTCATCAGTCATCAGTCAGATAAGCCCATCTGCTTGGTCTTTCACAATATAGTGAGAGCTGATAATGGAGGACCTGCATTATGAGGAGACTGGAAGAACTTGGCTAAAAAAGAAGGCCGAGAGGGGATATGATGGCAGTCTAAACATGCATGACAAGTTATTAAATATCAGCGAGGATGAAGATCTATTCAAGGTAGAGGACAATGTTGACACAGGTATGAATAGAAATAAACTGGCCATGAACAAAGTTAGGCTGGAAATTAAAAGATTAAAAGATTTCTAGAGCTCATGTTTCAGGGTTTCAGCCAGATAGCAGAAGGGTTCAGGAAGAGATTGACTCACAGGGTTCAGGAAGAGATTGACCCAAATGTATTCTGGGAGGCACCCATCTCTTTCCTCTGAAATATCAGGACTGGCCATGGCTTGAGATGAAACATTGGGCTGCATGGATGAGGGTTCCAAAGTGACACCAAGCATATTCTCTCTCTCACTTAGCTAGTTCATTCATGCTCACATGGCCAGTGTCTAAGGGTGCGTCCAAACTACATGGCTCCGTCGACGGAGCCATGTAGATTTGTTTTTTTGGCAAAGGGAAATGAAGCTGTGATTTAAATAATCGCGGCTTCATTTAAATTGACATGGCTGCCGCGCTGAGCCGACAAACAGATGATCAGCTGTTTGTCAGCTCAGAGCCCTAGTCTGGATGCTCCCCTGTCGAAATGAAAGCCTTTTATCGACATCCCCGGTAAACCTCATCCTACGAGGCATAACGGGGATGTCGATAAAGGGCTTTCAGGTCTGTGCGGGAGCATCCAGACTAGCGCGCTGAGCAGATGAACGGCTGATCAGCTGTTTGTCGGCTCAGCGCAGCAGCCATGTAAATTTAAATGAAGCCGCGATTATTTAAATCGCGGCTTCATTTCCCTTTGCCTACAGCCCTCATCTACATGGCTCCATCGATGGAGCCATGTAGTTTAGACACAGCCTAACTGACCTCTTTATGTGGTGTTGAGGTGAAATTTTGGCGTGTGTGTGTGTGTGTGTCTGAGTGACTTCCTCTTCAGGGTAGAGGTTTTTGCTAACTACTCTGGGGCTTTACAGTAAATAAGAGCAATCTATGAGCTCAGAACCAAAGCCTGATTTAATCTTACTGAGCACCATCAGCTCTCACAGAATCACTGTGAACAAAGGAACAACCACTACAAGTACAATCATTAAATCCGTATAGAAACAGTCATCATTTAAATAAATAAATAAATAAACCCATGATTACCACACAAGGAGCACTGAAGGAGGTGGGCCTATCTGAGCTTTCTATGTGCCCTATTACAGCCTGCGCCAAAGTTCACTGAAGTCAAAGAGACTTTTTTTCTTAATCAGTACTTGCCAAGATTATCTGGTTGTAAATTATTTAATTATTTCCCTGCCATTGCAGAGACCTGGGCACAGGTGAAATTCAGTTTCTTCTATTCTCTGGTTGAAGCACATCATAATCTTGTCTCCTGTGTTTTGTCATATTTGATCTTATACTGGATGTTGGGTGCACATGCTGGGTGGTGTTATTGGCCAGTGATATATAGAACATCAGATTAAATGTTTAAGTGATCCTTTTTGGTCTTAAACTCCTACTCTGATACTTGCAATTACCAGTCAAGTAATTGCTCTTTCTGTGCCTGTATTTTTTGTTTGTTTGTTTTTTCATATAATCAATTAATTTTTTAAATGACCATATCCCATAGCTGATATTGCTCTGCAATAGTTGGTATTGTTCTGCCCCCAAGTCTGGTCAGGTTGAACTATCAATTTATAAATTCAGATATCTTAACAATTTAATATAAATTGTTACTTCAACCTGACCAGACTGAGGGCTTTTTAGTGTGCATCCACAATATATTTATACTTAGTTCTTGGCAGCAAGAAGTCACTACAAGATGCACTCACAGTTCCATAGTACAAAATGCAGTGTAGTGAAAGATAAAGATACACAACAATATTGATCTTATTAACACAGTACACCAGTACAGGCAATGGCAGCACAATACCAACTATAGCAAAGCAATACCAACTGTAGGATATGGCCATTTTAAACAAATTAATTGGTGGGGTGAAAAAAATCCCAAAAATAAAAGCACAGATAAAGCAATTACTTAACTAGCTTTGATTAAAAAATCAGGTAGCTAAGTTGAGCCTTAAGTTGATAGGAACTGACACAAATGGCTCCCAACAGCTTTAGTTTAAAATGTATATTACTATTCCATATCTTGTTTGGGGATGTAGAAATACTAAATATTTCTTGGAGACATTTCTATTGACTTCAGAGGACTTTTTGTCAGACCTGTAATACAACATGATGAAAACTTGAAAACATTTATTGGGGTACATACTTAGACCACTACCTGGCAAATGTTTCTCACTATGTAAGTGTAAATCATAAATGAAATCACTTTCAATAGGGAATCAGGAACACTAAAGCTGTTAAGCAAAAAACAGATTTATAAACACATCTTGTGAATGTGAGTGGATACCAAAAGCTGAAGATTATGTGAATATAGTCTTGTGTGTGTACTAATTGCCTACATACCATAATCACAAGTGAAATCTTTTTGTGTTGGACATTAATAGAAGAATTCCTATGGGACTTCAATGGACCAAGTTTTCACAGTATGATTTTTATTATCAGATGCTAAAAATAAACTCATTGTTATATGCAGTGTTGAAGCCAGGTTTGTTCCAGGATGTTAGAGACACAAAATGGTGAGATAATATATTTTATTGCATCAAGTTCTGTTTGTGAGCAAGAAGAATCTGTGTAAGGTTGAAAGCTTGTCTCTCTTACCTTTGCTAGATCTGAAGAAGAGCTCTGTATAGGTTGAAAGCTTGTTTCTTTGACAGACGGAAGATGGTCCAGTAAAAGATATTATCTCACCCACCCTCTATTATCAGCATGGATTCTCTTGCGTATTCACTACAAGTGCTGGGTGAAAAATGCACAAAATGTCTATGAAGAGAACTTAACACTTTGTTTTATGAATTCCTTTTGCATTTATTTCCTGTGTGCCTTCTAGCAAATGAGTTTGCTGTCAAGCATATTTGCTAAAATAGTGAATTTTCAGAGTTATTATTTGAAGCAATTCAGAACAAGAAAGTTTAAAATTTGTAATCATGACTGTTAATGCCTTCCGTTTGATTGTCATAGATATGCTCATTCAGGCAGAGAACAGAAACACACCCTGATTTTCTGTGCCCAGTCATGGCCTATGTTGTTTCAAATACTGCTATGAAACTGATCAAACCAAGCATTATTTGTTACTGTCAGAGATATTCCCCAAGTCATTTGTGCAAATACTTTTAACAAAATAGTGACCTACTTCTGGATAATTATTGAATAGAAGGAAAGTAATTAAAATGCATGGAGTCAGTTCTTGGTATTCACTCATCTCTTTCCACTGCATGCTTAGTCTAACTTGAGCATTAATATAACTAGTCTTTACCTCAGGTGATTGAATGTATTGGCCAGCTACTGATCTAGTAATGCCTCAGGCTACCAGGTGCTATACAAAATTACAGTTTAAAACTATGGCTCAGCTATTATACTATTCTACCTGTATAGTTGTAATAACTTTGTAAGGCCTGGGATACGAGAGAGACTAGCTAGGCGAGGTAATATCTTTTATTGGACTAACTTTTGAGGATCAAAGAGACAAGCTTTTGAATTATACAGGGTTCTTCACATTTAAGAAAGGTACTTGAACGTCACAGTACAGATAACATAGGCTATGTCTACACTACACTTCTTTTTCGGAAAAAGGTACACAAATTGCACTCTGCAATTTGCGTATCTTTTACCAATTCTTTTTTTGGAAGAGGCTTTTCCAAAATTTGGACTGTCTACACTGGGCCAAATTTTGGAAAAATCTCCTCTTTTGGAAGAGCCCTTCTTCCTCGTAAAATGAGGTTTATAGGGCGTCTGAAAATGTCTGCTCTCCTGACAATTTTTTTGGAAGAGCAGATGCATTCCCTGGAAGTGGCAGAGTTTTTCCAAGATACCTCTGATATCTCAGAAAGGGTGTATCTAGACTACGCTAGACTTTCAATAGAGGATCTTCTTTCGAGCTCACTTTTAAAAGCGGCACTTTTTAAAGTGAAAGAGATTAAGACATGGTTTTGTTGGTGAACCCTCTTGTTTGTTGACAAGCTGTGTAAACCTAATTTTTTAAGGAAAAGAGGCTTGTCGACAAACTTGAGGGTTTGCAGATAAAACCACTTCTTAATTACTTTCACTTTCGAAAGTGCCACTTTCAAAGTGAGTTTGAAAGAAGATATGCAAATTCCTATGGAATTTTATTAGAAATTCCTATGGAATTTGCATATCCTCTTTCGAAAGTCTAGAGTAGTCTAGCGTAGTCTAGATATGCTCCAAAACTCCATAGTGTAGACATAACCATATTCTAAGAGCTTCAGAGGGGTAGCCAAGTTAATCTGTAACTGGAAAAACTTGAAAAACAATGAATAGTCTAGGAGCAGCTTAAAGACTAACAAAACATTTTGATGATATCATGAGCTTTCGTGAGTATAACCCACTTCTTCAGATGAATGGAGTATAAAAGTCCAGACCCAAAAATAAATAGGCGATGGGGGAGGGGAAGGAAAGGAAAAAATACTGAATTAGATTGTTCAAGTTACAAGAAGCTGGTAGAGGAGGTGCAAATTGTTCTTAAGTACCCATTGCTTAGTTGGTTAAAAACAACAAATGGTCTGGTAGCACTTTATAGACTAACAAAACATGTAGATGATATCATGAGCTTTCATGGGCAAGGCCACTTCTTAAGATGACTGGAGTTCTTTTTCTCCGGTCATCTGAAGAAGTGGGCTGTGCCCACAAAAGCTCATGATACCATCTACATGTTTTGTTAGTCTATAAAATGCTACCAGACCATTTGTTGTTTTTTTCTGTAACAGACTAATTCGGCTATCCCCTGGAGCTCCTTAGTTGGTTAAGTCATTAGAATGTGGACGGTAGTGTGCTAGCCAGGTAATGTCTTTATTAATACCTTTTTGATGGCTCCCAAACTCATAAATGAAGCTAAGTTCCAGTGCTTCCCTGTGTATTTGGCTTGTGGAATTGGTCTGAAACAATTCAGTGTTAATGAGCTCCCAAGCAGGTTAAAGTGTTCTCCAAGAGATTTTTGTGTGCTGCCTTTTTGGATATCTGATGTGTGTCAATTAATTCTTTCCTGTAGAGACTGTCCAGTTTGTCCAATATGTCAGAGGGGCATTGTTGGTATTTGATGGCATAGATCACATTAATGAATGTGCAGTTAAATGCACCCCTGATGTAGTGGCTGATGTGGTTGGATCCAAACAAATTCCTTCCAGTGACCACGCATCACACCTCCATCATAAACATCCAGGAACCCACCCCTGCAATCAGCCCCAGTGCCAACTCTGTCCACATATCTACACAAGCCATTTCATCACTGGACCCAACCACATAAAGGGCTCATTTAACTGCACATCCACAAATGTGATCTAAGTACCAGTGTGGAGAGTGCTATGCTGGTTGAAGAGCTTCTTCTGCTGGCATAGCTACTGCCACTCACGGGGCCAAAAGTTGTCCAATCAAAGAGAGAGTTCTCTCCCATTTGCTTAGAGCATCTGCACTAGCTATAATGCCACTGCTTCGCGGCTGTAAGCTCTGTAGTGCAGCCATACTTTTGGAATGATCTCTTAGAGCTGTGGTTCCTAACCTGTGGTCTACAGACCCCTGGGGGTCTGTGGTGGTACTGTAGGGAGTCTGTGCAGAGCCTCTTGCAGCCAGCACTTCCTTCAGCCCACATTGTTTCCCACTGCTCAGGAACAGTACCAGACCCAAGACAATCCCCTACGGAAACCCACGAGATACACCCTCCCAGTTTGATAGCAAACCATTACTAACTACTCTCTGAGAACCATCATTCAACCAGTTTATAGTGATTTCACATGAACCACATATCTCCAGTTTCTTTAAGAATGTCAGTTGGGACTATGTCAAAAACCATATGTGATTCTAGAAGCCCAGATGTTAGTTCATGCCAAAGTTCCAAGGTCTCAGCTGAATGCTGACTGGATGCAGTCTGGCTCACCTATGTGTTGGAATTTTTATATAAATTATTAGAATTAAGGATGTGTTTAGGTTTTGAACTTTATGAAATACTTGTAAATTGCTGCATGCATTAATCTCACTTAAATATCTGTGCCTCATGTTATAAGGTAATTAAGTGTTTGCTCTGTAATTGTAACTCACCAGATGGGAGAGAAGCGTTAATATGTGTGAAATACTTGTCTCCCACAGGAGGTGTTATCTGCTGCCTGACAAGGAGGCTCATCAACACCAGAAAAAATACTGTGGAATATCAGAGCACAAAAGTCTTTCTTGACTGCTTTCAGTCACCCCTCCATCTCTCCAATGAAGAGGAAATATAAAAGTGAATTCCTCTCAACAGCTGAATTTGAAACTAAAAGCAGAAGGGTAAAGGAATAAAAAGCTCTAACAAGGAGGAACTACATATTTTAGGATGATTGGACTCTGAGTGGCAAGGATTACTAAGCATAGGCAAAAGATCCCCAGTGTTTGGCCTGGGCTAGTCCTATAGGACACAGAGAGCTTGCATATTATGGGAGCTTCTGTTATTTTTTTAAACTAAAGATCAGAACTCATATGTGTTTAGCCTTGGCACTTGTGTGTTCAGTCTTGTACATAAGAATTAATTCTTTTCCCTAGTTAATGCATCTTTAGATAGCCAATCCTCGATAGCCAATTTAATAATAAACTTCAAGCATTATCTTTGCTATGAGCTCTTAGGTCAAATTGACCTAGAATAAGTGACTAGTCCTTCAGGAGGGGAGTAATTGGTGATCTTTGGTGTAACAGACCAGATCTATCACAAAGGTAAAGTTATGTGCGGGACAAGATCAATCAGCATACTCAAGGGGAATATTTGTGGCGCCATGTTAAGGCTGTTATAGTGCTTGAGGAATTTATCCTTGACAATCAGCTAGTGAAATCTAAGTATAAAACTCACAACCAAGTATAGAACTCACAACCTGATTGTTAACAATATCCCTTGAGGTTGATGTTCACACTCTTGAACCACCACAGGACAGTTTGACAGCTTGCTAAAAATCAAGATCAAGATCTACCACTTTACTGGCTAAGTCAGTAAATGTCAAATTAATAAAAAACAGGTTGGTTTGACATGATTTATTCCTGACAAATCCATGCTGTTTATTCCCTATAACCATATTATCCTCTAGGTGCCTATAAACTGATTGTTTAATAAATAGTTCCAATATCTTTCCAGGTACCAAACTTAGGCTGTGACACCCACAATTCTCTGGGGGTACGTCTACACTAGCCGCCTAGATCGATCTAGGGAGGCTAATGAGGGTGACCAGAATTGCAAATCAACCTGTATTTAGAAAATTGAGAAGTACACAAGTCGGAAGGACCTGATGAATTTCATAGAGTATAAGGAACTAAGTGACATATTCATGAAATAGCTAGCAGTTATCTTTAGGATGGAGGACAAGAAGAGTGCCCTTATTTAAAAAGGGGAATAAAGAAGACCCAGGGTATGTCTACACTAGCCCCCTAGATCGATCTAGGGAGGCTAATGAGGGTGACCTGGGATTTAAATATCCCATGCTTGATTTGTCTGTTTCTGGCCGGTTGCCATTTTAGAAATTGACTAGCCCGAAGTAACTGCCTGCGTCTACGGAATCCCAGGGCTGCTGGGGCTTCACTGCCCCAAGGTTGCCAGATTCTGGAGTTCAGCTGCTCCGGGACCACTAGGGCTCTGGTGCTCTGGGCCGCTGGAGCACCATGGCCAGCTGTGGAACCACCAACACACTACAGCTCCGAGGCTGCTCCAGGGTGCCAGGACTCCATTGCCCTGAGCCAAGGCTCTCTGGTCCAGGAGCTCTCTGGTCCAGCAAAATCCATGGTCCTGCCAGACCACAGATGTTGCCAGACCAGAGTCCTGGACCAGAGAGGTTCAATCTTTATTTTAATCTGTTTTTTGCCTATTTTGGCTTGTGTTTCCTCCTCCTTGATAATATGAACTGTCTTGAGTATCTGATCACCCTTAACATTTTCAAGCTGGCCTACACTACCATGAGAGTTAAAATGTAAAATAAAAAAAAATAAATTCTTACAAAATCTCCTGACTTCAGGTGGTGGATCTTCGAGGAAATCAACCGATGTCATGAGATTTGCAATACAATCGTGAGAGCAGACTTTTGTAGGTGGGAATTATTGTTTTAGACAATTAATTACTGCTGTGGTTCTCAACCTCTCCAGACAATTGTACCACTTCCCAGAGGCCAATTTGTCTTGTGTACCCTAAGTTTCACCTTTCTTACAAATGACTCCCTTACAAAAAACAGACCTAAAAATACCATAGTGTCAATGCACACTATTACTGAAAAATACTTACATTCTAATTGTTACCACATAATTATATTATAAAATAAAATAAATTGGAATATAAATATTGTACTTACATTTCAGTTTGATATTTGAGTCAGTTTTAAACTGGGGAACTTCGTCATTTGGTGGCTGGAGAGTGGCAGCTGCTGGCTGTGAGGTTCCTGTTGTTTGCAGCCCAGGGGGACATTTTAAAAATCCTGCTGATGTCCCACCACACAATAACCATTCCCAGACCACAGTAAACATGCCCACCCACTTCCACATTGTTTGTTGAACGTTTTTTGTCTTGTTCCTGCTATTATAGCATTGGGTCCTATGGGACCGATGGGATCCTAGTTCCACCACAGGGTTCTACAGCCTATTGTAAAACTAATCACAATTTTAGATGAGTTGACATTTGCCCTGGAAGAACTTAGCATACCCTGAGGATTATGCATACCACTGGTTGAGAACAATTGAACTACTGTTTGAAACTTATGACTACAAACTTAGGTGGTTATATATAAGGCAAAAATTGTTTACTTATGTTTAACAAATAACAATTTGTATAAATATAGTTTGCATGTTATATATTGGTGTAATACTCCATTTAGTAATTTCAACATCCTCTGTAAATTTATTTCCTTGTCCCCTTCCTAAGATTTTGCTATTGTCCTTCTTTAACCCTGTGTTTTTATATTGATGAAAAACCATTATATTTGTTTTTCACAATAGAAGCTAACGGTATTTCCTCTTCGTTAGAAAGAAAATTTCTTTATAGTGTGTTGAATGCTGTTTTACTTCAGGCTTGCTTGTAAGATTCAAATAATTTTATCTTTTTCAACTCTTTTGCTGATTGATCTGTTTCACTATTTGAGAAATGGTTTATTCAAATTGCAATTGCATTATATCTGCATAATCTCCATTCCCTTTGAAGCTTTTTCCTCTGTGAAGCTAGTTATCACTTTCAGTTTACATGTCTCTGTTCCTTCCAGTGTTTCACAGCTAGCTTTAACATCCTAAGTTACTTATAGTTAGAGGGTTTTGATTATATACGTTTTAATTATGTTACAGAAAACCATTAGTGATTCTCCCCTTACAGCCATGCATAGACCTCTTAGTGAAGTCAATGGGAGTTGTGCTCATATAATTAACAGTAGATTTCTTCCCTGGGGACCAAATGTAATGTTATTTGTAATCAATGGAGAAATTTTTTCTTCACTGCAATAGGCATTGAATCAGGCTTTAGAATTGAGGTGTCCCTAAATTAATGGTTCAGTAAGAAATTAGAACATCTGTCCTTTCTGAATCTATTTTTTTGAAAGTTGAAATTTTCCATAACAGAATATTTCAGTTAAACATGCTTTCTTTATTGATATTTTACATTGCATTTCACTTTCTAATATAATGTTTGATAAATGCCAATATCATAACCTTCAAGACCATTTCATTTCCTATATCAAATTCATCTCTGGATAACCCCAATAACTTCTAGTATGGAGTTATACTAAGGAGGAACTTACTCCTTTATATTTACCAGCTATAATTAACCTGCGTCTTTGTTTAACTTTTAGAAAATATGAAAATAGAATTTTCACGCAGTGCATATTAAATGGCTCTTGGCTTCCTGAACACCAGTAGTAAGAAGCTAAAAGGACCAAGAAAAATATGTTGCAAGAAAAACAGAGCTCAAATGCTGTCTGTAGTTTTCAATAAAGATTCCTACTTTTTTAAAATTTTGTCACCTGGGCTAGTGAGGCACAAGGAAGTCAAATGATTTGTCTACTGTTATCCAATAAATCAGTGATTCCCAACTGCTGGTCTGTGGACCACTGGCGGGCCACAAACCCTTGCCTGCCGGGCTGAGGCATTCTACTAGACCACGTCCCTAGCCTCTAATGAGTCGCGCCTACTAAGGTTCCCCACACAGCAGCAGGGTGAGTGGTGTGGCAGGAAGCCAGGTATGCTGAGGCTGGAGCAAGGCTATAGTGAGCCTGGCCCTACAGGGGCAGCCGCAAAGTGTCTCCAGTTCCAGCTCTGGCAGCTACTACATTTTTCTGGAAATGAGTGACAAGAAAAGGAACATGTGAGGAATCCCTGTTATGTTCCCTCCCTCTAAGGCATCTGGTATTGGCCACTGTCGGCTCTGGATACTGGGCAAGATGGCCCTTTTGTCTGACCCAGTATGGCCATTCTTATGTTCTTACATTCTCTTGTGGCGCGGCTGATGGGTCATACCACCGATAGACATGATGGGCAGCTGCGGCACTCAGAGGCTGGACTGCTGGAGCCAAGTGCCACACACCACATGGAGGGTGGCTACTCGGGCCACTGAGGCCAAGCGCCACAGGGAGAGTGGCTACCCTGGCCACCAGGGCCAAGCATAGCATAACATGCCATAGAAAGCTAAAGAGAGAAGGAAATATAAATGCATTGGCACATCTTTGTGAAAAAGTGTGAGTTTCTAGGGAAATTTTTTTTTCCCCTTTTTGCACTTTTTGAACTCCATTTTGATTTTGGGTGCTGAGAATGGGGTGATGCCAGTGTATGGGTGTGCAATCTGCCATTAGCAGATACATGTGGTTGCTCACGACTTGCAATAAATTTTGTATGGAGTAATTCTGTGACAAGGTGCTTACCAAGAATTGCTGAGCCAGCCCTCTGTCACTCCAGCTCCAATTAAGGGAGGTAAATTGGAAATGACTAGCCATTGTATGTTTTTATGCCTTTAGATATCACATTATTTGGGGAAGGGATACTTCACTATTTGTTTGGCACAGCTTTCCTGCTGTATAACTCTGCATTCACTGATAAAACTATAGAAAAAATAAAATCTAAGCTAATATTGATTATTAAAAACTAAACTACTTTATTAAGTGCATAGGAATCAGCACATGGGCTAAGGCCAATGAATGACATGTAGTGTGTGCAAACAGATGCAACGTAAAACAGCATGTGATTGCTTAAAAGTAAGTTATGCATATGCAAATATGCCAATAAATTAATTACCAAAAAGAATACACAAATGTTTAGGTGCCAGTCGGCCAAAAGTTTTTTTGTGAGTTTGCTGGTCCACAGTATAAAAAAGGTTGGGAACCACTGCAATAAATCATTCATCTGCAATTGGGATTGACATTCCCTCATGCTCCTACGATGTTGCTTTGTCCACTAGACACATGATCATTCTTTAAGCTCAGGAGTACATTTTACATGCATAATTACAACAGTTTAAACAAATATGAGCATTTTTGTATATTTGAGTGCATGGCTGCATGTTAGTGCAGCAAATCATTTTAATGTAATGATTTATTTATGCTAAAATAAATTCTGAAGAGCATGCAAACTAAATTAAGTAATATGCTTTTTCTCTTTGAAATTGAGGCACTAATGTTCTCATGGAGTAAAGTTTCTTGATTTTTCCTATAGGAAACATATATCTCTGTCTGCATATTCCTGTACTGGGACTACAAATAACTTGAGAAATAAATACTAACACTTATTCCTCACAGGAGGAATGGAGAAACATTTCTACAACATTTTAATCTGCCTACATGCTGCATTCCTTACATATTCAATTGGATAAACCACTATAGATTTCAATTAAAAGGCATAGAACTGATCTGTCTAATAATGAGTCTTACTGGTCACATTGCATGGCAGCCGGTGGTATGACTCATATCCTAAAATCAACATGCTTCTACCCAAGTTTTTAAAAATAGCTTACCTCCCTGCCATACTAGAAATTACTTGGCAGTGGACTCAGGATGGGATTTCTTCCCATGTTATTGAAATGAACAAATAGGTAAATCATGAGGGTTTAACACCTTACTCCATGGCCACTACTGGAGCCAGTATGCTGGATGGCTAGATCACAGTTCTGTTTCAGGGGAACAATTCTTGTGTTCATACAGAGGTAAAAGCTGAGAGTGAACCAGACTACAGGTGCTCATGTGGATGAAAGCTGGAATTGATGTTAGACTGGGAATGAAGTACTACTCTTCCTGTTTTTTGACTATCCCATCCAGAAAATCTACTTTAGAACTTGACTTTTTCAGTTTGAACAGCTGGTCTTTCTCTGACCTGTGGCAATAAATCAGTAATCCCAGAATAGGAGTCAGCCTAGTGATTGTGGCAGATAGTCATAATGCTTTACAAAGCTGGTGCAGTGGTTCTCCTGGGGCAAGGATGTAGCCAGAAAGGACACATACACAGCTCTCCATGAATATATAAATTCTACCAGCAGCCTCTTTAACTGCCAGAGCAGCAAGAATTGGAAGGACATAAAGATGTCTTAAAATCTACCCCAATCCCTTTCCCTTGAGCTGCAAGTTCTGGGGTACATCTCAGAGACATCACAGAATTTCAACCAGTTTTTTCTACCTACAGTAGGCCAAATAGGATTTTGCAGCATGAAAGAGTTTGTCCTCCCTCCTTTTGTAGAAGTAGAAAGGGATGTCTGATTACCTTATAGTTAGAATGAAAATTGGAAGAAACCTCTGGAATTTAGTGGGAGTGTTTGTTTGTTTGTTTGTTTGTTTGTTTTTACACCACAGTTTTTCAATAGATCCCAAAAGCTGCTGCCTCCTAGCCTGCTGGGTTGGTTTCAAACTCCTTTGGTTTTCCAGAGAGAATTGCAACTTTCCTCTGCTTCAAGCCCTTTGTCTGTCTCTTGGGCTACATCTTATGCAGATGAGGCATGGCGATGAATTCGCCGTGCCTCATTTGCATACCTAATTAGCTGCCATTTTTGCGGAAGGGGCATTTGCGCAAGAAGGAGCTGCCTACACTGCTCCTTTTTGCACAAAAACCCCATCTTGCATAGGAGCCGTTCTTCCTGAAAAAATTGGCAGAACGGCTCCTACACAAGAGGGTTTTTTTGCACAAGACGGAGCAGTGTAGACAGCTCCTTCTTGTGCAAAAGCCCCTTCCGCAAAAATGGCGGCTCACTAGGTATGAAAATGAGGCATAGAGATTTACATATCTTCTTGCGCAACAATAGACATAGTCTTGATGTCCAGAACATGGACTATCAGGCTATGTCTATGCTACGAGTTTTTTTGGCAAAAAAATATGCTAACGAGGGACTCCTTTGCATGAGTCGCAATCTCATTTACATATTTTCTGATGATCCATTTTTTCACTAGGGTTTTTGTTGAAAAACAAGCAGTGTGGACATTTTCTTTTTGTGCAAAACCCCCTTTTCCCACAAGATCAGTAAACCTCCTTTTTGGGGGGCATAAGGATCTTGCAGATACAGACAGAAAATAATGAAATGTTGGCATGAAATAGAAACAAGAGATTCTGGCATGGCCTACGGGCATGTATGACCTCCTCTTAGACCTAGAAAGGAACTATGCTGTCTTTCATAAATAAGTGCTGCTTGTGCAAGCCATGTTTGTCCATTCTTTCCTTGTTCACACTTAGAGTAAGTACAGAGATTTTGTTTTAGATGAGGCTTCCTGTGTCTCATATTTTTCCATAAAGTTTTAAAGTTCAATTCAATGCGATAGAAATGTGTAATGCAATGTCATTTCATGCAAATTTTTCCCATACAACTTGTGTAACTCATGCTCTGTAATACAGTTTTTTAATAGGAGACAGCCACTAGTGTTTGAGAGTACAAATGGTGTATCTCCACTGCAGTCATGCAGATGGTGAAGCCATACTCCAACTATCCTTTAGCTAGATAGGTCAAGTACTGGCAGCCATGAAGCTGTGATAGCATAAGCTTCAGCATGGGCTAGCCACCCACATAAACATTCCGGATTCCAAGCAGTCCTGATTAGTCTGTATGCAACCTGTCATATTCTTTTATACTGTTGACTCTTTTAAAATATAAGCTGGCAGCCAGAACTGTTGTGCGGCAGAAGTCTATCATCAGACTTTCCGGCACAAAATGTGTCAATATTAAAGTCTCAGGTATTAAAGATTTCCTTGACTGAATTTTCTTTTCAGACATTTTGATTATATAAAAAGTATTGAACACATTTCTTTAAGTATTTATGAACTTTTTCCTGACAGCAGTTATCACTCTCTCTCAACATGAATGCAAAGTGCACAGCTTCACAATAAATTCTTTCAATCTCCAGAACAAAAAGACACAACATCCAGGAAAGCATTAATGACTAATATTTACATGTTTCAGAGCTTTCTAGGTTTTTTTCTCTCAGGGTACGTCTAAACTACATGGCTCCGTCGTCGGAGGCATGTAGATTAGACAGATCGGCAGAGGGAAATGAAGCCACGATTAAAATAATCGCGGCTTCATTTAAATTTAAATGGCTGCCCCGCTCTGCCGATCAGCTGTTTGTCGGCAGATTGGGGCAGTCTGGACGCGCCGCGTCGACAAAGAAGCCTTTCTTGATCGGCACAGGTATGTCTCGTGAAACCAGGTTTACCTGTGCCGATCAAGAAAGGCTTCTTTGTCGACGCGGCACGTCCAGACTGCCCCGATCTGCCGACAAACAGCTGATCGGCAGAGCGGGGCAGCCATTTAAATTTAAATGAAGCCGCGATTATTTTAATCACGGCTTCATTTCCCTCTGCCGATCTGTCTAATCTACATGCCTCCGTTGACGGAGGCATGTAGTCTAGACACACCCTCAGAGAATATTCTATTTGTGTACTTATAATCACAAACAATACCACATTCAATATATTCAACTCGCTGCGTGGTCCTTTCATAGAAAGTATATATTGTATGCCGCATTTCTGTAGTCGTGTCAGGCCCTGGATACCAAACAGACAGGATGGGTGAGTTAATATATTTTATTAGATCAACTTCTTTTGGTCTATAATCAGGTATCTGCCCCACACTGTAATTAAAGGTTTAACAGGACAATCAGGAGGCTTTACGTGAAGAGGGGATGAAAGGAATAGACAATCAGGGATCAGCACATGCATATAAGAAGATCTGCAGGACAAAGCATAGTTAGTTACTCACTGGAGTTCAAAGAGGGAAGACAGGCTGTCTGTATAAAGCAGTGCTCTTGAGGTCTATAGAATCATGACTGGTGTGGAAAAAATGAATAAGGAAAAGTTATTTACTTATTCCCACAATATAAGAACTAGGAGTCACCAAATGAAATGAATGGACTAGATGGACCATTAGTCTGATCCAGTATGGTTGTTCTTATGTGCTTATGTTCTTATGCTGCTAACAAAGACCAGAAGAGCTAAAGAAGAGCTCCTGTCTAGCTTTGGGATTTGCAGGCTAATGCCCGGTGGTAAGATTGAATAGATGGCTGGGCCCCATTGGAAAGTCCAGTGGAACTGTCACTGGAGAAGTGGTGGAAAGTTGGATTCCAACACTTGCCCCGCAGAGGATGAAACACAGACCTTGATATGGCTAGAGATCTGTGTCATGAAGAAAAAGCTGTGGTCCCTGGAGTGACAAGAGTCCAGGAACAGAAGTCACAGTGGATAAGTAGAGAGCATCCTGACCATCAGAGCTAATCCCCAAGATGATCATGAGGGGGTGCTATCATGGTGCTATCATTGTAAGAGAGACAAGTTGCCAGGTAAGAAGAGCTCTGTGTAAGCACGAACCTTGTCTCTTTCACCAAAAGAAAAGATATCTACCTTACCCATCTTGTCTCTAGTACAAAACATATAACATCATTCATCATCTGAACCTGTATGATGTGTTTCCTAGATTTATCTGAAGCTTACCTGTCCTATAGTCCTCAGTGTGCTGTTAAAAAGAACATATAAGATCATGTTAAAGAAAACAATGTTGTCAACAACAGATTTCAACAACAACAATGACAAAAAGCCCATCCACAAGCTTTTGTGCTAGAGTACACAAACCTAATAAGAAACTTATGGGTGCCTAATGCCTATTCAGCAATACCAAACCAATGTGATAATGACTTCACTGAAATTGTGACTATAAATAATGAGATATTTGCAAATTAAACAGTTCAAGCATTTTATTATTAGCTAAGAAATTTTCATTCTGTACATGTTTTGTGAGTGCAAATTGAGAATATAATAAGATCATTTTCTTTCCTATTCAAACCACATTACTCTCTCTCTCCTTAAATCCATCCATTCTTAACTTCTATGGCCAATCACAACTGTGTCCCTCCCAAATTATCCACTTGTTTCTCTTGATGCATCAGTCTGCATACCACCAATCTGGCAATGGTGTCAGCCTCAACTGCCCCTTGTCTATCTCTTCCAGGAACTTTGGGGGCTTTATTCCATGATGTGACTTTTGCTTAGAAATGAGAACTAAGTAGAAGGGCAACAATGCTCTTAAGACCCCCTTGTGTTGTGTTGTGATGCATTCTAGAAATTAACCAGCATGATTAGATAGATTGACCAAGAAAGTTGATGGTTCTTTACATATTTATGTAAGAAAAAATGAGTTTTAAGTTCATATGTCTATACAAATTGTCTATGTTCAATTCTTTCCTTTATTTTTTGCATATTAGATTTCATCTTAAATTAAGCTTCGGGGATAGCTAAGTTAGTCTGTACAGGATAAACTTAAAAAACAACAAATGGTCTGCTAGCATTTTATAGACTAACAAAACATGTAGATGGTATCATGAACTTTCATGGACTGTGCTCATGATACCATCTACATGTTTTGTTAGTCTATAAAGTGCTACCAGATCATTTGATGTTTTTTTAGTTTATCTTAAATCAAGTTCTTTGAGACAATCTATTTTTACCACTGTAACAACATAATATCTAGCAAAACATGTTTCAGATTATGGGCACTACCGCATTTTTTGTATTGAGATTTTCATAGAATGCCAGAGTGATCTAGGCACACAGATCTTAATTAAAGTCAATTGGACTTATGGTCCGAAATAACTTTCATTCTAAAATAATATTTTTGCTTTCTTTGTTCCATCATATTATGATCCCTCAGGGTATGTCTACACTACAAAGTTAATGTGAAATAACAGCTGTTATTTCGAATTGACTTCAATAGCGTCTACACGGCCAAACTGCTATTTCAAAATAAATTCAAAATAACGGTGCACTTATTTCAAATTTGGTAAACCTCATTCGATGAGGAATAACACCAAATTCGAAATAGCTAATTTGAAATAAGTGCCATGTAGACACTTATTTCGAATTAGGAGGCCTCCAGCCCTTCCCAGTTTCCCCTGGTAGCCACTCTGGGCACAACCAGGAAAACTCCTCTCCTCTCCCCCAGCCCTGGGGCCTTTAAAGGGGTAAAGTCTGGCCACTGGGCATGTGCGAGAGCCAGGCCTGCTAACAGCCACAGCCCCTCACCCAGTGGCCGCACAATGGCAGCCAGTGGCAGCCAGCCATCCCCCCCCCCCCAGTCCCCCAGCACCCAGGAGCCAGCCAGGGGCTATAGACAGCATGCGCCCTCGTGGACTAGTGTGGAGATCATGGACCTCCTTGAGATTTGGGGGGGAGGCCCCCAGCTTCCATGATCTCTGCAGTAGGTGGAAGAATGCAGCCATCTATCGCCGCATAGCGGCGACCATGGCCAGGAAAGGCCGCAGATGAACCCAGGAGCAGGTGCGCCTCAAAATTAAAGAGTTGTGGCAGGTGCACACCAGGGCCACCAGGGATGGTGCTGCATCAGGGGCTGATACCTGCCCCTACTTCCCCACCCTCAACCAAATCCTGGGGAGCAGGGCAGTCCGCGCCAGCCCAGGAGGCAGTGAGATGGGAGCTGAGGACCCTGACCCAGACACAGCAGAGGGGCCACCACCAGCTGTCCCAGCACCGGAGTCGGCAGGGTTATCCGGGGAGGCCATACCAGGTGAGTGCCAGCACTGTCCCCTACCTGGTGGGGAGGCAGGGAGGGAGACCAAGGACTGCACGTGTGGGCCATGCCTCCCACGGATCACATAGCCACCTGTGCATGTGCGAGCTCATGCCATGCCACCCTTGGGCAGGTGGTTCCAGCTGCATGACACCCAGGGGCCGTGGCCCGATAGACACGTGTGTGTGAAGAGACCTGACACGCTCCCGACCCAGGGGGTGGGACCCAGCAGGATGCCCTCCCTTCACACACCCTCTCTACACAGGGTCAGGGGACATCTCCTCCCTGCCTCGGTCGCACTATACACGGCACAGGGGCACGGGTGTGGTCTCGGGGCAGCTCCCACTCCTGGGCAGAGCCGGACATGCTGACCATGGCCTCTGTGCAAGCACATTGGCTCTGATGGTGCAGGGCACGGTCATCCTCACCTCACAGAGGGGGCTGGGCATCATTCACTATGTCCCCAGGGAGAACTGATCACTTCTCTTCTTTCTCCACAGCCACACCACCTGCACATGCAGGATGCACCACCACCCCCAGGACATGATTCCACACCCGAGGGCTCTGCAGGACCACCGTAACACTGCAAGTGTACCAAGAGCGGCACCTGGCGGCCTTATGAGACCAGACCCGAATCATGGAGCAGCGGGCGCAGGAAGAATGAGAGTTCTGGCAGGAGCTGCTTGCCCAGGGTCATGCCATCTGTCACCATCTTCAGGCCCTGGTGCAGAGCGTGCTGCCCCGTGCCGCTCCCGAGCCTGCTGCTCCCCCAACTCCCACTCTTTCTCCCCCTCCAACCTCTTCCTCCTCAACCTTCACATCCTCCTCCTCAATCTCCACACCCTCCTCCCCATCCTCCTGGGGATGCTGAGGGCCCCCCCCCCCACCCACTGTGCTGGGATACTTGTGGCCTGGTGAGACCCCCAATCGTGGGCCCTGAGCTTCCCCTCCCCCTTCTTCCCCTTGCTTCCCCCTTCCAGCTCCCTCCTCCCAGTTTTTTCCCTCCCCTCTCTCACCCTCTCTCCTGCCCTCTCCCGCCTTCTTTCCCCAGTCTCCCCAGAGGTTCACCCCTCCCCAGTTGTGTTAAATAAAGACAGTTTCTATTTTTGAAAATACATAGATTTTATTTGACATCAGGAAGGGAGAACTAGGGAAGGGTAAGTGAAGGGACAAGAGGGAGGAATGGGGCACAAGCCCCCAGTAGGGCAGACCGGGGAGACTGTTAGCGCTCCTCAGGGTGGAAGCTCTCCCGCAGGGCCCCCTGGATCCTGACAGCCCCTCAATGGTCCTCCTGGATGGCAGCCTGCAGACAGTGCAGCCAAGTTGCTGGCAATATGTCCACGAGATGCAGCAGAATCCCCAGGGACAGCTCTGGTTCAATGTTGCAGAGTGCTAGGGTGTCCCGAATGAGAGCAAGCAGAGCACTCCAGGACACAAATGCTTTGCTGTCCCTCAGCGAGGTAAACCAGCAAGCAGAGAAACCTGAGAACTGTCCGGGATGGGGGGGGGGGGCGTTGGGTCCCTTTAAGCACAGACCTCGGATAGCCAGAGACAGCAGCTCCACACACTAAGTCTGACCTTGATGCCCTGCTGGCACTGGTTCCAGCCAGCCTTGCCTTCGATGCAGGGTCCATTCAATGTGGATGAGCTATTTCAAATTAGAAAAATGCTATTTCGAATTAGTTTTTGTGTCTAGATGCATTATTTCGAATTAGCTTAATTCGAATTAACTAATTTGAAATAAGTTAATTCAAAATAGCACTGTAGTGTAGACATACCGTCATACAAAAAATAAATCCA
Organism: Pelodiscus sinensis; assembly: GCF_049634645.1. Classification (NCBI taxonomy): domain Eukaryota; kingdom Metazoa; phylum Chordata; order Testudines; family Trionychidae; genus Pelodiscus; species Pelodiscus sinensis. The sequence goes on along the minus strand of NC_134711.1, from coordinate 43,570,039 downwards.
AACGTCTTTCACTTACATTATCCTTGGTCAAATTCTGATACCTTTGCTCACATTGCATAAAGCTTGTAGTGGTCAATTGCGGAAGAACTTTGTACGTATTAGTTTAGGGGTGGTGAGGCCTGCATTCTTTCCTCTCCTTTCCCTTTTCCCTATATCTGATGAGCCAGAAGCAAGTCTTTGGGAAGATATGCCACTTAAGATAAGCATTGTTGCCAGTATAGCAAGAACAAGTATGAGATGAGGGTAAAGGGCAAGAACGTATTGATCATGTAAACAGGGCCAAAGAACAAGAAGATCCAGATCAGAACCAGATCGATAACTAACAGCTAAGCCCTACATCAGCATGTAATGAGTAAGCCCTGGAAATTTCCAAACTGCCAAACAAGGCAGGAAAACTGAATTTAAGGCTGCCTCAGAGCCTAGCAAATTGGACCTCACCGATGGGCTTTGGGTACTGGTGCCTCGGAAGCTGAGACAACCTCCCACTTCGTCCGCAGCCTACCCAGGGTCCCAGGCTTGCAGGAAGGGACGTAAGATATGCCGCTTCTTTGTTATATTGTTCTTACATTTATGGGGCATAGCTGTTAGCTGTCAGGAAATAAACTACTTATGTTTGACAGATATCTGTGTGGTGTATTTTGTATCTTGAGAGCCAAGTGTCGAACCTTAGGCTTACTCTGGCCGACTACAAAGCCTCACTCCATCAGTAGTCCCACTGAACTCAAGTCATGAAAAATGAGTAAGGTTATCAGATGCTGGCCCTCTCTGATTAGTCCTTTGTGTTTTGATTAAGCAGTGAGCAACTGTAAATCAAGCAGTTATTCCTCAACGGCATCTACAAGTTTTTAAAACATTAAATCCTAATCAGATGGTTTTCATACCAATGTTGCATACTTTAACAAACTTCATTGCATAAAGCCTTTCAAAAGCATCTCTCTTACTTCACTTAAACTCCTCGTTTCATTCAAATTATAATTTTTCCCCCTTTCAAGTAAAGTTTATGTGACCCAAGTCATCTAGCATGAAAGAATAACAAAATGAAATTCTGGAATGAATTAAAAGGGAATTATATATGGAAAAGGTCTGCTTCTGTGCATATTATTTACATTTGCATCTGCATATTTTGCAGATTGAAGTATTGTCTCTAAGATCATCCATTTTTATTTTCTGGCTTTTCAGTTAGCAGTTGTATACACTTATTATAAACTAATAGATACATAAATATTTTTGAAAAATGAATTAATTCTCTCTAGTGTATACCTTGTGTCTCTTTTCTATAGCACTGTATTTTTTAACGTTTGAATTTGCATTCTGCCTAGACAAGATCTGAAAATTATTCCAGCTTTTATTGACCTACAGAAGAATACAAAATTGACCCTGATTGTTTGAAACCAAACAGCATCTGAGCACCACAAGCACTGCAGTATTGACAAACAAAGGTTAACAGATGTTTTGTTGCAAGAATTAGCTTTTACAATGAAGTATCATTCTATGGTTATTGATGCATATTGTAGAGAGTCTTGTCAAACAAAAATATGTATTAACTGCACTAGTAGAAGAAAGCCTGAGGAGTACAGGATCTGCCAAAAAAGCTCCCCACTGTCGGCAGATCCATGGCTACACTTTAATTTCACTTTTGACAGGGCGCATGATCAGCACAGCGCCGAAGTGTGAGTATGCAAATGAAGTCCAGGATATTTAAATCCTGGGCTCATTTGCACATCTGAAGTGCTTGATTTGCATCCCTCTGTCGTCAGAGGGATGCAGTCTAGACATAGCCCAAGAGGCGGAAACCAGGCTGACAGAGGAATTTTTCTATTGACCTAGTGCTATTTACACTGGGGATGGGTTGGGATAACTACATCTCAGACCATATCTACACTTACCAGGGATTGACACTGCTGTGACCAATGTGTTCTTACCCAGAACAGAATACATAATTGTGTAGGCGCCTTAAAGTGTGGGTCACTACTAGGTCTTAATATCTACCTCTTCCTATCTCTGTTCTGTGACTGTTTCAGCCTGGTGAGTCTTCCTCCAGAGATGAGCTAGTTAACTTGAAAATGAAATAGCCGTCTAGCAGGACTTTCAGTAGAATATTGAACCTGTTAAGGAGATATTCAAGTGGTAAAGAAGTCAATGAACAATATATACTGTCATTTTCTGAATTTACTCTTTGATAGTCTACAGGACCTTAGTTTAAAATGTGCTTTAAAAATATCTTTAAAAACTGTCCCTCTCCACTGTGCTGTTATATGGTAGAGGAGCACCATTTAAGCTAAGGATGGCCGTGGATCAATGCAGCAGAGCTGATTAAGTGGTCTAGTAAAGACCTGCTAAATGGACTCCAGAGCACTATCCAGTGAACTATGGTCCTCCACCATAACGAGAAGATTAAAGTAAGTCAATGGGTGAGCATCTCACCCATGCAGTATGGTGTAGACATTGCAGTAAGTTGACCTAACATATGTCAACTCCACTTATGTTATTTACATAGGTGGAGTAGCATAACGTAGACTAACTCACCTTGGTAGTGTAGACAAGGCCTCACAGGTATGTAGATTTTTCACACCCTGAGAGAAGTAGCTATACTAATTTAAAATCCTAGTGTAGTCCAGACCTTTCTTTTTTGAATTAAAAGGAAAATTCAGAATCAGAAGTTGGGAACCAAGGCACTGAGTCAGTAAGTGACGTATGCATGCTTTTATCTTTGAGCATGTGCTATATTGCTCAAACTTTGAGCATGTGTTTACATTTCATTATTTCAATGAAAATACATTTGATTTCAGATGTGATTCTGTGGCTGAATGGAAGAGACAATTCCTAGGTATCAAAAGCTCACATACAGCCTAAAGGCTTTACAAGAATGGCGGTACCACCACTTACAGCTATGTCAATGCAAACCCACAGTTCTGAAAGTCCCTGTGGTCACCAATGAGAATAGGTGAGGCTATATCAAAATGATATGCTCTGAGCTGCGGGGATAAGGAATGCCTTGTGCTGCTCTTGAGCCATTACTTCTGGCAACAAGAGGGTAAGCAGAGAAGTAAATAAAGAACTGGAAGGTCACAGAAAAACCTATTTCTCCAAAATAAACTGTTTTTAGATAGTGCTAGCAGAGCTTTTGTTGTTGTTTAAGTTTATCCTGTACAGACTAACTCGGCTACCCCCTGAAGCTTCTGTTTTTATTTTATAAGAGTCAACACCATTGAGCTGCCATTGGTGGGTCCAGTTGTGATGACTAGGTCAGTGTTTCTCAACCAGTGGTACGAGTACCCAAAGAGGTACTTGAGAGAAGTCTGGGGGTACGTCAACACAACTGAAATTTGGAGAAAACTGAATTTTTGTTTTAAGTTTTACTGCGCTTTTCAATTTTTGTACTTTTTACATGCAAAAATTTCACCACCTGCCCTGCTACGAATAAGTTGTTTAAACAAATGTGTTGCAGTGGTAGAAAAAAATATTGTGTGTATGAAAACTGTACGTACTGGGGGTACTTTTCAAAGGGGTACTTTTTTTTTGAAAAAGGGGTACTTTATAAATAAAAAAGGTTGAGAAACACTGAACTAGATAATCCACCTCCCCAAGAGGCAGTAGCTACAACCTTTGTGACAGCCCAAAATAACAATCACTTCTGGTTTGCAGATTCACCATATACTGAAGTTCTTGAACATAGTTTACTTTCAGATTTGTGGTTCCCTAACATGGGTAGAAATAGCATGGAGGGTGAGGCTCCACTTAGGCAAGTAGAGACAGATATACTCTCATGTACTTGAGGGCATCTCCTAAATGGCTGACTATTCACCCAACCTGTGTCTCCCATGCATACTCTGCTTAGTTCAAGGAAGAGACTCTATCAGTGAGAAGGCAGAAGAGACAAATTCTACCAGCTGTCAGCTCTCCCAGTGCCCCCCACGGCCAGAGCTTTTCACTGACCTGCGTGGCCATACACCACAGTGGAATGCATGGTAGCTTTGCACCTCCAGAAACAGAGTCCAATAAGCCCTCTGCCTTTATGCAGGAACAGGACTCATCATGGTCTGCTCAGTTTAAAAACCACTGGTACCATATCACAGCCCTTCCCGCTTCCCTCAACACATAGTAAGTTAAAAGAAAAGAAGTATGGAACTGTATACGTACACTGTTAATTGGGGCAGTATACACGTGACAGTGCACACTGTGGCTTTGTCTACACTGTGAGTTTTTGTGGCAGAAATTATGCTAATGAGGGACTCATTAGCATAAGTCACAATCTCATTTGCATATTTTATGCCATTCCAATTTTTCCGCAAGGGGTTTTTGCATAAAAAGAAGCAGTGTGGATGGGGGGGGGGGAGTTGCACAAAAAAAAAGGTCCACACTGCTTCTTTTGGCGCAAAAACCCGTAATGAAAAAATGGATTGAAAGAAAATATGCAAATTAGATCACGGTTTATGCTAATGAGTCCCTCAGTAGCATATTTTCTGCCACAAAAACTCATAGTGTAGATGTCTGTTTTGTAAAACAATGGTTGTTCAGAATTGCTTTTTAATATGCATAAGCATTGCATTGGGTTGATTTTTTATTTCATTTCCTCTGATAAATATTTCTCTCCTTTTTATTCCCATATTTTTATTTAGATTTTCTATTTGTAATTCCACATTTCAATTTAAAGTCTTAACATATCTCCATTATTAATTTTATAGAGAGTTAATTATATAGGCAATGTGGAAAGATTTATTTCAAGGATGTATCTAATTTCCAGAACAGATTTTCTGCTTAATAAACTATATTTGAAGTGAAGCAAGCAAAATGTAGAGGTTTTTTTTTTAATACTTTGAATAATGAAGTTTAATGTGGAAATAAGTTTAATTAAACTTATAAAAAATACTAAAATTAACTCTGAATATTAGCAATGAATCTTATTGTAATAGGACTGCCTATCTTTATGAGACTGCCCATCACCTGAGGCAAATGCTATACCTAGTAAAGGCAAAAATAAAAGTCATACCATTTTAAATGTGTTCCCTGCTGAAGAGAGCTCTGTAGATCTCTGAGAAGGGTGACCTTCACTCCTCGGAATGCCAAGGTGTCCCTCACCAACTAACATCACACTTATTACAATTGCCATGAATTTGGCACAAAATGCAATACACACTAAAGAGCTTTCAAGATACGAATTCACCATCAGAAACTTAGTTAAGTGTACACATGCCTAACTTCTAATGGGTTAAATCCAGTGCCTTTCAGGAAATAAATGATGGGTGCATCTGGAAATTGTCAACCACGCACATGAGAGTTTGTTTCAAGATTCTGAATGCCTAGAGAGTATATGTAGCTCCAATACCTGCCTGTAAATGTGCATAATACATATTAGTCAAGGATAAGCTCTCAAAAATTGCACAATAGACCTACCTCACATGACGCCATGTCCTGCATGCTACTTATTGCGTGAGTATCTTTTAGAAGTTCCATACTGTAATGAATGTACAATCTCTGATTCAAATATACTGCAAAGTGGTCTATAAATTCCAAGTTATTTTCAGGGTTGCACTAGTTCTTTGTATCATGTGAAGCCAATAAGCTGGATATAGTCCCAATTTCCACACATTTGAAGTTTAACAGAGGACAAAAATAAATTCAGTCAGTGTAATAGGATCTTGGGAAGAACTGAAAACTTTCTAGACTTAATAGGATACTTTAAAATATTTTGACAGCTTTTCTATCACTTCATATTAACAGCACATCTGTCTACCTTCCTTCCTCCTGCTCTTAATGTGGACTAAATCTAGCACAAAGAAGTTTGGACAACCTTGACATTCAGAATATAATAAGAGTAACAAAGCAGTGAGGGGGACTACTGGACTAATCAGAAAGAGCTAAAGCTTAAGTGGGAGAAAAGAAACTCAACAAAATAGTTATTTGGTAAAAAAAAAAAAGTGCTTGTAATATTCCTGGGAATAAGGTCATGAGAAAGTTTTTTCTATTCCTTATTTAAAGAAATGGAAACAGCAGCACTTTTCACAGAGTGGAGTTCTGAACTAAGTACTGGAATACTTCAGGGGTCTGACTTTCACAAGTGCTGAGCACCCATAACTTCCATTGAAGCCAATGGGAATCATAGGTTTTGAGCAGCACTGAAAAGATCAGGCCACATAATTAGATGCCTATGAAATATGAATTAAAAGGCCAACTTTAGGTCTTTGGGGTATGTCTGCACTGCAGAGCTATTTTGGGATACTGGAAGTACTTGCGTCTGTTGAAGCAGCACATTATTTTGAAATAGATTTTGAAATAATGATTGGCTTATACCAACATCCTAGTAACTCTCATTCCACGAGGATTAAGGGGAATTTCAGAACAGCAAGTTATTTCTAAATTTGGAGCTGTTTAGACAGTGCCAAATTACAAAATAAGCTATTTCAAAATAGCATTGAAATAAGCTACGCAATTTGTGTAGTTTATTTTAAGCTAAGGGTGCTATGTAGATGTACCCTGAGTTTGAAAATATGGGCTTTTATTTCTCTAGTTCTGTTTCTCCATTTCTACAGTTCTCCACTTTTATAGAAGTGTTAGCAGTAGTCACAGTTATAAAAAAAATCACATTAATATAATCTTCCAGATAGTATAGTGTACTGAGGTCAGAAGTTGCTGCAGAATATAAACTGATCAGCCTAAGTGCTCCCCACGATGTGTGCAATAGTAAAATTACAAAAGCAATTGTCAGTCTACTTTTCCTTACAAAACTCCATCACCACTCACCAGTATATTTTGTTATCTGTGTTCTGCATCCTTTACTCATACAAATGTCACAGTAACATACAATCCCACAGATTTAAAAGGAGATGCACAGGTATAAGGCTGAGGGTCTGTGATCAAACAATCCAAATTTACAAAATTCAAATCAAAGGGATTTTTAACTTTTAGTCCAGTGACAGCGAGACTAGACCGTGAAGGCTAGACTGATGTTTTACTCACACGTTTCCTCTAGAAATAGATTTCCTGAGTTCAGTGAAACAACTCATGTTGTAAGGTACCATTCAGCATGTCAGGGGGAAGGAAGTTTAAGGGTACATAGGTACTGAAATTAGGAGATAGAGGGTACATGCAATAGCTTTAATCAGGTACATAGGGTTTTGGATAGGATTCTACTTATGGGACTACATTGATACACTATGTCTACATTATTATTTTTAGTGCACTAATTAGATCAAAGCTAGTGTGTGTGCCTCTTTCTAAACTGGAAATTACACTTTCAGATGCAGTGTAGACATCTCCGAAGGTAGAAGCCATAATACAATATAACCTAAAGGCGATAAAAACTACTTATTTAAGAGCTAATCAGTTCAGAATTGATATTTCACTATTTGCTGCCAATCACAACCATCTCGGCAAGTACACTATATGTTCGATAGTCAGAATATTTATTATTAATTTCTTTTTCATGACTGATAAGCAACTGAAGCTTGTTAACTGTGCTTTCATGAAGAGCCCCTTGCTATTTGATTGGAAGTCTTACAGCTTGCAACCTAGATTCTTAATTTGCTAAAATTATTTCCTTAGTTATTGATCTAGTAACATCACTTTTCACTGATAAATTTCTAATCATTTCAACTGTGGCAAGGATTTTTCTTCCTCTTAAAAGCTGCAGAAAATTTCCAATAATTTTCAGCCTACTTCTCTTGGCATACGTTTTTTTTCTTAAATTGCCTATTATGTTGCTGTGCAACCTTTTCAGAGATTATCATAAACAGATTTCCATTTTAGGGAAGTGCTTGTTTTTTTTTCTGATATGTCCAGTAGTAACTAGTGATATTATTTATGATATGTATACTAATAATTAGTAATATTTATAGAACTTTGAATGGTGATATATTCATTTTACTCTGACATTGACTTGATCTGGTACTGTACAATAGGAATTCTTATTTTCTGCAAGATCTTAGTTTTTATTAGGAATGCTGCATTATGGTCCTATAATCTTGTAAATTGTTATAACCAGAATTAGTTTTGATGGGGAACTCCAGTCAGTTCATAATCTTTCCTTTACTTTGCTATTTAATAATGATTTTCCTTAATGTAATCGTTATGATCTCAGTGTAGAGATGAGCTCCAAAGAGACTGACAAAATTAGCCAATTTCCAAGTATTGGTTTATTACAGTGGAACAGTAGTTACTAAAGTTAATTTGCATGAGCATTTCCGTTCAGTCACTAATCCCAATAAGCAGTAGTTTTAGAAAGTGATATCGTTTTCAAAGCTTGGACTGTGTTTAAAACATTTAGTAAAAACAATTCAGCTATAACAATTATTTTTTAAAAAGAAATACTTCCATCATGAAAAAAATCAAGATTTTTCTTTCAATAGCTCCCCAACAGAGGGAGGAGTTTGTCAGAGTAAGAGCCCTACTGACAAGCCATCCTGGAGTGCTCCCAATGAAAACTGGCACAATTGCTGACAATTGGAAGTACAATAGATTTTAAATGTGATCTTTGTTAAACTACGTTAATTATAGGCTCTATTTTGCCTCCCTTATTTATGTTGATTAGTACTTCACACTGCAAGTAGTACCATTGTTTGTCCTAAAGGAAGGATTTATTGTGCACGCATGGAAGAGGGCTTGCAGTGTGCACTGTGTGCTGGCAACAAGGCAAGTCTGATCATCTCTCCTTTGACACATGTTTATTTTGTAAGGCATGCCCCAGTTACTGGCCTTGCTAAGCTCTAAGTCCACAGAGACTGATACATGCTTCTCCCCCACACAAGGAAGTATAGTGGAGTTTATATGCCAGGTGTGCAGGGTCTGAGGCACAACAAAAAGTGTTGAAGGTAGAATAGAGCAGAAAAAGGTCTTCCCACCCTACAAGTGGAACTCAAATTTTCATGAACTGATAATATAACAATAAATTCAGATTGTGTGTCAGCAATTCCTTTTCCTAATTCTTAAATGCTTCATTTCAGCTTTGACCTTTAAAAATGACTTTTTAGCTACCACAGTGAAATGAAAGTTCATTTTGAACCAAAACCAAAGAATTTTATTCCAAAAAACATCAAGAGGGGATGATTTCACAAGTTCAAAACCATTTTTTCCTCAAAAATTTGAACTGGAGATTCATCAAAAACTACCGTTTCCGACACAGAGTTTTGGTTTTGACAAATTAACATTTTTTTAACCAGAAAATGCATCAGAAAACTAAATGGGGGGACTATTATTCTTTATAGAGGAAAGGTTAGGGAGATGGAGCACTACCAAACCACTGGTGATGCCCTTGAAGCAAGGATGAGTTGGGCCTCAAGTGGATATCATTTTGGTGAATCCTAACCAGGGGGCACTCTAGCTTTTCTTCTTTTTTCCACACAATTCCCCAGAGGCAAAAGTGAAAACATCATCTGTCCATTCCCTATGGGTAGTACCTTGGGTACAACAAAAAACACACTTTGACCCTTCTGGCAAAATCATTACCCATCCGCAAAGCCATTGTCTGATACCAAAGTTGTCTCATGAAGACATCAGTTCAGATTAGACAGCACACATTTTCAGGCGCTATCTAGTCATTGTGCTCCAGTATACATTGCCTCTGGTTTATGCAGCTATTGCATGAGTCAGGCTGAGTCCAGAAGACACTATAATGATTTTAATCAAGGAAAGATCCCACTTTCAAACAAAGAGTTCAAATTAATATTTGAATATCCAGAAAATGTTTCGCAGCAGGAAAAGAAAGCATATTTTCTCCTTCTAAACTTCCACAGAAATGAAAGAAAACATGTGTCCTTGTTAGTTTGCTTTTTTTTTTCTTTTTGGGAGGAGATAGATTCAATGTAAAGAAAGGTATGAGCAAAATGACTCGTGAGACTGATCTGTAGCACTGTCAAGCTAGCAGTGGTACATGCTTCTGAGAGTTTTCAGGACAGCTATTTCACCTTGTTTGATTGTATTATAACATTAGTATTCAACCCACATTGGAAGCAAGCAGAAAGGGCGATGTTACAGTTTCCACTGTGCTTGTTTGTGAATTGAAGCGTAAGCTGGTATTCTGTAGAAGCACAGGAGAAAATGCAAGCACCACAGTTCATAAGCCTGCTTTTCTGAGGTTTCACCAATTTCAGAAGATAGCAGCTTTGGCTGTACATTCCTAGAATTGCCTGGTTTTGTTTTGTATTCGTGAGACAACTTGCCTGATTTATGTTAGTTTAAATGTAATACTAATATTAAAATTTACATTCCCCAAGGTATAATTTGGACTGTTGAACAGCCTTGTCCCCTTAAATCCCCCACACAAGTTGCCTTTTACACTGCTGTGCTGTGAGATCAACCACTCCTGGTCCTGTTTCCACACAGCCATTAGCTTGTAAAGTTATTCCCAGCTGAATTACATGAATATTTTGGCCAGACAGTCATGAATCACATACAGGACAACATCAGGAATTTCCCAGTCCCAGACTTTGTCTCAGAAACAAACCTCTTGTACTGCCCAGGTCTCTTCTTCTAACCAACACAAGCTCATAGAAAATCTGTTATTTCATCCAGGGAAAATTATATGCACAGGGATTGTCATTTCATGTGGTAGTTCCCAAACAAACATGCTGGTTTATATAAAATGATAAAAACAAATGTATTTAGTATAGAATGAGGTTGTAAGTGATTACAATTAATGAGGCATAAAAGACAGAATTCGTTACAAAGAAAATTAGAGGTAAATCACAAAATAACACCTCTATGGACTAAAATATATAAACATAGAAAAAGATGGGTGCAAAATTATAAGGTTGGGTCTTATGGTTCCACAATCCATTTCCAGGACCAGAACAATTTAGCTCTCCTCTTCATGTCTAGACCAATTGGCCAGAGGACTACCATGAGCAACTGAAGATGGTAATTATATTCCATCTGTAGAACTGTGGGGGGGGGACGGGGGGGGGATAGCTTTAGAATCTAAGGACTTCTGCCTCCTCCCCCATCTCCACTGGCCTGAGGCCAACAAATACTCTCCCTGACCAGTCACTGACTGCCCGCACTCACCCACCTGCCGGCTGGAGCTGCATTGACTGCTGACTGGCCAAAGGGGGAATGGAAAATATGGGACAATTTGCCCATTTAAAAAAATTAAAAATCAGGTCATTTGAAAGAGGACTAAAATACAGGATTGCCCCATTAAAACTGGACATATGGTCACCCTACTGAAAGCACTCTTTATTTTTCAATAAGTTTATATTAAAAAAATGGAAATTTAGTTTTCCATACTTCCTGGCTCCAAGCTGAGCCTTTTTGAAGAATCTGCTCCATCTTCTCTATCTGATGAGAACAAAAATCTAGTAGCAAGTGAGAGAAATAGTGAGAGTGTACCATAAAAATCACACTATACAGACAACTATACATACAAAATGATGGGGACTAATTTAGCTACTACCACTCAAGAGAGAGATCTTGGAGGCATTATGTTCTCTGAAAACATCCACTCAGTGTGCAGCAGCAGTCAAAAAAAGCAGACAGAATGTTAAGAATCATTAAAAAAGGAATAGAGAATAAGACAGATAATATCTTATTGTCTCTGTATAAATCCATGGTTCATACACACCTTGAATACTGCATAGAGATGTGATCACCTCATTTCAACAGGTCCCAAACGCCATTGGAAAAGGTTCAGAAAATGACAACAAAAATTATTAGGAGTTTGTAATTGGTGCCATATACAGAAAGATTTAAAAGGTTGGGACATTTCAGCTTAGAAAAGAGAAGACTAAAGGGGGGGGGGATACGATAGAGGTTTATAAAATCATGGCAGGTATGAAGAAAGTGAATAAGGAAACATTTTCCCATAACATACGAACTAGGAATCACTACATGAAATTAATAGGTAGCAGGTTTAAAACAAACAAAAAGAGGTTTTCTTCACATAAGTGCTCAGACAACCTATGAAACTCCTTGCCAGAGGATATTGTGAAGACCAGAATTTAACAACGTTCAGAAAAGAACTAGATAAATTAATGGAGGATAGGTCAACACTTATTAGTCAGGATGGGTAGGAATGGTGTCCTTAGCCTCTGTTTTTCAGAGGCTGGAATTGAGTCACGGGGGACGGGAGGGACGGGGAATCACTTAATCATTACCTGTTCAGTTCACTTCCTCTGGGTGTAGCCGGCCAGAATAAGTCTAAGGTCTGACACTGGGTTCTCAAAGTACAAAACATACCACACAGGTATCTGTCAAACACAAACAGTTTATTTCCTGACAGCTAACAGCTGTGCCCCATAAATGGAAGAACAAATTACAAAGAAGTGGCATATCTTACGTCCCTTCCTGCAAGCCTGGGACCCCAGGTAGGCTGTGGATGAAGTGGGATGTTGTCCCAGCTCCCGAGGCGCTGGTACCCAAAGCCCATCGGTGAGGTCCAATTTGCTAGGCTCTGAGGCAGCCTTAAATACATTTTTCCTGCCTTGTTTGGCAGTTTGGAAATTTCCAGGGCTTACTCATTAGTGCTGATGTAGGGCTTAGCTGTTAGTTATCGATCTGGTTCTAATCTGGATCTTCTTGTTCTTTGGCCCTGTTTACGTGATCAGTACGTTAGGGTAAACAGAATGGTTTATGCGTTCTTGCCCTTTATCCTTATCTCATACTTGTTCCTGCTATACTGACAACAATGCTTATCTTAAGTGGTGTATGTTCTTAAAGACTTGTTTCTGGCTCATCAGATATAGGGAAAAGGGAAAGGGGGGGTGGAGAATGCAGGCCTCACCACCCCTAAACTAACATGTACAAAGTTCTTCTGCAATTGACCACTAATCTGGGGCACCTGGTATTGGCCACTGTCAGAAGACAAGTACTGGGCTAGATGGACCTTTAGTTTAATTCAATATGGCCATTCTTATGCTTTTATTTTCACACTTCTATTGTAGGAGAGGTAGCAGTACCTCTATTGTTTTCCTTGTGTAAATAGAAAGTTGTGTAGTTGGCATATTTTAGCTAATTTGTCTGGCACTTGTGTTTTTATGTCCTGGTGTGTCTTTAGTCTTCTCTTTTATGGTTTTCAACAACACTTTACATAAAGGATATTTTTAATGTTGTTTTAGGTTTCTTGGTGTGGTTGCTTACTTTATTTCCTACGCTACCTCACTGAGACACTATGAAGTCTTGTCAGTTACATGTGTAGAAATATGGTACATATAACAGTGAAGCGCTGCCAGGATCTTTAAGACCTTGTCTAGCAACTTCAGAGGCCATCACCTTTTAAGAAGCTCTGCTGGACAAGGGAAAATTAATCTTTCTCTAAAGCAGTGGTTCTCAAAATATGAGTCACAACCCAATACTGGGTCATAGAATGTCAGGCACGGGGTCTCATTGCCTGCAGGGTGATAAGCAGAGATGCTAAGGCAGACTTCCTGCCCATCCTGGCACTGCAGACTGTGCTGCATCCTAGAAGCAGCCAGCAGCAGGCCCAGCTCCTAGGTGAGGGTGGGGGGCAGAAGAGTGCACAGGGCTCCATGCACTGCTCCTGACCTGAGCATTAGCTTGTCACTCCCATTGGCTAGAACCTTCTATTGGATGCTTCTGGGGCACGGAGCAGTCTGTGGTGCCTTAGCACCTCCCCACTCCCTGCATTGCTGAATGGGAGCCACTCAGGGTAAGCCCCTCCTGCCCCAACCCTGACCCCTCTCCAGAGCTGAAGCTTTTTTCCTGAGCCCCATCCTAGAGCCCATACTTTAGTCAAATTATGTCACAGTCATCAATGATTTTCTTCAACTGGGTCATGAGAAAAAAAAGTTTGAAAACCACTACTCTAAGGTATCAAGTTTGCGTGCAGACATTTGGCCCCACATGAGAAAAGTACATGGGTGAGGTGATTTTTTAAATTAGTCTCAGAGGAGTAGCCGTGTTAGTCTGTATTGGCAAACCAAACCAAACATAACAAAACAAAAATGAGGAGTCCTGTGGCACTATAGAGACTAAAGCTATGTCTGCACAGCAGCGTTATTTCAGAATAACTGACGTAATTCCAAAATAGCATAGTCCACATCTACACAGCAAGCAGTTATTTCAACATGATGTTGAAATAATGTTGAGCTGGATGTCTTCTTACTCTGACTTCTGTAACCCTCATTTTACAAGGAGTAAGGGAAGTCAGAGGAAGTATGCTCTAACTCGGACTTCCTGCTGTGTAGACAGCACCAAAAGGCGAAATAAGATATTTCAACTTAAACTGCACAATTGATGAAGCTCAAGTTGTGTAGCTTATTTTGGCTTTAGCCCTACAGTGTAGACATACCCTAACAGGTTTATTGGCGCATTAGTTTTTGTGGGTAAAACTCACAATCTCAGAAGAATTGGAATACAAATTATAGAGGCAGGGATATATAGATATAAGAAAATAAGTAAGTCACTTATCAAGTGTAGGACCAGAGTTATTGAGACCAATTCAGTCAGGGTGGCTATGTCTCACTCACAGCAGTTGATGAGGAGATGAGAATACCAAGAGACGGGAAATTGCCTTTGTAGTGAGATAACCAATTTAGATCCTTATTCAGTCCTAATTTGATTTTATTGAATTTGCAATGAATTATAGTTCTACTGTTTCCCTTTGTAATGTGATTTTGAATTTTTTGTGCGTGTGGAAGGATGGCTACTTTTAAATCCATTATGGAATATCCAGGGAGGTTAAAGTGTTCACCTGCAGGTTTATAAATGTTACCTTTCTTGATGTCTGATTTCTGTCCATTTATATCAAGACCTCCCAGTTTGGCCAATATGCATTGCAGAAGGGCATTGCCGGCACTTGATGACATATATCACATTAATGAATGTGCAGTTGGATAAGCACCTGATGTTGTGACTGTGATGGTGTTGCTTCATATATATATATATATATATATATATATATATGAACAAAGGTGGCAATAGGGTTTATTGCAGGGATATGTTCCTGGATAAGTATTTCTGTGGTGTGTTGTGTGGTTGCTGGTGAGTATTTGCTTAGGGTTGGGGGGATGTCTATAGGCAAGGATTGGACTGTCTCCTAAGGTCTGTGAGAGTAAGGGGTCATTTTTCAGGATAGGTTGTAGATTTTCAGTGATGCACAGGAGGGGTTAAACACCTATAAGATCTTTATCAGCCATTCTTAAAACTAAAATACCCACCTGGCGAAGTGAAGAACCACATTGACAAAGCCAGACGAACATCCTGTAGTCACGTACTACAGGACAGGCCCAAAAAAGAAAATAGAACATCACTGGTTGTCACCTACAGCCTCCCTCTAAAATCCTCAGGCTCGTTACTGACAATCTACAACCTATTCTGCAAAACAATCCCTCACTCTCACAGTCCTTGGAAGACAGGCCCGTCCTCACCTGCAGACAGAAAGAATGCAACAAAGAAGGCAGACTATACTTACAGGCACAGGGAGTAACATACCCAGGGTACAATCCAGACTTGTGATTACCTGTCACGCCTGCTCTCTGACCTCAGGCACCCCTTCAAACTATTTTGCTGCTATTGCCTCCAGTCAGACCTGCTCACAAACAGCCCCCAGAATGAGAATCACTCACATTGATGTTTGAAAGCTTCAGAGGGGTAGCTGAGTTAGTCTGTAACAAAAAAAAACCTTAAAAAACAACAAATAGTCTGCTAGCACTTTAAAGATTAACAAAACCTTGGACATCCAACATTCCGGTCATCTAAAGAAGTGGGCTGTGCCCACAAAAGTTCTTGATACCATCTACATGTTTTGTTAGTCTTTAAAGTGCTACCAGACTATTTGTTGTTTTTTAAGTTTTTTTATTGATGTTTGAGTGCAACTTCAACCTGCCAATCACACCTAGAATCTTAACAGCCCAAATTAAACTTCAGTGTGATCCTGATACATTCACACGCCAAGATTTCTCTGTCTGTCCTGTCCTGTCCTGTCCTGTACTGCCCAACCCTCTCCTGGACACTACCAGTTTATAAAGTCTGTCATCTCATTAAGAGAAATGATATACTCAAACCTTATGTGGTTAGGTCCTGTGATGGTGTTGCTTCATATATATATACACTCAAACTTTGTTACGCCAATTGAGTTTCCCCAAACAGTTCATTTCAAACACAATAGATTAGATAAGATAAAACAAGTATATCAAACATTGGCATTCAGTGTTTAAGAGCGACATTAGTACAATATTATGGTGAGAACTGATATGCAGAGTCAGAACATCGGAAAAATAATGAGGAGTCCTGTGGCAACTTAAAGGCTAACAGATTTATTTGGTCATAAGCTTTTGTGGATGAAATCCCACTTTGTCAGACACAGGACTCCTCATTGCAGATATAGACTAACATAGCTACCCCTCAGATAACTGGAAGTTATCATTCCTACTGTTGGGTAATTTAGAGTACACACATCGGCTGTGTCTAGACTGGCAAGTTTTTCCACAAAAGTAGCTGCTTTTGCGGAAAAACTTGCCAGCTGTCTACAATGGCTACTTGAATTTCCGCAAGAACACTGACGATCTCATGTAAGAAATCAGTGTTTCTTGCGGAAATACTATGCTGCTCCCGGTCGGGCAAAAGTCCTTTTGCTTAAAGGGCCAGTGTAGACAGCTCAGATTTGTTTTGTGCAAAAAAGCCCTGATCGCAAAAATGGTGATCGGGGCTTTTTTGCGCAAAAGCGAGTCTAGATTGGCCATGGATGCTTTTGCGCAAAAGTGCTTTTGCAGAAAAGCATCCGTGCCAATCTAGATGCTCTTTTCCGCAAATGCTTTTAACGGAAGTCTAGACGTAGTCATCTCGTTTTGCTACTTATGACTTTATATTGCTATATCTATAGTACAAGATGCAGTCAAATTTATGTTGAAATATGTATGTTCATTGTGATTAATTTATGGTCACTTGGCCGTTTTGTCAATGGCGGTAAACCTTATTCTATGAGGAATAATGCCTTTTGTCGACAGAGTTCTGTCGACGAAAGGCGTTATTGCATCTACACTGTCCTTTGCATCTACACTCTCATGTCGACAAAACGGCTTGCTTTGTTGACAGAACTGGATGCAGTCGACAGAAGCCTATAGTCTAGACATACCCTGTGGGACCATCAATAAGACCAAGTCCTGAGCTGATGTGCATACAGTATGATGCCTCTGACTGTAATGGGATTGCCAAGTGTACAGTTGGTACACAAGTTGGTTTGAATAATTTATATAATTTTTAATTTTGAAATTGCAACCATAAATGTTGTACTATACTGGCAGTCAAATCTTTCAGTTTTTTCTCAGAATTTACTCAGTCAAGATTCCCATTAAAGTTCCAATTAAATTAAACAGCAATATGTAAAAACATGAATAAGTACTGAGTAAAAGTTTCTCAATTTTCTTGTCATTACTACGCATCAAATATCTTTGGCTTTGATTTTTCTTTTAAGAGAGAAGAAAGAAATGGTCTTCAGTTGGTGAATCTTGCCCACCTTTGGTTTGCAATTACTCTCCCCCTGGGTATTTTTATATTTCCATCTAAATACATATCGACTGTCACTCTATTCCATTTTAGTCACTGCTTAGGCAAACTAAATATACGGTATAGAACAAAACGATCCCACAGGCAGCAGCAGAGTTATACCAAGTATGAAGCAAGCTCTCTTACCCTTCTCACATAGTCAATACTTCATCTCCATATTCATTTTTTCCTCTCCATTTATGAAAAGGTGTAATCTAAAGCTCTAAACAGCGTTACAATCTTTATAGGTTGCTCAACATCTACACTATTGGGTGTCTGACAGATGGAAAGATAAATCATACACACAAATTTAGCAGGATCATTAAGTTTGCTTTCTTAAAGAAAATACTCTGCCCTCTACAATGTAATAACTTCCCCTTGAAAAGATACACGTTTCTAAGAACATAGGCACTTTCTTCTTCAAGAAAGAGGCACTTATTGTATTTGGACACTATATATGTTGCAAGTTCAAAGAAAACTTTTGAACAGAAACTGCTCTTTCCCTTGTGCCTCTGAAAGTCCGACTTATTTTATACATCCACTATATCCCAAACTAACATGTTAGTCAGCCATTTATCATGATTTGACTTTAAATGTATCTTACACTATTTACATTAGCACTGAAATTACCGTTTTGTTTTTCCAAATAATCTGATAATTCCCCTCTTTCCCTCCTGTTTCCTATCTCTCTTTCCCCAAGAAATAAGTGTAGAATACCAGAAATACCATCTTTGTTGGCAAAGTCATGAGATGACTTTACCCCACCATCTAAGTGACATTTAAAATAAATCAATGAGGACAATCATATGCTTTTTGAATAGAAGCTATAAATTAGGCAAAACTGCCTAGATGATCTACTGTTTATGAGTATTACAAGCCCCAAGTAGAATTTACTAGGTCAATGAAAGTATTCCATGTTTTAAAATGGCAGTAATTATATTTTCTTACAATAGTCACTGAAGAATGTCAAGCATTTTCTTCAGCCACTTGTGTATATCCAGTTGGAAGAAGTTGTTCTTTTCCCTAATGCAAGCCCCCAAACTACAGCTGCATCCAGAGCCAGCTTTAGGAAGTACGGGGCCGATTCGTGGGGTGGGGCCATGCATGCACCCTGCGCCCAGGGCGGCACCACGCATGTGCCATGCACCCGGGGCCTGAGGCACCGCGCATTTGCTGTGCACCCGGGGTGGAGGCCGTGCATGCACTGCGTGCCCGGGAGAAGGGCCCTCTTAGGCGCCCCCCCCCCCCTTAGGCGTGGGACCCGATTCAGGAGAATCGGTAGAATCGGCCTAAAGCTGGCGCTGGCTGCATCCACATAGGAAGACCAGTGCATCAGTAAAGACCTCCAGTGAAGTTAGTGAACTCCATGCAAATATTCAGAACAAATTCCATATTTTTATAAGTTTTCTTGCATTTAATATCTTGTTCCTGATCAAATGGCAAAAATAACATTTCAATTCATGCCAAAGGAAAAATTACAGATATCTATCCCAAATACCCTTATAATAAAAGGCAAAATAATTTTTAAATCCTTCATTTTCTCATTGAAGATCTCTTTGATTCCTAGTAGAAGCAATTATTCTTCCCTTTCTCTAAGATTTTTACAATCTTATTATTTAATGTAAATTTCTTTTCCTGAGACTGTTCACCTATTGAATTCAAAACTGCAGCTATTGTTCTACTGTTCAAAAAAGAGCTTTGTGATTCAGCAGTATTATCTAAATATAGGCTTATTACTCAATTATCTGTGGAGTTAACTCATGGAACAAAAGTTTATTTTTAATAACTTGCATATTTTTTGATAAATTGCGGTGCAACGTTAGGGAATGTATGACACTTTTTTGCATATGAGTGAAAAAGCCTTGTATTTTAAAAATAGTGTCCTTAAAGTTAATTATGGATTTCAGTGATGTCCTTGGGAAAACTACAAGTGATGTAATTTGCTCACTTAACTAGAGTAGTGAACAATTTTGGTCCCAATACTGCCATGTATAAAATGTGAACAGATCAATGTGAATACACAACGTTACATTGGCTTCAAAAGTCAACTACAGTTTTAATCTTTTTTAGTTGTCATTTTGTGTTTTCACCTGAAAATTCCAAGATTAAATGTAGGTCACGTGGTCACATCAGGTGAGAACGGCCTGAGAGGAGTTCCTCACAGTGTTCCACCCTTGCCATGTCTAATGGATTCATATCAGATTGAAGAGATCAAATGAGAGATACTAAGACCTCTATAAGATAAGTACAGTTTTGATTAATAAAATAAATCAAAGCAAGTACTGCTTTATGACCTTTACTCACAATTCAGAGAAAGCTAATGCTGTCGGGCTGACAACAAGCCCATCTTTTCTGTAAAGGGAGCCATTAAACCCCTGAGGTACCAAGTCATTATCCAATTCATATCAATTAATCAGCTGCCTCAGCTGAGCTGAAATAATAGCTTCTTACTTTCCTACCAGGACCCATAGTAAAATATAAAAGCTATTATTAGACTCAGCTTTGTAATGTATCCTGAGCCTTAAGGACGGATTGGTTAGCTCTTAGTATGTATTCCATTAAACATTTTCCTCCACAGTTTAGCCCATCATTGTAGTGTAATGAAATAAGAGAAATGAAACAAATGATTTCTTGAATGACACCAATAAATGAATCATATCAATAAGTAAATCAATATGTATGAAATGAATCATAAGATGGCATAACTGTTGGAAAAGAAACCTCTTACAGAAAAACAAGATATTTATAAAGGAATCCTTCAGCAATCTGACACAGACATGGTGTGTTTTCTGGGTTTTAACGGTAAATTCCTGAATGGAGAAACACTTATTTCCAGAGGAGGGGAGCAATGAATTGCCTATGGCAAGGTTGCCATTTATTGAGCATCTCATCATGACTAGAGGGCATTCTGCAGGCAGACTGCCTCTACCAGCCCCTCTTGCAGGCACTTTAAGAGCATTAGATGGTCTTTCCTGTGGCTAACAACACCACCACCTGGCGCTGGCTTTAATGACAGAAATAGTCCTAAGGGCATCCTCAGGATCCCCAAAATACATTCTTGAACCCAATAGCTCATATACCACCTCCATCTCCTGCTACACACACCTCTTCCTCTGTCCCAGGCTACCCAAAACTCCAGCTTCTTTTTTCTTACAGCCACATTCTATAGCAGCCTGCTGCTCTTTATAAAGAAAAGCACCTGCTTGAACCCACATGTTCCCTTTAAGTAATCAGGGTTCACTAGCCAGGCCCTCCAGTATTTGAGAAATTAGCCCCTCTGTTACAATGACCAAGACCACACAGAAATGGGGCCAGAAAAGCTTTATCAGAACCCAGTCAACAACCAAAACATTGCAACACTCACATGAAATAAATTATCCAGAGCAATTAGACATAGACCATACCTGAAAAAAAGATTCCAAGGAATCTTATGCCATTCTCTGCTAGATGATTCCCATAAACAAAGTTAGTCTTAATTGCAGCAAACTAAACATTTGCTAAAATAAATAATCCTTTAAAACAACATGCATAGAATTTTATAGCTAAAAAGGACAAAAAACATCCTTCAAGTTTTGGAAATTCAATACCAGCTTCCACTCTATCTACTTGCCTGTGCGTTGATAAACTTGCCCAGCTAACATATGAAACTTAATTTTCCCTAATTGTTCCCTCTCTCTCTATATATATATATATAGAGAGAGAGAGAGAGAGAGAGAGAGAGAAAGAAATATTACTTATTGAGAGATTTATTAAGCATGTGTCCTCTGAAAGAAATATTCTAGCAGCATATTCTTAATTAGGAATGTCAGAGTGGTTGAAGGGCAGATTATTGTCTGGGTAACTGCTGCTAGTGAACATGAGGCTCAGGTTGTTATATGAAGGGACTCTGGCTCATTGGGTGGTGTAGAGGAATGAGGGCTATTAGAGGTAAACTGTGGTTTGGGGTGGAATTCACAGGGGAAGGTGTGAGGTACTATAGTCTTGGCCCACAACAGAAGGCTGGAGTGAAGGAAGGTTGAATCTCTAGTACATATGATGATGCAAGATTTCCATGTCTTGCTCCTGGGGAACTAAGTGCACCCAATGCCTGTGACTCTCTAGCATATAGAGGTTCCCATCAAGAATGACAACTTTGTGGTTGTGCATGGCAGGGAAACACAGGAGGCACTGGTGTTCTTGCCCTGTGAATATAGGTGCATACTAGGGATGCCATTGTGTAGATGACTGCATGATTAACTGACAAATTGAGACATATCAATTAAACTTGTTGACTACACATTCTCCCCCTTAGCTGCCTCTGTATCAGTAAAGGGGAAGACGGGAGCTTGTGCCCAGGAGAAGCTAGCTTAAAAACCAACTCCCCATGAGCACTGGATGCACTTCCCCTCAACCCCTGTTTCTGTCAGAGGCAGCAGTGTGGAGGGTGATGGGTAGGCTGGTGAGGATACATGCAGGGGGTTTGAAAGCCAGCTGTCCCATTACCACCTCCACAGTGCCTCCTTCCCCTCCCCCCTGCACTGCTGTCTTTATCAGAGGCAGCCCTCTGGAGGGGGGAAGAGAAGGCTGCCGTAAAGCAGCCTGTGCCTGTGGGGGGTTGGAGGTCCCCATGGACAGAGGCTGCTCTGTATCTGCATGGGGAGCTGCCAGAGGCAGAAGCAGTTGGTCTGCACGGGGAACTGGATTTTAAACTGGCTGCTGTCTCCAGCTCTGGGGACTATTGAATAGTTGTGTAACCACTAAAATTGCATGCAGTTACACGACTATTCAATTACATGATATCTAACATCCCTACTGCATACTGCAGTTCATCTCTACAGATGTGCATCTTGGCAGAACATCAAAACAGGGATGCAACTTCACAGAAAAAAAATGAGACATTCCAGAGATACAGGGTGCATTTGAACTAATCTGCAGAGGCATCAGACAGACAAGCAAAGCACAGGGAATAATTAACAGACCAAGCCATCTAAAACAGGCACAAACTCTGCAAGAGTGCACATAGTGATACATACCATAGTCCCTGTGGGAGCCAAACATAAGCTTAGGTGTGAGGAGTATGGGGAACTAACAGTGACATGGAAAACTCTCAGAAATTATTAAATGTTATATATAATAATATGGTTACTAAGCAGAGGCCTAATCCTATTTCCCAGTGAACTCAGTTGCAAAACACCAGTAATTCAACAGAACCATCATCAGCCTTAAACACTAATTCAGCAATGCACTTGAGCATTTTTTCTTCAATTTAAACACGTGATTAATCTCATCCCTACTCAGCATAGCATTTAAACACTAAGTCAAATTCCACTGAACTCCTACTAATATTTTATGTGTTTTATAATGAATGTTATACCGAGAGATGACTTATACATCCACATTCAGATCTGATATGCATATATGTAAATATAAAATAGAACTGAAAATATCTGCTATTGTTTCCTATATGTACCCCCCTTTAAAATATCAGTGAAAGTTAAATTATGCTGATTATTTTTAGTAACAGGAAAACAGTAATGCTCACTGGCAGTGGATGTCTTACAGCGCAAAAATAATATAATGTAAATATGTGGGTAGGCTTTTTTGTTCTATAATAAGAAAGCACTGAAACAAGCAGAATTAGAGTTTGTAAACCACTTTGAGATCCTTCAGGACAAAGGAAGCTGTATAAATGTAAGTTATTATAGTGCCTTGTCATGATCCTGGCTCACATAATACCATGCTATATATACACTAAAAGTCCTTCTGAAAATGATCTACAATGCAAGCATTCATTTAGGAATGGAAATACACCTTTTCTTAATAAAATGTCATAGGTATTCATTTAAACATGTACTGTGGATCAGCTAATTATTATACTTCCTTAATATCTGCATACAAATGAGCCATTACTCCACACCATTTCTTGTTTTAATTGTGCATTGCTGATTGAACTGACAACATCTGAAAAATGCTTGGTTCTATAGTTGCCATCCACATATGTATGAGGCCTGATTCGGCACTTACTTACCTAGACTTCAGTGCAACTTTACTGCATTGTTACAATCAAACAGCACGTGCTTAAGTGCCCTGATGCATATGAATGCATCAAAGCATATCCTTAATAGCTTAGGTAAGTCAGGTTCTAAATTCATTTAGAGAGGTTTTATTCTGAAAAGTATTATTTTTTATCAACTACAATTGACTTTAATGGGAACTCTATACACCTCTCTCTCACACACACACAAACACACAGACACATGCTAGGAGAGCTCCAGAGGCTGTTCTGTTTGGTGCCTCCTCATTGGGCCCCGTGTGCTCATTAAAATTCCTGAATGTGAACTGAATCTATGGATTGCCACTGGCATGGGCCAGTGGCATACTCTCAAGGTGCATACTGGGTATACAGTTAACTCTTCAGAGGCACACACCCAGACTTTGCACAGGAATCTAAAGCAGAATTACTCTTCAGTTAGCCACATGAGAAGTACACAAAATAATAAACAGCTGCACACAATTCCCCATCTCAGACTCCTCACTATTCTGGAGAGCTTTTTAGACATAGGCTGTAGTCCTCTATGGAGTCCAGAATCTTTCCTCATCCTCCTACATATGACTTCTCAAAAAAGAGCACAAAATCTTTTATTTCTTTTTTCTCAAATAGCTGCTGAGACTATCTCTTTGGTAAACCTCTACCTCCTTTTGCCAGATGACTACCTAATCAGCCTCATAAGGTGATCAAATTCTGTATCAGGTGGTTTACTGCTTAGGTACAAGCCCTCATGGGCAGACTGGTTCTTCTGGGCAGTACCCAACTTTGTCCATGTTGCGTCTCTTTGTAAAAAAGCCCACAAAGATTTAACAAACTTTTGTTATGAATCCTGTGTCATCCCTTGGACTTCAGCTCAACATGGAGGTAAAAAGAAAACAGAGAATAGAAAACAAGATGTGGATTAAAAATTAAGTTTGCAGCTTGATAAAAATACATACTAAGAGCTGATAACACTGAAAATCTCAGAAAGAATTCTTAAATATTGCATAGAAACATCCTCCAAATCTGCAGGATTGTAGCCTTCCAACAGTTTTGTTGTATAAAACTGTGCACATAGGCTGTATTGGAGCTCATCTTTAAACCTGAGTATTTAGCATTGTTAAATATTTTCTTTCAAAAATTCGCTATGAAAGCCAACTTTCAGTCCAAAGCAACATTTTACAGTTGAAATATAAACCTGAGGAACTACGAGATTATAATGGAAGTGCTGACACCATCTTAACTATAGCTATGTGAACATGGCACTGTAATTACTCCCATTATTAAAGACTTGAATTGGCTGCCTGTTTCACAGAATTGATTTTACAATCTTGTTACATATTTCTCTCCTCCTGCTTCAAAATGTCCCTGCTTACCTGAAAGAGATTCTTCGCTTTTTGTATGTATCTAGCATTCTGCTATTTTTCTTCTGGCTTAGCTTGATGTCATTGCAATTAATCTTTCTACTGTTAATATTACCGACTACTAGCTTTTATTCTCTTTGATAATGCAATAGCTCAGGCTCACTAATAAATTTGTCTCTTCCCGTGGCTTCAGCTGCTGCTTCATGTTCTTGTGCTCCCATCCGGCTCAGGACCAGATTGTGACCCATCCTGACCACCTGTGCAATGGAGCAAGCGGTTGTTAGGTCTTCCCTTGTTCTCCTGTGTCCACTATCCTACACTGGGTAACAGCATGGAGGCAAAGAACAGCTTTTGTGGAACCACTATATCCCCTCCCAAACACAAGGGTGGAGAGTGGGTAAAAAGATCTGGGAAATGGGCATAATTAAACATGCCAGACAGTGTTTGTGCAACCATGATGGGAAATAGCAAGTATAAGACTTGTGCAGGGTACATTCCTCCCTCACTCCTATTACTTCAGGTTAGAAAGGAACTGGGAAACAGATTATAGTGTGTCTTTGATTCATAACCTGACTTCTGATCTGAACATGAATGCAGATATATGGTGAATGCAGATATATGGTGCCTGAGCTCAGAGTTGGAAAGTATAACATTCATTCTTTTGTGTTATAGTCTAAGTCTATGTCTAGACTGCAAGCATCTTTTGGAAGAAGCATTTCAGGAAGATCTCTTCTGGAGAAGCTTATTTTGAAAGAAAGCATCCACACAGCAAAAGCGCAAGGAAAAAGCAATGTGCTTTTTCAAAAGATAGCATCCACATTGATTGGATGCTATCTCGCATGTAAGTTGTGATTAGTATGGACGGAGTGGCCACCAGATCACCTGTGTTATTTCCTAGGGTCCTCTTCTTTCAAAAGAACTCCCTCTCTGCGTCCACACACATCTTTTTCCTAAAAGTTTTTTTGGAAAAAAGCTTTTTCCTCATAGAAAGATGTTTACCGCTGTTGGAAAAAACCCTCCGTTCTTTTGACTTTCTGTTGAAATAATGCTATATCAGTGTGCGCATAAGTATAGTTTTTCTGGAAAAACGCTGCAATCTAGACATATCCTAAGATGGCCCATATAAGGTTGTGCAGCCTTTCCTCAAATTGCTGATCATGTACTCACAGAAGGAATCTCATTAAAGATAATGGGAATCCTCTAAATACCCAGAAACACAAGTATGGCTTATCTAGCCCAGACATTAGTCTAGCATAGAAATAACTGTTCCATCTATCCTAAGCACAAAGTGATGAAGGAAAACAAAAAAAATCTGTTATTTTTTATTGTTCTTTTCTCTGAACATGACATTAATGTCAACCCAAAGGCATGTCCTCTTAAAATCTTGGCCAGTTGTTTCCTATAATTATTGTTGTGCTATCATTAGGTAACATAAATTTATGCAGATTATTAGAATGCATGATATAGGGCCAACCCAGTACCTGCTAAAGTAAATGGGAGTCTATTCATCATCTTTAATGGGAGGTGGCTGAACCCACAAACTACAACATTGGGTTACTGCAGTCAAGTGCTGCATTATGTGCAAAATCCATCAAATGTAACAAAAATCTTAGCTGAACAGAACATCTACATAGGTCAGGAGTGGGCAGAATATGGCCTATAGACTGGCCCATCCAGAATTTCTATCGGGCACGCTCAGCTGATTAGCAGAGCATGCATATTTTATGTGTTCAGCTGCTGCTTCCCCCATCTTGCTCTGTCCTATGGCAGGGGTGTTCCCAGAACCCTCCTGCTAGCTGTGCAGAGGATGGCGGGAGGAGTGCTGAAGTCAGGGTGTCTCCTGGCTCTTTTATCCCATCTCTGCAGTGAAGGGGTTGGGGAGAGGGTCACACAACAATGGAGCTTCTCCAGTCTGAAGTTTGCCTGTCTTAAGAGGTGCTGACTCTCGCACAAACACACACACACACACACACACACACACACACGTTCCCCCACCCCCTCCATATGCTCTATCTCTGCAGAGCTGGGGGAGAAGGGAGACCACAGAGAAAAACAGCTTTTCTTGTATTAAAGAGACAGTGTATGGCCTCTCTCAGAAACTTACCCAGCAGTAGTCAGCACACACAGTTTGTCACCAACCCCATACACTGTCTGTGACACACACCTCTCCCAGTCTCTGTTAAACACACACACACACACACACACACACACACACACACACACACAATATCTATGTCACAAATTCTGTCTCTCACATACACACGCTCTTTCTTCAGCCTTCAGCCCTGCCCCTTCTGCATGAGACCCTGCCCCTTCTTGGGCCCAAAGCCAGCTCTTGATGACTTACCAAAATCCATGGAGTTGCCCCCTGCAAAAATTATATGCCCCCTGCCATAGAATTATTCTGATAATTTTAAATAGCAAAGTGAAACTTTTAGTCAATATAAAATCTTGGTGGCTGAGAGTTTTAATCTCTGTAATTTTATAGAAATATTCAGTAATGTTATATATAATACTAACATATTTGTAGATTAGTGGCAAATGTAGGCATGCCACCTCATTCAGCAGCAGTGGATATTTTTATAGGTATTGATTAGAAAATATTTTATGCAGTTTCCTTGGATCATAAAACACTTTTAGTATTCTTTTTGAAAGGCAATGTTTGGTGCTGAAAGTTTATTCTTTTATGGGTTAGATTATTTTAATGTAATCTGTTTTTAATGTTGTTGATATAATGCATACAGGTTTAATTTCCCCTCCTCTCCTTCATTTTTCATCATAATATAAGATTTTAATAAAAAACCCAGATTTTAATTAAATACACAGAGTAAGGACCTGAATTCTATGTAAAAGAGTTCAGTAATTTGCCAACCTTGCTGATTCTCCACACACACAGCGACACACACACAAATTGTATAATTATCCCATGAAACTCATTGCTACAATACATTTTGAAAGCACATAACTTCAGGTTTAATTATGAGCTGCCTTATGAACATAAGAATATAAGAACACAAGAACAGCCACATGGATCAGACCAAAGCTCCATCTAGTCTAGTATCCTGTCTTGCAGCAGTAGGTAATACCAGGCACCTCAGAGAATAAACAAAACAGGGAGTCATCAAGTGATGTATTCTCTGGCACTCATTCCAAACTTCTGGCAAACAGGGGCTAGGAGCATTATTCACACCCATCTTTGCTAATGACCACTGATGAATTGATTCTTTATGAATTTATCTAGTTTATATATTTTGGAGGGGAACCCTGTTCTAGGACACCACATGGAGTCTTTCTGCACCACATAGAGGCTACAGGGACCTGGTGGTTATTTCTGGGAACCATGCAGAATCAGTCAGGTAAGGAGTCTGCCTTTGCTCCACCCACAGTTGTGCCACTGATCAGACTTCTAACGGCCTGGTCAGCAATGCTAGCTGGGAGCCACTGGAGTCCCTTTTTGACTGGGTGTTCTGGCTGAACAATGCAAAGGCCAGTACAGGTGAGCCAGCCTGCCAAGCATTTTAATTTCCATCAGGTATTCAGCTGGCACAGCATATTTTCTCCTTGAACCAAGATGGAAACAGGGACAATATTCAGATTTGCAGTGTGGTCCTTACACCATTCTTTAGGCAAGGCATTTACATACTTCTCCTTACTCAGGGCTTATGGCAAAAGCACAACTATCTCTTTAGTAACAAGAGCAGAGTCAAAAATTCTGTTCATTAAAACAGTAATCGAAATGTTCAAAAATGTTATTCAGTTTTAGTAGAAACCTTTGGTATATCCTCCATTTTTTAGGGGTGGCTATAACTTACCCTGAAGTATTTCCTGTAGACTACCTTTGGAGGCAGGACTATATGGTTCTATGTTCTCATGCTGTATTTTCTAAACTGGTACTTTGTAAGATGCATATTGTTAGGTGGGATTGTTGTTATTTATACTTAATAATTGAATGATCCCCCGATCTGCAATAGTGCATTTTAAATGTATATTCTTATAAGATATAAAATTTAAAATATATTGAAAAAGACCATATTTTCATAGCATGAGGCCTGGTTTAAACACAGCTCTTGTAATGGTATAACTATGTCAACTAAGGGCGAGGGGTGTTTGTTTGTTTGTTTGTTTGTTTGTTGTGTATGTATGTGCTCACTACATGCAAACAGAGAATTTAATAAAAATATAAAATACTCTTGCTGGAAGGTTGCACTGTGTTACTACGCCCTGGTGTACACTAAGGAGTTATTTCGAAATAACTCCCCTTATGTCGAAATAACAAGCAGAGCGTCCACACTACCGCATTTCAAAATAATAACTCCTGCTTTCCATGAGAAATAATGCTAATTTCAAAATACTTATTTCAAAATAATGGTAGTGTCAATACTCCAGTGCCGCTATTTCAAAATAACAGTTTCCCAGAGTAATTCAGACTAATTACTCCCCAGTGCTTCCTGAGGCTCTAAGTCAAAGTATCACATCCACATTAAGGGAGCTTGCCTGGGACTAATTTTGAGGCATTTTCATAGCATGGATGTGCTATTTCAAAGTTATTATTTTGGGAGTTAATATTTCTAAATAAGGGTATGTCTACACTAGCCCTCTAGTTTGAAGTAGGGAGGCTAATGTAGGCATTCGAGGTTGCAAATGAACCCCAGGATTTAAATATCCTGGGCTTTATTTGCATCTTCCCATCTGGGTGCCATTTTTAAATTCCCTTAGTCCAAACTAACTGCCTGTGGCTACATGCGGCAGTCAAACGTTAACTCGAACTTAGTTTGACTACCGTGTGTAGCCGCGGGCAGTTAGTTCGGACTAAGGGGATTTAAAAATGGCGCCCGGCGGGAAGATGCAAATAAAGCCTGGGATATTTAAATCCCAGGCTTCATTTGCAACCTTGAATGCCTACATTAGCCTCCCTATTTTGAACAGGGGACTAGTGTAGACATACCCTAAGTTATTTTGAAATATTTTCCTAGTGTAGGTGTGCCCTATTTGAGCTCTTACCATTCAGAATGAAGTAACAGAAAGATACAAAGAAAGATACAAAGCAGGCTGCTCCTAAAAACAGAGCCTCATAACTCATATTCTTCTCTCCTGCCCCCCACCTCCCACTTCTTACCATAGGCTGGTTGTTCACAAAATAACTGGCTGCTGCTCACATTTCCCTACAGTTCCCACTAGCGTGCAAGCAGGACCAGGAAACCCCATAGCAAAGTGATAGCTCTGCAATTTTAACACCTTTTTTCATATACCTTATTTACCAATTTAGTTTACATAGAGTGTAGATACCACTTTACCACTAGAAAAGTGCCTTATCCTGGTATAGTTCTTTCCTTCTTCTTGTACACAAATATTGGCTATGAGCAGCTTCACACTGACATAACTGCATCAGTACTAAGAGAGGTTGTAATGATTAGATATATTGGTATAAAGAGGAACAACTTTGTGTGGAGATAAGTGAACATTACCTTAATCTATGAGTAGCCCCATATACTTCAACAGGCCTTTTAGAATAAGGTGCTATGGTATCCAACATAAAGGTGCCAGAAACTGACCCAAAGTATTTTACTGTATCTTGATTATTTCGTCAGATCACTTTTAGAGGACTCCATTTAGTTTCCAGCATAAAGGGAGGATACAAAGGCAGCCTCAGAGTCTCTTATGCATTCAGCAGCATTTTTCACGCAGCTGTAAACATTTGTATTAGTCCCTGTAGATTTGTGGTGACAAAATATTTTTAAAGGGCTTTACAAAATGGCAAAGCAGAGAGCTGCTTCAGAAGAACAATAATCATGTCATTCGATAGAAATACATTAATCCAAAAATACAGTTCACAAATATACATTTTAAATCTAAGACATTTGTTGCCATATATAATGTTTAATTTGTAGTGCAATCAGATTCCGAAATGATGTACACGAGTCTGATGCTAAAAAAGGCCTTTCTTGGCACTGGTTGCTAAATATATTTTATGAACATTCTTATATTGCACTGTTTCTAAAGGATACATTTTCAGAAGCACAAATTCATTCTTACACAAAATTGGGCCACAATTAAATATTTTGTTGAATATGATGACGGTGTAAAATGTTTAAAACTATGGAATAATGCAACACAACTATGCATAAGCTCGATTGTAATTATAGAACAGCACCAATCAGTAGCTGAACATAAAAATCAAATTCCAAGATATCTCTGTCTTTGAACAAGGGTTTGAAAGCCTTTGCAAGCCTAGACTGAAATTCCTGGCACAGTGCAATTATTTTCCTATATCAGAAAATTATCTTTCCAATTAAAAAGGACAAGAAAATAGATCAGGGTACATTTAAAAAATGATTGATGTTATATAATTCCTTCCATTAGAGAAAGATATCTTTCTTTAATCACTATCCCTTTGTCTATGAGTTAAAATATTACTACAGGTTCAACCTCTCAAATCCAGTACTCGCTGGTCCAACAACATATATGGTTCAGCAGGAAGTCCGTGGAGGGATGGCGGGGGGCGGGGGAGGAGGTGGGAAGGGGAGCCCAGTAGCAGGGGGCTTGAAATAACCTTCCCTGGTCCAACAAAATCTCTGATCTGGGACCAGTCAGGTCCCAAGAGTGCCAGACCAGGAAGGTCCAACCTGTATATCACGTGGAAACAGTAGCATCTGTTTACTGCAAGGTCTAAAAAAGTGACGCTTATTACATCAAGTATGAAGGCAGGAGGTCATAAGTTGCCAAAGTATTCTGTAAAGGCTTATTCCAAAGCTAATGAGTCTCTCTCCCTTGACTTTAATGGATTGTAATGGACCCACTGTTAGTATCTCAGGCTCCAAAACAGATTTTTTAACTTAAAATAGTGTTACTCTGTTTTGTTTTGTTGCTTCTTAAAATTAGAGATGAGCTGAAATAATAAAATGTGGACCTGGCTGCAGACCCTCTGAGACTGTTCAAACTTTGGCTAGGTCTACACTGCAATGTTAAATTGGAAAAAGAAATTGGAAATGTGTATACTGCAAATTGCATATCTTTTCCCAATCTTCTTTCGAAAGAGGCTTCTCTGAAATTTGGCGTGTCTATGCAGTGCCAAATTTTGGGAAAAAGTGCTCTTTTGACATATCCCTTATTCCTCATATAATAAGGTTTTCAGGGATGGTGAAAGAGCATGTCCGCTTTTTCAATTTTTTTTTCAAAAAAGTGGACACATTCCTTGGATATAGCATTGCTTTTCCAGGATACCAGAGGTATCCCGGAAAAGCAATGCAGTCTAGAAGTACCCTTTGTTTGCTTCTTAAAGTGAATTTGGTCCATGTGCAAAATTCAGATCCTGGTCTTGTTGGTCTTCTAGCAGCCCCTGTAGATTGGGGATGATTAGAATAAAGTTTTTGCTTAAATGAATCCATATTTTTAATATTTTATGTGAAAGAAATCTCTAGCTGTCAAATTTCAGACAAAGTAAAGATGAGCACGGTATTTTTATACATGGCTATGTCTAGACTGGCATGATTTTCTGCAAATGCTTTTAACGGAAAGGTTTTCCGTTAAAAGCATTTGCAGAAAAGAGCATTTAGATTGGCGCAGACGCTTTTCCGCAAAAGCTTTTTTTGCGGAAAAGCGTCCATGCCAATCTAGACACGCTTTTGCGCAAAAAAGCCCCGATCGCCATTTTCACAATCGGGACTTTTTTGCACAAAACAAATCTGAGCTGTATACACTGGCCCTTTTGTTCAAAAGCTTTTGCGCAAAAAGACTTTTGCCCAAATGGGAGTAGCATAGTATTTCCGTAAGAAGCACTGATTTCTTACATGAGATCGTCAGTGTTCTGGCGGAAATTCAAGCGGCCATTGTAGACAGCGCAAGTTTTTCCGCAAAAGCAGCTGCTTTTGTGGAAAAACTTGCCAGTCTAGACATAGCCTATGAGTTCAGCTTCAAGAATAGACTTTCATAAAGTTCATTAAAAACTCTTTTCAGAGAGAAAATCAAGTTCGGCTACGTCTACACTGGCAGCTTCTTCCGGAAGAACTCTTGTGGAAGAGTTCGTGTGCAAAAACTCTTCCACAAGAGAGCATCTACACTGGCACGTGCTTTTGTGCAAGAGATGTGCTTTTGTGCAAGAGCATCCATGCCAGTGTAGACGCTCTCTTCCACAAGAAAGCTTTGATGGCCATTTTAACCATGGGGGCTTCTTGTGCAAGAAATTCATGTTGCCTGTCTACACTGGCTTCTTCTGGAAGAACTCTTGCGCAAGAGAGCTTATTCCTCGTGGGGGGAGGAATAACTCTTCTGGAAGAAGCCCTGTTTTACAATGCTATACTGTAAATTTACTTCTGGAAGAACGCTCGTACAGTGTAGACAGCCAGCAAGTTTTTGCGGAAGAACAGCAGTTCTTCCGGAAGAAGCTGCCAGTGTAGACGTAACCTAAAGGTTCTTCTGCTAAATAAAGGGGAAAACTGTAGCATCTTAGGCTATCTAGAGTGGGAACTTTTATTGCATAGCTGCATTGCTGAAGGGTGTGAATATCCACACTCATGAATGATGTAGTTCAGACAAACTAACCCCGGCTGTAGACAGCACTAGGCTGACAGAAGAATTATTTCATCAACCTAATTACCACCTCTTGGGGAAGTGGACCACCTGTGACAATGTGAGAATGCCTCCCATTGGCATAGGTAGTTTTACCCTGAAGTACTACCACAGTGCTGCTGTGAGATTTTGAGTATAAATAATCTCTTAGGTACCGCCATGTGGACAAATTTCAATATTTTAATGTAAACAACAACATTCCTTTCACTTTGGGTTTCTCTTTTAAATGACTCACATGAGAAATCTAAGTTTGGGCATGTCTAGACTGCCCGTGGTTTTCAAAAGAAGATATGCAAATTTGGTGCAAATTTGCATATCTTCTTCTGATCCCATTTTTGGAAGAGATTTTAAAAAAACCAGTCTAGACGCAGTTCTTTCAAAAAAAAAAAAAAACAATCCTTTTTCAAAAGAACCCTTCTTCCTAAAAAAATGTGTACAGGATTCTTTCAAAAAAAGATGGGTTTTATTTGAAAGAACCGCGTATAGACTTCTTTTTTTTTCGATAAAACTTCGAAAAAATGGGATCAGAGGAAGATATGCAAATTCATGCCAAATTTGCATATCTTCTTTCAAAAGCCGTGGGAAGTCTAGATGTGCCCTTTATAACAGGAAAAAGTTAAAGAAAATGTAAGAGCCATAGTGGCACACATGCTCAATTCCTATTTAGACTCCCCAAAATGTAACCAACATTTTCATACTGACCAAATCTGCATAAAGCATTGTACTCTCAGTATCTCCCATTGAGAACAATCACTAATTGAAAACCAAATCATAAGAGACTAAGGACCAAAGTAGAAATATTTACTGAGTATATTTCAGGTCTTTTAGGAACCATGGGAAATATCAACAACGACTACAGCACATCATGATCAAATGTTAGTTACATTATCTATCAAAAATGGATGGGAGTTGTCACTTTTTGGTCCCCAATTTAATGTTTTCATTTACTGAAAACAAAATAATCATCTTCCTGTGTCTGAAATATGGGGATTAAATGTATTCAGGATCCACCTGTCAATATGGACCCCCCTCCCACCTCAGCCTCTTTGTGCATAAGGCATTTACTCCTTCCACATTAAGTCTCACCTGAAAATCCATTTCTGCTGTGCTGCCTATGGAGAGACTAGTTCACTTGCATGGACTATCTCTTGATATCTATGGCTACATTTACACTACACATTTCTTTCAGCAGCTAGCCAAGACCACAAATGTAGTTGGATAGCTCCCCACCGGCACAGGTTTAAGTAGAAGGGTTGGTGATGATGCATAGCTTAGGCAAGTAGGTTATTGACACACCTGGAATGTGTGGGTGTGTACCACATACATATCGTAAGCAGCTCTCTACCTATTCAAGCCCAGTCAACCCATCTACACTATTTTTAGTTATGTAGTGTCCCATTGCCTCCCAGCTGCTGGAGCCTTTCCCAGCTGCAGGAAAAGACTTTGGCAGGGAGGTGAGTGGGAAAGGCTCCAGGACTGGAGAAAGACTCTGGCACTTCCCCACTGCTGGAACCCTTCTCCACTCCAGGGAAGGACCACACAGCTCTCCACTGCTGGAGCTTTGCCCCACTGTCGGGAAGCACTCAGGCAGCAGAGAAAAAGGCAAGGTCAGCTCCCTGCTGCTACAGCCTTTCCCAACCAGAGGCAAAACTTGTATCCATCAGAGAAGTGAAGTTCTGCAGCAGCCTCCCAAAGGGAGCAGCAGGGGCAGAAAATCTATTGGTTTCAAGAGTGACCTTGATAACGATTATGAAAGTCATGGTACAATGAGATGGTGAACAATGGCATGTAGTCAGTCTGAGACTGCTAATAGCAAATATCTCCCATGGTTGATGTCCAGATCTTCCCTGAAAAAGAGGGTGGTTCTAAACCACAGAAACATGTGGCTTTATTTTCCGAAAGATCCCCGTCTAGACTGGCACTTTTTTCCGGCAAAACTCCGAGCCAGAAAAAAGCGGCAGCCATGTTTATGCAAATGAAGTGGGGGGGATTTAAATCCCTGCTTCATTTGCAATTGCGATGTGTCTAATTTGCGATGTGTCTAATTATAGAAAAGGGATGCAGTCTAGACACAGCACATTAGTTTAGAAGCTTTCCATTTCTGTGCAATATGCTTCTCCTACTCGGGGGCAGTCTATAACAAGTCTTGTGGATAAGGGAGAAGCAGTGGATGTGGTATGCTTACATTTAGTAAAGCATTTGATACAATTCCACATGACCTCTTTATCAATAAACTATGTAATTACAACCCAGATAGCGCTACTATAAAGTGTGTGCATAAAGTGGCTGGATAACCGTAGTTATTAATGGTTCACAGTCATGTTGAAAGAGCATAAAAAGTGGGGTTCCGCAGGGATCTGTTTTGGGAGCTAATCTGTTCACTGTTTTCATCAACGATTTAGATGATGGCATAGAGAGTAAAATTATTAAGTGTGCATATGATACCAAGCTGGGAGGGGTTGCAATTGCTTTGGAGGATGGGGGTCATAATTCAAAATGATCTGGACAAACTGGAGAAATTGTCTGAGATAAATAAGATGAAGTTTTAGAAGTTCAAATGCAAAGTACTCCACTTAGGAAGGAACAATCATTTTCACGCATACAGAATGGGAAGCGACTGTCTAGGAAGGAGTACTGAAGAAAGGGATCTAGGGGTCATAGTGGATCACAAGTTAAATATGAGTTAGCAATGTAACATTTCTGCAAAATAAGCAAACATGATTCTGTGATGCATTAACAGGAGTGTTGTGAGCAAGACACGAGAAGTCGTTCTTCCACTCTGCTCTGCACTAATTAGTCCTCAACTGGAGTATTATGTCCAGTTCTGGGAGCCACATTTAAGAAAGACATGGAGATATTACAGAAGGTCCAGAGAAGAGTAACAAAAATTATTAGAAGTATAGAAAACATGACCTATAAAGGAAGACTGAAAGAATTGGGCTTATTTAGTTTAGAAAAGAGATGACTGAGGGGGGACATGATAGCTGTTTTCAAGTCTCTAAAATCGTGTTACGAGAAGGAGGGAGAAAAATATTTCTCCTTGACCTCTGCTGATAGGACAAGAAGTAATGGGTGTAAATTGTAGTAAGGAAGGTTCAGGGTTGTTAAACACTGGAATAAATTGCCTATGTAGGTTTTAGGATGTCCATCACTGAGGCATACCTGGGAGGTCGACAAAAGCCTTTGTTGTCGACCCCCGGGCGTCCAGACTACCGTGCTGAGCCAACAAACAGCTGATCGGCTCAGCGCGGCAACCATGTAAATTTAAATGAAGCGGCGATTATTTAAATCACCGCTTCATTTTCCTATGCCTGGTAGTCTAATCTACATGCCTCTGGCGACAGAGGCATGTAGTCTAGACGTACCCTGAGATACTTAAGAGCAGGTTGGATAGACATCTATCAGGGATGATCTAGATGGTGCTTGGTCCTGTTGTGAGGGCAGGGGGCTGGACTTGATGACCTCTTGAAGTCTCTTCCAGTTCTAGTATTCTATGATTCTGTGATATTTAAAACTCTGGACTGGCGCAGTGGTACCAGTACAGCTGTTCTGCTGCAGCTCTTTAATGACAATGCTCTAAGCAAGAGTTTCTCAACCTTTTTGATTCCAGGGATAGACTTGCTGCCTTCCTAAACTCTGACAGGGTGATTTTAAGAGACTGGTGCCAGTCCTCAGACCAGTCATAGAGAGACACTGCTAAGTCAATGTGAGAGAGCTCTCCCATAGGTATAATTAATCCATATCCCAGTAAGGCCATAGCTATCTCAATGGGGGAAGCTTTTCCTTCAACCTAATAGTGGTTTATGTTGCTGTAACCACATCGCTCAGGCCAGGTCTACACTGGACCTGGAAGCTCAGCTTAAGGTATGAAATTCCAGCTATGTAGAATACATAGCTAAAGTCAGCTTATGTTAAGATGAGCTCGGTGGCATCTCCACAGCAGAAGGCTGATGGGAGCAAACACTCCCATTAGCTTCCCTTACTCTTGGCAAGAGCAAAAGGACCAGATCCCAGTAGGAGGGGGGGAGAGAAGGGGCTGTGAGCTCGATTTAGTGAGTCTTAACTAGGCTTGCTAAATCAAACTCCAGAAGATCAATAACAGCAGTGTTGATCTGCAGAGTGAAGATGTACCCTTAGAAAGTGGATTTTCACACTTTTGAATAACAGATACGCTGATGTACATCTGAAGTGTAAATCGGATTCTGCCCTTTGCTGTCATCACAAAATGCACCCTTTCCCTGGTAAAATGAGATGTACAACTTCTTTTTCTGCTGTCTCCATTAATAAGCTATTGGGCTGTAATTGTTATCCTCTCCCCACTGAGACTCCCGGGTCACATGCTCCATGACCAAGAATCCCAAGAACAGCTTGAAATGCTTTCTCCCCGTAGGCTGACATTCCCCACAAGCTTTCCTTAAAAAGCAACCTTTGGGCACTATGTCAGAGATTACTCTGAAACTCCCCTAAGGTTGTTTTCTTTCAATTAAGAAAGTATTTTCACCATTTGGGATTAAGGGAAACTTCAGCCATATGTCCATCTAAACCAGGCATATTCATTTAATTCCATGTGTAAGGATAAAAACACAGCTCTTCAGTGTAATTGTGTAGGGTTAATGTTGTGTATGATTAGTTAAATATCAGCACTCTGGAAATGAAATGCTCACATGTGCTTCATGAATAGAAAGGTACATAGGCCTTTGGATAAATCAATGTGCAAATTTACTTGCTTCACCTGGGATTAAAACCATACTTTTAAAATATTAAGCTTCTATAATAAAGGCAGACTCAAATCACAGTCCTTGATTACTGTAGTTAATACTCCACTCCATTTGCTCCATTCATCTTTGTTTCCCATTCTATGTGATTAAATACTCTTGATTGCTCATGAACTCAGGCAGAGCTGCGTCATCTTGCAATGAAGAGTTTCTTGGTAAAGCTATTCAGCATTCAGGAGCAGAAGTTAGTAGAAAACATTTGTTCAAAGTGATCATTTTCAATTATATTTTGGCCCATTTGAATAGGAACAACATATTCTGAAATCAAATTACAATGCAAGTAGTATTTATCGTTTACTGTGTCAGTACTCAACTGGCAGATTATACTACAGAGACACAAACTGCCCTGGAGACATTAAAATGTAATAGTGTCACAGAGTGGGATGACCCTCTAAACGCATGTCTACACTGTGGTAAAACCCACAAGTGGCCCAAGTCAGATGACTTGGCCTCCTGGCATGCAAGCTCTGGGGCTATAAAATGGTAGTGCAGAAGACATTCAGGTCTGTGCTAGAGCCGGGGATCAGGAACCCTCCCTCTTTGTGGTATTTCAAATCTCGGTCTCGATATGGATAGAAGCCTGCAAATCCACAGACACCTGTTTTATATCTGCAGATATCCATATTTGCAGATGTGTCTGGGGGCATCCATGACTCATTTTTGCAGATACGGATGAGGATACAAATTTTGTACCGAGAGCCCTAAAAGTGGTGGATCTTTTCTTTATATTCATAGACAATGCAGATATCCGTGGATAATTTTTGTGGATGAGGATGCAGTTACCAATTTTGTATCTATGCAGGATTGTACAAATGGAGCCCAAATGTCCAGCCGAAGTCCTGAGAGTCCAAATCAGCTGACCTGGCCAGTCGTGGCTATGTCCCAGTACGGACATAGCCTCAGGGAGTTAGGCTGAGCCCCTACCTATGACTAATTAGCCAATGATAAAAGTGTAGGGAATAATTCTGGACACTCTGGATGCAGGTGAAAACAAGTAGAGGATTTATTGCACACGGCTGGTGGAGTGTCCCTCAGTAGTTAACTTGGTGATCACTAGTTAATCAAAACATTACCATAGATTATATAGGCAACAGATAGGCGGAGTAGAAGCAATTTGATAAGGTCTAGTGGCAAGATGTAATGAGCACATAAGACAATAAACTACGAAGGCTACAAAGCATCTCCACCCATTGCCAGTTAAACATCTTATCAATAATACAGATAGTTATTCCTAACAAGCTAAATAAGCCAACATAAATAAGACAAGCATTTTAATGGCAACTTTGTCTGTTGAAATTATGATGCATCTACTGTGAGAAGATACCACCTCATGTTGGCGTAGTCCTTGGGTCTCAGGCTTACCTAGGATTAAAGGAGACAGTGAGAATGACTTCTGTGACATTTGTTTTGGTACCAGCCAGAGTCTTAAAGGAGTGAGGCCCTCTTGGAATGTGGTTGCCAGGACGACCAGGGTCATGTTAACTGCTTGTGCTGTCCATTCCCAGGCCTACCCCGAATTTAGGATAGCTTAGGGGTTCTTAGCAAAATACCATGGACTGCCTCAGTTTACCAATACAAAAGGCCAACCAGCATCTTACTTAGTGTGGAATCTACAGAGAGATTCCTGCTCGGGACCTTGGGTCTGGGACAAGACCAGGAAGGGGAGCTTGCCATACGATGTAGGTAAAAAACAACTTTGAAAGCAGCACTGAGGCTGAACGCTGAAAGGGCCAGGTGGGAGGACTTGGTTTACCTGTTTTTATTGTTGTCAAATTGTGTTTTCATTTGAATCCCTGGGGAAGAGGACTGAAATACCAACACTATTGGGAGAATTATTGAGGCACTAGCCTCGGTGAGCTAGGCTGCTGACTTGTGTCTAATAGGAATACTGTGCTGAGACTTAGCTACAACAACAAACTCAGAAAGAGGAACTGGGAAGTTGGATGGATTGATGACACTTGCACAAATAAGTGGTTCCTTGACTGTTATGTGCATCTTCTAACACCAAATAACTCCCCATCCATTTCCTTTCACTTCCAACTCCATATTCCTGCTTCCTCATTCATCATCCAACCAACCTCTTTTCCATTCCATATGGCAGCCTCAGCAATATCATTCTGCAAACTTATCATGCCACCCACAAGCAATCAACCTCATCTTCACATGTAATCAATCCATCACGAATGCCAGTCTTCATTTATACAGGTAACCACCAAACATGAACTAAAATGAACAGTTCCCTCGCTTAAAATATGTATACATACAAACACAACTTTTTAATAAAAATCGTGCTGTGTTTTTTAAATGAATAACACCAACCTCTACTCATCCCAGGAATCAAATCAATTATTTTAATAGCTGGTTATTACTCCTTTGGCATCATGAATCAATGTAGATGCATTGCCAGTAATAGAAACACAGGCTTAGATTCATGAAGGTCCTTAAGCTTTGTGCCACTGAGTGCTGTGCCTGTGATCCACAAAGCCTGTGTTAGGCACCTAGGCATCTCTGCAATATATGGGAAGAGATAGAGCCTTAGACTGTGATTTACAAAAGGCAGCATGCTAGGCAGGAAGCCATGGAGACTAGTTAGTGGGTGATGCTGACCACAGGAGTGTGTTCTGAACCCCAGCCCCTCTCAGAGATAAGAACCTGCCTGCAGCTCACATTTACATGCTTGTCTGTAGTAGCAGTTCCCAAAAGGGACCCAGTCCTGTGTCTACATTGGCATCCCTTTCCGGAAAAGGGATGCTAATGAGACACTTTGGAATTACAAATCCGTGGGGGATTTAAATATCCCCCGCGGCATTTGCATTTACATGGCTGCCGCTTTTTTCCGGCTCGGGGTTTTTGCCAGAGAAAAGCGCCAGTCTAGACGCGATTCTCCGGAAAATAAGCCCTTTTCCGGAAGATCCCTTATTCCCACTTGAAAGTAGGAATAAGGGATCCTCCGGAAAAGGGCTTATTTTCCAGAGAATCGAATCTACACTGGCACTTTTCTCCAGCAAAAACCCCGAGCCGGAAAAAAGCGGCAGCCATGTAAATGCAAATGCCGCGGAGGATATTTAAATCCCCCACGGATTTGCAATTCTGAAGTGTCTCATTAGCATCCCTTTTCCGGAAAGGGATGCCAATGTAGACACAGTGAATAGGGGTCTGCCATATCAGTGCTCTAACCACTGAGCAATGGGATAGTCAGATGCGGGGCTTCCTCCTGTTCTAGTTTGGATAAATAACCAGAGCAGTGGGAGTGGACTTTGCTTTTTCTCCCAGGAGAGTGTACTAGCCAGTAGGATACAAAGTCATTCTCATATTTTGGGTCTCTCTCTGGCCACATGACTGAAGTATCAGAAGCTATTCCGCTATATAGGAGTGGAATGTCATAGTACAAAAGTTCATAGTGTAACTTAAGTTACTGGGAGGTTTCAGAGTGTAAGAAAAGCTTTTTATGATTGGGTTCTGTGGTAGTTTGGCAGATCTCAGCTCTAGTTCTTAGCCGGTTTGGATTGGGAGGAATACAGCAAGCCCCTCTCAAGCCCCTCTTCCTTTTCTCTAAACCCTTTCACTAACATTTTACAACATGAATACCTGTGCTTTGCCTGCCATCCTACCTGCCTTTTTTGGGAGTTAAACTTACCCCATCAGTGACTAATTAGTTGCTTTCCAGGTGATTGGCTTGAGGTCAGGGATCACGTGTTTGCTTCTTGGTCACCTGGTCCTTGGATAAAAGGCCAACAAGCAATTGAAGTAGGAGTGAGGTCCTGTGTCTTTTTATCTCTCTGATGGGAAGGACTACGCATATGTACATGATTATAGAAGGAGGGCACACTGGACCCTAATGTTCAAAGATCTTTTTATAACACAAGAGTATGTGGGACTTTTGTCCTTTGTTGATGTTTCACAAATGCTGCAGTTGGTCAATGTCTGAGTTTTCTTCCAGCAGTGAGGGTTGCCTACTTACCTATCCCTAATTATCTCAGGCACTGAAGCTAATCCTTGTAACAAACCTTTAACGGAAGGAGATTTTTGAACAAATAATAAACATACTGATCCCTCCAGCGGCAAATGCAAAAATCAAATAAAACATACTTAAAGAGTTGTGGGCTCAGTGTGTACCTTGGTGCTTAGGGACACCCATATCACAAGTGGGAACCTGAGGGTTTGGTCCCCTCCCTATTCTAAATTTTCTTTAATTACTTAGTCAAACTAGAATAACTTCAACAGGAGCATCAGAGAGGCAAATATTCCATTGATTGGTGATTAGCACACTCCCTTTTTTTCTCTCAAGTCTTAGGATTTGAAAGGGGGTCTCCTTTCTCCCTGCCTGGTAGAGAGTGAAATTGTGCTCAGGTCTTCCATGATGCCATGTGAATGTTTTAACCATTGGACAAAAAGTTATAAGGTAGACACGCACACTAATTTCTCCTCTAGACAGCTTTTGAGTGGGACCTGATCTGTAGGTAGCCTACTATATTGGGCCCTGCACATGGGATAACTGGCCAAAGATCTATCTTCCCCTGGTTTATCAAGTGCTCTACAGCTTAGCTGGTGGATAGATATTGGATACCTAGGGTGAGGCAGCAGACCATGTGTTCAGAGACAGCAATTTATGCACCTAGGGAATTTTTACCTTGAAAATTTAAGTGCTAAGTGAGTTTATGCCTGTAGTGTTTGATGGGAGTTTTGTAAATCTAAATCTATATCTAGAGCTGGAGCTGGCATCAGCTGAATGTAGGGAGGAAAGGCATCTAAGTAACTTTTGAATCTTGGTTTCTGTGATTATGGGCAAAGAGAAAATGGTTTTACTAGCAAAAAAAAATCCTATATTTTATGCAGAATGCAATGTCTTAAGCTATTCACCCACTGATAGTTCTCAGGGCCTGCTCCCTTAATTTCTTCCAGTGCCTCCTAGAAAGAAATAATCAAACTTATGCTTTTATTAGAACTGATGAGAAGAATAGATCCCTCCATAAATTTAAATTAATCATGTCTTTAATTTTTTGCCTATATGCTTCCATGTTAGGTTGTTATGAAATCCCACATTTCCTTTATGAAGCATCTCTTTCTTTGCTATAGATCTTTTTTAGCCTGACTGCTCTTTGGCACCAGATAGTAATTTATAATACCTAATTTACAACACCTATTGAAAATGAGGCTCACGCTCTTCATAACTGTTTCCATGCCTCTTCATCAGATTTTCTCTCTGCATCGCTTTCCTATATCATCATGAAAGGCAGTTCTTCTGTATTAAATCTTTTCAAAGCTTTTATATGTACCCACATACAAGCATAAAGGAACAGTATCTGCAGCAATGTATTTTTTTCTTCATTATGGGAAGATCTCCATTTACAACCTAGTTGTTTTTGCTTTGGCTGACATTTTTTTTACATTGTAAAATAATGAGTATATTCCAAATCTCAGAAACTATATTTTCACCTTAATCTGTTCCCCAATCCAAATTGCATTCTGAATGTATCATGGAAAGTTAGAAGCACCTTCTTATTTTCCAGACTACAAATTTCCTTTTCAAAAACCTAAGATCAAAAGCCCCCTTTTTATATATTGGTGAAAGAAAAAAATAGTTTCTTTAAGGTGAAATCCTATATTTTTACACTGACCTTATTAGTTGAGTGATGATATAAGGAGACCAGCTTGAATCTTGGCTGTTCTTTATCGTTAAAAGTCAGTGCTCCTCATGATTATTCTATGCCCAACCATAAATTACCTTAAAAGATAGTCTTGTTAATATGAAAATATACCAAGCAAATCAAGAGCACCTAATTCAGCTGGCCTTTAAAGAGTTTTAGCCTGAGATTCAAAGCTATTCTAGTCTACATAGATTTTTATATAGCATCTACCACCACCATAGTATTGCCTTCCAGCAATGCATTAAGCAACATGACTACACATTTGTCACATGTTTGTTCTTTCATCCACTCCCCAGAGAGAGAGAGAGAGATGTACACAGTGGAGTGTCTCCTTTGGTGCGCTGGCTGTACTATAATTACAGAATAGCATGTATATTAAAAACCAAAAGACAAAGAAAAGCTGCTTAGAAGATTTGCCAGCCCCAATCTCCTAAACATATTTGAAACTTTCATCCTTAATACATTATTTAG
This sequence comes from Pelodiscus sinensis, assembly GCF_049634645.1. NCBI lineage: Eukaryota > Metazoa > Chordata > Testudines > Trionychidae > Pelodiscus > Pelodiscus sinensis. Next base: position 43,525,776 of record NC_134711.1, on the reverse strand, counting down.
GCTTCTTGCCTTCCTGTATATATTTAGAAATTGTATTCTGCAGACCTTGTTAAAATAAGTTTTGCATGGTGAGGAAGGAATATCATTTTGATCATTGTTTCCACCTCTTTTCATGGATCAGGTACCTTACTCTAACTATTTAGGTTGGACCATCAGAAGCCTGTCACTCATAATCAGTTTTTGTTCTGTTCATTTTAAAAAGGTTAGACTGGGTCATGTGAAGATAATACTTGCTGTCATGTTTGGATAAAAATGAAGATGAAAATGTTGATGACAAACACATTTAAACAATGAGCACATATAAACAACAAGCCAATGAAATTGTTTTTTATGGGAGAGGATAGGCCAACTTAGTAAAGTGCAAAGGTCGTAATAGTGGATCCTGATTTGACAAACAAAAATCTGTGCAAATCTATGTTGATTATTGCAGAATATCAGAGATGGATTTAAAGAAATGGGATTTGCATATGCATTAAAAGCTCTCCAAACATCAGGGAGGTTTGGATGAAATCTGCTTCAGAATCATGTCTCACAGTTCTGTCCTCTGAATATTCTTTGTAGAGGCATAAATATACAACTGCAGTCATCATCGGTGCAGAATAGATTCTGATGAACAATTTGCTGATTTCCAAATTCATACCTACTTTTCTTGATTCCCACAAATATCAGATCTTGAGTCCAGTTTGGAACAATATTATCTACAGATATGCAAATAAATCATCTAGCCAGATTCAAAGATATTACCCTTGATCAACACCTGACTAGCTGATGTTTTAATCACTTTTGAGGCAGTCAATTTTTATAGTATGGGAATGAAACAAAAAATAGTGAGTTTAGGTTTAATTTTATTTAAAATCACTCTCTGGAAATGAACTACCTTTCTAGCTTAATCAGATAGCTCTGGTCGGAACTAGTGAGTTATTTCAGAATAATGCCCCCTTATTTTGAAATAACAAGCAAAGTGCCCACACTACGCAACCGGTTATTTTGAAATAATGGGCTGGTTATTTCAAAATCTGCACTCTTGCTTTCTTGAGGGAATAATGCTGATTTCAAAATAGTTATTTTGAAATAGCATTAGTGTGGATGACCTGATGCTGCTAATTTGAAATAATTGACCTCCTGAGGCCTCTTGCAGCTGCACTTGTGGCTGTTCTGGCCCTACCTGCCTGCTCTACTACACCCCTTCTCTTGAGGAGCTTAAAATAGCAGGATGCTAGGGAAGGGCTTGTGGCACGTGGCCATCTTGTCAAGCCTTGTGCCACACAGCCTCAGCAGATGGAGCCATGGCAGCCCCTAGTGCTTCCTCTGAACTCCCCACAGCTGCCAGCACTCCTGCAGCACCATTGGCTGCCACTGGCTAGGGACGCAGGAGAGCACCAGCCTGGACTGGTGCAGAGATCCTGGATCTCATCAAGATCTGGGGCAAGGAGACCAACCTCCACACCAAAAAGTGCAATGCAGATGAGTACAGCCTGATGGCCGCCATCCTGGTTGACAAAGGCCACACCTAGATGAAACGAAAAGGTCTGGATGAAAATCAAGAAGCCCTGGCAGGCCCACAACAAGGCCAAGAAACAGAATGGATGCTGTGGGGTGGCACCTCATATGTGATGCTACTATAAGGATCTTGATGCTATCCTGGAAGAGGGACTGGTCACCTCCTCCTACTCATCATTGTCCAGTCCAGCCAGGACACACCTGGCAACAGCAGTGCCGGACCGAGCCATATTTGCACCCCAGGCAGCAGGCGCACGGTGCATGCACGGCCCCGCCCAGGCACGCAGTGCCCCTTATCACTTCAATCAGGCACCCACCATAGGTTGATGCTCCAGGCAGCTGTCCAGCTAACTCCCTCCTTAATCTGGCCCTGGGCAACAGCCTCTATGAGGGTGGGATTGCAAAGGATGATAAGGAGAAGAAGGAGAAAGAGGACGAGGAGGCCGGCCAGGCAAGCATGTCTGCAGGCCAGGACCTGCTCCTCAACCTGAAGTTCTATAACTTTCCCTACACACATGTGGAGGCAGGAAACAGGCTGTGAGGGGTTGTGTGCTCCTCACTTGGCCTACTCTGTGTGAGGGTCACACAACAGCCAGCGCATGTGTATGTACATGGAGCACCAGTCTGGAGCACTCAGCCCCAGGACACTCACACAAGAACACCTTGCTCCTTCTCACAAGGTTCCTGGAGAGGCCTGCCTTACTCCCGACTCCATGGTGGGACACCTTCCTATGACAAGCCACCACTAAGGAGTCTGGAACCACACAGCAGTGCTGCACACATCACAGGCTCATGCCTGCACTCAGGCAGCATCCATTCCCAGTCAAGCACAGCAATGCAGAGGAGATTGATTCCATGCATGGGAACCTGCTGAGGGGAAGAAGTGGAGGGGAACCCAGTAGCATTCTGCAGCAGGCAGGTATAGACGTTCTCTCTCTGTGGGGTGCTGCCAGCACTGGACCTGGGCAGTGTGAGAAACGGAAGGAAGCTGAGCTGCCCCATACCCATCTCCCACCCAGAGGCTCCTGGCCTGGCCAGCACCTTCCCTTGCCTGACTGTCCCTGGGTCATGGTATAGCAATGCTCTCCTGGAACACCCATGCCCCTCAGGAAAGTGCCTGCTATCAAGGCAACATATGGCCTTGCTCAAAGGACATCACCATTGTTTGAACCAAGACCTTTGGTTCAGTTCAGACATTAGGGTTAGGCTTTATATACAGTGTCTCCTGGGATGACTGCCTTGTAACTTTTCTTCACAGCTGAGCTAGCTGCATGTGTGGTGTGTTCACCACTTCCCACACCATCTTCCTGACTCTCTAGGATCTGTAGGAGGAAAGGCATCTAGGAACACCTGATGTGTGAGCAGATGCCCTAGCTCCAGTCCCTCATCCAGGGGCTTGATGAGGAATGCCAGGAGCCTGCAGTTGACCAGGAGGAGCGCTGGACTGACTGAGAGCAACAGAAGGCCACCAACACAAGGCCATGGGCTCCTCGGTGATGGAGCACACGGCTTCATTCATGGAGCAGGCAATCCCCCCCCCCCCCCCCGCTCCTGTGGCTTCTTCTCCTAGCAACCCCAGGGGCTGCCAGGGCCTCAGAATGTAGGGCAGTGGGACCTTGAGAGCAGCCAAAGCCACCTGAGCTGTCCAAGGCAGGCACCACACCCAGCCCCAGCCCTGAGACCCCTTCCCCCCGCCCCATTCCAGGTTTTTTACCCAGTCCCTCCCCTAATGTATATCCCCCAAGTTAACTGTCTTGTTTTTTGTTTTAAGGTTTTTTATATACTCTGCAGGGGTGGGGGAAAGGTGCAAAGGGAGTGGAGAGTAAGGGAAGGGTGGGGAAATAAAGGCACACTGGAGGAATGCAGGGGTCCCTAGTGGAGAGGCACAGGAGATAGTTTCGCAGCTGGCCTTGGCTGAAACTCTTCCTCAAGGCCTCTCAGACTCTTGAGGTGCTCATCAAATGGCACTGGTGTCTGACCGCTTGTATGCCTTGGTCAACCATTCAGCCTTTGTCCTCTACCCTGACAGAAAAGTCTCCCCCTTGCTTTCACATAGGTTTTGGAGCACACAGCAAGCTTCTACCATGAAGATAGGTGAGGAGACTCCGGAACCTTCCCTTTAAGTGGTTCAACACATACTCCACCACCATGTGGCACCTGCTCAGCCTGGTGCTGAAGTGTTCTTTGGTGGGGTCCATGCTGCCCGTTTAGGGTTTCATAAGCCAGGGGAGCAAGGGATAGGCTGCGTTGCCCAGGATGCAAATAGGCATTTTCATGTCTCCGACTCTGATGGTGTGGTCGGGCTAAAAAGTGCCAGTGTGCATCTTTCAGAATAGGCAGGAGTTCCGGAAGATGCAGGTATCGTGCGCCTTCCCCGACCAGCCAACACTGATGTTGTTGAAGTGTTCCCTGTGGTCCACAAGGACCTGCAGCAACATCAAGTAGTATTCCTTCCTGTCATGTAGTCCAAGGCATGGCAATCATGGGCCAGGATGGGGATGTGAGTGCTATCTATCCCCGCCCCCTGGGGAAGCCTATGGCAGTAAGGCCATCAATGATGCTGTCAACTTTCCCCAGAGTGATAACCCTCTATAGCAGCATGTGGTTTATGGCCTTGGCTAATTGCAGGAGCATGGCCCCACCTGTGGATTTCTCCACTCCAAACTGGCTCCAAATGGAGCAGTAGCTGTCCTGTGTGGTGAGCTTCCAGAGGGTGATGGTGACGTGGTTCTGCACAGGTATGGCGGATTGCAGTAGGGTGTTCTGTCATCTGAGGGCAGGGGTGAACCACTCTCAGAGCTCCAGAAAGGTGGCCTTTCACATGGAGATGTTCTGGAGCCACCAGTGGTCATCCCATCACTGCAGGGCAATGTAATCTCCCTCCGCCAGAAAACTCATTCAACGGTGTCCAGAGAATTAAGGAGCATTTGCAGCAGCAGGAGCACCAAGACCTGGGTGAAGAGGTCCTCCGGTTCGGATTGTTTCTGGTCCTGCTGGAGCAGCACATGGGTAGTCTAGACGAACTGTGCCATGAAGCACAGCACAAGGCCGGTGAGCTTGGCACTGCTTTGCAGCAGCTCCGGTTCCATATTGAAAGTGCTGTGGTGTCCACAAGGCCAACCAGAGCACACACAGCATCTGTTTGGTGTCCTGTGAGAGGGGAGGCAGTGGAGGAGTGGAGTGTAAGCTGCAGCCATAGAGAGGAGCCCCCAAAAGCACGTGTCACAGCTTGCTTGACCAAGCAACCACAGGAAGTCTCCGCCTCCCTGGTGCCCTCCTTGGAGTGCTTCTGGGGGCTCTAAATCTGAGGCAGGCTCCAATCAGTGGGGATGCGCTATTTCAAAATAATTCTGACTAATTTCGATGCTTCCCCCCAGCGGGGACACGCTAGCTCGATTTTGTTTTTTCGGGAGTTATTATTTCGATGTTACTTATTTCAAAATTATTTCCTAGTACAGACATGCACATAGCGTTCTGATGATAAGTATGTACAAGAATAACATGCTATAATTTAACTTATTTGTGGTATATATATTAACAGAAGAAACAACACATCTCACTAGGCTATTTGGCAAAGACACCCTAGTTTAATCTTGCAGCATACTTTTTTGTAATTTCTGTTCCATTGTATTCCTGTATAGGGAAACATCCATTATAAACTTTCTCAAACAGCTCCCAACTATTCTCCATGTAATGTCTATGTCTCATCTGAGGTTTCCAAAAAGCAATTTATAGTTGATTAAATCAAAGCCATAGATAAATAGAGAAAAGGACTATATACAAAAACAGACACAAATTTTTCCTTTCATGACCTTATATGTCAGAAGGATGTGTCTATACTCCCAGAATTCTTTGCACTCCATGCTCCAGCCACTCTCTTGAAATTGGCAAGGGTGGTTTTAGGTACATTAGGAAAGAAATGGTGATGCTGGACATGGGGTAGAAGAAAACATAATTTGTGAAAAGGAAAATAAGAAAGATTGGTAATGGTATAGGACAGTGGTCCCCAACCTTTTGAGGTTGTCAGGCGCCAGGGGGCGTGGCCGTTTGCCCACCGGGCGCCAGGGAGAGGGGACACTTGCGCGCCCGGGGGCAGGCCCCCCCCTTGCCGCGCGCCCGGGGGCGGGGCCCCCTCCAAGGGCCGCGCGCCCGGGGCCGGCGCTCCCCCCCTCCCGCCGAGTGCCGCGCGCCCAGGACCGGCGCTCCCCCCCGCCAAGCGCGCTCCCCCGCAAGCGCCCGTGCGCCATGTACCCGGGGCCAGGCCAGCCCCGAGCACCTGGCGGGCGCATTGAAATGCCCCCGCGGGCGCCATGGCGCCCGCGGGCACCGTGTTGGGGACCACGGGTATAGGACAACTACAGAATGGAGATTACATTACAAATATGTAAAAAAAATCAAGGCTGCATATTAAAATGCTGATTTGAAATCTAATATTTTTCTTTTGATAGGAATATTGCCAACTTACTATAGGCTGAAAATGTAAATTTCTGTAATTAAAAAATTCAAAAGCTAATATGAGTAAGAAAAAAAACACATTTTCATAGATCTACACAATCAGATTGCTGTGCTATGACTCCACAGTCAGAAGAATTGGGCTAATGTGTGACAATCCAAAAATGAGGCTGCAAAATAATGAAAATAAGTTGTCCTGCCCCCAAAATAAAGGTGAATAGTGAAGTGGGTTTTTGTTCACTGTAAATTTGTAGTTTTAGGAATCTGAGTTGCTAGAAAAGTAGGCAAGGACACTTAAAATATTTGCACTTCATATTCCTGTATTCTGCGACCCTCCACACTATCCCTCTGTGGCATAACTTTTATCTTCCACAGCCCAAACTCTAATTCTGTTGAATTGCTTTCTCTGGAACCAGTCAATCCATGTCTTGCTTATTGCAACTTGCTCAGCCTTTCTTACAACGTACAGTATATACAATGTACAGTATATGTGCAATCCTACTTTAGCTACTGCAGAATCACTCTTCTAATTTTAACGTCTATGCCTCCATACAGCTTTTCAATCTCCTCTTTTCCTGTACTCACATGGTTTTTCCACTTTTCTAATGTTGGCATTCTGTCAGTCCCTTAGGGTATGTCTACACTAGCTCGTTAGTTTGAGGTAGGTAGGCAAATGAGGGCAACTCCTCGTGAAACAGAGGTTCGAATTAGGATCAAGGAGTAACAGTAGTTCGAATTAGGATCTCTAATTTGAACTACCTACTCTATGCCACGTGTAGCCCTAGGCACGGAATTTGGACTAAGGGGGATTTAAAAATGGCGGCACCCAGGAACATGCAAATGAAGCCCAGGATATTTAAATCCCGGGCTTCATTTGAATCTCTGGTTGCCCTCATTTGCCTACCTACCTCGAACTAACGAGCTAGTGTAGACATACCCTCACAGATTAGGATAAAGTGAAGTAAAGCTTCTGCTGAAACCACACTCACTAGCCTGCATAGTCTTCCCATTCACTTCTACCTTATCAGTTCCCCAGAATATTTTAAAATGTAGTTTAAAACTCCCTTCACTCATTCTCCTTATATACAGGGCTGCCCCAGCAAGCTACACCTTGACTGGCTCTTTAAAGCTTCTCCTGGATTGGCCAGGGCTCCGCACAGGCTCCTTACTGCCTGTTTTAACCCCTTCTGGCCAGTGCGGGGCAGTCGCTGCAACACACTAAGCAGTAATATTTTCAAATATTTAATAAAAATATCAGTGATTATCTGAAGCCACTTAAATGGATTAAATTCACACCCCTTTCTAGTAAAGTAAGGGCTTTTTGAAATTATTTTCCAATTGGAGTTTTAAAGATATTCAACTGATTAATTTCCTTAACTTTATCAACATATCAAAAGTCTAACAATATAGCTAAAAGCTATCCTGCGATATCATCAGATACTGTCTAAATTAGTTACAGCAAATTAAAAGAACCAGATACATTCTAGTGCTGCTGATTCAAAGACTTGAATTTACATTTAGTTATAAAGAAGATCTACAGTCTTTAGTGGTAAATAATGAGGACCCCACATTACAGTAATTGCACTGCATATTTGTTGTATATACCCTGGATGGCCTGTTTGTACAGAAATGTGGTTGTTTTTAATTATCAGGATAACATATTTTTCTTCTCACAATACTGAGCCACTACTGTTCATCTTATTTTCATTACACACACTATTTTTTACAGTCCTGTGGTTATTAAAGGTGCATTTTTATTCATTAGGAAAATTGTAGAATCCCAAAGATCTCATCCATTTTATTTTGAATCAATAGCACTACCAGGACAATTAAAGGAAGGTAAAATTAATTATAATAAACTTATTTTGCACATATAAAACTGAAGGAGCTAAATCCTGAAGTTCTTATTTTAGTCAAACTCCCTTTGATTTCTTTGAGACATTTGCTTGAATAAAAACTGAGTCCAGATCTCAACAAGACAGATACCACATAAAGTTTCAAGTTTAAATTTTAGTTTCTGATTCCCAGAGGTCTTTCCAAGCCCTCCGAAATTATTGGAAGTTTTGTCATTGATATTCAGGCATTTCCTCTGTGTTGATGTCCACCAATTCATTTTGGGGTAGCTTTTATCCCCATTTTTCTAACCACTCTGTGGTCTTGGTTCAGCAAAGCATCTAAGGGTATGTCTACACTACAGCGCTAATTCGAACTAACTTAGTTAATTCGAACTAAGCTAATTCGAACTAACAGATCCAGACTAAAAAACTAGTTCGAATTAGCGTTTTGCTAATTCGAACTACCATGTCCACATTAAGTGGACCCTGAACCGGGCTTAAGGATGGCCGGAAGCAGTGCCGGCAGGGCATCAGATGAGGACTTAGAGCGTGGAGCTGCTGCCTCAGGCTAGCCGAGAGCTGTGCTTAAAGGGACCCGACCCCAACCCCGGACAGACAGTTCTCAGGGGTGCCCCGCTTGCAAAGCAGTCCTGTCTTGGAGTGCCCTGAGTGCCCACACTCAGCACATCACAGCACTTGGCCATCAGCCCGGCTGCACTTGCCACAGGCTGCCATCTGGGGAGACGGGGCAATTGAGGGCTGCAGGAGAGCTTCCACCCCCAGAAGCCTGCAGAGCCAGCCCTATCCTCTCCATCAGGGGCTCGTACCCCATTCCTCCCTCATCTCCTTCCACTTACTCTTCCCTAGCCCCCCTTCCTGATGTAAAAAATAAAGAAAACGTGTGGTCAAAAATAGAATCTCTCTTTATTGAACAAAACTCGGGGAGACTGGGAAAAGGAGGTGGGAGAGGGGAAGAGAGAGGGTGGGAGACGGAAGGGCAACTAAAATGATCAGAGGTTTGGAACAGGTCCCATATGAAGAGAGGCTAAAGAGACTGGGACTTTTCAGTTTAGAAAAGAGAAGACTGAGGGGGGATAGGCTAGAGGTCTATAAAAGCATGAGTGGGGCGGAGAGGGTGCATCAAGAAAAGTTCTTCATTAGTTACCATAATAGAAGGACTAGAGGACACCAAAGGAAAGGAATGGGTAACAGGCTTCAAACTAGTAACGGAAAGTTGCTCTTTACAAAGCAAAGAGTCAACCTGTGGAACTCCTTGCTGCAGGAGGCTGTGAAGGCTAGAAATAGAACAGTGTTTAAAGAGAAGGGAGATCAAGTCATGGAGGTTGGGTCCATGGAGTGGTATTAGCCAAGGGGTAGGAGTGGTGTCCCTGCCCAAAGTTTGTGGAAGGCTGGAGAGGGATGGCACGAGACAAATGGCTTGGTCACTGTCTTCGGTCCATCCCCTCCAGGGTCCCTAGGATTGGCCGCTGTCGGCAGACAGGCTACTGGCCATTGTAAGCTCAGGGCTCAGGGTCGGGGGTCTCAGTGGACCACCTTGATTTTCATGCACACCTGCTCCTGGGTGGCCAGGCTGGCAGCTCTCCTGCTTTAGACGGCCACTTTCCTGTGCCTAGTGCGTAGGTCATGGACAACGTCCACGATGTCCGCACTAGACCAGGCGGATGCCCGCGGCTTGCGGTCCCGGGCAAGCTCGCGGGAGCCACCAGCCTGGTCCCGGGAAGAGGGGGAGGGCTGGGAGGCATTGGGTGGCTGTCTCGAGCCGTGCCAGGTGCAGGGTCTGCTGGCTGGGTGCTGGCAGGATTGCACCTGGCACGGGCACCGTAGCCAGTCCGTGCCCCTTTAAGGGCTCCGGGGCCGGGAGGGGGGCAGAAGAGTTTCCCTGGTGGTGCCCAGAGTGGCCACCAGGGAAAGCTGGGGAGGGCTAGCCTCCCACGAGTTCGAATTAAGGGGCTACACACTCCTTAATTCGAACTAGTAAGTTCAAACTAGGCTTAGTCCTCATAGAATGACGTTTACCTAGTTCGAACTAAGCGCTCTGCTAGTTCGAATTAAGTTCGAATTAAGAACTAGCGGAGCGCTAGTGTAGCGCCTATCAAAGTTAATTAGAACTAACGTCCGTTAGTTCGAATTAACTTAGTAGTGTAGACATACCCTCAGGCTTCCTTTCTCCACAGCTCCTTTGGGGTCAACCCTTCTTCTAGCACTTATTGTCCCTCCTGGATTTTCTTGTCCCTTCCCCTCTTTTCCCTACAAGTAACTGAAGTCTCTGTCCCTAAAGCCTAATTCAGTTACAAATGTCCTGGCTTTATAATCCAGCCTACTCTTGCAGTTCTGAGCCTGTTGTTCTGTTAAACCTGGCTTTCCCTCCAGTATCAGCCAAATACACTAATTACCACCTTACATCAACATTAACCCCTTCAGGACCATTATACGTATCACAGCCCATCCCAGATGGGAAAGATGATTTAATGTTTTTATCCCTATCGCCTTGCCAATGCTGGACTATGCACTGCATTACCTTTGCTAGAGTGTGGCCAGTCTAATTTTAAAGTCTGGGCCATTGGGGTTTCCACCACTACTCTTGGACATTGCATATTTACTGTTGCTGTTGAGAAATGTGTGCATAGTATAGCCTTACATAATATGACTTATGAATTACAACTGAGCAGTCACACTATTCCCCCAGCCTGACAAAGTGAATCTCTGCCAGTTTGAATTATTTTTCCAGTCCCTGCAAAGTGTCCTTGGGTAAAGAGAAGCTTTTTCTCCATAGCAACAGAAAAAAATTGCCAAGCTAAGAAATTAACAGACATTTGAAAGAAACTGTAAATCATATATCATACAAGCCTTGTTATCTGGCACTTGAATATCCAGAAAACTCTGTTAATTGGCATCTCCCTGCAGATGGCAATACAGTTCCCCATTCAGATAACCAGAAAAATTCTGGTAGCCATCCAGCACCATTTTCCAGGGCTTGCGGAAGTCATTTTTGCAAACTTGGGGCAGTAAAGACTGGTCTTGTCCTGCCTTTGAGTACAGACCTGCCTCCAGTCCTGCCTCTGAGTACAGTACAGTACTATGGCTAGCAGGACACCAACAACAGGCAAAGGACAGAAAAGAAAATAGGTTGCGCTCACCATAAAATTAAAGCTAATTAGATACTTGAAACAGAAGAAAACAGGAACTAATTGATGTAAGAGTTTGGTGTTGGCTCATTGACAATCAACAACATTAGGCAGAGAAGGCAGAACTGATGAAATTTGGGTCAAGTGCCGAAATGAGCCGAGCAAGTGAGAAACACCGTACTTTGCACAAACCAAAATTGGAGTAATTAGCTATGAATGGTTTTCCTTGAAGTGTTCTGAGGGAGCCCCAGTTACTGACCCAGTGTTGATGGAAAAGGCCAAGGACCTTTATCAACAGATGGAAATAACTGAGACCTGTATTTTTTCTGATGGTTGGTTCGCATGCTTTAAGATACAACATGGTATCAGAAAACTTGATGTCTCTGGAGAGAAACAGTCTGCTGGTCATGAGGCCACAACGAAACATTGTGGCTATGTCTAGACTGGAATGATTTTCCGGAAATGCTTTTAACAGAAAAGTTTTCCGTTAAAAGCATTTTCAGAACAGAGCGTCTAGATTGGCACGGACGCTTTTCCGCAAAAGCCCCATTTTCGCGATCGGGCCTTTTTTGTGGAAAACAAATCTGAGCTGTCTACACTGGCCCTTTTGAGCAAAAGTTTTGCGCAAAAGGACATTTGCCCGAAAGGGAGCAGCATAGTATTTCTGCAAGAACACTGACAATCTTACATGAGATCGTCAGTGCTTTTGTGGAAATTCAAGCTGCCAGTGTAGACAACTGGCAAGTTTTTCCGAAAAAGTGGCTGATTTTCTGGAAAAACTGGCCAGTCTAGACACAGCCTATGTGTTTTTGAAGAAATTGATTCGGGATTGTTGGGGGGTGTTTACCCCCTTAGAATTGGGACTGCCTCAGCAGTTACTGTCCCCATGAGTTGGCCCCTCCTTCAGGTCTCTATGGCCCTCTATGAGGGTTTCTATGGCCCCTGAGCCCCGACTCCAAAAGTATTTGTCCCTTTATTAGAGCATATACGGACCATGAGGCCCAACTCCAAAGTATGTGTCCCTCTATTAGGCGCCTAGGTGTGTCTCCCAGCCTCTCGCCCTCTGTCTCCAGGACCTGTTCCCAGGCTCGGCTTAGTGTCGGGTCCTCTCTCTGGTCCAGCAAGAAATCCCCACCGGCGACCAGCCACTCTGTTGCTTGCTCTCCCATAGGCTGCTCCAGGGGCCTTGGTTGGCTATAAGTTCCCCTGCATCTGGCTCTGGCTCCTTATCGAGTCCTTGGGAGTTCCCCTGAGCCACCATGACCCGTTTTCCTGTCTCTGGTAGCTCGGGGGAACTGCATCTGGGCTGTCTTCCTGTCTCTGGTGGCTCCTCGTGTGCCCAGTCCATGAGCAACCTGCTGAAGCCCTGCCAATCTCTTCCCAATATCATAGGATACGCCAGTCGGGGGGACAATCCCACCCGACAGACCCTTTCCTTGTAAGAGTCCACTAGCCATACTCAAGCCATCGGATATGACCATGTATCCCCATGCATGCACTGCAACACAATTGGGTGCCCTGCTGGCTCGGGATTTGCCATAAGGCTGGCCTGCACCAAGGTTTGGCTATACCCTTAGTCTATTAAAGTTGTGGCTGGGGTTCCTTCCACCTGTATCTCAGTCACAACTTTGGCCTGCCCACTTCCCTGAGCACAGTGGCCCATGGTCAATACCTTTCCATATCCACATTCCATCACTGCCCATGGCTGCCACCACCAATCCTGCTGGGCTTGCCACACCTCTGCCAGCTTCCGGACCAGCTGCCACTGTTGCTCTGGTTGTTGAGCCGCCGCCTGCAGCATCATCACGCTTAGCTGGTGGCGCTGCTCCTGCTGGCTCTCAGCCAACCATTGGAAGAATTCTGCAGGCTCCATCCCACCCTCCTTAAAATACATTAGCCCCCTAGGTTCAGGGGGTAATTTGTACTCACATACTCCACCAAGTTGTTGGAAGGTGTTTCCCCCTTAGTGTTGGGACTGCCTCAATAGTTACTGTCTCCATGAGTTGGCCCCTCCATCAGGTCTCTATGGCCCTCTATGAGAATCTCTACAGCCCCTGAGGCCTGACTCCAAAAGTACATGTCCCTCTATTAGGGAATATACAGCCCTTGAGGCCTAGTTGCTGGGATGCCTTTCCTGGCCAGGGGGTGATTCGTCCAGGGAAGGAAAAAGAGTGGTAGGGGGACCTGGGCCCTCCCTCTCCACCGGGTCCCAGCCCAAGACCCTATAGGCAGAGACGATTGCTCCTGCCTGTTTGATGGTGATTCCTGCCGCTACACGCCGAGCCCCTTGGTTAGCCCTTTGCCCTGGGCTGCTTCGTACCACACCCTGGCTTCCCTGTGGTCACTTGGCTGAGGCTGGCGCTGGAGTTGTGGATGCTTCTCCCCCAAGCAGTAGTGCCTGCTGGCATTGCTCCTGGGATGGCTGTGGGCTGTGGCTCCGGCTGTGGTGGTGGCTGTGGCTACTGGCAGCATCAGCTGTTGCAGGGATACTGAGGTAGCTGTGGACAGACCTCCTTTTTCCCCCGCTGCCTCCCCTAACCACAGGGCTCCCTCCGCTTTTATGCTCTGGCTCCACTGGAAGCATGCCCAGCAGGGCTGGATAGACGGGGCCTTCTCAGCCAGCTGGGCCTGGGCTACTCTGCCCTCCAGTGTGGGGCTTCTCTGCCCTGTTACAGGGATCATGGCATAACCTCAGAGAAACTCTACAATGCTGGTGAAATGGGACTCTTTTGGCATTGCCTGCCATCTTCAACCTTTGCTGGTGCCGGTGAGGTTGGTGCATCCGGAATCAAGTGGAACAAAGATTGCATCACTCATGTGTGTAAACACTGCTGGCACACACAAAATCAAGTCGCTAGTGGTATCAAAACTCAAGCTGCCAAGACTATTCAAGGGTTTTGTCCATTTGCCAGTGGAGTACAAGGCCCAACTTAATGTATGGCTGGAAAAGGACATATTTTTATTGGTGCTACCATATCTTCTTTTCAGCTATGAAAGACCACCTGAAAGATCTTGGAGTGCCAGAAGGCCCAAAGGTTATTTTGGTTTTAGATAACTCTCATGCTCACCTTCTGAAGCAGAGCTCATGTCTGGAAATATTTTCATGGTCTTCCTGACTAAAAAGGTTACCTCACTTAGCCAATGGATCAGGGAATTATGCAAAATCTAAAAGTCATCTACAGAAGGGATTTTATGAGGAAGCTGCTCAACTTTGAAGGGATAATCCAAGACTTTCAGTCACGGTGCAGTATCAAGAATGCAGTCTTCACTGTGGCATGTATCTGGTTTGCTGTCAAGCCTACAACTTTAAAGAGAGCATGGAGAAAATTTTGGGTGGAAGTGACATTTGTGGAGCGGTCCTCTGATGAAGAAGAATTTCAAGGTTTCATCAAAAGACCAAAAAGGAGAGCATTACAGAAGACACTTGATGTCCTCCAAAATGGTGACCTCACAAATCCAATCACTAAACTGAAGGATAATGAAGTCGAAGATTGGATAAATGTTGATCAAAGCCTAGATGTTACAAAAACCCTGACAGACTCTGAAATTACAGAAATAGTGGTCCACCCAGAAAGAAGTACGTGTACCACAGATGACATAGATTCAAAGAAAGACCATTCTGAAGATACCAAAGTTTCTTGGGTTACTGCCGCACAGTGTCTGGAAACTGGTGAAGTTTGCCAAAGAGCAGCTTTCTAATTCTGCTCAGGAAGGCATGCAGCAGCACATTTTCCTGAACAATTTCCTGAAGAAAAAGCACCTGACTTGCAGGCAGGCAGACATCTGCAAGATGCTTTAAAAAGCTTCTGCAGATTGTGCCACTGTCCAGCACCATCAATACCAACAGCAGAAGATGCTGATATTAATGTCTCTAAGGAGTAGAGGAGCAGTAAATTAAAATACTGGATACAGTAATACTGTATTGTTAAAAGTTCTAGTGTAAAGTATGGTTATTTAACTTCATTCATTTTTACATTCAGTTAAAATGTCAGTATTGTTCAGTATGCAGTAATAGTGTTAACATTTTAGTGTATATAGTAATACACTAATCTTAAAAGTTGTTTTGTTAACTGTGGTTATTTTATTTCTTAAACATTTTTTCATTCAAAAAAGCTTGATTAACCGGTGCATTTACTTAACCGGCAATACCCATTCCCCATGAATGCTGGATAACAAAGTTTGTACTGAATTAAAATGAAGATCTAAGCATTAAGATTTTAAGTTATGCACTGGGTTCATAACTCAGCTGTCCCTTGCTCACATTCATAGAGTTAAACTTGTTACCAAGTTTGGGATCAGAAGGAAATCTTCCTCCAATACATATTAGCGAGGATATTTTGGCATTATTTTGCCTTCTCTGAAGCACTGAGTAGGGGTTATCTGTTAACATCAGTTATGAACCTCCAATAGCACCAATTTCTGTAAATTGCAAGGACTGCACATCATCAGACTGTGGTGCTTCATGACTCCTTCTTATGTCTCCAAGGGTACATCTACACAGTAGCACGTACCTCAAAATAAGCTATGCAATTTGAGCTATGTAAATTGTGTTGCTTATTTCAAAATATCTGATTTCAATATTGAAATAAATCATTACTCCGGCATCTTCCTTAATCCTCGTGCAATGAGGATTACAGGAAGCTGGAATAAGAAGCCAGATATTTCAAATGTATTTTGAAATAATGGGTTTCTTGTGTAGACCGTGTATTTAGAGATAATGGAGGTTATCCCGAATTAGCACTGCTGTATAGATGTACCCCAAGTGTCATAGTAATTCTGTTCCCCTGTTTTCCTGCTGTCAGTGAAATTAAATTCTCTGCAGTAAGAGAGAATAGATCCTTGGCTCTTTTAATATTACCCTCTTCTAAAAAATGTGGGAATTTGGTAGCAGTAAAAACTGCCTTATGCTATGGAAAAATCCTTCAGAGCAAGGAGAGACGAGATAGCAGTTTCTCTGGATGCAAGGCTTAGCAAAATTAAAGATCAAATGAGCTTCATGGGGCCAGACTTTCTTTTCTATGGTTTGAGAGGTTTTACATTCTTTAAATTTCTCTTGTCACACTGTATGTTAACCACAAACTCTTAAACTGATCCTTTGGACTCGGTTTGTTCCAACTGCTGCCATATGCAGAGGGAGGGACAACATAAAATGAAAGGAATTATTTCACAGCCCCACTAAGAGCTTTTTAATTGTAAGTGGGTACATACAACATTTTCCTTTTTAAAAATGATCATTTTTGCTTAGGATTATAATTACTTTGTTCCCAATTTTGCTCATTAAGTCTCTGCTCTTCTTATGAGCTGAACCTCTCTTGGCATCCCATGTTCCTTCATCTTCCATTGATAGGAATAGGATTTTTCAGCAGGTTCAGCATCTCAAAGGATTGAATCCTATATTTTCCTGCACTTTCCTCAGGATTATCAGACGGTGCCAACTTCATTAACTAGATGTCAATTTTGTCTGGGAGAAACGGAGTAAAAATGGATCCACAAAGTTAAATGAAGTGGTTTGCCTTTGAAAGGACTGAACAGGTCTGGGCAAAATGTTTAGATGCAGATGAGCTACGTTAGCAAAGGACCCTGAGTAGATCCGTTGAATCCTTTGAATAAAGGGTAATCTTTTGAATAAAGCAGAAGAGGAGAAGAAAGGTCTAGGCCACCATTTCATTCACCTGATACTTAGTTCAATGGGGATCCGAACTAGCCTCTGGCAACGAGGGCTCATTCTGCCAGCCAGGGATCAGTGGAATATATGGGGCTTGTATTCTGTTATCTCTGGTGCCTGGCCACACCGCCAATGCACTCAAGGCATGAGCAAATGAAGTAGAATGTGATATATTCACTTTACATCATTCATGGATTCCCTCTAACTCAGGGGACCCTTACTTGCCCTGTTATGCCAGCTCTCTGTCCTCTTGGTACTGCTGTCCTCTTCTGTTTATCAGTTGCTTGGCTCTGAATCCAGTGCACTATGGGCCTGGCCTATACTACATGGGAAGGTTGAAGTAAGATATGCAACTCCAGCTATGTAAATTATGTAGCTGGAGTCAATATATGTTAAATCTCTATCCACCATCCACACAATGGGAGGTCTGCTCCTGTTGGCTTCCCTTACTTCTTGCAAGGAGTAGGAGTACCGGTGGCAACCGGGGTGCTCTTTGAGTTCAATCTAACAGGGGTATGCTACACTCACTAAATTGAACCCTGGAAGAACAACCATGACAGTGTTAATCTTCCATGTAGTGTAGACGTGTCCTATGAAAGTAACAGATTAAGAGACCATTCCTGCTCCCATTGTTTCCCCATTGAAAGCAGCACGATGAGCCCTAGAGAAAGAGAACATAAATAAAAGTGATGGAGAATGGCTGAGAATACAGTCCCAGTGTACTGCTCTCTAGACTGTTTCAGGGCCATTTTCATTACAGAAATATTTGCATGTTGACAGTTTGCATGTATGTTTGTCAGATGGCTCCATTTATAATATACTACCACGTTTTCTCAACTCAAGCAAATATCAGGACAAGGCATATAAGGAAGAAATTTATTCTGTTACAAGGAGATTTCTCAAAATACAGACTATTGGATAGATTAACTCTCTGTAAATGGATCAAAGAAAGCTCCGGGTTTACTCTGTCAATCCTGCACTGTTACGTTTGTGAAATATTTTATATTATAAACAGCTGGATTTATCAAGAAGGCTTCACAATATAGTTATGATATATTAAAAGAGCTTTGGGAATTTTCTTATATGCCAGCCATTGGGTATGATAGCCATCTATCTTTCATTAACAAGAAGGAAATATGCTATTCTAGCCAAATTAATGATTTCCACACACAAATTTCATACATGCACGCCTAATCTCTTTTCCATATGCATTTCCATGATAATCCTCAAAATATGTGATGGAATAATGCGAAGCCATGGCAAGGTTCAGTGCCTGATGCTATTTCACATTATCAGTGGAAAAATTAGTTCTGATTAAAAGATCATAGAATCATAGAACTGGAAGAGACCTCAGAAGGTCATCAAGTCCAGCCCCCTGCTCTAGGCAGGACCAATTCCAACTAAATCAACCCGGTGAGGGCTTTGTCAAACCGAGACTTAAACACCTCTAGGGATGGAGACTCCACTACTTCCCTAGGTAACCCATTCCAGTGCTTCACCACCCTCCTAGTGAAATAGTTTTTCCTAATATCCAACCTGGACCTCTCCCACCATCATTTCAACAGCAATGGTAAAAATAAACAAGTACAAAAAGAGGGCTTTCTCTCTGTCTCTCCCGAGCTCCAGTATTTGTTCCTATCTTAAGTGTATGCAAAAAAATGAGCTTACCTGATAACTGTGTTTAATAGAAGCTTAGCAAGGTTGTGCTCCCTCTCCTATTAAAAATGAGGAATAAAAAAGCCAGTGATTTCAATGGTGCAGGTTTGGATGCTTATTCTATACATACTACTTCATTCTCCATTTTTGTTTTGAGTGTTCTGCTTCGGTTGAGTCCTTTCAAATTTGCTCACATGTTTATTTGGTCATGGAGCAAAATCCTGGCTCCACTGAAGTCATTAGGAATTTTGCCGTTGACTCCAATAAGTCCAAGATTTCACCCATGATTCACATTCTTTCTTCCCATTTTAGCAACACAGCTGTGCTGTGTATTAATTCTCAGTTGGTCTTTTCATGATATATACACATACCAATTTTATGGACATTAGCTTTCCCCTTTTAAAATACAATGAGCAGAAAACGATGGAGGTAGGTTTGCCTCCCCCCTCCCCCCCCATTGTGAACTGCTTTTCAAAATGGAGCAAATTGAATTTTTCGTTGTTCTTCTGTTTCTCAATAGAATTAAAAAATCCTATAGAACATAACTCACATTCCAGCCTCTCCGGCTTCTTTTCACTTTTTAGTTCATTATTTATAACTCCCAAAAGTGTCTTTTGGGAACTCAGTCCTTCCTTCCTCCTTTTGTTATTCCTGTTCCAGTCTCTCCCTCTGCCTATTTAACTTTCTCTCAATATATTGGTAGCTCAGTAATTGCATAGTAACAGAACAGTTCCTTTGTATATGTACTGCTATTAACAATGTCAAACTTTCACATATGTGTACAGAGTCTCTCGCTCTCTCCCTTTTCCCTCCCCCTTCTGCTGCACTAGCTGAGGTAGCAGAGCTGTTACTTTATATAAATGGAAAATTTTGAAGAATGGAGGCTTAGTATGGACAAGCATTCAAAGGTTTAGGGGTGAAATCCTGAACCCACTGAAATAATGGCAAAATGCCTATGAACTTCACTTCAGATTCTCATACAAAACTTATCCAGATATTTTAAGACCCCCACCATATTCTTCTGTGACAAACTCCCACTGCCTTCCACTCAGTGACTTTCTCACTAGGCCTTTCATGACTCTTACAAGTGACTGCTCTGTTATTTTAATTAACTCCATCAAGGCCATATCCATCAGCAGTCATCTTTAAGACACAGGCAGGAGGTCTTCCAACCACAGCACCCTACTGTGGTGACTACTAAACAGAGGTAGCAATCTGGGGTGCAGTTTGTACATTGGCTGATCTGTTCCTGATCACACCACAAAAAACATAATTACAATTAGTGCCACTGCTTTCTTGGCAAAGAATCCCAGAATCAAATTGGTTGGGAGACTAAACTTCTCTCTGGAGGTTACAGTTTGAGGCTGATGGCTCAGTGTATTTAGCCTACACTGACTCATGTTGTACTATTCCTGTTCTGTGAGCAATAAATAGTGTTGGTTTTCAATAACTCACTCTTTCAAAACATTAAACATTGAGAGATTTTAAAAATATTTTTAAAGAAAAACCTTTCAGAGCAAGATTTTGATGCAAAAACCTCATTCTTAATTAATTGCATTGCATCAGCTTTGATACTGAGTGCAAAAAATTTAAATTAGATGCTAGTTTGGAAGCTTTAATTTTAACATTTATTTTAATGAAGCCCATTAGGGTCGCAATTCAAATAAATCATTATGAGTTAACCTACCAAACAAATTATGGGAATTGCATGTTTCAATCAACAAGCGATACCAGTTAAACTTTGTAGAGCACTAATTACAATACATATCTGTCATATCATTGACTTCAGTATATCCATTTAAGAACCTTTTAGGCCATATCTACACTAGGAGATTATTGCAGATTTACTAAATTCTACTTTTGGGCACCTGATTTTACAAATTCGAAGTTCTGTGTCCTCACTATGGGGAAGACTAGACTTTAGTCCGAGACAGGCTCCATTAATGTGGATGCACTACCTTGGACTCTCAGCCCCAGGAAGCATTCTGGAGAGCTGTGGGAGGCTTTCTAGAGGCTAATTAGTTCAAATTAGCAGCAGCAGAGCACCCACAATAATGTTATTTCAGACTTTCAAGTTTGGGAATAGAATTATTTCTCATGAAAAGCAGGAGTATAGAATTAGAATTCCATGGCCCCATATCCTGGAATATTGGGCTCGGTAGTGTGGATACATCTGCTTACAAATTTCATCAGGGAGGGGGTGGTAATTCAGACTGAGGTCCTAGTGTAGACCAGGCCTAAGTGAACTATACTGTTTGCTTTTTAGCTAAACCCTGGACTAGATTTACTGCATTTTAATATTTTGTCAGTGATTTCTATGTTGTTTTACTGACTTGTTTTTTCCCCTCACAGTAAGAGGTGAATTAAGAGAGCAGAAGTCACCAGGTGGGTTCTTGATTCAAATTTTAATTATTATTTAATTATTTTAATTATTTCAAATGTACCCATAACATCTGAACACATGATAACACTACATCACTTACATGTAGCTCTTTTTACTGTAAAAAAATCCCAGTAGGAAAATTACTTGATTATAACTCTATATTTATAAATCATTTCTCCCTTATTTAATCTCTTTAATACTTCTACCTTGCTGTTTATTTTCTTTTATTCAATTTAGATATAGGGATTATCACAACCACTGTCAGACATGAAATTGTGGACTCTGTATCAATGATGGATGGACCACGTACAGCTGTGCTTCAAAAGTGATACAAATTCTGCAGATGAGTAAACTGAAACATCACCAGTTCAGGTAGTACAAGCACTACATATGAATTTACTGCTGCAATACCAAAGTATAAGGACAGATTACAGAGTGTCAAAGGAAGAAAGAACAACAGATGAGGCAATATTCTTCTTCTCAAAATTGTTTGAAATAGACATTAGGATAATGAACCCAATAAATTACTTTTCTTAGAGTGATATGAACAAATATGAAGTGAATATAACTTGTCTGTGGGATAAATGTATGAATTTAGAAATAGAACCAAGTGGCTATCAAATCTCTCACCTAAGTTTTTTACTCTCAGAGTTATGGACCCATTTGCAAATCTGAATGAAAAAACTTGCTGTGTATGTTTTGTATGGATTTTATTGTGAATTAATAAACAAGCAAATTTAAAATTACAAACTGCTCAGTAGGGCTAATTACTTATACACTGTTACTCAACTGTGAATTAGATAATATAATTATCAAGTCAAGGTGCTAATTGGATTTGAGTCAATACATCAATAAATTAACAATGATATTAAATTGAGTCAACACATGATCAAGTTCTTTTAGGTCTTGGCACATTTATGGATGTGACTGATTGTAATTTTCTCTTGCTCACAGATATACCTCTATCATCCTCTAAACAGTTCTAAAAACACACTAGGGGCTTCCCAGCAACTGATCCTTTCCCTTCATCAACAAGGAATTGAGGAATCAGCCATTTGAGGCTTATCTGGAGGTCTTGCTCTCAGCAGCAAAGCCAACAGATAGAGCTGGTTTTAATCAGATAACGTATAAGCCACTGAAAATCTTTCTTTTCATTTGAAGGACTTCTGTTAATTGATTCCCAGTGATGATGCTAAATCATGTATCATGCAGAAGAATGTTCTTAAAAACTTTCAAATGGTTGGCTTCTGTGGATCATTTTCAGGATGTCCAACATATAATATTCTAGGGTGATAGTGCAATCAATGGAACTCCTTTTCAAGCATTGCCACAATAGCTAGCATGTTTTTCAGAAGTCAGAAAATTCTCATGAATAGATAAAATGGGGAAAGAATTTCTAGCACCTCAAACAGGAGACTTGGGCTATGCAAGGGAGATCTGTAGATGGTAAAATTTAGACTCAAGGTGGGGAGGTGAGTAAGTTCAAAGGTGAGTAAGTGTGAATTGTTTTTTCTGTCCATAGAGCATTTGTATCTGGTTGATTTTTAAATCTTGGCATTCCTCTTCATGATGAGGCAAGTTTTCAAAACTGGTCATCCATGCACATGAACAAGTGCAACTTGGTTGTACTGAAATCAAGAACGCAGCTTTCTCAAAATTCTTTAAATAGACTATTACAGACTAAGACATTAGGCTCAATTTATGTAAAAGCTTGAATTTATAAGTCTCAGAGGTCTAGTCATGTTAGTCTGTAACTTTAAAAATAACAAGTAATCCTGTGGCACCTTAGAGACTAACAAATATATATGTATATTGATATTTAAATCCTGGCATTCCTTTTTATGAGAGGTAAGTTATATGTATAGAGAGAGACAGAGACAGACAGACAGACAGACAATCATGAGTTTTTGTGGGCAAAACCCACTTCCTCCATTCAGGCTCATCTGAGGAAGGCTATGTCTATGCTATGCATCCAGGGAATGCTTCCGCTTTTTTGGAACAGTTTTCAAAAAAGCGAGCGTGTTCTTTCGGAAGCTCTGTATTCCTCATTTTATGAGGAAAATGTCAGAAAAGCCTCTTCCGGGGAAAAAAGTGGAAAAAGGTACGCGAATTGCAAACCGCAATTTGCGTATCTTTTTCCGGAAAAAGATGCAGTGGAGACATAGCCAAAGTGGGTTTTGCCCACAAAAGTTCATGATTCTCTCTCTCTCTCTCTGACTGTGTCTAGACTGGCCAGTTTTTCCCGGGAAATCAGCAGCTTTTCCGGAAAAACTTGCCAGTTGTCTACACTGGCCGCTTGAATTTCCGCAAAAGCACTGACTTCCTACTGTAAGAAATCAGTGCTTTTTGCGGAAATACTATGCTGCTCCCGTTTGGGCAAAAGTCCCTTTTGCGCAAAACTTTTGCGCAAAAGGGCCAGTGTAGACAGCTGAGATTTGTTTTGCGCAAAAAAGCCCAAATCACGAAAATGGTGAATGGGGCTTTTTTGCGCAAAAGCACGTCTAGATTGGCCACGGACGCTTTTCCGCAAAAAGTGCTTTTGCGGAAAAGCGTCCGTGCCAATCTAGACGCTCTTTTCCGAAAATGCTTTTAACGGAAAACATTTCCATTGAAAGCATTCCCAGAAAATCATGCCAGTCTAGATGTAGCCCCAGTGTGTGTGTGTGTGTGTGTGTGTGTGTGTGTGTGTGTGTGTGTGTGTGTGTATATATATATATATGTATTTGTTAGTTTCTAAGATGCCACAGGTCTACTCATTGTTCTTGAATTTATAGTTCAATGCTGCTGACCTAATGTTGCAATCCTTGCTCACTCAGAAGTCCCATGGACTTCAGTGGCATATTTGCTTTAGTAGAACATATAAAACAAGGCTATATATTTACTATAACGTTTCTGAACTGGAGATGCTTTTAAATAAGTTATTTAATCTCCCCAATATAGATTGTACTGTTAACTGAGAAAATCCCAATTAACCTTTTCTACACTTCAAAACATACATGTGCTTTCAAAAAACGTTATGCAAGTTGATTTTTTCTCTCCACTAAAATTCCAGGGTAGTGACACTTATTCATGTACAAAGAAATAATGCTGTTAGCTAATGCTAAGCATGTGAAATTAGATTGCAATAGTGATTTTTAAAATTACTCAAGGAAACACAGGACAGAATAAAATACACTAATGCCACAGTAACCTGATTAAAATAATTCTGTATGCAGAATGCGTATTTTTCTGGAATTCTCTATGGCTCTTCTTTTGCCCATAAACAAAGTTCCAAAATGAAGTGAGGTCAAGGGAGAGAGAGACTGTTAGCTTTAATGCAGAGAGTACAATATGTAGAATCATAACAATGTACAGCTCAATGGGCCCTCAACAACTCATTTAGTCCATCTCTCTTCACTAAGGTATAATTAAGTATACCTACAGCATCCCAGAGAGGTGTTTATCTAACCTGCTCTTAAAAACCTCCAATGACAGGGATTCTACAACATCCCAAGGTAACCTGCTCCACTGCTGACCTATTCTTTCTAACAGCTAAACTTTACTAATAGCTGACAAACCTCCCTTGCTGCAAACTGAGCTGATTACTTCTTGTTCTACCCTCATGGAGAAAAATTGATCAATTAACATAATCAGATCCCTCTTCCCCACACTCAGTCTTCTTTTCTCAAGAGTAAACATATCGGCTACATCTAGAGTGGCACGATTTTCTGGAAATGCTTTTAACGGAAAACTTTTCTGTTAAAAGCATTTTTGGAACAGAGCGTTTAGATTAGCACGGACGCTTTTCCACAAAAGCACTTTTTGTGGAAAAGTGTCCGTGCCAATCTAGACGTGCTTTTCTGCAAAAAAGCCCCGAACGCCATTTTTGCGATCGGGGCTTTTTTGCGCAGAACACATCTCAGCTGTCTACACTGGCCCTTTTGCGCAAAAGTTTTGCGCAAAAGTACTTTTGCCCGAATGGGAGCTGCATAGTATTTCTGCAAGAACACTGACAATCTTATATGAGATCGTCAGTGCTTTTGCGGAAATTCAAGTGGCCAGTGTAGACAGCTGGCAAGTTTTTCCAGAAAAGCGGCTGATTTTACGGAAAAAACTGGCCAGTCTAGACACAGCCATCCAGTTCCTTCAACCTTTCGTCCTAGGTCATGTTTTCTAAACTTATTATTTTTGTTGCTCTCCACTAGACTCTCCCTAGTTTGTTCACATCTTTCCTGAAGCATGGTACCCTGTACTCCAGCTGAGACCTCACCAATGCCAAGCAAAGTAGAATAATTATATTCCATCTGACATTCTTGTTAATACATTCCAAAATGACACCTGATTTTTTCAAAACAACACTATACTAACTCTTCTGTGATCCCCTATGGACCACATATCTTTTTTCAGCAGTACTACTCCTAGCCAGTTATTCCCAATTTTTTTTCCTTCCTAAATGGACTCTTTGCACTAGAGTTTATTAAATTTCATCTTATTGATTTCAGACAAATTTATCTATCATTTTTGGTCCTAGTCCTACCAGTTAGACAGTGAACTACTGATAACTACACTTCGGCTGTGTCTACACTGGGCCACTTATTCCGGAAAATCAGCCGCTTTTCCGGAATAAGCTGCGAGCTGTCTACACTGGCCCTTGAATTTCCGGAAAAGCAACAACGCTCTACTGTACAAAATCAGCCGCTATTCCGGAAAAACTATTCTGCTCCCGCTCGGGCATAAGTCCTTATTCTGGAACACTGTTCCGGAAAAGGGCCAGTGTAGACAACCAAGTAGTCTTTTCCGGAAAAAAGCCCCAATCGCGAAAATGGTGATCGGGGCTGTTTTCCGAAAAAGCGCGTCTACATTGGCCACAGACGCTTTTCCGGAAAAAGGGCTTTTCCGGAAAAGCAGCCTGCCAATGTAGACGCTCCTTTTCCGGAAAAACTGAAAACGGAATAGTATTCCATTTTAAGCATTTCCAGAAATTCATGCCAGTGTAGACACAGCCTTCGGGTATGGTTTTTCTACCAGTTGTATACCCACCTTATATTTATTTTCTCTAGTTTGCTTAAAAAGTGTCATGTGGGACTGTATCAAAAGCTTTATAAAAGTCCAGGTATATCATGTCTACTATTTTTCTGCTAATCATTAGGCCAGTTATCCTGTCAAACATGAATATTAGACTAATTTGGCATAACTCGTTCTTATTTAAATTGCCTGTTAATCATTTATTTTGAGTGTCATTCTGAGTATCAAAGCTAGTCTGATTGGTTTATAAAACTGCTCGTTCTCATTTTTGAAGATAGGTGTGACATATGCCCTTTACTGTCCCTTGGGACCTCCCCCATCCTCCATAAGTTCTTAAATATGACTGCTAATACTTCAGAGATAGTTCTGACTTTTAAAATGAATGTGAAGAAATATTCATTAATCTGTTCTTTTCTATTCTAACTGTATAGCCTTACCGCTTGTTAATATTAATTGTATTAAGCGTCTGCTCACAATTAACCTTCTAATTAACCTTCTAATGTATTAGAACATCTTCTTATTGTCTTTATTTCCCTTCCTAAGCCTTTCTCATTTTGTCTGGACATGCTTATGCTATTCTTTTATAATCATCCTTACAATTTGTCCTGGTTTCCTACCTCTTGTATAACTTCCTTTTGATTTTCAACTCATTAAAGATTGCCTGATGTAGCCAGACTGGTCCCTTACTGTTCTTCCTTTCTTTCCTCCGCTTCAGGATAGCTTGCTGTTCTACCTTTAATATTGTCAATTATTAAAGGATTTTATTAAGTAAAAAAAGCAAGATTTAAGTCGTTGTAAGTGATAGCACACAGCACAAGGTAAGTTTATAAGCAAAATACACCAGCTAAGTTTAGCACACCTACAAACTGGTTACACTGAATATCTCAACCTCAATTATTCTGATAAGCTTCTTTCACAAACTGGACAGTCTCCCAGTCTGGGCTTCATCCTTTCCCCTGTTCAGTCTTAGATGTTTCCAGAAGTCATCTTGGGTGGTAAGCATGAGTGTGCTAACATCTGGTGGCAGTCCCAGTTGTTTGGTTTCTTACCTTTATATAGATTTTGCCAAAGGCAGCAATCCTTTGTGATCAGTTTAAATTTTTTTCTCATTTTCAGTAGAAAAGTACAATGTCCAAGATGGCTCCCAGCATCAGATGACCTAAATACATATTCTTGTGGGGACTCTGAGCCCCTTTCACTGGCTGGTTACTAGGAAAAACAAACATGTTTACAGGTGATTGCCCTTATGATTGAACCACCAAGTCTCTGAAATGCACTTAATGGCCCACACTTAACATGTCTACATAAGTAACTCCGGTTAATACTTCATATTTCTAACTTCAAATACAGGAATAATATATGCACACACATAGAATATCCACATTAAGTAAATTATAATTTTTCAAATGACACTTTATGTGATGGCGGGGATATCCTTTTCTGAACATTCTAGCCATTCAGTCAACTAAAGTCTTTTCATAGAGGTTAACTCTTTACCCTAATTAGGGTCAACCTATCTCTAATTGCCTTTCCTGTAACCATAGACAGTGGGTCCTCTAGAGAGTCCTCAGGAATGCTAATGAAGCAGGAAGTGAGAGGCCAGGAGAGCCAATGGAAACAAAGTGTGGGCTTTTGAATTGAAATCAGTGGCTCTCCTGTTCCTGCTGTTGTGTAAGCAGAGCAGTCCCTAGAAGGACCACTGTGGAGTTAGGGAGCAAGGCATGGAGAATCCAGTGACATACATGCCTAAGGATGGACTAAATCTTGAAATCACAGATATGTGAGTAGAACAAGAAGGACTTTCCTGTGATGAGCACATGTAATTTCTCTCTTATACTGTAACTGTTAGTACTTTTCAAACTGAGTGCCATAGCGGGAGGGGAATGGGGGCGGTGACATACATGGTCCTGCCCCCTGGATGTGTATGTCACCGCCCCGCCCCCTTCACCTCTCTCCATGGCGGCTCAGCTGAGTGTTGCGCGCTTAGCCGGGCTGCCGCGGGGGAGGACAGGTGGGGCAGTGATATACATGGCCAGGGGGCGGGGCTCTCTATGTCACCCCCCCCCACCGTGGCCTGGCTGAGGGGCACACCACTCAGTGCCACAGCGGGAGGAGGAAGGGGAGGGGAAGTGATATACACGGCCCCGCTCCCTGACCGTGTACATCACCGCCCCCTCCCCTTCCTGTCCCACCGGGCACACCTGAGTGGCGCTCAGCTGGGTCTTGGCAGGGGAGCAAGAAGCAGCAAGCGGCCCATGGCTGCACCCTCCCCCCACGCCAGGTCTGTTTCCCGCCCCCCTCCTCCCGTCCAGCCCCACGGCCACCGATCCCCTTCCCACCCCCTCTTCCTGCTGGCCAGCTCCACAGCCCCCCAGACACTCCCCTGCCAGAGCTGCTTCCCTCCCATCCTCCCCTACAGCCCCCAACGCCCCCCAGCTCTGCTTCGCAACCCCCTTCTGGCCAGCCCTGCCCCCTTCCCCTCCCTGCATGGCACCCTGCCCCGCCCCCGTTCCCTGCCCTCCCCCTCTGTGGTGCACTGCGCTGCTCCCAGCTGAGCGCCGCTCCTGCCAGGCCCCGGCGGGGGAGCAAGTGGTGGCAAGCAGCCCTTTGGGGTTCGCACTCCCCACGCGTGTGGAGCGCGGACCCCAAAAGGCCGCTTGCCACCCTGGGCCCAGCTGACCACCGCTCCCGCAGGGCCCACCTGAGTGGCTCTCAGGCCGGGCCCTGGCGGGGGAGCAAGCGGCAGCAAGCAGTAAATGAGGTTTACTGGATCTTTCGAAAAATCCTGCTGTTTTTGAAAGATCTGCGTCTAGATGGTGGTTTTACTTTCAAAATGGCACTTGTTCGAAAGAGCGCCATGACGCAATTATGCAAATGAAGCACAGGATATTTAAATCCCTGCTTCATTTGCATTTTCGAAGTGCCTCATTTACAACCCTCTGTCGACAGAGGGATGTAAACTAGACACAGCCAAACTGGATCTGTCAAAACTCTTTGCTTCTGTCTATAACTGAAATTATTTTTGCACTCTAGGGCTATGTCCAGACTACATCCCTTTTTCGTAAAAGGGATGTAAGTTAGACATATCGCAATTGCTAATGAAGCAGGGATTTAAATGGAATGTAGTCTAGACATAGCCTAGATGTAAGCTCTAATTGTTCTCAAAGAATTGTACATCTGTTTGGGGGTCTTGTCAGATCTTTTGGATATATTCAAATTCTTAGTTCATTAAGTTTAATTGCAGTGAAACTTTTACTAAAACAAGCGGTTGACATGTACTTTTTTGTAGTGAAACCCTATTTTATTTTCTGTATCTTTTATACTCTCTGAGCTAATGGAATTTAAAGATTGCACTTGTATCTATATCAGTATGATGAATTATATCTTTAGTGCATCTCAGTCCATTAAACACCTTGTGCTTTAGAATATCTTCTCAACTTAAACACTTTACACCTTTTTGATCATTTGCATTTCCAGACCTCTGTTCAGTAGAAGTACAGAGACTTCTAGTTCCTCTGTTTCAAACTCTGCAAAGTGCTATCTAGCTTGTCACAGTATTTCACTGTGGCTGTGTCAAACTGGTTCATTTTATACCCATTTGTGTGTGAAATTTGCTTATTTTTTATTTTTTATTTTAATGTTGAGTGGTCACTAAGCCCTGGTCTAAAGAATGGAGTTATTTTGAAACAACCACCCATATTTGGAAGTAATAAGCAGAGTGTTCCACACTACCAAGCCTCAGCGGGGTAGCCGTGTTAGTCTGAATCTGCAAAAGCGGCGAGGAGTTCTGTAGCACCTTAGGGTATGTCTACACTACCACCCTAGTTCAAACTAGGGTGGTTAATGTAGGCAACCGAAGTTGCAAATGAAGCCCGGGATTTGAATTTCCTGGGCTTCATTTGCATCTTGCCGGGCGCCGCCATTTTTAAAGCCCCGCTAGTTCGGACTCCGTGCCCGCGGCTACACGCGGCACGGAGTAGGTAGTTCGGATTAGGCTTCCTATTCCGAACTACCGTTGCTCCTCGTGGAACTAAAGGACACCAAATGAAATGAATGGGTAGCAGGCTTCAACTAATAACAGAAAGTTTTTCTTCACAAAGCAAATAGTCAACCTTTGGAGCTCCTTGCTGCAGGAGGCTGTGATGGCTAGAACTATAAAAGTGTTTAAAGAGAAGTGAGATAAAGTCATAGAGGTTGGGTCCATGGAGTGGTATTAGCCAGGGGGTAGAAATGGTGTCCCTGGCCTCTGTTTTGGAAGGCTGGAGATGGATGGCACGAGACAAATGGCTTGGTCATTGTCTTCGGTCCATCCCCTCCAGGGTTCCTAGTGTTGGCCGCTGTCGGCAGACAGACTACTGGGACCTTTGGTCTGACCCAGTATGGCCATTCTAAGCTCAGGGCTCAGAGCTTAGGGTCGGGGGTCTCAGTGGACCACCTTGATTTTCATGCAAACCTGCTGGGTGGCCAGGCTGGCAGCTATCCTGCCCTAGACGGCCACTTTCCTGTGCCTAGTGCGGAGGTCGTGGATGAGGTCCACGATGTCTGCACTAGACCAGGCGGGCGCCCACCTCTTGCAGACCTGGGCAGGCTCCCAAGAGCTACCAGCCTGGTCCCGGGAAGAGGCGGAGGGCTGGGTGGCAGCGGGTGGCTGGCTCGAGCCGTGCCAGGTACAGGGTCTGCTGGCTGGATGCTGGCAGGCTTGCACCTGGCACGGGCACCGTAGCCAGCCCGTGCCCCTTTAAGGGCTCCGGGGCTGGGAGGGGGGCAGAAGAGTTTCCCTGGTGTTGGCCAGAGTGGCCACCAGGGAAAGCTGGGGAGGGCTAGCCTCCCACTAGTTTGAATTAAGTGGCTACACAGCCCTTTATTCGAACTAGTTAATTCGAACTAGGCGTTAGTCCTCGTGGAATGAGGTTTACCTAGTTCGAATTAAGTGCTCCGCTAGTTCGAATTAAGTTTAAACTAGCGGTTTGCATGTGTAACGCCTATCCTGCAACGCCTTGCATGTGTAACGTCTGTTAGTTCGAATTAACTTTGTAGTGTAGACATACCCTCACAGAACCCACATCCCATACCCCCTCTCACATCCCAACCCCTACCCCAGTCTTGAGCCTTCTTCTGTACCTAAACTCCTTCCCAGAGCCCGCACTCCAAACCCCTCAGCTCCATCTCTTAAGTCAACATCCTCTCTTGCACCCCAAATCCCCCATCCCTGACACCATCCTACAGCCTGGAATCCCAGCTGGAATCCTCACCTCAACTCTCTATCCACCCTGGAGAAAATAAGTAAGTGCATGAGGATGGGAGGAGAGCAAGTGACAGAGGGAGGAGGGATGGACTGAGCAGGAGTGGAGACTTGGAGAAGAAGCAGGGAAGGGGCAGGTCAGGGATTGAACAAGGTGTTCAATTTTTTTGCAATCAGAAAGCCAGCAACCATAAGCTGTCAGGGTGCATCTACACAGCATCCTAAGCTTGAAATAAGAGACGCAATTTGCGCTATACAAATTGCATATCTTATTTTAAAACTATTTCGGAACTATTTTTATTTAAAACTATTTCGGAAACTATTAGTTTGAAATTTGCCATGCCAAATTACACAGCGCCAAATTTCGAAATAACACTCTATTTCGAGCCATCCCTTAACCCTCCAGAAATGATGCTTACCGGCATGGTGAAATAGTCGCATGAAATCAGACCCAATGTGTTGTCTTGCCATGACTTCAGAGGTACTCAGAAACTACAACTATGTATAAGAGAAAATGGATCAGATTAACTAAAATTCAGTTAGCTAGATAGTGTTATAGGAGTATTAGTATTTGTCTCACATTTCTTCTGCCAACCTTAGCTGCCACAATGGAACACAAAACAGATTCTATATTATTTCTATCTTATTGAGGTCTCATATTTATTTACATAGGTACTAAAATACCATCCTCATGATGAGAAGAGGCAACAGTATATGGTAACATTTAATTAGCATGCTGCTTACCCTTCAAACTTTTCCATTTACTGTAATGCATTTATAGTACATTGTCTTTCAGAAAAGTTAATGGTGCTTCATAATTCAGTTCAACTAAAAGCAATATCAAATACAAACATTTTGCATTTTTAAAATTCTAGTTTCCTAACCTACTGTGGTAAATTGGTTCAAAAACTGTGAGTTGTAAGAAATCACATCCTTTATATCTATGACAGTCCAGTAAATCTGCAGACTGACATTAAATACGCTGTCAACTATATTTAATATACTTTCCATTCACTATTTATAAGACCTGGGAGGGTTCATCTATGTTAGTGAACATATGATGCTGTGGTGAGATGTATTTATGATAACATTTACTATGTAGTAATGTAACCCTTCTATCACAGTCCAGTTTTCTTATAGCTGCTGACAATGATAAGTTGTGCTGTCTTTCATTGAGAGATTACGTATGGGGAACACATTCTATGGGCTTGACCAATGTACTACTGTAAGTTGAGGTGAGAGGCAGGTTAAGGTACTATGTCTACCCAACCTGTAATAACAGAGATGTAGATGCTGTTGTGATCCTTATTTATACTATTCCCACAAGTACTAAGCCTGTAAGTACCACATCCCTTTATTCAGATAACTGTTTTTATAGGATGTATGTTCTTGCTTCCAGAAGTGACACCTCTGTAGTTGGATGGCCCCCATTACTGTAGCATCTGAGTGCTTAATAATTTTTGCTGTATTTATCCTCACAACACTTCTGTGAGATAAGAGAGTGCTATTTTCCCTGTTTTACAGAGAGGCATTGAGACAGAGTGAAGCTAAGAGACTTGCCGATGGCCACCCAGGGCTTCTTCAGAAGGGAAGAGACTTAAATCCAGTATTCCCAAATCCTAAAATAATGCCCAAACTACTGGACCACCCTTGTTCTCTAAGAAGCAAGCACATAATAGATCCCTACTGTAGCTTGATCAGTGGAACTAGCTTCAGAGGGCCCATTTTCCCTAGAACTATTATTAAAAGGTCACCAGGGTGATTTAAGCTGGCTTCAACTCAGCCATTTGGACAGAGCATTTCCCAGGGTTTAATAAAGTTTCACTTTTTCAGGTTAACCCACATTCAGCATCCCTATTTATGAATGCAACAAGGTGGCAGTGTCTGAGCAGCAAATTCTCTGGAATGCAGAAGCCGATAATGGAGCCATGGAACTCAGTCTGGAGCCCTGGGTATTGTAGACACAAGCTTAGCCCAGGGACAAACTGACTGAAAGGAGGCAAGTGAGCTGTACAAAGACTTGCCCATACAGGTGGACAAGAGCAGCTGGAAAGCAAAGCTATTATTTTACCTTGCTGATGAAGAAGGAAGAGAGCTGCAGCATTCTGATGTTCACCACTGCGACAAGCCTTACAGAAGTACTAGGAGCTCTGGGGCATATGGTTCTCCAAAGCACAATGAGACTATGGAGAGATACTGTTTTTTTCATTACAGATTAATCCAAAGGGAGGTTCCCAATGTTAAAAGTCTACACACTATCTGGTACATGCAGTGTGCAGTGGCAGTCAAAAAAGCAAATAGAATGTTAGGAGTCACTAAAAAAGGGATAGAGAATAAGACAAAAAATACCTTAGGGTATGTCTACACTACAAAGTTAATTCGAACTAACGGATGTTAGTTCGAACATTGATAGGCGCTACACTAGCGCTCCGCTAGTTCGAACTTAATTCAAACTAGTGGAGCGCTTAATTCGAACTAGGTAAACCTCATTCTACGAGGACTAAGCCTAGTTCTAATTAGCTAGTTCGAATTAAGGGCTGTGTAGCCACTTAATTCGAACTAGTGGGAGGCTAACCCTTCCCAGCTTGCCTTGGGGGCCACTCTGGCCAAAACCAGGGAACCTCTACTGCCCCCCTCCCGGCCCCGGAGCCCTTAAAGGGCCACGGGCTGGCTACAAAGTTTGTGCCAGTTGCAAGGCTGCCAGCACCCAGCCAGCAGACCCTGCAACTGCCACGCCATGAGCCAGCCACCTGATGCCACCCAGCCCTCCCCCTCTTCCCGGGACGAACCTGGCGGCTCCCAGGAGCCTGCCCGGGGCCGAAAGAGGAAGGCGCCCACTTGGTCTAGTGCGGAGATCGTGGACCTCACCGACGTTTGGAGGGAAGCCTCCAATGTCCACGATCTCTGCACTAGCCACAGGAACGTGGCTGTCTACGGCCGCATGGCTGCCAGCCTGGCCGCCAGAGGCCACCAGCGGACCCGGGAGCAGGTCCGCTGCAAAATAAAGGACCTGCGGCAGTCCTACTCCTGGGCCTGCCTGCCAGGGGCCGAGCCAGAGGCCTGCCCCCACTTTCAGGCTCTGGACCACATCCTGGGGGCTCACGCCGTCCATGCCCCCCGGGTGGTCATCAACCCTGGGGCAGAGGGACCTTTCCTGGACACCGAGGAGGAGGAGCCGGACGCCGCCGCGAACCAGGAGCCTGCCCAGGACCCAGGACCCCCGAGGAACCCCACAGACAACATCTCCTGTGTCGTCCGAGGCCGGGGAGGCCTCCACCTGTGAGTACCATCATGCTCCCCTTATTTGTACGGAGGCGTGGGGGGGAGAGGGAGCCCAGGGACCGTGCGCCTGGGCCTTGCCCACCATGGAGCAGCAGCTGGGTGTCATGCAGGGGCCTTGGCCTTGCAGAGGGGGGCTGGGTTTCATCCACCTTGTCCCCAGGGAGAACTGACCGCTGCTCTTGTTTCACCACAGCCGCAGCACCTGGGACTGCAGGGCGCACCACCCCACCTGCAACAGCCACCCGCTCCCGGGCCAGCTGACATGCCAGAAACCAGGAGGACTACCAGCGGCGGCACCTCTGGTTCATGGAGCAGCTGCTCTGCAACTAGGAGCACTGGGTCCGGGAGGACCTTCGGCTGCGCCAGCAGAGTGTGGATGCGCCGGAGGAGCAGGGCCGTGCCCTCAGAGGCCACCTCCAGACCCTGGTGGACTGGTTCCTGCCTCCTCCTACTCCGGCTCCTGCGGCTGCTACAGCTCTCGCTCCTCTTCCCACCCCTGCTGCCCCTGATCCCTCTGCTGCCCCTGCTTCCTCTCCTGCTTCCTCCGCACCCCCCGTCCCTCCTGCCCCACCCTCCACACCCGCTCCCCCCAGAGGTCCATGCACCCGCAGTGTTGCGAGATGGGAGAGCCAGCCGGACCCCCAAGCCTGAGCTTTCCCTTCCCTTCCTCCCCTTCCACCCCCTTCCTGCATGCATCTGACGAAGTGGGTCTTTGCCTACGAAAGCTTATGATCCTACACTGCAGTTAGTCTATAAGGTGCCACAGGACTCCTTGCCGCCTTTAAATCCTCATCATTCTTAAGCTCAAAGATTACAAATCTATATAGTATTTCCAGGAAACAGATGAAAGGAAATGACAACCCTGCATCCAAAAGAAAGTATCCTTTCCTTCAAATACTGAAAAGGGGAAAAAAGCATACCACTATCTTTTTTTCCCCTATCCTGTCCTCACAGCACTATGATAACAAGGAACATGCATTTTGAAAGAATGATCTAAAAAGACTTCAAGTGGGGTATATTATACCAAACATGCTAATTTCTGTGTAATTCATTCTACTGCATTTCTAATGGTCTCCTGTTTTGAAAAGCTACAAAATTGAAAACAAGATAAATGCTGATGGCTTCCTTAGAAATATAGGCATGGAAGCCAAACATATGCTTACTATTGAAATCAGATTTCATTTTTAGCCATTATAATTTATGACGATAGGGCCAAATTTTTACCATGTTTACCCTAGAGCACGTGAAAGTGGATTATGTTTTACTTTCACAATTTTCTTTAATACTCCTAGAATCATGATTTAGAAATCAACTTTTGAAATGTTCAGTTGGCTAATGTGCTGCAGCATTTATTAGAATAGTTAGCTGCAGTATTACCCAGCGTAATGGGCATGATGGCATTGGCCTGAGTAGATTTTTTGGCTTCTAACACCAGCCCTACTTTTGAAAGAAAGTATATTGGAAATGATGAAATTGCTATAAATTTTATAAACCAGACTTGTGTCTATGCTAATAAAAACCATGAGGAAATCCGGACATCAGTTCAAAATCAGGCCACTATATGTAACTTGGACATCTGGTCATTTCCTATGGAACTTATAGAGAAGGTGCCCGCATACAGGAAATGTGTTTGATATGTCCACTGACTTTTACATAGTAGTACAAAATATATACTATACAGGTACAGTAATCTGACATCAACTTGCCTTTTGAATGAATCACTAGATTTTTTTTCACTCCTTGTTCCGTCTTTAACTTTCACCTAATCAGCCCATCAGTGAAGAGGTAACCAATCCCTAATTTTCAAGGTTGTGTGTGCATTAGGGAATAGATTATTACTGATATGTGATTTACAAAGTAACTGCACTATTACATTTTAAGTCATGATTTTGTAAAGATTTTGAGAATACCTTGAGTATGAGATGTGCAGTCAGACTGCATTCATTTGTATAATACAATGTGATACGGATTTTTCAGAAGGCTTGTTGTCTCTTCCTAGCCTTTCTTCTTGATTTCTTATAACAACAATTGCTGAAGGTCTGAACATGATAGATATATTCCTGGTTTGGAAGTCTTACAACACATTTTTATTGTCATTTAATGTTTCTAATAATCACTTGAATGCAGCAGTGATTCTCAACCAAGGGTACACATGTGCCAAAGTCATTGTAGAGGTTTTTCAGGGGATACATCAACTCATCAACATATTTGCCTTGTTTTAAAACAGGCTGCATAAAAAGCACTAGTGAAGTCAGTACAAACTAAAATTTCATAGAAACAATGACTTGTTTATACTGTTCTATATAATATACACTGAAACTAAAATACAATATTTATATTCCAATTTATTTATTTTATAATGATATGGTAAGAATCAGTAAGTAAACCATTTTTAGTTATAGTGTGTTGTGACAATTTTGCATTATGTCTGATTTTGTGAGCAAGTGTTTTTTTTTTCAACTTGGGGGTACACAAGACAAATCAGATTGCTGGAAAAGTTGAGAACCACTGGCGTGTACAGGTTTTAGCTGTGGCTGCCCAATGATGTGTGTAGGTGATGGATGAGTGTTTTCTTGTACATATCCATATAAAATTAGGAACTCTGTTTTGCTTTGTGAATACCATTTTGTGTCTATACTGCTCTGTATCTTCACTGTTGCCTTTTTTCTTGCTGAAATTCCAATGGACTAACTATGCAGAACAATCAAGTTTTGTTACCTCACACTCCCATTCAGGAAAATGAGTTAGCTGCTGCCTAGATGAAGCAATTATCCATCTGTGGGCTTGTAACCAAGTAACAGAGCATGTGATGAGGGACTTGAAGCCACTGAGGAGTGTCAACTGACAGTGGTACTGGAACTTTATAAGAGAAGGGTTTTTTACTGTTTTTTTTAGAGAAGATAAGGTTGAGTGAAAGAAGGATACTGAGAAGTGCTAGATTAATGAATGAGCTCATGGGACTCATACCCAGGAGACCCAACCAGTTTAGAGGCCTATACAGGAGTACCATAATATCTTAAGAATATAAGAATGTCCATACTTGGTGAGACCAACAGTCCATCTAGTCCAGTATCCTGTCTTCCAACAGTGGCCAAAGCTAGGTGCCCCAGAGGGAATGAACAGAAGACATAATAATCAAGCTCATTCCCTGTTTCTGGCAAACACAGGGTAGGGACATCAACCCTGTCCATCCTGATTCATAGCTACATCTGGAACTATCATCCGTGAATTTGTCTAGTCCTTTTTTAAACCGTTATAGTCCTGGTCTTCACAATATCCTCTGGCAAATTGTTCCATGGGTTGACTGCATTGTGAGAAGAAATACTTCCTTCTGTTTGTTTTAAACTTTCTGCCTACCAATTTCATTTGGTAACCTCATAGTCCTTGTATTATGAGGAGTAAATAGCATGTTTTTATTTACTTTCTCCACACCAGTTATGATTAGTCATCTCTTTTCTGAGCTGAAAAGGCCCAGTTTTATTAATCTCTCTTTATACAGAAGCCACTCCACACTGCTAATAATTTTTGTTGCCCTTTTCTGAACCTTTACCAGTATATCTTTTCTGAGATGGGGCAACTACATGCTATTCAACATATTCACAAATGATCCAACATCTCTTTTTTGAATTGTAATACAGGCAGTCCCCGACTTACGCGGATCCGACTTAGTCGGATCCGCACTTACGAATGGGGCTTTCTCGCCTCGGAGCTCACGGGCGGCGGGTCGCCACCTGTGTCCTCCGGGGTGAGAAAAGCTTCTCCCGGTCTCCCTGGTCTGCTGGGGGGGATCCAGCAAAGTCGCTGGACCCCCCAGCAGACCGGGGACACCCGAGCAAAGCCGCCCAGGCGGCGGGAGTCCCGCTGCCTGGGCGGCTTTGCTCCTGTCCCCCTGGTCTGCTGGGGGGGGCCAGCAAAGCTGCTGTACCCCCCCCCCCCAGCAGACCAGGGACACCCGAGCAAAGCCGCCCAGGTGGCGGGAGTCCCGCTGCCTGGGCGGCTTTGCTCCTGTCCCTCTGGTCTGCTGGGGGGGTCCAGCAAAGCCACTGGACCCCCCCAGCAGACCAGGGACACCCGAGCAAAGCCGCCGCCTGGGCGGCTTTGCTCCTGGGCAAACAAGCAAAGCCGCCCAGGCGGCGGCTTTGCTCAGGTGTCCCTGGTCTGCTGGGGGGGTCCAGCGGCTTTGCTGGACCCCCCTAGCAGACCAGGGGGACAGGAGCAAAGCTGCGGAGCACGCCTGCAGCGGGACAGCCCGGGCGCGCCCGGGCTGTCCCGCTGCAGGCGTGCTCCAAGGCTTTGTTCCCCGTCTCCCTGCAGACCAGGGAGACGGAGAGCAAAGCCTCTGAGCATGCCCGCAGGGGGACAGCCCAAGCGTGCCCGGGCTGTCCCGCTGTGGGTGTGCTCCACGGCTTTGCTTCTGTCCCCCTGGTCTGCTGGGGGGGGGGGGTGCAGCTAATGCCCCCCCCCCAGCAGACCAGGCTTTTCTTGCCTACCCCTGGGGTAGAGCAGCTGGGGGCTGCCGGGTTGGTCCCGCAGTGCCGCTCCGGACCAACCCGGCAGCACCCCAGCTGCTCTGCCCCAGGCGTCCTGATTCAGCCGCTGCTGGTCAGTTTCAGCAGCGGCTGAATCAGGACGCCTGGGGCAGAGCAGCTGGGGTGCTGCTGGGTTGCTCCAGTAGCTCCGAGGAGCCGCGCTACTGGAGCAACCCAGCAGCACCCCAGCTGCTCTGCCCCAGGCGTCCCCAAGTCAGCCGCTGCTGAAACTGACCAACGGCTGACTACAGGAAGCCCGAGGCAGAGTTGCTCTGCCCCAGGCTACCTGGAATCAGCTGCTGATCAGTTTCAGCAGCAACTGACTTGGGGACGCCTGGGTTTCTTAAGTTGAATCTGTATGTAAGTCGGAACTGGCGTCCAGATTCAGCTGCGGTTGAAACTGATCAGTTTCAGCAGCGGCTGACGCCAGTTCCGACTTACATACAGATTCAACTTAAGAACAAACCTACAGTCCCTATCTTGTACGTAACCCGGGGACTGCCTGTAGTTACTTTAGAATCCATCATTTTATATGTAGAGTTGGGATTAAGTTTTCCAATGTGCTTTTATCAACATTAAATTTTATCTTCCATTTTTTTGCCAGTTACCTAGTTCTAAATGATCCTTTTGTAGCTCTTCACTGTTTGCCTGGGATTTAACTATCTTGAGTAGTATTGTATCATCTGCACTTTTGCCACCTCACTCTATACCCCTTTTTGCAGATCATTTATGAATATGTTGAATAGCATTGGTCCCAGTACAGACCTTTTTGGGGATACCACTATTTGCTTCTCTGTATTCAGAAAACTAATCATTTATTCCTACCATTTTTCCTATCTTTTTACCAGTTACCACAACCACAGATAAATTTGTCTTACTTGCAAAAGTTTTACACAGAGAAAGCTCATAAAGTTTGCTCTCTTTATCAGTGTAAGAGAGATGTGCACAGCTATTGTTCCCTCCCCATGTAACAGTTATTCACTATGGCTACGTCTACACTGGCATGATTTTCCGGAAATGCTTTTAACGGAAAAGTTTTCCGTTAAAAGCATTTTTGGAAAAACGTGTCTAGATTGGCAGGATGCTTTTCCGCAAAAGCACTTTTTGCGGAAAAGTGTCTGCGGCAAATCTAGACCCGCTTTTCCGCAAAAAAGCCCCGATCGCCATTTTCGCGATCGGCGCTTTTTTGCGGAAAACAAATCTCTGCTGTTTACACTGGCCCTTTCGGAAAAAGACTTTTGCCCGAGCGGGAGCAGCATAGTATTTCCGCAAAAGCACTGACAATCTTACATGAGATCGTCAGTGCTTTTGCATAAATTCAAGCGGCCAGTGTAGACAGCTGGCAAGTTTTTCTGGAAAAGCAACTACTTTTCCGGAAAAAGTGGCCAGTCTAGACATAGCCTATGGGTATGATAATAAACAGAAGTGATTTTCTTAAGTACAAAATTTAAATGATTGCAAGGAAAATCAGACAGATCAAATGATGTTACTAAGCAAAAAACAAAACAAATCACATCATACCAGCTAAGTGTAGTACACTACGAGAACATGTTGCAATTTATATTTCTCCTTCGAGTTCTCATTTTAGCTGCAGTTCTTCAAAAATAGAGCTGATCTTTTTCTTTGACTTGAGCCCAACAATGCTCCTTCACCTCTCTTATGACAGCTCTTTTTTCCAGGTGTTCTTGTGCATTCTTTTAAGGTGGGGAGGCAGATTCAAAAGCCAGCTGAAGACCCTAATTTTTTTCTCCCTATTCCTTAAAGTTAATTTCCCAGGGGCAGGGGGAGATCCTTTTTTCAGTTCACCTCCCTCCTTGGAAGAGTACAAAATTCAAGGTATATTCCACCACCATTGTCTTTGTAGGCCCAACCACAATCCAGGCTTTCTGGACAAACAAGACCTCATAGATCATTATCTTGAGAACTGGTCCGTTGAGTTCCTTTAGTGCCACCAATGGCTTTCATTAGAAGACCTAGATTAATGAGCAGGTTTTCACATTGTGTTTCTAACTTCACATACAAGAATGATACATGCACACAAATGGAGTATACACATTTAGCAGATTTTTAACAAGAGGTTACATGCAACATTTTTCATAACGCATATTCAAGTTATGCTTATTCATATCCAAAAAGATATTCCCATAAAAATATGGGGACATAGTGTCAAAGTATCTTTAAACAATTTCTATACAGCTTGCAGGGATTTCACTTTTGGCGTTGTACCTTTTAATATCTGTTTAACTAACCTCCTCATTTTTGTGCAGTTTCCCCTTTCTGAAATTAAATGCTGTAGCGTTTTTCGGCGCAGGTGTTTTGCCCACCACAGGGATGTTAAATTCAATTACATTATGGTCACTGTTACCAAGTGGTCCAGCTATATGCTCTTGGACCAGATCCTGTACTCCACTTAGGGCTTAATCAATTGCCTCTCCTGTTGTGGGTTCCAAGATTAGCTGCTCCAAGAAGCAGTCATTTAAGGTATCAAGAAATGTTTTCTGTGCATCCTGTGCTGAGGTGATATGTACCCAATAGGGATAGTTGAAATCACCCATTATTTTTGAGTTTTCCAATCTCCTGGAGCATTTCACAATCACTATCATTATCCTGGTCAGGTAGTCAGTAATATATCCTTACAGCTACAGTCTTATTATTTGAGCATGAAATTACTATCCATAGAGATTCTATGTTATAGTTTGGTTCATTTAAGATTTTACTTAATTTGATTCTATGTTTTCTTTCAAATATAGTGTGACTCCCCCACCATCACGACATTCTTTCCATGTTGTATCCTGGTATTACTGTGTCCCATTGATTATCCTTATTCTGCCAAATTTCTGTGATGCCTATTATATCAATATCCTCATTTAACAGAAGGCACCCTACTAACTGTTTAGACTTCTAGCACTGGTATAGAAGCACTTTAAAAATTTGTCACTTTTTATCTGTCTGCCACTACATGATGTTATTGAATTGGGACTCTTTCATTAGAATGTTACTGATCAGATTTTATTTGTATTTTTTCATCTTCTCCTCCCAACTAGGACATAGAGAATCTTCAGTAATAGACCTTCCCCTTAGGGATGTCTCTGTCCATTCCGTGTACTCTTCCACACCTGTTGGCTTCCCTCCAGCCATTAGTTTAAAAACTGTTCTATGACTTTTTAATTTTAAGTGCCATCACTTGGGTTCCATTTTGGCTTAGGTGGAGCCCATGCTTCCTGCATAAGCTCCCTCTTTCCCAAAAGTTCCCCAAGTTCCTAATAAATCTAAATCATTCCTTCCTACAACATCATATCATCCACACATTAACACCCTGCAGTCCTGCCTATCTAATTGGTCCTGTGCATGAAACTGAAAGCATCTCAGAGAATGGTACCATGGAGGTCCTGGACTTCAATCTCTTACCTAGTGGCCTAAATTTGGCCTTCAGGACTTCTCTTCTATCTTTTTCTATGTCATTGGTACCTATATGTACCAGCAGCTCTTCCCCAGCACTACATGTAAATCTCTCTATGTGTCTTGAGAGAGCCACAACTTTCACATCAGGCAAGCCAGTCACCATACCAATCTCACGGTCATCACAAACTGAGATATTTATGATTCTAACATTTGAATCCTCCACAACTATTACCTGTCTCTTCCTAATAACTGGATTTCCCTGCCCAAGAGAGGTATCCTCAGGTCTAGAGGACACCACAGCATCATCTGGAAGAAGGGTTCCATTTGTGGGAAGAGTTCTGCAGCAATGGGGGCTAAGGCTCACCTCAGCCCTCACTCACTGGGTAGAAACTGGAGCCAATAGCAGGGAGTGTGCTTTACAGTGGTCCTTCTCACAAGGTTCCTGAAGAGGCCTGTCTTACTCTGGCCTCCGTGGTGGGACACCTTCCTATGACAAGCCACTACTATGGAGTCTGGAGTCTTGGAAGCACACAGCAGTGCCACACACAACCCAGTGTCATGCCTGCACTCGGGCAGCATGCACACATCAAGCACAGTGAGACTGATCTTGTGCATGGGGGAAGGATGAGAAGGGGACCCCAGTAGCACTCTCCAGCAAGTGGCCTCTGCTGCTCACACACATTTCCCTCAATAGGTCCCCCATCTCCAGCAGGCAGGGATAGAAGTTCTCTCTCTGTAGGATGTCGCCAGTACTGGACCCGGCGTGTGTGGAGCATGGAAAGAAGCCTAGTTGCCCCGTCGCCTCCCCTGCCTGTAGGCTCCTGGTCTGGCCAGCACCTTACCAGGCCTGCTTGTCCCCAGGCCATGGGTGTAGCGAGGCTCCCCTGGGACATCTGTGCCCCTGCAGGAAAGTGCACGCTGTCAAGGTAACATATGGCCTTACTCGAAGCACATCACCATCGTCTGAACCAAGACCATCAGTGTCAGCTCAGAGATTAGGGCTAGGCTTCATATACAATGTTTCCTGGGATGACTGCCCTTGTAACTTTTCTTCACAGCTGGACCACCTGCAAGCATGGCATATCTACCACCTCCCACATCATCTTCCAGATGCCATGGGACACCCGGGAAGACCTCATGAGGGAGCAGATGGCCTACCTCTAGTCCCTCATCTGGAGGCTCAATGAGGAGTGCTGAGAGCAGGCCACTGACCAGGAAGAGCACCAGGCTGACTGGGAGCAGAGGAAGGCTGCCTGGGACCAGGTGGAATGCCAGCATGAAGCCATGTGCTCCTTCCTCACCTTAGTCATGGAGCTCATGGCCTTGTGCATGGAGCAGGCCACCACCTCCTTGCCTCCTATGGCTTCCCCTTTTAACTCCCAACTCTGATGGTGTATTTGGGGGAAAAAGTACCGGCGTGCATCTTTTGGAAGAGACATAAATTCCAGACGATGTGGGCATCATGTGCGTTCCCCAGCTGATGTTAATGTTGATGAAGTGTCCCTTGTGATCTAGAAGGACTGCAGCACCGTGGAGAAGTACCCCTTCCTCTTTATGTATTTCAAGGCATGGTGGTCAGCTACTGGCATGGGGATGTGGTTACTGGCTATGCCCACTCCCCACAATTGGAGGAGCTCATGGCAGCAAATCTATTGATGATGTTGTTGACATTCCCCAGAGTGATGACCATGACTGTAGATTTCCCCATGCTAACTGGCTCCAGATGGAGAGGTACCTGTCTGGCGTGGTGAGCTTCCACAGGGCAATGGCGACGCTCTTCTATATGGGTATGGTGGTTAACAATAGGGTGTTCTGTCACCTGAGGGCAGGTGCAAGCCAGTCAGGGTATATCTACACTACCCTCCTAATTCGAACTAGGAGGGTAATATAGGCATACCGCACTTGCAAATGAAACCTGGGATTTGAATTTCCCGAGCTTCATTTGCATAAGCTGGGCGCTGCCATTTTTAAATTCCGGCTAGTTCGAACCCCGTGCCGTGCGGCTACACGCAGCACGGAGTAGCTAGTTCGGATTAGGCTTCCACATGGGGGCAGGGTGTTGGCGGGGAATGGCGCGGTGAGGGGTGAACCCTCCGCCATTTCGCAGGCAGGTGGGGAAAGCCCCGCACAGCTGCAGATGACAGGCCGGCTGCGGCTGCAAGCAGCAGCGGCGGACTTGGGGAAGTGACGGGGCAAAGCAGCTGGGGTGCTGCCAGGTTGGCCCCGCAGCGCCGCTCAGGTGAGGGTGCTGCCGGACCAACCCAGCAGAACCCCAGCTGCTCTGCCCCACTGCTTCCCCAAGTCTGCTGCTGCTGCTTGCAGCCCTAGCTGGCTTGCAGCAGGCGGCTGCGCGGGGCTTCCCCTGCCTCCCTGCAAAATGGTGGAGGGTTCGCCCCTTGCCGTGCAGTTTCCCACCGACCCCGACCCCCTGGCCAGACACAGTGCTATCCCAGCAGACCCGTCACAGAGGTATAATCCCCTTCCCATCTCCTCTCCTTCCCTTTCCTGGCCCGTGAGCGTGTGTGGGGCTCACAGGAGCTCCAATTGTCTGGCTGCCTGGAGCACTTCCGGGTTCCAATTGGTGCTGGACTATCAGGAGTGTCGGACCACTGGATGCTGGACAATTGGAGTTTTGCTGTATTTGAAATAATTCTGACAAATGTCAATCCTTTCCCATAGTGGG
This sequence comes from Pelodiscus sinensis, assembly GCF_049634645.1. Taxonomy (NCBI): domain Eukaryota; kingdom Metazoa; phylum Chordata; order Testudines; family Trionychidae; genus Pelodiscus; species Pelodiscus sinensis. Next base: position 43,480,997 of record NC_134711.1, on the reverse strand, counting down.
GAAATGCTATTTTAATTTTATTATTTCCAGGTGTTCTTACTTTGATTTTAGACATTTCAAAATTATTTTCTAGTGTAGACAGGCACTTAGAGTGCTGAGAAAACTGAAGTAGAATATTGTGCTTAGGTGTTTGTTTCTTTCTATAGATCTACATATCTCTTCTTCTTGGCTTTGTTCTATGAATAATGTGCGATTTGTTTAGAAATTTCTTTTGAGAGTCTATGTGACAGTGCTCTCACACAAAATACCCACCATAATCCTCATCTTTCCTTCCCCCAAAACATGAGCATATTTCTTCTCTTACCAATATTCTGTTAATTTCATACTCTCCTCCAACCTATATCCCAGAGAGCATCCATGCATGTAAGTACTGTCATTGTCGTTGACCTTTTTATTAGTGTGAATTTAAACCTTTATTAATATATTTTATGAATTTTAGCGAAACAGATTTACCCCCATGTTTTGAAGTTCATCATTCCAGTTTTCATTGACACGGGTGGCTTCTATAAGATGTACCTCCCCTTTAAAACAATTGGAGTCACTGATTTATGGTTGCAGCTTTGTATATAATCTCATTGCAGTGTGTCATGTTTTTACATATCAGCTAGTAGCTTCAATGGCAAATATTAAAAACAACATTTCTTTAAACTAGCAGTACATCTGGCTATGCTTATTCTTTAACATCTTGCTGGATAACTAGATCATAATTTCCCTCTGGGTATAAAATAAGTGCACCCTGTGTAGGCACTGGCTGAACTGGTTAATCATCCTACCTACCGCTTATATATGACTCCTAATTCAGAAGACATTAATCTCTGTTTTTAATATCCAAAAAGTTACAGCACACATTCTTCTGCATTGGATACAAGACCAAGACACATGAGAACCTGAAGGAAGGTGGAGAGTAATGAAACTGAAGTGGTGATTGTCACCAGAGAGATATAAATGCCACTTGCAAATGAAGGTGTCCAACAAAATGGAATTATTTGGTATTAGGGGGATGCTTCCTCCTCAGTGTTTGCCATGTGTGTTTGGGTGTGTGTGTTTACGTGTTGAAGGTGACTGTGTGGATGTGCCTATGTTTAGTTAAAGATATGCAGTGGTGAATGCTGAGTGTAGGGGGCAGGTGCCCCCATCTGGTCCAAAGACAGATGTCTAGTGCCCTTACGGCATGTCTACACTGGGAAGTAGGGCTTTGGGAGGGCCTCCTCCCCCTCTGGATCAGTGAACGGCCACTTCGCCCCACTACATGCCCGCTCAATTTCTCTGGGGAATCAACTGCTCTGGATTTTGGCTTTAGGTCAGTCCACAGCCACAGACAGCAGGCCCATGTCTGGGTTCAGCAAGGGGCAGCACACAAAACAGTCGAGAATTAGAATTCCAGCCTATATCTAGACTGCAGGCTTTTTGCACAAGAAGGTTTTTGCAGAAGAGATGTTCTGCAAAAACTTCTTGCACAAGAGAGCGTCCACACCGCAAAAGTACATGAAAAAAGCGATGTGCTTTTGTGCAAGACAGCATCCAGAACACCAAGGCACCTGTGCTTTTTTCGATAGGGTTTTTTTGCGCAGAAAGAGACAGTTCCCCATCCACACACAACTTTTTGCACAAGAGCTCTTGTGCAAAAAGGAGGTGTTCCTCATAGAAAGAGGAATAACTCTTGCACAAAAACCCCTCCATTCTGTTGATTTACTTGCGCAGAACCACGCTTGAGGTGTGGACACTCTGCAAGTTTTTGCTCAAAAACTCCTGGTTTTGTACAAAAGCTCTGCAGTCTAGATGTAGCCCCAGAGGCCCAGGTGGGGCAACAATAAACAAATAGTTCTCTGGCCCAAGCCTTGGTTCAAGGCGCAGTAGCCAAAAACAGTCCTTAGGACTCGGCCCTGGTTCATGTCAAGGCAGGAAATAAACTGCTCTCAGCAGCAGTCACTAGGCCTAGTTTCAGGGTGGGGGCAGTAAATAAATAGTCACAAATCCAAATTGCAGCAACCACAGTTGAGTCTCCTAGCTCATGCTGGGGGACGTCCAACAAATGCAGGCTGTTGTTTGGGAACAGTCGAGGGGAGAGGCTGACACACAGGAGTGGAGTAGCTGGGGGGGGACGCAGGCCCACTCACTCCACTGTATCCCAGCTCAGGGACCTAACAGCAGCAGAGCAGTGTAGGCCTGCTGTGCTCTCCAGGGCTGGAACTTCTGGCCAGGTTATCAGTTTCTGCAGGCCATAGTCCAACTGGGGGCCTGCCAGTCCTCAGCTTCCCTGCAGGTCCAGCTTCCAGCTTGGGATTGCATGGGAGGCCTCTGATTCCTCTGATGGCTGAGGGCTAAGTGGCTTTTCAGGCTGGTCTTTTATAGTCCTAGCTCTGCCTCCTGGCTTCTGGTCAGGTGGTGTGCTGGGGCCAGGCTCTGGGAGGAGCTCCTCCCACTGAGTCAATGGGCAGCCACTTCACCCTGCTACACTCCCCTTAGTTTGAAATAACAAGGCAAGCAACCACACTACCAAGCCTGTTATTTTGAAATAACAATTCCTGCTTGTGAAGAGGAATAAGCTTACCTCAAAATAGTTATTTTGGGAGTTATAATTTCGAAATAACTTATTTTCAAATAACCTGGTAATATAGATATAGCCTTAGGCTGCGTCTAGACTGGCAAGTGCTTTTGCGGAAAAACTTGCCAGCTGTCTACACTGGTCGCTTGAATTTCTGCAAGAACACTGATGATCTCATGTAAGATTGTCAGTGTTCTTGCAGAAATGCTATGCTGCTCCCGTTAGGTATGCTTTTGCGCAAGAGGGCCAGTGTAGACAACGCGGTATTGTTTTGCGCAAAAAAGGCGATCGGGGCTTTCTTGTGCAAAACCGCATCTAGATTGGCATGGACACTTTTCCGCATAAAGTGCTTTTGCAGAAAAGCATCCGTGCCAATCTAGACACTCTTTTCCGCAAAAGCTTTTAACGGAAAAACTTTTCCGTTAAAAGCATTTGCAAAAATCATGCCAGTCTAGACGTAGCCTTAGAGGAACGGAGGTTGGGTCACATCCTCTCTCCTATCAACCTTTTAAAGCAACTCCTTGCTTAGCACCCTGGGAAAGACAAATCCCATTCTCAGGCATCTAACACCACATGCATTGTAGAGGGAACCTAAGTGCCTAATTTGGGATTACGGATTCCGCTAGGCAGCAGAGCAGCTAAATATCAAACAAAGTTTCTTTTTATGGATTTAATGGTCCTAAAAGGTGTCAAATTAACAGCACTGGTATCAGAATTCTTTGTTTATGCCCCATGGGTATAACAAACAGCAGTGTCCACCTAAGATCAGTGTGCCTTATCTCTTTTCTGAGTTGATCATTGGTTGTTATCTTGACATAAAGCCCATTTAAATAAAAGAGGAACTTCCCACTGAGTTCAGAGGACTTTGATTCTAGCCCTAGAACTCAGAGTCTCCATGCAAGAAAATTCTTGGCTTCAGTCAATAGAATGGTGGAGGTTTTTCAGTGCGGACACTGGATGAAAATTATAAGAGTAAGAAGAAAAAAAGTTAGATGCTGTATCTCCCTATCACACAAATACTAACATTGAAAACCATGAAAATGTAGAGTATGACTGTGATGGGGTGAGGTCACAGAAGACTCCTTGGGGGAAATTCCTGTGGTGGGGACAAGGCCACTGCCACGCTCCTTTTTGCTCTCTGGGGCTTCTCACCACCCTGTCCTACTAAGGCAGCTCCCTGATCTCCCCGGGCCAAGGCACAGAGCTGAGAATCATTCCTCACTCCCCCCGCCCTGAGGAGCAGTACAGACACGGAGCCTCTTCAGGTCCAAAAGGAATGTAGTTTGAGGCCCAGCCTCCTGGGATACCACTCCCCAAATGGGATCAACCCCCACAATGAATTATTTAGGTAAACCTCCTTTAACAATGAAAGAGGGAATGTACACACTGGTTGCCCCTCCCCCAAGGTAACAATTATTTACACTGGGTTTGATAGAAAATAAAAGTGATTTTATTAAGTACAAGCTAACTAACACTGAAACCTCAGTACTCAAATTCATTACAAACTCACCCTAGAACTGTCTCTTTTCCAGCAAATCCTTCCAAACCAGGGCTGTCCTTTACCCTGGGGTCTTTGGTTCCTTCCCTTCAGTGTGCCAGGCAAAGACAAAAGACTTCTACTTTCCTATTGTTTTTAAAGTTTCCCTTATTGTATGGGAAGTCACCTGGCCCGTCCCTACCAACCACTGCTAAGACTTAAGGACAAAAGTCTATTTGAATGTTTGCCCAGACACTGAGGCCTCCGTTGATGACTTTCATTCACTCATTTAAAACCCATAGGCTACATCTACACTGCAGGCTTTTTGTGAAAGAAAAGCTGTGAAGGTTTACAGGATCGGTCAGCAAAGGCTTCCCCAGCTGACAGATCCGTGTCTAGACTGCCCCGCTGTGCCAGATCAGCTGATTGTCAGCACAGTGCGGCGGCCATGTTTATTTTAATGAAGCCGGGATTACTTAAATCCCTGCTTCTTTGCCTATGCTGGGTAAACTAGTTTACATGGCTCCATCGATGGAGCCATGTAGTCTAGACATACCCACAGTGTCTACATGGTAAATTCATGCATGGCAAGCCAAGGTATGTCTCTGTAGCACACCATCTCTGTTACGGTGCAGTGGAAGTCCTGAAGAGCACAGCAATAAGCTAATCTGCAGATTTCTCCTGCCTTCCTCATCCTTCTGGTCTGTATAAAGTAAATGCTGGTCTTGCCCATATAGTTCAACAGAGTACGTGCTACACTGTTTTTTCTAAATCACCATTTCGGTTGCTCAGAAATAAAGATGAAATGACAACAGTGTTTTCAGAAAGACTAATCAGCTCCAATAGTTTGCAGTCAGCATGAACTTCTCTCAGACCAAAGAGGACATAGCGAACAAATTGTCCTGCTTGCATTTAAGGCAGAATTTGATTCGAGACAGCCTTTCTGCAGCTTCCAGTAATTCTTCATTGATTATAATGTTTTTTGCTTTTCCTGTTGATAGGATTGGAAAGTTAGAAGACAAATACTAATAGAAGTAAACATGAAAATTATATGTACAGGTGCTATACAGTTTGTGTTTATTTTCAACTGATTTAGTACCTTGATGAGCACTGGGCTGGGCTCCAAAGCAGCCAATGTACATATCACAGTTGAATATAAGCTTTCACCTAAGTTTCTAGTCTTGATAATATTCCAAGAGAGAAACTAATTTGAAAAAGCTATCCTGTAGCAGCACATTGATTGAACAAAGTCCTTTTCCTTCCCTAGGCTGCTCAGTGGGATGTAGCATTCCAGTAAGACTCCCCAGAGAGAGACTGGCAGACAGCAAGATAAAAGTGGGACTGTCTCTATTAATCAGAAGCATGTCAAAACCAAAAGCTAGTTCCAAAATCCATTGAAGATACTGGAAAAACTTCCATTAGCTTCAATGGACTTTGGATCAGGCACCAAATATTTGCAGAGAAACATGACTAAAAGCTAATTGTGGGCGTAATTCTACTCTTGGGGGTAAATGAGGAATAGTTCAACTGAAGTCAACTGTTATATTGGATGTTAATATCCTGATCAAGCCTGGTATGTTAATTTTACTAGAAAAATTAAAAAGGAACTAATGACTCACCTAGAAATGTGGTAAATGATAATTATTCATTAAAAATTGATTTGAATTATATCAGTTGGCCAGTTTTAATCTATTTAATATTTGCTATATTGATTTTATAGTGCTAATGTTTTAAAATCAGAATGGCATACACTACTAAGTCAACATACTTCTATCAGCTAAATTTGTGATCTCATCTCAGAATGCAACATTGGGTATGTTTGGCCTATTTTACATTAAACCACATTGATTGGAATTCATTTTATTTTCATCCTTTAATTCTTTATTTACAACATCCCACATCAGCAAATCCACTAATTTGCTTCTGACCAATGTCAGCTAACCATCCTGAAATTAACCAGGTCAGCACTTTTACTCGTTTAAAATAAGGCAAAAATTTGTCTTCAATCCTGTAGAACTTCCTTAGTTCAATACTTATTCAAAGTTAGCACTGATGCTCCATAGGGTTTCTTGGTCAAATATGTCATAACTCTTGTATGTAAGTTATCCAGACCAATGGAATTTTTGTGGGGTTGTATGTGTGTACTTTAAAGTTTCAGTTCAGCAGATGATAATTCTAATACATCGGGTGCATCTAGACTGGCAAGATTTTTGCGCAAAAGTGTCCGCTTTTGTGCAAAAAACTTGCCAGCTGTCTACACTGGCTGCTTGAATTTGCGCAAGAACGCTGACGTTCCAATGTAAGAATTCAGTGCTTCTTGCACAAATACTTTGACGCGCCCACTCAGGGATAAACCCTCTTGCACAAGAATACTTGCGCAAGAGGGCCAGTGTAAACAAACACCTTAATTTTTTGCGCAAGAAAGCCCGATAGCTAAAATGGCCATCGGAGCTTTCTTGCGCAAAAGCGCTTCTATACTGAGCACAGATGCTTTTGTGCAAAAGCACTTTTTGTGCAAAAGCATCCGTGCCAATCTAGATGCTCTTTCGCAAAATCATGCCAGTCTAGACGCAGCCAGAATGTATACCATACGTATGTATCATCTAGCATGATTCCAAATACAGGAAATAAATATTTATGTCTGTTTTCTGAATCACTGTAAATGTTACCATTTGCATCTAGTAAATAGACTAATATTTGGGGGAGTGTCTAGGATGGATATTAGGAAAAACCTATTTCACTAGGAGGATCGTGAAGTACTGGAATGGGTTACCTAGGGAGGTAGTGGAATCTCCATCCCTAGAAGTTTTTAAGTCTCAGCTTGATAAAGCCCTGGCTGGGTTGATTTATTTGGAATTGGTCTTGCTTTGGGAAAGGGGCTGGACTTGATGACCTCCTGAGGTCTCTTCCAGCTCTATGATTCTATCACAATATTGTAGGTAATACTTTGGTTTAAAACACTAGTTATTATATCCTTAATCTATTGAACACAGATTTTTTAAATTTTAGTTTTCTTTATCAATTGTGTGCATTTTTCTAATTTATATCTGTAGGCATCAACATCCACATTTCCTACTTTCTACATAATGGTAATTTTTATTTTTATTGCTGTTTTTACGTTATATTTTAGCTAGGTTTTAAAAATAAAACCAGAGGCAGTCTTTTTGGCAAGTGAATAATTTAGACTTGAGCATTTAGCAAACTGCTCTTAAACTCTGAATATTTGTCCTCACTTTTATGTTTCAATGTTTGTCATAATCAATTTTACTTCAGTTCAATTATTAATTTAACAATCAACCTCAAGGAAAATTGCTCTTCCCTATTCTCCACACAAAAAAAGGGACAGATTTCCCAACTACGCAATGAAAGACAACGTCAAAATCTAACAGATAGTTTAACTTACATCAACACTGCCTGAACCTGAGTCTGTTCATAAGCATGAGGAATTTCCATTGAAATTTCATATGTACAAATAACACTGAATTTGTTGCCCAGAGAATACTAAACTGCTTTGTATTACACTGGTTTTTAACATTCGTTAAGGGCATGTCTGCACTGGGGAGTTATTCTGAAATAACTCCCCTTATTTCAAAATAACAAGGCGAACATGCACACTACCTAGCCTGTTGTTTCAAAACAATAGGCTTGTTATTTTGAAATAGTAACTTCTGCTTGTGAAGAGGAATAAGCTTGTTTTGAAATAGTTATTTCAGGAGTTATTATTTTTAAGTAACATTTTTATATAACCTGGTAGTATATACATAGCCTCAGATCAGGATGGTGCAATTTATATTCTTGCATGACATTATGATACCAATGTACTAGATCCTGTGTGCAGCGTCTGTGTTTTTATACAGATTCCAAAAAGATTCTTTTAAATGTTTATAAAGTCAACATTAGATTAACTGAAAGCTTAGTCAAACCATAAACCAATATATAACAAACCTTGTAGCTCTTTGAAGCTCTAAATTCCATCATTGTCAAACCCCAAACCAAAACAACCTCCCAATGTGGTTTTACATGTACGCTTGAAGAATTTTGGCATTACATAGCAAAATACAATTTATGTTCAGACTCAAAGATAGAAGTAATGTGTCTCAAAGACTGTGATAAGTGTAAATATTGGCTCAAATTGATCTCTTCAGTCTTCCAAAGATGACTTTCATAGAATCATACAATACCAGAACTGGAAGGGACCTTGAGAGGTCATCAAGTCCAGTCTCCTGCTCTCAGGGCAGGACCAAATACCATCTAGATCATCCCTGAAAGATGTTTATCTAACCTACTCTTAAACATCTCGGCTGAGTCTACACTTACATCCAGAAAAGGGATGCAGATGAGACAAGTCGGAATTGCAAATTCCGCGGGGGATTTAAATATCCCCCGCTTCATTTGTATAAACATGGCTGCCGCTTTTTTCTGGCTCAGGGCTTTGCCGGAGAAAAGCGCCGGTCTAGACGGGATCTTTCAGAAAATAAAGCCTTTTCTGAAAGATCCCTTATTCCCTTTATTTTCCAAAAGATTCCGTCTAGACTGGCGCTTTTCTCCGGCAAAGCCCCGAGCCGGAAAAAAGCAGCAGCCATGTTTATACAAATGAAGCGGGGGATATTTAAATCCCTCCTTCATTTTCAATTCCGACTTGTCTCATCTGCATCCCTCTTCCGGAAAAGGGGGGCAGTGTAGACACAGCCCTCCAGTATTGGAGATTCCACAACCTCCCTAGGCAATTTATTCCAGTGTTTAACCAGTCCGACAGTTAGGAAGTTTTTCCTAATGCCCAAGCTAAACTTCCCTTACTACAATTTAGCCAATTTAACTTTGAACCAATGAGCCCAATTTTCAGTTACACTAAGGACCTTCTGATAACCCCCCTTCTCCAGGGAGCACAAAGCTATTCCTGTGTGAGTCCCAGGAATAGAGAAACTTGGAATCAGTGCCACTGTGTTTTAAAAGGCTTGGATAGTGTAGTCTGTAACAAGGTAGCAGCTCTGTTTGATCCTCTGTCCCTAAAACTCAAATATGAAAGTGGTCTTAAATCTGATTATCTGTTATGGGAAACTGGTGATAACATAATATAAACCTGCTCTCTCCAGCTGTGACAGAAAAATAAGTTGACTGTCGAGACAATGCTTGATACTGTTAATGAAACTAGACAATATATACAAGACAGTCAAAAATAGAGAAGAAATATATAGTTTCTTTCAAATAGCTTTCCAGATTCTCTGCGAATAAATATGTATAAAGACCACTCTCAAACTTTTGTAATTGTACCAATCAACTAGGAATGTAGAGATAATATCCAAAGTAACAAAATATGTTTTGAAGTGGGAGAGCTAAACAAAACACAAAAGGTGGATATCACTAGGTATCTTTGGTCAAAGACAACACCAGAAAATGACTTGAAAAATGAGGCAATTAGGTTTTATATAAGAAGAATAAACTGCTAGACAATGAGATCCTGGTACCTGCTCAGAAGAGCCAAAAATAAATTAGGTCCATACATACAGTGTGTAGGAAAGAACATATTTTACTGAAATGAAAAATGAGCAGAATAATTCTTGTTGCAAGCTGTGTAGAAAGGAGAGCATCAAGTTGTCAAGTACCCAGTAATTTCTTTCTAAAAATTACTAATATTTACAGTTTAAAGCAGCAGGAGTTGGTAGAGTCAAACGTTAAAAATTATATACATCTTAATTAGGGATGTGATAATGTAAACACATAAATGGTTAACCAGTGAGCCTGGGCTCCTTGGTTAACCTTCATGATTACACACAACCGCCCCCAACCTCCTAGTTCTGCATGGAGGGAGGGGGCATTGAAGGGAGCAGGAGGAGACTTAGGTGGAGTTATTTCCATGCCCTAAAGGATACTGTGATTAAAGACAAGCAAAATAATCATGGTTATTAACTATAACTATTATAATTTAAGGACAGAAAAAACAAACAAGCAAATAGCTACTTCAGTTACAAACGTGTTTCTCTGTGAAGAGCTTTTAACAGAGACTGCACCTCTGAGAGTTGTCCTACTCTTGGAGGGCAAATAAGAGTAATATAATTAATGTCAATCAACATAGCCTGTTTTAGTATATTCTACATAAGTGCTTTGTTTTAAATGTGCAAAGGTGAGCTGAGTTGCTGAAGAGGCCGTTGGCATTGACAGAGAGACAGAGTGCAGGCAGCCACACTCAGCAAATGGGTGCACTCATGGGAGGTGAATGTGACCCCATTGTAGGGCTCTACCAAATTCATGGTCATGAAAAATGCATCCCAGACTGTGAAGTCTGGTCCTTTGTGTGCTTTTCCCCTATTAATTAAATGAAAATGCTAAGTATTCAATCCACATTTCACAGAGAGACGGATACTACTCAAAGGGGGGGGGGGGGGCTGACCAAAAAGGGAGTTGCAGGAGGGTCACGGTTTTGCCATGTTTGCTTCTGTTCTGCCTTCAGAGCTGGGCAGCTGGAGAGCAGTCAGTGACTGTTGGCTGGGTGTCCAGCTCTGAAGGCTGGGTCCTGCCATTAGCAGTGCAGAAGCAGGGGTGCCAATACTATACCATACTATCCTTCTGCACTGTTGACAGCTGCAGCTCTGCCTTCAACAGTTCATCCCAGACTGTGAAATCTGGTCATTTGTGCAAGGGCTGAGGTACTGTAACCCCATACAGTAATCTTGCAACCCTTTCAACTCCTTTTGGGGTCAGAACTTCTACAATTACAACACTGGGAAATTTCTGATTTAAATAGCAAAAATCAGGAAATGTATTATTTAAAAAATTCTATGACCTGTAAATTGACCAAAATGGGTTATAGATTTGATAGGACCCTAGTGATTTTGAGTTTCTTGCCCAAGACTGATCCATGATTTTTACTACAAATACCTGTGATTAAACCATAGCACTACATATAATTAATACCTTAAACTCCATTGGATTTCAGTATCCTGTTACACTCAAAACAAATCAAATTAATTCCTTGGCTTTGCTTTTTGCAATTTTTTTCTTTCCTATCACGCAAAAGCTTCAGTGGTGCCATGTTGCTGTTTGGTTGCAGAAGGCAGCTGGCATAAAGAAGAATGCTGTGAGTCCCTGCTGAAATTGAGAGATGGCCACAGAGCTTTGCTGTTTGCTTTCCCAATTCAAAGCGAGTTATGCTTTTCTATTCCCATGATCTCCCTGCAGGAGGAAGAGACACCTCTTCCTTGGGCTCTGCTGGATATAAGATCAGGTGCCATCACCTTTGCATTGGCTCAACCTCCCTGGAAGACTGTACTTTCATGAAATAAAAATACTAAGTAGACAATCTGCCAATTTGTATGTAGCAGGGTTCTAATTACCTCTGTCCTTGTGGTACAAATCTTCCCAGAACCTCTTTAGAGTTTTAACTTTCTTCTATTGAGACTGTTTTCTGAGGGCCCTTTAGTTCAATCATGGTTTATAATAAGAGTTGGAACTATGTTTCAGGTGTGTCCAAACACTCTTATTTCCCATTTAAAGGTTTTTCAGCTTACAATATAGTCTTTTTATACTGTATTAATGCTTATAGAAAGGTTTTAAACTAGAAACAACATTGAAGAAGTTATTGTCCTTTCTCCTTACCAATCCTTGGAGAGATGACTCTTTTCTTTCTGGGTGTGGTAAGAAGTTCCTTAAGCCTTGCTCAATATCTAATAATTTCTTACTTAATATAAATAATTTTATAATAAAAATCTCACATTAATAACCAGTCATATCATCAAATAAATTAGCACATAAAATGTCTTACTAGTCAAATAATGGAGGTAACAGTTATTATATGATGTTTGCATTTAGATATAGAATATTTGCAAATATCCATTGCAAAAGATACATGTACCATGATAAACATGAAAAAACGTGTTTGTTCTTTAAATGCTTAAATGGAAACATTGGGTTAGATGTAACACTCCCCAACTGTACATGCCTTCCTTAAGGTTAAATGAATTAAGGCTTTTTCGAGTGACTACAAAATAAATCATTTTCAGTAAGAACAGTCTTACAGTCCTTTGTGTGAGTTTGAATTGGTTCTTTCTTTACAAAGGAGGAAGTAAAAAAGCCCAGCTTTATGACTTAGGCCAAGTCTACACTGGCAAAGAAATAGTGTAGATCGAGTCAACATACCGTAAGTTGAAATTCTGCAGCATCTGCATCGCGGGAGGTCCACGGGAGAAAGTCTGCCATTGACTTCCCTTACTCCTCAAAACCCTATGGAGTAATGAGGTTGATGGGAGCACTGTCAGCAGTCAATTTAGCAGGACTTTAGTAGACCCTCTACACCCAACTCAGAAGATCAATGTCCAAAGCATCACTCTCTGAATAAGTATAGATGAGGCCACAGTTTAGGATATATTAACAGAAGCAATAAATAGTTATTCCTTTTTTTTTTAAATGCTGCCACTTAACAATTGCATTTACAGCACACAATTAAAAACATCTAGCAAGTGTGTTTTACAAATATCACAATAATATATATACACCTTTCAAAACATAGCACAAAAGAAAATAGTATAAAATGTTAAAGCAAAACAGAAGTTATAAACCTGCTTTTAAGAGTCTTTGTAAATACCATTAAGGATAATGAGCATAGTATTACCTTCTTCAACATTTTGGGAAGCTGACAGAAAGCACAAGTCTCCAGGAATTTCCTTCATTAATTTGACATTTCATATAAAAAGCAATTAAAATAAGCATTTCAACTAGTTTATTCACCAAGCATCAGGATTATGAATAGAATTGTAAGTATATCTCAAAAAATCAATAAAAGCAAAAGCCAATTTGTAATAATATAAGAATAAATGATACTAGTTTTATTACCCAGTTTTTCATCTGTACTGAGGTCTACCCAGTAGAGGTGTATCAAGTTATGTGCCACATTCCAGGACTCAGCAATGAGCTATCAGGTTCCCCAGATTAAAGTTAGAAGCGCTAGCCTTACCATTTGTTATGTAAATGCTTATCACATTTCCTGATTTACTGTTCCCTGATTTAACAAGCATTTTGTAAAAAAGATAGTTAAACTCATTACCTGAAAAACACTAGTTTTATTTGGCATATGGGAAGTATGGGATAAACCACCTTCTTTGTGAAAGCTGTATGTAATAAACAAAACATCTCACTAGTCACCTGCCCCTCAGTTTAATTAGTAAACACCTTGTGTCAATTAGTTGCACAAGAAAACACTTGGAACTGAACTGCCTCTCATTTATGCTGGAATAAATTAAGTGTTATCCAACTGAAGTCAGTGGAGCTATATCCTTGTAAAACAAGTATAAAGAAAATTTGCCCCCCATAATAATGCAATCAGATGGAATATTAAATTGAAAGGGTGCAGTCTTAATTGCTGATGAACCTTGAAAGGCCTTAGGCCCAGATCCACAAAGTTATTTAATTGTCTAAGTCTCAACTTTAGGCACCTGAGTCCCATTTTTGTTTCCAGTGAAAGCCTCAACATTCTGTTGGTTCTTAAGTTTTCAAAGTAAAAGTTCCCTAGACACCTATGTTTCAGTCTCTAGACATGCGCACTGCTGCCTTTCTCTAGTAATCTGGACTCCTAACTCCTCCCTAGGGCTTCTGGGGTTAGGGGCTAGAGGGGCGAGAGGTAGCCATTTCATTTGTGAGGATATTTTTGGCAATTTTTGAATTTTATGTAGATGTCCAAAACCAGAGGGCTTGGAGTTGTGGCTTTCTCTTTGTCTATTGCATTTTCATTAGAGTAGCATATATTGTTTCTAAGAGCACCTTGTTAAAGTTCACTAGGGGTCCTTTCGTGCACATAAGTGGAGATGACACAGATCAATTCATGTGTAGTGTGTTATCGTGGTTTGCAAATCTCGCCTGCATACTTTGCTGTGTAGATGAGCTGTTTTCTAGTGTTTTTGCATAAATACCTATTTCAATTTTTTTATGGGGGTTTCATTTGTATTTTTTGGCTAGAAGTAAAAATAGAAGCCCTATTCCAGCCTAAGCCTCACAAACTTGGAAAGGTAGGAGTTCGGCTGCCTAAACTCCATGTGGGACCCATTCCAATACATGTACTCAGGTACAACTCCCTCCTCTCTGCCAGAGAGAGAGAAAGCATTCAAACAGGGGTTATCCCACCTCTCAGGTAGGTGCCCTCACCTCTACAGAGTCAGTCTCTATCTTGTCCAGTGACTGTTCCACTGTGGAAAATTGAATAATTATTGGGGCAGATTGATTCTGTAATCCACTAGCTAAGGCACACACCTGGGAGGTGGGAAACCTCACATTCAGTCCTCCAATCACTCTTTCATTATTTTACCTATAGCCCCTCTCCTGGGTGTGACTTAAGACTGCTCCTTGGTTGCTGGTACTGCAAATAGCTTTTCCCATTTTTTCACACAGGTTAGATACTAGAAGTATCAAACCCAGTACACAAGAAATATCAAAGTACATCAACACAAACTCCAGCAAAGAATTAACACCCTAAAGTAATCATTTAACAAAGGGGGACTTTACTGGGATCTGGGAAAGGAAGGGGTAGGGTTAACTAATATGTTCAATATTAGCAAACCAATGCACTCTACACTTCCCAATATTCTCAGTTCTTCCCAGCCCCCAGCTCACTTCATGGCACTTTCCCAGGCAGGGGGTATGGTAAGGGTGAGCCCTGAGATGAGAGCTGCAACACTGTGAATGTTGGATGGTTTAAACAAAAAAGCATCTTCACTCCTGTCCTGGGTTGAGCAGAATCCCCTCCTGGCTCCTACCAGACTTGCTAGCTCCTTAGCCTGGACTCCAGTGGAGGTCTCAGATGGGCTTTTAGGATCCAGCAGCAGGTCAAATCTTTGTCACTCTGACTCCGGTCTCTACAAGTCTGGCACTGCACTAGACATCACAGCATTTAAAAAACTCCTCTAACGGAAAGTGGGAGTTAAGTCAATCAGACTCCCTGAGCTGTTCTGTTTCTCCTACAACTTCATTACTCAAAGTTCAGAACTGAAGCTAAACCTTGTTTCTTTGGGAGAAGACAGACTGACAGTGTCTGTCTGCTTTGTACATTGGACAAACGTCTCAGAAACTTCGCCAAAGAATCAATGCACACAAAACAGATATCAGACAGTTTCACAAAGAAAAAACAGTGTCATGCCATTTCAACCAGAAAGGGCATTGTCTCAATGACTTGATTACCTGCATCCTGCTTCAAAGACATTTTAACACAAGACTTGAAATAGAACCCTCTGAACTGTCATTCATGCTTAGATTTGACACTTTACGCCTGTGTCTCAACAAAGATGCTAATTACCTTACCCATTACAAAGATAGCTTCCCCAATTATCACCTCTAATATCATTAGCTCACAGACATTAACCACCCTCTTTTGTCGCCTCTCTGTTCAGAAATTTGCTTTGTCCTTTTTATATGTGTTCACTTTTTTTGATTGTATCCTTTGGTATATATAGTCATGCCAATTTTCTTCCACAATTTGATCTGAGGAAGTGGGTCTGGCCCATGAAAGCTCATCATCTAATAAACCATCTTGTTAGTCTTTAAAGTGCTACATGTCTTTTGTTTCAGCTGTCTCAACGACAGCGAGCGGCTGAGTAACTCTCGCTCATCATTGACCTAGAAAGTTGTCCATATCACCTCATACAGAAGCCTCCTTATTGGCCTCTCCAGAAGTTTCCAGTGCACTCTGTTCCCAACCCTAACTCCAACTCCAAGCATGTCGGGAAATGGTTTCAGAGTACTCGGGTACTTTGTCATAATCCATGGTGTAGGACCACCTATAGCCTCAGGTCAGAATTCCAGGACCTGGCATACTCCCAAGTGCAGGTTACTCATTAAAAGTGGAACAGCTTCCTCAGGAGATATCAAGGGACTCCATATAAGACTATCCGGTATCCCAATGAAGAAAGCATTCTCCTGAGACATGGGAGATCGTGTTCAAATCCTTTCTCTCTCCTATGCCAGGGAGGAGAAAATCGAACCTGGGTATCCCACACTACAGATATTATGGGGCTAAAAGTTATACTGTGGGCTTCATCAGCACCATCAGCTTTTGTGGATTGCATTTTTAGGCACCTGTCTCTCTCTGTTAATTCTGTAGGCAGCCTAGGTTAACAAATAATCCTCATTTATCTGCAAAAAACATTTATTATGGATCACAGTGTTGTTCCTGTGATTTGCTAGGTGCTTAAAAGTTAGGTACTATGATCAACTTTACAACTCCAAATCCTTTTGTGAATCCCACCCTATCATCTTGAAAAAAATAGTGGGATTCTCAAAAAAAAGTTTAGACCCTCCCCAACAGAAGTTGGTCCAATAAAAGATATTACCTCACCCACTTTGTATCTCTAAGGAAAAAGATATTGAGTCAACAGAAATGGATGATTCTAGTGACCTACAGAGTATCTAAGCAGAATTTAAGCACACCAACAGAGTGGATCTCGGATGTTTCTATGCACTGATTACACAGATTGAAGGACTAGAACAAGAACAATTTTGCAAATAAATCAGTATAGTTAAAATAAAATGCATAATTTAATTATAAATGCAATTGTTATACTTAGGTTTAACTAGGTGTAAAAAGTAGACAAACTACAGTGAATTTATTACGGACTGTATTGTTTCCACTGAAATTTATCTGCAATATCTAATGTTTGTCTAAAATGCTTATCACTGTGGCACAATTGTATTGCATTTCTGAGAATTTAGTGATTGTAATATTATGTTTGAACTGATTATGGGGGGTCTGTATAGAGGGTTAGAATATAAAGATGTGAACTTCAATAAATCAGTCTTTCAAAGAATATGAAAGTTAAAGGAAACCAGCAGGTATTCAATAATATATGTGAAATCAAAAATAAAAATTGGGAAACACCTTGAAGGCAACCAACAAAATTAGTCAGTAATCACAAGCAAAACAAAAGAGAAAAGTATCACAAAATCTTCTGGGGCTAAATAGGAAGATAAATAATACCACATAGAAAAGGCACTTAAATAATAGAAACAAAGTGAGAAGAAAATAGATTAGAGGAAGATTGTAACAAGCAAAGAAGATACAGAAAAACAATATGAATTGAACTATAAAAAAATGAAAAAATCCAGCAGTTTCTAGAAAATAGATCAAATATACCCATTAGAGCCACAAGTAAAAGCAATCATAGGGCCAATTAAAATGATGATGGTTTATAGTAGCACCTAGAGACCTAATTCAGGAATTAGAGCTCCATTATGCTAGACACCTTACAGATGTAAAATAGAAAGACAGTGCTTGACTCAAAAAATGTATCTTCTTCATTTACATCAAGATGCAACAAAATAAAAGAAATAGTAGTGGGAAAATAAAGGATGAGCATAACTGAAATGAACATATTTTGCATGGCAAATAGTAGACACAGAGGCTATGTCTAGACTATAGAGTTTTTTTAAAAAGTAGCCTTTTTTCAAAAAAACTTCACCTGCATCTAAATTGCCTCCATGTTCTTTTGAAATTAAATCGAAAGAACGTGGCAGTTTTTTCGACAGCGATAAACCTCATTTTATGAGGAAGAATGTCTTTTTTCAAAAGAACTCTTTTGAAAAAAAAGCATTCTTGACTGCAAACACGGCTTTTTCGAAAGAAGGTATCCATATAGCTTGGGTGCTCTCTTTCAAAAAAGCGGATCGCTTTTTTCAAAAAGTTGTGGCTGTCTAGATGATCTCTTTCAAAAGAAGCGTGTAGTCTAGACATACCCAGAATGTCTCCTGCCTAGTAGTGGTGAACTGGGTAGTTTCAAAGGCATTACGGGAGAGGTGAGATTTAGCTAAAGAATATAAAAATAGCTGAGTTGTTAAATAGTTATTATCAGCCATATCCTGAAGGCTTTCCTTTGATATCATGGGAATTTGCCCAGAGAACTGCGCTGCAAAGCCCAGAAGGAAGTGGAGAGATGCCACACGTTCTGCACTATCTAGTGGCATTCTTTGGTTTGCTGGGACACTTCTTGCTGGGATATGCAAGGAAACCCAGGACAAGACAGTTGCAGACTACAGCTACACAAGCTAGTAGAAAGTCTTGTTACCTCATTTCTGTACCTAGTTTCTTTCCATTCATAATAAAGTACTTACCTTGATACTGGTTGGCTCATCAGTAAGGTGCTTCATGTGCAGCCTACATGTGTAGGTAGGTAAGACATAGGAATATGTTAAGGCAGTGACACACAGAGGCTACAAGTCTCAAGGACTGTAAGATACTAGCTTATCAAGACATAAGGCACCAAAAGCCTTACCATAAGCCACTAATCAGGAGTAACACTAGTTCATAAAATATCTCAAGATAGAATGCTGTAATAAACTACTGATAACCACAAGAGGCCAGCTGATATCAGTGTTAGCTATTTTAAGCTAAGAACATCAACAGATGTCCAACCACAAGAATGGTAACTCACTGATTATATGCTACAGAATGTGAAAGTCAGAGCCCAAGACTGCCTTTCAAAATATGTTTGTCTCCAGAAGTATTTCACTGTACATTGGACCAGTTGTGACAGTGTCTAGCTGGTGTGAAAGTGTACACTGGTACACTTGCCATTGAACATCAGGAATGACTGAAGAGAGTACTGGAAATTGTGGGAGCTAATAACCAAATGTCAACGTCAAAGAACAGAAATAATGTGCTTGGGACAGAGACTAATCTCCGAGGGTATGTCTACACTACCCCGCTAGTTGGAACTAGAGGGGTAATGTAGGCATACCGCACTTGAAAATGAAGCCCGGGATTTGAATTTCCCAGGCTTCACTTGCATAAACTGGGCGCCGCCATTTTAAAATCCCTGCTCGTTCGAACCCCGTGCTGCGCGGCTACACGAGGAGTAACGGTAGTTCGGACTAGGAAACCTAGTCCGAACTACCTAGTTCGTGCCGTGTGTAGACGCGCGGCACGGGGTTCGAACGAGCAGGGATTTAAAAATGGCGGCACCCAGTTTATGCAAATGAAGCCCGGGAAATTCAAATCCCAGGCTTCATTTGCAAGTGCAGTATGACTACATTACCCTCCTAGTTCGAACTAGGAGGGTAGTGTAGACATAACCCCAAGGGAATCTTGCTCGGTGTGATGAAGATTCAAGTAATATTGGATATGCTGAAACCTGAAGATAAAAAGAGAATTCAAAGGCTGCTAGGAATGTTGAATTATGTCAGCAAATTCATGCCTAACTGTGTTTCCACAACTGACCCAAGACATCTCCTCTGCAGCACCATAAAAGGGGCATGGAAACCATAACATAAAAGACAGGTCAGTGATTTAAGGCACATTCTGATATCATAAGAATATAAGAACATAAGAGCGGCCATACTGGGTCAGACCAATGGTCCATCTAGCCCAGTATCCTGTCTGTCAACAGTGGCCAATACCAGATGCCCCAGAGGGAGGGATCACAACAGGTAATCCTCATCTGATCCCTCCCCCTGTCATCCACCTCCTGAGAAACAGAAGCTAGGGATACCATTCCTAACCATGCTGGCTAATAGCCATTGATGGACCTAACTTCTATGAATCTATTTAGCTCTTTTTTGAACTCTGTTAAAGTTCTAGCCTTCACCATATCCTCTGGCAAGGAGTTCCAGAAGTTGTTTGTGCTGAGTGAAGAAAAACTTCCTTTTGTTTGTTTTAAACCAGCTACCTATTAATTTCATTTGGTGACCTCTAGTTCTTATATTGTGGGAATAAGTAAATAACTTTTCCTTATTCATCTTTTCCATACCAGTCATGATTTTATAGACCTCTATCATATCCCCCCTTTGTCTCCTCTTTTCGAAGCTGAAAAGTCCAAGTCTTTTTAATTTCCCTTCCTATGGGACCTGTGCCAAACCCCTAATCATTTTTGTTGCTCTTTTCTGAACCTTTTCTAATATCAATGTATCTTTTTTGAGATGAGGCAACCACATCTGTATGCAGTATTCAAGATGTGGGCATACCATTTTATATAAAGGCAATATTGTATTTTCAGATTTATTCTCTATCTCTTTTTTAATGACTCCTAATATTCTATTTGCTTTTTTTGATTGCCGCTGCACATTGAGGGTACGTCTAGACTACATGGATCCGTCGATAGAGCCATGTAGATTTGTTTGTTCGGCAAAGGGAAATGAAGCCATGATTTAAATAATTGCGGCTTCATTTAAATTTAAATGGCTGCCGCGCTGAGCTGACAAACAGCTGATCGGGTGTTTGTCAGCTCAGCGCGCTAGTCTAGACGATCCCCGGTCAACATGAAAGCCCTTTATCGACCTCCCCGGTAAATCTCATCCTACAAGGCATAACGGCTAGGTCGATAAAGGGCTTTCAGGTCAGCGCGGGAGCGTCCAGACTAGCGTGCTGAGCCGACAAACAGCTGATCAGCTGTTTGTCGGCTCAGCGCGGCAGCCATTTAAATTTAAATGAAGCCGCGATTATTTAAATCGCAGCTTCATTTCCCTTTGCCAATCAGCCTAATCTACATGGCTCCATTATTTTAGGTATTTTAGACACAGGTATTTTAGACACACCCTGAGTGGATGTTTTCAGAGAACTATCCACAATGACTCTAAGATCTCTCTCTTGAGTAATTGTAATTAAATTAGTCCCCATCATATTGTGTGTATAGTTGGGATTATTTTTTCTAATGTGCATTACTTTACATTTATCAACATTAAACTTCATTTGCCATTTTGTTGCCCAATCACTTAGTTTGGTGAAATCTTTTTGAAGCTCTTCACAGTCTGCTTTGGTCTTAACTGTATTGAGCAGTTTGGTATCATCTGCAAATTTTGCCACCTCACTGTTTACCCCTTTCTCTAGATCATTTATAAATAAGTTGAATAGGATGAGTCCCAGGACAGACCCTTGGAGGACCCCACTAGTTACCTCTCTCCACTCGGAAAACTTACCTTTACAGAAACCATGTTGACTTTCCCCCAACAAATTATATTCATCCATGTGTCTGACAATTTTATTCTGTACTGTAGTTTCAACTAATTTACCCGGTACTGACGTTAGACTTACTGGTCTGTAATTGCCAGGATCACCTCTAGAGCCCTTTTTCAATATTGTTGTCATGTTAGCTATCTTCCAATCATTAGGTAAGGAAGCTGATAAAAAGGATAGGCTACAAACCACAATTAATAGTTCCACAATTTCCCATTTGAGTTATTTTAGAACTCTTGAGTGAATGCCAGCTGATCTCGGTGACCTGTTACTGTTAAGTTTATCAATTTGTTCCAAAACCTCCTCTAATGACATCTGGGACACTTCCTCAGATTTGTCACCTAAAAAGAATGGTTCATATTTGGGAATCTCCCCAATATCCTCAGCTGTGAAGACTGATGCAAAGAATTCATTTAGCTTCTCTGCTATGACTTTATCATCTTTGAGTGCTCCTTTAGCATCTCGAGCATACAAGGTGCCACTGGATCTTTAGCCAGCTTCCTGCTTCTGATGTACTTAACAAATAGTTTGCTATTTCCTTTTGAGTTTTTGGCTAGCTGTTATTCAAACTCCTTTTTGGCTTTTCTTATTATATTTTTACACTTAATTTGACAAAGTTTAGGGTCCTTTTTGTTTTCCTCACTAGGATCTGACTTCTACTTTTTGAAAGATAACTTTTTATCCATCACTGCCCCCCAGCCCTCCCACTCTTCCTGGGACCAGGCTGGCAGCTCCCAGGAGCTTGCCCGGGACCGGAAGAGGCGGGCAACTGCCTAGTCTAGTGTGGACATCGTGGACCTCGTCCACGACCTCCGCACTAGGCACAGGAAAGTGGCCGTCTAGGGCAAGAGAGCTGCCAGCCTGGCCGCCCAGGAGCAGGTGTGCATGAAAATCAAGGTGGTCCAATGAGACCCCCGACCCTGAGCCCCGAGCTTACAATGTCCGTACTGGGTCAGACCAAAGGTCCATCTAGCCCAGCAGCCTGTCTGCCGACAGTGGCCAACCCTAGGAACCCTGGAGGGGATGGACCGAAGACAGTGACCAAGCCATTTGTCTCATGCCATCCCTCTCCAGCCTTCCACAAACTTTGGGCAGGGACACCACTCCTACCCCGTGGCTAATACCACTCCATGGACCCAACCTCCATCACTTTATCTCACTTCTCTTTAAACTCTGTTCTAGTTCTAGCCTTCACAGCCTCCTGCAGCAAGGAGTTCCACAGGTTGACTCTTTGCTTTGTGAAGAAGAACTTTCTGTTACTAGTTTGAAGCCTGTTACCCATTCCTTCCCTTTGGTGTCCTCTAGTCCTTATATTATGGGAACTAATGAAGAACTTTTCTTGATGCACCCTCTCCACCCCACTCATGCTTTTATAGACCTCTATCCTATCCCCCCTCAGTCTCCTCTTTTCTAAACTGAAAAGTCCCAGTCTCTTTAAACTTTCTTCATATAGGACCTGTTCCAAACCTCTGATCATTGTAGTTGCCCTCCCCTCTCTCACCCTCTCTCGTCCCCTCTCCCACCTCCTTTTCCCAGTCTCCCCCAGTTTTGTTCAATAAAAAGAGATTTTATTTTTGACCACACGTTTTCTTTATTTTGTACATCAGAAATGGGGGCTAGGGAAGAGTAAGTGGAAGGAGGTGAGGGAGGAATGGGGTACGAGCCCCCGATGGGGAGGACTGGGCTGGCTCTGTGGGCTTCTGGGGGTGGAAGCTCTCCTGCAGCCCCCCAATTACCCCCTCTCCCCAGATGGCAGCCTGCGGCAAGTGCAGCCGGGCTGATGGCCGAGTGCTGTGATGTGCCCAGTGTGGGCACTCAGGGCACTCCAAGCCAGGACTGCTTTGCAAGCGGGGCACCCCTGAGAACTGTCTGTCCGGGGTGGGGGTCGGGTCTCTTTAAGCACAGCCCTCGGCTAGCCTGAGGCAGCAGCTCCACGCTCTAAGTCCTCATCTGATGCCCTGCCGGCACTGCTTCTGGCCATCCTTAACTCCGGTTCAGGGTCCACTTAATGTGGACATGCTAGTTCGAATTAGCAAAACACTAATTTGAACTAGTTTTTTAGTCTGGATGTGTTAGTTCGAATTAGCGCTGTAGTGTAGACATACCCTTTCTCATTTGTGGGTAGTTCCTCTTCCTGAAATTAAATACCATAGCTTTGGGGTTGCAATATTTTGACTCTTTAAAAGGCAACAAACTTTCCACAGATTCCTTGAAAGGAGGATGGTGAGCTGTACTATTATAGAGTCATGGAACTGACTGGTTGCTACTTTCATATGTATCTAGGGCCGTGGTCTCCAACAGGTCAATCGCGAGCTACTGGTCGATCTCGAGGCCTCGACCAGTCACTCGCGATGCGTCCTGTCCGCCCCGCCCCCATTTCCCTCCCACCCCCCAGAAACTCCACTACTTACCTCAAGAGAAAACGAGGGTAGTGTCGGCTTCAGAAGTCCCGCAGCTTAGCGCCACTTCCGGCAATTCCAGAAGTGCGCTAGCTGCTCTGCCGGCCCCCTACACCGCACAGGAGGGGTGAGTTAACCCCGGGGAAGGCGCACGCAGAGGCTTTCCTGCATGGGGGGAGGTGCTGGCCCTGGGGAAAGCGCATGCGTGCGGGGCTTCCCTGCACGGGTGGGATGGCACATGTGTGGGGCTTCCCTGCTTGGGGGGAGTGCTGGCCCCGGGGCAGGCACGCGCTGGTTTCCCTGGGGAGGGGGGGGAATGCTGGGAGGAGGGAGATGCAGGGGACTCTCTGCCTCCACTGGCACCCCACTCCCCAGCCCACTCCCGAGCCACAGAACACTGTCCCCACTCCCCTGTCCCCAGCTACAGAACTCTGTCCCCATTCTCCTCCCCACTCTCCTGTCCCCAGCTACAGAACGCTGTCCCCACTCTCCTGTCCCCACTCCCCTGTTGCCAGCTACAGAACGCTGTCCCCACTCCCCTGTCCTCAATTACAGAATGCTGTCCCCACTCCCGTCCCCACTCCCCTGTCCCCAGCTACAGGCTACAGAACGCTGTCCCCACTCTCCTGTCCCCACTCCCCTGTCCCCAGCTACAGAACGCTGTCCCCACTCCCTTGGCCCCACTCTCCTGTCCCCAGCTACAGAACTCTGTCCCCACTCCCCTCCCCACTCCCCTGTCCCCAGCTACAGAATGCTGTCCCCACTCCCCTGTCCCCACTCCCCTGTCGCCAGCTACAGAACGCTGTCCCCACTCCCCTGTCCTCAACTACAGAATGCTGTCCCCACTCCCTCGGCCCCTCTCCCCTGTCCCCAGCTACAGAATGCTGTCCCCACTCCTCTGGCCCCAGCCACAGAACTCGGTCCCCATTCCTGTTCCCACTCCCTGAACTCTGTCCCCACTCTCCTGTCCCCAGCTACAGAACTCTGTCCCTATTCCCGTCCCCACTCCCCGAACTCAGTCCCCACTGGCACTCTGTCCCCTGCTGCAGAACCCTGTCCTCTGCCCTCCCAGCACCCTGTTTCCTCTCCCTTGCCCCCAGCCACAGAACTCTGTCCCCACAAAATGTATAATTATAAATGCTTCATTTTAGATTTAAATAGCATGAATAAAAACCAGACCATTTATTTCATTACTGTAAACATGTGATTTTAATCGTATGTATCTCATAATTTAAAAATAAACTGTTTATCAGAGTGTGTAAGTAAGGGCTGGGGATAGCAAGTGATGGACAGGAGGAGAATAGAGAGGGCAGGGCTTCAAGGAAGGGATGGGGCTTCAAGGAAGGGGTGGGGCTTCAAGGAAGGGGCGGGGCGTTAGATCTTCGCCTGTTCTGAGATTTAAAAAGTGATCTTGGGTGTAAAAAGGCCACTGATCTAGGGCTATGAGAGCTGCAGGAAAAGATGTGAGATGGGGTGGAGTAGGAGCAAGAAGAGACAGGATGCCTTAGGGAAAGGGGTGGATTGTGGTCAGGGCCTGGTCAGAGTTGAGGGAGCACCCCTTTAGCAGATTAGAAAGGCATCACTTTTGTCCTGTGCCTTGCACTCTCCTTAGGGACTGCCCTGACTACAAAGAAAATGTAAATGCAGACACACATCCTCCAACTATAGAAGCAAGTATTGTTCTGGCACTGTGGGTGTTCCTTTCCTCCTGTGGATTCTTAAATCTGATTTCCTGGCTTCTTCAGTTGTGTGTGTTTGGGGGGGGGGGAGGTGTTAGGGAATTAATATGAAATACCTTACAATATAAATCATATTTTCTTCTCTCTTATTACCTCAGGATGTAACAGAAACTGGTTATATAAAGATTAGATGCACTTACTATATTCAAAGTTGCAGGACCAGATAACAATGTATATGAAAAATAATATAAGTGAGTATGGAAAGAGTGAAGTTTACAGTTTTGCTCTATATTGTTTTATAATGTAATTTGCTAAAGAATATTTTAGTAAGAGAAAGATAGTAGTAGAAAGATAAAAATATTGAAACAGAAATAAACTAATTATTAATTTGCAATACAGAGACAGCATATTTAGTCTTTGAGGAACCTAAATACCTTGTAGATCTCTGCCATTCTATATGGTGGACACCAGAGTAGAAGTGGTATGCTTCAAAAGGGATGTTGGAGAAAAAATTGAATCAGTCCAACTCAGACCTCTGAGAGGATGGGGTAAAGAGTAAATGATAACTTGCATAGTAAAATCAATCCAGAATTATTCCACACATTACTCTATGAATCACTTATGGTACAAGTGGGTTCTCTATCCAGGGTCACTGGAAAATACCATATCTTTTAAGAAAAATCTTACACAATCTTTATTTTCTATGCAGTGTAGACAACATCCTAGATTTTAAGTTTAAGACCCACCCACAGAAAACTTCATGGAACTGAATGCATGAACTTTTGAGGGATGGGAAGCTACCCTATCCCTATTTTAATCTGTGTTCCCAGGGAGCACATATTTCACATCTCATGTAGTGATCAAGAAAGATCAAGTTAGTATACCTCTTCATACACAAGAATTCAACCAATGAATATGGGGCTAAATGCAGGATTAGTGGGAGCAGGTGCAAATCTATTCAAAGTCAACAGAGCTTCACAAACCTATATCAGGTCTCAATATACTATATACATGATTAACAGGCTTGTACTATATCCAGTAGAGGTAGGTGGAGAAAACTGATCTAGACACCTTTAAATAAATAATAGAGATATGAGATATACCTGCAGGAAGATTCCAGTGTGGAATAGACTTGCTAAACTAGATTTATAAATGTCAGGTAAAAGAGAAACTAAGCTAAGCAAAATTAGGTTGCTTGCAGAACTGAGTGAAATTTGCGTTTGTTATAGAAACGTTTTAAATATGGTATAGGAGAGCAGCAACTGATAGCACCTTCAAGTTCAAAGACTGTCACCATATTCATTATTAAACCTGTATTTTAAAATTCTTTAATGTTTCTGCGGCTTCAGACTTCATCAGGTTGAAATGTAGCCTGTCAGCAGAGAAGCCTAAAATACCTATATTTAACTGTAGGTCACTTTTGATTTAGAAATTGGTAAAACACTAAATTCTTGGGATTTCAGGAACTTATTTGACTATGTCTAGACCAAAAGCATCTCAGTTTTGAAAGCTGAAATTTAATAATCTTCCATTATTTCTTTTAAACTGTTCAGATAATTAAGAAGTTTATATAATGACTCCAAACAATCAATGAAATTACTTTGCATAACACTTTTCCGTGCATTATTTCTATGTTAAAACCTTTATAGGCCAAGTATTTATTCCTATCTCTTCTGTTTCCATTTCTTGGGTGTTCCTAATGGCCTGGGTCTAAAAATAAATGTCATGACGACATAAGACAAGACCTGGGCCGTGTCCAGACTCAGGGGTTTTTTCGGGAAAAGTAGCCTTTTCCCGAAAAAACTTCCCCTGCGTCCAGACTCAAGCTGCGTTCTTTCGAAATTAAATCGAAAGAACGCGGCTTTTCTTTCGATGGCGGTAAACCTCATTTCACGAGGAAGAACGCCTTCTTTCGAAAATTCCTCTTTCGAAAGAAGGCGTTCTTCAATGTAAATAGGGCTTCTTCGAAAGAGAGCATCCAGACTCACTGGATGCTTTCTTTCGAAAAAGCAAGCCGCTTTTTCGAAAGTTCAACGTGCAGTCTAGACGCTCTCTTTCGAAAGAGGCTTGCAGTCTAGACATAGCCCTGGGTTGGAATATGGCCATTGTGCAACAGGCCCATATAGAGAGTGGTGGGGAACTCCCTTACCATACAGCTATGTCTATACTGCCCCCTCTTGCACAAAAAAATGCAAATGAGGCAAAGCATGGAATATCACTGTGCCTCGTTTGCATAATTAATTAGGCTCTGTTTTTACACAAGAGGCTTTTGCTCATAAAGGAGCCATCTACATGGCTCCTTTTTGCGTAAAACCCCCCTCCTGAGCAAGAACTGTTCTTCCTGAAAAAAAGGAAGCCATCTACACGGCTCCTTTCTGTGCAAAAGCCTCTTGTGCAAAAAAAGAGCCTCATTAAGTATGCAAATGCAGTGCAGCGATATGCCACGCTTTGCCTCATTTGCATAATTTTTTTCACAAGAGGGGGCAGTGTAGACATAGCTGCCAAGGAGCACTGAAGAGATTTTTCCTCGGAAGCACAATCTCTCCCAGAGCTTTTCCTTCTGCATAGTTTCATACATTTCAATGCCAGAAGGAACTACTGCAAATATCTAGTTCATAGGTACTCAAACTGTGGGGTGTCCCAACAGGGGACAAAATGTATCTGGGGGGCATGAGAGGAAAATGTACTGCACACAGTTTACTCACAGCAATGAATAACTAGCAAAACTGATTCCTCTGGACATATCAGGATTTCACACAATGCTGTGCATTTAATCTAAATGACACTATGTACATTGATGGCTTTCTGATAAGACTGAATAGCATTATATAAGGGTATGTCTACACTACAAAGTTAATTCGAACTAACGGATGTTAGTTCGAATTAACTTTCATAGGCGCTACACTAGCGCTCCGCTAGTTCGAACTTAATTCGAACTAGCGGAGCGCTTAGTTCAAACTAGGTAAACCCCATTCTACGAGGACTAAGCATAGTTCGAACTTACTAGTTTGAATTAAGGGCTGTGTAGCCCCTTAATTCGAACTAGTGGGAGGCTAGCGCTCCCCAGCTTTCCCTGGTGGCCACTCTGCCCAACACCAGGGAAACTCGTATGCCCCCCTCCTGGCCCCGGAGCCCTTAAAGGGGCACGGGCTGGCTACGGTGCCCGTGCCAGGTGCAAGCCTGCCAGCAACCAGCCAGCAGACCCTTCACCTGGCACACCATGAGCCAGCCACCCGATGCCCCCCAGCCCTCTGCCTCTTTCCGGGACCACGCTGGCGGCTCTCGGGAGCCTGGCCAGGACCGCAAGAGACGGGCACCCGCCTGGTCTACTGCAGACATCGTGGACCTCGTCCACGAACTCCGCACTAGGCACAGGAAAGTGGCCGTCTAGGGCAGGAGAGCTGCCAGCCTCGCCATCCAGGAGCAGGTTTGCATGAAAATCATTTCTGTTACTAGTTTGAAGCCTGCTACCCATTCCTTTCCTTTGGAGTCCTCTAGTCCTTCTATTATGGGAACAAACGGAGAACTTTTCTTTATGCACCCTCTCCACACCACTCTTGCTTTTATAGACCTCTATCATATCCCCCCTCCATCTCCTCTTCTCTAAGCTGAAAAGTCTCAGTCTCTTTAGCCTCTCTTCATATGGGACCTGTTCCAAACCCCTGATCATTTTAGTTGCCCTCCCCTCTCCCAGCCTCTCTCTTTCCCTCTCCCACCTCTTTTTCCCAGTCTCCCCCAGTTTTGTTCAATAAAGAAAGATTCTATTTCTGAACACACGTGTCCTTTATTTTGTACATCAGGAAGGGGGGCTAGGGAAGGGTAAGTGGAAGGAGGTGAGGGAGGAATGGGGTACGCGCCCCCGATGGGGAGGACTGGGCTGGCTCTGCGGGCTTCTCGGGGTGGAAGCTCTCCTGCAGCCTCCCAATTGCCCCCTCCCCCGGATGGCAGCCTGTGGCAAGTGCAGCCGGGGTGATGGCCGAGTGCTGTGATGTTCCGCTTGTGGGCACTCAGGGCACTTCAAGCCAGGACTGCTTTGCAAGCGGGGAACCCTGAGAACTGTCTGTCCGGGGTGGGGGTCGGGTTTCTTTAAGCACAGCCATTGGCTAGCCTGAGACAGCAGCTCCATGCTCTAAGTCCTCATCTGATGCCCTGCTGGCACTGCTTCCGGCCATCCTTAACCTCTGTTCGGGGTCCACTCTGTGTGGACATGCTAGTTCGAATTAGCAAAACGCTAATTCGAACTAGTTTTTAAGTCTAGCTGCGCTAATTCGAATTAGCTTAGTTCAAATTAACTAATTCGAACTAAGTTAGTTCTAATTAGCGCTGTAGTGTAGACATACCCTAATAGAGTTGCTGTCTATATATTAATTCCTTTGCTACAACAGGGTCCACACATTTAATTGTAAGCATCCACCACAACTGCAGTTTTGCTTTTGCTCTTAGTACAATGGACCATTGGCTTGGTCATGCCAAAATAAAAAAGGGGAGGAGGGTTGGAAAAAGAACTTGAAACTGATTCAAACAAAGCCCCACTGTTGCATCTAATGGTGTATGTATTTGTGTGTCAGGGGAGAGGAGGCATAAATACTACAGACACAAATAAGGGGGAGGGCAAACAAAAATGTCTGAAAATCACTGATCTAATCCAACTGTTACAGCAGAGGACACAGAACTTCCCCAAAATAATTCCCAGAGAAGATCTTTTATAGAATCAGCCAATGTTTTTTAACTGTCAGCAAATCCACCATGACCCTCAGTAAATTTTTCCAATGTTTAAATACTCTGACCTTTAAAAATGTATGCCTTATTTCCAGTCTATATATACAGGCAGTCCCCTACATTCGAACGGGGCTTTTTTCGCAGCGGAGGATGCGGGCAGCGGGACTGCGGTGCATCTGGGTGGTCCCACCGCCCGTGTCCTCCGCGGCGAGAAAAGCCGCTCCGCGTCTCCCTGGTCTGCTGGGGGGGGGGGGGGGCGCAGCTAGGTGCGGCCGAGGTGCGGCGCTGCAGGGACCTACCCAGCAGCACCCCAGCTTCTCTCTCCCAGGCGTCCAGATTCAGCCGCTGTTGAAACTGATCAGCAGCTGATTCCAGGAAGCCCGGGGCAGAGCAGCTCTGCCTCGGGCTTCCTGTAGTCAGCCGCTGGTCAGTTTCAACAGCGGCTGAATCTGGGCGCCAGTTCTGACTTACATACAAATTCAACTTAAGAACAAACCTACAGTCCCTATCTTGTACATAATCCGGGGACTGCCTGTATTTATATAGTTTAACATGGATGCAATAACATGCGTACATAGGCACGGCTGACTGCAGAAGACTTAGGACAGATGTATCCACTGTTCCACAAATCCACCAATTATTCTACTTCATTGAAAGGAAGCCAGAGATGCTACTCCAGCTCTGAAGAAAGAATAGAAGCTATAGAGTTGATTTGCTGCTATTCCATGGTATGTGAGGAAATGTTTCTTTGTCTACAGATCTTGAGAAATTCTCTAGTATAGTTTCCTCACTCTTTATACACTAAGCAGGATTTTGGCCAAGGGAATAGTAATATATCACCTCATCTGCCCTTCCTAATCTTTGTATTGGCTTCCATTCCTCTTCCATATACTGTTCCACATCCCCTCCTTGCTTTCAGAGGATTTTATAACTCTGCCTATGTCCTCATTTCCTTCTAAATTCATTCGTACTGCCTATGTGCTGCCCAACCACCTATGCTGCTTTAAGTGCTCTTTATCTCCTTCATGTACATCCAACCATATGCCTTCATGCTGGATAGACTCCTAATTAATTTACGCCAGGCTCCATTGGTCTGCTTTTTTAAAATACCTTCTGAAATCCACCTGTGCTATAAATGCTCCAGCTACAGAGAGCACATGCTCTGTTGGATAGATTCAGAAAGCTGCGCTGTTATGTGGTATATGGGGCTAACAGCCAAGGTCTTAGCCAAGAGACTCCTATTGTTTGAAAACCTTGACTGCACAGATACTTTTTTGTCAATGTCATTCAACCAAATATGGGTCTCTGTGGACCAGATTGGGGAACAATAAGGAGGCCCCACACAGTCTACAGACATTTCTAGGAATTAATTAAAACACATGGAAACATTTTTTTTTCTCTTAAGTTTTCTGCCCAGAACCAGAAGTATCAGAACAATTACCATGAGAAAAAGTTGTTCTCGTGGTACAGTATTTCCACCGGGGACCTGAAGCAAAAGTGCCGAAACTTCTCTTTTGGGGACTTATAGTCCAATGTGGAAGGCTCTAGAAGTTTAAATAACTTTATCCAGATATTCAGAGTGCTTGGTGACCAACTGTGATGATTTTGAATGGCATTTGAGAAATGAATCTGTATTTCTGAGCAATGGTATTAATGACAATTTCAAGGAGCTTCAAACATAAAAATTCCAATTCAAAAGTTCCATATCAAACCTGCTTAGTGGAAGTGACTTCAAAATGTATTTGAGCATCTTTTCATCCATGTTGGCAATTGCCTTACTGGTGCCATTTTACTTTTGGATTATGAGATATTTTAATAGTGCTTGTAATGCTGCAAAATCATATTGACTCTTATTTCACTACCGAAGTTGTAATTTTCTGCCATTATTCAGTGGTTCAATTAGATCTCCATTATACATAATAACTGTATCTATGCACCTGAGAAACATCAGGGAAACTAAGCGTAGATACCATATTCTTTGATAGTTGCTTTCCAATTTACTGATTGTTGAGCAGGGTTTAGTCTAACACTTAGCTTTGTGGAATTATATTCAGCAAGTGAAGGGAAATTGAGTCTGTTATGCTTGGTGAATCCGGGAGAAGCAGCAGCAATCAGACATGTTTTAATTTGACATAAAATAGAAAGACACTGTTATAGTTCTCAAAATAAAACAAAAATAATAATGAGCCAAATGCAGAAGATTTGCCCATGTAAGAGCTATATGCAGCAGAAAGACCTGCATGAGCTGGCCAGGCACTAGTGGACATATCATGCAGAGGCATTCTGCACTAATCAGCAAGGGTATGTCTACACTACCCTCCTAGTTCGAACTAGGAGGGTAATGTATGCATACCGCACTTGCTAATGAAGCCCGGGATTTGAATTTCCCGGGCTTCATTAGCATAAGCGGGGAGCCGCCATTTTTAAATCCCCGCTGCTTCGAACCCCGTGTAGCGCGGCTACACGGGGCTCGAACTAGGTAGTTCGGACTAGGGTGCCTATTCCGAACTACCGGTACTCCTCGTTTCACGAGGAGTAACGGTAGTTCGGACTAGGACCCTAGTCCGAACTACCTAGTTCGAGCCCCGTGTAGCCGCGCTACACGGGGTTCGAAGCAGCGGGGATTTAAAAATGGCGGCTCCCCGCTTATGCTAATGAAGCCCGGGAAATTCAAATCCCGGGCTTCATTAGCAAGTGCGGTATGCATACATTACCCCGCTAGTTCGAACTAGCGGGGTAGTGTAGACATACCCCAAGTTATTAAAGGGTGGGGAATGAGGAATTTTCTGATGGACACATTTCATGTCAAAGAGGAGCATGCATAACATCAGCTATACCTAGTACACTGAATGCAATAGCTGGTTATGAACCATCCCAGGCAGGAGAGTGTCAGTGGGAGGTCTTGGTGGCCCTCCTTCCCTGCTCAGACTTAGGCCTGGAGAGTGCCAGCAGGAGGCCTGAACATCCCCAGGCAATGCTGGGTAAGTCTTCTTTTAAGTAAATAATACAATTAACCTGTTTTTTAAAAAAATGCTCTGGATTCACTCCCTCTCTTATTTTATATTATCCCTGCTGCCACCTGCCCAGTTTATGCAAATGAAGCCCGGGAAATTCAAATCCCGGGCTTCATTTGCAAGTGCGGTATGCCTACATTACCCCGCTAGTTCGAACTAGGAGGGTAGTGTAGACATACCCTTACTGAGCTAGGATTGCTCTCATTTACTTCATCTTTGTGTGTCTCATTTTAGATTCCCCTGATGCTGAATTCTAAATAAAAGCTTTTTTCTGTCCCCGGTATGAAAAAAGCACTAAGTGAAAAATGGTGTCTATTAAAATAACTGCTACATTTAAAATGATGTTTTGTTCTCCCTTGATATATTTTTGAAGCTTTGGTTTTAAAGTACTACCTACAGTAAAATAATTTAATGTAATAATTTTTGTCATGAGACAAAGATTCTATTATCTTAATCCTTTGAGAAAAAATTCAGAGAAGGTGAGATGAATTTGAAAGAATTTCCACTCCAAAAGTGTGAATTTCTTTTCTCTTCCCTATTTTTCATTGAAATCTTAAACTTTTCAGAATTTTCCAACCAGCTCTATGGTTCATCTCTGGAATCTTGCATTCAGGTGAATAGATCTGACAGTGTGCGGTGTATCCCAAATTCACTTTAGATCTTTCAAGATAAAACCTGTCAGGTGAGAAAGGAAATAATCAAAATGGAGTCTTACCCCTAGGTCAATGAGCCGGTGAATTTCTGGAACCCTAGGGAGTTCCATTGTATTCATAATCCTTCACGCAATGAATTGCAGTACCAAATGTAGGGTAGTGAGTTGATTGTGACAGTGGTGATAGGGTGTCATGAATTCCATAATTTTGCTATTTTTAAGAAGAAACATAGCTCACTGAGGATTAGTCTGGGTCATGGTCTGTGGGGAAGAATACATATCAGCTCTCTCATATCTGCCTTCATCTATGGTTGCTTGACTGAGCCGGGAGCACTGGGAGAGTGGTAGAAAGTGTAGTAACCTGCATGGAACTTTAGGGAAAAGACTAGATTTTTACAACATCCCCTAGCAATGAGCCCAAAAGGAGAATCATGCATTGTGTGAAGCACTCATTTTTGTTTGTTTGTTTTAAAAGTGCTGCCTACTATTTCATTCTCGAGTTATGTGAAGGAGTAAATTATATTTCCTTATTCACTTTTACCAAACCTGTCAAGATTGCACAGGCCTCTCTGATATCTTGTATTAGTCAACTCTTTTTCAAGCTGAAAAGTCCCAGTCTTCATTAACCTGTCCTCATACAGAAACTATTCCATACCCATAATCATTTTGGTCTCCATTTTCTATTCTCTTCCCACTTTGTTGAGATGGGGCGACCACATCTGTATGAAATATTCAAGATGTGGGTATACCAAGGATTTATATAAAGACAATACGATATTTTATGTCTTGTTATCCATCCCCTTCTTAGTGATTCATTATAATATGAGCTCTTTTTGACTGCCTCTGCATACTGAGTAGATGTTTTCAGCCCACCACAATTTTTGCATTCCTGTGTATATAACATCCCTACAAACAATTCTGATAAACTTAGATATATTCTTGGGCTGTTCAAATGTATTATCAAGGATGCTCCTGTCTTCTGGTCCAGCCCCAGGAGGCATGTCATTGAGATTTCTTTTTTATTCTTTAAGCTCTGCAATTCCCCCAGTTCAATCCTTGCTGTGTCAATGAGAATGGTGGCTGTTGCACTTTCTCTCTAAACAACCAGATACATGTGGGCTTTCTAGACATGAAAAAAGACCAACAATATTCTCCAATTGTTTAATTGTAACCACTAATTGATTTGCCTTAATTAGATTATGGATTCTTCCAGACAGTGTCTGTCTTAGAATCAAAGAATCACAGGGTTATAAGGAACTGGAAAGGTCCTCTAGTCAAGTGTTTCTCAACCATTTTTTAGAAAGTAAAAAATGTCCCTTTTATAATTCCCTTTAAATAAAATTATAAGTACCCCCAATACCTACAGTTTTCAGACACACACATTTTTTTCTACCATTGCAACACATTTGTTTAAACAACTTAATTGTACCCAGGCAGGCAATGAAATTTTTGGGTGTAAAAAGTACAAAAATAATAAAGCACTGTAAAAATTAAAACAAAAATTCAGTTTTCTCCAAATGTCAGTTGTGTTGACCTACCCCCCAGATTTCTCTCAAGCACCTTTAAGGATACTCATACCACTGGTTGAGAAATGCTAGTCTAACCCCTGTCGAGGTTCAGAATTTCTTGTAACTGTAGTAAACCTGTGTGTGAGGCCTGAGGCCTAGCTAAAAGTGATCATGACTTTGCTAATATAAAGTAAAGTTAAATTGTGAACAATAGGCAGGCCCTACTTGCTGTATGTGGTGGGAACAGGGCTGATATTTCAGAAACATTCACACCTAAGAGGTATTAGGCATAGGCCATTAATGCATACCAGAACACCTCGTTAGAGGACATCTTCGTACCAACACACTTCCCCCAGATAACAAGAACATACTGACCCAGTTCTGGGATAGAGTATAGGATGACAGCATGATGGATAGTGATGTTTGATTAAACCAACATGTACAAAGTAATGGGTGGCACCCAAAGACGTCAAAGGGCGGCATCCTGATACAGCAGAACTGATGTGTAACTTGTTTGTATCTGTGTATAAAGATGTATCCCAGGGTATGTCTACACTACCCCGCTAGTTCGAACTAGCGGGGTAATGTAGGCATACCGCACTTGCAAATGAAGCCCGGGATTTGAATTTCCCGGGCTTCATTTGCATAAGCCGGCCGGCACCATTTTTAAATGCCGGCTTGTTCGAACCCCGTGCCGCGCGGCTACACGCGACACGGGCTAGATAGTTCGAACTAGCAAGCCATTCCGCACTATCTGTACACCTCGTTCTCTTATTTGGTTTTATGGTCCTTGGGAGTTCTCTCAGAGTCTGCTGAGGGCTATCTGCACAGAGTCAGGGCACCACACAGGGGGAGTAGCCAAATGGTTATCAACACTGGAAAGAACAAGATATCTATCAGGACACCACACTGATGACTTCTAAGACAGTGGTTTTCAAACTAGGGTACCTCCACCATCTAAGTCAGTGGTTTTCAAACTATGGGTCATGACTCAGTGCTGGGTCGCATAATGCCAGGCACTAGGTCCTCTTGCAGTAGGATGACTTAGTGGGGATGATAAGGCAGGCCTCCTGCCTCAGCTGGCACTGTAGACCACAATGCATCCTAGAAATGGCCAGCAGCAGGTCTGGCTCCTATGTTGGAGGGTCTGTGCCTGAAGGTGAGAGCAGCAGGCACAATTGCTTCTATGCCTACTCCTGGGAGCCAGACCTGACGCTGACCTCTTTGGGGCACAGCTGGGTACATGGTGCCAGAAGAGGCAGGAAGCCTGCCTTAGCACCCCCACTGCACCACTGATCAGGAGCCCAACCACAAGCACCCTACCTCCAATCTTAGCCCCCCAATCCAGACCACCCTTCTGCACCCCAGATCCCGTCATTCCTGGCCCCTCCACACTCCAGATCCCAAAAGATGCAATTATGTTGGGTTGTGAGCATCTCTAGTCAAAAGACACAATTAAGTTGGGTTGTGAGCATCAGCAATTTTCTTCACCAGGGTCATGAAAAAAAAAGTTTGAAAATCATGGATCTAAGACACATGGCTACGCATGCTTGTAACGCGTCGGGCTCCCCCTCAGGCTATCATCATCCAATTTGCCTTCCCCTAGCCAACCCAATAACACCTGTGTTCCCACCACCGTCAGTCAAGACCTGGATGGACCTGTGGTTACCCATAAGGGTTCCAACCATTCGCCCAGGGTTCGGGCCAGCGCCCCACTGCTGGACACCGAGACTCCTCCCAGGGGTGCCTCCAGTCACGGGGCTTTCCCCCCGCCACTCACCCATTCGGCCCTTGCTCCACTCTCTGCCCAACCAACCTCCTTTGAGCTGGCCATCCAGCCCTTTTGAATCTCCTGCCGGTTCACTTCCTGTCGAGGGGTGATGATGTCACCCCGCATCTCGTCCTGGTTGGCTCCCTCCCGAGGCCGCCTCGCTCCACCTCCCCTCTGCCCCAGAGCCTCCGACCCCCCCTTAGGGTGATCGGGCACTTCAGCATCCCTCTGCCCATCCGCCACTGCAGTGGGGATGAATCCCCACTGCCCCCCACAAACGGGCGGAGTGCGGGGAGGTGGGGTCTCTGCGT
The DNA here is from genome assembly GCF_049634645.1 of Pelodiscus sinensis. Taxonomy (NCBI): domain Eukaryota; kingdom Metazoa; phylum Chordata; order Testudines; family Trionychidae; genus Pelodiscus; species Pelodiscus sinensis. The sequence goes on along the minus strand of NC_134711.1, from coordinate 43,444,004 downwards.
CTGTGGAGCCCCACGCCCCATCACAATGCTCCATTTGCAAACCTCCAGTGATGTTGCTACCACAACTTCCCTAAGCAGTTTCTTCTATTCCCTTAATGGCTTTTATTTTTACTCCCTTTAGACAACACCTAGCACAATGAGCCACTAATACTTTGGGGGGACCTACAGCTTACTCCAGTATATTTCATTAATAAAAATTATTTCAGAAGCTCAAATGAGCTAAACAGCTAGGGAGAGCTTTTCTCCTATAGTCCCATGCTGCAGAATTTCTGCCAGAGAGGCAGTCTGAGTCTGCATTAGACTTATACACAAATGCACACAAGCAATATTTAATAATGCTGAGGAAATAAACAAAGTATATTTAGAATTTAACTTCCATTCTTCAAATCAAACATTTATAGAATCCGTATTTAAAAGAATTTGTGAAAAAAGTATCTGCTTTCTGAAATTAGTCACAATCAGCAAGTCACTGAATTTTAAAAATAGCCTAAAATGTAATTTAACCTCTAATAGTATGATGTGCTAATGAAAGTTCATCAGCTTAACTGATATTCAATGAAGGCAAGAAATACTGTTACAGTAAATGTAATAAAAGACTAATTTAGCTAAAATATACCTTTTAAGACATAATTAGAAAATGGATATGCCATGTTGAAGGCACTTAGACAGCTCCTAACAACATTTTACCTATTTACAGAACATAAATTACAGCACATGCTAAAATGATGAATTTGGACTTTAGGGGGAAGGTTGAATAAATAATTAGTAAATGTTAAAAATAAACACTTTTAAAATATGGGCAAACTCCCAATAAAGATACCTTCCACAGATAGAACAAAAAGTTGTGAAAAAAAGTACAACTGCAACATTTGCAAAATGATGATCAAATCTAACAAAAAATAGCTAATAAGTATTCAAACAATAGCAAGATTTGCATAATTTAATGATTTTCAAAATCAGGCCTGAGTGAAATTTATCCCTGTTCATTTTTTTTTTGATAGTGCTATTGTTGCAATGGATAGCTCAGTGGTTTGAGCATTGTCTTGCTAAATCTAGGGTTATGAGCCTAATCCTTGAGAGGGACATTTAGGGATATGGGGCAAATCTACCAGGGATGGTATTTGGTCTTGCCATGAGGATAGGGGATTGGACTCAGTGACTTCCCTTCTAGTTCTATGAGATAGGTGCATTTCCATATATAATATAAAGTAAATATTGGGAAAATCTTCATTACAAAATTGATTTGTCTAACCCTAGCTTGGGTGTAGTAGAGGAACAGTTGTGAGAGGCAATAGAGCCAAAAAGCCTCAAAACATTTCATTCTGACACTTTAAGTGAAACATTTTGACCTTTTTTTGTTTGAACAACATTACTTGAATTTTCTTTTTCAGAAAGTAAAAAAGTTTTTAAATGGTCATGATTGAAGCTAAATTTGTCAGTACTGTGAAAACAAATTGTTTTATTTTTCCCTAAGCTATTTTGTTGACTTTTTATTTGCCAGAAATGTTCATTTTTGCTCTGATCCAAAACTTTGTGTTTTGTTTGTTTACTTATTGAAATTGCCAACAAATTGAAAAAAATCCATTTTACCCCTCACTCTATTTTTTACTTACATTAGCAATACAGGTCAGTTCCAGAATTAAATCTGCAGGTAAACACCAGGAACCCAGTAGGTAACTTTTTTTTTTAATGAGAAAATGTCAACGTTTGGTTTTATTCATATCTACCACTAATTTCTTAGAATTTTATGAATTGCTGAAAAGTGTATAGGGAGCAGGGAGAGGAAATTGCTTATTGTTTTGCTAAAAGTTCTAAATTCAAAGTCTCAAAAATGCCTTACACCCCACTATAGTAAATGTTTGACTCTAGTTTAGTATAATTGTGATGCTGTTTTCCAAGCATTTCAATCTTCTAGTTAGTTTTTAATTTATTAAATATATGTTGCTTTGAAATTCATCTTCTCATTACAGCTGGCTGGCTCTAAAAATGATGTGGTAATAGACAAATGATGTGGTAATAGAAAAAACTGCTTTCCTATTATTAAGAATTTACCACATTTGCATTCCAAACTTTCCTTACAATAAGTAAGTGCTAAAAACAGTATGCGAGGTCAAAAATTTCTCTTGTATTCAGCAACATCAAAAAGTTACAGAATCTTCCTCTGAGAAATTAGTGTGGACTAGTAAGGATAAGGTATGTTTGTATAAACAATTGGATGTTTGGGGAAGAAATCTCAAGTAACAGACACCAAAGTAGCAAACTGTAATATTTTTATTTAAACAAGTACTCTTTATAGTAGCAATATTTTTTTGTTTTGTTTTTACTATTCTCTACATTTTACAGACAAAGAAACTGAGGCAAAAAGAGATTATGGGTTCAATGCACATCTATTGTAAATCCATTGTAGTCAGTTGATTTATAGTATGGAGTACTTTTTTTTTCTGAGTGAGCGAAAGTAGCTTTCTTGAATCTCAAAAGTTCTTTAAACCACAAGGTCATCTTATCTGCCACTGCAGAGTTTTTCCAATCCCTTTTATATTTCTGTTCTTTTATTCTATAAGAAGCTGCTGACCTGTGACTTTCAGGAATGCATCATGGACAACCATTCCAAAAATATATAAAAAAGCCATTACTTCAGTCACCTAACCACCAAAAAATGACATGAGCTTTTTTTCAGACACTAAAACTACTCACTGATTAATTGCAGAAAAATATTGTACTTCTGTTAAGGCTTTTTAACTAATTAACATTGTTATTCTCTTGTAGAAATGTTTTTATATTATAAAAATAGTAGCAACTCTATAGTTGTAGGCTGAATTGAAAACTGCACTAAATGTTATAATCACTCTGTTTCATACTGATGCTTGAATTGGGTGAAATATCTCAGGCTATGTCTACACTGCATGATTCTTTTGAGAGAGGATTGCAAATGCAGCTGAGCGAAATTGCAAATGAAGCACGGATTTGAATTTCTTGTGCTTCATTTGCATAATCGTGTCTGGCAGCTATTTCAAAATACCCTATTTAGAGATAAAAACCACTGTGTAGTCATGGTTATTTTGAAATAAACCCCTTCTTTCAAAATAACCGTTAAAACCTCATTTTTTAGGAGTAAGGGTTATTTCGAAAGAAGGGGTTTATTTTAAAATAACCATGTATACACAGAGTTTTTTATCTCGAAATAGGGTATTTCGAAATAGAGGTTGGACGTGATTATGCAAATGAAGCACAGAAAATTCAAATCCGCGCTTCATTTGCAATTTCGCTTGGCTGCATTTGCATTCCTCCCTCGAAAGAGGAATGCAGTGTAGACATACCCTCAGAGGGCAATCACTTTTTCGAAGTATTTATTTCAGTAAAATGTTTGCTAACTTTTGTGGAGGATATTTTTTGAAATGCTCTGTTTTAGAGACTCTGCCCTGTGTCTTTTACATTTCTTTGGATTCTTCCAGCTAAACAACCATAATTCTCACAAATGCCAAACTGCAAAAGCATACATACATTCTAATAACATCATGGTCAGAGATCATTACCAGTTAAACACTATGCATGGATGGTGGGGAGAGGGATTTATCCTTTTGCCAGTGTTTGGACTGGTACAAGGACGGAGTGAAGGTGGTTTGCATTTCCTCTATTTGGAATCTGCATTGGTTTTGAGTTTGGAGAGCCCAGTGTATCTGTACTAAGCCAGCTCCACCAGGGGGAGCCTTCTAATGCTGTTGCCTTGGATTAGTGGCAAGGAAACCATATCTCTGTGTCAAGGAATCAGTGCATTCAGAGATCCCCAATGTAATGAGCCTTGCTGGAGATTTTGATGTGGTGATACCTGAGCATAAAGGCAATGAATTTCCCATTGGCACAGATTCCTGCCCATCCCCTGATTTCCTCACCCGTTCAAAGTGCCCCAACTAGAGCTTTACCACAGCCGTCTGCCTTCCTTGATTCACTCCTCTCCTTCTCTCCAATAGGGTCATTTATTGCCTCCTTCCCCTTCCCACAAATTAAAGTAGTAGAATGTATACATATTATTCATTTAAGTATAAAATAGGCACATAATTATGTTGATTGATAAAAAATAAGTTCATGCAGAACTACTTGCTCAGGAAACCATATTACAATTTGAAACGTTGCACCGTGACACCTCAGAGAAAGAATTTGTGTATATGTTCAAGTTCCACCTTGACTGTCTATATAAAAGGTCTTTGAAAAGCCTCGGCTGTGAGTAGAGTGAAAGAAATGTGTGTGACGGTTGTAGATGGGCAAGAGGAAATTATGGACATTCTTGACATTTCTTTTGGTGTCAACACTGAGAGAAAGAGAGGAAACTTGACTGTTGCATCACCTCTCCATTTAACTGATTTATGATGGAAGATCAGATGAAGTAGTTACATAATTACAGTTTCTATTTCCTGTGGGTCATTCTTCTTCTTGTAAGAATGCATTGTGGTTTAGCAGAATAGTGGTAGTTCTCCATTCCAGCTGCATCTGTCTGTTTCTTTTAGAAAAATACTTTAGTAGGTTCTGTATAACACACCCTAAAACATTAGGGAAAGTGTTAGTATAATCAGCAGGAATCCATATTAAAACTCAGGCTACGTCTACACTGAACAGTTATTTCAGAATAAGTTATTCCAGAATAGTTATTCCGAAATAGCTTATTTCGAAATAGCACGTCTACACTGTAGGGAAGCCTCAAAATTAGTCCAAGGCAGGCTCCCCTAATGTAGACATGCTATCCCAATTTAGAGCCCCAGGAGGAATTTAGAGGCCCTAGTGAGGGGTTATTTCGAAATAGCAGAAGTGGAGCATCTACATACACCTTATTTCAAAATAGCTATTTTGGAATAGGCATTATTCTTTGTAGAATCAGGTTAACAGAAGTCAGGATTAGCTGTCTGTTATTTCAAAATTATTTCAAAATAACGGACTTACTGTGTAGACGCTTGCATAGTTATAGTTAAAATAACTTTGCTGTGTAGACACACCCTCAGTACTTCTACACTTAGAAGTAGAAATGAAAGTGGTTCCAATGTTTTATTTTCATAATTTTTCAAATACAAATATTTTATACCTCAAATAATGAATTAGAGAGAAAAAGCTTATATGAATAGCTTATATGAATTAGAGAAAAAAAATGAAGAGCTAGTGGGAGGATAGAGGGGAGGATAGATATGTTATTTACCACTGCCCATATCTCAAAAACTAGGAGTTTCTCAATGAAATACAAAAGTATGGAATTACTTCTTCATACTACATACAGTCAATTTGTGTGGATCATTGGTCTTACCCTGTATAGTCATTCTTATGTTATTGTGCCAAATGTAGGGCAAATTATTTGTGAATAGAATAAAAGAAGTAAATACTATTAGTAAAATATATGAGGCTAGGGTAGCAAAAAACAATTCTTTCAGGAAACTGGCAAACTGGTGAACAATATTGAAAGAAAATTTAAAGAAAGTACTGTTAGTAAAATATATAGGGTAACACAAGAAGATTCCTCTTGCAAGAAATTGGCAAATGGGTTAATAATATTCTACCCCAGGCTTAAACATACACCTAATTCCACTTTGAAACTGCTTTCTAGAGGGAATGTGCATACTGTAGCAAGATAAGGTAACCTTAATCTTGTTAGTCAATCTTTTAAAAATGAAAATAAGTTTACTTATTCTGAGCTGTTTCTAGCTCTTTGTATGGATACAAAGCACCAGTAGAATCATTGCCAGTAACTTGTTTTCCCGGTACACTTATCAGCATTGTGCTAACTTTTGCCACCCTACAAAAACTTAATAAATGCATTGCTACTAAATAAAGGTTAAAAATAAACACCAGTAATTTTAGCTATCAACATTTGAACCTATGGGTCTCATCATAAGTATGTGCTTTGTTCCTTTTGCTGGGATTGCCTACCGTGCAAGTACTAATTTACCGAAGATTCAATCTGGCTGAAAAATAAGAACAAAAAAAGAGCATTTCTGTAGGAAATATTGACACAGCAAGACACCAAATAAAAAATCTATTTTCTTTTGAGTGCTGAGTAATGCACATTCACAATAGTTTATATCTTGGTTCAAAATAACATTCAAGTCCAATCCAGAAAAGAGAGAACAATAGATTTGTTTGGTGCTTAGACTACAACAATAAAAATAGACTCAGCATATCATATATAAACACTAAAGTGCATAAAAGAAAAACTGTTTGATAATATGCAACTTATAGAGTTAAAACAAAGGTATTCATAATGTGCTTTGAGCTATTTGCCATAACCCAATATTCCCTGACTTGGCAGACTGTTCTCTAGCTTGATGAGATGTGTAATAAGGCAGTTGTCTATAGTTAGGCTATGAGGCCCCACCTGGGATTTGCACTGCCCCATGTGAAGGAACATATGTTTGGGGGTACAGATTGACTTCCATGTGTAGGGCTGGTTTGTTTGATGGAGAGAGGGCTTTCAAGATGGACAACAGAGTATTGGAGTATTGGAGACCAATAGTGCTGTTAGAGTACATCTACACTGCGGAGCTATTTTGGGATACCGGAAGTTTCCCCAAATAGCTGTTCCACATCTACTGAAGCAGCCCATTATTTCAAAATAGATTTTGAAATAATGGACAGCTTATTCCAAAATCCCAGTAATCATAAAAGCTGGCCACTTTTGTTCCACGAGGGTTAAGAGGAATTTTGGAATAGTGAGTTATTCCAAAATTTGGCACTGTGTAGACAGAACTAAATTACAAAATAAGTTATTTTGTGCTAAGGGTGCTGTGTAGATGCACTCTTGGGGTGTGTCTAGACTACATGGCTCTGTCAATGGACCTATGTAGATGAGTGTACTTGGCAAAGGGAAATGAAGCGGCAATTTAAATAATTGCCACTTCATTTACATCAAAATGGCCATGGCGCTGTGCCAATCAGCTGTTTGTCAGCACAGCGCGGTAGTCTAGACGGGGATCAGCTGACCGCAGAACCCTTTGTCATCAGAGCCTGTAAGCCTCATCGATGGAGCCATGTAGTCTAGACACACCCTTGGAAGCCTCCTGAGAGTTTGGTCGCCTAAATGGTGTTTGGTGCACTAAGTGCTTCAAAAGGGCAGGAAGAATTGAGTAGCCAAGTTATTCCTATCATAGTTGAAAAGGCATTGCATTTATAACTAGGCATCAATTCGTGAAGTCATCAGTCGGTGCTAGGTGGTATTTTTATCAGTAAAACAGCATCTCATATGTACCGAAAGTTCATAATCCTTTATAACTTCACAGTTGGCACTAGTTTAGCATTGGCCTTATGTACATGCATTAATGAATACCAGTTTAATGTAAAGGTTTAGCATCTTTTTTTGGAACACACTAATATAAAATAGTAGGATGATTCTTTAAACTCATTCTCATATACCACCTGTAATTCTGAGCCAGTGATTTAGATATAAATATAAATATAGATATAAGTGCCCATCGTGGAGAAAGTCATACAACAGTGTGTTTTAGTGGTAAATAGCATGCTTTCATATAGTTAGCAAATGATAATTCAAAGTAGATAAGAATATAGAACAGAGAATAAAACTCATTCCTTGAGTGATTGTCTGTTCAATGCTATAGCACAGATGGGCTAGAAAAGGGAAGATTTTTCTGCCTTCCACAACCCTGTAAAGAAATCACAGTTCTGAATGATCCAACATTTGTTTACCAAATGAGAAATATATCAGTATATGAACCCACTCCTGCTCCTACTAAAGTCAAGAGGAGCAAGATCAGCTCTTAAAAGAAAATATTTTTAAAATATTTACAATATTGCAATCCCAAGCTGTCAAAAATCATAACTCAGGCTCCAAATTAACACAAGGCTTTTTTTTAAATAATAAATTGTGAGTGCTTTTGATTTGCCTTTTGATTTTGGAGCCTATCAGATGGTCACCTTTTCAATCTTTTGCCCACAACCAAGAGGCTAGAAACTCACTTTCATTGTGAATTTAAGAAGGATGATAGTCATAAAAGATATGCTATCCCAAGAACAGTACGGGGGAGCATTGTAGCTCATGGACTTCACTAATCCTGATAGTTTGGGCTATAATAATATACTGCTAATCGATGCACCTGCTGGAATGTTAGAAGGAAGGAGCCAACAGCTCTGCCAATTCTTCATTCCTCCTCACCCACACCCTGTCTACCTATTTGAGATCAGGGGAAATAAGACCCAACGCTATGTCTACACTGGAAGATGTAAATTCCAGCTGGAGTAAACAGACCTGTGCTAGCTCTGATGGAGCTAGTATGCTAAAAATAGAAGTGTAGCCATAGTAGTCTGAGCAGTAGGAAAGGCTATAAGGCACCTGGGCACATAGCCAGGTGCCAAATGTGATCACCCTTGAATAACAAGTCTGTCCCAGCACTCACATAGCCATGGCTAGACTTATATTAGAAATCTAGCTTAATCAAAACTAGTACATGTATATTTGCTCAAATTGGAGTAAATATACATGTACATATTACAGATTCAGTATACAAATGCCTCACAATCCAGGTACCAGTGCAGAGAAACAAAGATGGCTTCGTCTGGGCATTGAGCCAATATAACTCTGTGGGACAAATTCAATGGGAAAAGAGTTAGAAAACAATACCTACAGCTCTCTTATATTTTCCCAAACACTGAGCAGAGGGCAAAATTGTCTCTACCATCATCCATATAGGAGAAGAAATACTGTTGGACAAATCAGGAAAAAAAAAGTACTGGCTTTTTGCTGTAGAGAAACTTTATACTACAATTAACTGATGTAACAACTCATTCCGTTTTTCTTTAAAATAATGTAATAAATAATTGAAGCAATGGCTGCAACTCCATCCCCTGAAAGTGTTTTTTCCCCCACATCATAAGACTTTATACAGAACTGCTAGTGAAGAATTGTCAGATTGTGAAATTAGCCTTTGAAATGTGTTTTACAATGAATGATTTGCCAAACTCTGTTAAAGGTTATAACTTTCCAAGTTTGGGGACTCACAAAATCCACACGGTTCTAAAAACAATTCCAAATGTCTCTAACCACTTGGAACTTTTTTATGGCTTCTGGAAAAATATGAGTTCAAAACTTGACTTTGATAATAAATTAAAATAATGCTGGTGGTCCCAAACTGGTTCTTTTCACATTTGTCCACATCAGAAACCCCCTGTGGAATTTGACATGATTTAATGTTACCTCCTCAGATGTCTAGCAAGGGAATTGCAAGGCAGAGTTGAAGTGTGGGGTGAGTTTTGCTGGGGAAGCCTAAATAGCACCTTTGTGCTCTACTGCAACATCCATAATAATAAATATTTCTTTGCACTTATATAGCACCTTGCATCCAAGGATCACAGATTTCGGAAATTGGGTAAGTTTTACTCAGTGCTACCAGTCTTTTTACAAGCCTTGGATTCACACACCATTTGTTAGAAAGGAATTATTTAGAAGAGAATATATGTGTTTCACTAAATAGATGAGTTTACACGATAGCATGAAATATTAACCACAGCTTGAGATCTCTCAGCTCACTAACTCACACATATAGTGCTTTTACTGATGTTTATTGCTTTATTTTCTACCAAAAGACTTACACAATGTTGTCAAAGCCAGTGCTGGCTGCTGTCAACTGTGTGTGTGGGGTTGGGGGAAGACGCAACCCACGTGCTGGCTTCTCCTTGGGGTGGCCTTGGTTGGGAGGGACATGCAGGTTTCTCTCCAGGGTGGGGTGGCATGGCATGGCATGGTGGGCCTTAGCGTGCAGCTGCTCTCTGGGGGTAGCCTAGGATGGAGGGGACTGTGCTGCAAGCCAGCAGCTGTTCCCCAGAACTGTGGTCATTCATGAATATGATTATCTCTATCTCACCCCTCCCTTTCTGATGGATGTGAAACAATCACATTCCACACACATCCCATTGTCCTGGCACAACCAAACCCTGACCTTGCTTTAAGGTATAAGAGAAAGCTACATACTAAATTTGGTGGTCCTAGCTCTTACCATTTAGGAGGAGTTCTTGAACAAACAGACTCACAAACAGATGGATGGACACACAGATGAACAGACAGAAGAACAGACAGATGTCTCTGAAAACACATCTGCACAGCAGGGCAAAACTTGAATTAAGCTACATAACTTCAGCTTCATCAATTGCGTAGCTGAAGTCAAAATAGTTTAATTCAGCTTTTGGTACTGTCTACACAGAAGGAAGTTGAAAGAAGAACACTCTTCCTTCGACTTCCCTTACTCCTCATAAAATGAGGGTTACAGGAGTTAGAGTAAGATGTGTTCGAACTCACCATTGTTTCAAAATAATAGCTTTCTGGGTAGAAACAGTCTTTATTATTTCAGAATGATGTCAGTTATTCTGAAATAACGCTGCTGTGTTGACATACCCTAATGCATTGCTATTCCCTAGTGGATTTCAGTGCTGTTCTCCTGAATGCCAGAGTCCTGTGCCTATTACAGTAGCACCTGAGAGTTCCAAACACCTCGGGAATGGAGATATGTTCATAACTCTTAAATGTTTGCAACTCTGAAAAAAAAATATGGTTCTTTCAAAAGTTTGTAAATGAACATTGACTTAAGGCAATATTGAAATGTACTATGCAGAAGAAAATTATGGTTAACCACCCCAATTTAAATTAAACAAGCACAGAAACATTTTCTTTACTATGTCAAATCTTTTTTTAAAACTTGTCCCTTAATATTTTGGTAATTTACGGTTAATACAGTACTATATATTATTTGCTGCCTCTCTTTCTTTGTTTTTTTTTCTTTTTGGCTTATGCCTGAATGCATTCTTCCATTTCTAACTGAGGAGTATGGTTCACCAGTTAGTTCGTAAGTCTGGTGCTCATAATTCTAAGGTTTTAATTTATGTCTTTTTTTCTGTGGTTATAGATGCCCATTTTTTTACTTTTTCTCCTTCCATACTGCTATCCCAATCCTTCCGTTTCTGAAGCATACCCTGTCTTTTAGTCCCTGATTTCAGCATCTCACCCTGGGCTGCAAACACAGCTCCCTGTCTCTGTGTTCTTAATTTCAAACACATAGACCACCTCTTCATCTGTACATCCCCACTGCAAAACCATTGTGTCTCCTGGACTTCTCTATATTATTAATGCTTTCATTCTGTAACATGTCTTCCCTTTTCTAACAGAACTCGATCATTAAAGAACTGGTTCTGGTGGAAAGTTTCAGGCATATACTGCTCCCCCAAAATGAAATTGTGTGGATACACATGCCTCTGCTATTTTTAGAAAGAACTAATCCAAAATTATCAATATAATTATAGTAATGGTTCCCGCCCCATACCTTATGAAATTGGCCTATGAATATAAATATGCATAGTTCAAAGATGTTTTAGACAAAATGACTCATCTAAACTATCAGTTTTAAAGTTACAATCTGCAATCTGGATCTGAACATCTTATTTGGGTGTGTGTATTATTATTGTATGTAAATTTAGAAATATGAGGCATGAGATTGTTTATGTTTTCAAATGTGCAACTGTGAGCCATCAGTGGGGATCCTCCCCCTCCAAAGCTTTAATGACTAGGTGAGCAACTTCACAACTTGAGAATAGCCTTGTTTTTTCTTTAAGCGTAAGCAGTGGTTGGTCCTAGGAAAACATGTGACCATACTACCTAGTAGTGGGATACCAGTTTGACCAGAACAACTAGAAGTCCTGTTGCACCTTGTAGACTAACAGATATATTGGAGCATAAGCTTTCTTGGGCAAAAACCCACTTCATCAGTTCGACCAGGTAATTTTCCATGAAAGGTGGAGATAGAGAACAAAAGATTACCACCCAGGAAGAATCTACAAAAACAATGGGAAGCTACCTGTCCCTTTGTCTTCGGTTGGACTGGGGAAGACCTGGCACACTAAGAGTATGTCTACACAGCAACATTATTTGGAAATAACCTAGTGTTATTTCAAAATAACTTAGTCCCCGTCAACACAGCAGGAAGTTATTTTGAAACACTGTCGAAGTACTATCGAGCTGGAGAACTTCTTATTCCAACTCCTGTAACCTTCATTGTACGAGGAGTAAGGGAAGTCAGAGGAAGAGTGGTCAATTTTGAAATAAATGCTGTATAGACACTTCCAATTTCGAAATAAGCTATTTCGATATAAGCTACCCAATTGATGTAGCTTAATTGGCATAGCTTATTTTGAATTAATCATAGAATCATAGAACACTAGAACTAGAAGGGACCTTGAACAGTCATCAAGTCCAGTACCCTGTCCTCATGGCAGGACCCAATAAGCCCTGCTGTGTAGATGCACCAAATACAAAGAAACAAAGAAAAGTGGAGACCTAGTCAGAGTCAATGATCATTGACTTGAAGACGTGTTTGAAATAAGGACAAGGTTTTTAGGATAAGGAACTGCTTGTAATAAGTTTTTACTGAATTATAACTATGCATTTACTTTTCATTTTAATTCTGTAATTTAATTTGGTCTGTCCATTGTCACTTGCAAACCACTTACATTCTACTGTATGTACTTCATAAAGTCAATGTTGTTTACTCTCAAGCCCAGTGTAAATAATTGTTACCTGGGGGAGCAATCAGTATTCATATTATCTCTTTCTTAAATAAAGAGGGTAATCATCCTCATGAGCTTTCTTTGTGTAAAACTTTTACACACAGAAAGATGGGACTTCGATCTGAGGTTGGTTTCTGGGGTTCTGTGACCTCGAATAGGATTCTCCCAGAGCTCAGCTGGTTCAATGTCTGCATTGCTCTTCGGGGGGCAGTTACCCTGACTTGGTGCCTTGTCTGGGGGAGACCTGAGAATCTGGCCCAGCAGGACAGGGTGGTGGGGAGTCCCAGAGAGCAAGAAGGCAAGTGTCAGTGGAATAATCAGCATGCCAGGAAATAGCCCCAAAGGATCATTTATAACCACACCCCATCATAATTATAAGCAACAGGAATAAGGTAGTTAAGTTCTCTGCCATAAATTTCCTATGTAACCTTGTGAAAATCATTTAACTTCTATGTGTCTTAGTAACATGGGATTAATACTTAATAATACTTATTTTTTCTACCCATTAACATCTGCCTTGCACATGTAGATTGTAAACTCTTTAAGGAAGACACTGTCTCTTGCTGTCTATATTCACAGTACCTGTCAAAATGGGGTCCTGATTTCAGTTGGTACTCCTAGTATAGCAGTGTTACTAAAACTAATAATTGCTAAAAATTACAAAACTTTTAAAAAACAGAAAAATTGATAGAAAATAGAGAAAAATCTAGGATGCTACATAGCTGGTTGCTAATACAGGTTTTCAGACCAGGAGAGGAATCTTCCTGATGTGATAAAATTGATCATTTTTATTGGAAAGAATGGCTACTAAATAGAGTTATGTGTCCTCAAATGTCCTTTTATAAGTTGAACTCCAGCTTACAGCGACAATATACTGAAACGGATTGGACTAAACTGAATAGGAAAAAAAATAAGCATTCAGCCCAGGAATACTATATAATCACTTCTTAGTCAAGAACTCCTGAGGAATTCTCCTTGCCTCAGAGAGAGCAGCTTCTCTAATGAGCCACCTCTTCATGTCTGTGGAAAATGTGGAAATCTTGTGACTACTGATGCAATTAATTACTTCTTTCATTAATGAAGAAATCATCAAATCCCAGCCATTTTCTGTAAAATACCGCTTCCTCACAACCACCTTCATCTTCCCATCATGTATTATATTTTATTATTTAAAAGCATCAGATTTGTTCCACTGTACCAGAATGAAACTGAAATGGATAGAATCATTTAATTCTTCCCCTCACTGATGTTTTCAGCAAAAGAACAAATGAAATCCAGTAGAGAAGTAGCAGTTTCCTAAATGAATGGCAATGTGAGAATCACTGAACGCTTCTTCCATCAGAGAAATCACTCTTCCACACAGCAGAAAACATCTTTGAAGGATTAGAACTCCTTGTTAATGAATTTTCCAGTTCAATGTTTTATGCCCCATACAGAAAGAAGACAGCTAATATGATTATATGCATGCACATCCTAGAGATGAAGCATGGCTAACAGGAATTGCTTTCATAAAGCTGCAATTGGAAGCTTTCTGTGAAGATAGCTCTGATATGAATGTGCTGAAATTCTGACATGGTACTGTGGAAAACTGTTTTCATTCATAATTCAAACATGGAGACAACAAATTATTAAGAAATCAATGCAATTGTTTAGAAAGGATTTTTATGTATTATACATAGTCCCAACCTTGAACTACATGAATAAAAATACAGGGTTAGGGACATTTCATTTCTTCCAGCATGAATCCAGTTTAGCTGATACTTGACTGCTACAAAACTGCAAGTACATTTTCTCATTTTAAATATTGATAAAATTCCATATGGGGGAGAGAACTAAAACTGAAATATTAGGAAGCACACAACATAATATGCTTTATAGTAACAGTGCAACTTGTAAGAGGCAACATTCCATTTTAATACACTACCACACTTTCAATACCACAAGGTGGGCTGAGGTGCTTTTGGCTTCTGATGAAATTCACACACATACCTTACTATTTATTGAATGCCAGATATTTGTTTGCTACATTTGTCCATCCCTCATTGACTGAAATGAGGTACCAAAGGGGAAAAGTAGGGCACTGTCTATTTAACTATGGCATTAATAAATAATCCATCACTAATAAGTCTAAATATTAACATGATTGCCAGAGATTACTTTTACCCTGAGATTCATAAAAGGGTAGATACTTTAAAATGTACCCAAATGCAACCATTGTATGGAATTGTCTTCCTATTTGCTGAAGTAAGATACCTTCAAGTTCTCTACTCGTTATTCACCTTCACCATCCACCCATTCAAAGTGCATAGGCTGAACACTCTGCTATGGTGTCTAGAGACAGAGTCATAGGCACTGGCTTTGTGGATACTCTTGTAACTGCCACCAGGCAGATTGAACCTGGGATCGCTGAAGTGGAGTGTAGGAGCCTCTACCCTCTGAGTTAAACATCAGCTGGCTCCTAGCCCATGCTGTAGAGGTCGCTCGATCTTAACTGTTTCTGTGGTCTAGGTACCACTTGCATGCTCAGTAACCACACTAGGGGTGTGCCTAGACTACATGGCTCCGTCGACGGAGCCATGTAGATCAGTTTACTAGACATAGAAAAATAAAGCGGTGATTTAAATAATCGCCGCTTCATTTACATCAAAATGGCTGCCGCACTGTGCCGATCAGCTGATTGTCAGGACAGTGCGGTAGTTTAGACGGGGATCAGCCAAACCCAGAACCTTTGTCGTCAGATCCTTTATGCCTCGTGAAACACAGCTTACAGGATCTGACAACAAAGGGTTCTGGGATCGGCTGATCCCCGTCTAGACTACCGCGCTGTGCTGACAATCAGCTGATCGGCACAGCGCGGCGGTCATTTTGATGTAAATGAAGTGGTGATTATTTAAATCGCCGCTTCATTTTGCTATGTCTAGTAAACTCATCTACATGGCTCTGTCGACAAAGCCATGTAGTCTAGACACATCCTAAGTGTGCGGGTTACACTCTGTGACTGGAACACTCATGGAGAAAAATTAATAGGTGCTGAGCACTCACCAGCAGCCAAGCTCCTCTCCACACTGCTCACATGCCTGTGGCCCTGCAGACTGTTTCCCAACCTGCACCACCCACCCAATGCTTCTGGAGTGAACAGCTGATTCGTGGCATTCAGTAAACTCCAGGAGGGATGGGAGGGGTAGGTATGGGGCATGCTCAAGGGAAGAGTCAGGAAAGAAGCAGGGTAGGAAGAGGTGGAGTAGGAACAGGGGTTTGGGGAGGAGTGTGGTCAAGGTTTGGACAGGGGAAGGGTAGAGTAGGGAAGGAGCCTGGGCTTTGTCTACTGTAATACACCCCACTTAGAACTTCATTTGATGTCCATCTAGGAACTGCAGTTAATGCAGAATACAGATGCCCATCTTCTGAAGGGGGTGAATTACCATGAATACATGTGTCTAAATCTATGAACTGGCTTCTTGATCATTTCATGTTGGAGTTGTAGGTGCTCGTGGTGAAATATCCATTTATGAATAGTCTGGGACTCAGGCAGGTGAGAACTACTGAGATATATTTTCTGACAGGCATTAGGGCTATGTCTAGACTGCAAGCCTCTTTCGAAAGAGGCTCTTTCGAAAGATACTTTCGAAAGAGCCTCTTTCGAAAGAGAGCGTCTAGACTGCACGTTGAACTTTCGAAAAAGCGGCTTGCTTTTTCGAAAGAAAGCATCCAGTGAGTCTGGTTGCTCTCTTTCGAAGAAGCCCTATTTACATTGAAGAACGCCTTCTTTCGAAAGAGGAACTTTCGAAAGAAGGCGTTCTTCCTCGTGAAATGAGGTTTACCGCCATCGAAAGAAAAGCCGCGTTCTTTCGATTTAATTTCGAAAGAACGCGGCTTGAGTCTGGACGCAGGGGAAGTTTTTTCGGAAAAAGGCTACTTTTCCCGAAAAAACCCCTGAGTCTGGACACAGCCTAGGTGAACACTTTGGGCCAAATGGGCCAAACAACTGTGCCCCCAGAGCTTTCATGACACTGAGTTTTCTCATTGTAACCTCCTGTTTCTGGAATTCACTCCCCTTGGTAATCCATAAGACTAGGTCTAGACTACGCTGAAGTGTCGAAAGGGGATCTGCAAATTCTGTGAGAATTTGCATATCTTCTTCTGATCTCACTTTCAAAAGCTCCACTATTTCGAAAAGGGAACCCCCCCCCCTTTTTTTGAAAAGCCACGTAAACCTCATTTTTCAGGAAAAGCGGATTTTCGAAAAAGGGGGGCGGGTTCAAAAGTGAGATCAAAGGAAGAAGAGATCCCATGGAATTTGCATATCTCCTTTTGACACGTCAGCGTAATCTAGATGAGGCCTAAGAGTCCAAATGTAACACTCTTGTGGAAACAATACAAAGCTCATTTGTTTTGTTAAGTTTGAAATTAACTATTTGGTCATTGATTTAATCATTGCAGTGGAATTAGATGACTTCCTTGCAATGGGTGCTATAAAAAATAGTAAACAAAAATACATTACTATGTGTCTTGCACATGATCTAGGGTATGGCATGAACAGACTGTTTGGTATAAATTAGCAACTGACAGCTGTCTACTTAAAGTCTATTTTGAAGCCGTCTTGGGCGTTTAATGATTTTTCTGGCTTACAGATTATTTCATTGCACCTCCTCAAGGGAGTGTGCTGACAGTATGCCGCACACCAAAAAAACTTCAATCACTGCTGACAGGAAAAATATAGGAAGGCTGCTCATTGTATCTCTTCAGAAATATTATGCACTTGAAATTTCTAAATGACATAATTTAATTTAAACTTTCATAGTGTTTTCAAAAGTGTATTTAATATTAGTTGAATAGGGAAAGAAATAAGATCTGTGACAACATTTCCAAAAGCACCAAAATGTACTTAAATGTGTTTAAAATGGAGACTTGAGCTCCTATGTATATGAGGTGCTTCTGAAATTGGACACCCTCCCCCGCCGCCCCTCCCCGTAGACACTGAAAAATTGAAGTCAGAAGATATCAGACATGAACTGTAAATGAAATCATGCTGGTTTAGCATGGCAAAATGACTTAGAAGCTACCTTTTATGGAGTCTAATTCTCGTGTCTCAAAACTCCATTTGGTGCAGTAGGAGTAAAAATTGAGCAGAGCCAGTTTAGTAGAGCCTGGGACAGCTACAGTGCTATCAGGAAGCCATGCAGAAGTATTCCCATGTAACACTGTGGACAGTAGATACTACAGGAAGTACAGCCCAAAAGACCCAGTGTGATGATACTTCGTGGAACGAGGTGTACCAGTAGTTCAGAATAGGAAGCCTAATCCGAACTACCTAGTTCGTGTCGCATGTAGCCGCGGGCACAGAGTCTGACCTAGCGGACATTTAAAAATGGCGGCGCCCTGCAACATACAAATGAAACCCAGGATATTCAAATCCCAGGCTTCATTTGCAACTCCGGTTGCCTACATTAACCACCCTAATTCGAACTAGGGTGGTAGTGTAGACATACTCTTACAGAAAAAAACAACAAATGGTCTGGTAGCACTTTATAAGCTAACAGCTTTCTGAATGATATCCTTCCTACCTTAGCAATCTATCTACTGACTTTAATTTTTATCTGCTCAGATTTAGCATCCTTTCTCCAGATACTTTAAGAAAAGAGAGCATCTTTCTCTCCCCCACCCCCTTCTCCTATTTATTTCGAGTTTTCATTTCCCCTACTCATAACTCCGGTCATCTGAAGAAGTGGGCTGTGCCCACAAAAGCTCATAATACCAGCTACATGTTTTGTTAGTCTATAAAGTGCTACTAGACCATTTGTTGTTTTGATCCCAGGTTGATTTTGACCTTGATTCCTCAGCTCTCCGGTCCCTAAGTCTGAACCTTACTGTTGCGATTCTTCCAACCAGCTGTTTAGAAACTACTGCCCCCGACATGCAGTCCTCAACACTGCAGCCATTTTTAGACCAGAGTGTGTACGTCCTGGTCCCTTACAGTAGGTTCCATTAGCTGATCACAGTGTGGTAATGGAAAGAATCAGCACAGCCCACAGAACTTATGCCACTTGAAAATAGTCCTTTGGGACTTTATACCTGTTGAGGTGGGTTGGTGTGAGGAATAAGTTACCCAGGGTGGTTGCGGAATCTCCATCTCTGGAGATATTTAAGAGCAGGTTAGACAGACATCTATCAGGAATGGTCTAAACAGTACTGGGTCCTGCCATGAGGGCAGGAGACTGGACTCAATGACCTCTTGAAGTCCCTTCCAGTTCTAGTGTTCTATGATTCTATGATTGTGCCTCCACCAATCCCTGACATGCCATTCCTTGCCCCAGGATATCAGTGAAGCTGGCTATATGACAGCATGGGGTTCCTTCCACCAGGAAAATTCTCTGTAGAGACCTGCGCCGATTCAAAATTTATACCCACTGAGCAGCAGGGCTGTAAAGGGAACTTCAATGAAAAAAGCAGCAGCATGTTGAGCTGCC